>NW_027423024.1:0-1318750 GCF_048934315.1 Petromyzon marinus
TCCCGCGACCGCCCCGGACCGCCCCGGACTGCCCGGGACCGCCCGGGACCCCCGGGACCGCCCGGGACCGCCCGGGACCCCCTGGGACCGCCCTGGACCGCCCGGGACCGCCCCGGACCGCCCGGGACCGCCCCGGACCGCCCGGGACCGCCCGGGACTGCCCGGGACCGCCCGGGACCGCCCGGGACCGCCCGGGACCGCCCGGGACCGCCCCGGACCGCCGGGGACCGCCCTGGAACGCCCCGGACCGGCCGGGACCGGCCCGGACCGCCTGCGACCGCCCCGGACCGACCGGGACCGCCCCGGACCGCCCGGGACCGCCCAGGTCCGCCCGGGACCGCCCCGGACCGCCCGGGACCGCCCGGGACCGCCCCGGACCGCCCCGGACCGCCCGGGACCGCCCCGGACCGCCCGGGACCGCCCGGGACCGCCCCGGACCGCCCCGGACCGCCCGGGACCGCCCCGGACCGCCCGGGACAGCCCGGGACCGCCCGGGACCGCCCTGGACCGCCCGGGACCGCTCGGGACCGCCCGGGAGCGCACAGGACCGCCCGGGACCGCCCGGGACCGCCCGGGAACGCCCGGGACTGGCAGGGACCGCCCTGGACCGCCCGGGACCGCCCTGGAACGCCCGGGACCGCCCGGAACTGCCCGGGACCGCCCAGGAACGCCCGGGACCGTCCGGACCGTCCTGGACCGCTCAGGACCGCACGGGACCGCCTGGGACCACCCCGGACCGCCCGGGACCGCCCCGGACCGCCCGGGACCGCCCCAGACCGCCCGGGACCGCCCCGGACCGCACGGGACCGCCCCGGACCACCCGGGACCACCCGGGACCGCCCGAGACCGCCCGGGACAGCCCGGGACCGCCCAGGACCGGCCCGGTACCGCCCCGGACCGGCCGGGACTGCCCCGGACCGCCCGGAACCGCCCGGGACTGCCCGGGACCGCCCCGGACCGCCCGGGACCGCCCGGGACCGCCCGGGACCGCCCCGGACCGCCCGGGACCGCCCGGGACCGCCCGGGACCGTCCGGACCGTCCGGGACCGCCCGGGACCGCCCGGGACCGCTCGGAACCGCCCGGGACCACCCCAGACCGCCCGGGACCGCCCGGGACCGCCCCGGCCCACCCGGGACCGCCAGGAGACCGCCCGGGACCACCCCGGACTGCCCGGGACCGCCCGGGACTGGCTGGGACCGCCCGGGCCGCCCGGGACAGCCCGGGACCGCCCGTAACCTCCCGGGACCGCCCTGGAACGCCCCGGACCGCCCCGGACCGCCCGGGACCGCCCCGGACCGCCCGGGACCGCCCCGGACCGCCCAAGACCACCCCGGACTGCCCGGGACCGCGCGGGACTGGCTGGGACCGCCCGGGCCGCCCGGGACAGCCCGGGACCGCCCGTGACCTCCCGGGACCGCCCTGGAACGCCCCGGACCGCCCGGGACTGCCCGGGACCGCCCGGGACCGCCCGGGACCGCCCGTGACCGTCCGGACCGTCCGGGACTGCCCGGGACCGCCCGGGACCGCTCGGGACCACCCGGGACCACCCCAGACCGCCCGGGACCGCCCGGGACCGCCCCGGCCCACCCCGGACCGCCAGGAGACCGCCCGGGACCGCCCGGGACCGCCCGGGACCGCCCGGGACCGCCTGGGACCGCCTGGGACCGCCCGGGATCGCCGGGGACCGCCCGGGACCGCCTGGGACCGCCAGGGACTGCCGGGGAACGCCCGCAACCGCCCGGGACCGCCCGGGACTGCCTGGGACCGCCCGGGACCGCCCGGGACCGCCCCGGACCGCCCGGGACCGCCCGGGACCGCCCGGGACCGCTCGGGCACGCCCGGGATCGCCCGGGACCGCCCGGGACCGCTCGGGACTGCCCCAGACCGCCCGGGACCGCCCGGACCGCCCGGGACCGCCCCGGACCGCCCGGGACTGCCCCCGACCGCCCGGGACCGCCCCGGACCGCCCGGGACCGCCCCGGACCGCCCATGACCACCCCAGACCGCCCGGGACCGCCCGGGACCGCCCCGGACCTCTCCGGACCGCCCGGGACTGCCCGGGACCGCCCGGGACCGCCCGGGACCGCCCCGGACCGCCCGGGACCGCCCGGGACCGCCTCGGACCGCCCGGGACCGCCCCGGACCGCCCGGGACCGCCCGGAATCGCCCGGGACCGCCCGGGACCGCCCCGGACCGCCCGGGACCGCCCGGGACCGCCCGCAACCGCCCGGGACCGCCCGGGACCGCCCGGGACCGCCCAGGACCGCCCGGGATCGCCCGGGACCGCCCGGGACCGCCCGGGACCGCCCGGAACCGCCCGGGACCGCCCCGGACCGCCCGGGACTGCCCCGGACCGCCCGGGACCGCCCCGGACCGCCCGGGACCGCCCGGGACCGCCCGGGACCGCCCGGGACCGCCCGGGACCACCCGGGATCGCCCGGGACCACCCGGGACCGCCCGGGACTGCCCCGGACCGCCCGGGACCGCCCCGGACTGCCCGGGACCGCCCCGGACCGCCCATGACCGCCCCGGACCGCCCGGGAACGCCCGGGACCGCCCCGGACCTCCCCGGACCGCCCGGGACCGCCCGGGACCGCCCGGGACCGCCCGGGACCGCCCGGGACCGCCCGGGACCGCCCCGGACCGCCCGAGACCGCCCCGGACCGCCCGGGACCGCCCCGGACCGCCCGGGACCGCCCTGGACCGCCCGGGACCGCCCGGGACCGCCCGGGAACGCCCCGGACCGCCCGGGACCGCCCGGGACCGCCCCTGACCGCCCCGGACCGCCTGGGACCACACCGGACCGCCCCGGACCGCCCGGGACTGCCCGGGACCGCCTGGGACCGCCCGGAACCGCCCGGGACCACACGGGACCGCGCCGGACCGCCCGGACCGCCCGGGACCTCCCGCGACCGCCCGGGACCGCCCGGGACCGCCCGGGACCGCCCGGGACCACCCCGGACCGCCCGGGACCGCCCGGGACCGCCCGGGATCGCCCGGGTCCGCCCAGGACCGCCTGGGACCGCCAGGGACTGCCGGGGAACGCCCGCAACCGCCCGGGACCGCCCGGGACTGCCTGGGACCGCCCGGGACCGCCCGGGACCGCCCCGGACCGCCCGGGACCGCCCGGGACCGCCCGGGACCGCTCGGGCACGCCCGGGATCGCCCGGGACCGCCCGGGATCGCCCGGGTCCGCCCAGGACCGCCTGGGACCGCCAGGGACTGCCGGGGAACGCCCGCAACCGCCCGGGACCGCCCGGGACTGCCTGGGACCGCCCGGGACCGCCCGGGACCGCCCCGGACCGCCCGGGACCGCCCGGGACCGCCCGGGACCGCTCGGGCACGCCCGGGATCGCCCGGGACCGCCCGGGACCGCTCGGGACTGCCCCAGACCGCCCGGGACCGCCCGGACCGCCCGGGACCGCCCCGGACCGCCCGGGACTGCCCCCGACCGCCCGGGACCGCCCCGGACCGCCCGGGACCGCCCCGGACCGCCCATGACCACCCCAGACCGCCCGGGACCGCCCGGGACCGCCCCGGACCTCTCCGGACCGCCCGGGACTGCCCGGGACCGCCCGGGACCGCCCGGGACCGCCCCGGACCGCCCGGGACCGCCCGGGACCGCCTCGGACCGCCCGGGACCGCCCCGGACCGCCCGGGACCGCCCGGAATCGCCCGGGACCGCCCGGGACCGCCCCGGACCGCCCGGGACCGCCCGGGACCGCCCGCAACCGCCCGGGACCGCCCGGGACCGCCCGGGACCGCCCAGGACCGCCCGGGATCGCCCGGGACCGCCCGGGACCGCCCGGGACCGCCCGGAACCGCCCGGGACCGCCCCGGACCGCCCGGGACTGCCCCGGACCGCCCGGGACCGCCCCGGACCGCCCGGGACCGCCCGGGACCGCCCGGGACCGCCCGGGACCGCCCGGGACCACCCGGGATCGCCCGGGACCACCCGGACCGCCCGGGACTGCCCCGGACCGCCCGGGACCGCCCCGGACTGCCCGGGACCGCCCCGGACCGCCCATGACCGCCCCGGACCGCCCGGGAACGCCCGGGACCGCCCCGGACCTCCCCGGACCGCCCGGGACCGCCCGGGACCGCCCGGGACCGCCCGGGACCGCCCGGGACCGCCCGGGACCGCCCCGGACCGCCCGAGACCGCCCCGGACCGCCCGGGACCGCCCCGGACCGCCCGGGACCGCCCTGGACCGCCCGGGACCGCCCGGGACCGCCCGGGAACGCCCCGGACCGCCCGGGACCGCCCGGGACCGCCCCTGACCGCCCCGGACCGCCTGGGACCACACCGGACCGCCCCGGACCGCCCGGGACCGCCCGGGACCGCCTGGGACCGCCCGGAACCGCCCGGGACCACACGGGACCGCGCCGGACCGCCCGGACCGCCCGGGACCTCCCGCGACCGCCCGGGACCGCCCGGGACCGCCCGGGACCGCCCGGGACCACCCCGGACCGCCCGGGACCGCCCGGGACCGCCCGGGATCGCCCGGGTCCGCCCAGGACCGCCCGGGACCGCCCGGGACCGCCCCGGACCGCCCGGGACCGCCCCAGACCGCCCGGAACCTCCCGGGACCGCCCCGGACCGCCTCGGACTGCCCGGGACCGCCCGGGACCCCCCGGGACCGCCCGGGACCGCCCGGGACCCCCTGGGACCGCCCTGGACCGCCCGGGACCGCCCTGGACCGCCCGGGACCGCCCCGGACCGCCCGGGACCGCCCGGGACTGCCCGAGACCGCCCGGGACCGCCCGGGACCGCCCGGGACCGCCCGGGACCGCCCAGGACCGCCCGGGACCGCCCTGGAACGCCCCGGACCGGCCGGGACCGGCCCGGACCGCCTGCGACTGCCCCGGACCGACCGGGACCGCCCCGGACCGCCCGGGACCGCCCAGGTCCGCCCGGGACCGCCCCGGACCGCCCGGGAACGCCCGGGACCGCCCCGGACCGCCCCGGACCGCCCGGGACCGCCCCGGACCGCCCGGGACAGCCCGGGACCGCCCGGGACCGCCCTGGACCGCCCGGGACCGCTCGGGACCGCCCGGAAGCGCACGGGACCGCCCGGGACCGCCCGGGACCGCCCGGGAACGCCCGGGACTGGCAGGGACCGCCCTGGACCGCCCGGGACCGCCCTGGAACGCCCGGGACCGCCCGGAACTGCCCGGGACCGCCCGGGAACGCCCGGGACCGTCCGGACCGTCCTGGACCGCCCAGGACCGCACGGGACCGCCTGGGACCACCCCGGACCGCCCGGGACCGCCCCGGCCCGCCCGGGACCGCCCCAGACCGCCCGGGACCGCCCCGGACCGCACGGGACCGCCCCGGACCACCCGGGACCGCCCGGGACCGCCCGAGACCGCCCGGGACAGCCCGGGACCGCCCAGGACCGGCCCGGACCGCCCGGGACCGCCCGGGACCGCCCCGGACCGCCCGGGACCGCCCGGGACCGCCCGGGACCGCCCGGGACCACCCTGGACCGCCCGGGACCGCCAGGAATGCTCGGGTCCGCCCGGGACCGCCCGGGACCGCCCGGGACCGCCCGGGACCGACCGGGACCGTCCGGACCGTCTGGGACCGCCCGGGACCACACGGGACCGCCCGGGACTGCCCCGGACCGCCCGGGACCGCCCTGGACCGCCCAGGACCGCCCCGGACCGCCCGGGACCGCCCCGGACCGCCCGGGACCGCCCCGGACCGCCCGGGACCGCCCGGGAACGCCCGGGAACGCCCCGGACCGCCCGGGACCGCCCGGGACCGCCCCTGACCGCCCCGGACCGCCCGGGACCACCCCGGACCGCCCGGGACCGCCCGGGACCGCCCGGGACCGCCCGGGACTGCCCGGGACCGCCCCGGACCGCCCGGGACCGCCCGGGACAGCCTCGGACCGCCCGGGACCGCCCCGGACCGCCCGGGACCGCCCGGGATCGCCCGGGACCGCCCGGGACCGCCCCGGACCGCCCGGGACCGCCCGGGACCGCCCACAACCGCCCGGGACCGCCCGGGACCGCCCGGGACCGCCCAGGACCGCCCGGGATCGCCCGGGACCGCCCTGGACCGCGCGGGACCGCCCGGGACCGCCCGGGACCGCCCCGGACCGCCCGGGACTGCCCCGGACCGCCCGGGACCGCCCCGGACCGCCCGGGACCGCCCGGGACCGCCCGGGACCGCCCAGGACCGCCCGGGACTGCCCGGGATCGCCCGGGACCGCCCGGGACCGCCAGGGACTGCCCTGGACCGCCCGGGACCGCCCCGGACCGCCCGGGCCCGCCCCGGACCGCCCATGACCGCCCCGGACCGCCCGGGACCGCCCGGGACCGCCCCGGACCTCTCCGGACCGCCCGGGACCGCCCGGGACCGCCCGGGACCGCCCGGGACCGCCCGGGACCGCCCCGGACCGCCCGGGACCGCCCCGGACCGCCCGGGACCGCCCCGGACCGCCAGGGACCGCCCCGGACCGCCCGGGACCGCCCGGGACCGCCCGGGAACGCCCCGGACCGCCCGGGACCGCCCGGGACCGCCCCTGACCGCCCCGTACCGCCTGGGACCACCCCGGACCGCCCGGGACCGCCCGGGACCGCCCGGGACCGCCCGGGACCGCCCGGAACCGCCCAGGACCACACGGGACCGCGCCGGACCGCCCGGGACCGCCCGCGACCGCCCGCGACCGCCCGGGACCGCCCGGGACCGCCCGGGACCGCCCGGGACCACCCCGGACCGCCCAGGACCGCCCGGGACCGCCCGGGACCGCCCGGGACCGCCCAGGACCGCCCGGGACCGCCCGGGACCGCCCTGGACCGCCCGAGACCGCCCCGGACCGCCCAGAACCTCCCGGGACTGCCCCGGACCGCCCCGGACTGCCCGGGACCGCCCGGGACCCCCCGGGACCGCCCGGGACCGCCCGGGACCCCCCGGGACTGCCCCGGACCGCCCGGGACCGCCCCGGACCGCCGGGGACCGCCCCAGACCGCCCGGGACCGCCCGGGACTGCCCGGGACCGCCCGGGACCGCCCCGGACATCCCGGGACCGCCCGGGACCGCCCGGGACCGCCCGGGACCGCCCGGGACCGCCCGTTACCGCCCGGGACCGCCCGGGACCGCCGCGGACCGCCCTGGCCCGCCCGGGACCACCCCGGACCACCCGGGATTGCCCCGGACTGCCCGGGACCGCCCCGGACAGCCCGGGACCGCGCGGGACCGCCCCGGACCGCCCGGGACCGCCCGGGACCGCCCGGGACCGCCCAGGACCGCCGGGGACCGCCCGGGACCGCCCGGGACCGCCCGGGAACGCCCGGGACCGGCAGGGACCGCCCTGGACCGCCCGGGACCGCCCTGGAACGCCCGGGACCGCCCGGAACCGCCCGGGACCGCCCGGGACCGCCCGGGACTGCCCTGGACCGCCCGGGACCGCCCCGGACCGCCCGGGCCCGCCCCGGACCGCCCATGACCGCCCCGGACCGCCCGGGACCGCCCGGGACCGCCCCGGACCTCCCCGGACCGCCCGGGACCGCCCGGGACCGCCCGGGACCGCCCGGGACCGCCCGGGACCGCCCGGGACCGCCCCGGACCGCCCGGGACCGCCCCGGACCGCCCGGGACCGCCCCGGACCGCCCGGGACCGCCCGGGACCGCCCGGGAACGCCCCGGACCGCCCGGGACCGCCCGGGACCGCCCCTGACCGCCCCGTACCGCCTGGGACCACCCCGGACCGCCCGGGACCGCCCGGGACCGCCCGGGACCGCCCGGGACCGCCCGGAACCGCCCAGGACCACACGGGACCGCGCCGGACCGCCCGGGACCGCCCGGGACCGCCCGCGACCGCCCGGGACCGCCCGGGACCGCCCGGGACCGCCCGGGACCACCCCGGACCGCCCGGGACCGCCCGGGACCGCCCGGGACCGCCCGGGACCGCCCAGGACCGCCCGGGACCGCCCGGGACCGCCCTGGACCGCCCGAGACCGCCCCGGACCGCCCAGAACCTCCCGGGACCGCCCCGGACCGCCCCGGACTGCCCGGGACCGCCCGGGACCCCCCGGGACCGCCCGGGACCGCCCGGGACCCCCCGGGACCGCCCCGGACCGCCCGGGACCGCCCCGGACCGCCGGGGACCGCCCCAGACCGCCCGGGACCGCCCGGGACTGCCCGGGACCGCCCGGGACCGCCCCGGACATCCCGGGACCGCCCGGGACCGCCCGGGACCGCCCGGGACCGCCCGGGACCGCCCGTTACCGCCCGGGACCGCCCGGGACCGCCGCGGACCGCCCTGGCCCCGCCCGGGACCACCCCGGACCACCCGGGATTGCCCCGGACTGCCCGGGACCGCCCCGGACAGCCCGGGACCGCGCGGGACCGCCCCGGACCGCCCGGGACCGCCCGGGACCGCCCGGGACCGCCCGGGACCGCCCAGGACCGCCGGGGACCGCCCGGGACCGCCCGGGACCGCCCGGGAACGCCCGGGACCGGCAGGGACCGCCCTGGACCGCCCGGGACCGCCCTGGAACGCCCGGGACCGCCCGGAACCGCCCGGGACCGCCAGGGAACGCCCGGGACCGTCCGGACCGTTCTGGACCACCCAGGACCGCACGGGACCGCCCAGGACCACCCCGGACTGCCCAGGACCGCCCCGGACCGCCCGGGACCGCCCCAGACCGCCCGGGACCGCCCCAGACCGCCCGGGACCGCCTCGGACCGCCCGGGACTGCCCGGGACCGCCCGAGACCGCCCGGGACCGCCCGGGACCGCCCGGGACCGCCGGGACCGCCCCGGACCGCCCCGGACCGCCCGGGACCGCACGGGACCGCCCGGGACCGCCCCGGACCGCCCTGGACCGCCCCGGACCGCCCGGGACCACCCCGGACTGCCCGGGACTGCCCGGGACCGGCCAGGACCGCCCGGGACAGCTGGTTGCCATGTTGTATAGGTGACTTCCAAGTCAGCCATATTGCATTGGGGACATTGTGCTGGTTGTATTGTATAGGTGACTTCCAAGTCAGCCATATTGCATGGGGGACATTGTGCTGGTTGCCATGTCCTATAGGTGACTTCCAAGTCAGCCATATTGCATGGGGGAAATTGTGCTGGTTGTCTTGTATAGGTGACTTCCAAGTCAGCCATATTGCTTGGGGGACATTGTGCTGGTTGCCATGTTCTATAGGTGACTTCCAAGTCAGCCATATTGCATGGGGGACATTGTGCTGGTGGCCATGTTCTATAGGTGACTTCCAAGTCAGCCATATTGCATTTGGGACATTGTGCTGGTTGTATTGTATAGGTGACTTCCAAGTCAGCCATATTGCATGGGGGACATTGTGCTGGTTGTATTGTATAGGTGACTTCAAAGTGAGCCATATTGCTTGGGGGACATTGTGCTGGTGGCCATGTTCTATAGGTGACTTCCAAGTCAGCCATATTGCATGGGGGACATTGTGCTGGTTGCCATGTCCTATAGGTGACTTCCAAGTCAGCCATATTGCATTAGGGACATTGTGCTGGTTGTCTTGTATAGGTGACTTCCAAGTCAGCCATATTGCTTGGGGGACATTGTGCTGGTTGCCATGTTCTATAGGTGACTTCCAAGTCAGCCATATTGCATTTGGGACATTGTGCTGGTTGTATTGTATAGGTGACTTCCAAGTCAGCCATATTGCATGGGGGACATTGTGCTGGTTGTATTGTATAGGTGACTTCCAAGTCAGCCATATTGCATGGGGGACATTGTGCTGGTTGCCATGTTGTATAGGTGACTTCCAAGTCAGCGATATTGCTTGGGGGACATTGTGCTGGTGGCCATGTTCTATAGGTGACTTCCAAGTCAGCCATATTGCATGGGGGACATTGTGCTGGTTGCCATGTCCTATAGGTGACTTCCAAGTCAGCCATATTGCTTGGGGGACATTGTGCTGGTTGCCATGTTGTATAGGTGACTTCCAAGTCAGCCATATTGCTTGGGGGACATTGTGCTGGTGGCCATGTTCTATAGGTGACTTCCAAGTCAGCCATATTGCTTGGGGGACATTGTGCTGGTTGCCATGTTGTATAGGTGACTTCCAAGTCAGCCATATTGCATGGGGGACATTGTGCTGGTGGCCATGTTCTATAGGTGACTTCCAAGTCAGCCATATTGCATGGGGGACATTGTGCTGGTTGCCATGTTGTATAGGTGACTTCCAAGTCAGCCATATTGCATGGGGGACATTGTGCTGGTTGTATTGTATAGGTGACTTCCAAGTCAGCCATATTGCATGGGGGACATTGTGCTGGTTGCCATGTCCTATAGGTGACTTCCAAGTCAGCCATATTGCATGGGGGAAATTGTGCTGGTTGTCTTGTATAGGTGACTTCCAAGTCAGCCATATTGCTTGGGGGACATTGTGCTGGTTGCCATGTTCTATAGGTGACTTCCAAGTCAGCCATATTGCATGGGGGACATTGTGCTGGTGGCCATGTTCTATAGGTGACTTCCAAGTCAGCCATATTGCATTTGGGACATTGTGCTGGTTGTATTGTATAGGTGACTTCCAAGTCAGCCATATTGCATGGGGGACTTTGTGCTGGTTGTATTGTATAGGTGACTTCCAAGTGAGCCATATTGCTTGGGGGACATTGTGCTGGTGGCCATGTTCTATAGGTGACTTCCAAGTCAGCCATATTGCATGGGGGACATTGTGCTGGTTGCCATGTCCTATAGGTGACTTCCAAGTCAGCCATATTGCATGGGGGACATTGTGCTGGTTGTCTTGTATAGGTGACTTCCAAGTCAGCCATATTGCTTGGGGGACATTGTGCTGGTTGCCATGATCTATAGGTGACTTCCAAGTCAGCCATATTGCTTGGGGGGCATTGTGCTGGAGGCCATGTTCTATAGGTGACTTCCAAGTCAGCCATATTGCTTGGGGGACATTGTGCTGGTTGTATTGTATAGGTGACTTCCAAGTCAGCCATATTGCATGGGGGACATTGTGCTGGTTGTATTGTATAGGTGACTTCCAAGTCAGCCATATTGCATGGGGGACATTGTGCTGGTGGCCATGTCCTATAGGTGACTTCCAAGTCAGCCATATTGCATGGGGGACATTGTGCTGGTTGTCTTGTATAGGTGACTTCCAAGTCAGCCATATTGCATGGGGGAAATTGTGCTGGTTGCCATGTTGTATAGGTGACTTCAAAGTCAGCCATATTGCATGGGGGACATTGTGCTGGTGGCCATGTTCTATAGGTGACTTCCAAGTCAGCCATATTGCATGGGGGACATTGTGCTGGTTGTCTTGTATAGGTGACTTCCAAGTCAGCCATATTGCATGGGGTACATTGTGCTGGTTGTGTTGTATAGGTGACTTCCAAATCAGCCATATTGCATGGGGGACATTGTGCTGGTTGTATTGTATAGGTGACTTCCAAGTCAGCCATATTGCATGGGGGACATTGTGCTGGTTGTCTTGTATGGGTGACTTCCAAGTCAGCCATATTACTTGGGGGACATTGTGCTGGTTGTATTGTATAGGTGACTTCCAAGTCAGCCATATTGCATGGGGGACATTGTGCTGGTTGCCATGTTGTATAGGTGACTTCCAAGTCAGCCATATTGCATGGGGGACATTGTGCTGGTGGCCATGTTCTATAGTTGACTTCCAAGTCAGCCATATTGCATTTGGGACATTGTGCTGGTTGTATTGTATAAGTGACTTCCAAGTCAGCCATATTGCATGGGGGACATTGTGCTGGTTGTATTGTATAGGTGACTTCCAAGTCAGCCATATTGCATGGGGGACATTGTGCTGGTTGCCATGTTGTATAGGTGACTTCCAAGTCAGCCATATTGCATGGGGGACATTGTGCTGGTGGCCATGTTCTATAGGTGAATTCCAAGTCAGCCATATTGCATTTGGGACATTGTGCTGGTTGTCTTGTATAGGTGACTTCCAAGTCAGCCATATTGCTTGGGGGACATTGTGCTGGTTGCCATGTCCTATAGGTGACTTCCAAGTCAGCCATATTGCATGGGGGACATTGTGCTGGTTGTCTTGTATAGGTGACTTCCAAGTCAGCCATATTGCATGGGGGACATTGTGCTGGTTGCCATGTTGTATAGGTGACTTCCAAGTCAGCCATATTGCATGGGGGACATTGTGCTGGTGGCCATGTTCTATAGGTGACTTCCAAGTCAGCCATATTGCGTTTGGGACATTGTGCTGGTTGTCTTGTATAGGTGACTTCCAAGTCAGCCATATTGCATGGGGGACATTGTGCTGGTTGTGTTGTATAGGTGACTTCCAAATCAGCCATATTGCATGGGGGACATTGTGCTGGTTGTATTGTATAGGTGACTTCCAAGTCAGCCATATTGCATGGGGGACATTGTGCTGGTTGTCTTGTATAGGTGACTTCCAAGTCAGACATATTGCTTGGGGGACATTGTGCTGGTTGTATTGTATAGGTGACTTCCAAGTCAGCCATATTGCATGGGGGACATTGTGCTGGTTGAGATGTTGTATAGGTGACTTCCAAGTCAGCCATATTGCATGGGGGACATTGTGCTGGTGGCCATGTTCTATAGGTGACTTCCAAAGCAGCCATATTGCATTTTGGACATTGTGCTGGTTGTATTGTATAGGTGACTTCCAAGTCAGCCATATTGCATGGGGGACATTGTGCTGGTTGTATTGTATAGGTGACTTCCAAGTGAGCCATATTGCTTGGGGGACATTGTGCTGGTGGCCATGTTCTATAGGTGACTTCCAAGTCAGCCATATTGCATGGGGGACATTGTGCTGGTTGCCATGTCCTATAGGTGACTTCCAAGTCAGCCATATTGCATGGGGCACATTGTGCTGGTTGTCTTGTATAGGTGACTTCCAAGTCAGCCATATTGCTTGGGGGACATTGTGCTGGTTGCCATGTTCTATAGGTGACTTCCAAGTCAGCCATATTGCTTGGGGGACATTGTGCTGGTGGTCATGTTCTATAGGTGACTTCCAAGTCAGCCATATTGCTTGGGGGACATTGTGCTGGTTGCCATGTTGTATAGGTGACTTCCAAGTCAGCCATATTGCATGGGGGACATTGTGCTGGTGGCCATGTTCTATAGGTGACTTCCAAGTCAGCCATATTGCATGGGGGACATTGTGCTGGTTGCCATGTTGTATAGGTGACTTCAAAGTCAGCCATATTGCATGGGGGACATTGTGCTGGTGGCCATGTTCTATAGGTTACTTCCAAGTCAGCCATATTGCATGGGGGACATTGTGCTGGTTGTCTTGTATAGGTGACTTCCAAGTCAGCCATATTGGATGGGGGACATTGTGCTGGTTGTGTTGTATAGGTGACTTCCAAATCAGCCATATTGCATGGGGGACATTGTGCTGGTTGTATTGTATAGGTGACTTCCAAATCAGCCATATTGCATGGGGGACATTGTGCTGGTTGTATTGTATAGGTGACTTCCAAGTCAGCCATATTGCATGGGGGACATTGTGCTGGTGGCCATGTCCTATAGGTGACTTCCAAGTCAGCCATATTGCATGGGGGACATTGTGCTGGTTGTCTTGTATAGGTGACTTCCAAGTCAGCCATATTGCTTGGGGGACATTGTGCTGGTTGTATTGTATAGGTGACTTCCAAGTCAGCCATATTGCATGGGGGACATTGTGCTGGTTGCCATGTTGTATAGGTGCCTTCCAAGTCAGCCATATTGCATGGTGGACATTGTGCTGGTGGCCATGTTCTATAGTTGACTTCCAAGTCAGCCATATTGCATTTGGGACATTGTGCTGGTTGTCTTGTATAGGTGACTTCCAAGTCAGCCATATTGCATGGGGGACATTGTGCTGGTTGTATTGTATAGGTGACTTCCAAGTCAGCCATATTGCATGGGGGACATTGTGCTGGTGGCCATGTCCTATAGGTGACTTCCAAGTCAGCCATATTGCATGGGGGACATTGTGCTGGTTGTCTTGTATAGGTGACTTCCAAGTCAGCCATATTGCTTGTGGGACATTGTGCTGGTTGTATTGTATAGGTGACTTCCAAGTCAGCCATATTGCATGGGGGACATTGTGCTGGTTGTATTGTATAGGTGACTTCCAAGTCAGCCATATTGCATGGGGGACATTGTGCTGGTTGTCTTGTATAGGTGACTTCCAAGTCAGCCATATTGCATGGGGGACATTGTGCTGGTGGCCATGTCCTATAGGTGACTTCCAAGTCAGCGATATTGCATGGGGGACATTGTGCTGGTTGTCTTGTATAGGTGACTTCCAAGTCAGCCATATTGCATGGGGGACATTGTGCTGGTGGCCATGTCCTATAGGTGACTTCCAAGTCAGCCATATTGCATGGGGGACATTGTGCTGGTTGTCTTGTATAGGTGACTTCCAAGTCAGCCATATTGCTTGGGGGACATTGTGCTGGTTGTATTGTATAGGTGACTTCCAAGTCAGCCATATTGCATGGGGGACATTGTGCTGGTTGCCATGTTGTATAGATGACTTCCAAGTCAGCCATATTGCATGGGGGACATTGTGCTGGTGGCCATGTTCTATAGGTGACTTCCAAGTCAGCCATATTGCATTTGGGACATTGTGCTGGTTGTCTTGTATAGGTGACTTCCAAGTCAGCCATATTGCATGGGGGACATTGTGCTGGTTGTATTGTATAGGTGACTTCCAAGTCAGCCATATTGCATGGGGGACATTGTGCTGGTGGCCATGTCCTATAGGTGACTTCCAAGTCAGCCATATTACATGGGGGACATTGTGCTGGTTGTCTTGTATAGGTGACTTCCAAGTCAGCCATATTGCTTGGGGGACATTGTGCTGGTTGTATTGTATAGGTGACTTCCAAGTCAGCCATATTGCATGGGGGACATTGTTCTGGTTGCCATGTTGTATAGGTGACTTCCAAGTCAGCCATATTGCATGGGGGACATTGTGCTGGTGGCCATGTTCTATAGGTGACTTCCAAGTCTGCCATATTGCATTTGGGACATTGTGCTGGTTGTCTTGTATAGGTGACTTCCAAGTCAGCCATATTGCTTGGGGGACATTGGGCTGGTTGTATTGTATAGGTGACTTCCAAGTCAGCCATATTGCATGGGGGACATTGTGCTTGTTGCCATGTTGTATAGGTGACTTCCAAGTCAGCCATATTGCATGGGGGCATTGTGCTGGTGGCCATGTTCTATAGGTGACTTCCAAGTCAGCCATATTGCATTTGGGACATTGTGCTGGTTGTATTGTATAGGTCACTTCCAAGTCAGCCATATTGCATGGGGGACATTGTGCTGGTTGTATTGTATAGGTGACTTCCAAGTGAGCCATATTGCTTGGGGGACATTGTGCTGGTGGCCATGTTCTATAGGTGACTTCCAAGTCAGCCATATTGCATGGGGGACATTGTGCTGGTTGCCATGTCCTATAGGTGACTTCCAAGTCAGCCATATTGCATGGGGGACATTGTGCTGGTTGTCTTGTATAGGTGACTTCCAAGTCAGCCATATTGCTTGGGGGACATTGTGCTGGTTGCCATGTTCTATAGGTGACTTCCAAGTCAGCCATATTGCTTGGGGGACATTGTGCTGGTGGCCATGTTCTATAGGTGACTTCCAAGTCAGCCATATTGCTTGGGGGACATTGTGCTGGTTGCCATGTTGTATAGGTGACTTACAAGTCAGCCATATTGCATGGGGGACATTGTGCTGGTGGCCATGTTGTATAGGTGACTTCCAAGTCAGCCATATTGCATGGGGGACATTGTGCTGGTTGTCTTGTATAGGTGACTTCCAAGTCAGCCATATTGCATGGGGGACATTGTGCTGGTTGTATTGTATAGGTGACTTCCAAGTCAGCCATATTGCATGGGGGACATTGTGCTGGTTGCCATGTCCTATAGGTGACTTCCAAGTCAGCCATATTGCATGGGGGAAATTGTGCTGGTTGTCTTGTATAGGTGACTTCCAAGTCAGCCATATTGCATGGGGGACATTGTGCTGGTGGCCATGTTCTATAGGTGACTTCCAAGTCAGCCATATTGCATTTGGGACATTGTGCTGGTTGTATTGTATAAGTGACTTCCAAGTCAGCCATATTGCATGGGGGACATTGTGCTGGTTGTATTGTATAGGTGACTTCCAAGTGAGCCATATTGCTTGGGGGACATTGTGCTGGTGGCCATGTTCTATAGGTGACTTCCAAGTCAGCCATATTGCATGGGGGACATTGTGCTGGTTGCCATGTCCTATAGGTGACTTCCAAGTCAGCCATATTGCTTGGGGGACATTGTGCTGGTTGTCTTGTATAGGTGACTTCCAAGTCAGCCATATTGCTTGGGGGACATTGTGCTGGTTCCCATGTTCTATAGGTGACTTCCAAGTCAGCCATATTGCTTGGGGGACATTGTGCTGGTGGCCATGTTCTATAGGTGACTTCCAAGTCAGCCATATTGCTTGGGGGACATTGTGCTGGTTGTTTTGTATAGGTGACGTCCAAGTCAGCCATATTGCATGGGGGACATTGTGCTGGTTGTATTGTATAGGTGACTTCCAAGTCAGCCATATTGCATGGGGGACATTGTGCTGGTGGCCATGTCCTATAGGTGACTTCCAAGTCAGCCATATTGCATGGGGGACATTGTGCTGGTTGTCTTGTATAGGTGACTTCCAAGTCAGCCATATTGCTTGGGGGACATTGTGCTGGTTCCCATGTTCTATAGGTGACTTCCAAGTCAGCCATATTGCTTGGGGGACATTGTGCTGGTGGCCATGTTCTATAGGTGACTTCCAAGTCAGCCATATTGCTTGGGGGACATTGTGCTGGTTGTTTTGTATAGGTGACGTCCAAGTCAGCCATATTGCATGGGGGACATTGTGCTGGTTGTATTGTATAGGTGACTTCCAAGTCAGCCATATTGCATGGGGGACATTGTGCTGGTGGCCATGTCCTATAGGTGACTTCCAAGTCAGCCATATTGCATGGGGGACATTGTGCTGGTTGTCTTGTATAGGTGACTTCAAAGCCAGCCATATTGCTTGGGGGACATTGTGCTGGTTGTAATGTATAGGTGACTTCCAAGTCAGCCATATTGCATGGGGGACATTGTGCTGGTTGCCATGTTGTATAGATGACTTCCAAGTCAGCCATATTGCATGGGGGACATTGTGCTGGTGGCCATGTTCTATAGGTGACTTCCAAGTCAGCCATATTGCATTTGGGACATTGTGCTGGTTGTCTTGTATAGGTGACTTCCAAGTCAGCCATATTGCTTGGGGGACATTGTGCTGGTTGCCATGTTCTATAGGTGACTTCCAAGTCAGCCATATTGCTTGGGGGACATTGTGCTGGTGGCCATGTTCTATAGGTGACTTCCAAGTCAGCCATATTGCTTGGGGGACATTGTGCTGGTTGCCATGTTGTATAGGTGACTTACAAGTCAGCCATATTGCATGGGGGACATTGTGCTGGTGGCCATGTTGTATAGGTGACTTCCAAGTCAGCCATATTGCATGGGGGACATTGTGCTGGTTGTCTTGTATAGGTGACTTCCAAGTCAGCCATATTGCATGGGGGACATTGTGCTGGTTGTATTGTATAGGTGACTTCCAAGTCAGCCATATTGCATGGGGGACATTGTGCTGGTTGCCATGTCCTATAGGTGACTTCCAAGTCAGCCATATTGCATGGGGGAAATTGTGCTGGTTGTCTTGTATAGGTGACTTCCAAGTCAGCCATATTGCATGGGGGACATTGTGCTGGTGGCCATGTTCTATAGGTGACTTCCAAGTCAGCCATATTGCATTTGGGACATTGTGCTGGTTGTATTGTATAAGTGACTTCCAAGTCAGCCATATTGCATGGGGGACATTGTGCTGGTTGTATTGTATAGGTGACTTCCAAGTGAGCCATATTGCTTGGGGGACATTGTGCTGGTGGCCATGTTCTATAGGTGACTTCCAAGTCAGCCATATTGCATGGGGGACATTGTGCTGGTTGCCATGTCCTATAGGTGACTTCCAAGTCAGCCATATTGCATGGGGGACATTGTGCTGGTTGTCTTGTATAGGTGACTTCCAAGTCAGCCATATTGCTTGGGGGACATTGTGCTGGTTCCCATGTTCTATAGGTGACTTCCAAGTCAGCCATATTGCTTGGGGGACATTGTGCTAGTGGCCATGTTCTATAGGTGACTTCCAAGTCAGCCATATTGCTTGGGGGACATTGTGCTGGTTGTTTTGTATAGGTGACGTCCAAGTCAGCCATATTGCATGGGGGACATTGTGCTGGTTGTATTGTATAGGTGACTTCCAAGTCAGCCATATTGCATGGGGGACATTGTGCTGGTGGCCATGTCCTATAGGTGACTTCCAAGTCAGCCATATTGCATGGGGGACATTGTGCTGGTTGTCTTGTATAGGTGACTTCCAAGTCAGCCATATTGCTTGGGGGACATTGTGCTGGTTCCCATGTTCTATAGGTGACATCCAAGTCAGCCATATTGCTTGGGCGACATTGTGCTGGTGGCCATGTTCTATAGGTGACTTCCAAGTCAGCCATATTGCTTGGGGGACATTGTGCTGGTTGTTTTGTATAGGTGACGTCCAAGTCAGCCATATTGCATGGGGGACATTGTGCTGGTTGTATTGTATAGGTGACTTCAAAGTCAGCCATATTGCATGGGGGACATTGTGCTGGTGGCCATGTCCTATAGGTGACTTCCAAGTCAGCCATATTGCATGGGGGACATTGTGCTGGTTGTCTTGTATAGGTGACTTCCAAGTCAGCCATATTGCTTGGGGGACATTGTGCTGGTTGTAATGTATAGGTGACTTGCAAGTCAGCCATATTGCATGGGGGAAATTGTGCTGGTAGCCATGTTGTATAGGTGACTTCCAAGTCAGCCATATTGCATTTGGGACATTGTGCTGGTTGTCTTGTATAGGTGACTTCCAAGTCAGCCATATTGCATGGGGGACATTGTGCTGGTTGTGTTGTATAGGTGACTTCCAAATCAGCCATATTGCATGGGGGACATTGTGCTGGTTGTATTGTATAGGTGACTTCCAAGTCAGCCATATTGCATGGGGGACATTGTGCTGGTTGTCTTGTATAGGTGACTTCCAAGTCAGCCATATTGCTTGGGGGACATTGTGCTGGTTGTATTGTATAGGTGACTTCCAAGTCAGCCATATTGCATGGGGGACATTGTGCTGGTTGCCATGTTGTATAGGTGACTTCCAAGTCAGCCATATTGCATGGGGGACATTGTGCTGGTGGCCATGTTCTATAGGTGACTTCCAAGTCAGCCATATTGCATTTGGGACATTGTGCTGGTTGTATTGTATAGGTGACTTCCAAGTCAGCCATATTGCATGGGGGACATTGTGCTGGTTGTATTGCATAGGTGACTTCCAAGTGAGCCATATTGCTTGGGGGACATTGTGCTGGTGGCCATGTTCTATAGGTGACTTCCAAGTCAGCCATATTGCATGGGGGACATTGTGCTGGTTGCCATGTCCTATAGGTGACTTCCAAGTCAGCCATATTGCATGGGGCACATTGTGCTGGTTGTCTTGTATAGGTGACTTCCAAGTCAGCCATATTGCTTGGGGGACATTGTGCTGGTTGCCATGTTCTATAGGTGACTTCCAAGTCAGCCATATTGCTTGGGGGACATTGTGCTGGTGGCCATGTTCTATAGGTGACTTCCAAGTCAGCCATATTGCTTGGGGGACATTGTGCTGGTTGCCATGTTCTATAGGTGACTTCCAAGTCAGCCATATTGCATGGGGGACATTGTGCTGGTGGCCATGTTCTATAGGTGACTTCCAAGTCAGCCATATTGCATGGGGCACATTGTGCTGGTGGCCATGTTCTATAGGTGACTTCCAAGTCAGCCATATTGCATGGGGGACATTGTGCTGGTTGCCATGTTGTAGAGGTGACTTCAAAGTCAGCCATATTGCATGGGGGACATTGTGCTGGTGGCCATGTTCTATAGGTGACTTCCAAGTCAGCCATATTGCATGGGGGACATTGTGCTGGTTGTCTTGTATAGGTGACTTCCAAGTCAGCCATATTGCATGGGGGACATTGTGCTGGTTGTGTTGTATAGGTGACTTCCAAATCAGCCATATTGCATGTTGGACATTGTGCTGGTTGTATTGTATAGGTGACTTCCAAGTCAGCCATATTGCATGGAGGACATTGTGCTGGTGGCCATGTCCTATAGGTGACTTCCAAGTCAGCCATATTGCATTTGGGACATTGTGCTGGTTGTCTTGTATAGGTGACGTCCAAGTCAGCCATATTGCATGTGGGACATTGTGCTGGTTGTGTTGTATAGGTTACTTCCAAATCAGCCATATTGCATGGGGGACATTGTGCTGGTTGTATTGTATAGGTGACTTCCAAGTCAGCCATATTGCATGGGGAACATTGTGCTGGTTGTCTTGTATAGGTGACTTCCAAGTCAGCCATATTGCTTGGGGGACATTGTGCTGGTTGTATTGTATAGGTGACTTCCAAGTCAGCCATATTGCATGGGGGACATTGTGCTGGTTGCCATTTGTATAGGTGACTTCCAAGTCAGCCATATTGCATGGGGGACATTGTGCTGGTGGCCATGTTCTATAGGTGACTTGCAAGTCAGCCATATTGCATTTGGGACATTGTGCTGGTTGTATTGTATAGGTGACTTCCAAGTCAGCCATATTGCATGGGGGACATTGTGCTGGTTGTATTGTATAGGTGACTTCCAAGTGAGCCATATTGCTTGGGGGACATTGTGCTGGTGGCCATGTTCTATAGGTGACTTCCAAGTCAGCCATATTGCATGCGGGACATTGTGCTGGTTGCCATGTCCTATAGGTGACTTCCAAGTCAGCCATATTGCATGGGGCACATTGTACTGGTTGTCTTGTATAGGTGACTTCCAAGTCAGCCATATTGCTTGTGGGACATTGTGCTGGTTGCCATGTTCTATAGGTGACTTCCAAGTCAGCCATATTGCTTGCGGGACATTGTGCTGGTGGTCATGTTCTATAGGTGACTTCCAAGTCAGCCAGATTGCTTGGGGGACATTGTGCTGGTTGCCATGTTGTATAGGTGACTTCCAAGTCAGCCATATTGCATGGGGGACATTGTGCTGGTGGCCATGTTCTATAGGTGACTTCCAAGTCAGCCATATTGCATGGGGGACATTGTGCTGGTTGCCATGTTGTATAGGTGACTTCAAAGTCAGCCATATTGCATGGGGGACATTGTGCTGGTGGCCATGTTCTATAGGTGACTTCCAAGTCAGCCATATTGCATGGGGGACATTGTGCTGGTTGTGTTGTATAGGTGACTTCCAAATCAGCCATATTGCATGGGGGACATTGTGCTGGTTGTATTGTATAGGTGACTTCCAAGTCAGCCATATTGCATGGGGGACATTGTGCTGGTTGTATTGTATAGGTGACTTCCAAGTCAGCCATATTGCATGGGGGACATTGTGCTGGTGGCCATGTCCTATAGGTGACTTCCAAGTCAGCCATATTGCATGGGGGACATTGTGCTGGTTGTCTTGTATAGGTGACTTCCAAGTCAGCCATATTGCTTGGGGGACATTGTGCTGGTTGTATTGTATAGGTGACTTCCAAGTCAGGAATATTGCATGGGGGACATTGTGCTGGTTGCCATGTTGTATAGGTGACTTCCAAGTCAGCCATATTGCATGGGGGACATTGTGCTGGTGGCCATGTTCTATAGGTGACTTCCAAGTCACCCATATTGCATTTGGGACATTGTGCTGGTTGTCTTGTATAGGTGACTTCCAAGTCAGCCATATTGCATGGGGGACATTGTGCTGGTTGTGTTGTATAGGTGACTTCCAAATCAGCCATATTGCATGGGGGACATTGTGCTGGTTGTATTGTATAAGTGACTTCCAAATCAGCAATATTGCTTGGGGGACATAGTGCTGGTTGTATTGTATAGGTGACTTCCAAGTCAGCCATATTGCATGGGGGACATTGTGCTTGTTGCCATGTTGTAAAGGTGACTTCCAAGGCAGCCATATTGCATGGGGGCATTGTGCTGGTGGCAATGTTCTATAGGTGACTTCCAAGTCAGCCATATTGCATTTGGGACATTGTGCTGGTTGTATTGTATAGGTGACTTCCAAGTCAGCCATATTGCATGGGGGACATTGTGCTGGTTGTATTGTATAGGTGACTTCCAAGTCAGCCATATTGCATGGGGGACATTGTGCTGGTGGCCATGTCCTATAGGTGACTTCCAAGTCAGCCATATTGCATGGGGGACATTGTGCTGGTTGTCTTGTATAGGTGACTTCCAAGTCAGCCATATTGCTTGGGGGACATTGTGCTGGTTGTATTGTATAGGTGACTTCCAAGTCAGGAATATTGCATGGGGGACATTGTGCTGGTTGCCATGTTGTATAGGTGACTTCCAAGTCAGCCATATTGCATGGGGGACATTGTGCTGGTGGCCATGTTCTATAGGTGACTTCCAAGTCACCCATATTGCATTTGGGACATTGTGCTGGTTGTCTTGTATAGGTGACTTCCAAGTCAGCCATATTGCATGGGGGACATTGTGCTGGTTGTGTTGTATAGGTGACTTCCAAATCAGCCATATTGCATGGGGGACATTGTGCTGGTTGTATTGTATAAGTGACTTCCAAATCAGCAATATTGCTTGGGGGACATAGTGCTGGTTGTATTGTATAGGTGACTTCCAAGTCAGCCATATTGCATGGGGGACATTGTGCTTGTTGCCATGTTGTAAAGGTGACTTCCAAGGCAGCCATATTGCATGGGGGCATTGTGCTGGTGGCAATGTTCTATAGGTGACTTCCAAGTCAGCCATATTGCATTTGGGACATTGTGCTGGTTGTATTGTATAGGTGACTTCCAAGTCAGCCATATTGCATGGGGGACATTGTGCTGGTTGTATTGTATAGGTGACTTCCAAGTCAGCCATATTGCATGGGGGACATTGTGCTGGTGGCCATGTCCTATAGGTGACTTCCAAGTCAGCCATATTGCATGGGGGACATTGTGCTGGTTGTCTTGTATAGGTGACTTCCAAGTCAGCCATATTGCTTGGGGGACATTGTGCTGGTTCCCATGTTCTATAGGTGACATCCAAGTCAGCCATATTGCTTGGGCGACATTGTGCTGGTGGCCATGTTCTATAGGTGACTTCCAAGTCAGCCATATTGCTTGGGGGACATTGTGCTGGTTGTTTTGTATAGGTGACGTCCAAGTCAGCCATATTGCATGGGGGACATTGTGCTGGTTGTATTGTATAGGTGACTTCAAAGTCAGCCATATTGCATGGGGGACATTGTGCTGGTGGCCATGTCCTATAGGTGACTTCCAAGTCAGCCATATTGCATGGGGGACATTGTGCTGGTTGTCTTGTATAGGTGACTTCCAAGTCAGCCATATTGCTTGGGGGACATTGTGCTGGTTGTAATGTATAGGTGACTTCCAAGTCAGCCATATTGCATGGGGGAAATTGTGCTGGTAGCCATGTTGTATAGGTGACTTCCAAGTCAGCCATATTGCATTTGGGACATTGTGCTGGTTGTCTTGTATAGGTGACTTCCAAGTCAGCCATATTGCATGGGGGACATTGTGCTGGTTGTGTTGTATAGGTGACTTCCAAATCAGCCATATTGCATGGGGGACATTGTGCTGGTTGTATTGTATAGGTGACTTCCAAGTCAGCCATATTGCATGGGGGACATTGTGCTGGTTGTCTTGTATAGGTGACTTCCAAGTCAGCCATATTGCTTGGGGGACATTGTGCTGGTTGTATTGTATAGGTGACTTCCAAGTCAGCCATATTGCATGGGGGACATTGTGCTGGTTGCCATGTTGTATAGGTGACTTCCAAGTCAGCCATATTGCATGGGGGACATTGTGCTGGTGGCCATGTTCTATAGGTGACTTCCAAGTCAGCCATATTGCATTTGGGACATTGTGCTGGTTGTATTGTATAGGTGACTTCCAAGTCAGCCATATTGCATGGGGGACATTGTGCTGGTTGTATTGCATAGGTGACTTCCAAGTGAGCCATATTGCTTGGGGGACATTGTGCTGGTGGCCATGTTCTATAGGTGACTTCCAAGTCAGCCATATTGCATGGGGGACATTGTGCTGGTTGCCATGTCCTATAGGTGACTTCCAAGTCAGCCATATTGCATGGGGCACATTGTGCTGGTTGTCTTGTATAGGTGACTTCCAAGTCAGCCATATTGCTTGGGGGACATTGTGCTGGTTGCCATGTTCTATAGGTGACTTCCAAGTCAGCCATATTGCTTGGGGGACATTGTGCTGGTGGCCATGTTCTATAGGTGACTTCCAAGTCAGCCATATTGCTTGGGGGACATTGTGCTGGTTGCCATGTTCTATAGGTGACTTCCAAGTCAGCCATATTGCATGGGGGACATTGTGCTGGTGGCCATGTTCTATAGGTGACTTCCAAGTCAGCCATATTGCATGGGGCACATTGTGCTGGTGGCCATGTTCTATAGGTGACTTCCAAGTCAGCCATATTGCATGGGGGACATTGTGCTGGTTGCCATGTTGTAGAGGTGACTTCAAAGTCAGCCATATTGCATGGGGGACATTGTGCTGGTGGCCATGTTCTATAGGTGACTTCCAAGTCAGCCATATTGCATGGGGGACATTGTGCTGGTTGTCTTGTATAGGTGACTTCCAAGTCAGCCATATTGCATGGGGGACATTGTGCTGGTTGTGTTGTATAGGTGACTTCCAAATCAGCCATATTGCATGTTGGACATTGTGCTGGTTGTATTGTATAGGTGACTTCCAAGTCAGCCATATTGCATGGAGGACATTGTGCTGGTGGCCATGTCCTATAGGTGACTTCCAAGTCAGCCATATTGCATTTGGGACATTGTGCTGGTTGTCTTGTATAGGTGACGTCCAAGTCAGCCATATTGCATGCGGGACATTGTGCTGGTTGTGTTGTATAGGTTACTTCCAAATCAGCCATATTGCATGGGGGACATTGTGCTGGTTGTATTGTATAGGTGACTTCCAAGTCAGCCATATTGCATGGGGAACATTGTGCTGGTTGTCTTGTATAGGTGACTTCCAAGTCAGCCATATTGCTTGGGGGACATTGTGCTGGTTGTATTGTATAGGTGACTTCCAAGTCAGCCATATTGCATGGGGGACATTGTGCTGGTTGCCATTTGTATAGGTGACTTCCAAGTCAGCCATATTGCATGGGGGACATTGTGCTGGTGGCCATGTTCTATAGGTGACTTCCAAGTCAGCCATATTGCATGGGGCACATTGTACTGGTTGTCTTGTATAGGTGACTTCCAAGTCAGCCATATTGCTTGTGGGACATTGTGCTGGTTGCCATGTTCTATAGGTGACTTCCAAGTCAGCCATATTGCTTGCGGGACATTGTGCTGGTGGTCATGTTCTATAGGTGACTTCCAAGTCAGCCAGATTGCTTGGGGGACATTGTGCTGGTTGCCATGTTGTATAGGTGACTTCCAAGTCAGCCATATTGCATGGGGGACATTGTGCTGGTGGCCATGTTCTATAGGTGACTTCCAAGTCAGCCATATTGCATGGGGGACATTGTGCTGGTTGCCATGTTGTATAGGTGACTTCAAAGTCAGCCATATTGCATGGGGGACATTGTGCTGGTGGCCATGTTCTATAGGTGACTTCCAAGTCAGCCATATTGCATGGGGGACATTGTGCTGGTTGTGTTGTATAGGTGACTTCCAAATCAGCCATATTGCATGGGGGACATTGTGCTGGTTGTATTGTATAGGTGACTTCCAAGTCAGCCATATTGCATGGGGGACATTGTGCTGGTTGTATTGTATAGGTGACTTCCAAGTCAGCCATATTGCATGGGGGACATTGTGCTGGTGGCCATGTCCTATAGGTGACTTCCAAGTCAGCCATATTGCATGGGGGACATTGTGCTGGTTGTCTTGTATAGGTGACTTCCAAGTCAGCCATATTGCTTGGGGGACATTGTGCTGGTTGTATTGTATAGGTGACTTCCAAGTCAGGAATATTGCATGGGGGACATTGTGCTGGTTGCCATGTTGTATAGGTGACTTCCAAGTCAGCCATATTGCATGGGGGACATTGTGCTGGTGGCCATGTTCTATAGGTGACTTCCAAGTCACCCATATTGCATTTGGGACATTGTGCTGGTTGTCTTGTATAGGTGACTTCCAAGTCAGCCATATTGCATGGGGGACATTGTGCTGGTTGTGTTGTATAGGTGACTTCCAAATCAGCCATATTGCATGGGGGACATTGTGCTGGTTGTATTGTATAAGTGACTTCCAAATCAGCAATATTGCTTGGGGGACATAGTGCTGGTTGTATTGTATAGGTGACTTCCAAGTCAGCCATATTGCATGGGGGACATTGTGCTTGTTGCCATGTTGTAAAGGTGACTTCCAAGGCAGCCATATTGCATGGGGGCATTGTGCTGGTGGCAATGTTCTATAGGTGACTTCCAAGTCAGCCATATTGCATTTGGGACATTGTGCTGGTTGTATTGTATAGGTGACTTCCAAGTCAGCCATATTGCATGGGGGACATTGTGCTGGTTGTATTGTATAGGTGACTTCCAAGTGAGCCATATTGCTTGCGGGACATTGTGCTGGTGGCCATGTTCTATAGGTGACTTCCAAGTCAGCCATATTGCATGGGGGACCTTGTGCTGGTTGCCATGTCCTATAGGTGACTTCCAAGTCAGCCATATTGCATGGGGGACATTGTGCTGGTTGTCTTGTATAGGTGACTTCCAAGTCAGCCATATTGCTTGGGGGACATTGTGCTGGTTGCCATGTTCTATAGGTGACTTCCAAGTCAGCCATATTGCTTGGGGGACATTGTGCTGGTGGCCATGTTCTATAGGTGACTTCCAAGTCAGCCATATTGCTTGGGGGACATTGTGCTGGTTGCCATGTTGTATAGGTGACTTCCAAGTCAGCCATATTTCATGGGGGACATTGTGCTGGTGGCCATGTTGTATAGGTGACTTCCAAGTCAGCCATATTGCATGGGGGACATTGTGCTGGTTGTCTTGTATAGGTGACTTCCAAGTCAGCCATATTGCATGGGGGACATTGTGCTGGTTGTATTGTATAGGTGACTTCCAAGTCAGCCATATTGCATGGGGGACATTGTGCTGGTTGCCATGTCCTATAGGTGACTTCCAAGTCAGCCATATTGCATGGGGGAAATTGTGCTGGTTGTCTTGTATAGGTGACTTCCAAGTCAGCCATATTGCATGGGGGACATTGTGCTGGTGGCCATGTTCTATAGGTGACTTCCAAGTCAGCCATATTGCATTTGGGACATTGTGCTGGTTGTATTGAATAGGTGACTTCCAAGTCAGCCATATTGCATGGGGGACATTGTGCTGGTTGTATTGTATAGGTGACTTCCAAGTGAGCCATATTGCTTGGGGGACATTGTGCTGGTGGCCATGTTCTATAGGTGACTTCCAAGTCAGCCATATTGCATGGGGGACATTGTGCTGGTTGCCATGTCCTATAGGTGACTTCCAAGTCAGCCATATTGCATGGGGGACATTGTGCTGGTTGTCTTGTATAGGTGACTTCCAAGTCAGCCATATTGCTTGGGGGACATTGTGCTGGTTGCCATGTTCTATAGGTGACTTCCAAGTCAGCCATATTGCTTGGGGGACATTGTGCTGGTGGCCATGTTCTATAGGTGACTTCCAAGTCAGCCATATTGCTTGGGGGACATTGTGCTGGTTGTATTGTATAGGTGACTTCCAAGTCAGCCATATTGCATGGGGGACATTGTGCTGGTGGCCATGTCCTATAGGTGACTTCCAAGTCAGCCATATTGCATGGGGGACATTGTGCTGGTTGTCTTGTATAGGTGACTTCCAAGTCAGCCATATTGCTTGGGGGACATTGTGCTGGTTGTATTGTATAGGTGACTTCCAAGTCAGCCATATTGCATGGGGGAAATTGTGCTGGTTGCCATGTTGTATAGGTGACTTCCAAGTCAGCCATATTGCATGGGGGACATTGTGCTGGTGGCCATGTTCTATAGGTGACTTCCAAGTCAGCCATATTGCATTTGGGACATTGTGTTGGTTGTCTTGTATAGGTGACTTCCAAGTCAGCCATATTGCATGGGGGACAATGTGCTGGTTGTGTTGTATAGGTGACTTCCAAATCAGCCATATTGCATGGGGGACATTGTGCTGGTTGTATTGTATAGGTGACTTCCAAGTCAGCCATATTGCATGGGGGACATTGTGCTGGTTGTCTTGTATAGGTGACTTCCAAGTCAGCCATATTGCTTGGGGGACATTGTGCTGGTGGCCATGTTCTATAGGTGACTTCCAAGTCAGCCATATTGCATGGGGGACATTGTGCTGGTTGCCATGTCCTATAGGTGACTTCCAAGTCAGCCATATTGCATGGGGGACATTGTGCTGGTTGTCTTGTATAGGTGACTTCCAAGTCAGCCATATTGCTTGGGGGACATTGTGCTGGTTCCCATGTTCTATAGGTGACTTCCAAGTCAGCCATATTGCTTGAGGGACATTGTGCTGGTGGCCATGTTCTATAGGTGACTTCCAAGTCAGCCATATTGCTTGGGGGACATTGTGCTGGTTGCCATGTTGTATAGGTGACTTCCAAGTCAGCCATATTGCATGGGGGACATTGTGCTGGTGGCCATGTTCTATAGGTGACTTCCAAGTCAGCCATATTGCATGGGGGACATTGTGCTGGTTGCCATGTTGTATAGGTGACTTCCAAGTCAGCCATATTGCATGGGGGACATTGTGCTGGTTGTATTGTATAGGTGAATTCCAAGTCAGCCATATTGCATGGGGGACATTGTGCTGGTTGCCATGTCCTATAGGTGACTTCCAAGTCAGCCATATTGCATGGGGGACATTGTGCTGGTTGTATTGTATAGGTGACTTCCAAGTCAGCCATATTGCATGGGGGACATTGTGCTGGTTGCCATGTCCTATAGGTGACTTCCAAGTCAGCCATATTGCATGGGGGAAATTGTGCTGGTTGTCTTGTATAGGTGACTTCCAAGTCAGCCATATTGCTTGGGGGACATTGTGCTGGTTGCCATGTTCTATAGGTGACTTCCAAGTCAGCCATATTGCATGGGGGACATTGTGCTGGTGGCCATGTTCTATAGGTGACTTCCAAGTCAGCCATATTGCATTTGGGACATTGTGCTGGTTGTATTGTATAGGTGACTTCCAAGTCAGCCATATTGCATGGGGAACATTGTGCTGGTTGTCTTGTATAGGTGAGTTCCAAGTGAGCCATATTGCTTGGGGGACATTGTGCTGGTGGCCATGTTCTATAGGTGACTTCCAAGTCAGCCATATTGCATGGGGGACATTGTGCTGGTTGCCATGTCCTATAGGTGACTTCCAAGTCAGCCATATTGCATGGGGGACATTGTGCTGGTTGTCTTGTATAGGTGACTTCCAAGTCAGCCATATTGCTTGGGGGACATTGTGCTGGTTGCCATGTTCTATAGGTGACTTCCAAGTCAGCCATATTGCTTGGGGGACATTGTGCTGGTGGCCATGTTCTATAGGTGACTTCCAAGTCAGCCATATTGCTTGGGGGACATTGTGCTGGTTGTATTGTATAGGTGACTTCCAAGTCAGCCATATTGCATGGGGGACATTGTGCTGGTTGTATTGTATAGGTGACTTCCAAGTCAGCCATATTGCATGGGGGACATTGTGCTGGTGGCCATGTCCTATAGGTGACTTCCAAGTCAGCCATATTGCATGGGGGACATTGTGCTGGTTGTCTTGTATAGGTGACTTCCAAGTTAGCCATATTGCTTGGGGGACATTGTGCTGGTTGTATTGTATAGGTGACTTCCAAGTCAGCCATATTGCATGGGGGAAATTGTGCTGGTTGCCATGTTGTATAGGTGACTTCCAAGTCAGCCATATTGCATGGGGGACATTGTGCTGGTGGCCATGTTCTATAGGTGACTTCCAAGTCAGCCATATTGCATTTGGGACATTGTGTTGGTTGTCTTGTATAGGTGACTTCCAAGTCAGCCATATTGCATGGGGGACAATGTGCTGGTTGTGTTGTATAGGTGACTTCCAAATCAGCCATATTGCATGGGGGACATTGTGCTGGTTGTATTGTATAGGTGACTTCCAAGTCAGCCATATTGCATGGGGGACATTGTGCTGGTTGTCTTGTATAGGTGACTTCCAAGTCAGCCATATTGCTTGGGGGACATTGTGCTGGTGGCCATGTTCTATAGGTGACTTCCAAGTCAGCCATATTGCATGGGGGACATTGTGCTGGTTGCCATGTCCTATAGGTGACTTCCAAGTCAGCCATATTGCATGGGGGACATTGTGCTGGTTGTCTTGTATAGGTGACTTCCAAGTCAGCCATATTGCTTGGGGGACATTGTGCTGGTTGCCATGTTCTATAGGTGACTTCCAAGTCAGCCATATTGCTTGGGTGACATTGTGCTGGTGGCATTGTTCTATAGGTGACTTCCAAGTCAGCCATATTGCTTGGGGGACATTGTGCTGGTTGCCATGTTGTATAGGTGACTTCCAAGTCAGCCATATTGCATGGGGGACATTGTGCTGGTGGCCATGTTCTATAGGTGACTTCCAAGTCAGCCATATTGCATGGGGGACATTGTGCTGGTTGCCATGTTGTATAGGTGACTTCCAAGTCAGCCATATTGCATGGGGGACATTGTGCTGGTTGTATTGTATAGGTGACTTCCAAGTCAGCCATATTGCATGGGGGACATTGTGCTGGTTGCCATGTCCTATAGGTGACTTCCAAGTCAGCCATATTGCATGGGGGACATTGTGCTGGTTGTATTGTATAGGTGACTTCCAAGTCAGCCATATTGCATGGGGGACATTGTGCTGGTTGCCATGTCCTATAGGTGACTTCCAAGTCAGCCATATTGCATGGGGGAAATTGTGCTGGTTGTCTTGTATAGGTGACTTCCAAGTCTACCCATATTGCTTGGGGGACATTGTGCTGGTTGCCATGTTCTATAGGTGACTTCCAAGTCAGCCATATTGCATGGGGGACATTGTGCTGGTGGCCATGTTCTATAGGTGACTTCCAAGTCAGCCATATTGCATTTGGGACATTGTGCTGGTTGTATTGTATAGGTGACTTCCAAGTCAGCCATATTGCATGGGGGACATTGTGCTGGTTGTATTGTATAGGTGAGTTCCAAGTGAGCCATATTGCTTGGGGGACATTGTGCTGGTGGCCATGTTCTATAGGTGACTTCCAAGTCAGCCATATTGCATGGGGGACATTGTGCTGGTTGCCATGTCCTATAGGTGACTTCCAAGTCAGCCATATTGCATGGGGGACATTGTGCTGGTTGTCTTGTATATGTGACTTCCAAGTCAGCCATATTGCTTGGGGGACATTGTGCTGGTTGCAATGTTCTATAGGTGACTTCCAAGTCAGCCATATTGCTTGGGGGACATTGTGCTGGTGGCCATGTTCTATAGGTGACTTCCAAGTCAGCCATATTGCTTGGGGGACATTGTGCTGGTTGTATTGTATAGGTGACTTCCAAGTCAGCCATATTGCATGGGGGACATTGTGCTGGTGGCCATGTCCTATAGGTGACTTCCAAGTCAGCCATATTGCATGGGGGACATTGTGCTGGTTGTCTTGTATAGGTGACTTCCAAGTCAGCCATATTGCTTGGGGGACATTGTGCTGGTTGTATTGTATAGGTGACTTCCAAGTCAGCCATATTGCATGGGGGAAATTGTGCTGGTTGCCATGTTGTATAGGTGACTTCCAAGTCAGCCATATTGCATGGGGGACAATGTGCTGGTGGCCATGTTCTATAGGTGACTTCCAAGTCAGCCATATTGCATTTGGGACATTGTGCTGGTTGTCTTGTATAGGTGACTTCCAAGTCAGCCATATTGCATGGGGGACATTGTGCTGGTTGTGTTGTATAGGTGACTTCCAAATCAGCCATATTGCATGGGGGACATTGTGCTGGTTGTATTGTATAGGTGACTTCCAAGTCAGCCATATTGCATGGGGGACATTGTGCTGGTTGTCTTGTATAGGTGACTTCCAAGTCAGCCATATTGCATGGGTGACATTGTGCTGGTTGTCTTGTATAGGTGACTTCCAAGTCAGCCATATTGCTTGGGGGACATTGTGCTGGTTGTATTGTATAGGTGACTTCCAAGTCAGCCATATTGCATGGGGGACATTGTGCTGGTTGCCATGTTGTATAGGTGACTTCCAAGTCAGCCATATTGCATTTGGGACATTGTGCTGGTTGTATTGTATAGGTGACTTCCAAGTCAGCCATATTGCATGGGGGACATTGTGCTGGTTGTATTGTATAGGTGACTTCCAAGTCAGCCATATTGCATGGGGGACATTGTGCTGGTTGTATTGTATAGGTGACTTCCAAGTCATCCATATTGCATGGGGGACATTGTGCTGGTTGCCATGTTGTATAGGTGACTTTTAAGTCAGCCATATTGCATGGGGGAAATTGTGCTGGTGGCCATGTTCTATAGGTGACTTCCAAGTCAGCCATATTGCATTTGGGACATTGTGCTGGTTGTCTTGTATAGGTGACTTCCAAGTCAGCCATATTGCTTGGGGGACATTGTGCTGGTTGCCATGTCCTATAGGTGACTTCCAAGTCATCCATATTGCATGGGGGACATTGTGCTGGTTGTCTTGTATAGGTGACTTCCAAGTCAGCCATATTGCATGGGGGACATTGTGCTGTTTGTATTGTATAGGTGACTTCCAAGTCATCCATATTGCATGGGGGACATTGTGCTGGTTGCCATGTTGTATAGGTGACTTCCAAGTCAGCCATATTGCTTGGGGGACATTGTGCTGGTGGCCATGTTCTATAGGTGACTTCCAAGTCAGCCATATTGCATGGGGGACATTGTGCTGGTTGCCATGTCCTATAGGTGACTTCCAAGTCAGCCATATTGCATGGGGGACATTGTGCTGGTTGTCTTGTATAGGTGACTTCCAAGTCAGCCATATTGCTTGGGGGACATTGTGCTGGTTGCCATGTTGTATAGGTGACTTCCAAGTCAGCCATATTGCATGGGGGACATTGTGCTGGTGGCCATGTTCTATAGGTGACTTCCAAGTCAGCCATATTGCATGGGGGACATTGTGCTGGTTGCCATGTTGTATAGGTGAATTCCAAGTCAGCCATATTGCATGGGGGACATTGTGCTGGTTGTATTGTATAGGTGACTTCCAAATCAGCCATATTGCATGGGGGACATTGTGCTGGTTGCCATGTCCTATAGGTGACTTCCAAGTCAGCCATATTGCTTGGGGGACATTGTGCTGGTGGCCATGTTCTATAGGTGACTTCCAAGTCAGCCATATTGCTTGGGGGACATTGTGCTGGTTGCCATGTTGTATAGGTGACTTCCAAGTCAGCCATATTGCATGGGGGACATTGTGCTGGTGGCCATGTTCTTTAGGTGACTTCCAAGTCAGCCATATTGCATGGGGGGCATTGTGCTGGTTGCCATGTTGTATAGGTGAATTCCAAGTCAGCCATATTGCATGGGGGACATTGTGCTGGTTGTATTGTATAGGTGACTTCCAAGTCAGCCATATTGCATGGGGGACATTGTGCTGGTTGCCATGTCCTATAGGTGACTTCCAAGTCAGCCATATTGCATGGGGGAAATTGTGCTGGTTGTCTTGTATAGGTGACTTCCAAGTCAGCCATATTGCTTGGGGGACATTGTGCTGGTTGTCATGTCCTATAGGTGACTTCCAAGTCAGCCATATTGCATGGGGGAAATTGTGCTGGTTGTCTTGTATAGGTGACTTCCAAGTCAGCCATATTGCTTGGGGGACATTGTGCTGGTTGTCTTGTATAGGTGACTTCTAAGTCAGCCATATTGCTTGGGGGACATTGTGCTGGTTGTATTGTATAGGTGACTTCCAAGTCAGACATATTGCATGGGGGAAATTGTGCTGGTTGTCTTGTATAGGTGACTTCCAAGTCAGCCATATTGCTTGGGGGACATTGTGCTGGTTGTCTTGTATAGGTGACTTCCAAGTCAGCCATATTGCTTGGGGGACATTGTGCTGGTTGTATTGTATAGGTGACTTCCAAGTCAGCCATATTGCATGGGGGAAATTGTGCTGGTTGCCATGTTGTATAGGTGACTTCCAAGTCAGCCATATTGCATGGGGGACAATGTGCTGGTGGCCATGTTCTATAGGTGACTTCCAAGTCAGCCATATTGCATTTGGGACATTGTGCTGGTTGTCTTGTATAGGTGACTTCCAAGTCAGCCATATTGCATGGGGGACATTGTGCTGGTTGTGTTGTATAGGTGACTTCCAAATCAGCCATATTGCATGGGGGACATTGTGCTGGTTGTATTGTATAGGTGACTTCCAAGTCAGCCATATTGCATGGGGGACATTGTGCTGGTTGTATTGTATAGGTGACTTCCAAGTCATCCATATTGCATGGGGGACATTGTGCTGGTTGCCATGTTGTATAGGTGACTTCCAAGTCAGCCATATTGCTTGGGGGACATTGTGCTGGTGGCCATGTTCTATAGGTGACTTCCAAGTCAGCCATATTGCATGGGGGACATTGTGCTGGTTGCCATGTCCTATAGGTGACTTCCAAGTCAGCCATATTGCATGGGGGACATTGTGCTGGTTGTCTTGTATAGGTGACTTCCAAGTCAGCCATATTGCTTGGGGGACATTGTGCTGGTTGCCATGTTGTATAGGTGACTTCCAAGTCAGCCATATTGCATGGGGGACATTGTGCTGGTGGCCATGTTCTATAGGTGACTTCCAAGTCAGCCATATTGCATGGGGGACATTGTGCTGGTTGCCATGTTGTATAGGTGAATTCCAAGTCAGCCATATTGCATGGGGGACATTGTGCTGGTTGTATTGTATAGGTGACTTCCAAATCAGCCATATTGCATGGGGGACATTGTGCTGGTTGCCATGTCCTATAGGTGACTTCCAAGTCAGCCATATTGCTTGGGGGACATTGTGCTGGTGGCCATGTTCTATAGGTGACTTCCAAGTCAGCCATATTGCTTGGGGGACATTGTGCTGGTTGCCATGTTGTATAGGTGACTTCCAAGTCAGCCATATTGCATGGGGGACATTGTGCTGGTGGCCATGTTCTATAGGTGACTTCCAAGTCAGCCATATTGCATGGGGGACATTGTGCTGGTTGCCATGTTGTATAGGTGAATTCCAAGTCAGCCATATTGCATGGGGGACATTGTGCTGGTTGTATTGTATAGGTGACTTCCAAGTCAGCCATATTGCATGGGGGACATTGTGCTGGTTGCCATGTCCTATAGGTGACTTCCAAGTCAGCCATATTGCATGGGGGAAATTGTGCTGGTTGTCTTGTATAGGTGACTTCCAAGTCAGCCATATTGCTTGGGGGACATTGTGCTGGTTGTCATGTCCTATAGGTGACTTCCAAGTCAGCCATATTGCATGGGGGAAATTGTGCTGGTTGTCTTGTATAGGTGACTTCCAAGTCAGCCATATTGCTTGGGGGACATTGTGCTGGTTGTCTTGTATAGGTGACTTCCAAGTCAGCCATATTGCTTGGGGGACATTGTGCTGGTTGTATTGTATAGGTGACTTCCAAGTCAGACATATTGCATGGGGGAAATTGTGCTGGTTGTCTTGTATAGGTGACTTCCAAGTCAGCCATATTGCTTGGGGGACATTGTGCTGGTTGTCTTGTATAGGTGACTTCCAAGTCAGCCATATTGCTTGGGGGACATTGTGCTGGTTGTATTGTATAGGTGACTTCCAAGTCAGCCATATTGCATGGGGGAAATTGTGCTGGTTGCCATGTTGTATAGGTGACTTCCAAGTCAGCCATATTGCATGGGGGACAATGTGCTGGTGGCCATGTTCTATAGGTGACTTCCAAGTCAGCCATATTGCATTTGGGACATTGTGCTGGTTGTCTTGTATAGGTGACTTCCAAGTCAGCCATATTGCATGGGGGACATTGTGCTGGTTGTGTTGTATAGGTGACTTCCAAATCAGCCATATTGCATGGGGGACATTGTGCTGGTTGTATTGTATAGGTGACTTCCAAGTCAGCCATATTGCATGGGGGACATTGTGCTGGTTGTATTGTATAGGTGACTTCCAAGTCATCCATATTGCATGGGGGACATTGTGCTGGTTGCCATGTTGTATAGGTGACTTCCAAGTCAGCCATATTGCTTGGGGGACATTGTGCTGGTGGCCATGTTCTATAGGTGACTTCCAAGTCAGCCATATTGCATGGGGGACATTGTGCTGGTTGCCATGTCCTATAGGTGACTTCCAAGTCAGCCATATTGCATGGGGGACATTGTGCTGGTTGTCTTGTATAGGTGACTTCCAAGTCAGCCATATTGCTTGGGGGACATTGTGCTGGTTGCCATGTTCTATAGGTGACTTCCAAGTCAGCCATATTGCTTGGGGGACATTGTGCTGGTTGCCATGTTGTATAGGTGACTTCCAAGTCAGCCATATTGCATGGGGGACATTGTGCTGGTTGCCATGTCCTATAGGTGACTTCCAAGTCAGCCATATTGCATGGGGGAAATTGTGCTGGTTGTCTTGTATAGGTGACTTCCAAGTCAGCCATATTGCTTGGCGGACATTGTGCTGGTTGCCATGTTCTATAGGTGACTTCCAAGTCAGCCATATTGCATGGGGGACATTGTGCTGGTGGCCATGTTCTATAGGTGACTTCCAAGTCAGCCATATTGCATTTGGGACATTGTGCTGGTTGTCTTGTATAGGTGACTTCCAAGTCAGCCATATTGCATGGGGGACATTGTGCTGGTTGTGTTGTATAGGTGACTTCCAAATCAGCCATATTGCATGGGGGACATTGTGCTGGTTGTATTGTATAGGTGACTTCCAAGTCAGCCATATTGCATGGGGGACATTGTGCTGGTTGTATTGTATAGGTGACTTCCAAGTCATCCATATTGCATGGGGGACATTGTGCTGGTTGCCATGTTGTATAGGTGACTTCCAAGTCAGCCATATTGCTTGGGGGACATTGTGCTGGTGGCCATGTTCTATAGGTGACTTCCAAGTCAGCCATATTGCATGGGGGACATTGTGCTGGTTGCCATGTCCTATAGGTGACTTCCAAGTCAGCCATATTGCATGGGGGACATTGTGCTGGTTGTCTTGTATAGGTGACTTCCAAGTCAGCCATATTGCTTGGGGGACATTGTGCTGGTTGCCATGTTCTATAGGTGACTTCCAAGTCAGCCATATTGCTTGGGGGACATTGTGCTGGTTGCCATGTTGTATAGGTGACTTCCAAGTCAGCCATATTGCATGGGGGACATTGTGCTGGTTGCCATGTCCTATAGGTGACTTCCAAGTCAGCCATATTGCATGGGGGAAATTGTGCTGGTTGTCTTGTATAGGTGACTTCCAAGTCAGCCATATTGCTTGGCGGACATTGTGCTGGTTGCCATGTTCTATAGGTGACTTCCAAGTCAGCCATATTGCATGGGGGACATTGTGCTGGTGGCCATGTTCTATAGGTGACTTCCAAGTCAGCCATATTGCATTTGGGACATTGTGCTGGTTGTATTGTATAGGTGACTTCCAAGTCAGCCATATTGCATGGGGGACATTGTGCTGGTTGTCTTGTATAGGTGACTTCCAAGTCAGCCATATTGCTTGGGGGACATTGTGCTGGTTGTATTGTATAGGTGACTTCCAAGTCAGCCATATTGCATGGGGGAAATTGTGCTGGTTGCCATGTTGTATAGGTGACTTCCAAGTCAGCCATATTGCATGGGGGACAATGTGCTGGTGGCCATGTTCTATAGGTGACTTCCAAGTCAGCCATATTGCATTTGGGACATTGTGCTGGTTGTCTTGTATAGGTGACTTCCAAGTCAGCCATATTGCATGGGGGAAATTGTGCTGGTTGCCATGTTGTATAGGTGACTTCCAAGTCAGCCATATTGCATGGGGGACAATGTGCTGGTGGCCATGTTCTATAGGTGACTTCCAAGTCAGCCATATTGCATGGGGGACATTGTGCTGGTGGCCATGTTGTATAGGTGACTTCCAAGTCAGCCATATTGCATGGGGGACATTGTGCTGGTTGTCTTGTATAGGTGACTTCCAAGTCAGCCATATTGCATGGGGGACATTGTGCTGGTTGTATTGTATAGGTGACTTCCAAGTCAGCCATATTGCATGGGGGACATTGTGCTGGTTGCCATGTCCTATAGGTGACTTCCAAGTCAGCCATATTGCATGGGGGAAATTGTGCTGGTTGTCTTGTATAGGTGACTTCCAAGTCAGCCATATTGCATGGGGGACATTGTGCTGGTGGCCATGTTCTATAGGTGACTTCCAAGTCAGCCATATTGCATTTGGGACATTGTGCTGGTTGTATTGAATAGGTGACTTCCAAGTCAGCCATATTGCATGGGGGACATTGTGCTGGTTGTATTGTATAGGTGACTTCCAAGTGAGCCATATTGCTTGGGGGACATTGTGCTGGTGGCCATGTTCTATAGGTGACTTCCAAGTCAGCCATATTGCATGGGGGACATTGTGCTGGTTGCCATGTCCTATAGGTGACTTCCAAGTCAGCCATATTGCATGGGGGACATTGTGCTGGTTGTCTTGTATAGGTGACTTCCAAGTCAGCCATATTGCTTGGGGGACATTGTGCTGGTTGCCATGTTCTATAGGTGACTTCCAAGTCAGCCATATTGCTTGGGGGACATTGTGCTGGTGGCCATGTTCTATAGGTGACTTTCAAGTCAGCCATATTGCTTGGGGGACATTGTGCTGGTTGTATTGTATAGGTGACTTCCAAGTCAGCCATATTGCATGGGGGACATTGTGCTGGTTGTATTGTATAGGTGACTTCCAAGTCAGCCATATTGCATGGGGGACATTGTGCTGGTGGCCATGTCCTATAGGTGACTTCCAAGTCAGCCATATTGCATGGGGGACATTGTGCTGGTTGTCTTGTATAGGTGACTTCCAAGTCAGCCATATTGCTTGGGGGACATTGTGCTGGTTGTATTGTATAGGTGACTTCCAAGTCAGCCATATTGCATGGGGGAAATTGTGCTGGTTGCCATGTTGCATAGGTGACTTCCAAGTCAGCCATATTGCATGGGGGACATTGTGCTGGTGGCCATGTTCTATAGGTGACTTCCAAGTCAGCCATATTGCATTTGGGACATTGTGTTGGTTGTCTTGTATAGGTGACTTCCAAGTCAGCCATATTGCATGGGGGACATTGTGCTGGTTGTGTTGTATAGGTGACTTTCAAATCAGCCATATTGCATGGGGGACATTGTGCTGGTTGTATTGTATAGGTGACTTCCAAGTCAGCCATATTGCATGGGGGACATTGTGCTGGTTGTCTTGTATAGGTGACTTCCAAGTCAGTCATATTGCTTGGGGGACATTGTGCTGGTTGTATTGTATAGGTGACTTCCAAGTCAGCCATATTGCATGGGGAACATTGTGCTGGTTGCCATGATGTATAGGTGACTTCCAAGTCAGCCATATTGCATGGGGGACATTGTGCTGGTGGCCATGTTCTATAGGTGACTTCCAAGTCAGCCATATTGCATTTGGGACATTGTGCTGGTTGTATTGTATAGGTGACTTCCAAGTCAGCCATATTGCATGGGGGACATTGTGCTGGTTGTATTGTATAGGTGACTTCCAAGTCAGCCATATTGCATGGGGGACATTGTGCTGGTTGCCATGTTGTATAGGTGACTTCCAAGTCAGCCATATTGCTTGGGGGACATTGTGCTGGTGGCCATGTTCTATAGGTGACTTCCAAGTCAGCCATAATGCATGGGGGACATTGTGCTGGTTGCCATGTCCTATAGGTGACTTCCAAGTCAGCCATATTCCATGGGGGACATTGTGCTGGTTGTCTTGTATAGGTGACTTCCAAGTCAGCCATATTGCTTGGGGGACATTGTGCTGGTTGCCATGTTCTATAGGTGACTTCCAAGTCAGCCATATTGCTTGGGGGACATTGTGCTGGTTGCCATGTTGTATAGGTGACTTCCAAGTCAGCCATATTGCATGGGGGACATTGTGCTGGTGGCCATGTTCTATAGGTGACTTCCAAGTCAGCCATATTGCATTGGGGGACATTGTGCTGGTTGCCATGTTGTATAGGTGACTTCCAAGTCAGCCATATTGCATGGGGGACATTGTGCTGGTTGTATTGTATAGGTGACTTCCAAGTCAACCATATTGCATGGGGGACATTGTTCTGGTTGCCATGTCCTATAGGTGACTTCCAAGTCAGCCATATTGCATGGGGGACATTGTGCTGGTTGTATTGTATAGGTGACTTCCAAGTCAGCCATATTGCATGGGGGACATTGTGCTGGTTGCCATGTCCTATAGGTGACTTCCAAGTCAGCCATATTGCATGGGGGAAATTGTGCAGGTTGTCTTGTATAGGTGACTTCCAAGTCAGCCATATTGCTTGGGGGACATTGTGCTGGTTGCCATGTTCTATAGGTGACTTCCAAGTCAGCCATATTGCATGGGGGACATTGTGCTGGTGGCCATGTTCTATAGGTGACTTCCAAGTCAGCCATATTGCATTTGGGACATTGTGCTGGTTGTATTGTATAGGTGACTTCCATGTCAGCCATATTGCATGGGGGACATTGTGCTGGTTGTATTGTATAGGTGAGTTCCAAGTGAGCCATATTGCTTGGGGGACATTGTGCTGGTGGCCATGTTCTATAGGTGACTTCCAAGTCAGCCATATTGCATGGGTGACATTGTGCTGGTTGCCATGTCCTATAGGTGACTTCCAAGTCAGCCATATTGCATGGGGGACATTGTGCTGGTTGTCTTGTATAGGTGACTTCCAAGTCAGCCATATTGCTTGGGGGACATTGTGCTGGTTGCCATGTTCTATAGGTGACTTCCAAGTCAGCCATATTGCTTGGGGGACATTGTGCTGGTGGCCATGTTCTATAGGTGACTTCCAAGTCAGCCATATTGCTTGGGGGACATTGTGCTGGTTGTATTGTATAGGTGACTTCCAAGTCAGCCATATTGCATGGGGGACATTGTGCTGGTGGCCATGTCCTATAGGTGACTTCCAAGTCAGCCATATTGCATGGGGGACATTGTGCTGGTTGTCTTGTATAGGTGACTTCCAAGTCAGCCATATTGCTTGGGGGACATTGTGCTGGTGGTATTGTATAGGTGACTTCCAAGTCAGCCATATTGCATGGGGGAAATTGTGCTGGTTGCCATGTTGTATAGGTGACTTCCAAGTCAGCCATATTGCATGGGGGACAATGTGCTGGTGGCCATGTTCTATAGGTGACTTCCAAGTCAGCCATATTGCATTTGGGACATTGTGCTGGTTGTCTTTTATAGGTGACTTCCAAGTCAGCCATATTGCATGGGGGACATTGTGCTGGTTGTGTTGTATAGGTGACTTCCAAATCAGCCATATTGCATGGGGGACATTGTGCTGGTTGTATTGTATAGGTGACTTCCAAGTCAGCCATATTGCATGGGGGACATTGTGCTGGTTGTCTTGTATAGGTGACTTCCAAGTCAGCCATATTGCATGGGGGACATTGTGCTGGTTGTCTTGTATAGGTGACTTCCAAGTCAGCCATATTGCTTGGGGGACATTGTGCTGGTTGTATTGTATAGGTGACTTCCAAGTCAGCCATATTGCATGGGGGACATTGTGCTGGTTGCCATGTTGTATAGGTGACTTCCAAGTCAGCCATATTGCATTTGGGACATTGTGCTGGTTGTATTGTATAGGTGACTTCCAAGTCAGCCATTTTGCATGGGGGACATTGTGCTGGTTGTATTGTATAGGTGACTTCCAAGTCAGCCATATTGCATGGGGGACATTGTGCTGGTTGTATTGTATAGGTGACTTCCAAGTCATCCATATTGCATGGGGGACATTGTGCTGGTTGCCATGTTGTATAGGTGACTTCCAAGTCAGCCATATTGCATGGGGGAAATTGTGCTGGTGGCCATGTTCTATAGGTGACTTCCAAGTCAGCCATATTGCATTTGGGACATTGTGCTGGTTGTCTTGTATAGGTGACTTCCAAGTCAGCCATATTGCTTGGGGGACATTGTGCTGGTTGCCATGTCCTATAGGTGACTTCCAAGTCAGCCATATTGCATGGGGGACATTGTGCTGGTTGTCTTGTATAGGTGACTTCCAAGTCAGCCATATTGCATGGGGGACATTGTGCTGTTTGTATTGTATAGGTGACTTCCAAGTCATCCATATTGCATGGGGGACATTGTGCTGGTTGCCATGTTGTATAGGTGACTTCCAAGTCAGCCATATTGCTTGGGGGACATTGTGCTGGTGGTCATGTTCTATAGGTGACTTCCAAGTCAGCCATATTGCATGGGGGACATTGTGCTGGTTGCCATGTCCTATAGGTGACTTCCAAGTCAGCCATATTGCATGGGGGACATTGTGCTGGTTGTCTTGTATAGGTGACTTCCAAGTCAGCCATATTGCTTGGGGGACATTGTGCTGGTTGCCATGTTCTATAGGTGACTTCCAAGTCAGCCATATTGCTTGGGGGACATTGTGCAGGTGGCCATGTTCTATAGGTGACTTCCAAGTCAGCCATATTGCTTGGGGGACATTGTGCTGGTTGCCATGTTGTATAGGTGACTTCCAAGTCAGCCATATTGCATGGGGGACATTGTGCTGGTTGTATTGTATAGGTGACTTCCAAGTCAGCCATATTGCATGGGGGACATTGTGCTGGTTGCCATGTCCTATAGGTGACTTCCAAGTCAGCCATATTGCATGGGGGAAATTGTGCTGGTTGTCTTGTATAGGTGACTTCCAAGTCAGCCATATTGCTTGGGGGACATTGTGCTGGTTGTCTTGTATAGGTGACTTCCAAGTCAGCCATATTGCTTGGGGGACATTGTGCTGGTTGTATTGTATAGGTGACTTCCAAGTCAGCCATATTGCATGGGGGAAATTGTGCTGGTTGCCATGTTGTATAGGTGACTTCCAAGTCAGCCATATTGCATGGGGGACAATGTGCTGGTGGCCATGTTCTATAGGTGACTTCCAAGTCAGCCATATTGCATTTGGGACATTGTGCTGGTTGTCTTGTATAGGTGACTTCCAAGTCAGCCATATTGCATGGGGGACATTGTGCTGGTTGTGTTGTATAGGTGACTTCCAAATCAGCCATATTGCATGGGGCACATTGTGCTGGTTGTATTGTATAGGTGACTTCCAAGTCAGCCATATTGCATGGGGGACATTGTGCTGGTTGTATTGTATAGGTGACTTCCAAGTCATCCATATTGCATGGGGGACATTGTGCTGGTTGCCATGTTGTATAGGTGACTTCCAAGTCAGCCATATTGCTTGGGGGACATTGTGCTGGTGGCCATGTTCTATAGGTGACTTCCAAGTCAGCCATATTGCATGGGGGACATTGTGCTGGTTGCCATGTCCTATAGGTGACTTCCAAGTCAGCCATATTGCATGGGGGACATTGTGCTGGTTGTCTTGTATAGGTGACTTCCAAGTCAGCCATATTGCTTGGGGGACATTGTGCTGGTTGCCATGTTCTATAGGTGACTTCCAAGTCAGCCATATTGCTTGGGGGACATTGTGCTGGTGGCCATGTTCTATAGGTGACTTCCAAGTCAGCCATATTGCTTGGGGGACATTGTGCTGGTTGCCATGTTGTATAGGTGACTTCCAAGTCAGCCATATTGCATGGGGGACATTGTGCTGGTGGCCATGTTCTATAGGTGACTTCCAAGTCAGCCATATTGCATGGGGGACATTGTGCTGGTTGCCATGTTGTATAGGTGACTTCCAAGTCAGCCATATTGCATGGGGGACATTGTGCTGGTTGTATTGTATAGGTGACTTCCAAGTCAGCCATATTGCATGGGGGACATTGTGCTGGTTGCCATGTCCTATAGGTGACTTCCAAGTCAGCCAAATTGCATGGGGGAAATTGTGCTGGTTGTCTTGTATAGGTGACTTCCAAGTCAGCCATATTGCTTGGCGGACATTGTGCTGGTTGCCATGTTCTATAGGTGACTTCCAAGTCAGCCATATTGCATGGGGGACATTGTGCTGGTGGCCATGTTCTATAGGTGACTTCCAAGTCAGCCATATTGCTTGGGGGACATTGTGCTGTTTGTATTGTATAGGTGACTTCCAAGTCAGCCATATTGCATGGGGGACATTGTGCTGGTGGCCATGTCCTATATGTGACTTCCAAGTCAGCCATATTGCATGGGGGACATTGTGCTGGTTGTCTTGTATAGGTGACTTCCAAGTCAGCCATATTGCTTGGGGGACATTGTGCTGGTTGTATTGTATAGGTGACTTCCAAGTCAGCCATATTGCATGGGGGAAATTGTGCTGGTTGCCATGTTGTATAGGTGACTTCCAAGTCAGCCATATTGCATGGGGGACAATGTGCTGGTGGCCATGTTCTATAGGTGACTTCCAAGTCAGCCATATTGCATTTGGGACATTGTGCTGGTTGTCTTGTATAGGTGACTTCCAAGTCAGCCATATTGCATGTGGGACATTGTGCTGGTTGTGTTGTATAGGTGACTTCGAAATCAGCCATATTGCATGGGGGACATTGTGCTGGTTGTATTGTATAGGTGACTTCCAAGTCAGCCATATTGCATGGGGGACATTGTGCTGGTTGTCTTGTATAGGTGACTTCCAAGTCAGCCATATTGCATGGGGGACATTGTGCTGGTTGTCTTGTATAGGTGACTTCCAAGTCAGCCATATTGCTTGGGGGACATTGTGCTGGTTGTATTGTATAGGTGACTTCCAAGTCAGCCATATTGCATGGGGGGCATTGTGCTGGTTGCCATGTTGTATAGGTGACTTCCAAGTCAGCCATATTGCATTTGGGACATTGTGCTGGTTGTATTGTATAGATGACTTCCAAGTCAGCCATATTGCATGGGGGACATTGTGCTGGTTGTATTGTATAGGTGACTTCCAAGTCAGCCATATTGCATGGGGGACATTGTGCTGGTGGCCATGTTCTATAGGTGACTTCCAAGTCAGCCATATTGCATTTGGGACATTGTGCTGGTTGTCTTGTATAGGTGACTTCCAAGTCAGCCATATTGCTTGGGGGACATTGTGCTGGTTGCCATGTCCTATAGGTGACTTCCAAGTCAGCCATATTGCATGGGGGACATTGTGCTGGTTGTCTTGTATAGGTGACTTCCAAGTCAGCCATATTGCATGGGGGACATTGTGCTGGTTGTATTGTATAGGTGACTTACAAGTCATCCATATTGCATGGGGGACATTGTGCTGGTTGCCATGTTGTATAGGTGACTTCCAAGTCAGCCATATTGCTTGGGGGACATTGTGCTGGTGGCCATGTTCTATAGGTGACTTCCAAGTCAGCTATATTGCATGGGGGACATTGTGCTGGTTGCCATGTCCTATAGGTGACTTCCAAGTCAGCCATATTGCATGGGGGACATTGTGCTGGTTGTCTTGTATAGGTGACTTCCAAGTCAGCCCTATTGCATGGGGGACATTGTGCTGGTTGCCATGTCCTATAGGTGACTTCCAAGTCAGCCATATTGCATGGGGGACATTGTGCTGGTTGTCTTGTATAGGTGACTTCCAAGTCAGCTATATTGCATGGGGGACATTGTGCTGGTTGCCATGTCCTATAGGTGACTTCCAAGTCAGCCATATTGCATGGCGGACATTGTGCTGGTTGTATTGTATAGGTGACTTCCAAGTCAGCCATATTGCATGGGGGACATTGTGCTGGTTGCCATGTCCTATAGGTGACTTCCAAGTCAGCCATATTGCATGGGGGAAATTGTGCTGGTTGTCTTGTATAGGTGACTTCCAAGTCAGCCATATTGCTTGGGGGACATTGTGCTGGTTGCCATGTTCTATAGGTGACTTCCAAGTCAGCCATATTGCATGGGGGACATTGTGCTGGTGGCCATGTTCTATAGGTGACTTCCAAGTCAGCCATATTGCATTTGGGACATTGTGCTGGTTGTATTGTATAGGTGACTTCCAAGTCAGCCATATTGCATGGGGGACATTGTGCTGGTTGTATTGTATAGGTGACTTCCCAGTGAGCCATATTGCTTGGGGGACATTGTGCTGGTGGCCATGTTCTATAGGTGACTTCCAAGTCAGCCATATTGCATGGGGGACATTGTGCTGGTTGCCATGTCCTATAGGTGACTTCCAAGTCAGCCATATTGCATGGGGGACATTGTGCTGGTTGTCTTGTATAGGTGACTTCCAAGTCAGCCATATTGCTTGGGGGACATTGTGCTGGTTGCCATGTTCTATAGGTGACTTCCAAGTCAGCCATATTGCTTGGGGGACATTGTGCTGGTGGCCATGTTCTATAGGTGACTTCCAAGTCAGCCATATTGCTTGGGGGACATTGTGCTGGTTGTATTGTATAGGTGACTTCCAAGTCAGCCATATTGCATGGTGGACATTGTGCTGGTGGCCATGTCCTATAGGTGACTTCCAAGTCAGCCATATTGCATGGGGGACATTGTGCTGGTTGTCTTGTATAGGTGACTTCCAAGTCAGCCATATTGCATGGGGGAAATTGTGCTGGTTGCCATGTTGTATAGGTGACTTCCAAGTCAGCCATATTGCATGGGGGACAATGTGCTGGTGGCCATGTTCTATAGGTGACTTCCAAGTCAGCCATATTGCATTTGGGACATTGTGCTGGTTGTCTGATATAGGTGACTTCCAAGTCAGCCATATTGCATGGGGGACATTGTGCTGGTTGTGTTGTATAGGTGACTTCCAAATCAGCCATATTGCATGGGGGACATTGTGCTGGTTGTATTGTATAGGTGACTTCCAAGTCAGCCATATTGCATGGGGGACATTGTGCTGGTTGTCTTGTATAGGTGACTTCCAAGTCAGCCATATTGCATGGGGGACATTGTGCTGGTTGTCTTGTATAGGTGACTTCCAAGTCAGCCATATTGCTTGGGGGACATTGTGCTGGTTGTATTGTATAGGTGACTTCCAAGTCAGCCATATTGCATGGGGGACATTGTGCTGGTTGCCATGTTGTATAGGTGACTTCCAAGTCAGCCATATTGCATTTGGGACATTGTGCTGGTTGTATTGTATAGGTGACTTCCAAGTCAGCCATATTGCATGGGGGACATTGTGCTGGTTGCCATGTTGTATAGGTGACTTCCAAGTCAGCCATATTGCATTTGGGACATTGTGCTGGTTGTATTGTATAGATGACTTCCAAGTCAGCCATATTGCATGGGGGACATTGTGCTGGTTGTATTGTATAGGTGACTTCCAAGTCAGCCATATTGCATGGGGGACATTGTGCTGGTGGCCATGTTCTATAGGTGACTTCCAAGTCAGCCATATTGCATTTGGGACATTGTGCTGGTTGTCTTGTATAGGTGACTTCCAAGTCAGCCATATTGCTTGGGGGACATTGTGCTGGTTGCCATGTCCTATAGGTGACTTCCAAGTCAGCCATATTGCATGGGGGACATTGTGCTGGTTGTCTTGTATAGGTGACTTCCAAGTCAGCCATATTGCATGGGGGACATTGTGCTGGTTGTATTGTATAGGTGACTTACAAGTCATCCATATTGCATGGGGGACATTGTGCTGGTTGCCATGTTGTATAGGTGACTTCCAAGTCAGCCATATTGCTTGGGGGACATTGTGCTGGTGGCCATGTTCTATAGGTGACTTCCAAGTCAGCTATATTGCATGGGGGACATTGTGCTGGTTGCCATGTCCTATAGGTGACTTCCAAGTCAGCCATATTGCATGGGGGACATTGTGCTGGTTGTCTTGTATAGGTGACTTCCAAGTCAGCCATATTGCATGGGGGACATTGTGCTGGTTGCCATGTCCTATAGGTGACTTCCAAGTCAGCCATATTGCATGGGGGACATTGTGCTGGTTGTCTTGTATAGGTGACTTCCAAGTCAGCTATATTGCATGGGGGACATTGTGCTGGTTGCCATGTCCTATAGGTGACTTCCAAGTCAGCCATATTGCATGGCGGACATTGTGCTGGTTGTATTGTATAGGTGACTTCCAAGTCAGCCATATTGCATGGGGGACATTGTGCTGGTTGCCATGTCCTATAGGTGACTTCCAAGTCAGCCATATTGCATGGGGGAAATTGTGCTGGTTGTCTTGTATAGGTGACTTCCAAGTCAGCCATATTGCTTGGGGGACATTGTGCTGGTTGCCATGTTCTATAGGTGACTTCCAAGTCAGCCATATTGCATGGGGGACATTGTGCTGGTGGCCATGTTCTATAGATGACTTCCAAGTCAGCCATATTGCATTTGGGACATTGTGCTGGTTGTATTGTATAGGTGACTTCCAAGTCAGCCATATTGCATGGGGGACATTGTGCTGGTTGTATTGTATAGGTGACTTCCAAGTGAGCCATATTGCTTGGGGGACATTGTGCTGGTGGCCATGTTCTATAGGTGACTTCCAAGTCAGCCATATTGCATGGGGGACATTGTGCTGGTTGCCATGTCCTATAGGTGACTTCCAAGTCAGCCATATTGCATGGGGGACATTGTGCTGGTTGTCTTGTATAGGTGACTTCCAAGTCAGCCATATTGCTTGGGGGACATTGTGCTGGTTGCCATGTTCTATAGGTGACTTCCAAGTCAGCCATATTGCTTGGGGGACATTGTGCTGGTGGCCATGTTCTATAGGTGACTTCCAAGTCAGCCATATTGCTTGGGGGACATTGTGCTGGTTGTATTGTATAGGTGACTTCCAAGTCAGCCATATTGCATGGTGGACATTGTGCTGGTGGCCATGTCCTATAGGTGACTTCCAAGTCAGCCATATTGCATGGGGGACATTGTGCTGGTTGTCTTGTATAGGTGACTTCCAAGTCAGCCATATTGCATGGGGGAAATTGTGCTGGTTGCCATGTTGTATAGGTGACTTCCAAGTCAGCCATATTGCATGGGGGACAATGTGCTGGTGGCCATGTTCTATAGGTGACTTCCAAGTCAGCCATATTGCATTTGGGACATTGTGCTGGTTGTCTGATATAGGTGACTTCCAAGTCAGCCATATTGCATGGGGGACATTGTGCTGGTTGTGTTGTATAGGTGACTTCCAAATCAGCCATATTGCATGGGGGACATTGTGCTGGTTGTATTGTATAGGTGACTTCCAAGTCAGCCATATTGCATGGGGGACATTGTGCTGGTTGTCTTGTATAGGTGACTTCCAAGTCAGCCATATTGCTTGGGGGACATTGTGCTGGTTGTATTGTATAGGTGACTTCCAAGTCAGCCATATTGCATGGGGGACATTGTGCTGGTTGCCATGTTGTATAGGTGACTTCCAAGTCAGCCATATTGCATTTGGGACATTGTGCTGGTTGTATTGTATAGGTGACTTCCAAGTCAGCCATATTGCATGGGGGACATTGTGCTGGTGGCCATGTTCTATAGGTGACTTCCAAGTCAGCCATATTGCTGGGGGACATTGTGCTGGTTGTATTGTATAGGTGACTTCCAAGTCAGCCATATTGCATGGGGGACATTGTGCTGGTGGCCATGTCCTATATGTGACTTCCAAGTCAGCCATATTGCATGGGGGACATTGTGCTGGTTGTCTTGTATAGGTGACTTCCAAGTCAGCTATATTGCTTGGGGGACATTGTGCTGGTTGTATTGTATAGGTGACTTCCAAGTCAGCCATATTGCATGGGGGAAATTGTGCTGGTTGCCATGTTGTATAGGTGACTTCCAAGTCAGCCATATTGCATGGGGGACAATGTGCTGGTGGCCATGTTCTATAGGTGACTTCCAAGTCAGCCATATTGCATTTGGGACATTGTGCTGGTTGTCTTGTATAGGTGACTTCCAAGTCAGCCATATTGCATGGGGGACATTGTGCTGGTTGTGTTGTATAGGTGACTTCCAAATCAGCCATATTGCATGGGGGACATTGTGCTGGTTGTATTGTATAGGTGACTTCCAAGTCAGCCATATTGCATGGGGGACATTGTGCTGGTTGTCTTGTATAGGTGACTTCCAAGTCAGCCATATTGCATGGGGGACATTGTGCTGGTTGTCTTGTATAGGTGACTTCCAAGTCAGCCATATTGCTTGGGGGACATTGTGCTGGTTGTATTGTATAGGTGACTTCCAAGTCAGCCATATTGCATGGGGGACATTGTGCTGGTTGCCATGTTGTATAGGTGACTTCCAAGTCAGCCATATTGCATTTGGGACATTGTGCTGGTTGTATTGTATAGGTGACTTCCAAGTCAGCCATATTGCATGGGGGACATTGTGCTGGTTGTATTGTATAGGTGACTTCCAAGTCAGCCATATTGCATGGGGGACATTGTGCTGGTTGTATTGTATAGGTGACTTCCAAGTCAGCCATATTGCATGGGGGACATTGTGCTGGTGGCCATGTTCTATAGGTGACTTACAAGTCAGCCATATTGCATTTGGGACATTGTGCTGGTTGTCTTGTATAGGTGACTTCCAAGTCAGCCATATTGCTTGGGGGACATTGTGCTGGTTGCCATGTCCTATAGGTGACTTCCAAGTCAGCCATATTGCATGGGGGACATTGTGCTGGTTGTCTTGTATAGGTGACTTCCAAGTCAGCCATATTGCATGGGGGACATTGTGCTGGTTGTATTGTATAGGTGACTTACAAGTCATCCATATTGCATGGGGGACATTGTGCTGGTTGCCATGTTGTATAGGTGACTTCCAAGTCAGCCATATTGCTTGGGGGACATTGTGCTGGTGGCCATGTTCTATAGGTGACTTCCAAGTCAGCTATATTGCATGGGGGACATTGTGCTGGTTGCCATGTCCTATAGGTGACTTCCAAGTCAGCCATATTGCATGGAGGACATTGTGCTGGTTGTCTTGTATAGGTGACTTCCAAGTCAGCCATATTGCTTGGGGAAATTGTGCTGGTTGCCATGTTCTATAGGTGACTTCCAAGTCAGCCATATTGCTTGGGGGACATTGTGCTGGTGGCCATGTTCTATAGGTGACTTCCAAGTCAGCCATATTGCTTGGGGGACATTGTGCTGGTTGCCATGTTGTATAGGTGACTTCCAAGTCAGCCATATTGCATGGGGGACATTGTGCTGGTGGCCATGTTCTATAGGTGACTTCCAAGTCAGCCATATTGCATGGGGGACATTGTGCTGGATGCCATGTTGTATAGGTGACTTCCAAGTCAGCCATATTGCATGGCGGACATTGTGCTGGTTGTATTGTATAGGTGACTTCCAAGTCAGCCATATTGCATGGGGGACATTGTGCTGGTTGCCATGTCCTATAGGTGACTTCCAAGTCAGCCATATTGCAGGGGGGAAATTGTGCTGGTTGTCTTGTATAGGTGACTTCCAAGTCAGCAATATTGCTTGGGGGACATTGTGCTGGTTGCCATGTTCTATAGGTGACTTCCAAGTCAGCCATATTGCATGGGGGATATTGTGCTCGTGGCCATGTTCTATAGGTGACTTCCAAGTCAGCCATATTGCATTTGGGACATTGTGCTGGTTGTATTGTATAGGTGACTTCCAAGTCAGCCATATTGCATGGGGGACATTGTGCTGGTTGTATTGTATAGGTGACTTCCAAGTGAGCCATATTGCTTGGGGGACATTGTGCTGGTGGCCATGTTCTATAGGTGACTTCCAAGTCAGCCATATTGCATGGGGGACATTGTGCTGGTTGCCATGTCCTATAGGTGACTTCCAAGTCAGCCATATTGCATGGGGGACATTGTGCTGGTTGTCTTGTATAGGTGACTTCCAAGTCAGCCATATTGCTTGGGGGACATTGTGCTGGTTGCCATGTTCTATAGGTGACTTCCAAGTCAGCCATATTGCTTGGGGGACATTGTGCTGGTGGCCATGTTCTATAGGTGACTTCCAAGTCAGCCATATTGCTTGGGGGACATTGTGCTGGTTGTATTGTATAGGTGACTTCCAAGTCAGCCATATTGCATGGGGGACATTGTGCTGGTGGCCATGTCCTATAGGTGACTTCCAAGTCAGCCATATTGCATGGGGGACATTGTGCTGGTTGTCTTGTATAGGTGACTTCCAAGTCAGCCATATTGCATGGGGGACAATGTGCTGGTGGCCATGTTCTATAGGTGACTTCCAAGTCAGCCATATTGCATTTGGGACATTGTGCTGGTTGTCTTGTATAGGTGACTTCCAAGTCAGCCATATTGCATGGGGGACATTGTGCTGGTTGTGTTGTATAGGTGACTTCCAAATCAGCCATATTGCATGGGGGACATTGTGCTGGTTGTATTGTATAGGTGACTTCCAAGTCAGCCATATTGCATGGGGGACATTGTGCTGGTTGTCTTGTATAGGTGACTTCCAAGTCAGCCATATTGCATGGGGGACATTGTGCTGGTTGTCTTGTATAGGTGACTTCCAAGTCAGCCATATTGCTTGGGGGACATTGTGCTGGTTGTATTGTATAGGTGACTTCCAAGTCAGCCATATTGCATGGGGGACATTGTGCTGGTTGCCATGTTGTATAGGTGACTTCCAAGTCAGCCATATTGCATTTGGGACATTGTGCTGGTTGTATTGTATAGGTGACTTCCAAGTCAGCCATATTGCATGGGGGACATTGTGCTGGTTGTATTGTATAGGTGACTTCCAAGTCAGCCATATTGCATGGGGGACATTGTGCTGGTTGTATTGTATAGGTGACTTCCAAGTCATCCATATTGCATGGGGGACATTGTGCTGGTTGCCATGTTGTATAGGTGACTTCCAAGTCAGCCATATTGCATGGGGGACATTGTGCTGGTGGCCATGTTCTATAGGTGACTTCCAAGTCAGCCATATTGCATTTGGAACATTGTGCTGGTTGTCTTGTATAGGTGACTTCCAAGTCAGCCATATTGCTTGGGGGACATTGTGCTGGTTGCCATGTCCTATAGGTGACATCCAAGTCAGCCATATTGCATGGGGGACATTGTGCTGGTTGTCTTGTATAGGTGACTTCCAAGTCAGCCATATTGCATGGGGGACATTGTGCTGGTTGTATTGTATAGGTGACTTCCAAGTAATCCATATTGCATGGGGGACATTGTGCTGGTTGCCATGTTGTATAGGTGACTTCCAAGTCAGCCATATTGCATGGGGGACATTGTGCTGGTGGCCATGTTCTATAGGTGACTTCCAAGTCAGCCATATTGCATTTGGGACATTGTGCTGGTTGTCTTGTATAGGTGACTTCCAAGTCAGCCATATTGCATGGGGGACATTGTGCCGGTTGTGTTGTATAGGTGACTTCCAAATCAGCCATATTGCATGGGGGACATTGTACTGGTTGTATTGTATAGGTGACTTCCAAGTCAGCCATATTGCATGGGGGACATTGTGCTGGTTGTCTTGTATAGGTGACTTCCAAGTCAGCCATATTGCTTGGGGGACATTGTGCTGGTTGTATTGTATAGGTGACTTCCAAGTCAGCCATATTGCTTGGGGGACATTGTGCTGGTGGCCATGTTCTATAGGTGACTTCCAAGTCAGCCATATTGCATGGGGGACATTGTGCTGGTTGCCATGTCCTATAGGTGACTTCCAAGTTAGCCATATTGCATGGGGGACATTGTGCTGGTTGTCTTGTATAGGTGACTTCCAAGTCAGCCATATTGCTTGGGGGACATTGTGCTGGTTGCCATGTTCTATAGGTGACTTCCAAGTCAGCCATATTGCTTGGGGGACATTGTGCTGGTGGCCATGTTCTATAGGTGACTTCCAAGTCAGCCATATTGCATGGGGGACATTGTGCTGGTGGCCATGTTCTATAGGTGACTTCCAAGTCAGCCATATTGCATGGGGGACATTGTGCTGGTTGTCTTGTATAGGTGACTTCCAAGTCAGCCATATTGCATGGGGGACATTGTGCTGGTTGTGTTGTATAGGTGACTTCCAAATCAGCCATATTGCATGGGGGACATTGTGCTGGTTGTATTGTATAGGTGACTTCCAAGTCAGCCATATTGCATGGGGGACATTGTGCTGGTTGTATTGTATAGGTGACTTCCAAGTCAGCCATATTGCATGGGGGACATTGTGCTGGTTGTATTGTATAGGTGACTTCCAAGTCAGCCATATTGCATAGGGGACATTGTGCTGGTGGCCATGTCCTATAGGTGACTTCCAAGTCAGCCATATTGCATGGGGGACATTGTGCTGGTTGTCTTGTATAGGTGACTTCCAAGTCAGCCATATTGCTTGGGGGACATTGTGCTGGTTGTATTGTATAGGTGACTTCCAAGTCAGCCATATTGCATGGGGGACATTGTGCTGGTTGCCATGTTGTATAGGTGACTTCCAAGTCAGCCATATTGCATGGGGGACATTGTGCTGGTGGCCATGTTCTATAGGTGACTTCCAAGTCAGCCATATTGCATTTGGGACATTGTGCTGGTTGTCTTGTATAGGTGACTTCCAAGTCAGCCATATTGCATGGGGGACATTGTGCTGGTTGTGTTGTATAGGTGACTTCCAAATCAGCCATATTGCATGGGGGACATTGTGATGGTTGTATTGTATAGGTGACTTCCAAGTCAGCCATATTGCATGGGGGACATTGTGCTGGTTGTCTTGTATAGGTGACTTCCAAGTCAGCCATATTGCTTGGGGGACATTGTGCTGGTTGTATTGTATAGGTGACTTCCAAGTCAGCAATATTGCATGGGGGACATTGTGCTGGTTGCCATGTTGTATAGGTGACTTCCAAGTCAGCCATATTGCATGGGGGACATTGTGCTGGTGGCCATGTTCTATAGGTGACTTCCAAGTCAGCCATATTGCATTTGGGACATTGTGCTGGTTGTATTGTATAGGTGACTTCCAAGTCAGCCATATTGCATGGGGGACATTGTGCTGGTTGTATTGTATAGGTGACTTCCAAGTGAGCCATATTGCTTGGGGGACATTGTGCTGGTGGCCATGTTCTATAGGTGACTTCCAAGTCAGCCATATTGCTTGGGGGACATTGTGCTGGTTGCCATGTTGTATAGGTGACTTCCAAGTCAGCCATTTTGCATGGGGGACATTGTGCTGGTGGCCATGTTGTATAGGTGACTTCCAAGTCAGCCATATTGCATGGGGGACATTGTGCTGGTTGTCTTGTATAGGTGACTTCCAAGTCAGCCATATTGCATGGGGGACATTGTGCTGGTTGCCATGTTGTATAGGTGACTTCCAAGTCAGCCATATTGCATGGGGGACATTGTGCTGGTTGTATTGTATAGGTGACTTCCAAGTCAGCCATATTGCATGGGGGACATTGTGCTGGTTGTCTTGTATAGGTGACTTCCAAGTCAGCCATATTGCTTGGGGGACATTGTGCTGGTTGTATTGTATAGGTGACTTCCAAGTCAGCCATATTGCATGGTGGAAATTGTGCTGGTTGCCATGTTGTATAGGTGACTTCCAAGTCACCCATATTGCATGGGGGACATTGTGCTTGTGGCCATGTTCTATAGGTGACTTCCAAGTCAGCCATATTGCATTTGGGACATTGTGCTGGTTGTCTTGTATAGGTGACTTCCAAGTCAGCCATATTGCATGGGGGACATTGTGCTGGTTGTGTTGTATAGGTGACTTCCAAATCAGCCATATTGCATGGGGGACATTGTGCTGGTTGTATTGTATAGGTGACTTCCAAGTCAGCCATATTGCATGGGGGACATTGTGCTGGTTGTCTTGTATAGGTAACTTCCAAGTCAGCCATATTGCTTGGGGGACATTGTGCTGGTTGTATTGTATAGGTGACTTCCAAGTCAGCCATATTGCATGGGGAACATTGTGCTGGTTGCCATGTTGTATAGGTGACTTCCAAGTCAGCCATATTGCATGGGGGACATTGTGCTGGTTGTGTTGTATAGGTGACTTCCAAATCAGCCAAATTGCATGGGGGACATTGTGCTGGTTGTATTGTATAGGTGACTTCCATGTCAGCCATATTGCATGGGGGACATTGTGCTGGTTGCCATGTTCTATAGGTGACTTCCAAGTGAGCCATATTGCATGGGGGACATTGTGCTGGTGGCCATGTTCTATAGGTGACTTCCAAGTCAGCCATATTGCATGGGGGACATTGTGCTGGTTGTCTTGTATAGGTGACTTCCAAGTCAGCCATATTGCTTCGGGGACATTGTGCTGGTGGCCATGTTCTATAGGTGACTTCCAAGTCAGCCATATTGCTTGGGGGACATTGTGCTGGTTGCCATGTTGTATAGGTGACTTCCAAGTCAGCCAAATTGCATGGGGGACATTGTGCTGGTGGCCATGTTCTATAGGTGACTTCCAAGTCAGCCATATTGCATGGGGGACATTGTGCTGGTTGTCTTGTATAGGTGACTTCCAAGTCAGCCATATTGCATGGGGGACATTGTGCTGCTGGCCATGTTCTATAGGTGACTTCCAAGTCAGCCATATTGCTTGGGGGACATTGTGCTGGTTGTATTGTATAGGTGACTTCCAAGTCAGCCATATTGCATGCGGGACATTTTGCTGGTTGCCATGTCCTATAGGTGACTTCCAAGTCAGCCATATTGCATGGGGGACATTGTGCTGGTTGTCTTGTATAGGTGACTTCCAAGTCAGCCATATTGCTTGGGGGACATTGTGCTGGATGCCATGTTCTATAGGTGACTTCCAAGTCAGCCATATTGCTTGGGGGACATTGTGCTGGTGGCCATGTTCTATAGGTGACTTCCAAGTCAGCCATATTGCTTGGGGGACATTGTGCTGGTTGCCATGTTGTATAGGTGACTTCCAAGTCAGCCATATTGCATGGGGGACATTGTGCTGGTGGCCATGTTCTATAGGTGACTTCCAAGTCAGCCATATTGCATGGGGGACATTGTGCTGGTTGTCTTGTATAGGTGACTTCCAAGTCAGCCATATTGCATGGGGGACATTGTGCTGGTGGCCATGTTCTATAGGTGACTTCCAAGTCAGCCATATTGCTTGGGGGACATTGTGCTGGTTGTATTGTATAGGTGACTTCCAAGTCAGCCATATTGCATGGGGGACATTGTGCTGGTTGCCATGTTGTATAGGTGACTTCCAAGTGAGCCATATTGCTTGGGGGACATTGTGCTGGTTGTGTTGTATAGGTGACTTCCAAGTCAGCCATATTGCATGGGGGACATTGTGCTAGTTGTCTTGTATAGGTGACTTCCAAGTGAGCCGTGTTGCATGGGGGACATTGTGCTGGTGGCCATGTTGTATAGGTGACTTTCAAGTCAGCCATATTGCATGGGGGACATTGTGCTGGTTGCCATGTTGTATAGGTGACTTCCAAGTCAGCCATATTGCATGGGGGACATTGTGCTGGTTGCCATGTTGTATAGGTGACTTACAAGTCAGCCATATTGCATGGGGGACATTGTGCTGGTTGCCATGTCCTATAGGTGACTTCCAAGTCAGCCATATTGCATGGGGGAAATTGTGCTGGTTGTCTTGTATAGGTGACTTTTAAGTCAGCCATATTGCTTGGGGGACATTGTGCTGGTTGCCATGTTCTATAGGTGACTTCCAAGTCAGCCATATTGCTTGTGGGACATTGTGCTGGTTGCCATGTTGTATAGGTGACTTCCAAGTCAGCCATATTGCTTGGGGGACATTGTGCTGGTTGCCATGTTGTATAGGTGACTTCCAAGTCAGCCATATTGCATGGGGGACATTGTGCTGGTGGCCATGTTCTATTGGTGACTTCCAAGTCAGCCATATTGCATGGGGGACATTGTGCTGGTTGTCTTGTATTGGTGACTTCCAAGTCAGCCATATTGCATGGGGGACATTGTGCTGGTTGTGTTGTATAGGTGACTTCCAAATCAGCCATATTGCATGGGGGACATTGTGCTGGTTGTATTGTATAGGTGACTTCCAAGTCAGCCATATTGCATGGGGGACATTGTGCTGGTGGCCATGTCCTATAGGTGACTTCCAAATCAGCCATATTGCATGGGGGACATTGTGCTGGTTGTCTTGTATAGGTGACTTCCAAGTCAGCCATATTGCATGGGGGACATTGTGCTGGTGGCCATGTTCTATAGGTGACTTCCAAGTCAGCCATATTGCATTTGGGACATTGTGCTGGTTGTCTTGTATAGGTGATTTCCAAGTCAGCCATATTGCATGGGGGACATTGTGCTGGTTGTGTTTTATAGGTGACTTCCAAAATCAGCCATATTGCATGGGGGACAATGTGCTGGTTGTATTGTATAGGTGACTTCCAAGTCAGCCATATTGCATGGGGGACATTGTGCTGGTTGTATTGTATAGGTGACTTCCAAGTCAGCCATATTGCATGGGGGACATTGTGCTGGTGGCCATGTCCTATAGGTGACTTCCAAGTCAGCCATATTGCATGGGGGACATTGTGCTGGTTGTCTTGTATAGGTGACTTCCAAGTCAGCCATATTGCATGGGGGACATTGTGCTGGTGGCAATGTTCTATAGGTGACTTCCAAGTCAGCCATATTGCATTTGGGACATTGTGCTGGTTGTCTTGTATAGGTGACTTCCAAGTCAGCCATATTGCTTGGGGGACATTGTGCTGGTTGCCATGTCCTATAGGTGACTTCCAAGTCAGCCATATTGCATGGGGGACATTGTGCTGGTTGTCTTGTATAGGTGACTTCCAAGTAAGCCATATTGCATGGGGGACATTGTGCTGGTTGCCATGTTGTATAGGTGACTTCCAAGTCAGCCATATTGCATGGGGGACATTGTGCTGGTTGTATAGTATAGGTGACTTCCAAGTCAGCCATATTGCATGGGGGACATTGTGCTGGTTGTATTGTATAGGTGACTTCCAAGTCAGCCATATTGCATGCGGGACATTGTGCTGGTTGCCATGTCCTATAGGTGACTTCCAAGTCAGCCATATTGCATGGGGGACATTGTGCTGGTTGTCTTGTATAGGTGACTTCCAAGTCAGCCATATTGCTTGGGGGACATTGTGCTGGTTGCCATGTTCTATAGGTGACTTCCAAGTCAGCCATATTGCTTGGGGGACATTGTGCTGGTGGCCATGTTCTATTAGGTGACTTCCAAGTCAGCCATATTGCTTGGGGGACATTGTGCTGGTTGCCATGTTGTATAGGTGACTTCCATATTGCATGGGGGACATTGTGCTGGTGGCCATGTTCTATAGGTGACTTCCAAGTCAGCCATATTGCATGGGGGACATTGTGCTGGTGGCCATGTTCTATAGGTGACTTCCAAATCAGCCATATTGCTTGGGGGACATTGTGCTGGTTGTATTGTATAGGTGACTTCCAAGTCAGCCATATTGCATGGGGGACATTGTGCTGGTGGCCATGTTGTATAGGTGACTTCCAAGTGAGCCATATTGCTTGGGGGACATTGTGCTGGTTGTGTTGTATAGGTGACTTCCAAGTCAGCCATATTGCATGGGGGACATTGTGCTGGTGGCCATGTTCTATAGGTGACTGCCAAGTCAGGCATATTGCATTTGGGACATTGTGCTGGTTGTCTTGTATAGGTGACTTCCAAGTCAGCCATATTGCATGGGGGACATTGTGCTGGTTGCCATGTTGTATAGGTGACTTCCAAGTCAGCCATATTGCATGGGGGACATTGTGCTGGTTGCCATGTTGTATAGGTGACTTACAATTCAGCCATATTGCATGGGGGACATTGTGCTGGTTGCCATGTCCTATAGGTGACTTCCAAGTCAGCCATATTGCATGGGGGAAATTGTGCTGGTTGTCATGTTGTATAGGTGACTTCCAAGTCAGCCATATTGCTTGGGGGACATTGTGCTGGTTGCCATGTTGTATAGGTGACTTCCAAGTCAGCCATATTGCATGGAGGACATTGTGCTGGTGGCCATGTTCTGTAGTTGACTTCCAAGTCAGCCATATTGCATGGGGGACATTGTGCTGGTTGTCTTGTATTGGTGACTTCCAAGTCAGCCATATTGCATGGGGGACATTGTGCTGGTTGTGTTGTATAGGTGACTTCCAAATCAGCCATATTGCATGGGGGACATTGTGCTGGTTGTATTGTATAGGTGACTTCCAAGTCAGCCAGATTGCATGGGGGACATTGTGCTGGTTGTATTGTATAGGTGACTTCCAAGTCAGCCATATTGCATGGGGGACATTGTGCTGGTTGTATTGTATAGGTGACTTCCAAGTCAGCCATATTGCATGGGGGACATTGTGCTGGTGGCCATGTCCTATAGGTGACTTCCTAGTCAGCCATATTGCATGGGGGACATTGTGCTGGTTGTCTTGTATAGGTGACTTCCAAGTCAGCCATATTGCTTAGGGGACATTGTGCTGGTTGTATGTTGTATAGGTGACTTCCAAGTCAGCCATATTGCATGGGGGATATTGTGCTGGTGGCAATGTTCTATAGGTGACTTCCAAGTCAGCCATATTGCATTTGGGACATTGTGCTGGTTGTCTTGTATAGGTGACTTCCAAGTCAGCCATATTGCTTGGGGGACATTGTGCTGGTTGCCATGTCCTATAGGTGACTTCCAAGTCAGCCATATTGCATGGGGGACATTGTGCTGGTTGTCTTGTATAGGTGACTTCCAAGTAAGCCATATTGCATGGGGGACATTGTGCTGGTTGCCATGTTGTATAGGTGACTTCCAAGTCAGCCATATTGCATGGGGGACATTGTGCTGGTTGTATTGTTTAGGTGACTTCCAAGTCAGCCATATTGCATGGGGGACATTGTGCTGGTTGTATTGTATAGGTGACTTCCAAGTCAGCCATATTGCATGCGGGACATTGTGCTGGTTGCCATGTCCTATAGGTGACTTCCAAGTCAGCCATATTGCATGGGGGACATTGTGCTGGTTGTCTTGTATAGGTGACTTCCAAGTCAGCCATATTGCTAGGTTGACATTGTGCTGGTTGCCATGTTCTATAGGTGACTTCCAAGTCAGCCATATTGCTTGGGGGACATTGTGCTGGTGGCCATGTTCTATTAGGTGACTTCCAAGTCAGCCATATTGCTTGGGGGACATTATGCTGGTTGCCATGTTGTATAGGTGACTTCCATATTGCATGGGGGACATTGTGCTGGTGGCCATGTTCTATAGGTGACTTCCAAGTCAGCCATATTGCATGGGGGACATTGTGCTGGTGGCCATGTTCTATAGGTGACTTCCAAATCAGCCATATTGCTTGGGGGACATTGTGCTGGTTGTATTGTATAGGTGACTTCCAAGTCAGCCATATTGCATGGGGGACATTGTGCTGGTGGCCATGTTGTATAGGTGACTTCCAAGTGAGCCATATTGCTTGGGGGACATTGTGCTGGTTGTGTTGTATAGGTGACTTCCAAGTCAGCCATATTGCATGGGGGACATTGTGCTGGTGGCCATGTTCTATAGGTGACTGCCAAGTCAGGCATATTGCATTTGGGACATTGTGCTGGTTGTCTTGTATAGGTGACTTCCAAGTCAGCCATATTGCATGGGGGACATTGTGCTGGTTGCCATGTTGTATAGGTGACTTCCAAGTCAGCCATATTGCATGGGGGACATTGTGCTGGTTGCCATGTTGTATAGGTGACTTACAAGTCAGCCATATTGCATGGGGGACATTGTGCTGGTTGCCATGTCCTATAGGTGACTTCCAAGGCAGCCATATTGCATGGGGGAAATTGTGCTGGTTGTCATGTTGTATAGGTGACTTCCAAGTCAGCCATATTGCTTGGGGGACATTGTGCTGGTTGCCATGTTGTATAGGTGACTTCCAAGTCAGCCATATTGCATGGGGGACATTGTGCTGGTGGCCATGTTCTATAGTTGACTTCCAAGTCAGCCATATTGCATGGGGGACATTGTGCTGGTTGTCTTGTATTGGTGACTTCCAAGTCAGCCATATTGCATGGGGGACATTGTGCTGGTTGTGTTGTATAGGTGACTTCCAAATCAGCCATATTGCATGGTGGACATTGTGCTGGTTGTATTGTATAGGTGACTTCCAAGTCAGCCATATTGCATGGGGGACATTGTGCTGGTGGCCATGTCCTATAGGTGACTTCCAAGTCAGCCATATTGCATGGTGGACATTGTGCTGGTTGTCTTGTATAGGTGACTTCCAAGTCAGCCATATTGCATGGGGGACATTGTGCTGGTGGCCATGTTCTATAGGTGACTTCCAAGTCAGCCATATTGCATTTGGGACATTGTGCTGGTTGTCTTGTATAGGTGACTTCCAAGTCAGCCATATTGCATGGGGGACATTGTGCTGGTTGCCATGTCCTATAGGTGACTTCCAAGTCAGCCATATTGCATGGGGGAAATTGTGCTGGTTGTCATGTTGTATAGGTGACTTCCAAGTCAGCCATATTGCTTGGGGGACATTGTGCTGGTTGCCATGTTGTATAGGTGACTTCCAAGTCAGCCATATTGCATGGGGGACATTGTGCTGGTGGCCATGTTCTATAGGTGACTTCCAAGTCAGCCATATTGCATGGGGGACATTGTGCTGGTTGTCTTGTATTGGTGACTTCCAAGTCAGCCATATTGCATGGGTGACATTGTGCTGGTTGTGTTGTATAGGTGACTTCCAAATCAGCCATATTGCATGGGGGACATTGTGCTGGTTGTATTGTATAGGTGACTTCCAAGTCAGCCATATTGCATGGGGGACATTGTGCTGGTGGCCATGTCCTATAGGTGACTTCCAAGTCAGCCATATTGCATGGGGGACATTGTGCTGGTTGTCTTGTATAGGTGACTTCCAAGTCAGCCATATTGCATGGGGGACATTGTGCTGGTGGCCATGTTCTATAGGTGACTTCCAAGTCAGCCATATTGCATTTGGGACATTGTGCTGGTTGTCTTGTATAGGTGATTTCCAAGTCAGCCATATTGCATGGGGGACATTGTGCTGGTTGTGTTTTATAGGTGACTTCCAAATCAGCCATATTGCATGGGGGACATTGTGCTGGTTGTATTGTATAGGTGACTTCCAAGTCAGCCATATTGCATGGGGGACATTGTGCTGGTTGTATTGTATAGGTGACTTCCAAGTCAGCCATATTGCATGGGGGACATTGTGCTGGTGGCCATGTCCTATAGGTGACTTCCAAGTCAGCCATATTGCATGGGGGACATTGTGCTGGTTGTCTTGTATAGGTGACTTCCAAGTCAGCCATATTGCTTAGGGGACATTGTGCTGGTTGTATGTTGTATAGGTGACTTCCAAGTCAGCCATATTGCATGGGGGACATTGTGCTGGTGGCCATGTTCTATAGGTGACTTCCAAGTCAGCCATATTGCATTTGGGACATTGTGCTGGTTGTCTTGTATAGGTGACTTCCAAGTCAGCCATATTGCATGGGGGACATTGTGCTGGTTGTCTTGTATAGGTGACTTCCAAGTCAGCCATATTGCATGGGGGACATTGTGCTGGTTGCCATGTTGTATAGGTGACTTCCAATTCAGCCATATTGCATGGGGGACATTGTGCTGGTTGTATTGTATAGGTGACTTCCAAGTCAGCCATATTGCATGGGGGACATTGTGCTGGTTGTATTGTATAGGTGACTTCCAAGTCAGCCATATTGCATGGGGGACATTGTGCTGGTTGTATTGTATAGGTGACTTCCAAGTCAGCCATATTGCATGGGGGACATTGTGCTGGTGGCCATGTTCTATAGTTGACTTCCAAGTCAGCCATATTGCATGGGGGACATTGTGCTGGTTGCCATGTTGTATAGGTGACTTCCAAGTCAGCCATATTGCATGGGGGACATTGTGCTGGTTGTATTGTATAGGTGACTTCCAAGTCAGCCATATTGCATGGGGGACATTGTGCTGGTTGTATTGTATAGGTGACTTCCAAGTCAGCCATATTGCATGCGGGACATTGTGCTGGTTGCCATGTCCTATAGGTGACTTCCAAGTCAGCCATATTGCATGGGGGACATTGTGCTGGTTGTCTTGTATAGGTGACTTCCAAGTCAGCCATATTGCTTGGGGGACATTGTGCCGGTTGCCATGTTCTATAGGTGACTTCCAAGTCAGCCATATTGCTTGGGGGACATTGTGCTGGTGGCCATGTTCTATTAGGTGACTTCCAAGTCAGCCATATTGCTTGGGGGACATTGTGCTGGTTGCCATGTTGTATAGGTGACTTCCATATTGCATGGGGGACATTGTGCTGGTGGCCATGTTCTATAGGTGACTTCCAAGTCAGCCATATTGCATGGGGGACATTGTGCTGGTGGCCATGTTCTATAGGTGACTTCCAAATCAGCCATATTGCTTGGGGGACATTGTGCTGGTTGTATTGTATAGGTGACTTCCAAGTCAGCCATATTGCATGGGGGACATTGTGCTGGTGGCCATGTTGTATAGGTGACTTCCAAGTCAGCCATATTGCATGGGGGACATTGTGCTGGTGGCCATGTTCTATAGGTGACTGCCAAGTCAGGCATATTGCATTTGGGACATTGTGCTGGTTGTCTTGTATAGGTGACTTCCAAGTCAGCCATATTGCATGGGGGACATTGTGCTGGTTGCCATGTTGTATAGGTGACTTCCAAGTCAGCCATATTGCATGGGGGACATTGTGCTGCTTGCCATGTTGTATAGGTGACTTACAAGTCAGCCATATTGCATGGGGGACATTGTGCTGGTTGCCATGTCCTATAGGTGACTTCCAAGTCAGCCATATTGCATGGGGGAAATTGTGCTGGTTGTCATGTTGTATAGGTGACTTCCAAGTCAGCCATATTGCTTGGGGGACATTGTGCTGGTTGCCATGTTGTATAGGTGACTTCCAAGTCAGCCATATTGCATGGGGGACATTGTGCTGGTGGCCATGTTCTGTAGTTGACTTCCAAGTCAGCCATATTGCATGGGGGACATTGTGCTGGTTGTCTTGTATTGGTGACTTCCAAGTCAGCCATATTGCATGGGGGACATTGTGCTGGTTGTGTTGTATAGGTGACTTCCAAATCAGCCATATTGCATGGGGGACATTGTGCTGGTTGTATTGTATAGGTGACTTCCAAGTCAGCCATATTGCATGGGGGACATTGTGCTGGTGGCCATGTCCTATAGGTGACTTCCAAGTCAGCCATATTGCATGGTGGACATTGTGCTGGTTGTCTTGTATAGGTGACTTCCAAGTCAGCCATATTGCATGGGGGACATTGTGCTGGTGGCCATGTTCTATAGGTGACTTCCAAGTCAGCCATATTGCATTTGGGACATTGTGCTGGTTGTCTTGTATAGGTGACTTCCAAGTCAGCCATATTGCATGGGGGACATTGTGCTGGTTGCCATGTCCTATAGGTGACTTCCAAGTCAGCCATATTGCATGGGGGAAATTGTGCTGGTTGTCATGTTGTATAGGTGACTTCCAAGTCAGCCATATTGCTTGGGGAACATTGTGCTGGTTGCCATGTTGTATAGGTGACTTCCAAGTCAGCCATATTGCATGGGGGACATTGTGCTGGTGGCCATGTTCTATAGGTGACTTCCAAGTCAGCCATATTGCATGGGGGACATTGTGCTGGTTGTCTTGTATTGGTGACTTCCAAGTCAGCCATATTGCATGGGTGACATTGTGCTGGTTGTGTTGTATAGGTGACTTCCAAATCAGCCATATTGCATGGGGGACATTGTGCTGGTTGTATTGTATAGGTGACTTCCAAGTCAGCCATATTGCATGGGGGACATTGTGCTGGTGGCCATGTCCTATAGGTGACTTCCAAGTCAGCCATATTGCATGGGGGACATTGTGCTGGTTGTCTTGTATAGGTGACTTCCAAGTCAGCCATATTGCATGGGGGACATTGTGCTGGTGGCCATGTTCTATAGGTGACTTCCAAGTCAGCCATATTGCATTTGGGACATTGTGCTGGTTGTCTTGTATAGGTGATTTCCAAGTCAGCCATATTGCATGGGGGACATTGTGCTGGTTGTGTTTTATAGGTGACTTCCAAATCAGCCATATTGCATGGGGGACATTGTGCTGGTTGTATTGTATAGGTGACTTCCAAGTCAGCCATATTGCATGGGGGACATTGTGCTGGTTGTATTGTATAGGTGACTTCCAAGTCAGCCATATTGCATGGGGGACATTGTGCTGGTGGCCATGTCCTATAGGTGACTTCCAAGTCAGCCATATTGCATGGGGGACATTGTGCTGGTTGTCTTGTATAGGTGACTTCCAAGTCAGCCATATTGCTTAGGGGACATTGTGCTGGTTGTATGTTGTATAGGTGACTTCCAAGTCAGCCATATTGCATGGGGGACATTGTGCTGGTGGCCATGTTCTGTAGTTGACTTCCAAGTCAGCCATATTGCATGGGGGACATTGTGCTGGTTGTCTTGTATTGGTGACTTCCAAGTCAGCCATATTGCATGGGGGACATTGTGCTGGTTGTGTTGTATAGGTGACTTCCAAATCAGCCATATTGCATGGGGGACATTGTGCTGGTTGTATTGTATAGGTGACTTCCAAGTCAGCCATATTGCATGGGGGACATTGTGCTGGTTGTATTGTATAGGTGACTTCCAAGTCAGCCATATTGCATGGGGGACATTGTGCTGGTTGTATTGTATAGGTGACTTCCAAGTCAGCCATATTGCATGGGGGACATTGTGCTGGTGGCCATGTCCTATAGGTGACTTCCAAGTCAGCCATATTGCATGGGGGACATTGTGCTGGTTGTCTTGTATAGGTGACTTCCAAGTCAGCCATATTGCTTAGGGGACATTGTGCTGGTTGTATGTTGTATAGGTGACTTCCAAGTCAGCCATATTGCATGGGGGACATTGTGCTGGTGGCAATGTTCTATAGGTGACTTCCAAGTCAGCCATATTGCATTTGGGACATTGTGCTGGTTGTCTTGTATAGGTGACTTCCAAGTCAGCCATATTGCTTGGGGGACATTGTGCTGGTTGCCATGTCCTATAGGTGACTTCCAAGTCAGCCATATTGCATGGGGGACATTGTGCTGGTTGTCTTGTATAGGTGACTTCCAAGTAAGCCATATTGCATGGGGGACATTGTGCTGGTTGCCATGTTGTATAGGTGACTTCCAAGTCAGCCATATTGCATGGGGGACATTGTGCTGGTTGTATTGTTTAGGTGACTTCCAAGTCAGCCATATTGCATGGGGGACATTGTGCTGGTTGTATTGTATAGGTGACTTCCAAGTAAGCCATATTGCATGTGGGACATTGTGCTGGTTGCCATGTCCTATAGGTGACTTCCAAGTCAGCCATATTGCATGGGGGACATTGTGCTGGTTGTCTTGTATAGGTGACTTCCAAGTCAGCCATATTGCTAGGGGGACATTGTGCTGGTTGCCATGTTCTATAGGTGACTTCCAAGTCAGCCATATTGCTTGGGGGACATTGTGCTGGTGGCCATGTTCTATTAGGTGACTTCCAAGTCAGCCATATTGCTTGGGGGACATTGTGCTGGTTGCCATGTTGTATAGGTGACTTCCATATTGCATGGGGGACATTGTGCTGGTTGTCTTGTATAGGTGACTTCCAAGTCAGCCATATTGCATGGGGGACATTGTGCTGGTTGTCTTGTATAGGTGACTTCCAAGTCAGCCATATTGCTTGGGGGACATTGTGCTGGTTGTATTGTATAGGTGACTTCCAAGTCAGCCATATTGCATGGGGGACATTGTGCTGGTTGCCATGTTGTATAGGTGACTTCCAAGTCAGCCATATTGCATTTGGGACATTGTGCTGGTTGTATTGTATAGGTGACTTCCAAGTCAGCCATATTGCATGGGGGACATTGTGCTGGTTGTATTGTATAGGTGACTTCCAAGTCAGCCATATTGCATGGGGGACATTGTGCTGGTTGTATTGTATAGGTGACTTCCAAGTCAGCCATATTGCATGGGGGACATTGTGCTGGTGGCCATGTTCTATAGGTGACTTACAAGTCAGCCATATTGCATTTGGGACATTGTGCTGGTTGTCTTGTATAGGTGACTTCCAAGTCAGCCATATTGCTTGGGGGACATTGTGCTGGTTGCCATGTCCTATAGGTGACTTCCAAGTCAGCCATATTGCATGGGGGACATTGTGCTGGTTGTCTTGTATAGGTGACTTCCAAGTCAGCCATATTGCATGGGGGACATTGTGCTGGTTGTATTGTATAGGTGACTTACAAGTCATCCATATTGCATGGGGGACATTGTGCTGGTTGCCATGTTGTATAGGTGACTTCCAAGTCAGCCATATTGCTTGGGGGACATTGTGCTGGTGGCCATGTTCTATAGGTGACTTCCAAGTCAGCTATATTGCATGGGGGACATTGTGCTGGTTGCCATGTCCTATAGGTGACTTCCAAGTCAGCCATATTGCATGGGGGACATTGTGCTGGTTGTCTTGTATAGGTGACTTCCAAGTCAGCCATATTGCTTGGGGGACATTGTGCTGGTTGCCATGTTCTATAGGTGACTTGCAAGTCAGCCATATTGCTTGGGGGACATTGTGCTGGTGGCCATGTTCTATAGGTGACTTCCAAGTCAGCCATATTGCTTGGGGGACATTGTGCTGGTTGCCATGTTGTATAGGTGACTTCCAAGTCAGCCATATTGCATGGGGGACATTGTGCTGGTGGCCATGTTCTATAGGTGACTTCCAAGTCAGCCATATTGCATGGGGGACATTGTGCTGGATGCCATGTTGTATAGGTGACTTCCAAGTCAGCCATATTGCATGGCGGACATTGTGCTGGTTGTATTATATAGGTGACTTCCAAGTCAGCCATATTGCATGGGGGACATTGTGCTGGTTGCCATGTCCTATAGGTGACTTCCAAGTCAGCCATATTGCATGGGGGAAATTGTGCTGGTTGTCTTGTATAGGTGACTTCCAAGTCAGCAATATTGCTTGGGGGACATTGTGCTGGTTGCCATGTTCTATAGGTGACTTCCAAGTCAGCCATATTGCATGGGGGACATTGTGCTGGTGGCCATGTTCTATAGGTGACTTCCAAGTCAGCCATATTGCATGGGGGACATTGTGCTGGTTGCCATGTCCTATAGGTGACTTCCAAGTCAGCCATATTGCATGGGGGACATTGTGCTGGTTGTCTTGTATAGGTGAATTCCAAGTCAGCCATATTGCTTGGGGGACATTGTGCTGGTTGCCATGTTCTATAGGTGACTTCCAAGTCAGCCATATTGCTTGGGGGACATTGTGCTGGTGGCCATGTTCTATAGGTGACTTCCAAGTCAGCCATATTGCTTGGGGGACATTGTGCTGGTTGTATTGTATAGGTGACTTCCAAGTCAGCCATATTGCATGGGGGACATTGTGCTGGTGGCCATGTCCTATAGGTGACTTCCAAGTCAGCCATATTGCATGGGGGACATTGTGCTGGTTGTCTTGTATAGGTGACTTCCAAGTCAGCCATATTGCATGGGGGAAATTGTGCTGGTTGCCACATTGTATAGGTGACTTCCAAGTCAGCCATATTGCATGGGGGACAATGTGCTGGTGGCCATGTTCTATAGGTGACTTCCAAGTCAGCCATATTGCATTTGGGACATTGTGCTGGTTGTCTTGTATAGGTGACTTCCAAGTCAGCCATATTGCATGGGGGACATTGTGCTGGTTGTGTTGTATAGGTGACTTCCAAATCAGCCATATTGCATGGGGGACATTGTGCTGGTTGTATTGTATAGGTGACTTCCAAGTCAGCCATATTGCATGGGGGACATTGTGCTGGTTGTCTTGTATAGGTGACTTCCAAGTCAGCCATATTGCATGGGGGACATTGTGCTGGTTGTCTTGTATAGGTGACTTCCAAGTCAGCCATATTGCTTGGGGGACATTGTGCTGGTTGTATTGTATAGGTGACTTCCAAGTCAGCCATATTGCATGGGGGACATTGTGCTGGTTGCCATGTTGTATAGGTGACTTCCAAGTCAGCCATATTGCATTTGGGACATTGTGCTGGTTGTATTGTATAGGTGACTTCCAAATCAGCCATATTGCATGGGGGACATTGTGCTGGTTGTATTGTATAGGTGACTTCCAAGTCAGCCATATTGCATGGGGGACATTGTGCTGGTTGTATTGTATAGGTGACTTCCAAGTCATCCATATTGCATGGGGGACATTGTGCTGGTTGCCATGTTGTATAGGTGACTTCCAAGTCAGCCATATTGCATGGGGGACATTGTGCTGGTGGCCATGTTCTATAGGTGACTTCCAAGTCAGCCATATTGCACTTGGAACATTGTGCTGGTTGTCTTGTATAGGTGACTTCCAAGTCAGCCATATTGCTTGGGGGACATTGTGCTGGTTGCCATGTCCTATAGGTGACATCCAAGTCAGCCATATTGCATGGGGGACATTGTGCTGGTTGTCTTGTATCGGTGACTTCCAAGTCAGCCATATTGCATGGGGGACATTGTGCTGGTTGTATTGTATAGGTGACTTCCAAGTAATCCATATTGCATGGGGGACATTGTGCTGGTTGCCATGTTGTATAGGTGACTTCCAAGTCAGCCATATTGCATGGGGGACATTGTGCTGGTTGTATTGTATAGGTGACTTCCAAGTCAGCCATATTGCATGGGGGACATTGTGCTGGTGGCCATGTCCTATAGGTGACTTCCAAGTCAGCCATATTGCATGGGGGACATTGTGCTGGTTGTCTTGTATAGGTGACTTCCAAGTCAGCCATATTGCATGGGGGAAATTGTGCTGGTTGCCATGTTGTATAGGTGACTTCCAAGTCAGCCATATTGCATGGGGGACAATGTGCTGGTGGCCATGTTCTATAGGTGACTTCCAAGTCAGCCATATTGCATTTGGGACATTGTGCTGGTTGTCTTGTATAGGTGACTTCCAAGTCAGCCATATTGCATGGGGGACATTGTGCTGGTTGTGTTGTATAGGTGACTTCCAAATCAGCCATATTGCATGGGGGACATTGTGCTGGTTGTATTGTATAGGTGACTTCCAAGTCAGCCATATTGCATGGGGGACATTGTGCTGGTTGTCTTGTATAGGTGACTTCCAAGTCAGCCATATTGCATGGGGGACATTGTGCTGGTTGTCTTGTATAGGTGACTTCCAAGTCAGCCATATTGCTTGGGGGACATTGTGCTGGTTGTATTGTATAGGTGACTTCCAAGTCAGCCATATTGCATGGGGGACATTGTGCTGGTTGCCATGTTGTATAGGTGACTTCCAAGTCAGCCATATTGCATTTGGGACATTGTGCTGGTTGTATTGTATAGGTGACTTCCAAATCAGCCATATTGCATGGGGGACATTGTGCTGGTTGTATTGTATAGGTGACTTCCAAGTCAGCCATATTGCATGGGGGACATTGTGCTGGTTGTATTGTATAGGTGACTTCCAAGTCATCCATATTGCATGGGGGACATTGTGCTGGTTGCCATGTTGTATAGGTGACTTCCAAGTCAGCCATATTGCATGGGGGACATTGTGCTGGTGGCCATGTTCTATAGGTGACTTCCAAGTCAGCCATATTGCATTTGGAACATTGTGCTGGTTGTCTTGTATAGGTGACTTCCAAGTCAGCCATATTGCTTGGGGGACATTGTGCTGGTTGCCATGTCCTATAGGTGACATCCAAGTCAGCCATATTGCATGGGGGACATTGTGCTGGTTGTCTTGTATAGGTGACTTCCAAGTCAGCCATATTGCATGGGGGACATTGTGCTGGTTGTATTGTATAGGTGACTTCCAAGTAATCCATATTGCATGGGGGACATTGTGCTGGTTGCCATGTTGTATAGGTGACTTCCAAGTCAGCCATATTGCATGGGGGACATTGTGCTGGTGGCCATGTTCTATAGGTGACTTCCAAGTCAGCCATATTGCATTTGGGACATTGTGCTGGTTGTCTTGTATAGGTGACTTCCAAGTCAGCCATATTGCTTGGTGGACATTGTGCTGGTTGTATTGTATAGGTGACTTCCAAGTCAGCCATATTGCTTGGGGGACATTGTGCTGGTGGCCATGTTCTATAGGTGACTTCCAAGTCAGCCATATTGCATGGGGGACATTGTGCTGGTTGCCATGTCCTATAGGTGACTTCCAAGTCAGCCATATTGCATGGGGGACATTGTGCTGGTTGTCTTGTATAGGTGACTTCCAAGTCAGCCATATTGCTTGGGGGACATTGTGCTGGTTGCCATGTTCTATAGGTGACTTCCAAGTCAGCCATATTGCTTGGGGGACATTGTGCTGGTGGCCATGTTCTATAGGTGACTTCCAAGTCAGCCATATTGCATGGGGGACATTGTGCTGGTGGCCATGTTCTATAGGTGACTTCCAAGTCAGCCATATTGCATGGGGGACATTGTGCTGGTTGTCTTGTATAGGTGACTTCCAAGTCAGCCATATTGCATGGGGGACATTGTGCTGGTTGTGTTGTATAGGTGACTTCCAAATCAGCCATATTGCATGGGGGACATTGTGCTGGTTGTATTGTATAGGTGACTTCCAAGTCAGCCATATTGCATGGGGGACATTGTGCTGGTTGTATTGTATAGGTGACTTCCAAGTCAGCCATATTGCATAGGGGACATTGTGCTGGTGGCCATGTCCTATAGGTGACTTCCAAGTCAGCCATATTGCTTGGGGGACATTGTGCTGGTTGTATTGTATAGGTGACTTCCAAGTCAGCCATATTGCATGGGGGACATTGTGCTGGTTGCCATGTTGTATAGGTGACTTCCAAGTCAGCCATATTGCATGGGGGACATTGTGCTGGTGGCCATGTTCTATAGGTGACTTCCAAGTCAGCCATATTGCATTTGGGACATTGTGCTGGTTGTCTTGTATAGGTGACTTCCAAGTCAGCCATATTGCATGGGGGACATTGTGCTGGTTGTGTTGTATAGGTGACTTCCAAATCAGCCATATTGCATGGGGGACATTGTGCTGGTTGTATTGTATAGGTGACTTCCAAGTCAGCCATATTGCATGGGGGACATTGTGCTGGTTGTCTTGTATAGGTGACTTCCAAGTCAGCCATATTGCTTGGGGGACATTGTGCTGGTTGTATTGTATAGGTGACTTCCAAGTCAGCAATATTGCATGGGGGACATTGTGCTGGTTGCCATGTTGTATAGGTGACTTCCAAGTCAGCCATATTGCATGGGGGACATTGTGCTGGTGGCCATGTTCTATAGGTGACTTCCAAGTCAGCCATATTGCATTTGGGACATTGTGCTGGTTGTATTGTATAGGTGACTTCCAAGTCAGCCATATTGCATGGGGGACATTGTGCTGGTTGTATTGTATAGGTGACTTCCAAGTGAGCCATATTGCTTGGGGGACATTGTGCTGGTGGCCATGTTCTATAGGTGACTTCCAAGTCAGCCATATTGCATGGGGGACATTGTGCTGGTTGCCATGTCCTATAGGTGACTTCCAAGTCAGCCATATTTCATGGGGGACATTGTGCTGGTTGTCTTGTATAGGTGACTTCCAAGTCAGCCATATTGCTTGGGGGACATTGTGCTGGTTGCCATGTTCTATAGGTGACTTCCAAGTCAGCCATATTGCTTGGGGGACATTGTGCTGGTGGCCATGTTCTATAGGTGACTTCCAAGTCAGCCATATTGCTTGGGGGACATTGTGCTGGTTGCCATGTTGTATAGGTGACTTCCAAGTCAGCCATTTTGCATGGGGGACATTGTGCTGGTGGCCATGTTGTATAGGTGACTTCCAAGTCAGCCATATTGCATGGGGGACATTGTGCTGGTTGTCTTGTATAGGTGACTTCCAAGTCAGCCATATTGCATGGGGGACATTGTGCTGGTTGCCATGTTGTATAGGTGACTTCCAAGTCACCCATATTGCATGGGGGACATTGTGCTGGTTGTATTGTATAGGTGACTTCCAAGTCAGCCATATTGCATGGGGGACATTGTGCTGGTTGTCTTGTATAGGTGACTTCCAAGTCAGCCATATTGCTTGGGGGACATTGTGCTGGTTGTATTGTATAGGTGACTTCCAAGTCAGCCATATTGCATGGGGGAAATTGTGCTGGTTGCCATGTTGTATAGGTGACTTCCAAGTCAGCCATATTGCATGGGGGACATTGTGCTGGTGGCCATGTTCTATAGGTGACTTCCAAGTCAGCCATATTGCATTTGGGACATTGTGCTGGTTGTCTTGTATAGGTGACTTCCAAGTCAGCCATATTGCATGGGGGACATTGTGCTGGTTGTGTTGTATAGGTGACTTCCAAATCAGCCATATTGCATGGGGGACATTGTGCTGGTTGTATTGTATAGGTGACTTCCAAGTCAGCCATATTGCATGGGGGACATTGTGCTGGTTGTCTTGTATAGGTAACTTCCAAGTCAGCCAAATTGCTTGGGGGACATTGTGCTGGTTGTATTGTATAGGTGACTTCCAAGTCAGCCATATTGCATGGGGGACATTGTGCTGGTTGCCATGTTGTATAGGTGACTTCCAAGTCAGCCATATTGCATGGGGGACATTGTGCTGGTTGTGTTGTATAGGTGACTTCCAAATCAGCCATATTGCATGGGGGACATTGTGCTGGTTGTATTGTATAGGTGACTTCCATGTCAGCCATATTGCATGGGGGACATTGTGCTGGTTGCCATGTTCTATAGGTGACTTCCAAGTGAGCCATATTGCATGGGGGACATTGTGCTGGTGGCCATGTTCTATAGGTGACTTCCAAGTCAGCCATATTGCATGGGGGACATTGTGCTGGTTGTCTTGTATAGGTGACTTCCAAGTCAGCCATATTGCATGGGGGACATTGTGCTGGTTGTGTTGTATAGGTGACTTCCAAATCAGCCATATTGCATGGGGGACATTGTGCTGGTTGTATTGTATAGGTGACTTCCAAGTCAGCCATATTGCATGGGGGACATTGTGCTGGTTGTCTTGTATAGGTGACTTCCAAGTCAGCCATATTGCTTGGGGTACATTGTGCTGGTTGTATTGTATAGGTGACTTCCAAGTCAGCAATATTGCATGGGGGACATTGTGCTGGTTGCCATGTTGTATAGGTGACTTCCAAGTCAGCCATATTGCATGGGGGACATTGTGCTGGTGGCCATGTTCTATAGGTGACTTCCAAGTCAGCCATATTGCATTTGGGACATTGTGCTGGTTGTATTGTATAGGTGACTTCCAAGTCAGCCATATTGCATGGGGGACATTGTGCTGGTTGTATTGTATAGGTGACTTCCAAGTGAGCCATATTGCTTGGGGGACATTGTGCTGGTGGCCATGTTCTATAGGTGACTTCCAAGTCAGCCATATTGCATGGGGGACATTGTGCTGGTTGCCATGTCCTATAGGTGACTTCCAAGTCAGCCATATTTCATGGGGGACATTGTGCTGGTTGTCTTGTATAGGTGACTTCCAAGTCAGCCATATTGCTTGGGGGACATTGTGCTGGTTGCCATGTTCTATAGGTGACTTCCAAGTCAGCCATATTGCTTGGGGGACATTGTGCTGGTGGCCATGTTCTATAGGTGACTTCCAAGTCAGCCATATTGCTTGGGGGACATTGTGCTGGTTGCCATGTTGTATAGGTGACTTCCAAGTCAGCCATTTTGCATGGGGGACATTGTGCTGGTGGCCATGTTGTATAGGTGACTTCCAAGTCAGCCATATTGCATGGGGGACATTGTGCTGGTTGTCTTGTATAGGTGACTTCCAAGTCAGCCATATTGCATGGGGGACATTGTGCTGGTTGCCATGTTGTATAGGTGACTTCCAAGTCAGCCATATTGCATGGGGGACATTGTGCTGGTTGTATTGTATAGGTGACTTCCAAGTCAGCCATATTGCATGGGGGACATTGTGCTGGTTGTCTTGTATAGGTGACTTCCAAGTCAGCCATATTGCTTGGGGGACATTGTGCTGGTTGTATTGTATAGGTGACTTCCAAGTCAGCCATATTGCATGGGGGAAATTGTGCTGGTTGCCATGTTGTATAGGTGACTTCCAAGTCAGCCATATTGCATGGGGGACATTGTGCTGGTGGCCATGTTCTATAGGTGACTTCCAAGTCAGCCATATTGCATTTGGGACATTGTGCTGGTTGTCTTGTATAGGTGACTTCCAAGTCAGCCATATTGCATGGGGGACATTGTGCTGGTTGTGTTGTATAGGTGACTTCCAAATCAGCCATATTGCATGGGGGACATTGTGCTGGTTGTATTGTATAGGTGACTTCCAAGTCAGCCATATTGCATGGGGGACATTGTGCTGGTTGTCTTGTATAGGTAACTTCCAAGTCAGCCAAATTGCTTGGGGGACATTGTGCTGGTTGTATTGTATAGGTGACTTCCAAGTCAGCCATATTGCATGGGGGACATTGTGCTGGTTGCCATGTTGTATAGGTGACTTCCAAGTCAGCCATATTGCATGGGGGACATTGTGCTGGTTGTGTTGTATAGGTGACTTCCAAATCAGCCATATTGCATGGGGGACATTGTGCTGGTTGTATTGTATAGGTGACTTCCATGTCAGCCATATTGCATGGGGGGCATTGTGCTGGTTGCCATGTTCTATAGGTGACTTCCAAGTGAGCCATATTGCATGGGGGACATTGTGCTGGTGGCCATGTTCTATAGGTGACTTCCAAGTCAGCCATATTGCATGGGGGACATTGTGCTGGTTGTCTTGTATAGGTGACTTCCAAGTCAGCCATATTGCTTCGGGGACATTGTGCTGGTGGCCATGTTCTATAGGTGACTTCCAAGTCAGCCATATTGCTTGGGGGACATTGTGCTGGTTGCCATGTTGTATAGGTGACTTCCAAGTCAGCCAAATTGCATGGGGGACATTGTGCTGGTGGCCATGTTCTATAGGTGACTTCCAAGTCAGCCATATTGCATGGGGGACATTGTGCTGGTTGTCTTGTATAGGTGACTTCCAAGTCAGCCATATTGCATGGGGGACATTGTGCTGCTGGCCATGTTCTATAGGTGACTTCCAAGTCAGCCATATTGCTTGGGGGACATTGTGCTGGTTGTATTGTATAGGTGACTTCCAAGTCAGCCATATTGCATGCGGGACATTTTGCTGGTTGCCATGTCCTATAGGTGACTTCCAAGTCAGCCATATTGCATGGGGGACATTGTGCTGGTTGTCTTGTATAGGTGACTTCCAAGTCAGCCATATTGCTTGGGGGACATTGTGCTGGTTGCCATGTTCTATAGGTGACTTCCAAGTCAGCCATATTGCTTGGGGGACATTGTGCTGGTGGCCATGTTCTATAGGTGACTTCCAAGTCAGCCATATTGCTTGGGGGACATTGTGCTGGTTGCCATGTTGTATAGGTGACTTCCAAGTCAGCCATATTGCATGGGGGACATTGTGCTGGTGGCCATGTTCTATAGGTGACTTCCAAGTCAGCCATATTGCATGGGGGACATTGTGCTGGTTGTCTTGTATAGGTGACTTCCAAGTCAGCCATATTGCATGGGGGACATTGTGCTGGTGGCCATGTTCTATAGGTGACTTCCAAGTCAGCCATATTGCTTGGGGGACATTGTGCTGGTTGTATTGTATAGGTGACTTCCAAGTCAGCCATATTGCATGGGGGACATTGTGCTGGTTGCCATGTTGTATAGGTGACTTCCAAGTGAGCCATATTGCTTGGGGGACATTGTGCTGGTTGTGTTGTATAGGTGACTTCCAAGTCAGCCATATTGCATGGGGGACATTGTGCTAGTTGTCTTGTATAGGTGACTTCCAAGTCAGCCGTGTTGCATGGAGGACATTGTGCTGGTGGCCATGTTGTATAGGTGACTTTCAAGTCAGCCATATTGCATGGGGGACATTGTGCTGGTTGCCATGTTGTATAGGTGACTTCCAAGTCAGCCATATTGCATGGGGGACATTGTGCTGGTTGCCATGTTGTATAGGTGACTTACAAGTCAGCCATATTGCATGGGGGACATTGTGCTGGTTGCCATGTCCTATAGGTGACTTCCAAGTCAGCCATATTGCATGGGGGAAATTGTGCTGGTTGTCTTGTATAGGTGACTTTTAAGTCAGCCATATTGCTTGGGGGACATTGTGCTGGTTGCCATGTTCTATAGGTGACTTCCAAGTCAGCCATATTGCTTGTGGGACATTGTGCTGGTTGCCATGTTGTATAGGTGACTTCCAAGTCAGCCATATTGCTTGGGGGACATTGTGCTGGTTGCCATGTTGTATAGGTGACTTCCAAGTCAGCCATATTGCATGGGGGACATTGTGCTGGTGGCCATGTTCTATAGGTGACTTCCAAGTCAGCCATATTGCATGGGGGACATTGTGCTGGTTGTCTTGTATTGGTGACTTCCAAGTCAGCCATATTGCATGGGGGACATTGTGCTGGTTGTGTTGTATAGGTGACTTCCAAATCAGCCATATTGCATGGGGGACATTGTGCTGGTTGTATTGTATAGGTGACTTCCAAGTCAGCCATATTGCATGGGGGACATTGTGCTGGTGGCCATGTCCTATAGGTGACTTCCACGTCAGCCATATTGCATGGGGGACATTGTGCTGGTTGTCTTGTATAGGTGACTTCCAAGTCAGCCATATTGCATGGGGGACATTGTGCTGGTGGCCATGTTCTATAGGTGACTTCCAAGTCAGCCATATTGCATTTGGGACATTGTGCTGGTTGTCTTGTATAGGTGATTTCCAAGTCAGCCATATTGCATGGGGGACATTGTGCTGGTTGTGTTTTATAGGTGACTTCCAAATCAGCCATATTGCATGGGGGACATTGTGCTGGTTGTATTGTATAGGGGACTTCCAAGTCAGCCATATTTCATGGGGGACATTGTGCTGGTTGTATTGTATAGGTGACTTCCAAGTCAGCCATATTGCATGGGGGACATTGTGCTGGTGGCCATGTCCTATAGGTGACTTCCAAGTCAGCCATATTGCATGGGGGACATTGTGCTGGTTGTCTTGTATAGGTGACTTCCAAGTCAGCCATATTGCTTAGGGGACATTGTGCTGGTTGTATGTTGTATAGGTGACTTCCAAGTCAGCCATATTGCATGGGGGACATTGTGCTGGTGGCAATGTTCTATAGGTGACTTCCAAGTCAGCCATATTGCATTTGGGACATTGTGCTGGTTGTCTTGTATAGGTGACTTCCAAGTCAGCCATATTGCTTGGGGGACATTGTGCTGGTTGCCATGTCCTATAGGTGACTTCCAAGTCAGCCATATTGCATGGGGGACATTGTGCTGGTTGTCTTGTATAGGTGACTTCCAAGTAAGCCATATTGCATGGGGGACATTGTGCTGGTTGCCATGTTGTATAGGTGACTTCCAAGTCAGCCATATTGCATGGGGGACATTGTGCTGGTTGTATTGTATAGGTGACTTCCAAGTCAGCCATATTGCATGGGGGACATTGTGCTGGTTGTATTGTATAGGTGACTTCCAAGTCAGCCATATTGCATGCGGGACATTGTGCTGGTTGCCATGTCCTATAGGTGACTTCCAAGTCAGCCATATTGCATGGGGGACATTGTGCTGGTTGTCTTGTATAGGTGACTTCCAAGTCAGCCATATTGCTTGGGGGACATTGTGCTGGTTGCCATGTTCTATAGGTGACTTCCAAGTCAGCCATATTGCTTGGGGGACATTGTGCTGGTGGCCATGTTCTATTAGGTGACTTCCAAGTCAGCCATATTGCTTGGGGGACATTGTGCTGGTTGCCATGTTGTATAGGTGACTTCCATATTGCATGGGGGACATTGTGCTGGTGGCCATGTTCTATAGGTGACTTCCAAGTCAGCCATATTGCATGGGGGACATTGTGCTGGTGGCCATGTTCTATAGGTGACTTCCAAATCAGCCATATTGCTTGGGGGACATTGTGCTGGTTGTATTGTATAGGTGACTTCCAAGTCAGCCATATTGCATGGGGGACATTGTGCTGGTGGCCATGTTGTATAGGTGACTTCCAAGTGAGCCATATTGCTTGGGGGACATTGTGCTGGTTGTGTTGTATAGGTGACTTCCAAGTCAGCCATATTGCATGGGGGACATTGTGCTGGTGGCCATGTTCTATAGGTGACTGCCAAGTCAGGCATATTGCATTTGGGACATTGTGCTGGTTGTCTTGTATAGGTGACTTCCAAGTCAGCCATATTGCATGGTGGACATTGTGCTGGTTGCCATGTTGTATAGGTGACTTCCAAGTCAGCCATATTGCATGGGGGACATTGTGCTGGTTGCCATGTTGTATAGGTGACTTACAAGTCAGCCATATTGCATTGGGGACATTGTGCTGGTTGCCATGTCCTATAGGTGACTTCCAAGTCAGCCATATTGCATGGGGGAAATTGTGCTGGTTGTCATGTTGTATAGGTGACTTCCAAGTCAGCCATATTGCTTGGGGGACATTGTGCTGGTTGCCATGTTGTATAGGTGACTTCCAAGTCAGCCATATTGCATGGGGGACATTGTGCTGGTGGCCATGTTCTGTAGTTGACTTCCAAGTCAGCCATATTGCATGGGGGACATTGTGCTGGTTGTCTTGTATTGGTGACTTCCAAGTCAGCCATATTGCATGGGGGACATTGTGCTGGTTGTGTTGTATAGGTGACTTCCAAATCAGCCATATTGCATGGGGGACATTGTGCTGGTTGTATTGTATAGGTGACTTCCAAGTCAGCCATATTGCATGGGGGACATTGTGCTGGTTGTATTGTATAGGTGACTTCCAAGTCAGCCATATTGCATGGGGGACATTGTGCTGGTTGTATTGTATAGGTGACTTCCAAGTCAGCCATATTGCATGGGGGACATTGTGCTGGTGGCCATGTCCTATAGGTGACTTCCAAGTCAGCCATATTGCATGGGGGACATTGTGCTGGTTGTCTTGTATAGGTGACTTCCAAGTCAGCCATATTGCTTAGGGGACATTGTGCTGGTTGTATGTTGTATAGGTGACTTCCAAGTCAGCCATATTGCATGGGGGACATTGTGCTGGTGGCAATGTTCTATAGGTGACTTCCAAGTCAGCCATATTGCATTTGGGACATTGTGCTGGTTGTCTTGTATAGGTGACTTCCAAGTCAGCCATATTGCTTGGGGGACATTGTGCTGGTTGCCATGTCCTATAGGTGACTTCCAAGTCAGCCATATTGCATGGGGGACATTGTGCTGGTTGTCTTGTATAGGTGACTTCCAAGTAAGCCATATTGCATGGGGGACATTGTGCTGGTTGCCATGTTGTATAGGTGACTTACAAGTCAGCCATATTGCATGGGGGACATTGTGCTGGTTGTATTGTTTAGGTGACTTCCAAGTCAGCCATATTGCATGGGGGACATTGTGCTGGTTGTATTGTATAGGTGACTTCCAAGTCAGCCATATTGCATGCGGGACATTGTGCTGGTTGCCATGTCCTATAGGTGACTTCCAAGTCAGCCATATTGCATGGGGGACATTGTGCTGGTTGTCTTGTATAGGTGACTTCCAAGTCAGCCATATTGCTAGGGGGACATTGTGCTGGTTGCCATGTTCTATAGGTGACTTCCAAGTCAGCCATATTGCTTGGGGGACATTGTGCTGGTGGCCATGTTCTATTAGGTGACTTCCAAGTCAGCCATATTGCTTGGGGGACATTGTGCTGGTTGCCATGTTGTATAGGTGACTTCCATATTGCATGGGGGACATTGTGCTGGTGGCCATGTTCTATAGGTGACTTCCAAGTCAGCCATATTGCATGGGGGACATTGTGCTGGTGGCCATGTTCTATAGGTGACTTCCAAATCAGCCATATTGCTTGGGGGACATTGTGCTGGTTGTATTGTATAGGTGACTTCCAAGTCAGCCATATTGCATGGGGGACATTGTGCTGGTGGCCATGTTGTATAGGTGACTTCCAAGTGAGCCATATTGCTTGGGGGACATTGTGCTGGTTGTGTTGTATAGGTGACTTCCAAGTCAGCCATATTGCATGGGGGACATTGTGCTGGTGGCCATGTTCTATAGGTGACTGCCAAGTCAGGCATATTGCATTTGGGACATTGTGCTGGTTGTCTTGTATAGGTGACTTCCAAGTCAGCCATATTGCATCGGGGACATTGTGCTGGTTGCCATGTTGTATAGGTGACTTCCAAGTCAGCCATATTGCATGGGGGACATTGTGCTGGTTGCCATGTTGTATAGGTGACTTACAAGTCAGCCATATTGCATGGGGGACATTGTGCTGGTTGCCATGTCCTATAGGTGACTTCCAAGTCAGCCATATTGCATGGGGGAAATTGTGCTGGTTGTCATGTTGTATAGGTGACTTCCAAGTCAGCCATATTGCTTGGGGGACATTGTGCTGGTTGCCATGTTGTATAGGTGACTTCCAAGTCAGCCATATTGCATGGGGGACATTGTGCTGGTGGCCATGTTCTATAGTTGACTTCCAATTCAGCCATATTGCATGGGGGACATTGTGCTGGTTGTCTTGTATTGGTGACTTCCAAGTCAGCCATATTGCATGGGGGACATTGTGCTGGTTGTGTTGTATAGGTGACTTCCAAATCAGCCATATTGCATGGGGGACATTGTGCTGGTTGTATTGTATAGGTGACTTCCAAGTCAGCCATATTGCATGGGGGACATTGTGCTGGTGGCCATGTCCTATAGGTGACTTCCAAGTCAGCCATATTGCATGGTGGACATTGTGCTGGTTGTCTTGTATAGGTGACTTCCAAGTCAGCGATATTGCATGGGGGACATTGTGCTGGTGGCCATGTTCTATAGGTGACTTCCAAGTCAGCCATATTGCATTTGGGACATTGTGCTGGTTGTCTTGTATAGGTGACTTCCAAGTCAGCCATATTGCATGGGGGACATTGTGCTGGTTGCCATGTCCTATAGGTGACTTCCAAGTCAGCCATATTGCATGGGGGAAATTGTGCTGGTTGTCATGTTGTATAGGTGACTTCCAAGTCAGCCATATTGCTTGGGGGACATTGTGCTGGTTGCCATGTTGTATAGGTGACTTCCAAGTCAGCCATATTGCATGGGGGACATTGTGCTGGTGGCCATGTTCTATAGGTGACTTCCAAGTCAGCCATATTGCATGGGGGACATTGTGCTGGTTGTCTTGTATTGGTGACTTCCAAGTCAGCCATATTGCATGGGTGACATTGTGCTGGTTGTGTTGTATAGGTGACTTCCAAATCAGCCATATTGCATGGGGGACATTGTGCTGGTTGTATTTTATAGGTGACTTCCAAGTCAGCCATATTGCATGGGGGACATTGTGCTGGTGGCCATGTCCTATAGGTGACTTCCAAGTCAGCCATATTGCATGGGGGACATTGTGCTGGTTGTCTTGTATAGGTGACTTCCAAGTCAGCCATATTGCATGGGGGACATTGTGCTGGTGGCCATGTTCTATAGGTGACTTCCAAGTCAGCCATATTGCATTTGGGACATTGTGCTGGTTGTCTTGTATAGGTGATTTCCAAGTCAGCCATATTGCATGGGGGACATTGTGCTGGTTGTGTTTTATAGTGACTTCCAAATCAGCCATATTGCATGGGGGACATTGTGCTGGTTGTATTGTATAGGTGACTTCCAAGTCAGCCATATTGCATGGGGGACATTGTGCTGGTTGTATTGTATAGGTGACTTCCAAGTCAGCCATATTGCATGGGGGACATTGTGCTGGTGGCCATGTCCTATAGGTGACTTCCAAGTCAGCCATATTGCATGGGGGACATTGTGCTGGTTGTCTTGTATAGGTGACTTCCAAGTCAGCCATATTGCTTAGGGGACATTGTGCTGGTTGTATGTTGTATAGGTGACTTCCAAGTCAGCCATATTGCATGGGGGACATTGTGCTGGTGGCCATGTTCTATAGGTGAATTCCAAGTCAGCCATATTGCATTTGGGACATTGTGCTGGTTGTCTTGTATAGGTGACTTCCAAGTCAGCCATATTGCTTGGGGGACATTGTGCTGGTTGCCATGTCCTATAGGTGACTTCCAAGTCAGCCATATTGCATGGGGGACATTGTGCTGGTTGTCTTGTATAGGTGACTTCCAAGTCAGCCATATTGCATGGGGGACATTGTGCTGGTTGCCATGTTGTATAGGTGACTTCCAAGTCAGCCATATTGCATGGGGGACATTGTGCTGGTTGTATTGTATAAGTGACTTCCAAGTCAGCCATATTGCATGGGGGACATTGTGCTGGTTGTATTGTATAGGTGACTTCCAAGTCAGCCATATTGCATGGGGGACATTGTGCTGGTTGTATTGTATAGGTGACTTCCAAGTCAGCCATATTGCATGGGGGACATTGTGCTGGTTGTATTGTATAGGTGACTTCCAAGTCAGCCATATTGCATGCGGGACATTGTGCTGGTTGCCATGTCCTATAGGTGACTTCCAAGTCAGCCATATTGCATGGGGGACATTGTGCTGGTTGTCTTGTATAGGTGACTTCCAAGTCAGCCATATTGCTTGGGGGACATTGTGCTGGTTGCCATGTTCTATAGGTGACTTCCAAGTCAGCCATATTGCTTGGGGGACATTGTGCTGGTGGCCATGTTCTATTAGGTGACTTCCAAGTCAGCCATATTGCTTGGGGGACATTGTGCTGGTTGCCATGTTGTATAGGTGACTTCCATATTGCATGGGGGACATTGTGCTGGTGGCCATGTTCTATAGGTGACTTCCAAGTCAGCCATATTGCTTGGGGGACATTGTGCTGGTTGCCATGTTGTATAGGTGACTTCCATATTGCATGGGGGACATTGTGCTGGTGGCCATGTTCTATAGGTGACTTCCAAGTCAGCCATATTGCATGGGGGACATTGTGCTGGTGGCCATGTTGTATAGGTGACTTCCAAGTGAGCCATATTGCTTGGGGGACATTGTGCTGGTTGTGTTGTATAGGTGACTTCCAAGTCAGCCATATTGCATGGGGGACATTGTGCTGGTGGCCATGTTCTATAGGTGACTGCCAAGTCAGGCATATTGCATTTGGGACATTGTGCTGGTTGTCTTGTATAGGTGACTTCCAAGTCAGCCATATTGCATGGGGGACATTGTGCTGGTTGCCATGTTGTATAGGTGACTTCCAAGTCAGCCATATTGCATGGGGGACATTGTGCTGGTTGCCATGTTGTATAGGTGACTTACAAGTCAGCCATATTGCATGGGGGACATTGTGCTGGTTGCCATGTCCTATAGGTGACTTCCAAGTCAGCCATATTGCATGGGGGAAATTGTGCTGGTTGTCATGTTGTATAGGTGACTTCCAAGTCAGCCATATTGCTTGGGGGACATTGTGCTGGTTGCAATGTTGTATAGGTGACTTCCAAGTCAGCCATATTGCATGGGGGACATTGTGCTGGTGGCCATGTTCTATAGTTGACTTCCAAGTCAGCCATATTGCATGGGGGACATTGTGCTGGTTGTCTTGTATTGGTGACTTCCAAGTCAGCCATATTGCATGGGGGACATTGTGCTGGTTGTGTTGTATAGGTGACTTCCAAATCAGCCATATTGCATGGGGGACATTGTGCTGGTTGTATTGTATAGGTGACTTCCAAGTCAGCCATATTGCATGGGGGACATTGTGCTGGTGGCCATGTCCTATAGGTGACTTCCAAGTCAGCCATATTGCATGGTGGACATTGTGGTGGTTGTCTTGTATAGGTGACTTCCAAGTCAGCCATATTGCATGGGGGACATTGTGCTGGTGGCCATGTTCTATAGGTGACTTCCAAGTCAGCCATATTGCATTTGGGACATTGTGCTGGTTGTCTTGTATAGGTGACTTCCAAGTCAGCCATATTGCATGGGGGACATTGTGCTGGTTGCCATGTCCTATAGGTGACTTCCAAGTCAGCCATATTGCATGGGGGAAATTGTGCTGGTTGTCATGTTGTATAGGTGACTTCCAAGTCAGCCATATTGCTTGGGGGACATTGTGCTGGTTGCCATGTTGTATAGGTGACTTCCAAGTCAGCCATATTGCATGGGGGACATTGTGCTGGTGGCCATGTTCTATAGGTGACTTCCAAGTCAGCCATATTGCATGGGGGACATTGTGCTGGTTGTCTTGTATTGGTGACTTCCAAGTCAGCCATATTGCATGGGTGACATTGTGCTGGTTGTGTTGTATAGGTGACTTCCAAATCAGCCATATTGCATGGGGGACATTGTGCTGGTTGTATTGTATAGGTGACTTCCAAGTCAGCCATATTGCATGGGGGACATTGTGCTGGTGGCCATGTCCTATAGGTGACTTCCAAGTCAGCCATATTGCATGGGGGACATTGTGCTGGTTGTCTTGTATAGGTGACTTCCAAGTCAGCCATATTGCATGGGGGACATTGTGCTGGTGGCCATGTTCTATAGGTGACTTCCAAGTCAGCCATATTGCATTTGGGACATTGTGCTGGTTGTCTTGTATAGGTGATTTCCAAGTCAGCCATATTGCATGGGGGACATTGTGCTGGTTGTGTTTTATAGGTGACTTCCAAATCAGCCATATTGCATGGGGGACATTGTGCTGGTTGTATTGTATAGGTGACTTCCAAGTCAGCCATATTGCATGGGGGACATTGTGCTGGTTGTATTGTATAGGTGACTTCCAAGTCAGCCATATTGCATGGGGGACATTGTGCTGGTGGCCATGTCCTATAGGTGACTTCCAAGTCAGCCATATTGCATGGGGGACATTGTGCTGGTGGCCATGTTCTATAGGTGACTTCCAAATCAGCCATATTGCTTGGGGGACATTGTGCTGGTTGTATTGTATAGGTGACATCCAAGTCAGCCATATTGCATGGGGGACATTGTGCTGGTGGCCATGTTGTATAGGTGACTTCCAAGTGAGCCATATTGCTTGGGGGACATTGTGCTGGTTGTGTTGTATAGGTGACTTCCAAGTCAGCCATATTGCATGGGGGACATTGTGCTGGTGGCCATGTTCTATAGGTGACTGCCAAGTCAGGCATATTGCATTTGGGACATTGTGCTGGTTGTCTTGTATAGGTGACTTCCAAGTCAGCCATATTGCATGGGGGACATTGTGCTGGTTGCCATATTGTATAGGTGACTTCCAAGTCAGCCATATTGCATGGGGGACATTGTGCTGGTTGCCATGTTGTATAGGTGACTTACAAGTCAGCCATATTGCATGGGGGACATTGTGCTGGTTGCCATGTCCTATAGGTGACTTCCAAGTCAGCCATATTGCATGGGGGAAATTGTGCTGGTTGTCATGTTGTATAGGTGACTTCCAAGTCAGCCATATTGCTTGGGGGACATTGTGCTGGTTGCCATGTTGTATAGGTGACTTCCAAGTCAGCCATCTTGCATGGGGGACATTGTGCTGGTGGCCATATTCTATAGGTGACTTCCAAGTCAGCCATATTGCATGGGGGACATTGTGCTGGTTGTCTTGTATTGGTGACTTCCAAGTCAGCCATATTGCATGGGGGACATTGTGCTGGTTGTGTTGTATAGGTGACTTCCAAATCAGCCATATTGCATGGGGGACATTGTGCTGGTTGTATTGTATAGGTGACTTCCAAGTCAGCCATATTGCATGGGGGACATTGTGCTGGTGGCCATGTTCTATAGGTGACTTCCAAGTCAGCCATATTGCATGGTGGACATTGTGCTGGTTGTCTTGTATAGGTGACTTCCAAGTCAGCCATATTGCATATGGGACATTGTGCTGGTGGCCATGTTCTATAGGTGACTTCCAAGTCAGCCATATTGCATTTGGGACATTGTGCTGGTTGTCTTGTATAGGTGACTTCCAAGTCAGCCATATTGCATGGGGGACATTGTGCTGGTTGCCATGTCCTATAGGTGACTTCCAAGTCAGCCATATTGCATGGGGGAAATTGTGCTGGTTGTCATGTTGTATAGGTGACTTCCAAGTCAGCCATATTGCTTGGGGGACATTGTGCTGGTTGCCATGTTGTATAGGTGACTTCCAAGTCAGCCATATTGCATGGGGGACATTTTCCTGGTGGCCATGTTCTTTAGGTGACTTCCAAGTCAGCCATATTGCATGGGGGACATTGTGCTGGTTGTCTTGTATTGGTGACTTCCAAGTCAGCCATATTGCATGGGGGACATTGTGCTGGTTGTGTTGTATAGGTGACTTCCAAATCAGCCATATTGCATGGGGGACATTGTGCTGGTTGTATTGTATAGGTGACTTCCAAGTCAGCCATATTGCATGGGGGAAATTGTGCTGGTGGCCATGTCCTATAGGTGACTTCCAAGTCAGCCATATTGCATGGGGGACATTGTGCTGGTGGCCATGTTCTATAGGTGACTTCCAAGTCAGCCATATTGCATGGGGGACATTGTGCTGGTTGTGTTGTATAGGTGACTTCCAAATCAGCCATATTGCATGGGGGACATTGTGCTGGTTGCCATATTGTATAGGTGACTTCCAAGTCAGCCATATTGCATAGGGGACATTGTGCTGGTTGCCATGTTGTATAGGTGACTTACAAGTCAGCCATATTGCATGGGGGACATTGTGCTGGTTGCCATGTCCTATAGGTGACTTCCAAGTCAGCCATATTGCATGGGGGAAATTGTGCTGGTTGTCATGTTGTATAGGTGACTTCCAAGTCAGCCATATTGCTTGGGGGACATTGTGCTGGTTGCCATGTTATATAGGTGACTTCCAAGTCAGCCATATTGCATGGGGGACATTGTGCTGGTGGCCATATTCTATAGGTGACTTCCAAGTCAGCCATATTGCATGGGGGACATTGTGCTGGTTGTCTTGTATTGGTGACTTCCAAGTCAGCCATATTGCATGGGGGACATTGTGCTGGTTGTGTTGTATAGGTGACTTCCAAATCAGCCATATTGCATGGGGGACATTGTGCTGGTTGTATTGTATAGGTGACTTCCAAGTCAGCCATATTGCATGGGGGACATTGTGCTGGTGGCCATGTTCTATAGGTGACTTCCAAGTCAGCCATATTGCATGGTGGACATTGTGCTGGTTGTCTTGTATAGGTGACTTCCAAGTCAGCCATATTGCATGGGGGACATTGTGCTGGTGGCCATGTTCTATAGGTGACTTCCAAGTCAGCCATATTGCATTTGGGACATTGTGCTGGTTGTCTTGTATAGGTGACTTCCAAGTCAGCCATATTGCATGGGGGACATTGTGCTGGTTGCCATGTCCTATAGGTGACTTCCAAGTCAGCCATATTGCATGGGGGAAATTGTGCTGGTTGTCATGTTGTATAGGTGACTTCCAAGTCAGCCATATTGCTTGGGGGACATTGTGCTGGTTGCCATGTTGTATAGGTGACTTCCAAGTCAGCCATATTGCATGGGGGACATTTTCCTGGTGGCCATGTTCTTTAGGTGACTTCCAAGTCAGCCATATTGCATGGGGGACATTGTGCTGGTTGTCTTGTATTGGTGACTTCCAAGTCAGCCATATTGCATGGGGGACATTGTGCTGGTTGTGTTGTATAGGTGACTTCCAAATCAGCCATATTGCATGGGGGACATTGTGCTGGTTGTATTGTATAGGTGACTTCCAAGTCAGCCATATTGCATGGGGGAAATTGTGCTGGTGGCCATGTCCTATAGGTGACTTCCAAGTCAGCCATATTGCATGGGGGACATTGTGCTGGTGGCCATGTTCTATAGGTGACTGCCAAGTCAGGCATATTGCATTTGGGACATTGTGCTGGTTGTCTTGTATAGGTGACTTCCAAGTCAGCCATATTGCATGGGGGACATTGTGCTGGTTGCCATATTGTATAGGTGACTTCCAAGTCAGCCATATTGCATGGGGGACATTGTGCTGGTTGCCATGTTGTATAGGTGACTTACAAGTCAGCCATATTGCATGGGGGACATTGTGCTGGTTGCCATGTCCTATAGGTGACTTCCAAGTCAGCCATATTGCATGGGGGAAATTGTGCTGGTTGTCATGTTGTATAGGTGACTTCCAAGTCAGCCATATTGCTTGGGGGACATTGTGCTGGTTGCCATGTTGTATAGGTGACTTCCAAGTCAGCCATATTGCATGGGGGACATTGTGCTGGTGGCCATGTTCTATAGGTGACTTCCAAGTCAGCCATATTGCATGGGGGACATTGTGCTGGTTGTCTTGTATTGGTGACTTCCAAGTCAGCCATATTGCATGGGGGACATTGTGCTGGTTGTGTTGTATAGGTGACTTCCAAATCAGCCATATTGCATGGGGGACATTGTGCTGGTTGTATTGTATAGGTGACTTCCAAGTCAGCCATATTGCATGGGGGACATTGTGCTGGTGGCCATGTTCTATAGGTGACTTCCAAGTCAGCCATATTGCATGGTGGACATTGTGCTGGTTGTCTTGTATAGGTGACTTCCAAGTCAGCCATATTGCATGGGGGACATTGTGCTGGTGGCCATGTTCTATAGGTGACTTCCAAGTCAGCCATATTGCATTTGGGACATTGTGCTGGTTGTCTTGTATAGGTGACTTCCAAGTCAGCCATATTGCATGGGGGACATTGTGCTGGTTGCCATGTCCTATAGGTGACTTCCAAGTCAGCCATATTGCATGGAGGAAATTGTGCTGGTTGTCATGTTGTATAGGTGACTTCCAAGTCAGCCATATTGCTTGGGGGACATTGTGCTGGTTGCCATGTTGTATAGGTGACTTCCAAGTCAGCCATATTGCATGGGGGACATTGTGCTGGTGGCCATGTTCTTTAGGTGACTTCCAAGTCAGCCATATTGCATGGGGGACATTGTGCTGGTTGTCTTGTATTGGTGACTTCCAAGTCAGCCATATTGCATGGGAGACATTGTGCTGGTTGTGTTGTATAGGTGACTTCCAAATCAGCCATATTGCATGGGGGACATTGTGCTGGTTGTATTGTATAGGTGACTTCCAAGTCAGCCATATTGCATGGGGGACATTGTGCTGGTGGCCATGTCCTATAGGTGACTTCCAAGTCAGCCATATTGCATGGTGGACATTGTGCTGGTTGTCTTGTATAGGTGACTTCCAAGTCAGCCATATTGCATGGGGGACATTGTGCTGGTTGTCTTGTATAGGTGACTTCCAAGTCAGCCATATTGCTTGGGGGACATTGTGCTGGTTGTATGTTGTATAGGTGACTTCCAAGTCAGCCATTTTGCATGGGGGACATTGTGCTGGTGGCCATGTTCTATAGGTGACTTCCAAGTCAGCCATATTGCATTTGGGACATTGTGCTGGTTGTCTTGTATAGGTGACTTCCAAGTCAGCCATATTGCTTGGGGGACATTGTGCTGGTTGCCATGTCCTATAGGTGACATCCAAGTCAGCCATATTGCATGGGGGACATTGTGCTGGTTGTCTTGTATAGGTGACTTCCAAGTCAGGCATATTGCATGGGGGACATTGTGCTGGTTGCCATGTTGTATAGGTAACTTCCAAGTCAGCCATATTGCATGGGGGACATTGTGCTGGTTGCCATGTTGTATAGGTGACTTCCAAGTGAGCCATATTGCTTGGGGGACATTGTGCTGGTTGCCATGTTGTATAGGTGACTTCCAAGTCAGCCATATTGCATGGGGGACATTGTGCTGGTTGTCTTGTAAAGGTGACTTCCAAGTCAGCCGTGTTGCATGGGGGACATTGTGCTGGTTGCCAAGTTGTATAGGTTACTTCCAAGTCAGCCATATTGCATGGGGGACATTGTGCTGGTGGCCATGTTCTATAGGTGACTTCCAAGTCAGCCACATTGCATGGGGGACATTGTGCTTGTTTCTTGTATAGGTGACTTCCAAGTCAGCCATATTGCATGGGGGACATTGTGCTGGTTGCCATGTTGTATAGGTGACTTCCAAGTCAGCCATATTGCATGGGGGACATTGTGCTGGTTGCCATGTTGTATAGGTGACTTACAAGTCAGCCATATTGCATGGGGGACATTGTGCTGGTTGCCATGTCCTATAGGTGACTTCCAAGTCAGCCATATTGCATGGGGGAAATTGTGCTGGTTGTCATGTTGTATAGGTGACTTCCAAGTCAGCCATATTGCTTGGGGGACATTGTGGTGGTTGCCATGTTGTATAGGTGACTTCCAAGTCAGCCATATTGCATGGAGGACATTGTGCTGGTGGCCATGTTCTATAGGTGACTTCCAAGTCAGCCATATTGCATGGGGGACATTGTGCTGGTTGTCTTGTATTGGTGACTTCCAAGTCAGCCATATTGCATGGGGGACATTGTGCTGGTTGTGTTGTATAGGTGACTTCCAAATCAGCCATATTGCATGGGGGACATTGTGCTGGTTGTATTGTATAGGTGACTTCCAAGTCAGCCATATTGCATGGGGGACATTGTGCTGGTGGCCATGTTCTATAGGTGACTTCCAAGTCAGCCATATTGCATGGTGGACATTGTGCTGGTTGTCTTGTATAGGTGACTTCCAAGTCAGCCATATTGCATGGGGGACATTGTGCTGGTTGTCTTGTATAGGTGACTTCCAAGTCAGCCATATTGCTTGGGGGACATTGTGCTGGTTGTATGTTGTATAGGTGACTTCCAAGTCAGCCATTTTGCATGGGGGACATTGTGCTGGTGGCCATGTTCTATAGGTGACTTCCAAGTCAGCCATATTGCATTTGGGACATTGTGCTGGTTGTCTTGTATAGGTGACTTCCAAGTCAGCCATATTGCTTGGGGGACATTGTGCTGGTTGCCATGTCCTATAGGTGACATCCAAGTCAGCCATATTGCATGGGGGACATTGTGCTGGTTGTCTTGTATAGGTGACTTCCAAGTCAGGCATATTGCATGGGGGACATTGTGCTGGTTGCCATGTTGTATAGGTAACTTCCAAGTCAGCCATATTGCATGGGGGACATTGTGCTGGTTGCCATGTTGTATAGGTGACTTCCAAGTGAGCCATATTGCTTGGGGGACATTGTGCTGGTTGCCATGTTGTATAGGTGACTTCCAAGTCAGCCATATTGCATGGGGGACATTGTGCTGGTTGTCTTGTAAAGGTGACTTCCAAGTCAGCCGTGTTGCATGGGGGACATTGTGCTGGTTGCCAAGTTGTATAGGTTACTTCCAAGTCAGCCATATTGCATGGGGGACATTGTGCTGGTGGCCATGTTCTATAGGTGACTTCCAAGTCAGCCACATTGCATGGGGGACATTGTGCTTGTTTCTTGTATAGGTGACTTCCAAGTCAGCCATATTGCATGGGGGACATTGTGCTGGTTGCCATGTTGTATAGGTGACTTCCAAGTCAGCCATATTGCATGGCGGACATTGTGCTGGTTGCCATGTTGTATAGGTGACTTACAAGTCAGCCATATTGCATGGGGGACATTGTGCTGGTTGCCATGTCCTATAGGTGACTTCCAAGTCAGCCATATTGCATGGGGGACATTGTGCTGGTTGTCTTGTATTGGTGACTTCCAAGTCAGCCATATTGCATGGGGGACATTGTGCTGGTTGTGTTGTATAGGTGACTTCCAAATCAGCCATATTGCATGGGGGACATTGTGCTGGTTGTATTGTATAGGTGACTTCCAAGTCAGCCATATTGCATGGGGGACATTGTGCTGGTGGCCATGTTCTATAGGTGACTTCCAAGTCAGCCATATTGCATGGTGGACATTGTGCTGGTTGTCTTGTATAGGTGACTTCCAAGTCAGCCATATTGCATGGGGGACATTGTGCTGGTGGCCATGTTCTATAGGTGACTTCCAAGTCAGCCATATTGCATTTGGGACATTGTGCTGGTTGTCTTGTATAGGTGACTTCCAAGTCAGCCATATTGCATGGGGGACATTGTGCTGGTTGCCATGTCCTATAGGTGACTTCCAAGTCAGCCATATTGCATGGGGGAAATTGTGCTGGTTGTCATGTTGTATAGGTGACTTCCAAGTCAGCCATATTGCTTGGGGGACATTGTGCTGGTTGCCATGTTGTATAGGTGACTTCCAAGTCAGCCATATTGCATGGGGGACATTGTGCTGGTGGCCATGTTCTTTAGGTGACTTCCAAGTCAGCCATATTGCATGGGGGACATTGTGCTGGTTGTCTTGTATTGGTGACTTCCAAGTCAGCCATATTGCATGGGGGACATTGTGCTGGTTGTGTTGTATAGGTGACTTCCAAATCAGCCATATTGCATGGGGGACATTGTGCTGGTTGTATTGTATAGGTGACTTCCAAGTCAGCCATATTGCATGGGGGACATTGTGCTGGTGGCCATGTCCTATAGGTGACTTCCAAGTCAGCCATATTGCATGGTGGACATTGTGCTGGTTGTCTTGTATAGGTGACTTCCAAGTCAGCCATATTGCATGGGGGACATTGTGCTGGTTGTCTTGTATAGGTGACTTCCAAGTCAGCCATATTGCTTGGGGGACATTGTGCTGGTTGTATGTTGTATAGGTGACTTCCAAGTCAGCCATTTTGCATGGGGGACATTGTGCTGGTGGCCATGTTCTATAGGTGACTTCCAAGTCAGCCATATTGCATTTGGGACATTGTGCTGGTTGTCTTGTATAGGTGACTTCCAAGTCAGCCATATTGCTTGGGGGACATTGTGCTGGTTGCCATGTCCTATAGGTGACATCCAAGTCAGCCATATTGCATGGGGGACATTGTGCTGGTTGTCTTGTATAGGTGACTTCCAAGTCAGGCATATTGCATGGGGGACATTGTGCTGGTTGCCATGTTGTATAGGTAACTTCCAAGTCAGCCATATTGCATGGGGGACATTGTGCTGGTTGCCATGTTGTATAGGTGACTTCCAAGTGAGCCATATTGCTTGGGGGACATTGTGCTGGTTGCCATGTTGTATAGGTGACTTCCAAGTCAGCCATATTGCATGGGGGACATTGTGCTGGTTGTCTTGCAAAGGTGACTTCCAAGTCAGCCGTGTTGCATGGGGGACATTGTGCTGGTGACCATGTTCTATAGGTGACTTCCAAGTCAGCCATATTGCATGGGGGACATTGTGCTGGTTGCCAAGTTGTATAGGTTACTTCCAAGTCAGCCATATTGCATGGGGGACATTGTGCTGGTGGCCATGTTCTATAGGTGACTTCCAAGTCAGCCACATTGCATGGGGGACATTGTGCTTGTTTCTTGTATAGGTGACTTCCAAGTCAGCCATATTGCATGGGGGACATTGTGCTGGTTGCCATGTTGTATAGGTGACTTCCAAGTCAGCCATATTGCATGGGGGACATTGTGCTGGTTGCCATGTTGTATAGGTGACTTACAAGTCAGCCATATTGCATGGGGGACATTGTGCTGGTTGCCATGTCCTATAGGTGACTTCCAAGTCAGCCATATTGCATGGGGGAAATTGTGCTGGTTGTCATGTTGTATAGGTGACTTCCAAGTCAGCCATATTGCTTGGGGGACATTGTGGTGGTTGCCATGTTGTATAGGTGACTTCCAAGTCAGCCATATTGCATGGAGGACATTGTGCTGGTGGCCATGTTCTATAGGTGACTTCCAAGTCAGCCATATTGCATGGGGGACATTGTGCTGGTTGTCTTGTATTGGTGACTTCCAAGTCAGCCATATTGCATGGGGGACATTGTGCTGGTTGTGTTGTATAGGTGACTTCCAAATCAGCCATATTGCATGGGGGACATTGTGCTGGTTGTATTGTATAGGTGACTTCCAAGTCAGCCATATTGCATGGGGGACATTGTGCTGGTGGCCATGTTCTATAGGTGACTTCCAAGTCAGCCATATTGCATGGTGGACATTGTGCTGGTTGTCTTGTATAGGTGACTTCCAAGTCAGCCATATTGCATGGGGGACATTGTGCTGGTTGTCTTGTATAGGTGACTTCCAAGTCAGCCATATTGCTTGGGGGACATTGTGCTGGTTGTATGTTGTATAGGTGACTTCCAAGTCAGCCATTTTGCATGGGGGACATTGTGCTGGTGGCCATGTTCTATAGGTGACTTCCAAGTCAGCCATATTGCATTTGGGACATTGTGCTGGTTGTCTTGTATAGGTGACTTCCAAGTCAGCCATATTGCTTGGGGGACATTGTGCTGGTTGCCATGTCCTATAGGTGACATCCAAGTCAGCCATATTGCATGGGGGACATTGTGCTGGTTGTCTTGTATAGGTGACTTCCAAGTCAGGCATATTGCATGGGGGACATTGTGCTGGTTGCCATGTTGTATAGGTAACTTCCAAGTCAGCCATATTGCATGGGGGACATTGTGCTGGTTGCCATGTTGTATAGGTGACTTCCAAGTGAGCCATATTGCTTGGGGGACATTGTGCTGGTTGCCATGTTGTATAGGTGACTTCCAAGTCAGCCATATTGCATGGGGGACATTGTGCTGGTTGTCTTGTAAAGGTGACTTCCAAGTCAGCCGTGTTGCATGGGGGACATTGTGCTGGTTGCCAAGTTGTATAGGTTACTTCCAAGTCAGCCATATTGCATGGGGGACATTGTGCTGGTGGCCATGTTCTATAGGTGACTTCCAAGTCAGCCACATTGCATGGGGGACATTGTGCTTGTTTCTTGTATAGGTGACTTCCAAGTCAGCCATATTGCATGGGGGACATTGTGCTGGTTGCCATGTTGTATAGGTGACTTCCAAGTCAGCCATATTGCATGGCGGACATTGTGCTGGTTGCCATGTTGTATAGGTGACTTCCAAGTCAGCCATATTGCATGGGGGACATTGTGCTGGTTGTGTTGTATAGGTGACTTCCAAATCAGCCATATTGCATGGGGGACATTGTGCTGGTTGTATTGTATAGGTGACTTCCAAGTCAGCCATATTGCATGGGGGACATTGTGCTGGTGGCCATGTTCTATAGGTGACTTCCAAGTCAGCCATATTGCATGGTGGACATTGTGCTGGTTGTCTTGTATAGGTGACTTCCAAGTCAGCCATATTGCATGGGGGACATTGTGCTGGTTGTCTTGTATAGGTGACTTCCAAGTCAGCCATATTGCTTGGGGGACATTGTGCTGGTTGTATGTTGTATAGGTGACTTCCAAGTCAGCCATTTTGCATGGGGGACATTGTGCTGGTGGCCATGTTCTATAGGTGACTTCCAAGTCAGCCATATTGCATTTGGGACATTGTGCTGGTTGTCTTGTATAGGTGACTTCCAAGTCAGCCATATTGCTTGGGGGACATTGTGCTGGTTGCCATGTCCTATAGGTGACATCCAAGTCAGCCATATTGCATGGGGGACATTGTGCTGGTTGTCTTGTATAGGTGACTTCCAAGTCAGGCATATTGCATGGGGGACATTGTGCTGGTTGCCATGTTGTATAGGTAACTTCCAAGTCAGCCATATTGCATGGGGGACATTGTGCTGGTTGCCATGTTGTATAGGTGACTTCCAAGTGAGCCATATTGCTTGGGGGACATTGTGCTGGTTGCCATGTTGTATAGGTGACTTCCAAGTCAGCCATATTGCATGGGGGACATTGTGCTGGTTGTCTTGTAAAGGTGACTTCCAAGTCAGCCGTGTTGCATGGGGGACATTGTGCTGGTTGCCAAGTTGTATAGGTTACTTCCAAGTCAGCCATATTGCATGGGGGACATTGTGCTGGTGGCCATGTTCTATAGGTGACTTCCAAGTCAGCCACATTGCATGGGGGACATTGTGCTTGTTTCTTGTATAGGTGACTTCCAAGTCAGCCATATTGCATGGGGGACATTGTGCTGGTTGCCATGTTGTATAGGTGACTTCCAAGTCAGCCATATTGCATGGCGGACATTGTGCTGGTTGCCATGTTGTATAGGTGACTTACAAGTCAGCCATATTGCATGGGGGACATTGTGCTGGTTGCCATGTCCTATAGGTGACTTCCAAGTCAGCCATATTGCATGGGGGACATTGTGCTGGTTGTCTTGTATTGGTGACTTCCAAGTCAGCCATATTGCATGGGGGACATTGTGCTGGTTGTGTTGTATAGGTGACTTCCAAATCAGCCATATTGCATGGGGGACATTGTGCTGGTTGTATTGTATAGGTGACTTCCAAGTCAGCCATATTGCATGGGGGACATTGTGCTGGTGGCCATGTTCTATAGGTGACTTCCAAGTCAGCCATATTGCATGGTGGACATTGTGCTGGTTGTCTTGTATAGGTGACTTCCAAGTCAGCCATATTGCATGGGGGACATTGTGCTGGTGGCCATGTTCTATAGGTGACTTCCAAGTCAGCCATATTGCATTTGGGACATTGTGCTGGTTGTCTTGTATAGGTGACTTCCAAGTCAGCCATATTGCATGGGGGACATTGTGCTGGTTGCCATGTCCTATAGGTGACTTCCAAGTCAGCCATATTGCATGGGGGAAATTGTGCTGGTTGTCATGTTGTATAGGTGACTTCCAAGTCAGCCATATTGCTTGGGGGACATTGTGCTGGTTGCCATGTTGTATAGGTGACTTCCAAGTCAGCCATATTGCATGGGGGACATTGTGCTGGTGGCCATGTTCTTTAGGTGACTTCCAAGTCAGCCATATTGCATGGGGGACATTGTGCTGGTTGTCTTGTATTGGTGACTTCCAAGTCAGCCATATTGCATGGGGGACATTGTGCTGGTTGTGTTGTATAGGTGACTTCCAAATCAGCCATATTGCATGGGGGACATTGTGCTGGTTGTATTGTATAGGTGACTTCCAAGTCAGCCATATTGCATGGGGGACATTGTGCTGGTGGCCATGTCCTATAGGTGACTTCCAAGTCAGCCATATTGCATGGTGGACATTGTGCTGGTTGTCTTGTATAGGTGACTTCCAAGTCAGCCATATTGCATGGGGGACATTGTGCTGGTTGTCTTGTATAGGTGACTTCCAAGTCAGCCATATTGCTTGGGGGACATTGTGCTGGTTGTATGTTGTATAGGTGACTTCCAAGTCAGCCATTTTGCATGGGGGACATTGTGCTGGTGGCCATGTTCTATAGGTGACTTCCAAGTCAGCCATATTGCATTTGGGACATTGTGCTGGTTGTCTTGTATAGGTGACTTCCAAGTCAGCCATATTGCTTGGGGGACATTGTGCTGGTTGCCATGTCCTATAGGTGACATCCAAGTCAGCCATATTGCATGGGGGACATTGTGCTGGTTGTCTTGTATAGGTGACTTCCAAGTCAGGCATATTGCATGGGGGACATTGTGCTGGTTGCCATGTTGTATAGGTAACTTCCAAGTCAGCCATATTGCATGGGGGACATTGTGCTGGTTGCCATGTTGTATAGGTGACTTCCAAGTGAGCCATATTGCTTGGGGGACATTGTGCTGGTTGCCATGTTGTATAGGTGACTTCCAAGTCAGCCATATTGCATGGGGGACATTGTGCTGGTTGTCTTGTAAAGGTGACTTCCAAGTCAGCCGTGTTGCATGGGGGACATTGTGCTGGTGACCATGTTCTATAGGTGACTTCCAAGTCAGCCATATTGCATGGGGGACATTGTGCTGGTTGCCAAGTTGTATAGGTTACTTCCAAGTCAGCCATATTGCATGGGGGACATTGTGCTGGTGGCCATGTTCTATAGGTGACTTCCAAGTCAGCCACATTGCATGGGGGACATTGTGCTTGTTTCTTGTATAGGTGACTTCCAAGTCAGCCATATTGCATGGGGGACATTGTGCTGGTTGCCATGTTGTATAGGTGACTTCCAAGTCAGCCATATTGCATGGGGGACATTGTGCTGGTTGCCATGTTGTATAGGTGACTTCCAAGTCAGCCATATTGCATGGGGGACATTGTGCTGGTTGCCATGTTGTATAGGTGACTTCCAAGTCAGCCATATTGCATGGGGGACATTGTGCTGGTTGTGTTGTATAGGTGACTTCCAAGTCAGCCATATTGCATGGGGGACATTGTGCTGGTTGTGTTGTAGAGGTGACTTCCAAGTCAGCCATATTGCATGGGGGACATTGTGCTGGTTGTATTGTATAGGTGACTTCCAAGTCAGCCATATTGCATGGGGGACATTGTGCTGGTTGCCATGTCCTATAGGTGACTTCCAAGTCAGCCATATTGCATGGGGGACATTGTGCTGGTTGCCATGTTGTATAGGTGACTTCCAAGTGAGCCATATTGCTTGGGGGACATTGTGCTGGTTGTGTTGTATAGGTGACTTCCAAGTCAGCCATATTGCATGGGGGACATTGTGCTGGTTGCCATGGCCTATAGGTGACTTCCAAGTCAGCCATATTGCATGGGGGACATTGTGCTGGTTGCCATGTTGTATAGGTGACTTACAAGTCAGCCATATTGCATGGGGGACATTGTGCTGGTTGCCATGTCCTATAGGTGACTTCCAAGTCAGCCATGTTGCATGGGGGAAATTGTGCTGGTTGTCTTGTACAGGTGACTTTTAAGTCAGCCATATTGCTTGGGGGACATTGTGCTGGTTGCCATGTTCTATAGGTGACTTCCAAGTCAGCCATATTGCTTGTGGGACATTGTGCTGGTTGCCATGTTGTATAGGTGACTTCCAAGTCAGCCATATTGCTTGGGGGACATTGTGCTGGTTGCCATGTTGTATAGGTGACTTCCAAGTCAGCCATATTGCATGGGGGACATTGTGCTGGTGGCCATGTTCTATAGGTGACTTCCAAGTCAGCCATATTGCATGGGGGACATTGTGCTGGTTGTCTTGTATTGGTGACTTCCAAGTCAGCCATATTGCATGGGGGACATTGTGCTGGTTGTGTTGTATAGGTGACTTCCAAATCAGCCATATTGCATGGGGGACATTGTGCTGGTTGTATTGTATAGGTGACTTCCAAGTCAGCCATATTGCATGGGGGACATTGTGCTGGTGGCCATGTTCTATAGGTGACTTCCAAGTCAGCCATATTTCATTTGGGACATTGTGCTGGTTGTCTTGTATAGGTGACTTCCAAGTCAGCCATATTGCATGGGGGACATTGTGCTGGTTGTGTTTTATAGGTGACTTCCAAATCAGCCATATTGCATGGGGGACATTGTGCTGGTTGTATTGTATAGGTGACTTCCAAGTCAGCCATATTGCATGGGGGACATTGTGCTGGTTGTATTGTATAGGTGACTTCCAAGTCAGCCATATTGCATGGGGGACATTGTGCTAGTGGCCATGTCCTATAGGTGACTTCCAAGTCAGCCATATTGCATGGGGGACATTGTGCTGGTTGTCTTGTATAGGTGACTTCCAAGTCAGCCATATTGCTTGGGGAACATTGTGCTGGTTGTATGTTGTATAGGTGACTTCCAAGTCAGCCATATTGCATGGGGGACATTGTGCTGGTGGCCATGTTCTATAGGTGACTTCCAAGTCAGCCATATTGCATTTGGGACATTGTGCTGGTTGTCTTGTATAGGTGACTTCCAAGTCAGCCATATTGCTTGGGGGACATTGTGCTGTTTGCCATGTCCTATAGGTGACTTCCAAGTCAGCCATATTGCATGGGGGACATTGTGCTGGTTGTCTTGTATAGGTGACTTCCAAGTCAGCCATATTGCATCGGGGACATTGTGCTGGTTGCCATGTTGTATAGTTGACTTCCAAGTGAGCCATTTTGCTTGGGGGACATTGTGCTGGTTGCCATGTTGTATAGGTGACTTCCAAGTCAGCCATATTGCATGGGGGACATTGTGCTGGTTGTCTTGTATAGGTGACTTCCAAGTCAGCCGTGTTGCATAGGGGACATTGTGCTGGTGGCCATGTTCTATAGGTGACTTCCAAGTCAGCCATATTGCATGGGGGACATTGTGCTGGTTGCCATGTTGTATAGGTGACTTCCAAGTCAGCCATATTGCTTGGGGGGCATTGTGCTGGTTGCCATGTTGTATAGGTGACTTCCAAGTCAGCCATATTGCATGGGGGACATTGTGCTGGTGGCCATGTTCTATAGGTGACTTCCAAGTCAGCCACATTGCATGGGGGACATTGTGCTGGTTGCCATGTTGTATAGGTGACTTCCAAGTCAGCCATATTGCATGGGGGACATTGTGCTGGTCGCCATGTTGTATAGGTGACTTCCAAGTCAGCCATATTGCATGGGGGACATTGTGCTGGTTGTGTTGTATAGGTGACTTCCAAGTCAGCCATATTGCATGGGGGACATTGTGCTGGTTGTGTTGTATAGGTGACTTCCAAGTCAGCCATATTGCATGGGGGACATTGTGCTGGTTGTATTGTATAGGTGACTTCCAAGTCAGCCATATTGCATGGGGGACATTGTGCTGGTTGCCATGTTGTATAGGTGACTTCCAAGTCAGCCATATTGCATGGGGGACATTGTGCTGCTTGTCTTGTATAGGTGACTTCCAAGTCAGCCGTGTTGCATGGGGGACATTGTGCTGGTGGCCATGTTCTATAGGTGACTTCCAAGTCAGCCATATTGCATGGGGGACATTGTGCTGGTTTCCATGTTGTAGAGGTGACTTCCAAGTCAGCCATATTGCTTGGGGGACATTGTGCTGGTTGCCATGTTGTATAGGTGACTTCCAAGTCAGCCATATTGCATGGGGGACATTGTGCTGGTGGCCATGTTCTATAGGTGGCTTCCAAGTCAGCCACATTGCATGGGGGACATTGTGCTGGTTTCTTGTATAGGTGACTTCCAAGTCAGCCATATTGCATGGGGGACATTGTGCTGGTTGCCATGTTGTATAGGTGACTTCCAAGTCAGCCATATTGCATGGGGGACATTGTGCTGGTTGCCATGTTGTATAGGTGACTTCCAAGTCAGCCATATTGCATGGGGGACATTGTGCTGGTTGCCATGTTGTATAGGTGACTTCCAAGTCAGCCATATTGCATGGGGGACATTGTGCTGGTTGTGTTGTATAGGTGACTTCCAAGTCAGCCATATTGCATGGGGGACATTGTGCTGGTTGTGTTGTATAGGTGACTTCCAAGTCAGCCATATTGCATGGGGGACATTGTGCTGGTTGTATTGTATAGGTGACTTCCAAGTCAGCCATATTGCATGGGGGACATTGTGCTGGTTGCCATAACCTATAGGTGACTTCGAAGTCAGCCATATTGCATGGGGGACATTGTGCTGGTTGCCATGTTGTATAGGTGACTTCCAAGTGAGCCATATTGCTTGGGGGACATTGTGCTGGTTGTGTTGTATAGGTGACTTCCAAGTCAGCCATATTGCATGGGGGACATTGTGCTGGTTGCCATGGCCTATAGGTGACTTCCAAGTCAGCCATATTGCATGGGGGACATTGTGCTGGTTGCCATGTTGTATAGGTGACTTACAAGTCAGCCATATTGCATGGGGGACATTGTGCTGGTTGCCATGTCCTATAGGTGACTTCCAAGTCAGCCATATTGCATGGGGAAAATTGTGCTGGTTGTCTTGTATAGGTGACTTTTAAGTCAGCCATATTGCTTGGGGGACATTGTGCTGGTTGCCATGTTCTATAGGTGACTTCCAAGTCAGCCATATAGCTTGGGGGACATTGTGCTGGTTGCCATGTTGGATAGGTGACTTCCAAGTCAGCCATATTGCTTGGGGGACATTGTGCTGGTTGCCATGTTGTATAGGTGACTTCGAAGTCAGCCATATTGCATGGGGGACATTGTGCTGGTGGCCATGTTCTATAGGTGACTTCCAAGTCAGCCATATTGCATGGGGGACATTGTGCTGGTTGTCTTGTATTAGTGACTTCCAAGTCAGCCATATTGCAAGGGGGACATTGTGCTGGTTGTGTTGTATAGGTGACTTCCAAATCAGCCATATTGTATGGGGGACATTGTGCTGGTTGTATTGTATAGGTGACTTCCAAGTCAGCCATATTGCATGGGGGACATTGTGCTGGTGGCCATGTCCTATAGGTGACTTCCAAGTCAGCCATATTGCATGGGGGACATTGTGCTGGTTGTCTTGTATAGGTGACTTCCAAGTCAGCCATATTGCATGGGTGACATTGTGCTGGTTGTATTGTATAGGTGACTTCCAAGTCAGCCATATTGCATGGGGGACATTGTGCTGGTTGTATTGTATAGGTGACTTCCAAGTCAGCCATATTTCATGGGGGACATTGTGCTGGTTGTGTTGTATAGGTGACTTCCAAGTCAGCCATATTGCTTGGGGGACATTGTGCTGGTTGTATTGTATAGGTGACTTCCAAGTCAGCCATATTGCATGGGGGACATTGTGCTGGTTGTATTGTATAGGTGACTTCCAAGTCAGCCATATTGCATGGGGGACATTGTGCTGGTGGCCATGTCCTATAGGTGACTTCCAAGTCAGCCATATTGCATGGGGGACATTGTGCTGGTTGTCTTGTATAGGTGACTTCCAAGTCAGCCATATTGCTTGGGGGACATTGTGCTGGTTGTATTGTATAGGTGACTTCCAAGTCAGCCATATTGCATGGGGGACATTGTGCTGGTTGCCATGTTGTATTGGTGACTTCCAAGTCATTCATATTGCATGGGGGACATTGTGCTGGTGGCCATGTTCTATAGGTGACTTCCAAGTCAGCCATATTGCATTTGGGACATTGTGCTGGTTGTCTTGTATAGGTGACTTCCAAGTCAGCCATATTGCTTGGGGGACATTGTGCTGGTTGCCATGTCCTATAGGTGACTTCCAAGTCAGCCATATTGCATGGGGGACATTGTGCTGGTTGTCTTGTATAGGTGACTTCCAAGTCAGCCATATTGCATGGGGGACATTGTGCTGGTTGCCATGTTGTATAGGTGACTTCCAAGTCAGCCATATTGCATGGGGGACATTGTGCTGGTTGTCTTGTATAGGTGACTGCCAAGTCAGCCATATTGCATGGGGGACATTGTGCTGGTTGTATTGTATAGGTGACTTCCAAGTCAGCCATATTGCATGGGGGACATTGTGCTGGTTGCCATAACCTATAGGTGACTTCGAAGTCAGCCATATTGCATGGGGGACATTGTGCTGGTTGCCATGTTGTATAGGTGACTTCCAAGTGAGCCATATTGCTTGGGGGACATTGTGCTGGTTGTGAGGTATAGGTGACTTCCAAGTCAGCCATATTGCATGGGGGACATTGTGCTGGTTGCCATGGCCTATAGGTGACTTCCAAGTCAGCCATATTGCATGGGGGACATTGTGCTGGTTGCCATGTTGTATAGGTGACTTACAAGTCAGCCATATTGCATGGGGGACATTGTGCTGGTTGCCATGTCCTATAGGTGACTTCCAAGTCAGCCATATTGCATGGGGAAAATTGTGCTGGTTGTCTTGTATAGGTGACTTTTAAGTCAGCCATATTGCTTGGGGGACATTGTGCTGGTTGCCATGTTCTATAGGTGACTTCCAAGTCAGCCATATAGCTTATGGGACATTGTGCTGGTTGCCATGTTGGATAGGTGACTTCCAAGTCAGCCATATTGCTTGGGGGACATTGTGCTGGTTGCCATGTTGTATAGGTGACTTCCAAGTCAGCCATATTGCATGGGGGACATTGTGCTGGTGGCCATGTTCTATAGGTGACTTCCAAGTCAGCCATATTGCATGGGGGACATTGTGCTGGTTGTCTTGTATAGGTGACTTCCAAGTCAGCCATATTGCATGGGGGACATTGTGCTGGTTGTATTGTATAGGTGACTTCCAAGTCAGCCATATTGCATGGGGGACATTGTGCTGGTTGTATTGTATAGGTGACTTCCAAGTCAGCCATATTGCATGGGGGACATTGTGCTGGTTGTGTTGTATAGGTGACTTCCAAGTCAGCCATATTGCTTGGGGGACATTGTGCTTGTTGTATTGTATAGGTGACTTCCAAGTCAGCCATATTGCATGGGGGACATTGTGCTGGTTGTATTGTATAGGTGACTTCCAAGTCAGCCATATTGCATGGGGGACATTGTGCTGGTGGCCATGTCCTATAGGTGACTTCCAAGTCAGCCATATTGCATGGGGGACATTGTGCTGGTTGTCTTGTATAGGTGACTTCCAAGTCAGCCATATTGCTTGGGGGACATTGTGCTGGTTGTATTGTATAGGTGACTTCCAAGTCAGCCATATTGCATGTGGGACATTGTGCTGGTTGCCATGTTGTATTGGTGACTTCCAAGTCAGCCATATTGCATGGGGGACATTGTGCTGGTGGCCATGTTCTATAGGTGACTTCCAAGTCAGCCATATTGCATTTGGGACATTGTGCTGGTTGTCTTGTATAGGTGACTTCCAAGTCAGCCATATTGCTTGGGGGACATTGTGCTGGTTGCCATGTCCTATAGGTGACTTCCAAGTCAGCCATATTGCATGGGGGACATTGTGCTGGTTGTCTTGTATATGTGACTTCCAAGTCAGCCATATTGCATGGGGGACATTGTGCTGGTTGCCATGTTGTATAGGTGACTTCCAAGTCAGCCATATTGCATGTCGGACATTGTGCTGGTTGTCTTGTATAGGTGACTGCCTAGTCAGCCATATTGCATGGGGGACATTGTGCTGGTGGCCATGTTCTATAGGTGACTTCCAAGTCAGCCACATTGCATGGGGGACATTGTGCTGGTTTCTTGTATAGGTGACTTCCAAGTCAGCCATATTGCATGGGGGACATTGTGCTGGTTGCCATGTTGTATAGGTGACTTCCAAGCCAGCCATATTGCATGGGGGACATTGTGCTGGTTGCCATGTTGTATAGGTGACTTCCAAGTCAGCCATATTGCATGGGGGACATTGTGCTGGTTGCCATGTTGTATAGGTGACTTACAAGTGAGCCATATTGCATGGGGGACATTGTGCTGGTTGTGTTGTATAGGTGACTTCCAAGTCAGCCATATTGCATGGGGGACATTGTGCTGGTTGTATTGTATAGGTGACTTCCAAGTGAGCCATATTGCTTGGGGGACATTGTGCTGGTGGCCATGTTCTATAGGTGACTTCCAAGTCAGCCATATTGCATGGGGGACATTGTGCTGGTTGCCATGTCCTATAGGTGACTTCCAAGTCAGCCATATTGCATGGGGGACATTGTGCTGGTTGCCAGGTCCTATAGGTGACTTCCAAGTCAGCCATATTGCATGGGGGACATTGTGCTGGTTGCCATGTTGTATAGGTGACTTCCAAGTGAGCCATATTGCTTGGGAGACATGGTGCTGGTTGTGTTGTATAGGTGACTTCCAAGTCAGCCATATTGCATGGGGGACATTGTGCTGGTTGTCTTGTATAGGTGACTTCCAAGTCAGCCGTGTTGCATGGGGGACATTGTGCTGGTGGCCATGTTGTATAGGTGACTTCCAAGTCAGCCATATTGCATGGGGGACATTGTGCTGGTTGTATTGTATAGGTGACTTCCAAGTCAGCCATATTGCATGGGGGACATTGTGCTGGTTGTGTTGTATAGGTGACTTCCAAGTCAGCCATATTGCTTGGGGGACATTGTGCTGGTTGTATTGTATAGGTGACTTCCAAGTCAGCCATATTGCATGGGGGACATTGTGCTGGTTGTATTGTATAGGTGACTTTCAAGTCAGCCATATTGCATGGGGGACATTGTGCTGGTGGCCATGTCCTATAGGTGACTTCCAAGTCAGCCATATTGCATGGGGGACATTGTGCTGGTTGTCTTGTATAGGTGACTTCCAAGTCAGCCATATTGCTTGGGGGACATTGTGCTGGTTGTATTGTATAGGTGACTTCCAAGTCAGCCATATTGCATGGGGGACATTGTGCTGGTTGCCATGTTGTATTGGTGACTTCCAAGTCAGCCATATTGCATGGGGGACATTGTGCTGGTGGCCATGTTCTATAGGTGACTTCCAAGTCAGCCATATTGCATTTGGGACATTGTGCTGGTTGTCTTGTATAGGTGACTTCCAAGTCAGCCATATTGCTTGGGGGACATTGTGCTGGTTGCCATGTCCTATAGGTGACTTCCAAGTCAGCCATATTGCATGGGGGACATTGTGCTGGTTGTCTTGTATAGGTGACTTCCAAGTCAGCCATATTGCATGGGGGACATTGTGCTGGTTGCCATGTTGTATAGGTGACTTCCAAGTCAGCCATATTGCATGGGGGACATTGTGCTGGTTGTATTGTATAGGTGACTTCCAAGTCAGCCATATTGCATGGGGGACATTGTGCTGGTGGCCATGTCCTATAGGTGACTTCCAAGTCAGCCATATTGCATGGTGGACATTGTGCTGGTTGTCTTGTATAGGTGACTTCCAAGTCAGCCATATTGCATGGGGGACATTGTGCTGGTTGTATTGTATAGGTGACTTCCAAGTCAGCCATATTGCATTTGGGACATTGTGCTGGTTGTCTTGTATAGGTGACTTCCAAGTCAGCCATATTGCATGGGGGACATTGTGCTGGTTGTGTTTTATAGGTGACTTCCAAATCAGCCATATTGCATGGGGGACATTGTGCTGGTTGTATTGTATAGGTGACTTCCAAGTCAGCCATATTGCATGGGGGACATTGTGCTGGTTGTATTGTATAGGTGACTTCCAAGTCAGCCATATTGCATGGGGGACATTGTGCTGGTGGCCATGTCCTATAGGTGACTTCCAAGTCAGCCATATTGCATGGGGGACATTGTGCTGGTTGTCTTGTATAGGTGACTTCCAAGTCAGCCATATTGCTTGGGGGACATTGTGCTGGTTGTTTGTTGTATAGGTGACTTCCAAGTCAGCCATATTGCATGGGGGACATTGTGCTGGTGGCCATGTTCTATAGGTGACTTCCAAGTCAGCCACATTGCATTTGGGACATTGTGCTGGTTGTCTTGTATAGGTGACTTCCAAGTCAGCCATATTGCTTGGGGGACATTGTGCTGGTTGCCATGTCCTATAGGTGACTTCCAAGTCAGCCATATTGCATGGGGGACATTGTGCTGGTTGTCTTGTATAGGTGACTTCCAAGTCAGCCATATTGCATGGGGGACATTGTGCTGGTTGCCATGTTGTATAGGTGACTTCCAAGTGAGCCATTTTGCTTGGGGGACATTGTGCTGGTTGCCATGTTGTATAGGTGACTTCCAAGTCAGCCATATTGCATGGGGGACATTGTGCTGGTGGCCATGTTCTATAGGTGACTTCCAAGTCAGCCACATTGCATGGGGGACATTGTGCTGGTTGTGTTGTATAGGTGACTTCCAAGTCAGCCATATTGCATGGGGGACATTGTGCTGGTTGTATTGTAAAGGTGACTTCCAAGTCAGCCATATTGCATGGGGGACATTGTGCTGGTTGCCATGTTGTATAGGTGACTTCCAAGTCAGCCATATTGCATGGGGGACATTGTGCTGCTTGTCTTGTATAGGTGACTTCCAAGTCAGCCGTGTTGCATGGGGGACATTGTGCTGGTGGCCATGTTCTATAGGTGACTTCCAAGTCAGCCATATTGCATGGGGGACATTGTGCTGGTTTCCATGTTGTATAGGTGACTTCCAAGTCAGACATATTGCTTGGGGGACATTGTGCTGGTTGCCATGTTGTATAGGTGACTTCCAAGTCAGCCATATTGCATGGGGGACATTGTGCTGGTGGCCATGTTCTATAGGTGACTTCCAAGTCAGCCACATTGCATGGGGGACATTGTGCTGGTTTCTTGTATAGGTGACTTCCAAGTCAGCCATATTGCATGGGGGACATTGTGCTGGTTGCCATGTTGTATAGGTGACTTCCAAGTCAGCCATATTGCATGGGGGGCATTGTGCTGGTTGCCATGTTGTATAGGTGACTTCCAAGTCAGCCATATTGCATGGGGGACATTGTGCTGGTTGCCATGTTGTATAGGTGACTTCCAAGTCAGCCATATTGCATGGGGGACATTGTGCTGGTTGTGTTGTATAGGTGACTTCCAAGTCAGCCATATTGCATGGGGGACATTGTGCTGGTTGTGTTGTATAGGTGACTTCCAAGTCAGCCATAATGCATGGGGGACATTGTGCTGGTTGTATTGTATAGGTGACTTCCAAGTCAGCCATATTGCATGGGGGACATTGTGCTGGTTGCCATGTCCTATAGGTGACTTCCAAGTCAGCCATATTGCATGGGGGACATTGTGCTGGTTGCCATGTTGTATAGGTGACTTCCAAGTGAGCCATATTGCTTGGGGGACATTGTGCTGGTTTTGTTGTATAGGTGACTTCCAAGTCAGCCATATTGCATGGGGGACATTGTGCTGGTTGCCATGGCCTATAGGTGACTTCCAAGTCAGCCATATTGCATGGGGGACATTGTGCTGGTTGCCATGTTGTATAGGTGACTTACAAGTCAGCCATATTGCATGGGGGACATTGTGCTGGTTGCCATGTCCTATAGGTGACTTCCAAGTCAGCCATATTGCATGGGGAAAATTGTGCTGGTTGTCTTGTATAGGTGACTTTTAAGTCAGCCATATTGCTTGGGGGACATTGTGCTGGTTGCCATGTTCTATAGGTGACTTCCAAGTCAGCCATATAGCTTGGGGGACATTGTGCTGGTTGCCATGTTGTATAGGTGACTTCCAAGTCAGCCATATTGCTTGGGGGACATTGTGCTGGTTGCCATGTTGTATAGGTGACTTCCAAGTCAGCCATATTGCATGGGGGACATTGTGCTGGTGGCCATGTTCTATAGGTGACTTCCAAGTCAGCCATATTGCATGGGGGACATTGTGCTGGTTGTCTTGTATTAGTGACTTCCAAGTCAGCCATATTGCATGGGGGACATTGTGCTGGTTGTGTTGTATAGGTGACTTCCAAATCAGCCATATTGTATGGGGGACATTGTGCTGGTTGTATTGTATAGGTGACTTCCAAGTCAGCCATATTGCATGGGGGACATTGTGCTGGTTGTATTGTATAAGTGCCTTCCAAGTCAGCCATATTGCATAGGGGACATTGTGCTGGTGGCCATGTCCTATAGGTGACTTCCAATCAGCCATATTGCATGGGGGACATTGTGCTGGTTGCCATGTTGTATAGGTGACTTCCAAGTCAGCCATATTGCATGGGGGACATTGTGCTGGTTGTATTGTATAGGTGACTTCCAAGTCAGCCATATTGCATGGGGGACATTGTGCTGGTTGTATTGTATAGGTGACTTCCAAGTCAGCCATATTGCATGGGGGACATTGTGCTGGTTGTGTTGTATAGGTGACTTCCAAGTCAGCCATATTGCTTGGGGGACATTGTGCTGGTTGTATTGTATAGGTGACTTCCAAGTCAGCCATATTGCATGGGGGACATTGTGCTGGTTGTATTGTATAGGTGACTTCCAAGTCAGCCATATTGCATGGGGGACATTGTGCTGGTGGCCATGTCCTATAGGTGACTTCCAAGTCAGCCATATTGCATGGGGGACATTGTGCTGGTTGTCTTGTATAGGTGACTTCCAAGTCAGCCATATTGCTTGGGGGACATTGTGCTGGTTGTATTGTATAGGTGACTTCCAAGTCAGCCATATTGCATGGGGGACATTGTGCTGGTTGCCATGTTGTATTGGTGACTTCCAAGTCAGCCATATTGCATGGGGGACATTGTGCTGGTGGCCATGTTCTATAGGTGACTTCCAAATCAGCCATATTGCATTTGGGACATTGTGCTGGTTGTCTTGTATAGGTGACTTCCAAGTCAGCCATATTGCTTGGGGGACATTGTGCTGGTTGCCATGTCCTATAGGTGACTTCCAAGTCAGCCATATTGCATGGGGGACATTGTGCTGGTTGTCTTGTATAGGTGACTTCCAAGTCAGCCATATTGCATGGGGGACATTGTGCTGGTTGCCATGTTGTATAGGTGACTTCCAAGTCAGCCATATTGCATGGGGGACATTGTGCTGGTTGTCTTGTATAGGTGACTGCCAAGTCAGCCATATTGCATGGGGGACATTGTGCTGGTGGCCATGTTCTATAGGTGACTTCCAAGTCAGCCACATTGCATGGGGGACATTGGGCTGGTTTCTTGTATAGGTGACTTCCAAGTCAGCCATATTGCATGGGGGACATTGTGCTGGTTGCCATGTTGTATAGGTGACTTCCAAGCCAGCCATATTGCATGGGGGACATTGTGCTGGTTGCCATGTTGTATAGGTGACTTCCAAGTCAGCCATATTGCATGGGGGACATTGTGCTGGTTGCCATGTTGTATAGGTGACTTACAAGTGAGCCATATTGCATGGGGGACATTGTGCTGGTTGTGTTGTATAGGTGACTTCCAAGTCAGCCATATTGCATGGGGGACATTGTGCTGGTTGTATTGTATAGGTGACTTCCAAGTCAGCCATATTGCATGGGGGACATTGTGCTGGTTGTATTGTATAGGTGACTTCCAAGTGAGCCATATTGCTTGGGGGACATTGTGCTGGTGGCCATGTTCTATAGGTGACTTCCAAGTCAGCCATATTGCATGGGGGACATTGTGCTGGTTGCCATGTCCTATAGGTGACTTCCAAGTCAGCCATATTGCATGGGGGACATTGTGCTCGTTGCCAGGTCCTATAGGTGACTTCCAAGTCAGCCATATTGCATGGGGGACATTGTGCTGGTTGCCATGTTGTATAGGTGACTTCCAAGTGAGCCATATTGCTTGGGGGACATGGTGCTGGTTGTGTTGTATAGGTGACTTCCAAGTCAGCCATATTGCATGGGGGACATTGTGCTGGTTGTCTTGTATAGGTGACTTCCAAGTCAGCCGTGTTGCATGGGGGACATTGTGCTGGTGGCCATGTTGTATAGGTGACTTCCAAGTCAGCCATATTGCATGGGGGACATTGTGCTGGTTGTATTGTATAGGTGACTTCCAAGTCAGCCATATTGCATGGGGGACATTGTGCTGGTTGTGTTGTATAGGTGACTTCCAAGTCAGCCATATTGCTTGGGGGACATTGTGCTGGTTGTATTGTATAGGTGACTTCCAAGTCAGCCATATTGCATGGGGGACATTGTGCTGGTTGTATTGTATAGGTGACTTCCAAGTCAGCCATATTGCATGGGGGACATTGTGCTGGTGGCCATGTCCTATAGGTGACTTCCAAGTCAGCCATATTGCATGGGGGACATTGTGCTGGTTGTCTTGTATAGGTGACTTCCAAGTCAGCCATATTGCTTGGGGGACATTGTGCTGGTTGTATTGTATAGGTGACTTCCAAGTCAGCCATATTGCATGGGGGACATTGTGCTGGTTGCCATGTTGTATTGGTGACTTCCAAGTCAGCCATATTGCATGGGGGACATTGTGCTGGTGGCCATGTTCTATAGGTGACTTCCAAGTCAGCCATATTGCATTTGGGACATTGTGCTGGTTGTCTTGTATAGGTGACTTCCAAGTCAGCCATATTGCTTGGGGGACATTGTGCTGGTTGCCATGTCCTATAGGTGACTTCCAAGTCAGCCATATTGCATGGGGGACATTGTGCTGGTTGTCTTGTATAGGTGACTTCCAAGTCAGCCATATTGCATGGGGGACATTGTGCTGGTTGCCATGTTGTATAGGTGACTTCCAAGTCAGCCATATTGCATGGGGGACATTGTGCTGGTTGTCTTGTATAGGTGACTGCCAAGTCAGCCATATTGCATGGGGGACATTGTGCTGGTGGCCATGTTCTATAGGTGACTTCCAAGTCAGCCACATTGCATGGGGGACATTGTGCTGGTTTCTTGTATAGGTGACTTCCAAGTCAGCCATATTGCATGGGGGACATTGTGCTGGTTGCCATGTTCTATAGGTGACTTCCAAGTCAGCCACATTGCATGGGGGACATTGTGCTGGTTTCTTGTATAGGTGACTTCCAAGTCAGCCATATTGCATGGGGGACATTGTGCTGGTTGCCATGTTGTATAGGTGACTTCCAAGCCAGCCATATTGCATGGGGGACATTGTGCTGGTTGCCATGTTGTATAGGTGACTTCCAAGTCAGCCATATTGCATGGGGGACATTGTGCTGGTTGCCATGTTGTATAGGTGACTTACAAGTGAGCCATATTGCATGGGGGACATTGTGCTGGTTGTGTTGTATAGGTGACTTCCAAGTCAGCCATATTGCATGGGGGACATTGTGCTGGTTGTATTGTATAGGTGACTTCCAAGTCAGCCATATTGCATGGGGGACATTGTGCTGGTTGTATTGTATAGGTGACTTCCAAGTCAGCCATATTGCATGGGGGACATTGTGCTGGTTGCCATGTTGTATAGGTGACTTCCAAGCCAGCCATATTGCATGGGGGACATTGTGCTGGTTGCCATGTTGTATAGGTGACTTCCAAGTCAGCCATATTGCATGGGGGACATTGTGCTGGTTGCCATGTTGTATAGGTGACTTACAAGTGAGCCATATTGCATGGGGGACATTGTGCTGGTTGTGTTGTATAGGTGACTTCCAAGTCAGCCATATTGCATGGGGGACATTGTGCTGGTTGTATTGTATAGGTGACTTCCAAGTCAGCCATATTGCATGGGGGACATTGTGCTGGTTGTATTGTATAGGTGACTTCCAAGTGAGCCATATTGCTTGGGGGACATTGTGCTCTTGGCCATGTTCTATAGGTGACTTCCAAGTCAGCCATATTGCATGGGGGACATTGTGCTGGTTGCCATGTCCTATAGGTGACTTCCAAGTCAGCCATATTGCATGGGGGACATTGTGCTGTTTGCCAGGTCCTATAGGTGACTTCCAAGTCAGCCATATTGCATGGGGGACATTGTGCTGGTTGCCATGTTGTATAGGTGACTTCCAAGTGAGCCATATTGCTTGGGGGACATGGTGCTGGTTGTGTTGTATAGGTGACTTCCAAGTCAGCCATATTGCATGGGGGACATTGTGCTGGTTGTCTTGTATAGGTGACTTCCAAGTCAGCCGTGTTGCATGGGGGACATTGTGCTGGTGGCCATGTTGTATAGGTGACTTCCAAGTCAGCCATATTGCATGGGGGACATTGTGCTGGTTGCCATGTTGTATAGGTGACTTCCAAGTCAGCCATATTGCATGGGGGACATTGTGCTGGTTGTATTGTATAGGTGACTTCCAAGTCAGCCATATTGCATGGGGGACATTGTGCTGGCTGTGTTGTATAGGTGACTTCCAAGTCAGCCATATTGCTTGGGGGACATTGTGCTGGTTGTATTGTATAGGTGACTTCCAAGTCAGCCATATTGCATGGGGGACATTGTGCTGGTTGTATTGTATAGGTGACTTCCAAGTCAGCCATATTGCATGGGGGACATTGTGCTGGTGGCCATGTCCTATAGGTGACTTCCAAGTCAGCCATATTGCATGGGGGACATTGTGCTGGTTGTCTTGTATAGGTGACTTCCATGTCAGCCATATTGCTTGGGGGACATTGTGCTGGTTGTATTGTATAGGTGACTTCCAAGTCAGCCATATTGCATGGGGGACATTGTGCTGGTTGCCATGTTGTATTGGTGACTTCCAAGTCAGCCATATTGCATGGGGGACATTGTGCTGGTTGTCTTGTATAGGTGACTTCCAAGTCAGCCATATTGCATGGGGGACATTGTGCTGGTTGCCATGTTGTATAGGTGACTTCCAAGTCAGCCATATTGCATGGGGGACATTGTGCTGGTTGTCTTGTATAGGTGACTGCCAAGTCAGCCATATTGCATGGGGGACATTGTGCTGGTGGCCATGTTCTATAGGTGACTTCCAAGTCAGCCACATTGCATGGGGGACATTGGGCTGGTTTCTTGTATAGGTGACTTCCAAGTCAGCCATATTGCATGGGGGACATTGTGCTGGTTGCCATGTTGTATAGGTGACTTCCAAGCCAGCCATATTGCATGGGGGACATTGTGCTGGTTGCCATGTTGTATAGGTGACTTCCAAGTCAGCCATATTGCATGGGGGACATTGTGCTGGTTGCCATGTTGTATAGGTGACTTACAAGTGAGCCATATTGCATGGGGGACATTGTGCTGGTTGTGTTGTATAGGTGACTTCCAAGTCAGCCATATTGCATGGGGGACATTGTGCTGGTTGTATTGTATAGGTGACTTCCAAGTCAGCCATATTGCATGGGGGACATTGTGCTGGTTGTATTGTATAGGTGACTTCCAAGTGAGCCATATTGCTTGGGGGACATTGTGCTGGTGGCCATGTTCTATAGGTGACTTCCAAGTCAGCCATATTGCATGGGGGACATTGTGCTGGTTGCCATGTCCTATAGGTGACTTCCAAGTCAGCCATATTGCATGGGGGACATTGTGCTCGTTGCCAGGTCCTATAGGTGACTTCCAAGTCAGCCATATTGCATGGGGGACATTGTGCTGGTTGCCATGTTGTATAGGTGACTTCCAAGTGAGCCATATTGCTTGGGGGACATGGTGCTGGTTGTGTTGTATAGGTGACTTCCAAGTCAGCCATATTGCATGGGGGACATTGTGCTGGTTGTCTTGTATAGGTGACTTCCAAGTCAGCCGTGTTGCATGGGGGACATTGTGCTGGTGGCCATGTTGTATAGGTGACTTCCAAGTCAGCCATATTGCATGGGGGACATTGTGCTGGTTGTATTGTATAGGTGACTTCCAAGTCAGCCATATTGCATGGGGGACATTGTGCTGGTTGTGTTGTATAGGTGACTTCCAAGTCAGCCATATTGCTTGGGGGACATTGTGCTGGTTGTATTGTATAGGTGACTTCCAAGTCAGCCATATTGCATGGGGGACATTGTGCTGGTTGTATTGTATAGGTGACTTCCAAGTCAGCCATATTGCATGGGGGACATTGTGCTGGTGGCCATGTCCTATAGGTGACTTCCAAGTCAGCCATATTGCATGGGGGACATTGTGCTGGTTGTCTTGTATAGGTGACTTCCAAGTCAGCCATATTGCTTGGGGGACATTGTGCTGGTTGTATTGTATAGGTGACTTCCAAGTCAGCCATATTGCATGGGGGACATTGTGCTGGTTGCCATGTTGTATTGGTGACTTCCAAGTCAGCCATATTGCATGGGGGACATTGTGCTGGTGGCCATGTTCTATAGGTGACTTCCAAGTCAGCCATATTGCATTTGGGACATTGTGCTGGTTGTCTTGTATAGGTGACTTCCAAGTCAGCCATATTGCTTGGGGGACATTGTGCTGGTTGCCATGTCCTATAGGTGACTTCCAAGTCAGCCATATTGCATGGGGGACATTGTGCTGGTTGTCTTGTATAGGTGACTTCCAAGTCAGCCATATTGCATGGGGGACATTGTGCTGGTTGCCATGTTGTATAGGTGACTTCCAAGTCAGCCATATTGCATGGGGGACATTGTGCTGGTTGTCTTGTATAGGTGACTGCCAAGTCAGCCATATTGCATGGGGGACATTGTGCTGGTGGCCATGTTCTATAGGTGACTTCCAAGTCAGCCACATTGCATGGGGGACATTGTGCTGGTTTCTTGTATAGGTGACTTCCAAGTCAGCCATATTGCATGGGGGACATTGTGCTGGTTGCCATGTTCTATAGGTGACTTCCAAGTCAGCCACATTGCATGGGGGACATTGTGCTGGTTTCTTGTATAGGTGACTTCCAAGTCAGCCATATTGCATGGGGGACATTGTGCTGGTTGCCATGTTGTATAGGTGACTTCCAAGCCAGCCATATTGCATGGGGGACATTGTGCTGGTTGCCATGTTGTATAGGTGACTTCCAAGTCAGCCATATTGCATGGGGGACATTGTGCTGGTTGCCATGTTGTATAGGTGACTTACAAGTGAGCCATATTGCATGGGGGACATTGTGCTGGTTGTGTTGTATAGGTGACTTCCAAGTCAGCCATATTGCATGGGGGACATTGTGCTGGTTGTATTGTATAGGTGACTTCCAAGTCAGCCATATTGCATGGGGGACATTGTGCTGGTTGTATTGTATAGGTGACTTCCAAGTCAGCCATATTGCATGGGGGACATTGTGCTGGTTGCCATGTTGTATAGGTGACTTCCAAGCCAGCCATATTGCATGGGGGACATTGTGCTGGTTGCCATGTTGTATAGGTGACTTCCAAGTCAGCCATATTGCATGGGGGACATTGTGCTGGTTGCCATGTTGTATAGGTGACTTACAAGTGAGCCATATTGCATGGGGGACATTGTGCTGGTTGTGTTGTATAGGTGACTTCCAAGTCAGCCATATTGCATGGGGGACATTGTGCTGGTTGTATTGTATAGGTGACTTCCAAGTCAGCCATATTGCATGGGGGACATTGTGCTGGTTGTATTGTATAGGTGACTTCCAAGTGAGCCATATTGCTTGGGGGACATTGTGCTCTTGGCCATGTTCTATAGGTGACTTCCAAGTCAGCCATATTGCATGGGGGACATTGTGCTGGTTGCCATGTCCTATAGGTGACTTCCAAGTCAGCCATATTGCATGGGGGACATTGTGCTGTTTGCCAGGTCCTATAGGTGACTTCCAAGTCAGCCATATTGCATGGGGGACATTGTGCTGGTTGCCATGTTGTATAGGTGACTTCCAAGTGAGCCATATTGCTTGGGGGACATGGTGCTGGTTGTGTTGTATAGGTGACTTCCAAGTCAGCCATATTGCATGGGGGACATTGTGCTGGTTGTCTTGTATAGGTGACTTCCAAGTCAGCCGTGTTGCATGGGGGACATTGTGCTGGTGGCCATGTTGTATAGGTGACTTCCAAGTCAGCCATATTGCATGGGGGACATTGTGCTGGTTGCCATGTTGTATAGGTGACTTCCAAGTCAGCCATATTGCATGGGGGACATTGTGCTGGTTGTATTGTATAGGTGACTTCCAAGTCAGCCATATTGCATGGGGGACATTGTGCTGGCTGTGTTGTATAGGTGACTTCCAAGTCAGCCATATTGCTTGGGGGACATTGTGCTGGTTGTATTGTATAGGTGACTTCCAAGTCAGCCATATTGCATGGGGGACATTGTGCTGGTTGTATTGTATAGGTGACTTCCAAGTCAGCCATATTGCATGGGGGACATTGTGCTGGTTGCCATGTTGTATTGGTGACTTCCAAGTCAGCCATATTGCATGGGGGACATTGTGCTGGTGGCCATGTTCTATAGGTGACTTCCAAATCAGCCATATTGCATTTGGGACATTGTGCTGGTTGTCTTGTATAGGTGACTTCCAAGTCAGCCATATTGCTTGGGGGACATTGTGCTGGTTGCCATGTCCTATAGGTGACTTCCAAGTCAGCCATATTGCATGGGGGACATTGTGCTGGTTGTCTTGTATAGGTGACTTCCAAGTCAGCCATATTGCATGGGGGACATTGTGCTGGTTGCCATGTTGTATAGGTGACTTCCAAGTCAGCCATATTGCATGGGGGACATTGTGCTGGTTGTCTTGTATAGGTGACTGCCAAGTCAGCCATATTGCATGGGGGACATTGTGCTGGTGGCCATGTTCTATAGGTGACTTCCAAGTCAGCCACATTGCATGGGGGACATTGGGCTGGTTTCTTGTATAGGTGACTTCCAAGTCAGCCATATTGCATGGGGGACATTGTGCTGGTTGCCATGTTGTATAGGTGACTTCCAAGCCAGCCATATTGCATGGGGGACATTGTGCTGGTTGCCATGTTGTATAGGTGACTTCCAAGTCAGCCATATTGCATGGGGGACATTGTGCTGGTTGCCATGTTGTATAGGTGACTTACAAGTGAGCCATATTGCATGGGGGACATTGTGCTGGTTGTGTTGTATAGGTGACTTCCAAGTCAGCCATATTGCATGGGGGACATTGTGCTGGTTGTATTGTATAGGTGACTTCCAAGTCAGCCATATTGCATGGGGGACATTGTGCTGGTTGTATTGTATAGGTGACTTCCAAGTGAGCCATATTGCTTGGGGGACATTGTGCTGGTGGCCATGTTCTATAGGTGACTTCCAAGTCAGCCATATTGCATGGGGGACATTGTGCTGGTTGCCATGTCCTATAGGTGACTTCCAAGTCAGCCATATTGCATGGGGGACATTGTGCTCGTTGCCAGGTCCTATAGGTGACTTCCAAGTCAGCCATATTGCATGGGGGACATTGTGCTGGTTGCCATGTTGTATAGGTGACTTCCAAGTGAGCCATATTGCTTGGGGGACATGGTGCTGGTTGTGTTGTATAGGTGACTTCCAAGTCAGCCATATTGCATGGGGGACATTGTGCTGGTTGTCTTGTATAGGTGACTTCCAAGTCAGCCGTGTTGCATGGGGGACATTGTGCTGGTGGCCATGTTGTATAGGTGACTTCCAAGTCAGCCATATTGCATGGGGGACATTGTGCTGGTTGTATTGTATAGGTGACTTCCAAGTCAGCCATATTGCATGGGGGACATTGTGCTGGTTGTGTTGTATAGGTGACTTCCAAGTCAGCCATATTGCTTGGGGGACATTGTGCTGGTTGTATTGTATAGGTGACTTCCAAGTCAGCCATATTGCATGGGGGACATTGTGCTGGTTGTATTGTATAGGTGACTTCCAAGTCAGCCATATTGCATGGGGGACATTGTGCTGGTGGCCATGTCCTATAGGTGACTTCCAAGTCAGCCATATTGCATGGGGGACATTGTGCTGGTTGTCTTGTATAGGTGACTTCCAAGTCAGCCATATTGCTTGGGGGACATTGTGCTGGTTGTATTGTATAGGTGACTTCCAAGTCAGCCATATTGCATGGGGGACATTGTGCTGGTTGCCATGTTGTATTGGTGACTTCCAAGTCAGCCATATTGCATGGGGGACATTGTGCTGGTGGCCATGTTCTATAGGTGACTTCCAAGTCAGCCATATTGCATTTGGGACATTGTGCTGGTTGTCTTGTATAGGTGACTTCCAAGTCAGCCATATTGCTTGGGGGACATTGTGCTGGTTGCCATGTCCTATAGGTGACTTCCAAGTCAGCCATATTGCATGGGGGACATTGTGCTGGTTGTCTTGTATAGGTGACTTCCAAGTCAGCCATATTGCATGGGGGACATTGTGCTGGTTGCCATGTTGTATAGGTGACTTCCAAGTCAGCCATATTGCATGGGGGACATTGTGCTGGTTGTCTTGTATAGGTGACTGCCAAGTCAGCCATATTGCATGGGGGACATTGTGCTGGTGGCCATGTTCTATAGGTGACTTCCAAGTCAGCCACATTGCATGGGGGACATTGTGCTGGTTTCTTGTATAGGTGACTTCCAAGTCAGCCATATTGCATGGGGGACATTGTGCTGGTTGCCATGTTCTATAGGTGACTTCCAAGTCAGCCACATTGCATGGGGGACATTGTGCTGGTTTCTTGTATAGGTGACTTCCAAGTCAGCCATATTGCATGGGGGACATTGTGCTGGTTGCCATGTTGTATAGGTGACTTCCAAGCCAGCCATATTGCATGGGGGACATTGTGCTGGTTGCCATGTTGTATAGGTGACTTCCAAGTCAGCCATATTGCATGGGGGACATTGTGCTGGTTGCCATGTTGTATAGGTGACTTACAAGTGAGCCATATTGCATGGGGGACATTGTGCTGGTTGTGTTGTATAGGTGACTTCCAAGTCAGCCATATTGCATGGGGGACATTGTGCTGGTTGTATTGTATAGGTGACTTCCAAGTCAGCCATATTGCATGGGGGACATTGTGCTGGTTGTATTGTATAGGTGACTTCCAAGTCAGCCATATTGCATGGGGGACATTGTGCTGGTTGCCATGTTGTATAGGTGACTTCCAAGCCAGCCATATTGCATGGGGGACATTGTGCTGGTTGCCATGTTGTATAGGTGACTTCCAAGTCAGCCATATTGCATGGGGGACATTGTGCTGGTTGCCATGTTGTATAGGTGACTTACAAGTGAGCCATATTGCATGGGGGACATTGTGCTGGTTGTGTTGTATAGGTGACTTCCAAGTCAGCCATATTGCATGGGGGACATTGTGCTGGTTGTATTGTATAGGTGACTTCCAAGTCAGCCATATTGCATGGGGGACATTGTGCTGGTTGTATTGTATAGGTGACTTCCAAGTGAGCCATATTGCTTGGGGGACATTGTGCTCTTGGCCATGTTCTATAGGTGACTTCCAAGTCAGCCATATTGCATGGGGGACATTGTGCTGGTTGCCATGTCCTATAGGTGACTTCCAAGTCAGCCATATTGCATGGGGGACATTGTGCTGTTTGCCAGGTCCTATAGGTGACTTCCAAGTCAGCCATATTGCATGGGGGACATTGTGCTGGTTGCCATGTTGTATAGGTGACTTCCAAGTGAGCCATATTGCTTGGGGGACATGGTGCTGGTTGTGTTGTATAGGTGACTTCCAAGTCAGCCATATTGCATGGGGGACATTGTGCTGGTTGTCTTGTATAGGTGACTTCCAAGTCAGCCGTGTTGCATGGGGGACATTGTGCTGGTGGCCATGTTGTATAGGTGACTTCCAAGTCAGCCATATTGCATGGGGGACATTGTGCTGGTTGCCATGTTGTATAGGTGACTTCCAAGTCAGCCATATTGCATGGGGGACATTGTGCTGGTTGTATTGTATAGGTGACTTCCAAGTCAGCCATATTGCATGGGGGACATTGTGCTGGCTGTGTTGTATAGGTGACTTCCAAGTCAGCCATATTGCTTGGGGGACATTGTGCTGGTTGTATTGTATAGGTGACTTCCAAGTCAGCCATATTGCATGGGGGACATTGTGCTGGTTGTATTGTATAGGTGACTTCCAAGTCAGCCATATTGCATGGGGGACATTGTGCTGGTGGCCATGTCCTATAGGTGACTTCCAAGTCAGCCATATTGCATGGGGGACATTGTGCTGGTTGTCTTGTATAGGTGACTTCCATGTCAGCCATATTGCTTGGGGGACATTGTGCTGGTTGTATTGTATAGGTGACTTCCAAGTCAGCCATATTGCATGGGGGACATTGTGCTGGTTGCCATGTTGTATTGGTGACTTCCAAGTCAGCCATATTGCATGGGGGACATTGTGCTGGTTGTCTTGTATAGGTGACTTCCAAGTCAGCCATATTGCATGGGGGACATTGTGCTGGTTGCCATGTTGTATAGGTGACTTCCAAGTCAGCCATATTGCATGGGGGACATTGTGCTGGTTGTCTTGTATAGGTGACTGCCAAGTCAGCCATATTGCATGGGGGACATTGTGCTGGTGGCCATGTTCTATAGGTGACTTCCAAGTCAGCCACATTGCATGGGGGACATTGGGCTGGTTTCTTGTATAGGTGACTTCCAAGTCAGCCATATTGCATGGGGGACATTGTGCTGGTTGCCATGTTGTATAGGTGACTTCCAAGCCAGCCATATTGCATGGGGGACATTGTGCTGGTTGCCATGTTGTATAGGTGACTTCCAAGTCAGCCATATTGCATGGGGGACATTGTGCTGGTTGCCATGTTGTATAGGTGACTTACAAGTGAGCCATATTGCATGGGGGACATTGTGCTGGTTGTGTTGTATAGGTGACTTCCAAGTCAGCCATATTGCATGGGGGACATTGTGCTGGTTGTATTGTATAGGTGACTTCCAAGTCAGCCATATTGCATGGGGGACATTGTGCTGGTTGTATTGTATAGGTGACTTCCAAGTGAGCCATATTGCTTGGGGGACATTGTGCTGGTGGCCATGTTCTATAGGTGACTTCCAAGTCAGCCATATTGCATGGGGGACATTGTGCTGGTTGCCATGTCCTATAGGTGACTTCCAAGTCAGCCATATTGCATGGGGGACATTGTGCTCGTTGCCAGGTCCTATAGGTGACTTCCAAGTCAGCCATATTGCATGGGGGACATTGTGCTGGTTGCCATGTTGTATAGGTGACTTCCAAGTGAGCCATATTGCTTGGGGGACATGGTGCTGGTTGTGTTGTATAGGTGACTTCCAAGTCAGCCATATTGCATGGGGGACATTGTGCTGGTTGTCTTGTATAGGTGACTTCCAAGTCAGCCGTGTTGCATGGGGGACATTGTGCTGGTGGCCATGTTGTATAGGTGACTTCCAAGTCAGCCATATTGCATGGGGGACATTGTGCTGGTTGTATTGTATAGGTGACTTCCAAGTCAGCCATATTGCATGGGGGACATTGTGCTGGTTGTGTTGTATAGGTGACTTCCAAGTCAGCCATATTGCTTGGGGGACATTGTGCTGGTTGTATTGTATAGGTGACTTCCAAGTCAGCCATATTGCATGGGGGACATTGTGCTGGTTGTATTGTATAGGTGACTTCCAAGTCAGCCATATTGCATGGGGGACATTGTGCTGGTGGCCATGTCCTATAGGTGACTTCCAAGTCAGCCATATTGCATGGGGGACATTGTGCTGGTTGTCTTGTATAGGTGACTTCCAAGTCAGCCATATTGCTTGGGGGACATTGTGCTGGTTGTATTGTATAGGTGACTTCCAAGTCAGCCATATTGCATGGGGGACATTGTGCTGGTTGCCATGTTGTATTGGTGACTTCCAAGTCAGCCATATTGCATGGGGGACATTGTGCTGGTGGCCATGTTCTATAGGTGACTTCCAAGTCAGCCATATTGCATTTGGGACATTGTGCTGGTTGTCTTGTATAGGTGACTTCCAAGTCAGCCATATTGCTTGGGGGACATTGTGCTGGTTGCCATGTCCTATAGGTGACTTCCAAGTCAGCCATATTGCATGGGGGACATTGTGCTGGTTGTCTTGTATAGGTGACTTCCAAGTCAGCCATATTGCATGGGGGACATTGTGCTGGTTGCCATGTTGTATAGGTGACTTCCAAGTCAGCCATATTGCATGGGGGACATTGTGCTGGTTGTCTTGTATAGGTGACTGCCAAGTCAGCCATATTGCATGGGGGACATTGTGCTGGTGGCCATGTTCTATAGGTGACTTCCAAGTCAGCCACATTGCATGGGGGACATTGTGCTGGTTTCTTGTATAGGTGACTTCCAAGTCAGCCATATTGCATGGGGGACATTGTGCTGGTTGCCATGTTCTATAGGTGACTTCCAAGTCAGCCACATTGCATGGGGGACATTGTGCTGGTTTCTTGTATAGGTGACTTCCAAGTCAGCCATATTGCATGGGGGACATTGTGCTGGTTGCCATGTTGTATAGGTGACTTCCAAGCCAGCCATATTGCATGGGGGACATTGTGCTGGTTGCCATGTTGTATAGGTGACTTCCAAGTCAGCCATATTGCATGGGGGACATTGTGCTGGTTGCCATGTTGTATAGGTGACTTACAAGTGAGCCATATTGCATGGGGGACATTGTGCTGGTTGTGTTGTATAGGTGACTTCCAAGTCAGCCATATTGCATGGGGGACATTGTGCTGGTTGTATTGTATAGGTGACTTCCAAGTCAGCCATATTGCATGGGGGACATTGTGCTGGTTGTATTGTATAGGTGACTTCCAAGTCAGCCATATTGCATGGGGGACATTGTGCTGGTTGCCATGTTGTATAGGTGACTTCCAAGCCAGCCATATTGCATGGGGGACATTGTGCTGGTTGCCATGTTGTATAGGTGACTTCCAAGTCAGCCATATTGCATGGGGGACATTGTGCTGGTTGCCATGTTGTATAGGTGACTTACAAGTGAGCCATATTGCATGGGGGACATTGTGCTGGTTGTGTTGTATAGGTGACTTCCAAGTCAGCCATATTGCATGGGGGACATTGTGCTGGTTGTATTGTATAGGTGACTTCCAAGTCAGCCATATTGCATGGGGGACATTGTGCTGGTTGTATTGTATAGGTGACTTCCAAGTGAGCCATATTGCTTGGGGGACATTGTGCTCTTGGCCATGTTCTATAGGTGACTTCCAAGTCAGCCATATTGCATGGGGGACATTGTGCTGGTTGCCATGTCCTATAGGTGACTTCCAAGTCAGCCATATTGCATGGGGGACATTGTGCTGTTTGCCAGGTCCTATAGGTGACTTCCAAGTCAGCCATATTGCATGGGGGACATTGTGCTGGTTGCCATGTTGTATAGGTGACTTCCAAGTGAGCCATATTGCTTGGGGGACATGGTGCTGGTTGTGTTGTATAGGTGACTTCCAAGTCAGCCATATTGCATGGGGGACATTGTGCTGGTTGTCTTGTATAGGTGACTTCCAAGTCAGCCGTGTTGCATGGGGGACATTGTGCTGGTGGCCATGTTGTATAGGTGACTTCCAAGTCAGCCATATTGCATGGGGGACATTGTGCTGGTTGCCATGTTGTATAGGTGACTTCCAAGTCAGCCATATTGCATGGGGGACATTGTGCTGGTTGTATTGTATAGGTGACTTCCAAGTCAGCCATATTGCATGGGGGACATTGTGCTGGCTGTGTTGTATAGGTGACTTCCAAGTCAGCCATATTGCTTGGGGGACATTGTGCTGGTTGTATTGTATAGGTGACTTCCAAGTCAGCCATATTGCATGGGGGACATTGTGCTGGTTGTATTGTATAGGTGACTTCCAAGTCAGCCATATTGCATGGGGGACATTGTGCTGGTGGCCATGTCCTATAGGTGACTTCCAAGTCAGCCATATTGCATGGGGGACATTGTGCTGGTTGTCTTGTATAGGTGACTTCCATGTCAGCCATATTGCTTGGGGGACATTGTGCTGGTTGTATTGTATAGGTGACTTCCAAGTCAGCCATATTGCATGGGGGACATTGTGCTGGTTGCCATGTTGTATTGGTGACTTCCAAGTCAGCCATATTGCATGGGGGACATTGTGCTGGTGGCCATGTTCTATAGGTGACTTCCAAGTCAGCCATATTGCATTTGGGACATTGTGCTGGTTGTCTTGTATAGGTGACTTCCAAGTCAGCCATATTGCTTGGGGGACATTGTGCTGGTTGCCATGTCCTATAGGTGACTTCCAAGTCAGCCATATTGCATGGGGGACATTGTGCTGGTTGCCATGTTGTATAGGTGACTTCCAAGTCAGCCATATTGCATGGGGGACATTGTGCTGGTTGTCTTGTATAGGTGACTGCCAAGTCAGCCATATTGCATGGGGGACATTGTGCTGGTGGCCATGTTCTATAGGTGACTTCCAAGTCAGCCACATTGCATGGGGGACATTGTGCTGGTTTCTTGTATAGGTGACTTCCAAGTCAGCCATATTGCATGGGGGACATTGTGCTGGTTGCCATGTTCTATAGGTGACTTCCAAGTCAGCCACATTGCATGGGGGACATTGTGCTGGTTTCTTGTATAGGTGACTTCCAAGTCAGCCATATTGCATGGGGGACATTGTGCTGGTTGCCATGTTGTATAGGTGACTTCCAAGCCAGCCATATTGCATGGGGGACATTGTGCTGGTTGCCATGTTGCATAGGTGACTTCCAAGTCAGCCATATTGCATGGGGGACATTGTGCTGGTTGCCATGTTGTATAGGTGACTTACAAGTGAGCCATATTGCATGGGGGACATTGTGCTGGTTGTGTTGTATAGGTGACTTCCAAGTCAGCCATATTGCATGGGGGACATTGTGCTGGTTGTATTGTATAGGTGACTTCCAAGTCAGCCATATTGCATGGGGGACATTGTGCTGGTTGTATTGTATAGGTGACTTCCAAGTCAGCCATATTGCATGGGGGACATTGTGCTGGTTGCCATGTTGTATAGGTGACTTCCAAGCCAGCCATATTGCATGGGGGACATTGTGCTGGTTGCCATGTTGTATAGGTGACTTCCAAGTCAGCCATATTGCATGGGGGACATTGTGCTGGTTGCCATGTTGTATAGGTGACTTACAAGTGAGCCATATTGCATGGGGGACATTGTGCTGGTTGTGTTGTATAGGTGACTTCCAAGTCAGCCATATTGCATGGGGGACATTGTGCTGGTTGTATTGTATAGGTGACTTCCAAGTCAGCCATATTGCATGGGGGACATTGTGCTGGTTGTATTGTATAGGTGACTTCCAAGTGAGCCATATTGCTTGGGGGACATTGTGCTCTTGGCCATGTTCTATAGGTGACTTCCAAGTCAGCCATATTGCATGGGGGACATTGTGCTGGTTGCCATGTCCTATAGGTGACTTCCAAGTCAGCCATATTGCTTGGGGGACATTGTGCTGGTTGCCATGTCCTATAGGTGACTTCCAAGTCAGCCATATTGCATGGGGGACATTGTGCTGGTTGTCTTGTATAGGTGACTTCCAAGTCAGCCATATTGCATGTGGGACATTGTGCTGGTTGCCATGTTGTATAGGTGACTTCCAAGTCAGCCATATTGCATGGGGGACATTGTGCTGGTTGTCTTGTATAGGTGACTTCCATGTCAGCCATATTGCTTGGGGGACATTGTGCTGGTTGTATTGTATAGGTGACTTCCAAGTCAGCCATATTGCATGGGGGACATTGTGCTGGTTGCCATGTTGTATAGGTGACTTACAAGTGAGCCATATTGCATGGGGGACATTGTGCTGGTTGTGTTGTATAGGTGACTTCCAAGTCAGCCATATTGCATGGGGGACATTGTGCTGGTTGTATTGTATAGGTGACTTCCAAGTCAGCCATATTGCATGGGGGACATTGTGCTGGTTGTATTGTATAGGTGACTTCCAAGTCAGCCATATTGCATGGGGGACATTGTGCTGGTTGCCATGTTGTATAGGTGACTTCCAAGCCAGCCATATTGCATGGGGGACATTGTGCTGGTTGCCATGTTGTATAGGTGACTTCCAAGTCAGCCATATTGCATGGGGGACATTGTGCTGGTTGCCATGTTGTATAGGTGACTTACAAGTGAGCCATATTGCATGGGGGACATTGTGCTGGTTGTGTTGTATAGGTGACTTCCAAGTCAGCCATATTGCATGGGGGACATTGTGCTGGTTGTATTGTATAGGTGACTTCCAAGTCAGCCATATTGCATGGGGGACATTGTGCTGGTTGTATTGTATAGGTGACTTCCAAGTGAGCCATATTGCTTGGGGGACATTGTGCTCTTGGCCATGTTCTATAGGTGACTTCCAAGTCAGCCATATTGCTTGGGGGACATTGTGCTGGTTGCCATGTCCTATAGGTGACTTCCAAGTCAGCCATATTGCATGGGGGACATTGTGCTGGTTGTCTTGTATAGGTGACTTCCAAGTCAGCCATATTGCATGGGGGACATTGTGCTGGTTGCCATGTTGTATAGGTGACTTCCAAGTCAGCCATATTGCATGGGGGACATTGTGCTGGTTGTCTTGTATAGGTGACTGCCAAGTCAGCCATATTGCATGGGGGACATTGTGCTGGTGGCCATGTTCTATAGGTGACTTCCAAGTCAGCCACATTGCATGGGGGACATTGTGCTGGTTTCTTGTATAGGTGACTTCCAAGTCAGCCATATTGCATGGGGGACATTGTGCTGGTTGCCATGTTCTATAGGTGACTTCCAAGTCAGCCACATTGCATGGGGGACATTGTGCTGGTTTCTTGTATAGGTGACTTCCAAGTCAGCCATATTGCATGTGGGACATTGTGCTGGTTGCCATGTTGTATAGGTGACTTCCAAGCCAGCCATATTGCATGGGGGACATTGTGCTGGTTGCCATGTTGCATAGGTGACTTCCAAGTCAGCCATATTGCATGGGGGACATTGTGCTGGTTGCCATGTTGTATAGGTGACTTACAAGTGAGCCATATTGCATGGGGGACATTGTGCTGGTTGTGTTGTATAGGTGACTTCCAAGTGAGCCATATTGCATGGGGGACATTGTGCTGGTTGTATTGTATAGGTGACTTCCAAGTCAGCCATATTGCATGGGGGACATTGTGCTGGTTGTATTGTATAGGTGACTTCCAAGTCAGCCATATTGCATGGGGGACATTGTGCTGGTTGCCATGTTGTATAGGTTACTTCCAAGTCAGCCATATTGCATGGGGGACATTGTGCTGGTTGTCTTGTATAGGTGACTGCCAAGTCAGCCATATTGCATGGGGGACATTGTGCTGGTGGCCATGTTCTATAGGTGACTTCCAAGTCAGCCACATTGCATGGGGGACATTGTGCTGGTTTCTTGTATAGGTGACTTCCAAGTCAGCCATATTGCATGGGGGACATTGTGCTGGTTGCCATGTTCTATAGGTGACTTCCAAGTCAGCCACATTGCATGGGGGACATTGTGCTGGTTTCTTGTATAGGTGACTTCCAAGTCAGCCATATTGCATGGGGGACATTGTGCTGGTTGCCATGTTGTATAGGTGACTTCCAAGCCAGCCATATTGCATGGGGGACATTGTGCTGGTTGCCATGTTGCATAGGTGACTTCCAAGTCAGCCATATTGCATGGGGGACATTGTGCTGGTTGCCATGTTGTATAGGTGACTTACAAGTGAGCCATATTGCATGGGGTACATTGTGCTGGTTGTGTTGTATAGGTGACTTCCAAGTCAGCCATATTGCATGGGGGACATTGTGCTGGTTGTATTGTATAGGTGACTTCCAAGTCAGCCATATTGCATGGGGGACATTGTGCTGGTTGTATTGTATAGGTGACTTCCAAGTCAGCCATATTGCATGGGGGACATTGTGCTGGTTGCCATGTTGTATAGGTGACTTCCAAGCCAGCCATATTGCATGGGGGACATTGTGCTGGTTGCCATGTTGTATAGGTGAATTCCAAGTCAGCCATATTGCATGGGGGACATTGTGCTGGTTGCCATGTTGTATAGGTGACTTACAAGTGAGCCATATTGCATGGGGGACATTGTGCTGGTTGTGTTGTATAGGTGACTTCCAAGTCAGCCATATTGCATGGGGGACATTGTGCTGGTTGTATTGTATAGGTGACTTCCAAGTCAGCCATATTGCATGGGGGACATTGTGCTGGTTGTATTGTATAGGTGACTTCCAAGTGAGCCATATTGCTTGGGGGACATTGTGCTCTTGGCCATGTTCTATAGGTGACTTCCAAGTCAGCCATATTGCATGGGGGACATTGTGCTGGTTGCCATGTCCTATAGGTGACTTCCAAGTCAGCCATATTGCTTGGGGGACATTGTGCTGGTTGCCATGTCCTATAGGTGACTTCCAAGTCAGCCATATTGCATGGGGGACATTGTGCTGGTTGTCTTGTATAGGTGACTTCCAAGTCAGCCATATTGCATGTGGGACATTGTGCTGGTTGCCATGTTGTATAGGTGACTTCCAAGTCAGCCATATTGCATGGGGGACATTGTGCTGGTTGTCTTGTATAGGTGACTTCCATGTCAGCCATATTGCTTGGGGGACATTGTGCTGGTTGTATTGTATAGGTGACTTCCAAGTCAGCCATATTGCATGGGGGACATTGTGCTGGTTGCCATGTTGTATAGGTGACTTACAAGTGAGCCATATTGCATGGGGGACATTGTGCTGGTTGTGTTGTATAGGTGACTTCCAAGTCAGCCATATTGCATGGGGGACATTGTGCTGGTTGTATTGTATAGGTGACTTCCAAGTCAGCCATATTGCATGGGGGACATTGTGCTGGTTGTATTGTATAGGTGACTTCCAAGTCAACCATATTGCATGGGGGACATTGTGCTGGTTGCCATGTTGTATAGGTGACTTCCAAGCCAGCCATATTGCATGGGGGACATTGTGCTGGTTGCCATGTTGTATAGGTGACTTCCAAGTCAGCCATATTGCATGGGGGACATTGTGCTGGTTGCCATGTTGTATAGGTGACTTACAAGTGAGCCATATTGCATGGGGGACATTGTGCTGGTTGTGTTGTATAGGTGACTTCCAAGTCAGCCATATTGCATGGGGGACATTGTGCTGGTTGTATTGTATAGGTGACTTCCAAGTCAGCCATATTGCATGGGGGACATTGTGCTGGTTGTATTGTATAGGTGACTTCCAAGTGAGCCATATTGCTTGGGGGACATTGTGCTCTTGGCCATGTTCTATAGGTGACTTCCAAGTCAGCCATATTGCTTGGGGGACATTGTGCGGGTTGCCATGTCCTATAGGTGACTTCCAAGTCAGCCATATTGCATGGGGGACATTGTGCTGGTTGTCTTGTATAGGTGACTTCCAAGTCAGCCATATTGCATGGGGGACATTGTGCTGGTTGCCATGTTGTATAGGTGACTTCCAAGTCAGCCATATTGCATGGGGGACATTGTGCTGGTTGTCTTGTATAGGTGACTGCCAAGTCAGCCATATTGCATGGGGGACATTGTGCTGGTGGCCATGTTCTATAGGTGACTTCCAAGTCAGCCACATTGCATGGGGGACATTGTGCTGGTTTCTTGTATAGGTGACTTCCAAGTCAGCCATATTGCATGGGGGACATTGTGCTGGTTGCCATGTTCTATAGGTGACTTCCAAGTCAGCCACATTGCATGGGGGACATTGTGCTGGTTTCTTGTATAGGTGACTTCCAAGTCAGCCATATTGCATGTGGGACATTGTGCTGGTTGCCATGTTGTATAGGTGACTTCCAAGCCAGCCATATTGCATGGGGGACATTGTGCTGGTTGCCATGTTGCATAGGTGACTTCCAAGTCAGCCATATTGCATGGGGGACATTGTGCTGGTTGCCATGTTGTATAGGTGACTTACAAGTGAGCCATATTGCATGGGGGACATTGTGCTGGTTGTGTTGTATAGGTGACTTCCAAGTGAGCCATATTGCATGGGGGACATTGTGCTGGTTGTATTGTATAGGTGACTTCCAAGTCAGCCATATTGCATGGGGGACATTGTGCTGGTTGTATTGTATAGGTGACTTCCAAGTCAGCCATATTGCATGGGGGACATTGTGCTGGTTGCCATGTTGTATAGGTGACTTCCAAGTCAGCCATATTGCATGGGGGACATTGTGCTGGTTGTCTTGTATAGGTGACTGCCAAGTCAGCCATATTGCATGGGGGACATTGTGCTGGTGGCCATGTTCTATAGGTGACTTCCAAGTCAGCCACATTGCATGGGGGACATTGTGCTGGTTTCTTGTATAGGTGACTTCCAAGTCAGCCATATTGCATGGGGGACATTGTGCTGGTTGCCATGTTCTATAGGTGACTTCCAAGTCAGCCACATTGCATGGGGGACATTGTGCTGGTTTCTTGTATAGGTGACTTCCAAGTCAGCCATATTGCATGGGGGACATTGTGCTGGTTGCCATGTTGTATAGGTGACTTCCAAGCCAGCCATATTGCATGGGGGACATTGTGCTGGTTGCCATGTTGCATAGGTGACTTCCAAGTCAGCCATATTGCATGGGGGACATTGTGCTGGTTTCCATGTTGTATAGGTGACTTACAAGTGAGCCATATTGCATGGGGTACATTGTGCTGGTTGTGTTGTATAGGTGACTTCCAAGTCAGCCATATTGCATGGGGGACATTGTGCTGGTTGTATTGTATAGGTGACTTCCAAGTCAGCCATATTGCATGGGGGACATTGTGCTGGTTGTATTGTATAGGTGACTTCCAAGTCAGCCATATTGCATGGGGGACATTGTGCTGGTTGCCATGTTGTATAGGTGACTTCCAAGCCAGCCATATTGCATGGGGGACATTGTGCTGGTTGCCATTTTGTATAGGTGAATTCCAAGTCAGCCATATTGCATGGGGGACATTGTGCTGGTTGCCATGTTGTATAGGTGACTTACAAGTGAGCCATATTGCATGGGGGACATTGTGCTGGTTGTGTTGTATAGGTGACTTCCAAGTCAGCCATATTGCATGGGGGACATTGTGCTGGTTGTATTGTATAGGTGACTTCCAAGTCAGCCATATTGCATGGGGGACATTGTGCTGGTTGTATTGTATAGGTGACTTCCAAGTGAGCCATATTGCTTGGGGGACATTGTGCTCTTGGCCATGTTCTATAGGTGACTTCCAAGTCAGCCATATTGCATGGGGGACATTGTGCTGGTTGCCATGTCCTATAGGTGACTTCCAAGTCAGCCATATTGCATGGGGGACATTGTGCTGTTTGCCAGGTCCTATAGGTGACTTCCAAGTCAGCCATATTGCATGGGGGACATTGTGCTGGTTGCCATGTTGTATAGGTGACTTCCAAGTGAGCCATATTGCTTGGGGGACATGGTGCTGGTTGTGTTGTATAGGTGACTTCCAAGTCAGCCATATTGCATGGGGGACATTGTGCTGGTTGTCTTGTATAGGTGACTTCCAAGTCAGCCGTGTTGCATGGGGGACATTGTGCTGGTGGCCATGTTGTATAGGTGACTTCCAAGTCAGCCATATTGCATGGGGGACATTGTGCTGGTTGCCATGTTGTATAGGTGACTTCCAAGCCAGCCATATTGCATGGGGGACATTGTGCTGGTTGCCATGTTGTATAGGTGACGTACAAGTCAGCCATATTGCATGGGGGACATTGTGCTGGTTGCCATGTCCCATAGGTGACTTCCAAGTCAGCCACATTGCATGGGGGAAATTGTGCTGGTTGTCTTGTATAGGTGACTTTTAAGTCAGCCATGTTGCTTGGGGGACATTGTGCTGGTTGCCATGTTGTATAGGTGACTTCCAAGTCAGCCATATTGCTTGGGGGACATTGTGCTGGTTTCCATGTTGTATAGGTGACTTCCAAGTCAGCCATATTGCATGGGGGACATTGTGCTGGTGGCCATGTTCTATAGGTGACTTCCAAGTCAGCCATATTGCATGGGGGACATTGTGCTGGTTGTCTTGTATAGGTGACTTCCAAGTCAGCCATATTGCATGGGGGACATTGTGCTGGTTGTGTTGTATAGGTGACTTCCAAATCAGCCATATTGCATGGGGGACATTGTGCTGGTTGTATTGTATAGGTGACTTCCAAGTCAGCCATATTGCATGGGGGACATTGTGCTGGTTGTATTGTATAGGTGACTTCCAAGTCAGCCATTTTGCATGGGGGACATTGTGCTGGTGGCCATGTCCTATAGGTGACTTCCAAGTCAGCCATATTGCATGGGGGACATTGTGCTGGGTGTCTTGTATAGGTGACTTCCAAGTCAGCCATATTGCTTGGGGGACATTGTGCTGGTTGTATTGTATAGGTGACTTCCAAGTCAGCCATATTGCATGGGGGACATTGTGTTGGTTGCCATGTTGTATAGGTGACTTCCAAGTCAGCCATATTGCATGGGGGACATTGTGCTGGTGGCCATGTTCTATAGTTGACTTCCAAGTCAGCCATATTGCATTTGGGACATTGTGCTGGTTGTCTTGTATAGGTGACTTCCAAGTCAGCCATATTGCATGGGGGACATGGTGCTGGTTGCCATGTTGTATAGGTGACTTCCAAGTCAGCCATATTGCATGGGGGACATTGTGCTGGTTGTATTGTATAGGTGACTTCCAAGTCAGCCATATTGCATGGGGGACATTGTGCTGGTTGTATTGTATTGTTGACTTCCAAGTCAGCCATATTGCATGGGGGACATTGTGCTGGTGGCCATGTCCTATACGTGACTTCCAAGTCAACCATATTGCATGGAGGACATTGTGCTGGTTGTCTTGTATAGGTGACTTCCAAGTCAGCCATATTGCTTGGGGGACATTGTGCTGGTTGTATTGTATAGGTGACTTCCAAGTCAGCCATATTGCATGGGGGACATTGTGCTGGTTGCCATGTTGTATAGGTGACTTCCAACTCAGCCATATTGCATGGGGGACATTGTGCTGGTGGCCATGTTCTATAGGTGACTTCTAAGTCAGCCATATTGCATTTGGGACATTGTGCTGGTTGTCTTATATAGGTGACTTCCAAGTCAGCCATATTGCTTGGGGGACATTGTGCTGGTTGCCATGTCCTATAGGTGACTTCTGTGTCAGCCATATTGCATGGGGGACATTGAGCTGGTTGTCTTGTATAGGTGACTTCCAAGTCAGCCATATTGCATGGGGGACATTGTGCTGGTTGCCATGTTGTATAGGTGACTTCCAAGTCAGCCATATTGCATGGGGGACATTGTGCTGGTTGCCATGTTGTATAGGTGACTTCCAAGTGAGCCATGTTGCTTGGGGGACATTGTGCTGGTTGTGTTGTATAGGTGACTTCCAAGTCAGCCATTTTGCATGGGGGACATTGTGCTGGTTGTCTTGTATAGGTGACTTCCAAGTCAGCCGTGTTGCATGGGGGACATTGTGCTGGTGGCCATGTTCTATAGGTGACTTCCAAGTCAGCCATATTGCATGGGGGACACTGTGCTGTTTGCCATGTTGTATAGGTGACTTCCAAGTGAGCCATATTGCTTGGGGGACATTGTGCTGGTTGCCATGTTGTATAGGTGACTTCCAAGTCAGCCATATTGCATGGGGGACATTGTGCTGGTAGCCATGTTCTATAGGTGACTTCCAAGTCAGCCACATTGCATGGGGGACATTGTGCTGGTTTCTTGTATAGGTGAGTTCCAAGTCAGCCATATTGCATGGAGGACATTGTGCTGGTTGCCATGTTGTATAGGTGACTTTCAAGTCAGCCATATTGCATGGGGGACATTGTGCTGGTTGCCATGTTGTATAGGTGACTTCCAAGTCAGCCATATTGCATGGGGGACATTGTGCTGGTTGCCATGTTGTATAGGTGAATTCCAAGTGAGCCATATTGCATGGGGGACATTGTGCTGGTTGTGTTGTATAGGTGACTTCCAAGTCAGCCATATTGCATGGGGGACATTGTGCTGGTTGTGTTGTATAGGTGACTTCCAAGTCAGCCATATTGCATGGGGGACATTGTGCTGGTTGTATTGTATAGGTGACTTCCAAGTCAGCCATATTGCATGGGGGACATTGTGCTGGTTGTATTGTATAGGTGACTTCCAAGTCAGCCATATTGCATGGGGGACATTGTGCTGGTGGCCATGTTCTATAGGTGACTTCCAAGTCAGCCATATTGCATGGGGGACATTGTGCTGGTTGCCATGTCCTATAGGTGACTTCCAAGTCAGCCATATTGCATGGGGGACATTGTGCTGGTTGTCTTGTATAGGTGACTTCCAAGTCAGCCATATTGCTTCGGGGACATTGTGCTGGTTGCCATGTTCTATTAGGTGACTTCCAAGTCAGCCATATTGCTTAGGGGACATTGTGCTGGTGGCCATGTTCTATAGGTGACTTCCAAGTCAGCCATATTGCTTGGGGGACATTGTGCTGGTTGCCATGTTGTATAGGTGACTTCCAAGTCAGCCATATTGCATGGGGGACATTGTGCTGGTGGCCATGTTCTATAGGTGACTTCCAAGTCAGCCATATTGCATGGGGGACATTGTGCTGGTTGTCTTGTATAGGTGACTTCCAAGTCAGCCATATTGCATTGGGGACATTGTGCTGGTGGCCATGTTCTATAGGTGACTTCCAAGTCAGCCATATTGCTTGGGGGACATTGTGCTGGTTGTATTGTATAGGTGACTTCCATGTCAGCCATATTGCTTGGGGGACATTGTGCTGGTTGCCATGTTGTATAGGTGACTTCCAAGTCAGCCATATTGCATGGGGGACATTGTGCTGGTTGCCATGTCCTATAGGTGACTTCCAAGTCAGCCATATTGCATGGGGGAAATTGTGCTGGTTGTCTTTTATAGGTGACTTTTAAGTCAGCCATATTGCTTGGGGGACATTGTGCTGGTTGCCATGTTCTATAGGTGACTTCCAAGTCAGCCATATTGCTTGGGGGACATTGTGCTGGTTGCCATGTTGTATAGGTGACTTCCAAGTCAGCCATATTGCTTGGGGGACATTGTGCTGGTTGTCTTGTATAGGTGACTTCCAAGTCAGCCGTGTTGCATGGGGGACATTGTGCTGGTGGCCATGTTGTATAGGTGACTTCCAAGTCAGCCATATTGCATGGGGGACATTGTGCTGGTTGCCATGTTGTATAGGTGACTTCCAAGTCAGCCATATTGCATGGGGGACATTGTGCTGGTTGCCATGTTGTATAGGTGACTTACAAGTCAGCCATATTGCATGGGGGACATTGTGCTGGTTGCCATGTCCTATAGGTGACTTCCAAGTCAGCCACATTGCATGGGGGAAATTGTGCTGGTTGTCTTGTATAGGTGACTTTTAAGTCAGCCATATTGCTTGGGGGACATTGTGCTGGTTGCCATGTTGTATAGGTGACTTCCAAGTCAGCCATATTGCTTGGGGGACATTGTGCTGGTTGCCATGTTGTATAGGTGACTTCCAAGTCAGCCATATTGCATGGGGGACATTGTGCTGGTGGCCATGTTCTATAGGTGACTTCCAAGTCAGCCATATTGCATGCGGGACATTGTGCTGGTTGTCTTGTATAGGTGACTTCCAAGTCAGCCATATTGCATGGGGGACATTGTGCTGGTTGTGTTTTATAGGTGACTTCCAAATCAGCCATATTGCATGGGGGACATTGTGCTGGTTGTATTGTATAGGTGACTTCCAAGTCAGCCATATTGCATGGGGGACATTTTGCTGGTTGTATTGTATAGGTGACTTCCAAGTCAGCCATATTGCATGGGGGACATTGTGCTGGTGGCCATGTCCTATAGGTGACTTCCAAGTCAGCCATATTGCATGGGGGACATTGTGCTGGTTGTCTTGTATAGGTGACTTCCAAGTCAGCCATATTGCTTGGGGGACATTGTGCTGGTTGTATTGTATAGGTGACTTCCAAGTCAGCCATATTGCATGGGGGACATTGTGTTGGTTGCCATGTTGTATAGGTGACTTCCAAGTCAGCCATATTGCATGGGGGACATTGTGCTTGTTGTCTTGTATAGGTGACTTCCCAGTCAGCCATATTGCTTCGGGGACATTGTGCTGGTTGCCATGTTCTATTAGGTGACTTCCAAGTCAGCCATATTGCTTGGGGGACATTGTGCTGGTGGCCATGTTCTATAGGTGACTTCCAAGTCAGCCATATTGCTTGGGGGACATTGTGCTGGTTGCCATGTTGTATAGGTGACTTCCAAGTCAGCCATATTGCATGGGGGACATTGTGCTGGTGGCCATGTTCTATAGGTGACTTCCAAGTCAGCCATATTGCATGGGGGACATTGTGCTGGTTGTCTTGTATAGGTGACTTCCAAGTCAGCCATATTGCATGGGGGACATTGTGCTGGTGGCCATGTTCTATAGGTGACTTCCAAGTCAGCCATATTGCTTGGGGGACATTGTGCTGGTTGTATTGTATAGGTGACTTCCAAGTCAGCCATATTGCATGGGGGACATTGTGCTGGTTGCCATGTTGTATAGGTGACTTCCAAGTCAGCCATATTGCATGGGGGACATTGTGCTGGTTGCCATGTTGTATAGGTGACTTCCAAGTCAGCCATATTGCTTGGGGGACATTGTGCTGGTTGTCTTGTATAGGTGACTTCCAAGTCAGCCGTGTTGCATGGGGGACATTGTGCTGGTGGCCATGTTGTATAGCTGACTTCCAAGTCAGCCATATTGCATGGGGGACATTGTGCTGGTTGCCATGTTGTATAGGTGACTTCCAAGTCAGCCATATTGCATGGGGGACATTGTGCTGGTTGCCATGTTGTATAGGTGACTTACAAGTCAGCCATATTGCATGGGGGACATTGTGCTGGTTGCCATGTCCTATAGGTGACTTCCAAGTCAGCCACATTGCATGGGGGAAATTGTGCTGGTTGTCTTGTATAGGTGACTTTTAAGTCAGCCATATTGCTTGGGGGACATTGTGCTGGTTGCCATGTTGTATAGGTGACTTCCAAGTCAGCCATATTGCTTGGGGGACATTGTGCTGGTTGCCATGTTGTATAGGTGACTTCCAAGTCAGCCATATTGCATGGGGGACATTGTGCTGGTGGCCATGTTCTATAGGTGACTTCCAAGTCAGCCATATTGCATGCAGGACATTGTGCTGGTTGTCTTGTATAGGTGACTTCCAAGTCAGCCATATTGCATGGGGGACATTGTGCTGGTTGTGTTGTATAGGTGACTTCCAAATCAGCCATATTGCATGGGGGACATTGTGCTGGTTGTATTGTATAGGTGACTTCCAAGTCAGCCATATTGCATGGGGGACATTGTGCTGGTTGTATTGTATAGGTGACTTCCAAGTCAGCCATATTGCATGGGGGACATTGTGCTAATGGCCATGTCCTATAGGTGACTTCCAAGTCAGCCATATTGCATGGGGGACATTGTGCTGGTTGTCTTGTATAGGTGACTTCCAAGTCAGCCATATTGCTTGGGGGACATTGTGCTGGTTGTATTGTATAGGTGACTTCCAAGTCAGCCATATTGCATGGGGGACATTGTGTTGGTTGCCATGTTGTATAGGTGACTTCCAAGTCAGCCATATTGCATGGGGGACATTGTGCTGGTGGCCATGTTCTATAGGTGACTTCCAAGTCAGCCATATTGCATTTGGGACATTGTGCTGGTTGTCTTGTATAGGTGACTTCCAAGTCAGCCATATTGCATGGGGGACATTGTGCTGGTTGCCATGTTGTATAGGTGACTTCCAAGTCAGCCATATTGCATGGGGGACATTGTGCTGGTTGTATTGTATAGGTGACTTCCAAGTCAGCCATATTGCATGGGGGACATTGTGCTGGTTGTATTGTATAGGTGACTTCCAAGTCAGCCATATTGCATGGGGGACATTGTGCTGGTGGCCATGTCCTATAGGTGACTTCCAAGTCAACCATATTGCATGGGAGACATTGTGCTGGTTGTCTTGTATAGGTGACTTCCAAGTCAGCCATATTGCTTGGGGGACATTGTGCTGGTTGTATTGTATAGGTGACTTCCAAGTCAGCCATATTGCATGGGGGACATTGTGCTGGTTGCCATGTTGTATAGGTGACTTCCAATTCAGCCATATTGCATGGGGGACATTGTGCTGGTGGCCATGTTCTATAGGTGACTTCCAAGTCAGACATATTGCATGGGGGACATTGTGCTGGTTGCCATGTCCTATAGGTGACTTCCAAGTCAGCCACATTGCATGGGGGAAATTGTGCTGGTTGTCTTGTATAGGTGACTTCCAACTCAGCCATATTGCTTGGGGGACATTGTGCTGGTTGCCATGTCCTATAGGTGACTTCTGTGTCAGCCATATTGCATGGGGGACATTGAGCTGGTTGTCTTGTATAGGTGACTTCCAAGTCAGCCATATTGCATGGGGGACATTGTGCTGGTTGCCATGTTGTATAGGTGACTTCCAAGTCAGCCATATTGCATGGGGGACATTGTGCTGGTTGCCATGTTGTATAGGTGACTTCCAAGTGAGCCATATTGCTTGGGGGACATTGTGCTGGTTGTGTTGTATAGGTGACTTCCAAGTCAGCCATTTTGCATGGGGGACATTGTGCTGGTTGTCTTGTATAGGTGACTTCCAAGTCAGCCGTGTTGCATGGGGGACATTGTGCTGGTGGCCATGTTCTATAGGTGACTTCCAAGTCAGCCATATTGCATGGGGGACACTGTGCTGGTTGCCATGTTGTATAGGTGACTTCCAAGTGAGCCATATTGCTTGGGGGACATTGTGCTGGTTGCCATGTTGTATAGGTGACTTCCAAGTCAGCCATATTGCATGGGGGACATTGTGCTGGTAGCCATGTTCTATAGGTGACTTCCAAGTCAGCCACATTGCATGGGGGACATTGTGCTGGTTTCTTGTATAGGTGAGTTCCAAGTCAGCCATATTGCATGGAGGACATTGTGCTGGTTGCCATGTTGTATAGGTGACTTTCAAGTCAGCCATATTGCATGGGGGACATTGTGCTGGTTGCCATGTTGTATAGGTGACTTCCAAGTCAGCCATATTGCATGGGGGACATTGTGCTGGTTGCCATGTTGTATAGGTGAATTCCAAGTGAGCCATATTGCATGGGGGACATTGTGCTGGTTGTGTTGTATAGGTGACTTCCAAGTCAGCCATATTGCATGGGGGACATTGTGCTGGTTGTGTTGTATAGGTGACTTCCAAGTCAGCCATATTGCATGGGGGACATTGTGCTGGTTGTATTGTATAGGTGACTTCCAAGTCAGCCATATTGCATGGGGGACATTGTGCTGGTTGTATTGTATAGGTGACTTCCAAGTCAGCCATATTGCTTGGGGGACATTGTGCTGGTGGCCATGTTCTATAGGTGACTTCCAAGTCAGCCATATTGCATGGGGGACATTGTGCTGGTTGCCATGTCCTATAGGTGACTTCCAAGTCAGCCATATTGCATGGGGGACATTGTGCTGGTTGTCTTGTATAGGTGACTTCCAAGTCAGCCATATTGCTTCGGGGACATTGTGCTGGTTGCCATGTTCTATTAGGTGACTTCCAAGTCAGCCATATTGCTTAGGGGACATTGTGCTGGTGGCCATGTTCTATAGGTGACTTCCAAGTCAGCCATATTGCTTGGGGGACATTGTGCTGGTTGCCATGTTGTATAGGTGACTTCCAAGTCAGCCATATTGCATGGGGGACATTGTGCTGGTGGCCATGTTCTATAGGTGACTTCCAAGTCAGCCATATTGCATGGGGGACATTGTGCTGGTTGTCTTGTATAGGTGACTTCCAAGTCAGCCATATTGCATTGGGGACATTGTGCTGGTGGCCATGTTCTATAGGTGACTTCCAAGTCAGCCATATTGCTTGGGGGACATTGTGCTGGTTGTATTGTATAGGTGACTTCCATGTCAGCCATATTGCTTGGGGGACATTGTGCTGGTTGCCATGTTGTATAGGTGACTTCCAAGTCAGCCATATTGCATGGGGGACATTGTGCTGGTTGCCATGTCCTATAGGTGACTTCCAAGTCAGCCATATTGCATGGGGGAAATTGTGCTGGTTGTCTTTTATAGGTGACTTTTAAGTCAGCCATATTGCTTGGGGGACATTGTGCTGGTTGCCATGTTCTATAGGTGACTTCCAAGTCAGCCATATTGCTTGGGGGACATTGTGCTGGTTGCCATGTTGTATAGGTGACTTCCAAGTCAGCCATATTGCTTGGGGGACATTGTGCTGGTTGTCTTGTATAGGTGACTTCCAAGTCAGCCGTGTTGCATGGGGGACATTGTGCTGGTGGCCATGTTGTATAGGTGACTTCCAAGTCAGCCATATTGCATGGGGGACATTGTGCTGGTTGCCATGTTGTATAGGTGACTTCCAAGTCAGCCATATTGCATGGGGGACATTGTGCTGGTTGCCATGTTGTATAGGTGACTTACAAGTCAGCCATATTGCATGGGGGACATTGTGCTGGTTGCCATGTCCTATAGGTGACTTCCAAGTCAGCCACATTGCATGGGGGAAATTGTGCTGGTTGTCTTGTATAGGTGACTTTTAAGTCAGCCATATTGCTTGGGGGACATTGTGCTGGTTGCCATGTTGTATAGGTGACTTCCAAGTCAGCCATATTGCTTGGGGGACATTGTGCTGGTTGCCATGTTGTATAGGTGACTTCCAAGTCAGCCATATTGCATGGGGGACATTGTGCTGGTGGCCATGTTCTATAGGTGACTTCCAAGTCAGCCATATTGCTTGGGGGACATTGTGCTGGTTGCCATGTTGTATAGGTGACTTCCAAGTCAGCCATATTGCATGGGGGACATTGTGCTGGTGGCCATGTTCTATAGGTGACTTCCAAGTCAGCCATATTGCATGGGGGACATTGTGCTGGTTGTCTTGTATAGGTGACTTCCAAGTCAGCCATATTGCATTGGGGACATTGTGCTGGTGGCCATGTTCTATAGGTGACTTCCAAGTCAGCCATATTGCTTGGGGGACATTGTGCTGGTTGTATTGTATAGGTGACTTCCATGTCAGCCATATTGCTTGGGGGACATTGTGCTGGTTGCCATGTTGTATAGGTGACTTCCAAGTCAGCCATATTGCATGGGGGACATTGTGCTGGTTGCCATGTCCTATAGGTGACTTCCAAGTCAGCCATATTGCATGGGGGAAATTGTGCTGGTTGTCTTTTATAGGTGACTTTTAAGTCAGCCATATTGCTTTGGGGACATTGTGCTGGTTGCCATGTTCTATAGGTGACTTCCAAGTCAGCCATATTGCTTGGGGGACATTGTGATGGTTGCCATGTTGTATAGGTGACTTCCAAGTCAGCCATATTGCTTGGGGGACATTGTGCTGGTTGTCTTGTATAGGTGACTTCCAAGTCAGCCGTGTTGCATGGGGGACATTGTGCTGGTGGCCATGTTGTATAGGTGACTTCCAAGTCAGCCATATTGCATGGGGGACATTGTGCTGGTTGCCATGTTGTATAGGTGACTTCCAAGTCAGCCATATTGCATGGGGGACATTGTGCTGGTTGCCATGTTGTATAGGTGACTTACAAGTCAGCCATATTGCATGGGGGACATTGTGCTGGTTGCCATGTCCTATAGGTGACTTCCAAGTCAGCCACATTGCATGGGGGAAATTGTGCTGGTTGTCTTGTATAGGTGACTTTTAAGTCAGCCATATTGCTTGGGGGACATTGTGCTGGTTGCCATGTTGTATAGGTGACTTCCAAGTCAGCCATATTGCTTGGGGGACATTGTGCTGGTTGCCATGTTGTATAGGTGACTTCCAAGTCAGCCATATTGCATGGGGGACATTGTGCTGGTGGCCATGTTCTATAGGTGACTTCCAAGTCAGCCATATTGCATGCGGGACATTGTGCTGGTTGTCTTGTATAGGTGACTTCCAAGTCAGCCATATTGCATGGGGGACATTGTGCTGGTTGTGTTTTATAGGTGACTTCCAAATCAGCCATATTGCATGGGGGACATTGTGCTGGTTGTATTGTATAGGTGACTTCCAAGTCAGCCATATTGCATGGGGGACATTGTGCTGGTTGTATTGTATAGGTGACTTCCAAGTCAGCCATATTGCATGGGGGACATTGTGCTGGTGGCCATGTCCTATAGGTGACTTCCAAGTCAGCCATATTGCATGGGGGACATTGTGCTGGTTGTCTTGTATAGGTGACTTCCAAGTCAGCCATATTGCTTGGGGGACATTGTGCTGGTTGTATTGTATAGGTGACTTCCAAGTCAGCCATATTGCATGGGGGACATTGTGTTGGTTGCCATGTTGTATAGGTGACTTCCAAGTCAGCCATATTGCATGGGGGACATTGTGCTGGTTGTCTTGTATAGGTGACTTCCAAGTCAGCCATATTGCTTCGGGGACATTGTGCTGGTTGCCATGTTTTATTAGGTGACTTCCAAGTCAGCCATATTGCTTGGGGGACATTGTGCTGGTGGCCATGTTCTATAGGTGAATTCCAAGTCAGCCATATTGCTTGGGGGACATTGTGCTGGTTGCCATGTTGTATAGGTGACTTCCAAGTCAGCCATATTGCATGGGGGACATTGTGCTGGTGGCCATGTTCTATAGGTGACTTCCAAGTCAGCCATATTGCATGGGGGACATTGTGCTGGTTGTCTTGTATAGGTGACTTCCAAGTCAGCCATATTGCATGGGGGACATTGTGCTGGTGGCCATGTTCTATAGGTGACTTCCAAGTCAGCCATATTGCTTGGGGGACATTGTGCTGGTTGTATTGTATAGGTGACTTCCAAGTCAGCCATATTGCATGGGGGACATTGTGCTGGTTGCCATGTTGTATAGGTGACTTCCAAGTCAGCCATATTGCATGGGGGACATTGTGCTGGTTGCCATGTTGTATAGGTGACTTCCAAGTCAGCCATATTGCTTGGGAGACATTGTGCTGGTTGTCTTGTATAGGTGACTTCCAAGTCAGCCGTGTTGCATGGGGGACATTGTGCTGGTGGCCATGTTGTATAGCTGACTTCCAAGTCAGCCATATTGCATGGGGGACATTGTGCTGGTTGCCATGTTGTATAGGTGACTTCCAAGTCAGCCATATTGCATGGGGGACATTGTGCTGGTTGCCATGTTGTATAGGTGACTTACAAGTCAGCCATATTGCATGGGGGACATTGTGCTGGTTGCCATGTCCTATAGGTGACTTCCAAGTCAGCCACATTGCATGGGGGAAATTGTGCTGGTTGTCTTGTATAGGTGACTTTTAAGTCAGCCATATTGCTTGGGGGACATTGTGCTGGTTGCCATGTTGTATAGGTGACTTCCAAGTCAGCCATATTGCTTGGGGGACATTGTGCTGGTTGCCATGTTGTATAGGTGACTTCCAAGTCAGCCATATTGCATGGGGGACATTGTGCTGGTGGCCATGTTCTATAGGTGACTTCCAAGTCAGCCATATTGCATGCAGGACATTGTGCTGGTTGTCTTGTATAGGTGACTTCCAAGTCAGCCATATTGCATGGGGGACATTGTGCTGGTTGTGTTGTATAGGTGACTTCCAAATCAGCCATATTGCATGGGGGACATTGTGCTGGTTGTATTGTATAGGTGACTTCCAAGTCAGCCATATTGCATGGGGGACATTGTGCTGGTTGTATTGTATAGGTGACTTCCAAGTCAGCCATATTGCATTGGGGACATTGTGCTAATGGCCATGTCCTATAGGTGACTTCCAAGTCAGCCATATTGCATGGGGGACATTGTGCTGGTTGTCTTGTATAGGTGACTTCCAAGTCAGCCATATTGCTTGGGGGACATTGTGCTGGTTGTATTGTATAGGTGACTTCCAAGTCAGCCATATTGCATGGGGGACATTGTGTTGGTTGCCATGTTGTATAGGTGACTTCCAAGTCAGCCATATTGCATGGGGGACATTGTGCTGGTGGCCATGTTCTATAGGTGACTTCCAAGTCAGCCATATTGCATTTGGGACATTGTGCTGGTTGTCTTGTATAGGTGACTTCCAAGTCAGCCATATTGCATGGGGGACATTGTGCTGGTTGCCATGTTGTATAGGTGACTTCCAAGTCAGCCATATTGCATGGGGGACATTGTGCTGGTTGTATTGTATAGGTGACTTCCAAGTCAGCCATATTGCATGGGGGACATTGTGCTGGTTGTATTGTATAGGTGACTTCCAAGTCAGCCATATTGCATGGGGGACATTGTGCTGGTGGCCATGTCCTATAGGTGACTTCCAAGTCAACAATATTGCATGGGAGACATTGTGCTGGTTGTCTTGTATAGGTGACTTCCAAGTCAGCCATATTGCTTGGGGGACATTGTGCTGGTTGTATTGTATAGGTGACTTCCAAGTCAGCCATATTGCATGGGGGACATTGTGCTGGTTGCCATGTTGTATAGGTGACTTCCAAGTCAGCCATATTGCATCAGAATCAGAATCAGAATCAGAAAGGGTTTTATTCGCCATGTAAGTTCACACCGACACGGAATTTACTTTGGCAGGATGGTGCATACATTCAACATATAGGAATCTAAAATCTTAAATAAGTTTTAAACAAGTCTTACTATAATAAGGGTTAAAAGTCTAACACTAAGGGGCTGAAGTATATAAAATTAAATAAATATCGAATATAAAATAGCTTTAAGATATAATTTAAAAATACAAATAGGGAAACATAGTTAATATCAGCAACGTGTCGTTATGTAGATCAAATGTTAAAAACAGTGTTAGCCCTTGGCCTTGTTTAACAGGCCAGCAGCAGATGGGAAGAAACTGTTTTTATGGCGTGAAGTTTTGGTCCTGATGGACCGAAGCCTTCTGCCGGAGGGGAGTAGCTGAAACAGAGAGTGTCCAGGGTGGGAGAAATCGGCCATAATCTTCCTCGCTCGCCTCATAGACCTTGTCGTGTGCAGGTCCTCGAGGGTCGGTAGATTGCAGGCAATTACCTTCTCAGCAGTGTGGATGATACGCTGCAGTCTGCTCTTGTCCTTGGCAGTGGCAGCAGCGTACCAGACGGTTATGGAGGAGGTGAGGATGGATTCAATGATCGCTGTATAGAATTGCACCATCATTGTCTTTGGCAGGTTGAATTTCTTCAGCTGCCGTAGAAAGTACATCCTCTGTTGAGCTTTCTTGGTGAGGGAGCTGATGTTCACTTCCCACTTGAGGTCCCGGGAGAGAATAGTGCCCAGGAAGCGGAAGGACTCTACAATTTTTACTGGGGAGTCTAACAGGGTGATGGGGGTGAGTGGTGCTGTATTCTTCCTGAAGTCCACAACCATCTCAACTGTCTTTAGAGCATTTAGCTCTAAGTTGTTCTGGCTACACCAGGTCACCAGATTGTCAGCTTCCCACCTATAGTCAGACTCATCCCCACCAGAGATCAGCCCAATGAGGGTGGTGTCATCCGCAAACTTCAATAGTTTGACGGACAGATGATTGGAGGTGCAGCTGTTGGTATACAGGGAGAAGAGCAGAGGGGAAAGGACGCAGCCCTGAGGAGTTCCGGTGCTGATGGACCTGGAGCCAGAGACTTGTGTTCCCAGCTTAACGCACTGCTTCCTGTCAGACAGGAAGTCTGTGATCCATTTACAGGTGGTGTATGGCACGTTCAGCTGGAAGAGCTTGTCCTGAAGCAGGGCAGGGATGATGGTGTTGAAGGCAGAGCTGAAGTCCACAAACAGGATCCTGGCGTAGGATGCTGGGGCGTCCAGATGCTGTAGGGTGAAGTGGAGGGCCATGTTAACTGCATCGTCCACAGACCTGTTGGCTCTGTAGGCAAACTGAAGGGGGTCCAGGAGAGGGTCTGTGATGGCTTTGAGGTGTGCCAGGACCAGGCGCTCAAAAGACTTCATTACCACAGATGTAAGGGCGACCGGTCTGTAATCATTTAGTCCTGTTGGCCTTAGCTTTTTGGGCACAGGGATGATGGTGGAGGACTTGAGACAGGCTGGTACATGGCATGTCTCCAGGGAGGTGTTAAAGATGTTGGTGAACACCGGAGACAGCTGGTCAGCGCAGTGCCTGAGGGTGGCTGGAGAGACAGAGTCCGGCCCGGCTGCTTTGCGTGGATTCTGCCTCTTGAAAAGTCTATTAACTTCTCCCTCCTGAAAGGAGATAGTCGTCTCTGTAGTATTGGTGGGGGATGGGGCCTCTTGGGTTGGAAGGGGTGGTTCAGGACAGTCCAATTGTCTTTCAAATCTACAGTAGAACTCGTTCAGGTCGTTGGCTAGGCGGGAGTCGTTAGTGGTGTGGGGGGCTCTGGGTTTGTAGTTGGTGATCTGCCTGAGCCCTCTCCAGACAGAAGCAGCGTCGTTTGTAGAGAACTGGTGTTTTAGTCTCTCTGAGTACAGTCGTTTAGCCTCTCTCACCGCTTTGCTAAACCTGTTCTTCGACTCCTTGAATCTGTCTCTATCTCCACTCCTAAACGCTTCCTCCTTCTCCAACCTCAACCTTCTGAGCTTTGCTGAGAACCAGGGCTTATTGTTGTTAAAGTTCACCCTGGTACGTGTTGGGATACAGCAGTCCTCACAGAAGCTGATGTAGGACGTCACAGCCTCTGTGAGTTCATCTAGACTATTGGTAGCAGTCGTGAACATATCCCAGTCAGTACAGTCTAAGCACGCCCGCAAATCTTCCACAGCCTCACTGGTCCACTGTTTAGATGTCCTCACAGCAGGTTTACAGAGTTTTAGTTTCTGCCTGTATGCAGGAATCAGGTGGACCATGGCATGGTCAGAGTGTCCTAGTGCTGCTCGGGGGACGGCGTGGTAGGCTCTACTGACTGTAGTGTAACAGTGATCCAGAGTGTTCCCTTCTCTGGTTGGGCATTTAATGAATTGTATGTATTTGGGGAGTTCGTGGCTGAGATTACCTTTGTTAAAGTCGCCAAGTACGATAACCAACGAATCTGGATTTGCTCGCTCCACACTCAGAATCTGATCGGCGAGCATGCGTTGGGCCTCTTTAACCTGAGGACAAGGCGGCAAATAAACTCCGACCAAAATGAGCGACGCGAACTCGCGAGGCGAGTAAAACGGTTTACAGGTTATAAAAATTGATTCAAGGAGTGGAGAACAATGTTGCAGAATCACTGTGACATCTACACACCAGCCACTGTTAATGTAAAAACAAATACCACCGCCTTTCGTCTTGCCGGAGAGTGCTATGTCACGATCCGATCTTACAAGATGGAATCCTGCTAGTTGTAGCGAAGTGTCCGGAATCAAATCACACAGCCATGTTTCCGTGAAGCACAATGCAGAAGCTGAAAGAAAGTCTTTGTTTTTTACCATCAGTAGCTGAAGTTCATCCATTTTGTTGTACAGTGAACGTACGTTGGAGAGGAAAAAACTCGGAAGCACTGTTCGGATCCCGCGTCTGCGTAGCCGTACTAGAGCCCCCGACCGTTTACCCCTTGGGCGGCGTTTCGTTGCTTGAGCAAAGCCTAGCGCGGCATTGAATAGAATGCCTACTAATTCTGCCGCTGGAAGCAGAAAAGTAGGAATTAAATCCACAGGAGTTGTTTCCCTGATATTTAAAAGTTCGTCTCTTGTTAGAGAACTCCGAAAATCTTGGCAAAACACTGAATTGACAGACAAAACAAGACAAAACAGGGCGCACCGACCGGCTGAGGCTACCATCATCAGCGCCATCTTCGCACCAGCACGGGTGTGCTGAACAGCAGGACTCCCTCACCAGCACTGGTGTGTTGAACAGTAGGCCCCTCTCACCAGCATGGGAGTGGTGAACAGCAGGCCCCTCTCACCAACACGGGTGTGATGAACAGTAGGCCTCTCTCACCAGCATGGAAGTGAACAGCAGGCCCCTCTCACCAACACGGGGGTGATGAACAGCACGCCCCTCACACCAGCACGGGTGTGATGAATAGTAGGCCTCTCTCACCAGCACGGGTGTGATGAACAGCAGGCCCCTCTCACCAGCATGGGTGTGTTGAACAGCAGGCCCCTCTCACCAGCACGGGTGTGTTGAACAGCAGGCCCCTCTCACCAGCACGGGTGTGTTGAACAGCAGGCCCCTCTCACCAGCACGGGTGTGCTGAACAGTAGGCCCCTCTCACCAGCACGGGTCTGTTGAACAGCAGGCCCCTCTCACCAGCACGGGTGTGCTGAACAGTAGGCCCCTCAACACGGGTGTGCTGAACAGCAGGCCTCTCTCACCAACACGGGTGTGCTGAACAGTAGGCCCCTCAACAGCAGGCCCCTCTCACCAGCACGGGTGTGCTGAACAGCAGGCCCCTCAACACGGGTGTGCTGAACAGCAGGCCTCTCTCACCAGCACCGGTGTGCTGAACAGCAGGCCCCTCTCACCAACACGGATGTGATGAACAGCAGGCCCCTCTCACCAGCACGGGTGTGCTGAACAGCAGGCCCCTCAACACGTGTGAGCTGAACAGCAGGCCTCTCTCACCAGCACGGGTGTGCTGAACAGCAGGCCCCTCTCACCAGCACGGGTGTGCTGAAAAGCAGGCCCCTCTCACCAGCACGGGTGTGTTGAACAGCAGGCCTCTCTCACCAGCACGGGTGTGCTGAAAAGCAGGCCCCTCTCACCAGCACGGGTGTGTTGAACAGCAGGCCTCTCTCACCAGCAAGGGTGTGCTGAAAAGCAGGCCCCTCTCACCAACACGGGTGTGTTGAACAGCAGGCCTCTCTCACCAGCAAGGGTGTGCTGAACAGCAGGCCCCTCAACACGGGTGTACTGAACAGCAGGCCTCTCTCACCAGCACGGGTGTGATGAACAGCAGGCCCCAAAACAGCAGGCCTCTCTCACCAGCACGGGTGTGATGAACAGCAGGCCTCTCTCACCAGCACGAGTGTGTTGAACAGCAAGCCCCTCTCAAGACAAAACAAGACAAAACTGGACAAAACAGGGCGCACCAACCGGCCGAGGCTGCCATCATCGGCGCCATCATGGGGGACATTGTGCTGGTGGCCATGTTCTATAGGTGACTTCCAAGTCAGCCATATTGCATGGGGGACATTGTGCTGGTTGCCATGTCCTATAGGTGACTTCCAAGTCAGCCACATTGCATGGGGGAAATTGTGCTGGTTGTCTTGTATAGGTGACTTTTAAGTCAGCCATATTGCTTGGGGGACATTGTGCTGGTTGCCATGTTGTATAGGTGACTTCCAAGTCAGCCATATTGCTTGGGGGACATTGTGCTGGTTGCCATGTTGTATAGGTGACTTCCAAGTCAGCCATATTGCATGGGGGACATTGTGCTGGTGGCCATGTTCTATAGGTGACTTCCAAGTCAGCCATATTGCATGCAGGACATTGTGCTGGTTGTCTTGTATAGGTGACTTCCAAGTCAGCCATATTGCATGGGGGACATTGTGCTGGTTGTGTTGTATAGGTGACTTCCAAATCAGCCATATTGCATGGGGGACATTGTGCTGGTTGTATTGTATAGGTGACTTCCAAGTCAGCCATATTGCATGGGGGACATTGTGCTGGTTGTATTGTATAGGTGACTTCCAAGTCAGCCATATTGCATGGGGGACATTGTGCTAATGGCCATGTCCTATAGGTGACTTCCAAGTCAGCCATATTGCATGGGGGACATTGTGCTGGTTGTCTTGTATAGGTGACTTCCAAGTCAGCCATATTGCTTGGGGGACATTGTGCTGGTTGTATTGTATAGGTGACTTCCAAGTCAGCCATATTGCATGGGGGACATTGTGTTGGTTGCCATGTTGTATAGGTGACTTCCAAGTCAGCCATATTGCATGGGGGACATTGTGCTGGTGGCCATGTTCTATAGGTGACTTCCAAGTCAGCCATATTGCATTTGGGACATTGTGCTGGTTGTCTTGTATAGGTGACTTCCAAGTCAGCCGTGTTGCATGGGGGACATTGTGCTGGTGGCCATGTTCTATAGGTGACTTCCAAGTCAGCCATATTGCATGGGGGACACTGTGCTGGTTGCCATGTTGTATAGGTGACTTCCAAGTGAGCCATATTGCTTGGGGGACATTGTGCTGGTTGCCATGTTGTATAGGTGACTTCCAAGTCAGCCATATTGCATGGGGGACATTGTGCTGGTAGCCATGTTCTATAGGTGACTTCCAAGTCAGCCACATTGCATGGGGGACATTGTGCTGGTTTCTTGTATAGGTGAGTTCCAAGTCAGCCATATTGCATGGAGGACATTGTGCTGGTTGCCATGTTGTATAGGTGACTTTCAAGTCAGCCATATTGCATGGGGGACATTGTGCTGGTTGCCATGTTGTATAGGTGACTTCCAAGTCAGCCATATTGCATGGGGGACATTGTGCTGGTTGCCATGTTGTATAGGTGAATTCCAAGTGAGCCATATTGCATGGGGGACATTGTGCTGGTTGTGTTGTATAGGTGACTTCCAAGTCAGCCATATTGCATGGGGGACATTGTGCTGGTTGTGTTGTATAGGTGACTTCCAAGTCAGCCATATTGCATGGGGGACATTGTGCTGGTTGTATTGTATAGGTGACTTCCAAGTCAGCCATATTGCATGGGGGACATTGTGCTGGTTGTATTGTATAGGTGACTTCCAAGTCAGCCATATTGCTTGGGGGACATTGTGCTGGTGGCCATGTTCTATAGGTGACTTCCAAGTCAGCCATATTGCATGGGGGACATTGTGCTGGTTGCCATGTCCTATAGGTGACTTCCAAGTCAGCCATATTGCATGGGGGACATTGTGCTGGTTGTCTTGTATAGGTGACTTCCAAGTCAGCCATATTGCTTCGGGGACATTGTGCTGGTTGCCATGTTCTATTAGGTGACTTCCAAGTCAGCCATATTGCTTAGGGGACATTGTGCTGGTGGCCATGTTCTATAGGTGACTTCCAAGTCAGCCATATTGCTTGGGGGACATTGTGCTGGTTGCCATGTTGTATAGGTGACTTCCAAGTCAGCCATATTGCATGGGGGACATTGTGCTGGTGGCCATGTTCTATAGGTGACTTCCAAGTCAGCCATATTGCATGGGGGACATTGTGCTGGTTGTCTTGTATAGGTGACTTCCAAGTCAGCCATATTGCATTGGGGACATTGTGCTGGTGGCCATGTTCTATAGGTGACTTCCAAGTCAGCCATATTGCTTGGGGGACATTGTGCTGGTTGTATTGTATAGGTGACTTCCATGTCAGCCATATTGCTTGGGGGACATTGTGCTGGTTGCCATGTTGTATAGGTGACTTCCAAGTCAGCCATATTGCATGGGGGACATTGTGCTGGTTGCCATGTCCTATAGGTGACTTCCAAGTCAGCCATATTGCATGGGGGAAATTGTGCTGGTTGTCTTTTATAGGTGACTTTTAAGTCAGCCATATTGCTTGGGGGACATTGTGCTGGTTGCCATGTTCTATAGGTGACTTCCAAGTCAGCCATATTGCTTGGGGGACATTGTGCTGGTTGCCATGTTGTATAGGTGACTTCCAAGTCAGCCATATTGCTTGGGGGACATTGTGCTGGTTGTCTTGTATAGGTGACTTCCAAGTCAGCCGTGTTGCATGGGGGACATTGTGCTGGTGGCCATGTTGTATAGGTGACTTCCAAGTCAGCCATATTGCATGGGGGACATTGTGCTGGTTGCCATGTTGTATAGGTGACTTCCAAGTCAGCCATATTGCATGGGGGACATTGTGCTGGTTGCCATGTTGTATAGGTGACTTACAAGTCAGCCATATTGCATGGGGGACATTGTGCTGGTTGCCATGTCCTATAGGTGACTTCCAAGTCAGCCACATTGCATGGGGGAAATTGTGCTGGTTGTCTTGTATAGGTGACTTTTAAGTCAGCCATATTGCTTGGGGGACATTGTGCTGGTTGCCATGTTGTATAGGTGACTTCCAAGTCAGCCATATTGCTTGGGGGACATTGTGCTGGTTGCCATGTTGTATAGGTGACTTCCAAGTCAGCCATATTGCATGGGGGACATTGTGCTGGTGGCCATGTTCTATAGGTGACTTCCAAGTCAGCCATATTGCATGCGGGACATTGTGCTGGTTGTCTTGTATAGGTGACTTCCAAGTCAGCCATATTGCATGGGGGACATTGTGCTGGTTGTGTTTTATAGGTGACTTCCAAATCAGCCATATTGCATGGGGGACATTGTGCTGGTTGTATTGTATAGGTGACTTCCAAGTCAGCCATATTGCATGGGGGACATTGTGCTGGTTGTATTGTATAGGTGACTTCCAAGTCAGCCATATTGCATGGGGGACATTGTGCTGGTGGCCATGTTCTATAGGTGACTTACAAGTCAGCCATATTGCATTTGGGACATTGTGCTGGTTGTCTTGTATAGGTGACTTCCAAGTCAGCCATATTGCTTGGGGGACATTGTGCTGGTTGCCATGTCCTATAGGTGACTTCCAAGTCAGCCATATTGCATGGGGGACATTGTGCTGGTTGTCTTGTATAGGTGACTTCCAAGTCAGCCATATTGCATGGGGGACATTGTGCTGGTTGTATTGTATAGGTGACTTACAAGTCATCCATATTGCATGGGGGACATTGTGCTGGTTGCCATGTTGTATAGGTGACTTCCAAGTCAGCCATATTGCTTGGGGGACATTGTGCTGGTGGCCATGTTCTATAGGTGACTTCCAAGTCAGCTATATTGCATGGGGGACATTGTGCTGGTTGCCATGTCCTATAGGTGACTTCCAAGTCAGCCATATTGCATGGGGGACATTGTGCTGGTTGTCTTGTATAGGTGACTTCCAAGTCAGCCATATTGCTTGGGGGACATTGTGCTGGTTGCCATGTTCTATAGGTGACTTGCAAGTCAGCCATATTGCTTGGGGGACATTGTGCTGGTGGCCATGTTCTATAGGTGACTTCCAAGTCAGCCATATTGCTTGGGGGACATTGTGCTGGTTGCCATGTTGTATAGGTGACTTCCAAGTCAGCCATATTGCATGGGGGACATTGTGCTGGTGGCCATGTTCTATAGGTGACTTCCAAGTCAGCCATATTGCATGGGGGACATTGTGCTGGATGCCATGTTGTATAGGTGACTTCCAAGTCAGCCATATTGCATGGCGGACATTGTGCTGGTTGTATTGTATAGGTGACTTCCAAGTCAGCCATATTGCATGGGGGACATTGTGCTGGTTGCCATGTCCTATAGGTGACTTCCAAGTCAGCCATATTGCATGGGGGAAATTGTGCTGGTTGTCTTGTATAGGTGACTTCCAAGTCAGCAATATTGCTTGGGGGACATTGTGCTGGTTGCCATGTTCTATAGGTGACTTCCAAGTCAGCCATATTGCATGGGGGACATTGTGCTGGTGGCCATGTTCTATAGGTGACTTCCAAGTCAGCCATATTGCATGGGGGACATTGTGCTGGTTGCCATGTCCTATAGGTGACTTCCAAGTCAGCCATATTGCATGGGGGACATTGTGCTGGTTGTCTTGTATAGGTGAATTCCAAGTCAGCCATATTGCTTGGGGGACATTGTGCTGGTTGCCATGTTCTATAGGTGACTTCCAAGTCAGCCATATTGCTTGGGGGACATTGTGCTGGTGGCCATGTTCTATAGGTGACTTCCAAGTCAGCCATATTGCTTGGGGGACATTGTGCTGGTTGTATTGTATAGGTGACTTCCAAGTCAGCCATATTGCATGGGGGACATTGTGCTGGTGGCCATGTCCTATAGGTGACTTCCAAGTCAGCCATATTGCATGGGGGACATTGTGCTGGTTGTCTTGTATAGGTGACTTCCAAGTCAGCCATATTGCATGGGGGAAATTGTGCTGGTTGCCATGTTGTATAGGTGACTTCCAAGTCAGCCATATTGCATGGGGGACAATGTGCTGGTGGCCATGTTCTATAGGTGACTTCCAAGTCAGCCATATTGCATTTGGGACATTGTGCTGGTTGTCTTGTATAGGTGACTTCCAAGTCAGCCATATTGCATGGGGGACATTGTGCTGGTTGTGTTGTATAGGTGACTTCCAAATCAGCCATATTGCATGGGGGACATTGTGATGGTTGTATTGTATAGGTGACTTCCAAGTCAGCCATATTGCATGGGGGACATTGTGCTGGTTGTCTTGTATAGGTGACTTCCAAGTCAGCCATATTGCATGGGGGACATTGTGCTGGTTGTCTTGTATAGGTGACTTCCAAGTCAGCCATATTGCTTGGGGGACATTGTGCTGGTTGTATTGTATAGGTGACTTCCAAGTCAGCCATATTGCATGGGGGACATTGTGCTGGTTGCCATGTTGTATAGGTGACTTCCAAGTCAGCCATATTGCATTTGGGACATTGTGCTGGTTGTATTATATAGGTGACTTCCAAGTCAGCCATATTGCATGGGGGACATTGTGCTGGTTGTATTGTATAGGTGACTTCCAAGTCAGCCATATTGCATGGGGGACATTGTGCTGGTTGTATTGTATAGGTGACTTCCAAGTCATCCATATTGCATGGGGGACATTGTGCTGGTTGCCATGTTGTATAGGTGACTTCCAAGTCAGCCATATTGCATGGGGGACATTGTGCTGGTGGCCATGTTCTATAGGTGACTTCCAAGTCAGCCATATTGCATTTGGAACATTGTGCTGGTTGTCTTGTATAGGTGACTTCCAAGTCAGCCATATTGCTTGGGGGACATTGTGCTGGTTGCCATGTCCTATAGGTGACATCCAAGTCAGCCATATTGCATGGGGGACATTGTGCTGGTTGTCTTGTATAGGTGACTTCCAAGTCAGCCATATTGCATGGGGGACATTGTGCTGGTTGTATTGTATAGGTGACTTCCAAGTAATCCATATTGCATGGGGGACATTGTGCTGGTTGCCATGTTGTATAGGTGACTTCCAAGTCAGCCATATTGCATGGGGGACATTGTGCTGGTGGCCATGTTCTATAGGTGACTTCCAAGTCAGCCATATTGCATTTGGGACATTGTGCTGGTTGTCTTGTATAGGTGACTTCCAAGTCAGCCATATTGCTTGGGGGACAATGTGCTGGTTGTATTGTATAGGTGACTTCCAAGTCAGCCATATTGCTTGGGGGACATTGTGCTGGTGGCCATGTTCTATAGGTGACTTCCAAGTCAGCCATATTGCATGGGGGACATTGTGCTGGTTGTATGTTGTATAGGTGACTTCCAAGTCAGCCATATTGCATGGGGGACATTGTGCTGGTGGCAATGTTCTATAGGTGACTTCCAAGTCAGCCATATTGCATTTGGGACATTGTGCTGGTTGTCTTGTATAGGTGACTTCCAAGTCAGCCATATTGCTTGGGGGACATTGTGCTGGTTGCCATGTCCTATAGGTGACTTCCAAGTCAGCCATATTGCATGGGGGACATTGTGCTGGTTGTCTTGTATAGGTGACTTCCAAGTAAGCCATATTGCATGGGGGACATTGTGCTGGTTGCCATGTTGTATAGGTGACTTCCAAGTCAGCCATATTGCATGGGGGACATTGTGCTGGTTGTATTGTTTAGGTGACTTCCAAGTCAGCCATATTGCATGGGGGACATTGTGCTGGTTGTATTGTATAGGTGACTTCCAAGTAAGCCATATTGCATGCGGGACATTGTGCTGGTTGCCAAGTCCTATAGGTGACTTCCAAGTCAGCCATATTGCATGGGGGACATTGTGCTGGTTGTCTTGTATAGGTGACTTCCAAGTCAGCCATATTGCTAGGGGGACATTGTGCTGGTTGCCATGTTCTATAGGTGACTTCCAAGTCAGCCATATTGCTTGGGGGACATTGTGCTGGTGGCCATGTTCTATTAGGTGACTTCCAAGTCAGCCATATTGCTTGGGGGACATTGTGCTGGTTGCCATGTTGTATAGGTGACTTCCATATTGCATGGGGGACATTGTGCTGGTTGTCTTGTATAGGTGACTTCCAAGTCAGCCATATTGCATGGGGGACATTGTGCTGGTTGTCTTGTATAGGTGACTTCCAAGTCAGCCATATTGCTTGGGGGACATTGTGCTGGTTGTATTGTATAGGTGACTTCCAAGTCAGCCATATTGCATGGGGGACAGTGTGCTGGTTGCCATGTTGTATAGGTGACTTCCAAGTCAGCCATATTGCATTTGGGACATTGTGCTGGTTGTATTGTATAGGTGACTTCCAAGTCAGCCATATTGCATGGGGGACATTGTGCTGGTTGTATTGTATAGGTGACTTCCAAGTCAGCCATATTGCATGGGGGACATTGTGCTGGTTGTATTGTATAGGTGACTTCCAAGTCAGCCATATTGCATGGGGGACATTGTGCTGGTGGCCATGTTCTATAGGTGACTTACAAGTCAGCCATATTGCATTTGGGACATTGTGCTGGTTGTCTTGTATAGGTGACTTCCAAGTCAGCCATATTGCTTGGGGGACATTGTGCTGGTTGCCATGTCCTATAGGTGACTTCCAAGTCAGCCATATTGCATGGGGGACATTGTGCTGGTTGTCTTGTATAGGTGACTTCCAAGTCAGCCATATTGCATGGGGGACATTGTGCTGGTTGTATTGTATAGGTGACTTACAAGTCATCCATATTGCATGGGGGACATTGTGCTGGTTGCCATGTTGTATAGGTGACTTCCAAGTCAGCCATATTGCTTGGGGGACATTGTGCTGGTGGCCATGTTCTATAGGTGACTTCCAAGTCAGCTATATTGCATGGGGGACATTGTGCTGGTTGTCATGTCCTATAGGTGACTTCCAAGTCAGCCATATTGCATGGGGGACATTGTGCTGGTTGTCTTGTATAGGTGACTTCCAAGTCAGCCATATTGCTTGGGGGACATTGTGCTGGTTGCCATGTTCTATAGGTGACTTGCAAGTCAGCCATATTGCTTGGGGGACATTGTGCTGGTGGCCATGTTCTATAGGTGACTTCCAAGTCAGCCATATTGCTTGGGGGACATTGTGCTGGTTGCCATGTTGTATAGGTGACTTCCAAGTCAGCCATATTGCATGGGGGACATTGTGCTGGTGGCCATGTTCTATAGGTGACTTCCAAGTCAGCCATATTGCATGGGGGACATTGTGCTGGATGCCATGTTGTATAGGTGACTTCCAAGTCAGCCATATTGCATGGCGGACATTGTGCTGGTTGTATTGTATAGGTGACTTCCAAGTCAGCCATATTGCATGGGGGACATTGTGCTGGTTGCCATGTCCTATAGGTGACTTCCAAGTCAGCCATATTGCATGGGGGAAATTGTGCTGGTTGTCTTGTATAGGTGACTTCCAAGTCAGCAATATTGCTTGGGGGACATTGTGCTGGTTGCCATGTTCTATAGGTGACTTCCAAGTCAGCCATATTGCATGGGGGACATTGTGCTGGTGGCCATGTTCTATAGGTGACTTCCAAGTCAGCCATATTGCATGGGGGACATTGTGCTGGTTGCCATGTCCTATAGGTGACTTCCAAGTCAGCCATATTGCATGGGGGACATTGTGCTGGTTGTCTTGTATAGGTGAATTCCAAGTCAGCCATATTGCTTGGGGGACATTGTGCTGGTTGCCATGTTCTATAGGTGACTTCCAAGTCAGCCATATTGCTTGGGGGACATTGTGCTGGTGGCCATGTTCTATAGGTGACTTCCAAGTCAGCCATATTGCTTGGGGGACATTGTGCTGGTTGTATTGTATAGGTGACTTCCAAGTCAGCCATATTGCATGGGGGACATTGTGCTGGTGGCCATGTCCTATAGGTGACTTCCAAGTCAGCCATATTGCATGGGGGACATTGTGCTGGTTGTCTTGTATAGGTGACTTCCAAGTCAGCCATATTGCATGGGGGAAATTGTGCTGGTTGCCATGTTGTATAGGTGACTTCCAAGTCAGCCATATTGCATGGGGGACAATGTGCTGGTGGCCATGTTCTATAGGTGACTTCCAAGTCAGCCATATTGCATTTGGGACATTGTGCTGGTTGTCTTGTATAGGTGACTTCCAAGTCAGCCATATTGCATGGGGGACATTGTGCTGGTTGTGTTGTATAGGTGACTTCCAAATCAGCCATATTGCATGGGGGACATTGTGCTGGTTGTATTGTATAGGTGACTTCCAAGTCAGCCATATTGCATGGGGGACATTGTGCTGGTTGTCTTGTATAGGTGACTTCCAAGTCAGCCATATTGCATGGGGGACATTGTGCTGGTTGTCTTGTATAGGTGACTTCCAAGTCAGCCATATTGCTTGGGGGACATTGTGCTGGTTGTATTGTATAGGTGACTTCCAAGTCAGCCATATTGCATGGGGGACATTGTGCTGGTTGCCATGTTGTATAGGTGACTTCCAAGTCAGCCATATTGCATTTGGGACATTGTGCTGGTTGTATTGTATAGGTGACTTCCAAGTCAGCCATATTGCATGGGGGACATTGTGCTGGTTGTATTGTATAGGTGACTTCCAAGTCAGCCATATTGCATGGGGGACATTGTGCTGGTTGTATTGTATAGGTGACTTCCAAGTCATCCATATTGCATGGGGGACATTGTGCTGGTTGCCATGTTGTATAGGTGACTTCCAAGTCAGCCATATTGCATGGGGGACATTGTGCTGGTGGCCATGTTCTATAGGTGACTTCCAAGTCAGCCATATTGCATTTGGAACATTGTGCTGGTTGTCTTGTATAGGTGACTTCCAAGTCAGCCATATTGCTTGGGGGACATTGTGCTGGTTGCCATGTCCTATAGGTGACATCCAAGTCAGCCATATTGCATGGGGGACATTGTGCTGGTTGTCTTGTATAGGTGACTTCCAAGTCAGCCATATTGCATGGGGGACATTGTGCTGGTTGTATTGTATAGGTGACTTCCAAGTAATCCATATTGCATGGGGGACATTGTGCTGGTTGCCATGTTGTATAGGTGACTTCCAAGTCAGCCATATTGCATGGGGGACATTGTGCTGGTGGCCATGTTCTATAGGTGACTTCCAAGTCAGCCATATTGCATTTGGGACATTGTGCTGGTTGTCTTGTATAGGTGACTTCCAAGTCAGCCATATTGCTTGGGGGACATTGTGCTGGTTGTATTGTATAGGTGACTTCCAAGTCAGCCATATTGCTTGGGGGACATTGTGCTGGTGGCCATGTTCTATAGGTGACTTCCAAGTCAGCCATATTGCATGGGGGACATTGTGCTGGTTGCCATGTCCTATAGGTGACTTCCAAGTCAGCCATATTGCATGGGGGACATTGTGCTGGTTGTCTTGTATAGGTGACTTCCAAGTCAGCCATATTGCTTGGGGGACATTGTGCTGGTTGCCATGTTCTATAGGTGACTTCCAAGTCAGCCATATTGCTTGGGGGACATTGTGCTGGTGGCCATGTTCTATAGGTGACTTCCAAGTCAGCCATATTGCATGGGGGACATTGTGCTGGTGGCCATGTTCTATAGGTGACTTCCAAGTCAGCCATATTGCATGGGGGACATTGTGCTGGTTGTCTTGTATAGGTGACTTCCAAGTCAGCCATATTGCATGGGGGACATTGTGCTGGTTGTGTTGTATAGGTGACTTCCAAATCAGCCATATTGCATGGGGGACATTGTGCTGGTTGTATTGTATAGGTGACTTCCAAGTCAGCCATATTGCATGGGGGACATTGTGCTGGTTGTATTGTATAGGTGACTTCCAAGTCAGCCATATTGCATAGGGGACATTGTGCTGGTGGCCATGTCCTATAGGTGACTTCCAAGTCAGCCATATTGCATGGGGGACATTGTGCTGGTTGTCTTGTATAGGTGACTTCCAAGTCAGCCATATTGCTTGGGGGACATTGTGCTGGTTGTATTGTATAGGTGACTTCCAAGTCAGCCATATTGCATGGGGGACATTGTGCTGGTTGCCATGTTGTATAGGTGACTTCCAAGTCAGCCATATTGCATGGGGGACATTGTGCTGGTGGCCATGTTCTATAGGTGACTTCCAAGTCAGCCATATTGCATTTGGGACATTGTGCTGGTTGTCTTGTATAGGTGACTTCCAAGTCAGCCATATTGCATGGGGGACATTGTGCTGGTTGTGTTGTATAGGTGACTTCCAAATCAGCCATATTGCATGGGGGACATTGTGCTGGTTGTATTGTATAGGTGACTTCCAAGTCAGCCATATTGCATGGGGGACATTGTGCTGGTTGTCTTGTATAGGTGACTTCCAAGTCAGCCATATTGCTTGGGGGACATTGTGCTGGTTGTATTGTATAGGTGACTTCCAAGTCAGCAATATTGCATGGGGGACATTGTGCTGGTTGCCATGTTGTATAGGTGACTTCCAAGTCAGCCATATTGCATGGGGGACATTGTGCTGGTGGCCATGTTCTATAGGTGACTTCCAAGTCAGCCATATTGCATTTGGGACATTGTGCTGGTTGTATTGTATAGGTGACTTCCAAGTCAGCCATATTGCATGGGGGACATTGTGCTGGTTGTATTGTATAGGTGACTTCCAAGTGAGCCATATTGCTTGGGGGACATTGTGCTGGTGGCCATGTTCTATAGGTGACTTCCAAGTCAGCCATATTGCATGGGGGACATTGTGCTGGTTGCCATGTCCTATAGGTGACTTCCAAGTCAGCCATATTTCATGGGGGACATTGTGCTGGTTGTCTTGTATAGGTGACTTCCAAGTCAGCCATATTGCTTGGGGGACATTGTGCTGGTTGCCATGTTCTATAGGTGACTTCCAAGTCAGCCATATTGCTTGGGGGACATTGTGCTGGTGGCCATGTTCTATAGGTGACTTCCAAGTCAGCCATATTGCTTGGGGGACATTGTGCTGGTTGCCATGTTGTATAGGTGACTTCCAAGTCAGCCATTTTGCATGGGGGACATTGTGCTGGTGGCCATGTTGTATAGGTGACTTCCAAGTCAGCCATATTGCATGGGGGACATTGTGCTGGTTGTCTTGTATAGGTGACTTCCAAGTCAGCCATATTGCATGGGGGACATTGTGCTGGTTGCCATGTTGTATAGGTGACTTCCAAGTCAGCCATATTGCATGGGGGACATTGTGCTGGTTGTATTGTATAGGTGACTTCCAAGTCAGCCATATTGCATGGGGGACATTGTGCTGGTTGTCTTGTATAGGTGACTTCCAAGTCAGCCATATTGCTTGGGGGACATTGTGCTGGTTGTATTGTATAGGTGACTTCCAAGTCATCCATATTGCATGGGGGACATTGTGCTGGTTGCCATGTTGTATAGGTGACTTCCAAGTCAGCCATATTGCATGGGGGACATTGTGCTGGTGGCCATGTTCTATAGGTGACTTCCAAGTCAGCCATATTGCATTTGGAACATTGTGCTGGTTGTCTTGTATAGGTGACTTCCAAGTCAGCCATATTGCTTGGGGGACATTGTGCTGGTTGCCATGTCCTATAGGTGACATCCAAGTCAGCCATATTGCATGGGGGACATTGTGCTGGTTGTCTTGTATAGGTGACTTCCAAGTCAGCCATATTGCATGGGGGACATTGTGCTGGTTGTATTGTATAGGTGACTTCCAAGTAATCCATATTGCATGGGGGACATTGTGCTGGTTGCCATGTTGTATAGGTGACTTCCAAGTCAGCCATATTGCATGGGGGACATTGTGCTGGTGGCCATGTTCTATAGGTGACTTCCAAGTCAGCCATATTGCATTTGGGACATTGTGCTGGTTGTCTTGTATAGGTGACTTCCAAGTCAGCCATATTGCTTGGGGGACATTGTGCTGGTTGTATTGTATAGGTGACTTCCAAGTCAGCCATATTGCTTGGGGGACATTGTGCTGGTGGCCATGTTCTATAGGTGACTTCCAAGTCAGCCATATTGCATGGGGGACATTGTGCTGGTTGCCATGTCCTATAGGTGACTTCCAAGTCAGCCATATTGCATGGGGGACATTGTGCTGGTTGTCTTGTATAGGTGACTTCCAAGTCAGCCATATTGCTTGGGGGACATTGTGCTGGTTGCCATGTTCTATAGGTGACTTCCAAGTCAGCCATATTGCTTGGGGGACATTGTGCTGGTGGCCATGTTCTATAGGTGACTTCCAAGTCAGCCATATTGCATGGGGGACATTGTGCTGGTGGCCATGTTCTATAGGTGACTTCCAAGTCAGCCATATTGCATGGGGGACATTGTGCTGGTTGTCTTGTATAGGTGACTTCCAAGTCAGCCATATTGCATGGGGGACATTGTGCTGGTTGTGTTGTATAGGTGACTTCCAAATCAGCCATATTGCATGGGGGACATTGTGCTGGTTGTATTGTATAGGTGACTTCCAAGTCAGCCATATTGCATGGGGGACATTGTGCTGGTTGTATTGTATAGGTGACTTCCAAGTCAGCCATATTGCATAGGGGACATTGTGCTGGTGGCCATGTCCTATAGGTGACTTCCAAGTCAGCCATATTGCATGGGGGACATTGTGCTGGTTGTCTTGTATAGGTGACTTCCAAGTCAGCCATATTGCTTGGGGGACATTGTGCTGGTTGTATTGTATAGGTGACTTCCAAGTCAGCCATATTGCATGGGGGACATTGTGCAGGTTGCCATGTTGTATAGGTGACTTCCAAGTCAGCCATATTGCATGGGGGACATTGTGCTGGTGGCCATGTTCTATAGGTGACTTCCAAGTCAGCCATATTGCATTTGGGACATTGTGCTGGTTGTCTTGTATAGGTGACTTCCAAGTCAGCCATATTGCATGGGGGACATTGTGCTGGTTGTGTTGTATAGGTGACTTCCAAATCAGCCATATTGCATGGGGGACATTGTGCTGGTTGTATTGTATAGGTGACTTCCAAGTCAGCCATATTGCATGGGGGACATTGTGCTGGTTGTCTTGTATAGGTGACTTCCAAGTCAGCCATATTGCTTGGGGGACATTGTGCTGGTTGTATTGTATAGGTGACTTCCAAGTCAGCAATATTGCATGGGGGACATTGTGCTGGTTGCCATGTTGTATAGGTGACTTCCAAGTCAGCCATATTGCATGGGGGACATTGTGCTGGTGGCCATGTTCTATAGGTGACTTCCAAGTCAGCCATATTGCATTTGGGACATTGTGCTGGTTGTATTGTATAGGTGACTTCCAAGTCAGCCATATTGCATGGGGGACATTGTGCTGGTTGTATTGTATAGGTGACTTCCAAGTGAGCCATATTGCTTGGGGGACATTGTGCTGGTGGCCATGTTCTATAGGTGACTTCCAAGTCAGCCATATTGCATGGGGGACATTGTGCTGGTTGCCATGTCCTATAGGTGACTTCCAAGTCAGCCATATTTCATGGGGGACATTGTGCTGGTTGTCTTGTATAGGTGACTTCCAAGTCAGCCATATTGCTTGGGGGACATTGTGCTGGTTGCCATGTTCTATAGGTGACTTCCAAGTCAGCCATATTGCTTGGGGGACATTGTGCTGGTGGCCATGTTCTATAGGTGACTTCCAAGTCAGCCATATTGCTTGGGGGACATTGTGCTGGTTGCCATGTTGTATAGGTGACTTCCAAGTCAGCCATTTTGCATGGGGGACATTGTGCTGGTGGCCATGTTGTATAGGTGACTTCCAAGTCAGCCATATTGCATGGGGGACATTGTGCTGGTTGTCTTGTATAGGTGACTTCCAAGTCAGCCATATTGCATGGGGGACATTGTGCTGGTTGCCATGTTGTATAGGTGACTTCCAAGTCAGCCATATTGCATGGGGGACATTGTGCTGGTTGTATTGTATAGGTGACTTCCAAGTCAGCCATATTGCATGGGGGACATTGTGCTGGTTGTCTTGTATAGGTGACTTCCAAGTCAGCCATATTGCTTGGGGGACATTGTGCTGGTTGTATTGTATAGGTGACTTCCAAGTCAGCCATATTGCATGGGGGAAATTGTGCTGGTTGCCATGTTGTATAGGTGACTTCCAAGTCAGCCATATTGCATGGGGGACATTGTGCTGGTGGCCATGTTCTATAGGTGACTTCCAAGTCAGCCATATTGCATTTGGGACATTGTGCTGGTTGTCTTGTATAGGTGACTTCCAAGTCAGCCATATTGCATGGGGGACATTGTGCTGGTTGTGTTGTATAGGTGACTTCCAAGTCAGCCATATTGCATGGGGGACATTGTGCTGGTTGTATTGTATAGGTGACTTCCAAGTGAGCCATATTGCTTGGGGGACATTGTGCTGGTGGCCATGTTCTATAGGTGACTTCCAAGTCAGCCATATTGCATGGGGGACATTGTGCTGGTTGCCATGTCCTATAGGTGACTTCCAAGTCAGCCATATTTCATGGGGGACATTGTGCTGGTTGTCTTGTATAGGTGACTTCCAAGTCAGCCATATTGCTTGGGGGACATTGTGCTGGTTGCCATGTTCTATAGGTGACTTCCAAGTCAGCCATATTGCATGGGGGACATTGTGCTGGTTGTCTTGTATAGGTGACTTCCAAGTCAGCCATATTGCTTGGGGGACATTGTGCTGGTTGTATTGTATAGGTGACTTCCAAGTCAGCCATATTGCATGGGGGACATTGTGCAGGTTGCCATGTTGTATAGGTGACTTCCAAGTCAGCCATATTGCATGGGGGACATTGTGCTGGTGGCCATGTTCTATAGGTGACTTCCAAGTCAGCCATATTGCATTTGGGACATTGTGCTGGTTGTCTTGTATAGGTGACTTCCAAGTCAGCCATATTGCATGGGGGACATTGTGCTGGTTGTGTTGTATAGGTGACTTCCAAATCAGCCATATTGCATGGGGGACATTGTGCTGGTTGTATTGTATAGGTGACTTCCAAGTCAGCCATATTGCATGGGGGACATTGTGCTGGTTGTCTTGTATAGGTGACTTCCAAGTCAGCCATATTGCTTGGGGGACATTGTGCTGGTTGTATTGTATAGGTGACTTCCAAGTCAGCAATATTGCATGGGGGACATTGTGCTGGTTGCCATGTTGTATAGGTGACTTCCAAGTCAGCCATATTGCATGGGGGACATTGTGCTGGTGGCCATGTTCTATAGGTGACTTCCAAGTCAGCCATATTGCATTTGGGACATTGTGCTGGTTGTATTGTATAGGTGACTTCCAAGTCAGCCATATTGCATGGGGGACATTGTGCTGGTTGTATTGTATAGGTGACTTCCAAGTGAGCCATATTGCTTGGGGGACATTGTGCTGGTGGCCATGTTCTATAGGTGACTTCCAAGTCAGCCATATTGCATGGGGGACATTGTGCTGGTTGCCATGTCCTATAGGTGACTTCCAAGTCAGCCATATTTCATGGGGGACATTGTGCTGGTTGTCTTGTATAGGTGACTTCCAAGTCAGCCATATTGCTTGGGGGACATTGTGCTGGTTGCCATGTTCTATAGGTGACTTCCAAGTCAGCCATATTGCTTGGGGGACATTGTGCTGGTGGCCATGTTCTATAGGTGACTTCCAAGTCAGCCATATTGCTTGGGGGACATTGTGCTGGTTGCCATGTTGTATAGGTGACTTCCAAGTCAGCCATTTTGCATGGGGGACATTGTGCTGGTGGCCATGTTGTATAGGTGACTTCCAAGTCAGCCATATTGCATGGGGGACATTGTGCTGGTTGTCTTGTATAGGTGACTTCCAAGTCAGCCATATTGCATGGGGGACATTGTGCTGGTTGCCATGTTGTATAGGTGACTTCCAAGTCAGCCATATTGCATGGGGGACATTGTGCTGGTGGCCATGTTCTATAGGTGACTTCCAAGTCAGCCATATTGCATTTGGGACATTGTGCTGGTTGTCTTGTATAGGTGACTTCCAAGTCAGCCATATTGCTTGGGGGACATTGTGCTGGTTGTATTGTATAGGTGACTTCCAAGTCAGCCATATTGCTTGGGGGACATTGTGCTGGTGGCCATGTTCTATAGGTGACTTCCAAGTCAGCCATATTGCATGGGGGACATTGTGCTGGTTGCCATGTCCTATAGGTGACTTCCAAGTCAGCCATATTGCATGGGGGACATTGTGCTGGTTGTCTTGTATAGGTGACTTCCAAGTCAGCCATATTGCTTGGGGGACATTGTGCTGGTTGCCATGTTCTATAGGTGACTTCCAAGTCAGCCATATTGCTTGGGGGACATTGTGCTGGTGGCCATGTTCTATAGGTGACTTCCAAGTCAGCCATATTGCATGGGGGACATTGTGCTGGTGGCCATGTTCTATAGGTGACTTCCAAGTCAGCCATATTGCATGGGGGACATTGTGCTGGTTGTCTTGTATAGGTGACTTCCAAGTCAGCCATATTGCATGGGGGACATTGTGCTGGTTGTGTTGTATAGGTGACTTCCAAATCAGCCATATTGCATGGGGGACATTGTGCTGGTTGTATTGTATAGGTGACTTCCAAGTCAGCCATATTGCATGGGGGACATTGTGCTGGTTGTATTGTATAGGTGACTTCCAAGTCAGCCATATTGCATAGGGGACATTGTGCTGGTGGCCATGTCCTATAGGTGACTTCCAAGTCAGCCATATTGCATGGGGGACATTGTGCTGGTTGTCTTGTATAGGTGACTTCCAAGTCAGCCATATTGCTTGGGGGACATTGTGCTGGTTGTATTGTATAGGTGACTTCCAAGTCAGCCATATTGCATGGGGGACATTGTGCAGGTTGCCATGTTGTATAGGTGACTTCCAAGTCAGCCATATTGCATGGGGGACATTGTGCTGGTGGCCATGTTCTATAGGTGACTTCCAAGTCAGCCATATTGCATTTGGGACATTGTGCTGGTTGTCTTGTATAGGTGACTTCCAAGTCAGCCATATTGCATGGGGGACATTGTGCTGGTTGTGTTGTATAGGTGACTTCCAAATCAGCCATATTGCATGGGGGACATTGTGCTGGTTGTATTGTATAGGTGACTTCCAAGTCAGCCATATTGCATGGGGGACATTGTGCTGGTTGTCTTGTATAGGTGACTTCCAAGTCAGCCATATTGCTTGGGGGACATTGTGCTGGTTGTATTGTATAGGTGACTTCCAAGTCAGCAATATTGCATGGGGGACATTGTGCTGGTTGCCATGTTGTATAGGTGACTTCCAAGTCAGCCATATTGCATGGGGGACATTGTGCTGGTGGCCATGTTCTATAGGTGACTTCCAAGTCAGCCATATTGCATTTGGGACATTGTGCTGGTTGTATTGTATAGGTGACTTCCAAGTCAGCCATATTGCATGGGGGACATTGTGCTGGTTGTATTGTATAGGTGACTTCCAAGTGAGCCATATTGCTTGGGGGACATTGTGCTGGTGGCCATGTTCTATAGGTGACTTCCAAGTCAGCCATATTGCATGGGGGACATTGTGCTGGTTGCCATGTCCTATAGGTGACTTCCAAGTCAGCCATATTTCATGGGGGACATTGTGCTGGTTGTCTTGTATAGGTGACTTCCAAGTCAGCCATATTGCTTGGGGGACATTGTGCTGGTTGCCATGTTCTATAGGTGACTTCCAAGTCAGCCATATTGCTTGGGGGACATTGTGCTGGTGGCCATGTTCTATAGGTGACTTCCAAGTCAGCCATATTGCTTGGGGGACATTGTGCTGGTTGCCATGTTGTATAGGTGACTTCCAAGTCAGCCATTTTGCATGGGGGACATTGTGCTGGTGGCCATGTTGTATAGGTGACTTCCAAGTCAGCCATATTGCATGGGGGACATTGTGCTGGTTGTCTTGTATAGGTGACTTCCAAGTCAGCCATATTGCATGGGGGACATTGTGCTGGTTGCCATGTTGTATAGGTGACTTCCAAGTCAGCCATATTGCATGGGGGACATTGTGCTGGTTGTATTGTATAGGTGACTTCCAAGTCAGCCATATTGCATGGGGGACATTGTGCTGGTTGTCTTGTATAGGTGACTTCCAAGTCAGCCATATTGCTTGGGGGACATTGTGCTGGTTGTATTGTATAGGTGACTTCCAAGTCAGCCATATTGCATGGGGGAAATTGTGCTGGTTGCCATGTTGTATAGGTGACTTCCAAGTCAGCCATATTGCATGGGGGACATTGTGCTGGTGGCCATGTTCTATAGGTGACTTCCAAGTCAGCCATATTGCATTTGGGACATTGTGCTGGTTGTCTTGTATAGGTGACTTCCAAGTCAGCCATATTGCATGGGGGACATTGTGCTGGTTGTGTTGTATAGGTGACTTCCAAATCAGCCATATTGCATGGGGGACTTTGTGCTGGTTGTATTGTATAGGTGACTTCCAAGTCAGCCATATTGCATGGGGGACATTGTGCTGGTTGTCTTGTATAGGTAACTTCCAAGTCAGCCATATTGCTTGGGGGACATTGTGCTGGTTGTATTGTATAGGTGACTTCCAAGTCAGCCATATTGCATGGGGGACATTGTGCTGGTTGCCATGTTGTATAGGTGACTTCCAAGTCAGCCATATTGCATGGGGGACATTGTGCTGGTTGTGTTGTATAGGTGACTTCCAAATCAGCCATATTGCATGGGGGACATTGTGCTGGTTGTATTGTATAGGTGACTTCCATGTCAGCCATATTGCATGGGGGACATTGTGCTGGTTGCCATGTTCTATAGGTGACTTCCAAGTGAGCCATATTGCATGGGGGACATTGTGCTGGTGGCCATGTTCTATAGGTGACTTCCAAGTCAGCCACATTGCATGGGGGACATTGTGCTGGTTGTCTTGTATAGGTGACTTCCAAGTCAGCCATATTGCTTCGGGGACATTGTGCTGGTGGCCATGTTCTATAGGTGACTTCCAAGTCAGCCATATTGCTTGGGGGACATTGTGCTGGTTGCCATGTTGTATAGGTGACTTCCAAGTCAGCCAAATTGCATGGGGGACATTGTGCTGGTGGCCATGTTCTATAGGTGACTTCCAAGTCAGCCATATTGCATGGGGGACATTGTGCTGGTTGTCTTGTATAGGTGACTTCCAAGTCAGCCATATTGCATGGGGGACATTGTGCTGCTGGCCATGTTCTATAGGTGACTTCCAAGTCAGCCATATTGCTTGGGGGACATTGTGCTGGTTGTATTGTATAGGTGACTTCCAAGTCAGCCATATTGCATGCGGGACATTTTGCTGGTTGCCATGTCCTATAGGTGACTTCCAAGTCAGCCATATTGCATGGGGGACATTGTGCTGGTTGTCTTGTATAGGTGACTTCCAAGTCAGCCATATTGCATGGGGGACATTGTGCTGGTTGCCATGTTGTATAGGTGACTTCCAAGTCAGCAATATTGCATGGGGGACATTGTGCTGGTTGCCATGTTGTATAGGTGACTTCCAAGTCAGCCATATTGCATGGGGGACATTGTGCTGGTGGCCATGTTCTATAGGTGACTTCCAAGTCAGCCATATTGCATTTGGGACATTGTGCTGGTTGTATTGTATAGGTGACTTCCAAGTCAGCCATATTGCATGGGGGACATTGTGCTGGTTGTATTGTATAGGTGACTTCCAAGTGAGCCATATTGCTTGGGGGACATTGTGCTGGTGGCCATGTTCTATAGGTGACTTCCAAGTCAGCCATATTGCATGGGGGACATTGTGCTGGTTGCCATGTCCTATAGGTGACTTCCAAGTCAGCCATATTTCATGGGGGACATTGTGCTGGTTGTCTTGTATAGGTGACTTCCAAGTCAGCCATATTGCTTGGGGGACATTGTGCTGGTTGCCATGTTCTATAGGTGACTTCCAAGTCAGCCATATTGCTTGGGGGACATTGTGCTGGTGGCCATGTTCTATAGGTGACTTCCAAGTCAGCCATATTGCTTGGGGGACATTGTGCTGGTTGCCATGTTGTATAGGTGACTTCCAAGTCAGCCATTTTGCATGGGGGACATTGTGCTGGTGGCCATGTTGTATAGGTGACTTCCAAGTCAGCCATATTGCATGGGGGACATTGTGCTGGTTGTCTTGTATAGGTGACTTCCAAGTCAGCCATATTGCATGGGGGACATTGTGCTGGTTGCCATGTTGTATAGGTGACTTCCAAGTCAGCCATATTGCATGGGGGACATTGTGCTGGTTGTATTGTATAGGTGACTTCCAAGTCAGCCATATTGCATGGGGGACATTGTGCTGGTTGTCTTGTATAGGTGACTTCCAAGTCAGCCATATTGCTTGGGGGACATTGTGCTGGTTGTATTGTATAGGTGACTTCCAAGTCAGCCATATTGCATGGGGGAAATTGTGCTGGTTGCCATGTTGTATAGGTGACTTCCAAGTCAGCCATATTGCATGGGGGACATTGTGCTGGTGGCCATGTTCTATAGGTGACTTCCAAGTCAGCCATATTGCATTTGGGACATTGTGCTGGTTGTCTTGTATAGGTGACTTCCAAGTCAGCCATATTGCATGGGGGACATTGTGCTGGTTGTGTTGTATAGGTGACTTCCAAATCAGCCATATTGCATGGGGGACATTGTGCTGGTTGTATTGTATAGGTGACTTCCAAGTCAGCCATATTGCATGGGGGACATTGTGCTGGTTGTCTTGTATAGGTAACTTCCAAGTCAGCCATATTGCTTGGGGGACATTGTGCTGGTTGTATTGTATAGGTGACTTCCAAGTCAGCCATATTGCATGGGGGACATTGTGCTGGTTGCCATGTTGTATAGGTGACTTCCAAGTCAGCCAAATTGCATGGGGGACATTGTGCTGGTGGCCATGTTCTATAGGTGACTTCCAAGTCAGCCATATTGCATGGGGGACATTGTGCTGGTTGTCTTGTATAGGTGACTTCCAAGTCAGCCATATTGCATGGGGGACATTGTGCTGCTGGCCATGTTCTATAGGTGACTTCCAAGTCAGCCATATTGCTTGGGGGACATTGTGCTGGTTGTATTGTATAGGTGACTTCCAAGTCAGCCATATTGCATGCGGGACATTTTGCTGGTTGCCATGTCCTATAGGTGACTTCCAAGTCAGCCATATTGCATGGGGGACATTGTGCTGGTTGTCTTGTATAGGTGACTTCCAAGTCAGCCATATTGCATGGGGGACATTGTGCTGGTTGCCATGTTGTATAGGTGACTTCCAAGTCAGCAATATTGCATGGGGGACATTGTGCTGGTTGCCATGTTGTATAGGTGACTTCCAAGTCAGCCATATTGCATGGGGGACATTGTGCTGGTGGCCATGTTCTATAGGTGACTTCCAAGTCAGCCATATTGCATTTGGGACATTGTGCTGGTTGTATTGTATAGGTGACTTCCAAGTCAGCCATATTGCATGGGGGACATTGTGCTGGTTGTATTGTATAGGTGACTTCCAAGTGAGCCATATTGCTTGGGGGACATTGTGCTGGTGGCCATGTTCTATAGGTGACTTCCAAGTCAGCCATATTGCATGGGGGACATTGTGCTGGTTGCCATGTCCTATAGGTGACTTCCAAGTCAGCCATATTTCATGGGGGACATTGTGCTGGTTGTCTTGTATAGGTGACTTCCAAGTCAGCCATATTGCTTGGGGGACATTGTGCTGGTTGCCATGTTCTATAGGTGACTTCCAAGTCAGCCATATTGCTTGGGGGACATTGTGCTGGTGGCCATGTTCTATAGGTGACTTCCAAGTCAGCCATATTGCTTGGGGGACATTGTGCTGGTTGCCATGTTGTATAGGTGACTTCCAAGTCAGCCATTTTGCATGGGGGACATTGTGCTGGTGGCCATGTTGTATAGGTGACTTCCAAGTCAGCCATATTGCATGGGGGACATTGTGCTGGTTGTCTTGTATAGGTGACTTCCAAGTCAGCCATATTGCATGGGGGACATTGTGCTGGTTGCCATGTTGTATAGGTGACTTCCAAGTCAGCCATATTGCATGGGGGACATTGTGCTGGTTGTATTGTATAGGTGACTTCCAAGTCAGCCATATTGCATGGGGGACATTGTGCTGGTTGTCTTGTATAGGTGACTTCCAAGTCAGCCATATTGCTTGGGGGACATTGTGCTGGTTGTATTGTATAGGTGACTTCCAAGTCAGCCATATTGCATGGGGGAAATTGTGCTGGTTGCCATGTTGTATAGGTGACTTCCAAGTCAGCCATATTGCATGGGGGACATTGTGCTGGTGGCCATGTTCTATAGGTGACTTCCAAGTCAGCCATATTGCATTTGGGACATTGTGCTGGTTGTCTTGTATAGGTGACTTCCAAGTCAGCCATATTGCATGGGGGACATTGTGCTGGTTGTGTTGTATAGGTGACTTCCAAATCAGCCATATTGCATGGGGGACATTGTGCTGGTTGTATTGTATAGGTGACTTCCAAGTCAGCCATATTGCATGGGGGACATTGTGCTGGTTGTCTTGTATAGGTAACTTCCAAGTCAGCCATATTGCTTGGGGGACATTGTGCTGGTTGTATTGTATAGGTGACTTCCAAGTCAGCCATATTGCATGGGGGACATTGTGCTGGTTGCCATGTTGTATAGGTGACTTCCAAGTCAGCCATATTGCATGGGGGACATTGTGCTGGTTGTGTTGTATAGGTGACTTCCAAATCAGCCATATTGCATGGGGGACATTGTGCTGGTTGTATTGTATAGGTGACTTCCATGTCAGCCATATTGCATGGGGGACATTGTGCTGGTTGCCATGTTCTATAGGTGACTTCCAAGTGAGCCATATTGCATGGGGGACATTGTGCTGGTGGCCATGTTCTATAGGTGACTTCCAAGTCAGCCATATTGCATGGGGGACATTGTGCTGGTTGTCTTGTATAGGTGACTTCCAAGTCAGCCATATTGCTTCGGGGACATTGTGCTGGTGGCCATGTTCTATAGGTGACTTCCAAGTCAGCCATATTGCTTTGGGGACATTGTGCTGGTTGCCATGTTGTATAGGTGACTTCCAAGTCAGCCAAATTGCATGGGGGACATTGTGCTGGTGGCCATGTTCTATAGGTGACTTCCAAGTCAGCCATATTGCATGGGGGACATTGTGCTGGTTGTCTTGTATAGGTGACTTCCAAGTCAGCCATATTGCATGGGGGACATTGTGCTGCTGCCCATGTTATATAGGTGACTTCCAAGTCAGCCATATTGCTTGGTGGACATTGTGCTGGTTGTATTGTATAGGTGACTTCCAAGTCAGCCATATTGCATGCGGGACATTTTGCTGGTTGCCATGTCCTATAGGTGACTTCCAAGTCAGCCATATTGCATGGGGGACATTGTGCTGGTTGTCTTGTATAGGTGACTTCCAAGTCAGCCATATTGCTTGGGGGACATTGTGCTGGTTGCCATGTTCTATAGGTGACTTCCAAGTCAGCCATATTGCTTGGGGGACATTGTGCTGGTGGCCATGTTCTATAGGTGACTTCCAAGTCAGCCATATTGCTTGGGGGACATTGTGCTGGTTGCCATGTTGTATAGGTGACTTCCAAGTCAGCCATATTGCATGGGGGACATTGTGCTGGTGGCCATGTTCTATAGGTGACTTCCAAGTCAGCCATATTGCATGGGGGACATTGTGCTGGTGGCCATGTTCTATAGGTGACTTCCAAGTCAGCCATATTGCTTGGGGGACATTGTGCTGGTTGTATTGTATAGGTGACTTCCAAGTCAGCCATATTGCATGGGGGACATTGTGCTGGTTGCCATGTTGTATAGGTGACTTCCAAGTGAGCCATATTGCTTGGGGGACATTGTGCTGGTTGTGTTGTATAGGTGACTTCCAAGTCAGCCATATTGCATGGGGGACATTGTGCTAGTTGTCTTGTATAGGTGACTTCCAAGTCAGCCGTGTTGCATGGGGGACATTGTGCTGGTGGCCATGTTGTATAGGTGACTTTCAAGTCAGCCATATTGCATGGGGGACATTGTGCTGGTTGCCATGTTGTATAGGTGACTTCCAATTCAGCCATATTGCTTGGGGGACATTGTGCTGGTTGCCATTTTGTATAGGTGACTTCCAAGTCAGCCATATTGCATGGGGGACATTGTGCTGGTGGCCATGTTCTATAGGTGACTTCCAAGTCAGCCATATTGCATGGGGGACATTGTGCTGGTTGTCTTGTATTGGTGACTTCCAAGTCAGCCATATTGCATGGGGGACATTGTGCTGGTTGTGTTGTATAGGTGACTTCCAAATCAGCCATATTGCATGGGGGACATTGTGCTGGTTGTATTGTATAGGTGACTTCCAAGTCAGCCATATTGCATGGGGGACATTGTGCTGGTGGCCATGTCCTATAGGTGACTTCCAAGTCAGCCATATTGCATGGGGGACATTGTGCTGGTTGTCTTGTATAGGTGACTTCCAAGTCAGCCATATTGCATGGGGGACATTGTGCTGGTGGCCATGTTCTATAGGTGACTTCCAAGTCAGCCATATTGCATTTGGGACATTGTGCTGGTTGTCTTGTATAGGTGATTTCCAAGTCAGCCATATTGCATGGGGGACATTGTGCTGGTTGTGTTTTATAGGTGACTTCCAAATCAGCCATATTGCATGGGGGACATTGTGCTGGTTGTATTGTATAGGTGACTTCCAAGTCAGCCATATTTCATGGGGGACATTGTGCTGGTTGTATTGTATAGGTGACTTCCAAGTCAGCCATATTGCATGGGGGACATTGTGCTGGTGGCCATGTCCTATAGGTGACTTCCAAGTCAGCCATATTGCATGGGGGACATTGTGCTGGTTGTCTTGTATAGGTGACTTCCAAGTCAGCCATATTGCTTAGGGGACATTGTGCTGGTTGTATGTTGTATAGGTGACTTCCAAGTCAGCCATATTGCATGGGGGACATTGTGCTGGTGGCAATGTTCTATAGGTGACTTCCAAGTCAGCCATATTGCATTTGGGACATTGTGCTGGTTGTCTTGTATAGGTGACTTCCAAGTCAGCCATATTGCTTGGGGGACATTGTGCTGGTTGCCATGTCCTATAGGTGACTTCCAAGTCAGCCATATTGCATGGGGGACATTGTGCTGGTTGTATTGTATAGGTGACTTCCAAGTCAGCCATATTGCATGGGGGACATTGTGCTGGTTGTATTGTATAGGTGACTTCCAAGTCAGCCATATTGCATGGGGGACATTGTGCTGGTTGTATTGTATAGGTGACTTCCAAGTCAGCCATATTGCATGCGGGACATTGTGCTGGTTGCCATGTCCTATAGGTGACTTCCAAGTCAGCCATATTGCATGGGGGACATTGTGCTGGTTGTCTTGTATAGGTGACTTCCAAGTCAGCCATATTGCTTGGGGGACATTGTGCTGGTTGCCATGTTCTATAGGTGACTTCCAAGTCAGCCATATTGCTTGGGGGACATTGTGCTGGTGGCCATGTTCTATTAGGTGACTTCCAAGTCAGCCATATTGCTTGGGGGACATTGTGCTGGTTGCCATGTTGTATAGGTGACTTCCATATTGCATGGGGGACATTGTGCTGGTGGCCAAGTTCTATAGGTGACTTCCAAGTCAGCCATATTGCATGGGGGACATTGTGCTGGTGGCCATGTTCTATAGGTGACTTCCAAATCAGCCATATTGCTTGGGGGACATTGTGCTGGTTGTATTGTATAGGTGACTTCCAAGTCAGCCATATTGCATGGGGGACATTGTGCTGGTGGCCATGTTGTATAGGTGACTTCCAAGTGAGCCATATTGCTTGGGGGACATTGTGCTGGTTGTGTTGTATAGGTGACTTCCAAGTCAGCCATATTGCATGGGGGACATTGTGCTGGTGGCCATGTTCTATAGGTGACTGCCAAGTCAGGCATATTGCATTTGGGACATTGTGCTGGTTGTCTTGTATAGGTGACTTCCAAGTCAGCCATATTGCATGGTGGACATTGTGCTGGTTGCCATGTTGTATAGGTGACTTCCAAGTCAGCCATATTGCATGGGGGACATTGTGCTGGTTGCCATGTTGTATAGCTGACTTACAAGTCAGCCATATTGCATGGGGGACATTGTGCTGGTTGCCATGTCCTATAGGTGACTTCCAAGTCAGCCATATTGCATGGGGGAAATTGTGCTGGTTGTCATGTTGTATAGGTGACTTCCAAGTCAGCCATATTGCTTGGGGGACATTGTGCTGGTTGCCATGTTGTATAGGTGACTTCCAAGTCAGCCATATTGCATGGGGGACATTGTGCTGGTGGCCATGTTCTGTAGTTGACTTCCAAGTCAGCCATATTGCATGGGGGACATTGTGCTGGTTGTCTTGTATTGGTGACTTCCAAGTCAGCCATATTGCATGGGGGACATTGTGCTGGTTGTGTTGTATAGGTGACTTCCAAATCAGCCATATTGCATGGGGGACATTGTGCTGGTTGTATTGTATAGGTGACTTCCAAGTCAGCCATATTGCATGGGGGACATTGTGCTGGTTGTATTGTATAGGTGACTTCCAAGTCAGCCATATTGCATGGGGGACATTGTGCTGGTTGTATTGTATAGGTGACTTCCAAGTCAGCCATATTGCATGGGGGACATTGTGCTGGTGGCCATGTCCTATAGGTGACTTCCAAGTCAGCCATATTGCATGGGGGACATTGTGCTGGGTGTCTTGTATAGGTGACTTCCAAGTCAGCCATATTGCTTAGGGGACATTGTGCTGGTTGTATGTTGTATAGGTGACTTCCAAGTCAGCCATATTGCATGGGGGACATTGTGCTGGTGGCAATGTTCTATAGGTGACTTCCAAGTCAGCCATATTGCATTTGGGACATTGTGCTGGTTGTCTTGTATAGGTGACTTCCAAGTCAGCCATATTGCTTGGGGGACATTGTGCTGGTTGCCATGTCCTATAGGTGACTTCCAAGTCAGCCATATTGCATGGGGGACATTGTGCTGGTTGTCTTGTATAGGTGACTTCCAAGTAAGCCATATTGCATGGGGGACATTGTGCTGGTTGCCATGTTGTATAGGTGACTTCCAAGTCAGCCATATTGCATGGGGGACATTGTGCTGGTTGTATTGTTTAGGTGACTTCCAAGTCAGCCATATTGCATGGGGGACATTGTGCTGGTTGTATTGTATAGGTGACTTCCAAGTCAGCCATATTGCATGCGGGACATTGTGCTGGTTGCCATGTCCTATAGGTGACTTCCAAGTCAGCCATATTGCATGGGGGACATTGTGCTGGTTGTCTTGTATAGGTGACTTCCAAGTCAGCCATATTGCTAGGGGACATTGTGCTGGTTGCCATGTTCTATAGGTGACTTCCAAGTCAGCCATATTGCTTGGGGGACATTGTGCTGGTGGCCATGTTCTATTAGGTGACTTCCAAGTCAGCCATATTGCTTGGGGGACATTGTGCTGGTTGCCATGTTGTATAGGTGACTTCCATATTGCATGGGGGACATTGTGCTGGTGGCCATGTTCTATAGGTGACTTCCAAGTCAGCCATATTGCATGGGGGACATTGTGCTGGTGGCCATGTTCTATAGGTGACTTCCAAATCAGCCATATTGCTTGGGGGACATTGTGCTGGTTGTATTGTATAGGTGACTTCCAAGTCAGCCATATTGCATGGGGGACATTGTGCTGGTGGCCATGTTGTATAGGTGACTTCCAAGTGAGCCATATTGCTTGGGGGACATTGTGCTGGTTGTGTTGTATAGGTGACTTCCAAGTCAGCCATATTGCATGGGGGACATTGTGCTGGTGGCCATGTTCTATAGGTGACTGCCAAGTCAGGCATATTGCATTTGGGACATTGTGCTGGTTGTCTTGTATAGGTGACTTCCAAGTCAGCCATATTGCATGGGGGACATTGTGCTGGTTGCCATGTTGTATAGGTGACTTCCAAGTCAGCCATATTGCATGGGGGACATTGTGCTGGTTGCCATGTTGTATAGGTGACTTACAAGTCAGCCATATTGCATGGGGGACATTGTGCTGGTTGCCATGTCCTATAGGTGACTTCCAAGTCAGCCATATTGCATGGGGGAAATTGTGCTGGTTGTCATGTTGTATAGGTTACTTCCAAGTCAGCCATATTGCTTGGGGGACATTGTGCTGGTTGCCATGTTGTATAGGTGACTTCCAAGTCAGCCATATTGCATGGGGGACATTGTGCTGGTGGCCATGTTCTATAGTTGACTTCCAAGTCAGCCATATTGCATGGGGGACATTGTGCTGGTTGTCTTGTATTGGTGACTTCCAAGTCAGCCATATTGCATGGGGGACATTGTGCTGGTTGTGTTGTATAGGTGACTTCCAAATCAGCCATATTGCATGGGGGACATTGTGCTGGTTGTATTGTATAGGTGACTTCCAAGTCAGCCATATTGCATGGGGGACATTGTGCTGGTGGCCATGTCCTATAGGTGACTTCCAAGTCAGCCATATTGCATGGTGGACATTGTGCTGGTTGTCTTGTATAGGTGACTTCCAAGTCAGCCATATTGCATGGGGGACATTGTGCTGGTGGCCATGTTCTATAGGTGACTTCCAAGTCAGCCATATTGCATTTGGGACATTGTGATGGTTGTCTTGTATAGGTGACTTCCAAGTCAGCCATATTGCATGGGGGACATTGTGCTGGTTGCCATGTCCTATAGGTGACTTCCAAGTCAGCCATATTGCATGGGGGAAATTGTGCTGGTTGTCATGTTGTATAGGTGACTTCCAAGTCAGCCATATTGCTTGGGGGACATTGTGCTGGTTGCCATGTTGTATAGGTGACTTCCAAGTCAGCCATATTGCATGGGGGAAATTGTGCTGGTGGCCATGTTCTATAGGTGACTTCCAAGTCAGCCATATTGCATGGGGGACATTGTGCTGGTTGTCTTGTATTGGTGACTTCCATGTCAGCCATATTGCATGGGTGACATTGTGCTGGTTGTGTTGTATAGGTGACTTCCAAATCAGCCATATTGCATGGGGGACATTGTGCTGGTTGTATTGTATAGGTGACTTCCAAGTCAGCCATATTGCATGGGGGACATTGTGCTGGTGGCCATGTCCTATAGGTGACTTCCAAGTCAGCCATATTGCATGGGGGACATTGTGCTGGTTGTCTTGTATAGGTGACTTCCAAGTCAGCCATATTGCATGGGGGACATTGTGCTGGTGGCCATGTTCTATAGGTGACTTCCAAGTCAGCCATATTGCATTTGGGACATTGTGCTGGTTGTCTTGTATAGGTGATTTCCAAGTCAGCCATATTGCATGGGGGACATTGTGCTGGTTGTGTTTTATAGTGACTTCCAAATCAGCCATATTGCATGGGGGACATTGTGCTGGTTGTATTGTATAGGTGACTTCCAAGTCAGCCATATTGCATGGGGGACATTGTGCTGGTTGTATTGTATAGGTGACTTCCAAGTCAGCCATATTGCATGGGGGACATTGTGCTGGTGGCCATGTCCTATAGGTGACTTCCAAGTCAGCCATATTGCATGGGGGACATTGTGCTGGTTGTCTTGTATAGGTGACTTCCAAGTCAGCCATATTGCTTAGGGGACATTGTGCTGGTTGCATGTTGTATAGGTGACTTCCAAGTCAGCCATATTGCATGGGGGACATTGTGCTGGTGGCCATGTTCTATAGGTGACTTCCAAGTCAGCCATATTGCATTTGGGACATTGTGCTGGTTGTCTTGTATAGGTGACTTCCAAGTCAGCCATATTGCTTGGGGGACATTGTGCTGGTTGCCATGTCCTATAGGTGACTTCCAAGTCAGCCATATTGCATGGGGGACATTGTGCTGGTTGTCTTGTATAGGTGACTTCCAAGTCAGCCATATTGCATGGGGGACATTGTGCTGGTTGCCATGTTGTATAGGTGACTTCCAAGTCAGCCATATTGCATGGGGGACATTGTGCTGGTTGTATTGTATAGGTGACTTCCAAGTCAGCCATATTGCATGGGGGACATTGTGCTGGTTGTATTGTATAGGTGACTTCCAAGTCAGCCATATTGCATGGGGGACATTGTGCTGGTGGCCATGTTCTATAGTTGACTTCCAAGTCAGCCATATTGCATGGGGGACATTGTGCTGGTTGCCATGTTGTATAGGTGACTTCCAAGTCAGCCATATTGCATGGGGGACATTGTGCTGGTTGTATTGTATAGGTGACTTCCAAGTCAGCCATATTGCATGGGGGACATTGTGCTGGTTGTATTGTATAGGTGACTTCCAAGTCAGCCATATTGCATGCGGGACATTGTGCTGGTTGCCATGTCCTATAGGTGACTTCCAAGTCAGCCATATTGCTTGGGGGACATTGTGCTGGTTGCCATGTTCTATAGGTGACTTCCAAGTCAGCCATATTGCTTGGGGGACATTGTGCTGGTGGCCATGTTCTATTAGGTGACTTCCAAGTCAGCCATATTGCTTGGGGGACATTGTGCTGGTTGCCATGTTGTATAGGTGACTTCCATATTGCATGGGGGACATTGTGCTGGTGGCCATGTTCTATAGGTGACTTCCAAGTCAGCCATATTGCATGGGGGACATTGTGCTGGTGGCCATGTTCTATAGGTGACTTCCAAATCAGCCATATTGCTTGGGGGACATTGTGCTGGTTGTATTGTATAGGTGACTTCCAAGTCAGCCATATTGCATGGGGGACATTGTGCTGGTGGCCATGTTGTATAGGTGACTTCCAAGTGAGCCATATTGCTTGGGGGACATTGTGCTGGTTGTGTTGTATAGGTGACTTCCAAGTCAGCCATATTGCATGGGGGACATTGTGCTGGTGGCCATGTTCTATAGGTGACTGCCAAGTCAGGCATATTGCATTTGGGACATTGTGCTGGTTGTCTTGTATAGGTGACTTCCAAGTCAGCCATATTGCATGGGGGACATTGTGCTGGTTGCCATGTTGTATAGGTGACTTCCAAGTCAGCCATATTGCATGGGGGACATTGTGCTGGTTGCCATGTTGTATAGGTGACTTACAAGTCAGCCATATTGCATGGGGGACATTGTGCTGGTTGCCATGTCCTATAGGTGACTTCCAAGTCAGCCATATTGCATGGGGGAAATTGTGCTGGTTGTCATGTTGTATAGGTGACTTCCAAGTCAGCCATATTGCTTGGGGGACATTGTGCTGGTTGCAATGTTGTATAGGTGACTTCCAAGTCAGCCATATTGCATGGGGGACATTGTGCTGGTGGCCATGTTCTATAGTTGACTTCCAAGTCAGCCATATTGCATGGGGGACATTGTGCTGGTTGTCTTGTATTGGTGACTTCCAAGTCAGCCAAATTGCATGGGGGACATTGTGCTGGTTGTGTTGTATAGGTGACTTCCAAATCAGCCATATTGCATGGGGGACATTGTGCTGGTTGTATTGTATAGGTGACTTCCAAGTCAGCCATATTGCATGGGGGACATTGTGCTGGTGGCCATGTCCTATAGGTGACTTCCAAGTCAGCCATATTGCATGGTGGACATTGTGCTGGTTGTCTTGTATAGGTGACTTCCAAGTCAGCCATATTGCATGGGGGACATTGTGCTGGTGGCCATGTTCTATAGGTGACTTCCAAGTCAGCCATATTGCATTTGGGACATTGTGCTGGTTGTCTTGTATAGGTGACTTCCAAGTGAGCCATATTGCATGGGGGACATTGTGCTGGTTGCCATGTCCTATAGGTGACTTCCAAGTCAGCCATATTGCATGGGGGAAATTGTGCTGGTTGTCATGTTGTATAGGTGACTTCCAAGTCAGCCATATTGCTTGGGGGACATTGTGCTGGTTGCCATGTTGTATAGGTGACTTCCAAGTCAGCCATATTGCATGGGGGACATTGTGCTGGTGGCCATGTTCTATAGGTGACTTCCAAGTCAGCCATATTGCATGGGGGACATTGTGCTGGTTGTCTTGTATTGGTGACTTCCAAGTCAGCCATATTGCATGGGTGACATTGTGCTGGTTGTGTTGTATAGGTGACTTCCAAATCAGCCATATTGCATGGGGGACATTGTGCTGGTTGTATTGTATAGGTGACTTCCAAGTCAGCCATATTGCATGGGGGACATTGTGCTGGTGGCCATGTTGTATAGGTGACTTCCAAGTGAGCCATATTGCTTGGGGGACATTGTGCTGGTTGTGTTGTATAGGTGACTTCCAAGTCAGCCATATTGCATGGGGGACATTGTGCTGGTGGCCATGTTCTATAGGTGACTGCCAAGTCAGGCATATTGCATTTGGGACATTGTGCTGGTTGTCTTGTATAGGTGACTTCCAAGTCAGCCATATTGCATGGGGGACATTGCGCTGGTTGCCATGTTGTATAGGTGACTTCCAAGTCAGCCATATTGCATGGGGGACATTGTGCTGGTTGCCATGTTGTATAGGTGACTTACAAGTCAGCCATATTGCATGGGGGACATTGTGCTGGTTGCCATGTCCTATAGGTGACTTCCAAGTCAGCCATATTGCATGGGGGAAATTGTGCTGGTTGTCATGTTGTATAGGTGACTTCCAAGTCAGCCATATTGCTTGGGGGACATTGTGCTGGTTGCAATGTTGTATAGGTGACTTCCAAGTCAGCCATATTGCATGGGGGACATTGTGCTGGTGGCCATGTTCTATAGTTGACTTCCAAGTCAGCCATATTGCATGGGGGACATTGTGCTGGTTGTCTTGTATTGGTGACTTCCAAGTCAGCCAAATTGCATGGGGGACATTGTGCTGGTTGTGTTGTATAGGTGACTTCCAAATCAGCCATATTGCATGGGGGACATTGTGCTGGTTGTATTGTATAGGTGACTTCCAAGTCAGCCATATTGCATGGGGGACATTGTGCTGGTGGCCATGTCCTATAGGTGACTTCCAAGTCAGCCATATTGCATGGTGGACATTGTGCTGGTTGTCTTGTATAGGTGACTTCCAAGTCAGCCATATTGCATGGGGGACATTGTGCTGGTGGCCATGTTCTATAGGTGACTTCCAAGTCAGCCATATTGCATTTGGGACATTGTGCTGGTTGTCTTGTATAGGTGACTTCCAAGTCAGCCATATTGCATGGGGGACATTGTGCTGGTTGCCATGTCCTATAGGTGACTTCCAAGTCAGCCATATTGCATGGGGGAAATTGTGCTGGTTGTCATGTTGTATAGGTGACTTCCAAGTCAGCCATATTGCTTGGGGGACATTGTGCTGGTTGCCATGTTGTATAGGTGACTTCCAAGTCAGCCATATTGCATGGGGGACATTGTGCTGGTGGCCATGTTCTATAGGTGACTTCCAAGTCAGCCATATTGCATGGGGGACATTGTGCTGGTTGTCTTGTATTGGTGACTTCCAAGTCAGCCATATTGCATGGGTGACATTGTGCTGGTTGTGTTGTATAGGTGACTTCCAAATCAGCCATATTGCATGGGGGACATTGTGCTGGTTGTATTGTATAGGTGACTTCCAAGTCAGCCATATTGCATGGGGGACATTGTGCTGGTGGCCATGTCCTATAGGTGACTTCCAAGTCAGCCATATTGCATGGGGGACATTGTGCTGGTGGCCATGTTCTATAGGTGACTTCCAAGTCAGCCATATTGCATTTGGGACATTGTGCTGGTTGTCTTGTATAGGTGACTTCCAAGTCAGCCATATTGCATGGGGGACATTGTGCTGGTTGCCATGTCCTATAGGTGACTTCCAAGTCAGCCATATTGCATGGGGGAAATTGTGCTGGTTGTCATGTTGTATAGGTGACTTCCAAGTCAGCCATATTGCATGGGGGACATTCTGCTGGTGGCCATGTTCTATAGGTGACTTCCAAGTCAGGCATATTGCATTTGGGACATTGTGCTGGTTGTCTTGTATAGGTGATTTCCAAGTCAGCCATATTGCATGGGGGACATTGTGCTGGTTGTGTTTTATAGGTGACTTCCAAATCAGCCATATTGCATGGGGGACATTGTGCTGGTTGTATTGTATAGGTGACTTCCAAGTCAGCCATATTGCATGGGGGACATTGTGCTGGTTGTATTGTATAGGTGACTTCCAAGTCAGCCATATTGCATGGGGGACATTGTGCTGGTGGCCATGTCCTATAGGTGACTTACAAGTCAGCCATATTGCATGGGGGACATTGTGCTGGTTGTCTTGTATAGGTGACTTCCAAGTCAGCCATATTGCTTAGGGGACATTGTGCTGGTTGTATGTTGTATAGGTGACTTCCAAGTCAGCCATATTGCATGGGGGACATTGTGCTGGTGGCCATGTTCTATAGGTGACTTCCAAGTCAGCCATATTGCATTTGGGACATTGTGCTGGTTGTCTTGTATAGGTGACTTCCAAGTCAGCCATATTGCTTGGGGGACATTGTGCTGGTTGCCATGTCCTATAGGTGACTTCCAAGTCAGCCATATTGCATGGGGGACATTGTGCTGGTTGTCTTGTATAGGTGACTTCCAAGTCAGCCATATTGCATGGGGGACATTGTGCTGGTTGCCATGTTGTATAGGTGACTTCCAAGTCAGCCATATTACATGGGGGACATTGTGCTGGTTGTATTGTATAGGTGACTTCCAAGTCAGCCATATTGCAATGGGGACATTGTGCTGGTTGTATTGTATAGGTGACTTCCAAGTCAGCCATATTGCATGCGGGACATTGTGCTGGTTGCCATGTCCTATAGGTGACTTCCAAGTCAGCCATATTGCATGGGGGACATTGTGCTGGTTGTCTTGTATAGGTGACTTCCAAGTCAGCCATATTGCTTGGGGGACATTGTGCTGGTTGCCATGTTCTATAGGTGACTTCCAAGTCAGCCATATTGCTTGGGGGACATTGTGCTGGTGGCCATGTTCTCTAGGTGACTTCCAAGTCAGCCATATTGCTTGGGGGACATTGTGCTGGTTGCCATGTTGTATAGGTGACTTCCATATTGCATGGGGGACATTGTGCTGGTGGCCATGTTCTATAGGTGACTTCCAAGTCAGCCATATTGCATGGGGGACATTGTGCTGGTGGCCATGTTCTATAGGTGACTTCCAAATCAGCCATATTGCTTGGGGGACATTGTGCTGGTTGTATTGTATAGGTGACTTCCAAGTCAGCCATATTGCATGGGGGACATTGTGCTGGTGGCCATGTTGTATAGGTGACTTCCAAGTGAGCCATATTGCTTGGGGGACATTGTGCTGGTTGTGTTGTATAGGTGACTTCCAAGTCAGCCATATTGCATGGGGGACATTGTGCTGGTGGCCATGTTCTATAGGTGACTGCCAAGTCAGGCATATTGCATTTGGGACATTGTGCTGGTTGTCTTGTATAGGTGACTTCCAAGTCAGCCATATTGCATGGGGGACATTGTGCTGGTTGCCATATTGTATAGGTGACTTCCAAGTCAGCCATATTGCATGGGGGACATTGTGCTGGTTGCCATGTTGTATAGGTGACTTACAAGTCAGCCATATTGCATGGGGGACATTGTGCTGGTTGCCATGTCCTATAGGTGACTTCCAAGTCAGCCATATTGCATGGGGGAAATTGTGCTGGTTGTCATGTTGTATAGGTGACTTCCAAGTCAGCCATATTGCTTGGGGGACATTGTGCTGGTTGCCATGTTGTATAGGTGACTTCCAAGTCAGCCATATTGCATGGGGGACATTGTGCTGGTGGCCATGTTCTATAGGTGACTTCCAAGTCAGCCATATTGCATGGGGGACATTGTGCTGGTTGTCTTGTATTGGTGACTTCCATGTCAGCCATATTGCATGGGGGACATTGTGCTGGTTGTGTTGTATAGGTGACTTCCAAATCAGCCATATTGCATGGGGGACATTGTGCTGGTTGTATTGTATAGGTGACTTCCAAGTCAGCCATATTGCATGGGGGACATTGTGCTGGTGGCCATGTTCTATAGGTGACTTCCAAGTCAGCCATATTGCATGGTGGACATTGTGCTGGTTGTCTTGTATAGGTGACTTCCAAGTCAGCCATATTGCATGGGGGACATTGTGCTGGTGGCCATGTTCTATAGGTGACTTCCAAGTCAGCCATATTGCATTTGGGACATTGTGCTGGTTGTCTTGTATAGGTGACTTCCAAGTCAGCCATATTGCATGGGGGACATTGTGCTGGTTGCCATGTCCTATAGGTGACTTCCAAGTCAGCCATATTGCATGGGGGAAATTGTGCTGGTTGTCATGTTGTATAGGTGACTTCCAAGTCAGCCATATTGCTTGGGGGACATTGTGCTGGTTGCCATGTTGTATAGGTGACTTCCAAGTCAGCCATATTGCATGGGGGACATTGTGCTGGTGGCCATGTTCTTTAGGTGACTTCCAAGTCAGCCATATTGCATGGGGGACATTGTGCTGGTTGTCTTGTATTGGTGACTTCCAAGTCAGCCATATTGCATGGGGGACATTGTGCTGGTTGTGTTGTATAGGTGACTTCCAAATCAGCCATATTGCATGGGGGACATTGTGCTGGTTGTATTGTATAGGTGACTTCCAAGTCAGCCATATTGCATGGGGGAAATTGTGCTGGTGGCCATGTCCTATAGGTGACTTCCAAGTCAGCCATATTGCATGGGGGACATTGTGCTGGTGGCCATGTTCTATAGGTGACTGCCAAGTCAGGCATATTGCATTTGGGACATTGTGCTGGTTGTCTTGTATAGGTGACTTCCAAGTCAGCCATATTGCATGGGGGACATTGTGCTGGTTGCCATATTGTATAGGTGACTTCCAAGTCAGCCATATTGCATGGGGGACATTGTGCTGGTTGCCATGTTGTATAGGTGACTTCCAAATCAGCCATATTGCATGGGGGACATAGTGCTGGTTGTATTGTATAGGTGACTTCCAAGTCAGCCATATTGCATGGGGGACATTGTGCTGGTGGCCATGTTCTATAGGTGACTTCCAAGTCAGCCATATTGCATGGGGGACATTGTGCTGGTGGCCATGTTCTATAGGTGACTTCCAAGTCAGCCATATTGCATTTGGGACATTGTGCTGGTTGTCTTGTATAGGTGACTTCCAAGTCAGCCATATTGCATGGGGGACATTGTGCTGGTTGCCATGTCCTATAGGTGACTTCCAAGTCAGCCATATTGCATGGGGGAAATTGTGCTGGTTGTCATGTTGTATAGGTGACTTCCAAGTCAGCCATATTGCTTGGGGGACATTGTGCTGGTTGCCATGTTGTATAGGTGACTTCCAAGTCAGCCATATTGCATGGGGGACATTGTGCTGGTGGCCATGTTCTTTAGGTGACTTCCAAGTCAGCCATATTGCATGGGGGACATTGTGCTGGTTGTCTTGTATTGGTGACTTCCAAGTCAGCCATATTGCATGGGGGACATTGTGCTGGTTGTGTTGTATAGGTGACTTCCAAATCAGCCATATTGCATGGGGGACATTGTGCTGGTTGTATTGTATAGGTGACTTCCAAGTCAGCCATATTGCATGGGGGACATTGTGCTGGTTGCCATGTCCTATAGGTGACTTCCAAGTCAGCCATATTGCATGGTGGACATTGTGCTGGTTGTCTTGTATAGGTGACTTCCAAGTCAGCCATATTGCATGGGGGACATTGTGCTGGTTGTCTTGTATAGGTGACTTCCAAGTCAGCCATATTGCTTGGGGCTCTTTGTGCTGGTTGTATGTTGTATAGGTGACTTCCAAGTCAGCCATTTTGCATGGGGGATATTGTGCTGGTGGCCATGTTCTATAGGTGACTTCCAAATCAGCCATATTGCATTTGGGACATTGTGCTGGTTGTCTTGTATAGGTGACTTCCAAGTCAGCCATATTGCTTGGGGGACATTGTGCTGGTTGCCATGTCCTATAGGTGACATCCAAGTCAGCCATATTGCATGGGGGACATTGTGCTGGTTGTCTTGTATAGGTGACTTCCAAGTCAGGCATATTGCATGGGGGACATTGTGCTGGTTGCCATGTTGTATAGGTAACTTCCAAGTCAGCCATATTGCATGGGGGACATTGTGCTGGTTGCCATGTTGTATAGGTGACTTCCAAGTGAGCCATATTGCTTGGGGGACATTGTGCTGGTTGCCATGTTGTATAGGTGACTTCCAAGTCAGCCATATTGCATGGGGGACATTGTGCTGGTTGTATTGTATAGGTGACTTCCAAGTCAGCCATATTGCATGGGGGACATTGTGCTGGTTGCCATGTCCTATAGGTGACTTCCAAGTCAGCCATATTGCATGGGGGACATTGTGCTGGTTGCCATGTTGTATAGGTGACTTCCAAGTGAGCCATATTGCTTGGGGGACATTGTGCTGGTTGTGTTGTATAGGTGACTTCCAAGTCAGCCATATTGCATGGGGGACATTGTGCTGGTTGCCATGGCCTATAGGTGACTTCCAAGTCAGCCATATTGCATGGGGGACATTGTGCTGGTTGCCATGTTGTATAGGTGACTTACAAGTCAGCCATATTGCATGGGGGACATTGTGCTGGTTGCCATGTCCTATAGGTGACTTCCAAGTCAGCCATGTTGCATGGGGGAAATTGTGCTGGTTGTCTTGTACAGGTGACTTTTAAGTCAGCCATATTGCTTGGGGGACATTGTGCTGGTTGCCATGTTCTATAGGTGACTTCCAAGTCAGCCATATTGCTTGTGGGACATTGTGCTGGTTGCCATGTTGTATAGGTGACTTCCAAGTCAGCCATATTGCTTGGGGGACATTGTGCTGGTTGCCATGTTGTATAGGTGACATCCAAGTCAGCCATATTGCATGGGGGACATTGTGCTGGTGGCCATGTTCTATAGGTGACTTCCAAGTCAGCCATATTGCATGGGGGACATTGTGCTGGTTGTCTTGTATTGGTGACTTCCAAGTCAGCCATATTGCATGGGGGACATTGTGCTGGTTGTGTTGTATAGGTGACTTCCAAATCAGCCATATTGCATGGGGGACATTGTGCTGGTTGTATTGTATAGGTGACTTCCAAGTCAGCCATATTGCATGGGGGACATTGTGCTGGTGGCCATGTTCTATAGGTGACTTCCAAGTCAGCCATATTGCATTTGGGACATTGTGCTGGTTGTCTTGTATAGGTGACTTCCAAGTCAGCCATATTGCATGGGGGACATTGTGCTGGTTGTGTTTTATAGGTGACTTCCAAATCAGCCATATTGCATGGGGGACATTGTGCTGGTTGTATTGTATAGGTGACTTCCAAGTCAGCCATATTGCATGGGGGACATTGTGCTGGTTGTATTGTATAGGTGACTTCCAAGTCAGCCATATTGCATGGGGGACATTGTGCTGGTGGCCATGTCCTATAGGTGACTTCCAAGTCAGCCATATTGCATGGGGGACATTGTGCTGGTTGTCTTGTATAGGTGACTTCCAAGTCAGCCATATTGCTTGGGGAACATTGTGCTGGTTGTATGTTGTATAGGTGACTTCCAAGTCAGCCATATTGCATGGGGGACATTGTGCTGGTGGCCATGTTCTATAGGTGACTTCCAAGTCAGCCATATTGCATTTGGGACATTGTGCTGGTTGTCTTGTATAGGTGACTTCCAAGTCAGCCATATTGCTTGGGGGACATTGTGCTGGTTGCCATGTCCTATAGGTGACTTCCAAGTCAGCCATATTGCATGGGGGACATTGTGCTGGTTGTCTTGTATAGGTGACTTCCAAGTCAGCCATATTGCATCGGGGACATTGTGTTGGTTGCCATGTTGTATAGTTGACTTCCAAGTGAGCCATTTTGCTTGGGGGACATTGTGCTGGTTGCCATGTTGTATAGGTGACTTCCAAGTCAGCCATATTGCATGGGGGACATTGTGCTGGTTGTCTTGTATAGGTGACTTCCAAGTCAGCCGTGTTGCATAGGGGACATTGTGCTGGTGGCCATGTTCTATAGGTGACTTCCAAGTCAGCCATATTGCATGGGGGACATTGTGCTGGTTGCCATGTTGTATAGGTGACTTCCAAGTCAGCCATATTGCTTGGGGGGCATTGTGCTGGTTGCCATGTTGTATAGGTGACTTCCAAGTCAGCCATATTGCATGGGGGACATTGTGCTGGTGGCCATGTTCTATAGGTGACTTCCAAGTCAGCCACATTGCATGAGGGACATTGTGCTGGTTTCTTGTATAGGTGACTTCCAAGTCAGCCATATTGCATGGGGGACATTGTGCTGGTTGCCATGTTGTATAGGTGACTTCCAAGTCAGCCATATTGCATGGGGGACATTGTGCTGGTCGCCATGTTGTATAGGTGACTTCCAAGTCAGCCATATTGCATGGGGGACATTGTGCTGGTTGTGTTGTATAGGTGACTTCCAAGTCAGCCATATTGCATGGGGGACATTGTGCTGGTTGTCTTGTATAGGTGACTTCCAAGTCAGCCATATTGCTTGGGGGACTTTGTGCTGGTTGTATGTTGTATAGGTGACTTCCAAGTCAGCCATTTTGCATGGGGGACATTGTGCTGGTGGCCATGTTCTATAGGTGACTTCCAAGTCAGCCATATTGCATTTGGGACATTGTGCTGGTTGTCTTGTATAGGTGACTTCCAAGTCAGCCATATTGCTTGGGGGACATTGTGCTGGTTGCCATGTCCTATAGGTGACATCCAAGTCAGCCATATTGCATGGGGGACATTGTGCTGGTTGTCTTGTATAGGTGACTTCCAAGTCAGGCATATTGCATGGGGGACATTGTGCTGGTTGCCATGTTGTATAGGTAACTTCCAAGTCAGCCATATTGCATGGGGGACATTGTGCTGGTTGCCATGTTGTATAGGTGACTTCCAAGTGAGCCATATTGCTTGGGGGACATTGTGCTGGTTGCCATGTTGTATAGGTGACTTCCAAGTCAGCCATATTGCATGGGGGACATTGTGCTGGTTGTCTTGTAAAGGTGACTTCCAAGTCAGCCGTGTTGCATGGGGGACATTGTGCTGGTGGCCATGTTCTATAGGTGACTTCCAAGTCAGCCATATTGCATGGGGGACATTGTGCTGGTTGCCAAGTTGTATAGGTTACTTCCAAGTCAGCCATATTGCATGGGGGACATTGTGCTGGTGGCCATGTTCTATAGGTGACTTCCAAGTCAGCCACATTGCATGGGGGACATTGTGCTTGTTTCTTGTATAGGTGACTTCCAAGTCAGCCATATTGCATGGGGGACATTGTGCTGGTTGCCATGTTGTATAGGTGACTTCCAAGTCAGCCATATTGCATGGGGGACATTGTGCTGGTTGCCATGTTGTATAGGTGACTTCCAAGTCAGCCATATTGCATGGGGGACATTGTGCTGGTTGCCATGTTGTATAGGTGACTTCCAAGTCAGCCATATTGCATGGGGGACATTGTGCTGGTTGCCATGTTGTATAGGTGACTTCCAAGTCAGCCATATTGCATGGGGGACATTGTGCTGGTTGTGTTGTATAGGTGACTTCCAAGTCAGCCATATTGCATGGGGGACATTGTGCTGGTTGTGTTGTATAGGTGACTTCCAAGTCAGCCATATTGCATGGGGGACATTGTGCTGGTTGTATTGTATAGGTGACTTCCAAGTCAGCCATATTGCATGGGGGACATTGTGCTGGTTGCCATGTCCTATAGGTGACTTCCAAGTCAGCCATATTGCATGGGGGACATTGTGCTGGTTGCCATGTTGTATAGGTGACTTCCAAGTGAGCCATATTGCTTGGGGGACATTGTGCTGGTTGTGTTGTATAGGTGACTTCCAAGTCAGCCATATTGCATGGGGGACATTGTGCTGGTTGCCATGGCCTATAGGTGACTTCCAAGTCAGCCATATTGCATGGGGGACATTGTGCTGGTTGCCATGTTGTATAGGTGACTTACAAGTCAGCCATATTGTATGGGGGACATTGTGCTGGTTGCCATGTCCTATAGGTGACTTCCAAGTCAGCGATGTTGCATGGGGGAAATTGTGCTGGTTGTCTTGTACAGGTGACTTTTAAGTCAGCCATATTGCTTGGGGGACATTGTGCTGGTTGCCATGTTCTATAGGTGACTTCCAAGTCAGCCATATTGCTTGTGGGACATTGTGCTGGTTGCCATGTTGTATAGGTGACTTCCAAGTCAGCCATATTGCTTGGGGGACATTGTGCTGGTTGCCATGTTGTATAGGTGACTTCCAAGTCAGCCATATTGCATGGGGGACATTGTGCTGGTGGCCATGTTCTATAGGTGACTTCCAAGTCAGCCATATTGCATGGGGGACATTGTGCTGGTTGTCTTGTATTTGTGACTTCCAAGTCAGCCATATTGCATGGGGGACATTGTGCTGGTTGTGTTGTATAGGTGACTTCCAAATCAGCCATATTGCATGGGGGACATTGTGCTGGTTGTATTGTATAGGTGACTTCCAAGTCAGCCATATTGCATGGGGGACATTGTGCTGGTGGCCATGTTCTATAGGTGACTTCCAAGTCAGCCATATTGCATTTGGGACATTGTGCTGGTTGTCTTGTATAGGTGACTTCCAAGTCAGCCATATTGCATGGGGGACATTGTGCTGGTTGTGTTTTATAGGTGACTTCCAAATCAGCCATATTGCATGGGGGACATTGTGCTGGTTGTATTGTATAGGTGACTTCCAAGTCAGCCATATTGCATGGGGGACATTGTGCTGGTTGTATTGTATAGGTGACTTCCAAGTCAGCCATATTGCATGGGGGACATTGTGCTGGTGGCCATGTCCTATAGGTGACTTCCAAGTCAGCCATATTGCATGGGGGACATTGTGCTGGTTGTCTTGTATAGGTGACTTCCAAGTCAGCCATATTGCTTGGGGAACATTGTGCTGGTTGTATGTTGTATAGGTGACTTCCAAGTCAGCCATATTGCATGGGGGACATTGTGCTGGTGGCCATGTTCTATAGGTGACTTCCAAGTCAGCCATATTGCATTTGGGACATTGTGCTGGTTGTCTTGTATAAGTGACTTCCAAGTCAGCCATATTGCTTGGGGGACATTGTGCTGGTTGCCATGTCCTATAGGTGATTTCCAAGTCAGCCATATTGCATGGGGGACATTGTGCTGGTTGTCTTGTATAGGTGACTTCCAAGTCAGCCATATTGCATCGGGGACATTGTGCTGGTTGCCATGTTGTATAGTTGACTTCCAAGTGAGCCATTTTGCTTGGGGGACATTGTGCTGGTTGCCATGTTGTATAGGTGACTTCCAAGTCAGCCATATTGCATGGGGGACATTGTGCTGGTTGTCTTGTATAGGTGACTTCCAAGTCAGCCGTGTTGCATAGGGGACATTGTGCTGGTGGCCATGTTCTATAGGTGACTTCCAAGTCAGCCATATTGCATGGGGGACATTGTGCTGGTTGCCATGTTGTATAGGTGACTTCCAAGTCAGCCATATTGCTTGGGGGGCATTGTGCTGGTTGCCATGTTGTATAGGTGACTTCCAAGTCAGCCATATTGCATGGGGGACATTGTGCTGGTGGCCATGTTCTATAGGTGACTTCCAAGTCAGCCACATTGCATGAGGGACATTGTGCTGGTTTCTTGTATAGGTGACTTCCAAGTCAGCCATATTGCATGGGGGACATTGTGCTGGTTGCCATGTTGTATAGGTGACTTCCAAGTCAGCCATATTGCATGGGGGACATTGTGCTGGTCGCCATGTTGTATAGGTGACTTCCAAGTCAGCCATATTGCATGGGGGACATTGTGCTGGTTGTGTTGTATAGGTGACTTCCAAGTCAGCCATATTGCATGGGGGACATTGTGCTGGTTGTGTTGTATAGGTGACTTCCAAGTCAGCCATATTGCATGGGGGACATTGTGCTGGTTGTATTGTATAGGTGACTTCCAAGTCAGCCATATTGCATGGGGGAAATTGTGCTGGTTGCCATGTTGTATAGTTGACTTCCAAGTCAGCCATATTGCATGGGGGACATTGTGCTGGGGGCCATGTTCTATAGATGACTTCCAAGTCAGCCATATTGCATTTGGGACATTGTGCTGGTTGTCTTGTATAGGTGACTTCCAAGTCAGCCATATTGCATGGGGGACATTGTGCTGGTTGTGTTGTTTAGGTGACTTCCAAATCAGCCATATTGCATGGGGGACATTGTGCTGGTTGTATTGTATAGTTGACTTCCAAGTCAGCCATATTGCATGGGGGACATTGTGCTGGTTGTCTTGTATAGGTGACTTCCAAGTCAGCCATATTGCTTGGGGGACATTGTGCTGGTTGTATTGTATAGGTGACTTCCAAGTCAGCCATATTGCATGGGGGACATTGTGCTGGTTGCCATGTTGTATAGGTGACTTCCAAGTCAGCCATATTGCATGGGGGACATTGTGCTGGTGGCCATGTTCTATAGGTGACTTCCAAGTCAGCCATATTGCATTTGGGACATTGTGCTTGTTGTATTGTATAGGTGACTTCCAAGTCAGCCATATTGCAAGGGTTGACATTGTGCTGGTTGTATTGTATAGGTGACTTCCAAGTCAGCCATATTGCATGGGGTACATTGTGCTGGTTGTCATGTTGTATAGGTGACTTCCAAGTCAGCCATATTGCTTGGGGGACATTGTGCTGGTGGCCATGTTCTACAGGTGACTTCCAAGTCAGCCATATTGCATGGGGGACATTGTGCTGGTTGCCATGTCCTATAGGTGACTTCCAAGTCAGCCATATTGCATGGGGGACATTGTGCTGGTTGTCTTGTATAGGTGACTTCCAAGTCAGCCATATTGCTTGGGGGACATTGTGCTGGTTGCCATGTTCTATAGGTGACTTCCAAGTCAGCCATATTGCTTGGGGGACATTGTGCTGGTTGCATTGTATAGGTGACTTCCAAGTCAGCCATATTGCATGGGGGACATTGTGCTGGTTGCCATGTTGTATAGGTGACTTCCAAGTCAGCCATATTGCATGGGGGACATTGTGCTGGTGGCCATGTTCTATAGGTGACTTCCAAGTCAGCCATATTGCATGGGGGACATTGTGCTGGTTGCCATGTTGTATAGGTGACTTCCAAGTCAGCCATATTGCATGGGGGACATTGTGCTGGTTGTATTGTATAGGTGACTTCCAAGTCAGCCATATTGCATGGGGGACATTGTGCTGGTGGCCATGTCCTATAGGTGACTTCCAAGTCAGGCATATTGCATGGGGGACATTGTGCTGGTTGTCTTGTATAGGTGACTTCCAAGTCAGCCATATTGCTTGGGGGACATTGTGCTGGTTGTATTGTATAGATGACTTCCAAGTCAGCCATATTGCATGGGGGAAATTGTGCTGGTTGCCATGTTGTATAGTTGACTTCCAAGTCAGCCATATTGCATGGGGGACATTGTGCTGGGGGCCATGTTCTATAGATGACTTCCAAGTCAGCCATATTGCATTTGGGACATTGTGCTGGTTGTCTTGTATAGGTGACTTCCAAGTCAGCCATATTGCATGGGGGACATTGTGCTGGTTGTGTTGTTTAGGTGACTTCCAAATCAGCCATATTGCATGGGGGACATTGTGCTGGTTGTATTGTATAGTTGACTTCCAAGTCAGCCATATTGCATGGGGGACATTGTGCTGGTTGTCTTGTATAGGTGACTTCCAAGTCAGCCATATTGCTTGGGGGACATTGTGCTGGTTGTATTGTATAGGTGACTTCCAAGTCAGCCATATTGCATGGGGGACATTGTGCTGGTTGCCATGTTGTATAGGTGACTTCCAAGTCAGCCATATTGCATGGGGGACATTGTGCTGGTGGCCATGTTCTATAGGTGACTTCCAAGTCAGCCATATTGCATTTGGGACATTGTGCTTGTTGTATTGTATAGGTGACTTCCAAGTCAGCCATATTGCAAGGGTTGACATTGTGCTGGTTGTATTGTATAGGTGACTTCCAAGTCAGCCATATTGCATGGGGGACATTGTGCTGGTTGTCATGTTGTATAGGTGACTTCCAAGTCAGCCATATTGCTTGGGGGACATTGTGCTGGTGGCCATGTTCTACAGGTGACTTCCAAGTCAGCCATATTGCATGGGGGACATTGTGCTGGTTGCCATGTCCTATAGGTGACTTCCAAGTCAGCCATATTGCATGGGGGACATTGTGCTGGTTGTCTTGTATAGGTGACTTCCAAGTCAGCCATATTGCTTGGGGGACATTGTGCTGGTTGCCATGTTCTATAGGTGACTTCCAAGTCAGCCATATTGCTTGGGGGACATTGTGCTGGTTGCCATGTTGTATAGGTGACTTCCAAGTCAGCCATATTGCATGGGGAACATTGTGCTGGTGGCCATGTTCTATAGGTGACTTCCAAGTCAGCCATATTGCATGGGGGACATTGTGCTGGTTGCCATGTTGTATAGGTGACTTCCAAGTCAGCCATATTGCATGGGGGACATTGTGCTGGTTGTATTGTATAGGTGACTTCCAAGTCAGCCATATTGCATGGGGGACATTGTGCTGGTTGCCATGTCCTATAGGTGACTTCCAAGTCAGCCATATTGCATGGGGGAAAATGTGCTGGTTGTCTTGTATAGGTGACTTCCAAGTCAGCCATATTGCTTGGGGGACATTGTGCTGGTTGCCATGTTGTATAGGTGACTTCCAAGTCAGCCATATTGCATGGGGGATATTGTGCTGGTGGCCATGTTCTATAGGTGACTTCCAAGTCAGCCATATTGCATGGGGGACATTGTGCTGGTTGCCATGTTGTATAGGTGACTTCCAAGTCAGCCATATTGCATGGGGGACATTGTGCTGGTTGTATTGTATAGGTGACTTCCAAGTCAGCCATATTGCATGGGGGACATTGTGCTGGTTGCCATGTCCTATAGGTGACTTCCAAGTCAGCCATATTGCATGGGGGAAAATGTGCTGGTTGTCTTGTATAGGTGACTTCCAAGTCAGCCATATTGCTTGGGGGACATTGTGCTGGTTGCCATGTTCTATAGGTGACTTCCAAGTCAGCCATATTGCATGGGGGACATTGTGCTGGTGGCCATGTCCTATAGGTGACTTCCAAGTCAGCCATATTGCATGGGGGACATTGTGCTGGTTGTCTTGTATAGGTGACTTCCAAGTCAGCCATATTGATTGGGGGACATTGTGCTGGTTGTATTGTATAGGTGACTTCCAAGTCAGCCATATTGCATTGGGGACATTGTGCTGGTTGCCATGTTGTATAGGTGACTTCCAAGTCAGCCATATTGCATGGGGGACATTGTGCTGGTGGCCATGTTCTATAGGTGACTTCCAATTCAGCCATATTGCATTTGGGACATTGTGCTGGTTGTATTGTATAGGTGACTTCCAAGTCAGCCATATTGCATGGGGGACATTGTGCTGGTTGTATTGTATAGGTGACTTCCAAGTGAGCCATATTGCTTGGGGGACATTGTGCTGGTGGCCATGTTCTATAGGTCACTTTCAAGTCAGCCATATTGCATGGGGGACATTGTGCTGGTTGCCATGTCCTATAGGTGACTTCCAAGTCAGCCATATTGCATGGGGGACATTGTGCTGGTTGTCTTGTATAGGTGACTTCCAAGTCAGCCATATTGCTTGGGGGACATTGTGCTGGTTGCCATGTTCTATAGGTGACTTCCAAGTCAGCCATATTGCTTGGGGGACATTGTGCTGGTGGCCATGTTCTATAGGTGTCTTCCAAGTCAGCCATATTGCTTGGGGGACATTGTGCTGGTTGTATTGTATAGGTGACTTCCAAGTCAGCCATATTGCATGGGGGACATTGTGCTGGTTGTATTGTATAGGTGACTTCCAAGTCAGCCATATTGCATGGGGGACATTGTGCTGGTGGCCATGTCCTATAGGTGACTTCCAAGTCAGCCATATTGCATGGGGGACATTGTGCTGGTTGTCTTGTATAGGTGACTTCCAAGTCAGCCATATTGCTTGGGGGACATTGTGCTGGTTGTATTGTATAGATGATTTCCAAGTCAGCCATATTGCATGGGGGAAATTGTGCTGGTTGCCATGTTGTATAGTTGACTTCCAAGTCAGCCATATTGCATGGGGGACATTGTGCTGGTGGCCATGTTCTATAGATGACTTCCAAGTCAGCCATATTGCATTTGGGACATTGTGCTGGTTGTCTTGTATAGGTGACTTCCAAGTCAGCCATATTGCATGGGGGACATTGTGCTGGTTGTGTTGTTTAGGTGACTTCCAAATCAGCCATATTGCATGGGGGACATTGTGCTGGTTGTATTGTATAGTTGACTTCCAAGTCAGCCATATTGCATGGGGGACATTGTGCTGGTTGTCTTGTATAGGTGACTTCCAAGTCAGCCATATTGCTTGGGGGACATTGTGCTGGTTGTATTGTATAGGTAACTTCCAAGTCAGCCATATTGCATGGGGGACATTGTGCTGGTTGCCATGTTGTATAGGTGACTTCCAAGTCAGCCATATTGCATGGGGGACATTGTGCTGGTGGCCATGTTCTATAGGTGACTTCCAAGTCAGCCATATTGCATTTGGGACATTGTGCTGGTTGTATTGTATAGGTGACTTCCAAGTCAGCCATATTGCAAGGGTTGACATTGTGCTGGTTGTATTGTATAGGTGACTTCCAAGTCAGCCATATTGCATGGGGGACATTGTGCTGGTTGCCATGTTGTATAGGTGACTTCCAAGTCAGCCATATTGCTTGGGGGACATTGTGCTGGTGGCCATGTTCTATAGGTGACTTCCAAGTCAGCCATATTGCATGGGGGACATTGTGCTGGTTGCCATGTCCTATAGGTGACTTCCAAGTCAGCCATATTGCATGGGGGACATTGTGCTGGTTGTCTTGTATAGGTGACTTCCAAGTCAGCCATATTGCTTGGGGGACATTGTGCTGGTTGCCATGTTCTATAGGTGACTTCCAAGTCAGCCATATTGCTTGGGGGACATTGTGCTGGTTGCCATGTTGTATAGGTGACTTCCAAGTCAGCCATATTGCATGGGGAACATTGTGCTGGTGGCCATGTTCTATAGGTGACTTCCAAGTCAGCCATATTGCATGGGGGACATTGTGCTGGTTGCCATGTTGTATAGGTGACTTCCAAGTCAGCCATATTGCATGGGGGACATTGTGCTGGTTGTATTGTATAGGTGACTTCCAAGTCAGCCATATTGCATGGGGGACATTGTGCTGGTTGCCATGTCCTATAGGTGACTTCCAAGTCAGCCATATTGCATGGGGGAAAATGTGCTGGTTGTCTTGTATAGGTGACTTCCAAGTCAGCCATATTGCTTGGGGGACATTGTGCTGGTTGCCATGTTGTATAGGTGACTTCCAAGTCAGCCATATTGCATGGGGGATATTGTGCTGGTGGCCATGTTCTATAGGTGACTTCCAAGTCAGCCATATTGCATGGGGGACATTGTGCTGGTTGCCATGTTGTATAGGTGACTTCCAAGTCAGCCATATTGCATGGGGGACATTGTGCTGGTTGTATTGTATAGGTGACTTCCAAGTCAGCCATATTGCATGGGGGACATTGTGCTGGTTGCCATGTCCTATAGGTGACTTCCAAGTCAGCCATATTGCATGGGGGAAAATGTGCTGGTTGTCTTGTATAGGTGACTTCCAAGTCAGCCATATTGCTTGGGGGACATTGTGCTGGTTGCCATGTTCTATAGGTGACTTCCAAGTCAGCCATATTGCATGGGGGACATTGTGCTGGTGGCCATGTCCTATAGGTGACTTCCAAGTCAGCCATATTGCATGGGGGACATTGTGCTGGTTGTCTTGTATAGGTGACTTCCAAGTCAGCCATATTGATTGGGGGACATTGTGCTGGTTGTATTGTATAGGTGACTTCCAAGTCAGCCATATTGCATTGGGGACATTGTGCTGGTTGCCATGTTGTATAGGTGACTTCCAAGTCAGCCATATTGCATGGGGGACATTGTGCTGGTGGCCATGTTCTATAGGTGACTTCCAATTCAGCCATATTGCATTTGGGACATTGTGCTGGTTGTATTGTATAGGTGACTTCCAAGTCAGCCATATTGCATGGGGGACATTGTGCTGGTTGTATTGTATAGGTGACTTCCAAGTGAGCCATATTGCTTGGGGGACATTGTGCTGGTGGCCATGTTCTATAGGTCACTTTCAAGTCAGCCATATTGCATGGGGGACATTGTGCTGGTTGCCATGTCCTATAGGTGACTTCCAAGTCAGCCATATTGCATGGGGGACATTGTGCTGGTTGTCTTGTATAGGTGACTTCCAAGTCAGCCATATTGCTTGGGGGACATTGTGCTGGTTGCCATGTTCTATAGGTGACTTCCAAGTCAGCCATATTGCTTGGGGGACATTATGCTGGTGGCCATGTTCTATAGGTGTCTTCCAAGTCAGCCATATTGCTTGGGGGACATTGTGCTGGTTGTATTGTATAGGTGACTTCCAAGTCAGCCATATTGCATGGGGGACATTGTGCTGGTTGTATTGTATAGGTGACTTCCAAGTCAGCCATATTGCATGGGGGACATTGTGCTGGTGGCCATGTCCTATAGGTGACTTCCAAGTCAGCCATATTGCATGGGGGACATTGTGCTGGTTGTCTTGTATAGGTGACTTCCAAGTCAGCCATATTGCTTGGGGGACATTGTGCTGGTTGTATTGTATAGATGATTTCCAAGTCAGCCATATTGCATGGGGGAAATTGTGCTGGTTGCCATGTTGTATAGTTGACTTCCAAGTCAGCCATATTGCATGGGGGACATTGTGCTGGTGGCCATGTTCTATAGATGACTTCCAATTCAGCCATATTGCATTTGGGACATTGTGCTGGTTGTCTTGTATAGGTGACTTCCAAGTCAGCCATATTGCATGGGGGACATTGTGCTGGTTGTGTTGTTTAGGTGACTTCCAAATCAGCCATATTGCATGGGGGACATTGTGCTGGTTGTATTGTATAGTTGACTTCCAAGTCAGCCATATTGCATGGGGGACATTGTGCTGGTTGTCTTGTATAGGTGACTTCCAAGTCAGCCATATTGCTTGGGGGACATTGTGCTGGTTGTATTGTATAGGTAACTTCCAAGTCAGCCATATTGCATGGGGGACATTGTGCTGGTTGCCATGTTGTATAGGTGACTTCCAAGTCAGCCATATTGCATGGGGGACATTGTGCTGGTGGCCATGTTCTATAGGTGACTTCCAAGTCAGCCATATTGCATTTGGGACATTGTGCTGGTTGTATTGTATAGGTGACTTCCAAGTCAGCCATATTGCAAGGGTTGACATTGTGCTGGTTGTATTGTATAGGTGACTTCCAAGTCAGCCATATTGCATGGGGGACATTGTGCTGGTTGCCATGTTGTATAGGTGACTTCCAAGTCAGCCATATTGCTTGGGGGACATTGTGCTGGTGGCCATGTTCTATAGGTGACTTCCAAGTCAGCCATATTGCATGGGGGACATTGTGCTGGTTGCCATGTCCTATAGGTGACTTCCAAGTCAGCCATATTGCATGGGGGACATTGTGCTGGTTGTCTTGTATAGGTGACTTCCAAGTCAGCCATATTGCAAGGGTTGACATTGTGCTGGTTGTATTGTATAGGTGACTTCCAAGTCAGACATATTGCATGGGGGACATTGTGCTGGTTGCCATGTTGTATAGGTGACTTCCAAGTCAGCCATATTGCTTGGGGGACATTGTGCTGGTGGCCATGTTCTATAGGTGACTTCCAAGTCAGCCATATTGCATGGGGGACATTGTGCTGGTTGCCATGTCCTATAGGTGACTTCCAAGTCAGCCATATTGCATGGGGGACATTGTGCTGGTTGTCTTGTATAGGTGACTTCCAAGTCAGCCATATTGCTTGGGGGACATTGTGCTGGTTGCCATGTTCTATAGGTGACTTCCAAGTCAGCCATATTGCTTGGGGGACATTGTGCTGGTGGCCATGTTCTATAGGTGACTTCCAAGTCAGCCATATTGCTTGGGGGACATTGTGCTGGTTGCCATGTTGTATAGGTGACTTCCAAGTCAGCCATATTGCATGGGGGACATTGTGCTGGTGGCCATGTTCTATAGGTGACTTCCAAGTCAGCCATATTGCATGGGGGACATTGTGCTGGTTGTATTGTATAGGTGACTTCCAAGTCAGCCATATTGCATGGGGGACATTGTCCTGGTTGCCATGTCCTATAGGTGACTTCCAAGTCAGCCATATTGCATGGGGGAAAATGTGCTGGTTGTCTTGTATAGGTGACTTCCAAGTCAGCCATATTGCTTGGGGGACATTGTGCTGGTTGCCATGTTCTATAGGTGACTTCCAAGTCAGCCATATTGCATGGGGGACATTGTGCTGGTGGCCATGTTCTATAGGTGACTTCCAAGTCAGCCATATTGCATTTGGGACATTGTGCTGGTTGTATTGTATAGGTGACTTCCAAGTCAGCCATATTGTATGGGGGACATTGTGCTGGTTGTATTGTATAGGTGACTTCCAAGTGAGCCATATTGCTTAGGGAACATTGTGCTGGTGGCCATGTTCTATAGGTGACTTCCAAGTCAGCCATATTGCATGGGGGACATTGTGCTGGTTGCCATGTCCTATAGGTGACTTCCAAGTCAGCCATATTGCATGGGGGACATTGTGCTGGTTGTCTTGTATAGGTGACTTCCAAGTCAGCCATATTGCTTGGGGGACATTGTGCTGGTTGCCATGTTCTATAGGTGACTTCCAAGTCAGCCATATTGCATGGGGGACATTGTGCTGGTGGCCATGTCCTATAGGTGACTTCCAAGTCAGCCATATTGCATGGGGGACATTGTGCTGGTTGTCTTGTATAGGTGACTTCCAAGTCAGCCATATTGCTTGGGGGACATTGTGCTGGTTGTATTGTATAGGTGACTTCCAAGTCAGCCATATTGCATTGAGGATATTGTGCTGGTTGCCATGTTGTATAGGTGACTTCCAAGTCAGCCATATTGCATGGGGGACATTGTGCTGGTGGCCATGTTCTATAGGTGACTTCCAATTCAGCCATATTGCATTTTGGACATTGTGCTGGTTGTATTGTATAGGTGACTTCCAAGTCAGCCATATTGCATGGGGGACATTGTGCTGGTTGTATTGTATAGGTGACTTCCAAGTGAGCCATATTGCTTGGGGGACATTGTGCTGGTGGCCATGTTCTATAGGTCACTTCCAAGTCAGCCATATTGCATGGGGGACATTGTGCTGGTTGCCATGTCCTATAGGTGACTTCCAAGTCAGCCATATTGCATGGGGGACATTGTGCTGGTTGTCTTGTATAGGTGACTTCCAAGTCAGCCATATTGCTTGGGGGACATTGTGCTGGTTGCCATGTTCTATAGGTGACTTCCAAGTCAGCCATATTGCTTGGGGGACATTGTGCTGGTGGCCATGTTCTATAGGTGTCTTCCAAGTCAGCCATATTGCTTGGGGGACATTGTGCTGGTTGTATTGTATAGGTGACTTCCAAGTCAGCCATATTGCATGGGGGACATTGTGCTGGTTGTATTGTATAGGTGACTTCCAAGTCAGCCATATTGCATGGGGGACATTGTGCTGGTGGCCATGTCCTATAGGTGACATCCAAGTCAGCCATATTGCATGGGGGACATTGTGCTGGTTGTCTTGTATAGGTGACTTCCAAGTCAGCCATATTGCTTGGGGGACATTGTGCTGGTTGTATTGTATAGATGATTTCCAAGTCAGCCATATTGCATGGGGGAAATTGTGCTGGTTGCCATGTTGTATAGTTGACTTCCAAGTCAGCCATATTGCATGGGGGACATTGTGCTGGTGGCCATGTTCTATAGATGACTTCCAAGTCAGCCATATTGCATTTGGGACATTGTGCTGGTTGTCTTGTATAGGTGACTTCAAAGTCAGCCATATTGCATGGGGGACATTGTGCTGGTTGTGTTGTTTAGGTGACTTCCAAATCAGCCATATTGCATGGGGGACATTGTGCTGGTTGTATTGTATAGTTGACTTCCAAGTCAGCCATATTGCATGGGGGACATTGTGCTGGTTGTCTTGTATAGGTAACTTCCAAGGCAGCCATATTGCATGGGGGACATTGTGCTGGTTGCCATGTTGTATAGGTGACTTCCAAGTCAGCCATATTGCATGGGGGACATTGTGCTGGTGGCCATGTTCTATAGGTGACTTCCAAGTCAGCCATATTGCATTTGGGACATTGTGCTGGTTGTATTGTATAGGTGACTTCCAAGTCAGCCATATTGCAAGGGTTGACATTGTGCTGGTTGTATTGTATAGGTGACTTCCAAGTCAGCCATATTGCATGGGGGACATTGTGCTGGTTGCCATGTTGTATAGGTGACTTCCAAGTCAGCCATATTGCTTGGGGGACATTGTGCTGGTGGCCATGTTCTATAGGTGACTTCCAAGTCAGCCATATTGCATGGGGGACATTGTGCTGGTTGCCATGTCCTATAGGTGACTTCCAAGTCAGCCATATTGCATGGGGGACATTGTGCTGGTTGTCTTGTATAGGTGACTTCCAAGTCAGCCATATTGCTTGGGGGACATTGTGCTGGTTGCCATGTTCTATAGGTGACTTCCAAGTCAGCCATATTGCTTGGGGGACATTGTGCTGGTGGCCATGTTCTATAGGTGACTTCCAAGTCAGCCATATTGCTTGGGGGACATTGTGCTGGTTGCCATGTTGTATAGGTGACTTCCAAGTCAGCCATATTGCATGGGGGACATTGTGCTGGTGGCCATGTTCTATAGGTGACTTCCAAGTCAGCCATATTGCATGGGGGACATTGTGCTGGTTGTATTGTATAGGTGACTTCCAAGTCAGCCATATTGCATGGGGGACATTGTCCTGGTTGCCATGTCCTATAGGTGACTTCCAAGTCAGCCATATTGCATGGGGGAAAATGTGCTGGTTGTCTTGTATAGGTGACTTCCAAGTCAGCCATATTGCTTGGGGGACATTGTGCTGGTTGCCATGTTCTATAGGTGACTTCCAAGTCAGCCATATTGCATGGGGGACATTGTGCTGGTGGCCATGTTCTATAGGTGACTTCCAAGTCAGCCATATTGAATTTAGGACATTGTGCTGGTTGTATTGTATAGGTGACTTCCAAGTCAGCCATATTGTATGGGGGACATTGTGCTGGTTGTATTGTATAGGTGACTTCCAAGTGAGCCATATTGCTTAGGGAACATTGTGCTGGTGGCCATGTTCTATAGGTGACTTCCAAGTCAGCCATATTGCATGGGGGACATTGTGCTGGTTGCCATGTCCTATAGGTGACTTCCAAGTCAGCCATATTGCATGGGGGACATTGTGCTGGTTGTCTTGTATAGGTGACTTCCAAGTCAGCCATATTGCTTGGGGGACATTGTGCTGGTTGCCATGTTCTATAGGTGACTTCCAAGTCAGCCATATTGCATGGGGGACATTGTGCTGGTGGCCATGTTCTATAGGTGTCTTCCAAGTCAGCCATATTGCTTGGGGGACATTGTGCTGGTTGTATTGTATAGGTGACTTCCAAGTCAGCCATATTGCATGGGGGACATTGTGCTGGTTGTATTGTATAGGTGACTTCCAAGTCAGCCATATTGCATGGGGGACATTGTGCTGGTGGCCATGTCCTATAGGTGACATCCAAGTCAGCCATATTGCATGGGGGACATTGTGCTGGTTGTCTTGTATAGGTGACTTCCAAGTCAGCCATATTGCTTGGGGGACATTGTGCTGGTTGTATTGTATAGATGATTTCCAAGTCAGCCATATTGCATGGGGGAAATTGTGCTGGTTGCCATGTTGTATAGTTGACTTCCAAGTCAGCCATATTGCATGGGGGACATTGTGCTGGTGGCCATGTTCTATAGATGACTTCCAAGTCAGCCATATTGCATTTGGGACATTGTGCTGGTTGTCTTGTATAGGTGACTTCAAAGTCAGCCATATTGCATGGGGGACATTGTGCTGGTTGTGTTGTTTAGGTGACTTCCAAATCAGCCATATTGCATGGGGGACATTGTGCTGGTTGTATTGTATAGTTGACTTCCAAGTCAGCCATATTGCATGGGGGACATTGTGCTGGTTGTCTTGTATAGGTGACTTCCAAGTCAGCCATATTGCTTGGGGGACATTGTGCTGGTTGTATTGTATAGGTAACTTCCAAGGCAGCCATATTGCATGGGGGACATTGTGCTGGTTGCCATGTTGTATAGGTGACTTCCAAGTCAGCCATATTGCATGGGGGACATTGTGCTGGTGGCCATGTTCTATAGGTGACTTCCAAGTCAGCCATATTGCATTTGGGACATTGTGCTGGTTGTATTGTATAGGTGACTTCCAAGTCAGCCATATTGCAAGGGTTGACATTGTGCTGGTTGTATTGTATAGGTGACTTCCAAGTCAGCCATATTGCATGGGGGACATTGTGCTGGTTGCCATGTTGTATAGGTGACTTCCAAGTCAGCCATATTGCTTGGGGGACATTGTGCTGGTGGCCATGTTCTATAGGTGACTTCCAAGTCAGCCATATTGCATGGGGGACATTGTGCTGGTTGCCATGTCCTATAGGTGACTTCCAAGTCAGCCATATTGCATTTAGGACATTGTGCTGGTTGTATTGTATAGGTGACTTCCAAGTCAGCCATATTGTATGGGGGACATTGTGCTGGTTGTATTGTATAGGTGACTTCCAAGTGAGCCATATTGCTTAGGGAACATTGTGCTGGTGGCCATGTTCTATAGGTGACTTCCAAGTCAGCCATATTGCATGGGGGACATTGTGCTGGTTGCCATGTCCTATAGGTGACTTCCAAATCAGCCATATTGCATGGGGGACATTGTGCTGGTTGTCTTGTATAGGTGACTTCCAAGTCAGCCATATTGCTTGGGGGACATTGTGCTGGTTGCCATGTTCTATAGGTGACTTCCAAGTCAGCCATATTGCATGGGGGACATTGTGCTGGTGGCCATGTTCTATAGGTGTCTTCCAAGTCAGCCATATTGCTTGGGGGACATTGTGCTGGTTGTATTGTATAGGTGACTTCCAAGTCAGCCATATTGCATGGGGGACATTGTGCTGGTTGTATTGTATAGGTGACTTCCAAGTCAGCCATATTGCATGGGGGACATTGTGCTGGTGGCCATGTCCTATAGGTGACATCCAAGTCAGCCATATTGCATGGGGGACATTGTGCTGGTTGTCTTGTATAGGTGACTTCCAAGTCAGCCATATTGCTTGGGGGACATTGTGCTGGTTGTATTGTATAGATGATTTCCAAGTCAGCCATATTGCATGGGGGAAATTGTGCTGGTTGCCATGTTGTATAGTTGACTTCCAAGTCAGCCATATTGCATGGGGGACATTGTGCTGGTGGCCATGTTCTATAGATGACTTCCAAGTCAGCCATATTGCATTTGGGACATTGTGCTGGTTGTCTTGTATAGGTGACTTCAAAGTCAGCCATATTGCATGGGGGACATTGTGCTGGTTGTGTTGTTTAGGTGACTTCCAAATCAGCCATATTGCATGGGGGACATTGTGCTGGTTGTATTGTATAGTTGACTTCCAAGTCAGCCATATTGCATGGGGGACATTGTGCTGGTTGTCTTGTATAGGTGACTTCCAAGTCAGCCATATTGCTTGGGGGACATTGTGCTGGTTGTATTGTATAGGTAACTTCCAAGGCAGCCATATTGCATGGGGGACATTGTGCTGGTTGCCATGTTGTATAGGTGACTTCCAAGTCAGCCATATTGCATGGGGGACATTGTGCTGGTGGCCATGTTCTATAGGTGACTTCCAAGTCAGCCATATTGCATTTGGGACATTGTGCTGGTTGTATTGTATAGGTGACTTCCAAGTCAGCCATATTGCAAGGGTTGACATTGTGCTGGTTGTATTGTATAGGTGACTTCCAAGTCAGCCATATTGCATGGGGGACATTGTGCTGGTTGCCATGTTGTATAGGTGACTTCCAAGTCAGCCATATTGCTTGGGGGACATTGTGCTGGTGGCCATGTTCTATAGGTGACTTCCAAGTCAGCCATATTGCATGGGGGACATTGTGCTGGTTGCCATGTCCTATAGGTGACTTCCAAGTCAGCCATATTGCATGGGGGACATTGTGCTGGTTGTCTTGTATAGGTGACTTCCAAGTCAGCCATATTGCTTGGGGGACATTGTGCTGGTTGCCATGTTCTATAGGTGACTTCCAAGTCAGCCATATTGCTTGGGGGACATTGTGCTGGTGGCCATGTTCTATAGGTGACTTCCAAGTCAGCCATATTGCTTGGGGGACATTGTGCTGGTTGCCATGTTGTATAGGTGACTTCCAAGTCAGCCATATTGCATGGGGGACATTGTGCTGGTGGCCATGTTCTATAGGTGACTTCCAAGTCAGCCATATTGCATGGGGGACATTGTGCTGGTTGTATTGTATAGGTGACTTCCAAGTCAGCCATATTGCATGGGGGACATTGTCCTGGTTGCCATGTCCTATAGGTGACTTCCAAGTCAGCCATATTGCATGGGGGAAAATGTGCTGGTTGTCTTGTATAGGTGACTTCCAAGTCAGCCATATTGCTTGGGGGACATTGTGCTGGTTGCCATGTTCTATAGGTGACTTCCAAGTCAGCCATATTGCATGGGGGACATTGTGCTGGTGGCCATGTTCTATAGGTGACTTCCAAGTCAGCCATATTGCATTTAGGACATTGTGCTGGTTGTATTGTATAGGTGACTTCCAAGTCAGCCATATTGTATGGGGGACATTGTGCTGGTTGTATTGTATAGGTGACTTCCAAGTGAGCCATATTGCTTAGGGAACATTGTGCTGGTGGCCATGTTCTATAGGTGACTTCCAAGTCAGCCATATTGCATGGGGGACATTGTGCTGGTTGCCATGTCCTATAGGTGACTTCCAAGTCAGCCATATTGCATGGGGGACATTGTGCTGGTTGTCTTGTATAGGTGACTTCCAAGTCAGCCATATTGCTTGGGGGACATTGTGCTGGTTGCCATGTTCTATAGGTGACTTCCAAGTCAGCCATATTGCATGGGGGACATTGTGCTGGTGGCCATGTCCTATAGGTGACTTCCAAGTCAGCCATATTGCATGGGGGACATTGTGCTGGTTGTCTTGTATAGGTGACTTCCAAGTCAGCCATATTGCTTGGGGGACATTGTGCTGGTTGTATTGTATAGGTGACTTCCAATTCAGCCATATTGCATGGGGGACATTGTCCTGGTTGTATTGTATAGTTGACTTCCAAGTCAGCCATATTGCATGGGGGACATTGTGCTGGTTGTCTTGTATAGGTGACTTCCAAGTCAGCCATATTGCTTGGGGGACATTGTGCTGGTTGTATTGTATAGGTGACTTCCAAGTCAGCCATATTGCATGGGGGACATTGTGCTGGTTGCCATGTTGTATAGGTGACTTCCAAGTCAGCCATATTGCATGGGGGACATTGTGCTGGTGGCCATGTTCTATAGGTGACTTCCAAGTCAGCCATATTGCATTTGGGACATTGTGCTTGTTGTATTGTATAGGTGAATTCCAAGTCAGCCATATTGCAAGGGTTGACATTGTGCTGGTTGTATTGTATAGGTGACTTCCAAGTCAGCCATATTGCATGGGGGACATTGTGCTGGTTGTCTTGTATAGGTGACTTCCAAGTCAGCCATATTGCTTGGGGGACATTGTGCTGGTTGTATTGTATAGGTGACTTCCAAGTCAGCCATATTGCATGGGGGACATTGTGCTGGTTGCCATGTTGTATAGGTGACTTCCAAGTCAGCCATATTGCATGGGGGACATTGTGCTGGTGGCCATGTTCTATAGGTGACTTCCAAGTCAGCCATATTGCATTTGGGACATTGTGCTTGTTGTATTGTATAGCTGAATTCCAAGTCAGCCATATTGCAAGGGTTGACATTGTGCTGGTTGTATTGTATAGGTGACTTCCAAGTCAGCCATATTGCATGGGGGACATTGTGCTGGTTGTCATGTTGTATAGGTGACTTCCAAGTCAGCCATATTGCTTGGGGGACATTGTGCTGGTGGCCATGTTCTACAGGTGACTTCCAAGTCAGCCATATTGCATGGGGGACATTGTGCTGGTTGCCATGTCCTATAGGTGACTTCCAAGTCAGCCATATTGCATGGGGGACATTGTGCTGGTTGTCTTGTATAGGTGACTTCCAAGTCAGCCATATTGCTTGGGGGACATTGTGCTGGTTGCCATGTTCTATAAGTGACTTCCAAGTCAGCCATATTGCTTGGGGGACATTGTGCTGGTGGCCATGTTCTATAGGTGACTTCCAAGTCAGCCATATTGCTTGGGGGACATTGTGCTGGTTGCCATGTTGTATAGGTGACTTCCAAGTCAGCCATGTTGCATGGGGGACATTGTGCTGGTGACCATGTTCTATAGGTGACTTCCAAGTCAGCCATATTGCATGGGGGACATTGTGCTGGTTGCCATGTTGTATAGGTGACTTCCAAGTCAGCCATATTGCATGGGGGACATTGTGCTGGTTGTATTGTATAGGTGACTTCCAAGTCAGCCATATTGCATGGGGGACATTGTGCTGGTTGCCATGTCCTATAGGTGACTTCCAAGTCAGCCATATTGCATGGGGGAAAATGTGCTGGTTGTCTTGTATAGGTGACTTCCAACTCAGCCATATTGCTTGGGGGACATTGTGCTGGTTGCCATGTTCTATAGGTGACTTCCAAGTCAGCCATATTGCATGGGGGACATTGTGCTGGTGGCCATGTCCTATAGGTGACTTCCAAGTCAGCCATATTGCATGGGGGACATTGTGCTGGTTGTCTTGTATAGGTGACTTCCAAGTCAGCCATATTGATTGGGGGACATTGTGCTGGTTGTATTGTATAGGTGACTTCCAAGTCAGCCATATTGCATGGGGGAAATTGTGCAGGTTGCCATGTTGTATAGGTGACTTCCAAGTCAGCCATATTGCATGGGGGACATTGTGCTGGTTGCCATGTTCTATAGGTGACTTCCAAGTCAGCCATATTGCATTTGGGACATTGTGCTGGTTGTCTTGTATAGGTGACTTCCAAGTCAGCCATATTGCATGGGGGACATTGTGCTGGTTGTGTTGTATAGGTGACTTCCAAATCAGCCATATTGCATGGGGGACATTGTGCTCGTTGTATTGTATAGGTGACTTCCAAGTCAGCCATATTGCATGGGGGACATTGTGCTGGTTGTCTTGTATAGGTGACTTCCAAGTCAGCCATATTGCTTGGGGGACATTGTGCTGGTTGTATTGTATAGGTGACTTCCAAGTCAGCCATATTGCATTGGGGACATTGTGCTGGTTGCCATGTTGTATAGGTGACTTCCAAGTCAGCCATATTGCATGGGGGACATTGTGCTGGTGGCCATGTTCTATAGGTGACTTCCAATTCAGCCATATTGCATTTGGGACATTGTGCTGGTTGTATTGTATAGGTGACTTCCAAGTCAGCCATATTGCATGGGGGACATTGTGCTGGTTGTATTGTATAGGTGACTTCCAAGTGAGCCATATTGCTTGGGGGACATTGTGCTGGTGGCCATGTTCTATAGGTCACTTCCAAGTCAGCCATATTGCATGGGGGACATTGTGCTGGTTGCCATGTCCTATAGGTGACTTCCAAGTCAGCCATATTGCATGGGGGACATTGTGCTGGTTGTCTTGTATAGGTGACTTCCAAGTCAGCCATATTGCTTGGGGGACATTGTGCTGGTTGCCATGTTCTATAGGTGACTTCCAAGTCAGCCATATTGCTTGGGGGACATTGTGCTGGTGGCCATGTTCTATAGGTGACTTCCAAGTCAGCCATATTGCTTGGGGGACATTGTGCTGGTTGTATTGTATATGTGACTTCCAAGTCAGCCATATTGCATGGGGGACATTGTGCTGGTTGTATTGTATAGGTGACTTCCAAGTCAGCCATATTGCATGGGGGACATTGTGCTGGTGGCCATGTCCTATAGGTGACTTCCAAGTCAGCCATATTGCATGGGGGACATTGTGCTGGTTGTCTTGTATAGGTGACTTCCAAGTCAGCCATATTGCTTGGGGGACATTGTGCTGGTTGTATTGTATAGATGATTTCCAAGTCAGCCATATTGCATGGGGGAAATTGTGCTGGTTGCCATGTTGTATAGTTGACTTCCAAGTCAGCCATATTGCATGTGGGACATTGTGCTGGTGGCCATGTTCTATAGATGACTTCCAAGTCAGCCATATTGCATTTGAGACATTGTGCTGGTTGTCTTGTATAGGTGACTTCCAAGTCAGCCATATTGCATGGGGGACATTGTGCTGGTTGTGTTGTTTAGGTGACTTCCAAATCAGCCATATTGCATGGGGGACATTGTGCTGGTTGTATTGTATAGTTGACTTCCAAGTCAGCCATATTGCATGGGGGACATTGTGCTGGTTGTATTGTATAGGTGACTTCCAAGTCAGCCATATTGCATGGGGGACATTGTGCTGGTTGCCATGTCCTATTGGTGACTTCCAAGTCAGCCATATTGCATGGGGGAAAATGTGCTGGTTGTCTTGTATAGGTGACTTCCAAGTCAGCCATATTGCTTGGGGGACATTGTGCTGGTTGCCATGTTCTATAGGTGACTTCCAAGTCAGCCATATTGCATGGGGGACATTGTGCTGGTGGCCATGTCCTATAGGTGACTTCCAAGTCAGCCATATTGCATGGGGGACATTGTGCTGGTTGTCTTGTATAGGTGACTTCCAAGTCAGCCATATTGATTGGGGGACATTGTGCTGGTTGTATTGTATAGGTGACTTCCAAGTCAGCCATATTGCATGGGGGAAATTGTGCAGGTTGCCATGTTGTATAGGTGACTTCCAAGTCAGCCATATTGCATGGGGGACATTGTGCTGGTGGCCATGTTCTATAGGTGACTTCCAAGTCAGCCATCTTGCATTTGGGACATTGTGCTGGTTGTCTTGTATAGGTGACTTCCAAGTCAGCCATATTGCATGGGGGACATTGTGCTGGTTGTGTTGTATAGGTGACTTCCAAATCAGCCATATTGCATGGGGGACATTGTGCTCGTTGTATTGTATAGGTTACTTCCAAGTCAGCCATATTGCATGGGGGACATTGTGCTGGTTGTCTTGTATAGGTGACTTCCAAGTCAGCCATATTGCTTGGGGGACATTGTGCTGGTTGTATTGTATAGGTGACTTCCAAGTCAGCCATATTGCATTGGGGACATTGTGCTGGTTGCCATGTTGTATAGGTGACTTCCAAGTCAGCCATATTGCATGGGGGACATTGTGCTGGTGGCCATGTTCTATAGGTGACTTCCAATTCAGCCATATTGCATTTGGGACATTGTGCTGGTTGTATTGTATAGGTGACTTCCAAGTCAGCCATATTGCATGGGGGACATTGTGCTGGTTGTATTGTATAGGTGACTTCCAAGTGAGCCATATTGCTTGGGGGACATTGTGCTGGTGGCCATGTTCTATAGGTGACTTCCAAGTCAGCCATATTGCATGGGGGACATTGTGCTGGTTGTCTTGTATAGGTGACTTCCAAGTCAGCCATATTGCTTGGGGGACATTGTGCTGGTTGCCATGTTCTATAGGTGACTTCCAAATCAGCCATATTGCTTGGGGGACATTGTGCTGGTGGCCATGTTCTATAGGTGACTTCCAAGTCAGCCATATTGCTTGGGGGACATTGTGCTGGTTGTATTGTATATGTGACTTCCAAGTCAGCCATATTGCATGGGGGACATTGTGCTGGTTGTATTGTATAGGTGACTTCCAAGTCAGCCATATTGCATGGGGGACATTGTGCTGGTGGCCATGTCCTATAGGTGACTTCCAAGTCAGCCATATTGCATGGGGGACATTGTGCTGGTTGTCTTGTATAGGTGACTTCCAAGTCAGCCATATTGCTTGGGGGACATTGTGCTGGTTGTATTGTATAGATGATTTCCAAGTCAGCCATATTGCATGGGGGAAATTGTGCTGGTTGCCATGTTGTATAGTTGACTTCCAAGTCAGCCATATTGCATGGGGGACATTGTGCTGGTGGCCATGTTCTATAGATGACTTCCAAGTCAGCCATATTGCATTTGGGACATTGTGCTGGTTGTCTTGTATAGGTGACTTCCAAGTCAGCCATATTGCATGGGGGACATTGTGCTGGTTGTGTTGTTTAGGTGACTTCCAAATCAGCCATATTGCATGGGGGACATTGTGCTCGTTGTATTGTATAGGTTACTTCCAAGTCAGCCATATTGCATGGGGGACATTGTGCTGGTTGTCTTGTATAGGTGACTTCCAAGTCAGCCATATTGCTTGGGGGACATTGTGCTGGTTGTATTGTATAGGTGACTTCCAAGTCAGCCATATTGCATTGGGGACATTGTGCTGGTTGCCATGTTGTATAGGTGACTTCCAAGTCAGCCATATTGCATGGGGGACATTGTGCTGGTGGCCATGTTCTATAGGTGACTTCCAATTCAGCCATATTGCATTTGGGACATTGTGCTGGTTGTATTGTATAGGTGACTTCCAAGTCAGCCATATTGCATGGGGGACATTGTGCTGGTTGTATTGTATAGGTGACTTCCAAGTGAGCCATATTGCTTGGGGGACATTGTGCTGGTGGCCATGTTCTATAGGTGACTTCCAAGTCAGCCATATTGCATGGGGGACATTGTGCTGGTTGTCTTGTATAGGTGACTTCCAAGTCAGCCATATTGCTTGGGGGACATTGTGCTGGTTGCCATGTTCTATAGGTGACTTCCAAATCAGCCATATTGCTTGGGGGACATTGTGCTGGTGGCCATGTTCTATAGGTGACTTCCAAGTCAGCCATATTGCTTGGGGGACATTGTGCTGGTTGTATTGTATATGTGACTTCCAAGTCAGCCATATTGCATGGGGGACATTGTGCTGGTTGTATTGTATAGGTGACTTCCAAGTCAGCCATATTGCATGGGGGACATTGTGCTGGTGGCCATGTCCTATAGGTGACTTCCAAGTCAGCCATATTGCATGGGGACATTGTGCTGGTTGTCTTGTATAGGTGACTTCCAAGTCAGCCATATTGCTTGGGGGACATTGTGCTGGTTGTATTGTATAGATGATTTCCAAGTCAGCCATATTGCATGGGGGAAATTGTGCTGGTTGCCATGTTGTATAGTTGACTTCCAAGTCAGCCATATTGCATGGGGGACATTGTGCTGGTGGCCATGTTCTATAGATGACTTCCAAGTCAGCCATATTGCATTTGGGACATTGTGCTGGTTGTCTTGTATAGGTGACTTCCAAGTCAGCCATATTGCATGGGGGACATTGTGCTGGTTGTGTTGTTTAGGTGACTTCCAAATCAGCCATATTGCATGGGGGACATTGTGCTGGTTGTATTGTATAGTTGACTTCCAAGTCAGCCATATTGCATGGGGGACATTGTGCTGGTTGTCTTGTATAGGTGACTTCCAAGTCAGCCATATTGCTTGGGGGACATTGTGCTGGTTGTATTGTATAGGTGACTTCCAAGTCAGCCATATTGCATGGGGGACATTGTGCTGGTTGCCATGTTGTATAGGTGACTTCCAAGTCAGCCATATTGCATGGGGGACATTGTGCTGGTGGCCATGTTCTATAGGTGACTTCCAAGTCAGCCATATTGCATTTGGGACATTGTGCTGGTTGTATTGTATAGGTGACTTCCAAGTCAGCCATATTGGAAGGGTTGAAATTGTGCTGGTTGTATTGTATAGGTGACTTCCAAGTCAGCCTTATAGCATGGGGGACATTGTGCTGGTTGCCATGTTGTATAGGTGACTTCCAAGTCAGCCATATTGCTTGGGGGACATTGTGCTGGTGGCCATGTTCTATAGGTGACTTCCAAGTCAGCCATATTGCATGGGGGACATTGTGCTGGTTGCCATGTCCTATCGGTGACTTCCAAGTCAGCCATATTGCATGGGGGACATTGTGCTGGTTGTCTTGTATAGGTGACTTCCAAGTCAGCCATATTGCTTGGGGGACATTGTGCTGGTTGCCATGTTCTATAGGTGACTTCCAAGTCAGCCATATTGCTTGGGGGACATTGTGCTGGTGGCCATGTTCTATAGGTGACTTCCAAGTCAGCCATATTGCTTGGGGGACATTGTGCTGGTTGCCATGTTGTATAGGTGACTTCCAAGTCAGCCATATTGCATGGGGGACATTGTGCTGGTGGCCATGTTCTATAGGTGACTTCCAAGTCAGCCATATTGCATGGGGGACATTGTGCTGGTTGTATTGTATAGGTGACTTCCAAGTCAGCCATATTGCATGGGGGACATTGTCCTGGTTGCCATGTCCTATAGGTGACTTCCAAGTCAGCCATATTGCATGGGGGAAAATGTGCTGGTTGTCTTGTATAGGTGACTTCCAAGTCAGCCATATTGCTTGGGGGACATTGTGCTGGTTGCCATGTTCTATAGGTGACTTCCAAGTCAGCCATATTGCATGGGGGACATTGTGCTGGTGGCCATGTTCTATAGGTGACTTCCAAGTCAGCCATATTGCATTTGGGACATTGTGCTGGTTGTATTGTATAGGTGACTTCCAAGTCAGCCATATTGTATGGGGGACATTGTGCTGGTTGTATTGTATAGGTGACTTCCAAGTGAGCCATATTGCTTAGAGAACATTGTGCTGGTGGCCATGTTCTATAGGTGACTTCCAAGTCAGCCATATTGCATGGGGGACATTGTGCTGGTTGCCATGTCCTATAGGTGACTTCCAAGTCAGCCATATTGCATGGGGGACATTGTGCTGGTTGTCTTGTATAGGTGACTTCCAAGTCAGCCATATTGCTTGGGGGACATTGTGCTGGTTGCCATGTTCTATAGGTGACTTCCAAGTCAGCCATATTGCATGGGGGACATTGTGCTGGTGGCCATGTCCTATAGGTGACTTCCAAGTCAGCCATATTGCATGGGGGACATTGTGCTGGTTGTCTTGTATAGGTGACTTCCAAGTCAGCCATATTGTTTGGGGGACATTGTGCTGGTTGTATTGTATAGGTGACTTCCAATTCAGCCAGATTGCATGGGGGACATTGTGCTGGTTGCCATGTTGTATAGGTGACTTCCAAGTCAGCCATATTGCATGGGGGACATTGTGCTGGTGGCCATGTTCTATAGGTGACTTCCAAGTCAGCCATATTGCATTTGGGACATTGTGCTGGTTGTCTTGTATAGGTGACTTCCAAGTCAGCCATATTGCATGGGGGACATTGTGCTGGTGGCCATGTTCTATAGGTGACTTCCAAGTCAGCCATATTGCATGGGGGACATTGTGCTGGTTGTCTTGTATAGGTGACTTCCAAGTCAGCCATATTGCATGGGGGACATTGTGCTGGTTGTGTTGTATAGGTGACTTCCAAATCAGCCATATTGCATGGGGGACATTGTGCTGGTTGTATTGTATAGGTGACTTCCAAGTCAGCCATATTGCATGGGGGACATTGTGCTGGTTGTCTTGTATAGGTGACTTCCAAGTCAGCCATATTGCTTGGGGGACATTTTGCTGGTTGTATTGTATAGGTGACTTCCAAGTCAGCCATATTGCATGGGGGACATTGTGCTGGTTGCCATGTTCTATAGGTGACTTCCAAGTCAGCCATATTGCATGGGGGACATTGTGCTGGTGGCCATGTTCTATAGGTGACTTCCAAGTCAGCCATATTGCATTTGGGACATTGTGCTGGTTGTATTGTATAGGTGACTTCCAAGTCAGCCATATTGCATGGGGGACATTGTGCTGGTTGTATTGTATAGGTGACTTCCAAGTGAGCCATATTGCTTGGGGGACATTGTGCTGGTGGCCATGTTCTATAGGTGACTTCCAAGTCAGCCATATTGCATGGGGGACATTGTGCTGGTTGCCATGTCCTATAGGTGACTTCCAAGTCACCCATATTGCATGGGGGACATTGTGCTGGTTGTCTTGTATAGGTGACTTCCAAGTCAGCCATATTGCTTGGGGGACATTGTGCTGGTTGCCATGTTCTATAGGTGACTTCCAAGTCAGCCATATTGCTTGGGGGACATTGTGCTGGTGGCCATGTTCTATAGGTGACTTCCAAGTCAGCTATATTGCTTGGGGGACATTGTGCTGGTTGTATTGTATAGGTGACTTCCAAGTCAGCCATATTGCATGGGGGACATTGTGCTGGTTGTATTGTATAGGTGACTTCCAAGTCAGCCATATTGCATTGGGGACATTGTGCTGGTGGCCATGTCCTATAGGTGACTTCCAAGTCAGCCATATTGCATGGGGGACATTATGCTGGTTGTCTTGTATAGGTGACTTCCAAGTCAGCCATATTGCTTGGGGGACATTGTGCTGGTTGTATTGTATAGGTGACTTCCAAGTCAGCCATATTGCCTGGGGGAAATTTTGCTGGTTGCCATGTTGTATAGGTGACTTCCAAGTCAGCCATATTGCATGGGGGACATTGTGCTGGTGGCCATGTTCTATAGGTGACTTCCAAGTCAGCCATATTGCATTTGGGACATTGTGCTGGTTGTATTGTATAGGTGACTTCCAAGTCAGCCATATTGCATGGGGGACATTGTGCTGGTTGTGTTGTATAGGTGACTTCCAAATCAGCCATATTGCATGGGGGACATTGTGCTGGTTGTATTGTATAGGTGACTTCCAAGTCAGCCATATTGCATGGGGGACATTGTGCTGGTTGTCTTGTATAAGTGACTTCCAAGTCAGCCATATTGCTTGGGGGACATTGTGCTGGTTGTATTGTATAGGTGACTTCCAAGTCAGCCATATTGCATGGGGGACATTGTGCTGGTTGCCATGTTGCATAGGTGACTTCCAAGTCAGCCATATTGCATGGGGGATATTGTGCTGGTGGCCATGTTCTTTAGGTGACTTCCAAGTCAGCCATATTGCATTTGGGACATTGTGCTGGTTGTATTGTATAGGTGACTTCCAAGTCAGCCATATTGCATGGGGGACATTGTGCTGGTTGTATTGTATAGGTGACTTCCAAGTCAGCCATATTGCATGGGGGACATTGTGCTGGTTGCCATGTTGTATAGGTGACTTCCAAGTCAGCCATATTGCTTGGGGGACATTGTGCTGGTGGCCATGTTCTATAGGTGACTTCCAAGTCAGCCATATTGCATGGGGGACATTGTGCTGGTTGCCATGTCCTATAGGTGACTTCCAAGTCAGCCATATTGCATGGGGGACATTGTGCTGGTTGTCTTGTATAGGTGACTTCCAAGTCAGCCATATTGCTTGGGGGACATTGTGCTGGTTGCCATGTTCTATAGGTGACTTCCAAGTCAGCCATATTGCTTGGGGGACATTGTGCTGGTGGCCATGTTCTATAGGTGACTTCCAAGTCAGCCATATTGCATGGGGGACATTGTGCTGGTGGCCATGTTCTATAGGTGACTTCCAAGTCATCCATATTGCATTTGGGACATTGTGCTGGTTGTCTTGTATAGGTGACTTCCAAGTCAGCCATATTGCATGGGGGACATTGTGCTGGTTGTGTTGTATAGGTGACTTCCAAATCAGCCATATTGCATGGGGGACATTGTGCTGGTTGTATTGTATAGGTGACTTCCAAGTCAGCCATATTGCATGGGGGACATTGTGCTGGTTGTCTTGTATAGGTGACTTCCAAGTCAGCCATATTGCTTGGGGGACATTGTGCTGGTTGTATTGTATAGGTGACTTCCAAGTCAGCCATATTGCATGGGGGACATTGTGCTGGTTGCCATGTTGTATAGGTGACTTCCAAGTCAGCCATATTGCATGGGGGACATTGTGCTGGTGGCCATGTTCTAGAGGTGACTTCCAAGTCAGCCATATTGCATTTGGGACATTGTGCTGGTTGTATTGTATAGGTGACTTCCAAGTCAGCCATATTGCATGGGGGACATTGTGCTGGTTGTATTGTATAGGTGACTTCCAAGTGAGCCATATTGCTTGGGGGACATTGTGCTGGTGGCCATGTTCTATAGGTGACTTCCAAGTCAGCCATATTGCATGGGGGACATTGTGCTGGTTGCCATGTCCTATAGGTGACTTCCAAGTCAGCCATATTGCATGGGGGACATTGTGCTGGTTGTCTTGTATAGGTGACTTCCAAGTCAGCCATATTGCTTTGGGGACATTGTGCTGGTTGCCATGTTCTATAGGTGACTTCCAAGTCAGCCATATTGCTTGGGGGACATTGTGCTGGTGGCCATGTTCTATAGGTGACTTCCAAGTCAGCCATATTGCTTGGGGGACATTGTGCTGGTTGTATTGTATAGGTGACTTCCAAGTCAGCCATATTGCATGGGGGACATTGTGCTGGTTGTATTGTATAGGTGACTTCCAAGTCAGCCATATTGCATGGGGGACATTGTGCTGGTGGCCATGTCCTATAGGTGACTTCCAAGTCAGCCATATTGCATGGGGGACATTGTGCTGGTTGTCTTGTATAGGTGACTTCCAAGTCAGCCATATTGCTTGGGGGACATTGTGCTGGTTGTATTGTATAGGTGACTTCCAAGTCAGCCATATTGCCTGGGGGAAATTTTGCTGGTTGCCATGTTGTATAGGTGACTTCCAAGTCAGCCATATTGCATGGGGGACATTGTGCTGGTGGCCATGTTCTATAGGTGACTTCCAAGTCAGCCATATTGCATTTGGGACATTGTGCTGGTTGTCTTGTATAGGTGACTTCCAAGTCAGCCATATTGCATGGGGGACATTGTGCTGGTTGTGTTGTATAGGTGACTTCCAAATCAGCCATATTGCATGGGGGACATTGTGCTGGTTGTATTGTATAGTTGACTTCCAAGTCAGCGATATTGCATGGGGGACATTGTGCTGGTTGTCTTGTATAGGTGACTTCCAAGTCAGCCATATTGCTTGGGGGACATTGTGCTGGTTGTATTGTATAGGTGACTACCAAGTCAGCCATATTGCATGGGGGACATTGTGCTGGTTGCCATGTTGTATAGGTGACTTCCAAGTCAGCCATATTGCATGGGGGACATTGTGCTGGTGGCCATGTTCTATAGGTGACTTCCAAGTCAGCCATATTGCATTTGGGACATTGTGCTGGTTGTATTGTATAGGTGACTTCCAAGTCAGCCATATTGCATGGGAGACATTGTGCTGGTTGTATTGTATAGGTGACTTCCAAGTCAGCCATATTGCATGGGGGACATTGTGCTGGTTGCCATGTTGTATAGGTGACTTCCAAGTCAGCCATATTGCATGGGGGACATTGTGCTGGTTGCCATGTCCTATTGGTGACTTCCAAGTCAGCCATATTGCATGGGGGACATTGTGCTGGTTGCCATGTCCTATAGGTGACTTCCAAGTCAGCCATATTGCATGGGGGACATTGTGCTGGTGGCCATGTTCTATAGGTGACTTCCAAGTCAGCCATATTGCATGGGGGACATTGTGCTGGTTGCCATGTCCTATAGGTAACTTCCAAGTCAGCCATATTGCATGGGGGACATTGTGCTGGTTGTCTTGTATAGGTGACTTCCAAGTCAGCCATATTGCTTTGGGGACATTGTGCTGGTTGCCATGTTCTATAGGTGACTTCCAAGTCAGCCATATTGCTTGGGAGACATTGTGCTGGTGGCCATGTTCTATAGGTGACTTCCAAGTCAGCCATATTGCATGGGGGACATTGTGCTGGTGGCCATGTTCTATAGGTGACTTCCAAGTCATCCATATTGCATTTGGGACATTGTGCTGGTTGTCTTGTATAGGTGACTTCCAAGTCAGCCATATTGCATGGGGGACATTGTGCTGGTTGTGTTGTATAGGTGACTTCCAAATCAGCCATATTGCATGGGGGACATTGTGCTGGTTGTATTGTATAGGTGACTTCCAAGTCAGCCATATTGCATGGGGGACATTGTGCTGGTTGTCTTGTATAGGTGACTTCCAAGTCAGCCATATTGCTTGGGGGACATTGTGCTGGTTGTATTGTATAGTTGACTTCCAAGTCAGCCATATTGCATGGGGGACATTGTGCTGGTTGCCATGTTGTATAGGTGACTTCCAAGTCAGCCATATTGCATGGGGGACATTGTGCTGGTGGCCATGTTCTAGAGGTGACTTCCAAGTCAGCCATATTGCATTTGGGACATTGTGCTGGTTGCATTGTATAGGTGACTTCCAAGTCAGCCATATTGCATCGGGGACATTGTGCTGGTTGTATTGTATAGGTGACTTCCAAGTGAGCCATATTGCTTGGGGGACATTGTGCTGGTGGCCATGTTCTATAGGTGACTTCCAAGTCAGCCATATTGCATGGGGGACATTGTGCTGGTGGCCATGTCCTATAGGTGAATTCCAAGTCAGCCATATTGCATGGGGGACATTATGCTGGTTGTCTTGTATAGGTGACTTCCAAGTCAGCCATATTGCTTGGGGGACATTGTGCTGGTTGTATTGTATAGGTGACTTCCAAGTCAGCCATATTGCCTGGGGGAAATTTTGCTGGTTGCCATGTTGTATAGGTGACTTCCAAGTCAGCCATATTGCATGGGGGACATTGTGCTGGTGGCCATGTTCTATAGGTGACTTCCAAGTCAGCCATATTGCATTTGGGACATTGTGCTGGTTGTCTTGTATAGGTGACTTCCAAGTCAGCCATATTGCATGGGGGACATTGTGCTGGTGGCCATGTCCTATAGGTGACTTCCAAGTCAGCCATTTTGCATGGGGGACATTGTGCTGGTTGTCTTGTATAGGTGACTTCCAAGTCAGCCATATTGCTTGGGGGACATTGTGCTGGTTGTATTGTATAGGTGACTTCCAAGTCAGCCATATTGCATGGGGGAAATTGTGCTGGTTGCCATGTTGTATAGGTGACTTCCAAGTCAGCCATATTGCATGGGGGACATTGTGCTGGTGGCCATGTTCTATAGGTGACTTCCAAGTCAGCCATATTGCATTTGGGACATTGTGCTGGTTGTCTTGTATAGGTGACTTCCAAGTCAGCCATATTGCATGGGGGACATTGTGCTGGTTGTGTTGTATAGGTGACTTCCAAATCAGCCATATTGCATGGGGGACATTGTGCTGGTTGTATTGTATAGGTGACTTCCAAGTCAGCCATATTGCATGGGGGACATTGTGCTGGTTGCCATGTTGTATAGGTGACTTCCAAGTCAGCCATATTGCATGGGGGACATTGTGCTGGTGGCCATGTTCTATAGGTGACTTCCAATTCAGCCATATAGCATTTGGGACATTGTGCTGGTTGTATTGTATAGGTGACTTCCAAGTCAGCCATATTGCATGGGGGACATTGTGCTGGTTGTATTGTATAGGTGACTTCCAAGTGAGCCATATTGCTTGGGGGACATTGTGCTGGTGGCCATGTTCTATAGGTCACTTCCAAGTCAGCCATATTGCATGGGGGACATTGTGCTGGTTGCCATGTCCTATAGGTGACTTCCAAGTCAGCCATATTGCATGGGGGACATTGTGCTGGTTGTCTTGTATAGGTGATTTGCAAGTCAGCCATATTGCTTGGGGGACATTGTGCTGGTTGCCATGTTCTATAGGTGACTTCCAAGTCAGCCATATTGCTTGGGGGACATTGTGCTGGTTGCCATGTTCTATAGGTGACTTCCAAGTCAGCCATATTGCTTGGGGGACATTGTGCTGGTGGCCATGTTCTATAGGTGACTTCCAAGTCAGCCATATTGCATGGGGGACATTGTGCTGGTTGTATTGTATAGGTGACTTCCAAGTCAGCCATATTGCATGGGGGACATTGTGCTGGTGGCCATGTCCTATAGGTGACTTCCAAGTCAGCCATATTGCATGGGGGACATTGTGCTGGTTGTCTTCTATAGGTGACTTCCAAGTCAGCCATATTGCTTGGGGGACATTGAGCTGGTTGCCATGTTCTATAGGTGACTTCCAAGTCAGCCATATTGCTTGGGGGACATTGTGCTGGTGGCCATGTTCTATAGGTGACTTCCTAGTCAGCCATATTGCTTGGGGGACATTGTGCTGGTTGTATTGTATAGGTGACTTCCAAGTCAGCCATATTGCATGGGGGACATTGTGCTGGTTGTATTGTATAGGTGACTTCCAAGTCAGCCATATTGCATGGGGGACATTGTGCTGGTGGCCATGTCCTATAGGTGACTTCCAAGTCAGCCATATTGCATGGGGGACATTGTGCTGGTTGTCTTGTATAGGTGACTTCCAAGTCAGCCATATTGATTGGGGGACATTGTGCTGGTTTTATTGTATAGGTGACTTCCAAGTCAGCCATATTGCATGGGGGAAATTGTGCAGGTTGCCATGTTGTATAGGTGACTTCCAAGTCAGCCATATTGCATGGGGGACATTGTGCTGGTTGTCTTGTATAGGTGACTTGCAAGTCAGCCATATTGCTTGGGGGACATTGTGCTGGTTGCCATGTTCTATAGGTGACTTCCAAGTCAGCCATATTGCTTGGGGGACATTGTGCTGGTGGCCATGTTCTATAGGTGACTTCCAAGTCAGCCATATAGCTTGGGGGACATTGTGCTGGTTGTATTGTATAGGTGACTTCCAAGTCAGCCATATTGCATGGGGGACATTGTGCTGGTTGTATTGTATAGGTGACTTCCAAGTCAGCCATATTGCATGGGGGACATTGTGCTGGTGGCCATGTCCTATAGGTGACTTCCAAGTCAGCCATATTGCATGGGGGACATTGTGCTGGTTGTGTTGTATAGGTGACTTCCAAATCAGCCATATTGCATGGGGGACATTGTGCTCATTGTATTGTATAGGTGACTTCCAAGTCAGCCATATTGCATGGGGGACATTGTGCTGGTTGTCTTGTATAGGTGACTTCCAAGTCAGCCATATTGCTTGGGGGACATTGTGCTGGTTGTATTGTATAGGTGACTTCCAAGTCAGCCATATTGCATGGGGGACATTGTGCTGGTTGCCATGTTGTATAGGTGACTTCCAAGTCAGCCATATTGCATGGGGGACATTGTGCTGGTGGCCATGTTCTATAGGTGACTTCCAATTCAGCCATATTGCATTTGGGACATTGTGCTGGTTGTATTGTATAGGTGACTTCCAAGTCAGCCATATTGCATGGGGGACATTGTGCTGGTTGTATTGTATAGGTGACTTCCAAGTCAGCCATATTGCATGGGGGACATTGTGCTGGTTGCCATGTTGTATAGGTGACTTCCAAGTCAGCCATATTGCATGGGGGACATTGTGCTGGTGGCCATGTTCTATAGGTGACTTCCAATTCAGCCATATAGCATTTGGGACATTGTGCTGGTTGTATTGTATAGGTGACTTCCAAGTCAGCCATATTGCATGGGGGACATTGTGCTGGTTGTATTGTATAGGTGACTTCCAAGTGAGCCATATTGCTTGGGGGACATTGTGCTGGTGGCCATGTTCTATAGGTCACTTCCAAGTCAGCCATATTGCATGGGGGACATTGTGCTGGTTGCCATGTCCTATAGGTGACTTCCAAGTCAGCCATATTGCATGGGGGACATTGTGCTGGTTGTCTTGTATAGGTGATTTGCAAGTCAGCCATATTGCTTGGGGGACATTGTGCTGGTTGCCATGTTCTATAGGTGACTTCCAAGTCAGCCATATTGCTTGGGGGACATGGTGCTGGTGGCCATGTTCTATAGGTGACTTCCAAGTCAGCCATATTGCATGGGGGACATTGTGCTGGTTGTATTGTATTGGTGACTTCCAAGTCAGCCATATTGCATGGGGGACATTGTGCTGGTGGCCATGTCCTATAGGTGACTTCCAAGTCAGCCATATTGCATGGGGGACATTGTGCTGGTTGTCTTCTATAGGTGACTTCCAAGTCAGCCATATTGCTTGGGGGACATTGAGCTGGTTGCCATGTTCTATAGGTGACTTCCAAGTCAGCCATATTGCTTGGGGGACATTGTGCTGGTGGCCATGTTCTATAGGTGACTTCCTAGTCAGCCATATTGCTTGGGGGACATTGTGCTGGTTGTATTGTATAGGTGACTTCCAAGTCAGCCATATTGCATGGGGGACATTGTGCTGGTTGTATTGTATAGGTGACTTCCAAGTCAGCCATATTGCATGGGGGACATTGTGCTGGTGGCCATGTCCTAGAGGTGACTTCCAAGTCAGCCATATTGCATGGGGGACATTGTGCTGGTTGTCTTGTATAGGTGACTTCCAAGTCAGCCATATTGATTGGGGGACATTGTGCTGGTTTTATTGTATAGGTGACTTCCAAGTCAGCCATATTGCATGGGGGAAATTGTGCAGGTTGCCATGTTGTATAGGTGACTTCCAAGTCAGCCATATTGCATGGGGGACATTGTGCTGGTTGCCATGTTGTATAGGTGACTTCCAAGTCAGCCATATTGCATGGGGGACATTGTGCTGGTGGCCATGTTCTATAGGTGACTTCCAATTCAGCCATATAGCATTTGGGACATTGTGCTGGTTGTATTGTATAGGTGACTTCCAAGTCAGCCATATTGCATGGGGGACATTGTGCTGGTTGTATTGTATAGGTGACTTCCAAGTGAGCCATATTGCTTGGGGGACATTGTGCTGGTGGCCATGTTCTATAGGTCACTTCCAAGTCAGCCATATTGCATGGGGGACATTGTGCTGGTTGCCATGTCCTATAGGTGACTTCCAAGTCAGCCATATTGCATGGGGGACATTGTGCTGGTTGTCTTGTATAGGTGATTTGCAAGTCAGCCATATTGCTTGGGGGACATTGTGCTGGTAGCCATGTTCTATAGGTGACTTCCAAGTCAGCCATATTGCTTGGGGGACATTGTGCTGGTTGCCATGTTCTATAGGTGACTTCCAAGTCAGCCATATTGCTTGGGTGACATTGTGCTGGTGGCCATGTTCTATAGGTGACTTCCAAGTCAGCCATATTGCATGGGGGACATTGTGCTGGTTGTATTGTATAGGTGACTTCCAAGTCAGCCATATTGCATGGGGGACATTGTGCTGGTGGCCATGTCCTATAGGTGACTTCCAAGTCAGCCATATTGCATGGGGGACATTGTGCTGGTTGTCTTCTATAGGTGACTTCCAAGTCAGCCATATTGCTTGGGGGACATTGAGCTGGTTGCCATGTTCTATAGGTGACTTCCAAGTCAGCCATATTGCTTGGGGGACATTGTGCTGGTGGCCATGTTCTATAGGTGACTTCCTAGTCAGCCATATTGCTTGGAGGACATTGTGCTGGTTGTATTGTATAGGTGACTTCCAAGTCAGCCATATTGCATGGGGGACATTGTGCTGGTTGTATTGTATAGGTGACTTCCAAGTCAGCCATATTGCATGGGGGACATTGTGCTGGTGGCCATGTCCTATAGGTGACTTCCAAGTCAGCCATATTGCATGGGGGACATTGTGCTGGTTGTCTTGTATAGGTGACTTCCAAGTCAGCCATATTGATTGGGGGACATTGTGCTGGTTTTATTGTATAGGTGACTTCCAAGTCAGCCATATTGCATGGCGGAAATTGTGCAGGTTGCCATGTTGTATAGGTGACTTCCAAGTCAGCCATATTGCATGGGGGACATTGTGCTGGTTGTCTTGTATAGGTGACTTGCAAGTCAGCCATATTGCTTGGGGGACATTGTGCTGGTTGCCATGTTCTATAGGTGACTTCCAAGTCAGCCATATTGCTTGGGGGACATTGTGCTGGTGGCCATGTTCTATAGGTGACTTCCAAGTCAGCCATATTGCTTGGGGGACATTGTGCTGGTTGTATTGTATAGGTGACTTCCAAGTCAGCCATATTGCATGGGGGACATTGTGCTGGTTGTATTGTATAGGTGACTTCCAAGTCAGCCATATTGCATGGGGGACATTGTGCTGGTGGCCATGTCCTATAGGTGACTTCCAAGTCAGCCATATTGCATGGGGGACATTGTGCTGGTTGTGTTGTATAGGTGACTTCCAAATCAGCCATATTGCATGGGGGACATTGTGCTCATTGTATTGTATAGGTGACTTCCAAGTCAGCCATATTGCATGGGGGACATTGTGCTGGTTGTCTTGTATAGGTGACTTCCAAGTCAGCCATATTGCTTGGGGGACATTGTGCTGGTTGTATTGTATAGGTGACTTCCAAGTCAGCCATATTGCATGGGGGACATTGTGCTGGTTGCCATGTTGTATAGGTGACTTCCAAGTCAGCCATATTGCATGGGGGACATTGTGCTGGTGGCCATGTTCTATAGGTGACTTCCAATTCAGCCATATTGCATTTGGGACATTGTGCTGGTTGTATTGTATAGGTGACTTCCAAGTCAGCCATATTGCATGGGGGACATTGTGCTGGTTGTATTGTATAGGTGACTTCCAAGTGAGCCATATTGCTTGGGGGACATTGTGCTGGTGGCCATGTTCTATAGGTCACTTCCAAGTCAGCCATATTGCATGGGGGACATTGTGCTGGTTGCCATGTCCTATAGGTGACTTCCAAGTCAGCCATATTGCATGGGGGACATTGTGCTGGTTGTCTTGTATAGGTGACTTCCAAGTCAGCCATATTGCTTGGGGGACATTGTGCTGGTTGCCATGTTCTATAGGTGACTTCCAAGTCAGCCATATTGCTTGGGGGACATTGTGCTGGTGGCCATGTTCTATAGGTGACTTCCAAGTCAGCCATATTGCTTGGGGACATTGTGCTGGTTGTATTGTATAGGTGACTTCCAAGTCAGCCATATTGCATGGGGGACATTGTGCTGGTTGTATTGTATAGGTGACTTCCAAGTCAGCCATATTGCATGGGGGACATTGTGCTGGTGGCCATGTCCTATAGGTGACTTCCAAGTCAGCCATATTGCATGGGGGACATTGTGCTGGTTGTCTTGTATAGGTGACTTCCAAGTCAGCCATATTTCTTGGGGGACATTGTGCTGGTTGTATTGTATAGGTGACTTCCAAGTCAGCCATATTGCATGGGGGAAATTGTGCTGGTTGCCATGTTGTATAGTTGACTTCCAAGTCAGCCATATTGCATGGGGGACATTGTGCTGGTGGCCATGTTCTATAGATGACTTCCAAGTCAGCCATATTGCATTTGGGACATTGTGCTGGTTGTCTTGTATAGGTGACTTCCAAGTCAGCCATATTGCATGGGGGACATTGTGCTGGTTGTGTTGTTTAGGTGACTTCCAAATCAGCCATATTGCATGGGGGACATTGTGCTGGTTGTATTGTATAGTTGACTTCCAAGTCAGCCATATTGCATGGGGGACATTGTGCTGGTTGCCATGTTGTATAGGTGACTTCCAAGTCAGCCATATTGCATGGGGGACATTGTGCTGGTGGCCATGTTCTATAGGTGACTTCCAAGTCAGCCATATTGCATTTGGGACATTGTGCTGGTTGTATTGTATAGGTGACTTCCAAGTCAGCCATATTGCATGGGGGACATTGTGCTGGTTGTATTGTATTGGTGACTTCCAAGTCAGCCATATTGCATGGGGGAAATTGTGCTGGTTGCCATGTTGTATAGGTGACTTCCAAGTCAGCCATATTGCTTGGGGGACATTGTGCTGGTGGCCATGTTCTATATTTGACTTCCAAGTCAGCCATATTGCATGGGGGACATTGTGCTGGTTGCCATGTCCTATAGGTGACTTCCAAGTCAGCCATATTGCATGGGGGACATTGTGCTGGTTGTCTTGTATAGGTGACTTCCAAGTCAGCCATATTGCTTGGGGGACATTGTGCTGGTTGCCATGTTCTATAGGTGACTTCCAAGTCAGCCATATTGCTTGGGGGACATTGTGCTGGTGGCCATGTTCTATAGGTGACTTCCAAGTCAGCCATATTGCTTGGGGGACATTGTGCTGGTTGCCATGTTGTATAGGTGACTTCCAAGTCAGCCATATTGCATGGGGGACATTGTGCTGGTGGCCATGTTCTATAGGTGACTTCCAAGTCAGCCATATTGCATGGGGGACATTGTGCTGGTTGCCATGTTGTATAGGTGACTTCCAAGTCAGCCATATTGCATGGGGGACATTGTGCTGGTTGTATTGTATAGGTGACTTCCAAGTCAGCCATATTGCATGGGGGACATTGTGCTGGTTGCCATGTCCTATAGGTGACTTCCAAGTCAGCCATATTGCATGGGGGAAAATGTGCTGGTTGTCTTGTATAGGTGACTTCCAAGTCAGCCATATTGCTTGGGGGACATTGTGCTGGTTGCCATGTTCTATAGGTGACTTCCAAGTCAGCCATATTGCATTTGGGACATTGTGCTGGTTGTATTGTATAGGTGACTTCCAAGTCAGCCATATTGCATGGGGGACATTGTGCTGGTTGTATTGTATAGGTGACTTCCAAGTGAGCCATATTGCTTGGGGAACATTGTGCTGGTGGCCATGTTCTATAGGTGACTTCCAAGTCAGCCATATTGCATGGGGGACATTGTGCTGGTTGCCATGTCCTATAGGTGACTTCCAAGTCAGCCATATTGCATGGGGGACATTGTGCTGGTTGCCATGTTGTATAGGTGACTTCCAAGTCAGCCATATTGCATGGGGGACATTGTGCTGGTGGCCATGTTCTATAGGTGACTTCCAAGTCAGCCATATTGCATGGGGGACATTGTGCTGGTTGCCATGTTGTATAGGTGACTTCCAAGTCAGCCATATTGCATGGGGGACATTGTGCTGGTTGTATTGTATAGGTGACTTCCAAGTCAGCCATATTGCATGGGGGACATTGTGCTGGTTGCCATGTCCTATAGGTGACTTCCAAGAGAGCCATATTGCATGGGGGAAAATGTGCTGGTTGTCTTGTATAGGTGACTTCCAAGTCAGCCATATTGCTTGGGGGACATTGTGCTGGTTGCCATGTTCTATAGGTGACTTCCAAGTCAGCCATATTGCATGGGGGACATTGTGCTGGTGGCCATGTTCTATAGGTGACTTCCAAGTCAGCCATATTGCATTTGGGACATTGTGCTGGTTGTATTGTATAGGTGACTTCCAAGTCAGCCATATTGCATGGGGGACATTGTGCTGGTTGTATTGTATAGGTGACTTCCAAGTGAGCCATATTGCTTGGGGAACATTGTGCTGGTGGCCATGTTCTATAGGTGACTTCCAAGTCAGCCATATTGCATGGGGGACATTGTGCTGGTTGCCATGTCCTATAGGTGACTTCCAAGTCAGCCATATTGCATGGGGGACATTGTGCTGGTTGTCTTGTATAGGTGACTTCCAAGTCAGCCATATTGCTTGGGGGACATTGTGCTGGTTGCCATGTTCTATAGGTGACTTCCAAGTCAGCAATATTGCTTGGGGGACATTGTGCTGGTGGCCATGTTCTATAGGTGACTTCGAAGTCAGCCATATTGCTTGGGGGACATTGTGCTGGTTGTATTGTATAGGTGACTTCCAAGTCAGCCATATTGCATGGGGGACATTGTGCTGGTTGTATTGTATAGGTGACTTCCAAGTCAGCCATATTGCATGGGGGACATTGTGCTGGTGGCCATGTCCTATAGGTGACTTCCAAGTCAGCCATATTGCATGGGGGACATTGTGCTGGTTGTCTTGTATAGGTGACTTCCAAGTCAGCCATATTGCTTGGGGGACATTGTGCTGGTTGTATTGTATAGGTGACTTCCAAGTCAGCCATATTGCATGGGGGAAATTGTGCTGGTTGCCATGTTGTATAGATGACTTCCAAGTCAGCCATATTGCATGGGGGACATTGTGCTGGTGGCCATGTTCTATAGGTGACTTCCAAGTCAGCCATATTGCATTTGGGACATTGTGCTGATTGTCTTGTATAGGTGACTTCCAAGTCAGCCATATTGCATGGGGGACATTGTGCTGGTTGTGTTGTATAGGTGACTTCCAAATCAGCCATATTGCATGGGGGACATTGTGCTGGTTGTATTGTATAGGTGACTTCCAAGTCAGCCATATTGCATGGGGGACATTGTGCTGGTTGTCTTGTATAGGTGACTTCCAAGTCAGCCATATTGCTTGGGGGACATTGTGCTGGTTGTATTGTATAGGTGACTTCCAAGTCAGCCATATTGCATGGGGGACATTGTGCTGGTTGCAATGTTGTATAGGTGACTTCCAAGTCAGCCATATTGAATGGGGGACATTGTGCTGGTGGCCATGTTCTATAGGTGACTTCCAAGTCAGCCATATTGCATGGGGGACATTGTGCTGGTTGTCTTGTATAGGTGACTTCCAAGTCAGCCTTATTGCTTGGGGGACATTGTGCTGGTTGCCATGTTCTATAGGTGACTTCCAAGTCAGCAATATTGCTTGGGGGACATTGTGCTGGTGGCCATGTTCTATAGGTGACTTCCAAGTCAGCCATATTGCATGGGGGACATTGTGCTGGTTGTATTGTATAGGTGACTTCCAAGTCAGCCATATTGCATAGGGGACATTGTGCTGGTTGTCTTGTATAGGTGACTTCCAAGTCAGCCATATTGCTTGGGGGACATTGTGCTAGTTGCCATGTTCTATAGGTGACTTCCAAGTCAGCCATATTGCTTGGCGGACATTGTGCTGGTTGTATTGTATAGGTGACTTCCAAGTCAGCCATATTGCATGGGGGAAATTGTGCTGGTTGCCATGTTGTATAGGTGACTTCCAAGTCAGCCATATTGCATGGGGGACATTGTGCTGGTGGCCATGTTCTATAGGTGACTTCCAAGTCAGCCATATTGCATTTGGGACATTGTGCTGGTTGTATTGTATAGGTGACTTCCAAGTCAGCCATATTGCATGGGGGACATTGTGCTGGTTGTCTTGTATAGGTGACTTCCAAGTCAGCCATATTGCTTGGGGGACATTGTGCTGGTTGTATTGTATAGGTGACTTCCAAGTCAGCCATATTGCATGGGGGACATTGTGCTGGTTGCCATGTTGTATAGGTGACTTCCAAGTCAGCCATATTGAATGGGGGACATTGTGCTGGTGGCCATGTTCTATAGGTGACTTCCAAGTCAGCCATATTGCATTTGGGACATTGTGCTGGTTGTATTGTATAGGTGACTTCCAAGTCAGCCATATTGCATGGGGGACATTGTGCTGGTTGTATTGTATAGGTGACTTCCAAGTCAGCCATATTGCATAGGGGACATTGTGCTGGTTGTCTTGTATAGGTGACTTCCAAGTCAGCCATATTGCTTGGGGGACATTGTGCTGGTTGCCATGTTCTATAGGTGACTTCCAAGTCAGCCATATTGCTTGGGGGACATTGTGCTGGTGGCCATGTTCTATAGGTGACTTCCAAGTCAGCCATATTGCTTGGGGGACATTGTGCTGGTTGCCATGTTGTATAGGTGACTTCCAAGTCAGCCATATTGCATGGGGGACATTGTGCTGGTGGCCATGTTCTATAGGTGACTTCCAAGTCAGCCATATTGCATGGGGGACATTGTGCTGGTTGCCATGTTGTATAGGTGACTTCCAAGTCAGCCATATTGCATGGGGGACATTGTGCTGGTGGCCATGTTCTATAGGTGACTTCCAAGTCAGACATATTGCATGGGGGACATTGTGCTGGTTGCCATGTCCTATAGGTGACTTCCAAGTCAGCCATATTGCATGGGGGACATTGTGCTGGTTGTCTTGTATAGGTGACTTCCAAGTCAGCCATATTGCTTGGGGGACATTGTGCTGGTTGCCATGTTCTATAGGTGACTTCCAAGTCAGCCATATTGCTTGGGGGACATTGTGCTGGTGGCCATGTTCTATAGGTGACTTCCAAGTCAGCCATATTGCTTGGGGACATTGTGCTGGTTGTATTGTATAGGTGACTTCCAAGTCAGCCATATTGCATGGGGGACATTGTGCTGGTTGTATTGTATAGGTGACTTCCAAGTCAGCCATATTGCATGGGGGACATTGTGCTGGTGGCCATGTCCTATAGGTGACTTCCAAGTCAGCCATATTGCATGGGGGACATTGTGCTGGTTGTCTTGTATAGGTGACTTCCAAGTCAGCCATATTTCTTGGGGGACATTGTGCTGGTTGTATTGTATAGGTGACTTCCAAGTCAGCCATATTGCATTTGGGACATTGTGCTGGTTGTCTTGTATAGGTGACTTCCAAGTCAGCCATATTGCATGGGGGACATTGTGCTGGTTGTCTTGTTTAGGTGACTTCCAAATCAGCCATATTGCATGGGGGACATTGTGCTGGTTGTATTGTATAGTTGACTTCCAAGTCAGCCATATTGCATGGGGGACATTTTGCTGGTTGCCATGTTGTATAGGTGACTTCCAAGTCAGCCATATTGCATGGGGGACATTGTGCTGGTGGCCATGTTCTATAGGTGACTTCCAAGTCAGCCATATTGCATTTGGGACATTGTGCTGGTTGTATTGTATAGGTGACTTCCAAGTCAGCCATATTGCATGGGGGACATTGTGCTGGTTGTATTGTATTGGTGACTTCCAAGTCAGCCATATTGCATGGGGGAAATTGTGCTGGTTGCCATGTTGTATAGGTGACTTCCAAGTCAGCCATATTGCTTGGGGGACATTGTGCTGGTGGCCATGTTCTATATGTGACTTCCAAGTCAGCCATATTGCATGGGGGACATTGTGCTGGATGCCATGTCCTATAGGTGACTTCCAAGTCAGCCATATTGCATGGGGGACATTGTGCTGGTTGTCTTGTATAGGTGACTTCCAAGTCAGCCATATTGCTTGGGGGACATTGTGCTGGTTGCCATGTTCTATAGGTGACTTCCAAGTCAGCCATATTGCTTGGGGGACATTGTGCTGGTGGCCATGTTCTATAGGTGACTTCCAAGTCAGCCATATTGCTTGGGGGACATTGTGCTGGTTGCCATGTTCTATAGGTGACTTCCAAGTCAGCCATATTGCTTGGGGGACATTGTGCTGGTGGCCATGTTCTATAGGTGACTTCCAAGTCAGCCATATTGCTTGGGGACATTGTGCTGGTTGTATTGTATAGGTGACTTCCAAGTCAGCCATTTTGCATGGGGGACATTGTGCTGGTTGTATTGTATAGGTGACTTCCAAGTCAGCCATATTGCATGGGGGACATTGTGCTGGTGGCCATGTCCTATAGGTGACTTCCAAGTCAGCCATATTGCATGGGGGACATTGTGCTGGTTGTCTTGTATAGGTGACTTCCAAGTCAGCCATATTTCTTGGGGGACATTGTGCTGGTTGTATTGTATAGGTGACTTCCAAGTCAGCCATATTGCATGGGGGAAATTGTGCTGGTTGCCATGTTGTATAGTTGACTTCCAAGTCAGCCATATTGCATGGGGGACATTGTGCTGGTGGCCATGTTCTATAGATGACTTCCAAGTCAGCCATATTGCATTTGGGACATTGTGCTGGTTGTCTTGTATAGGTGACTTCCAAGTCAGCCATATTGCATGGGGGACATTGTGCTGGTTGTCTTGTTTAGGTGACTTCCAAATCAGCCATATTGCATGGGGGACATTGTGCTGGTTGTATTGTATAGTTGACTTCCAAGTCAGCCATATTGCATGGGGGACATTGTGCTGGTTGCCATGTTGTATAGGTGACTTCCAAGTCAGCCATATTGCATGGGGGACATTGTGCTGGTGGCCATGTTCTATAGGTGACTTCCAAGTCAGCCATATTGCATTTGGGACATTGTGCTGGTTGTATTGTATAGGTGACTTCCAAGTCAGCCATATTGCATGGGGGACATTGTGCTGGTTGTATTGTATTGGTGACTTCCAAGTCAGCCATATTGCATGGGGGACATTGTGCTGGTGGCCATGTCCTATAGGTGACTTCCAAGTCAGCCATATTGCATGGGGGACATTGTGCTGGTTGTCTTGTATAGGTGACTTCCAAGTCAGCCATATTTCTTGGGGGACATTGTGCTGGTTGTATTGTATAGGTGACTTCCAAGTCAGCCATATTGCATGGGGGAAATTGTGCTGGTTGCCATGTTGTATAGTTGACTTCCAAGTCAGCCATATTGCATGGGGGACATTGTGCTGGTGGCCATGTTCTATAGATGACTTCCAAGTCAGCCATATTGCATTTGGGACATTGTGCTGGTTGTCTTGTATAGGTGACTTCCAAGTCAGCCATATTGCATGGGGGACATTGTGCTGGTTGTCTTGTTTAGGTGACTTCCAAATCAGCCATATTGCATGGGGGACATTGTGCTGGTTGTATTGTATAGTTGACTTCCAAGTCAGCCATATTGCATGGGGGACATTGTGCTGGTTGCCATGTTGTATAGGTGACTTCCAAGTCAGCCATATTGCATGGGGGACATTGTGCTGGTGGCCATGTTCTATAGGTGACTTCCAAGTCAGCCATATTGCATTTGGGACATTGTGCTGGTTGTATTGTATAGGTGACTTCCAAGTCAGCCATATTGCATGGGGGACATTGTGCTGGTTGTATTGTATTGGTGACTTCCAAGTCAGCCATATTGCATGGGGGAAATTGTGCTGGTTGCCATGTTGTATAGGTGACTTCCAAGTCAGCCATATTGCTTGGGGAACATTGTGCTGGTGGCCATGTTCTATAGGTGACTTCCAAGTCAGCCATATTGCATGGGGGACATTGTGCTGGTTGCCATGTCCTATAGGTGACTTCCAAGTCAGCCATATTGCATGGGGGAAAATGTGCTGGTTGTCTTGTATAGGTGACTTCCAAGTCAGCCATATTGCTTGGGGGACATTGTGCTGGTTGCCATGTTCTATAGGTGACTTCCAAGTCAGCCATATTGCATGGGGGACATTGTGCTGGTGGCCATGTTCTATAGGTGACTTCCAAGTCAGCCATATTGCATTTGGGACATTGTGCTGGTTGTATTGTATAGGTGACTTCCAAGTCAGCCATATTGCATGGGGGACATTGTGCTGGTTGTATTGTATAGGTGACTTCCAAGTGAGCCATATTGCTTGGGGAACATTGTGCTGGTGGCCATGTTCTATAGGTGACTTCCAAGTCAGCCATATTGCATGGGGGACATTGTGCTGGTTGCCATGTCCTATAGGTGACTTCCAAGTCAGCCATATTGCATGGGGGACATTGTGCTGGTTGTCTTGTTTAGGTGACTTCCAAGTCAGCCATATTGCTTTGGGGACATTGTGCTGGTTGCCATGTTCTATAGGTGACTTCCAAGTCAGCAATATTGCTTGGGGGACATTGTGCTGGTGGCCATGTTCTATAGGTGACTTCCAAGTCAGCCATATTGCTTGGGGGACATTGTGCTGGTTGCCATGTTGTATAGGTGACTTCCAAGTCAGCCATATTGCATGGGGGACATTGTGCTGGTGGCCATGTTCTATAGGTGACTTCCAAGTCAGCCATATTGCATGGGGGACATTGTGCTGGTTGCCATGTTGTATAGGTGACTTCCAAGTCAGCCATATTGCATGGGGGACATTGTGCTGGTTGTATTGTATAGGTGACTTCCAAGTCAGCCATATTGCATGGGGGACATTGTGCTGGTTGCCATGTCCTATAGGTGACTTCCAAGTCAGCCATATTGCATGGGGGAAAATGTGCTGGTTGTCTTGTATAGGTGACTTCCAAGTCAGCCATATTGCTTGGGGGACATTGTGCTGGTTGCCATGTTCTATAGGTGACTTCCAAGTCAGCCATATTGCATGGGGGACATTGTGCTGGTGGCCATGTTCTATAGGTGACTTCCAAGTCAGCCATATTGCATTTGGGACATTGTGCTGGTTGTATTGTATAGGTGACTTCCAAGTCAGCCATATTGCATGGGGGACATTGTGCTGGTTGTATTGTATAGGTGACTTCCAAGTGAGCCATATTGCTTGGGGAACATTGTGCTGGTGGCCATGTTCTATAGGTGACTTCCAAGTCAGCCATATTGCATGGGGGACATTGTGCTGGTTGCCATGTCCTATAGGTGACTTCCAAGTCAGCCATATTGCATGGGGGAAAATGTGCTGGTTGTCTTGTATAGGTGACTTCCAAGTCAGCCATATTGCTTGGGGGACATTGTGCTGGTTGCCATGTTCTATAGGTGACTTCCAAGTCAGCCATATTGCATGGGGGACATTGTGCTGGTGGCCATGTTCTATAGGTGACTTCCAAGTCAGCCATATTGCATTTGGGACATTGTGCTGGTTGTATTGTATAGGTGACTTCCAAGTCAGCCATATTGCATGGGGGACATTGTGCTGGTTGTATTGTATAGGTGACTTCTAAGTGAGCCATATTGCTTGGGGAACATTGTGCTGGTGGCCATGTTCTATAGGTGACTTCCAAGTCAGCCATATTGCATGGGGGACATTGTGCTGGTTGCCATGTCCTATAGGTGACTTCCAAGTCAGCCATATTGCATGGGGGACATTGTGCTGGTTGTCTTGTTTAGGTGACTTCCAAGTCAGCCATATTGCTTTGGGGACATTGTGCTGGTTGCCATGTTCTATAGGTGACTTCCAAGTCAGCAATATTGCTTGGGGGACATTGTGCTGGTGGCCATGTTCTATAGGTGACTTCGAAGTCAGCCATATTGCTTGGGGGACATTGTGCTGGTTGTATTGTATAGGTGACTTCCAAGTCAGCCATATTGCATGGGGGACATTGTGCTGGTTGTATTGTATAGGTGACTTCCAAGTCAGCCATATTGCATGGGGGATATTGTGCTGGTGGCCATGTCCTATAGGTGACTTCCAAGTCAGCCATATTGCATGGGGGACATTGTGCTGGTTGTCTTGTATAGGTGACTTCCAAGTCAGCCATATTGCTTGGGGGACATTGTGCTGGTTGTATTGTATAGGTGACTTCCAAGTCAGCCATATTGCATGGGGGAAATTGTGCTGGTTGCCATGTTGTATAGATGACTTCCAAGTCAGCCATATTGCATGGGGGACATTGTGCTGGTGGCCATGTTCTATAGGTGACTTCCAAGTCAGCCATATTGCATTTGGGACATTGTGCTGATTGTCTTGTATAGGTGACTTCCAAGTCAGCCATATTGCATGGGGGACATTGTGCTGGTTGTGTTGTATAGGTGACTTCCAAATCAGCCATATTGCATGGGGGACATTGTGCTGGTTGTATTGTATAGGTGACTTCCAAGTCAGCCATATTGCATGGGGGACATTGTGCTGGTTGTCTTGTATAGGTGACTTCCAAGTCAGCCATATTGCTTGGGGGACATTGTGCTGGTTGTATTGTATAGGTGACTTCCAAGTCAGCCATATTGCATGGGGGACATTGTGCTGGTTGCCATGTTGTATAGGTGACTTCCAAGTCAGCCATATTGAATGGGGGACATTGTGCTGGTGGCCATGTTCTATAGGTGACTTCCAAGTCAGCCATATTGCATGGGGGACATTGTGCTGGTTGTCTTGTATAGGTGACTTCCAAGTCAGCCATATTGCTTGGGGGACATTGTGCTGGTTGCCATGTTCTATAGGTGACTTCCAAGTCAGCAATATTGCTTGGGGGACATTGTGCTGGTGGCCAAGTTCTATAGGTGACTTCGAAGTCAGCCATATTGCTTGGGGGACATTGTGCTGGTTGTATTGTATAGGTGACTTCCAAGTCAGCCATATTGCATGGGGGACATTGTGCTGGTTGTATTGTATAGGTGACTTCCAAGTCAGCCATATTGCATGGGGGACATTGTGCTGGTGGCCATGTCCTATAGGTGACTTCCAAGTCAGCCATATTGCATGGGGGACATTGTGCTGGTTGTCTTGTATAGGTGACTTCCAAGTCAGCCATATTGCTTGGGGGACATTGTGCTGGTTGTATTGTATAGGTGACTTCCAAGTCAGCCATATTGCATGGGGGAAATTGTGCTGGTTGCCATGTTGTATAGGTGACTTCCAAGTCAGCCATATTGCATGGGGGACATTGTGCTGGTGGCCATGTTCTATAGGTGACTTCCAAGTCAGCCATATTGCATTTGGGACATTGTGCTGATTGTCTTGTATAGGTGACTTCCAAGTCAGCCATATTGCATGGGGGACATTGTGCTGGTTGTGTTGTATAGGTGACTTCCAAATCAGCCATATTGCATGGGGGACATTGTGCTGGTTGTATTGTATAGGTGACTTCCAAGTCAGCCATATTGCATGGGGGACATTGTGCTGGTTGTCTTGTATAGGTGACTTCCAAGTCAGCCATATTGCTTGGGGGACATTGTGCTGGTTGTATTGTATAGGTGACTTCCAAGTCAGCCATATTGCATGGGGGACATTGTGCTGGTTGCCATGTTGTATAGGTGACTTCCAAGTCAGCCATATTGAATGGGGGACATTGTGCTGGTGGCCATGTTCTATAGGTGACTTCCAAGTCAGCCATATTGCATTTGGGACATTGTGCTGGTTGTATTGTATAGGTGACTTCCAAGTCAGCCATATTGCATGGGGGACATTGTGCTGGTTGTATTGTATAGGTGACTTCCAAGTCAGCCATATTGCATAGGGGACATTGTGCTGGTTGTCTTGTATAGGTGACTTCCAAGTCAGCCATATTGCTTGGGGGACATTGTGCTGGTTGCCATGTTCTATAGGTGACTTCCAAGTCAGCCATATTGCTTGGGGGACATTGTGCTGGTGGCCATGTTCTATAGGTGACTTCCAAGTCAGCCATATTGCTTGGGGGACATTGTGCTGGTTGCCATGTTGTATAGGTGACTTCCAAGTCAGCCATATTGCATGGGGGACATTGTGCTGGTGGCCATGTTTATAGGTGACTTCCAAGTCAGCCATATTGCATGGGGGACATTGTGCTGGTTGCCATGTTGTATAGGTGACTTCCAAGTCAGCCATATTGCATGGGGGACATTGTGCTGGTGGCCATGTTCTATAGGTGACTTCCAAGTCAGACATATTGCATGGGGGACATTGTGCTGGTTGTCTTGTATAGGTGACTTCCAAGTCAGCCATATTGCATGGGGGACATTGTGCTGGTTGTCTTGTATAGGTGACTTCCAAGTCAGCCATATTGCATGGGTGACATTGTGCTGGTTGTGTTGTATAGGTGACTTCCAAATCAGCCATATTGCATGGGGGACATTGTGCTGGTTGTATTGTATAGGTGACTTCCAAGTCAGCCATATTGCATGGGGGACATTGTGCTGGTTGTCTTGTATAGGTGACTTCCAAGTCAGCCATATTGCTTGGGGGACATTGTGCTGGTTGTATTGTATAGGTGACTTCCAAGTCAGCCATATTGCATGGGGGAAATTGTGCTGGTTGCCATGTTGTATAGGTGACTTCCAAGTCAGCCATATTGCATGGGGGACATTGTGCTGGTGGCCATGTTCTATAGGTGACTTCCAAGTCAGCCATATTGCATTTGGGACATTGTGCTGATTGTCTTGTATAGGTGACTTCCAAGTCAGCCATATTGCATGGGGGACATTGTGCTGGTTGTGTTGTATAGGTGACTTCCAAATCAGCCATATTGCATGGGGGACATTGTGCTGGTTGTATTGTATAGGTGACTTCCAAGTCAGCCATATTGCATGGGGGACATTGTGCTGGTTGTCTTGTATAGGTGACTTCCAAGTCAGCCATATTGCTTGGGGGACATTGTGCTGGTTGTATTGTATAGGTGACTTCCAAGTCAGCCATATTGCATGGGGGACATTGTGCTGGTTGCCATGTTGTATAGGTGACTTCCAAGTCAGCCATATTGAATGGGGGACATTGTGCTGGTGGCCATGTTCTATAGGTGACTTCCAAGTCAGCCATATTGCATTTGGGACATTGTGCTGGTTGTATTGTATAGGTGACTTCCAAGTCAGCCATATTGCATGGGGGACATTGTGCTGGTTGTATTGTATAGGTGACTTCCAATTCAGCCATATTGCATGGGGGAAATTGTGCTGGTTGTATTGCATAGGTGACTTCCAAGTCAGCCATATTGCATGGGGGACATTGTGCTGGTTGCCATTTTGTATAGGTGACTTCCAAGTCAGCCATATTGCATGGGGGACATTGTGCTGGTGGCCATGTTCTATAGGTGACTTCCAAGTCAGCCATATTGCATTTGGGACATTGTGCTGGTTGTCTTGTATAGGTGACTTCCAAGTCAGCCATATTGCTTGGGGGACATTGTGCTGGTTGCCATGTCCTATAGGTGACTTCCAAGTCAGCCATATTGCATGGGGGACATTGTGCTGGTTGTCTTGTATAGGTGACTTCCAAGTCAGCCATATTGCATGGGGGACATTGTGCTGGTTGCAATGTTGTATAGGTGACATCCAAGTCAGCCATATTGCATGGGGGACATTGTGCTGGTGGCCATGTTCTATAGGTGACTTCCAAGTCAGCCATATTGCATTTGGGACATTGTGCTGGTTGTCTTGTATAGGTGACTTCCAAATCAGCCATATTGCATGGGGGACATTGTGCTGGTTGTATTGTATAGGTGACTTCCAAGTCAGCCATATTGCATGGGGGACATTGTGCTGGTTGTCTTGTATAGGTGACTTCCAAGTCAGCCATATTGCTTGGGGGACATTGTGCTGGTTGTATTGTATAGGTGACTTCCAAGTCAGCCATATTGCATGGGGGACATTGTGCTGGTTGCCATGTTGTATAGGTGACTTCCAAGTCAGCCATATTGAATGGGGGACATTGTGCTGGTTGTATTGTATAGGTGACTTCCAAGTCAGCCATATTGCATGGGGGACATTGTGCTGGTTGTATTGTATAGGTGACTTCCAATTCAGCCATATTGCATGGGGGAAATTGTGCTGGTTGTATTGTATAGGTGACTTCCAAGTCAGCCATATTGCATGGGGGACATTGTGCTGGTTGCCATGTTGTATAGGTGACTTCCAAGTCAGCCATATTGCATAGGGGACATTGTGCTGGTGGCCATGTTCTATAGGTGAGTTCCAAGTCAGCCATATTGCATTTGGGACATTGTGCTGGTTGTCTTGTATAGGTGACTTCCAAGTCAGCCATATTGCTTGGGGGACATTGTGCTGGTTGCCATGTCCTATAGGTGACTTCCAAGTCAGCCATATTGCATGGGGGACATTGTGCTGGTTGTCTTGTATAGGTGACTTCCAAGTCAGCCATATTGCATGGGGGACATTGTGCTGGTTGCCATGTTGTATAGGTGACATCCAAGTCAGCCATATTGCATGGGGGACATTGTGCTGGTGGCCATGTTCTATAGGTGACTTCCAAGTCAGCCATATTGCATTTGGGACATTGTGCTGGTTGTCTTGTATAGGTGACTTCCAAGTCAGCCATATTGCATGGGGGACATTGTGCTGGTTGTGTTGTATAGGTGACTTCCAAATCAGCCATATTGCATGGGGACATTGTGCTGGTTGTATTGTATAGGTGACTTCCAAGTCAGCCATATTGCATGGGGGACATTGTGCTGGTTGTCTTGTATAGGTGACTTCCAAGTCAGCCATATTGCTTGGGGGACATTGTGCTGGTTGTATTGTATAGGTGACTTCCAAGTCAGCCATATTGCATGGGGGACATTGTGCTGGTTGCCATGTTGTATAGGTGACTTCCAAGTCAGCCATATTGCTTGGGGGACATTGTGCTGGTTGCCATGTCCTATAGGTGACTTCCAAGTCAGCCATATTGCATGGGGGACATTGTGCTGGTTGTCTTGTATAGGTGACTTCCAAGTCAGCCATATTGCATGGGGGACATTGTGCTGGTTGCCATGTTGTATAGGTGACATCCAAGTCAGCCATATTGCATGGGGGACATTGTGCTGGTGGCCATGTTCTATAGGTGACTTCCAAGTCAGCCATATTGCATTTGGGACATTGTGCTGGTTGTCTTGTATAGGTGACTTCCAAGTCAGCCATATTGCATGGGGGACATTGTGCTGGTTGTGTTGTATAGGTGACTTCCAAATCAGCCATATTGCATGGGGACATTGTGCTGGTTGTATTGTATAGGTGACTTCCAAGTCAGCCATATTGCATGGGGGACATTGTGCTGGTTGTCTTGTATAGGTGACTTCCAAGTCAGCCATATTGCTTGGGGGACATTGTGCTGGTTGTATTGTATAGGTGACTTCCAAGTCAGCCATATTGCATGGGGGACATTGTGCTGGTTGCCATGTTGTATAGGTGACTTCCAAGTCAGCCATATTGCATGGGGGACATTGTGCTGGTGGCCATGTTCTATAGGTGACTTCCAAGTCAGCCATATTGCATTTGGGACATTGTGCTGTTTGTATTGTATAGGTGACTTCCAAGTCAGCCATATTGCATGGGGGACATTGTGCTGGTTGTATTGTATAGGTGACTTCCAAGTGAGCCATATTGCTTGGGGGACATTGTGCTGGTGGCCATGTTCTATAGGTGACTTCCAAGTCAGCCATATTGCATGGGGGACATTTTGCTTGTTGCCATGTCCTATAGGTGACTTCCAAGTCAGCCATATTGCATAGGGGACATTGTGCTGGTTGTCTTGTATAGGTGACTTCCAAGTCAGCCATATTGCTTGGGGGACATTGTGCTGGTTGCCATGTTCTATAGGTGACTTCCAAGTCAGCCATATTGCTTGGGGGACATTGTGCTGGTGGCCATGTTCCATAGGTGACTTCCAAGTCAGCCATATTGCTTGGGGGACATTGTGCTGGTTGCCATGTTGTATAGGTGACTTCCAAGTCAGCCATATTGCATGGGGGACATTGTGCTGGTGGCCATGTTCTATAGGTGACTTCCAAGTCAGACATATTGCATGGGGGACATTGTGCTGGTTGTGTTGTATAAGTGACTTCCAAATCAGCCATATTGCATGGGGGACATTGTGCTGGTTGTGTTGTATAAGTGACTTCCAAATCAGCCATATTGCATGGGGGACATTGTGCTGGTTGTATTGTATAGGTGACTTCCAAGTCAGCCATATTGCATGGGGGACATTGTGCTGGTTGTATTGTATAGGTGACTTCCAAGTCAGCCATATTGCATGGGGGACATTGTGCTGGTGGCCATGTCCTATAGGTGACTTCCAAGTCAGCCATATTGCATGGGGGACATTGTGCTGGTTGTCTTGTATAGGTGACTTCCAAGTCAGCCATATTGCTTGGGGGACATTGTGCTGGTTGCATTGTATAGGTGACTTCCAAGTCAGCCATATTGCATGGGGGACATTGTGCTGGTTGCCATGTTGTATAGGTGACTTCCAAGTCAGCCATATTGCATGGGGGACATTGTGCTGGTGGCCATGTTCTATAGGTGACTTCCAAGTCAGCCATTATGCATTTGGGACATTGTGCTGGTTGTCTTGTATAGGTGACTTCCAAGTCAGCCATATTGCACGGGGGACATTGTGCTGGTTGTCTTGTATAGGTGACTTCCAAGTCAGCCATATTGCTTGGGGGACATTGTGCTGGTTGTATTGTATAGGTGACTTCCAAGTCAGCCATATTGCATGGGGGACATTGTGCTGGTTGCCATGTTGTATAGGTGACTTCCAAGTGAGCCATATTGCTTGGGGGACATTGTGCTGGTTGTGTTGTATAGGTGACTTCCAAGTCAGCCATATTGCATGGGGGACATTGTGCTGGTTGTCTTGTATAGGTGACTTCCAAGTCAGCCGTGTTGCATGGGGGACATTGTGCTGGTTGTATTGTATAGGTGACTTCCAAGTCAGCCATATTGCTTGGGGGACATTGTGCTGGTTGCCATGTTCTGTAGGTGACTTCCAAGTCAGCCATATTGCTTGGGGGACATTGTGCTGGTTGTCTTGTATAGGTGACTTCCAAGTCAGCCATATTGCTTGGGGGACATTGTGCTGGTTGCCATGTTGTATAGGTGACTTGCAAGTCAGCCATATTGCATGGGGGAAATTGTGCTGGTTGTCTTGTATAGGTGACTTCCAAGTCAGCCATATTGCCTGGGGGACATTGTGCTAGTTGCCATGTTCTATAGGTGACTTCCAAGTCAGCCATATTGCTTGGGGGACATTGTGCTGGTTGCCATGTCCTATAGGTGACTTCCAAGTCAGCCATATTGCATGGGGGACATTGTGCTGGTTGTCTTGTATAGGTGACTTCCACGTCAGCCATATTGCATGGGGGACATTGTGCTGGTGGCCATGTTGTATAGGTGACTTCCAAGTCAGCCATATTGCATGGGGGACATTGTGCTGGTTGCCATGTTGTATAGGTGACTTCCAAGTCAGCCATATTGCATGGGGGACATTGTGCTGGTTGCCATGTTGTATAGGTGACTTCCAAGTCAGCCATATTGCATGGGGGAAATTGTGCTGGTTGCCATGTTGTATAGGTGACTTCCAAGTCAGCCATATTGCTTGGGGGACATTGTGCTGGTTGCCATGTTGTATAGGTGACTTCCAAGTCAGCCATATTGCCTGGGGGACATTCTGCTGGTTGTATTGTATAGGTGACTTCCAAGTCAGCCATATTGCATGGGGGACATTGTGCTGGTTGCCATGTTGTATAGGTGACTTCCAAGTCAGCCATATTGCATGGGGGGCATTGTGCTGGTTGCCATGTTGTATAGGTGACTTCCAAGTGAGCCATATTGATTGGGGGACATTGTGCTGGTTGTGTTGTATAGGTGACTTCCAAGTCAGCCATATTGCATGGGGGACATTGTGCTGGTTGTCTTTTATAGGTGACTTCCAAGTCAGCCGTGTTGCATGGGGGATATTGTGCTGGTGGCCATGTTCTATAGGTGACTTCCAAGTCAGCCATATTGCATGGGGGACATTGTGCTGGTTGCCATGTTGTATAGGTGACTTCCAATTCAGCCATATTGCATGGGTGACATTGTGCTGGTGGCCATGTTGTATAGTTGACTTCCAAGTCAGCCATATTGCATGGGGACATTGTGCTGGTTGTCTTGTATAGGTGACTTCCAAGTCAGCCATATTGCATGGGGGACATTGTGCTGGTTGCCATGTTGTATAGGTGACTTCCAAGTCAGCCATATTGCATGGGGGACATTGTGCTGGTTGCCATGTTGTATAGGTGACTTCCAAGTCAGCCATATTGCATGGGGGACATTGTGCTGGTTGTGTTGTATAGGTGACTTCCAAGTCAGCCATATTGCATGGGGGACATTGTGCTGGTTGTATTGTATAGGTGAATTCCAAGTCAGCCATATTGCATGGGGGACATTGTGCTGGTTGTATTGTATAGGTGACTTCCAAGTGAGCCATATTGCTTGGGGGACATTGTGCTGGTGGCCATGTTGTATAGGTGACTTCCAAGTCAGCCATATTGCTTGGGGGACATTGTGCTGGTTGCCATGTTCTATAGGTGACTTCCAAGTCAGCCATATTGCATGGGGGACATTGTGCTGGTTGTGTTGTATAGGTGACTTCCAAGTCAGCCATATTGCATGGGGGACATTGTGCTGGTTGTGTTGTATAGGTGACTTCCAAGTCAGCCATATTGCATGGGGGACATTGTGCTGGTTGTATTGCATAGGTGACTTCCAAGTCAGCCATATTGCATGGGGGACATTGTGCTGGTTGCCATGTTGTATAGGTGACTTCCAAGTCAGCCATATTGCATGGGGGACATTGTGCTGGTGGCCATGTTCTATAGGTGACTTCCAAGTCAGCCATATTGCATGGGGGACATTGTGCTGGTTGTCTTGTATAGGTGACTTCCAAGTCAGCCATATTGCATGGGGGACATTGTGCTGGTTGTGTTGTATAGGTGACTTACAAATCAGCCATATTGCATGGGGGACATTGTGCTGGTTGTATTGTATAGGTGACTTCCAAGTCAGCCATATTGCATGGGGGACATTGTGCTGGTTGTCTTGTATAGGTGACTTCCAAGTCAGCCGTTAGGCATGGGGGACATTGTCCTGGTGGCCATGTTCTATAGGTGACTTCCAAGTCAACCATATTGCATGGGGGACATTGTGCTGGTTGCCATGTTGTATAGGTGACTTCCAAGTCAGCCATATTGCATGGGGACATTGTGCTGGTTGTCTTGTATAGGTGACTTCCAAGTCAGCCATATTGCATGGGGGACATTGTGCTGGTTGCCATGTTGTATAGGTGACTTCCAAGTCAGCCATATTGCATGGGGGACATTGTGCTGGTTGCCATGTTGTATAGGTGACTTCCAAGTCAGCCATATTGCATGGGGGACATTGTGCTGGTTGTGTTGTATAGGTGACTTCCAAGTCAGCCATATTGCATGGGGGACATTGTGCTGGTTGTGTTGTATAGGTGACTTCCAAGTCAGCCATATTGCATGGGGGACATTGTGCTGGTTGTGTTGTATAGGTGACTTCCAAGTCAGCCATATTGCATGGGGGACATTGTGCTGGTTGTATTGCATAGGTGACTTCCAAGTCAGCCATATTGCATGGGGGACATTGTGCTGGTTGCCATGTTGTATAGGTGACTTCCAAGTCAGCCATATTGCATTGGGGACATTGTGCTGGTGGCCATGTTCTATAGGTGACTTCCAAGTCAGCCATATTGCATTTGGGACATTGTGCTGGTTGTCTTGTATAGGTGACTTCCAAGTCAGCCATATTGCATGGGGGACATTGTGCTGGTTGTGTTGTATAGGTGACTTCCAAATCAGCCATATTGCATGGGGGACATTGTGCTGGTTGTATTGTATAGGTGACTTCCAAGTCAGCCATATTGCATGGGGGACATTGTGCTGGTTGTCTTGTATAGGTGACTTCCAAGTCAGCCATAATGCTTGGGGGACATTGTGCTGGTTGTCTTGTATAGGTGACTTCCAAGTCAGCCATATTGCATGGGGGACATTGTGCTGGTTGCCATGTTGTATAGGTGACTTCCAAGTCAGCCATATTGCATGGGGGACATTGTGCTGGTTGCCATGTTGTATAGGTGACTTCCAAGTGAGCCATATTGCTTGGGGGACATTGTGCTGGTTGTGTTGTATAGGTGACTTCCAAGTCAGCCATATTGCATGGGGGACATTGTGCTGGTTGTCTTGTATAGGTTACTTCCAAGTCAGCCGTGTTGCATGGGGGACATTGTGCTGGTGGCCATGTTCTATAGGTGACTTCCAAGTCAGCCATATTGCATGGGGGACATTGTGCTGGTTGCCATGTTGTATAGGTGACTTCCAAGTCAGCCATATTGCTTGGGGGACATTGTGCTGGTTGCCATGTTCTATAGGTGACTTCCAAGTGAGCCATATTGCTTGGGGGACATTGTGCTGGTTGCCATGTTGTATAGGTGACTTCCAAGTCAGCCATAATGCATGGGGGACATTGTGCTGGTGGCCATGTTCTATAGGTGACTTCCAAGTCAGCCACATTGCATGGGGGACATTGTGCTGGTTTCTTGGATAGGTGACTTCCAAGTCAGCCATATTGCATGGGGGACATTGTGCTGGTTGCCATGTTGTATAGGTGACTTCCAAGTCAGCCATATTGCATGGGGGACATTGTGCTGGTTGCCATGTTGTATAGGTGACTTCCAAGTCAGCCATATTGCATGGGGGACATTGTGCTAAATGCCATGTTGTATAGGTGACTTCCAAGTGAGCCATATTGCATGGGGGACATTGTGCTGGTTGTGTTGTATAGGTGACTTCCAAGTCAGCCATATTGCATGGGGGACATTGTGCTGGTTGTGTTGTATAGGTGACTTCCAAGTCAGCCATATTGCATGGGGGACATTGTGCTGGTTGTATTGTATAGGTGACTTCCAAGTCAGCCATATTGCATGGGGGACATTGTGCTGGTTGTATTGTATAGGTGACTTCCAAGTGAGCCATATTGCTTGGGGGACATTGTGCTGGTGGCCATGTTCTATAGGTGACTTCCAAGTCAGCCATATTGCATGGGGGACATTGTGCTGGTTGCCATGTCCTATAGGTGACTTCCAAGTCAGCCATATTGCATGGGGGACATTGTGCTGGTTGCCATGTTGTATAGGTGACTTCCAAGTGAGCCATATTGCTTGGGGGACATTGTGCTGGTTGTGTTGTATAGGTGACTTCCAAGTCAGCCATATTGCATGGGGGACATTGTGCTGGTTGTCTTGTATAGGTGACTTCCAAGTCAGCCGTGTTGCATGGGGGACATTGTGCTGGTTGTATTGTATAGGTGACTTCCAAGTTAGCCATATTGCATGGGGGACATTGTGCTGGTGGCCATGTTGTAAAGGTGACTTCCAAGTCAGCCATATTGCATGGGGGACATTGTGCTGGTTGCCATGTTGTATAGGTGACTTCCAAGTCAGCCATATTGCATGGGGGACATTGTACTGGTTGCCATGTTGTATAGGTGATTTCCAAGTCAGCCATATTGCATGGGGGAAATTGTGCTGGTTGTCTTGTATAGGTGACTTCCAAGTCAGCCATATTGCATGGGGGACATTGTGCTGGTTGTATTGTATAGGTGACATCCAAGTCAGCCATATTGCATGGGGGACATTGTGCTGGTTGTATTGTATAGGTGACTTCCAAGTGAGCCATATTGCTTGGGGGACATTGTGCTGGTGGCCATGTTGTATAGGTGACTTCCAAGTCAGCCATATTGCTTGGGGGACATTGTACTGGTTGCCATGTTCTATAGGTGACTTCCAAGTCAGCCATATTGCATGGGGGACATTGTGCTGGTTGTGTTGTATAGGTGACTTCCAAGTCAGCCATATTGCATGGGGGACATTGTGCTGGTTGTGTTGTATAGGTGACTTCCAAGTCAGCCATATTTCATGGGGGACATTGTGCTGGTTGTATTGCATAGGTGACTTCCAAGTCAGCCATATTGCATGGGGGACATTGTGCTGGTTGCCATGTTGTATAGGTGACTTCCAAGTCAGCCATATTGCATGGGGGACATTGTGCTGGTGGCCATGTTCTATAGGTGACTTCCAAGTCAGCCATATTGCATGGGGGACATTGTGCTGGTTGTCTTGTATAGGTGACTTCCAAGTCAGCCGTGTTGCATGGGGGACATTGTGCTGGTTGTATTGTATAGGTGACTTCCAAGTCAGCCATATTGCTTGGGGGACATTGTGCTGGTTGCCATGTTCTGTAGGTGACTTCCAAGTCAGCCATATTGCTTGGGGGACATTGTGCTGGTTGTCTTGTATAGGTGACTTCCAAGTCAGCCATATTGCTTGGGGGACATTGTGCTGGTTGCCATGTTGTATAGGTGACTTGCAAGTCAGCCATATTGCATGGGGGAAATTGTGCTGGTTGTCTTGTATAGGTGACTTCCAAGTCAGCCATATTGCCTGGGGGACATTGTGCTAGTTGCCATGTTCTATAGGTGACTTCCAAGTCAGCCATATTGCTTGGGGGACATTGTGCTGGTTGCCATGTCCTATAGGTGACTTCCAAGTCAGCCATATTGCATGGGGGACATTGTGCTGGTTGTCTTGTATAGGTGACTTCCACGTCAGCCATATTGCATGGGGGACATTGTGCTGGTGGCCATGTTGTATAGGTGACTTCCAAGTCAGCCATATTGCATGGGGGACATTGTGCTGGTTGCCATGTTGTATAGGTGACTTCCAAGTCAGCCATATTGCATGGGGGACATTGTGCTGGTTGCCATGTTGTATAGGTGACTTCCAAGTCAGCCATATTGCATGGGGGAAATTGTGCTGGTTGCCATGTTGTATAGGTGACTTCCAAGTCAGCCATATTGCTTGGGGGACATTGTGCTGGTTGCCATGTTGTATAGGTGACTTCCAAGTCAGCCATATTGCCTGGGGGACATTCTGCTGGTTGTATTGTATAGGTGACTTCCAAGTCAGCCATATTGCATGGGGGACATTGTGCTGGTTGCCATGTTGTATAGGTGACTTCCAAGTCAGCCATATTGCATGGGGGGCATTGTGCTGGTTGCCATGTTGTATAGGTGACTTCCAAGTGAGCCATATTGATTGGGGGACATTGTGCTGGTTGTGTTATATAGGTGACTTCCAAGTCAGCCATATTGCATGGGGGACATTGTGCTGGTTGTCTTTTATAGGTGACTTCCAAGTCAGCCGTGTTGCATGGGGGACATTGTGCTGGTGGCCATGTTCTATAGGTGACTTCCAAGTCAGCCATATTGCATGGGGGACATTGTGCTGGTTGCCATGTTGTATAGGTGACTTCCAATTCAGCCATATTGCATGGGTGACATTGTGCTGGTGGCCATGTTGTATAGTTGACTTCCAAGTCAGCCATATTGCATGGGGACATTGTGCTGGTTGTCTTGTATAGGTGACTTCCAAGTCAGCCATATTGCATGGGGGACATTGTGCTGGTTGCCATGTTGTATAGGTGACTTCCAAGTCAGCCATATTGCATGGGGGACATTGTGCTGGTTGCCATGTTGTATAGGTGACTTCCAAGTCAGCCATATTGCATGGGGGACATTGTGCTGGTTGTGTTGTATAGGTGACTTCCAAGTCAGCCATATTGCATGGGGGACATTGTGCTGGTTGTATTGTATAGGTGAATTCCAAGTCAGCCATATTGCATGGGGGACATTGTGCTGGTTGTATTGTATAGGTGACTTCCAAGTGAGCCATATTGCTTGGGGGACATTGTGCTGGTGGCCATGTTGTATAGGTGACTTCCAAGTCAGCCATATTGCTTGGGGGACATTGTGCTGGTTGCCATGTTCTATAGGTGACTTCCAAGTCAGCCATATTGCATGGGGGACATTGTGCTGGTTGTGTTGTATAGGTGACTTCCAAGTCAGCCATATTGCATGGGGGACATTGTGCTGGTTGTGTTGTATAGGTGACTTCCAAGTCAGCCATATTGCATGGGGGACATTGTGCTGGTTGTATTGCATAGGTGACTTCCAAGTCAGCCATATTGCATGGGGGACATTGTGCTGGTTGCCATGTTGTATAGGTGACTTCCAAGTCAGCCATATTGCATGGGGGACATTGTGCTGGTGGCCATGTTCTATAGGTGACTTCCAAGTCAGCCATATTGCATGGGGGACATTGTGCTGGTTGTCTTGTATAGGTGACTTCCAAGTCAGCCATATTGCATGGGGGACATTGTGCTGGTTGTGTTGTATAGGTGACTTACAAATCAGCCATATTGCATGGGGGACATTGTGCTGGTTGTATTGTATAGGTGACTTCCAAGTCAGCCATATTGCATGGGGGACATTGTGCTGGTTGTCTTGTATAGGTGACTTCCAAGTCAGCCGTTAGGCATGGGGGACATTGTCCTGGTGGCCATGTTCTATAGGTGACTTCCAAGTCAACCATATTGCATGGGGGACATTGTGCTGGTTGCCATGTTGTATAGGTGACTTCCAAGTCAGCCATATTGCATGGGGACATTGTGCTGGTTGTCTTGTATAGGTGACTTCCAAGTCAGCCATATTGCATGGGGGACATTGTGCTGGTTGCCATGTTGTATAGGTGACTTCCAAGTCAGCCATATTGCATGGGGGACATTGTGCTGGTTGCCATGTTGTATAGGTGACTTCCAAGTCAGCCATATTGCATGGGGGACATTGTGCTGGTTGTGTTGTATAGGTGACTTCCAAGTCAGCCATATTGCATGGGGGACATTGTGCTGGTTGTGTTGTATAGGTGACTTCCAAGTCAGCCATATTGCATGGGGGACATTGTGCTGGTTGTGTTGTATAGGTGACTTCCAAGTCAGCCATATTGCATGGGGGACATTGTGCTGGTTGTATTGCATAGGTGACTTCCAAGTCAGCCATATTGCATGGGGGACATTGTGCTGGTTGCCATGTTGTATAGGTGACTTCCAAGTCAGCCATATTGCATTGGGGACATTGTGCTGGTGGCCATGTTCTATAGGTGACTTCCAAGTCAGCCATATTGCATTTGGGACATTGTGCTGGTTGTCTTGTATAGGTGACTTCCAAGTCAGCCATATTGCATGGGGGACATTGTGCTGGTTGTGTTGTATAGGTGACTTCCAAATCAGCCATATTGCATGGGGGACATTGTGCTGGTTGTATTGTATAGGTGACTTCCAAGTCAGCCATATTGCATGGGGGACATTGTGCTGGTTGTCTTGTATAGGTGACTTCCAAGTCAGCCATAATGCTTGGGGGACATTGTGCTGGTTGTATTGTATAGGTGACTTCCAAGTCAGCCATATTGCATGGGGGACATTGTGCTGGTTGTCTTGTATAGGTGACTTCCAAGTCAGCCATATTGCTTGGGGGACATTGTGCTGGTTGCCATGTCCTATAGGTGACTTCCAAGTCAGCCATATTGCATGGGGGACATTGTGCTGGTTGTCTTGTATAGGTGACTTCCAAGTCAGCCATATTGCATGGGGGACATTGTGCTGGTTGCCATGTTGTATAGGTGACTTCCAAGTCAGCCATATTGCATGGGGGACATTGTGCTGGTTGCCATGTTGTATAGGTGACTTCCAAGTGAGCCATATTGCTTGGGGGACATTGTGCTGGTTGTGTTGTATAGGTGACTTCCAAGTCAGCCATATTGCATGGGGGACATTGTGCTGGTTGTCTTGTATAGGTTACTTCCAAGTCAGCCGTGTTGCATGGGGGACATTGTGCTGGTGGCCATGTTCTATAGGTGACTTCCAAGTCAGCCATATTGCATGGGGGACATTGTGCTGGTTGCCATGTTGTATAGGTGACTTCCAAGTCAGCCATATTGCTTGGGGGACATTGTGCTGGTTGCCATGTTCTATAGGTGACTTCCAAGTGAGCCATATTGCTTGGGGGACATTGTGCTGGTTGCCATGTTGTATAGGTGACTTCCAAGTCAGCCATAATGCATGGGGGACATTGTGCTGGTGGCCATGTTCTATAGGTGACTTCCAAGTCAGCCACATTACATGGGGGACATTGTGCTGGTTTCTTGGATAGGTGACTTCCAAGTCAGCCATATTGCATGGGGGACATTGTGCTGGTTGCCATGTTGTATAGGTGACTTCCAAGTCAGCCATATTGCATGGGGGACATTGTGCTGGTTGCCATGTTGTATAGGTGACTTCCAAGTCAGCCATATTGCATGGGGGACATTGTGCTAAATGCCATGTTGTATAGGTGACTTCCAAGTGAGCCATATTGCATGGGGGACATTGTGCTGGTTGTGTTGTATAGGTGACTTCCAAGTCAGCCATATTGCATGGGGGACATTGTGCTGGTTGTGTTGTATAGGTGACTTCCAAGTCAGCCATATTGCATGGGGGACATTGTGCTGGTTGTATTGTATAGGTGACTTCCAAGTCAGCCATATTGCATGGGGGACATTGTGCTGGTTGTATTGTATAGGTGACTTCCAAGTGAGCCATATTGCTTGGGGGACATTGTGCTGGTGGCCATGTTCTATAGGTGACTTCCAAGTCAGCCATATTGCATGGGGGACATTGTGCTGGTTGCCATGTCCTATAGGTGACTTCCAAGTCAGCCATATTGCATGGGGGACATTGTGCTGGTTGCCATGTTGTATAGGTGACTTCCAAGTGAGCCATATTGCTTGGGGGACATTGTGCTGGTTGTGTTGTATAGGTGACTTCCAAGTCAGCCATATTGCATGGGGGACATTGTGCTGGTTGTCTTGTATAGGTGACTTCCAAGTCAGCCGTGTTGCATGGGGGACATTGTGCTGGTTGTATTGTATAGGTGACTTCCAAGTTAGCCATATTGCATGGGGGACATTGTGCTGGTGGCCATGTTGTAAAGGTGACTTCCAAGTCAGCCATATTGCATGGGGGACATTGTGCTGGTTGCCATGTTGTATAGGTGACTTCCAAGTCAGCCATATTGCATGGGGGACATTGTACTGGTTGCCATGTTGTATAGGTGATTTCCAAGTCAGCCATATTGCATGGGGGAAATTGTGCTGGTTGTCTTGTATAGGTGACTTCCAAGTCAGCCATATTGCATGGGGGACATTGTGCTGGTTGTATTGTATAGGTGACATCCAAGTCAGCCATATTGCATGGGGGACATTGTGCTGGTTGTATTGTATAGGTGACTTCCAAGTGAGCCATATTGCTTGGGGGACATTGTGCTGGTGGCCATGTTGTATAGGTGACTTCCAAGTCAGCCATATTGCTTGGGGGACATTGTACTGGTTGCCATGTTCTATAGGTGACTTCCAAGTCAGCCATATTGCATGGGGGACATTGTGCTGGTTGTGTTGTATAGGTGACTTCCAAGTCAGCCATATTGCATGGGGGACATTGTGCTGGTTGTGTTGTATAGGTGACTTCCAAGTCAGCCATATTTCATGGGGGACATTGTGCTGGTTGTATTGCATAGGTGACTTCCAAGTCAGCCATATTGCATGGGGGACATTGTGCTGGTTGCCATGTTGTATAGGTGACTTCCAAGTCAGCCATATTGCATGGGGGACATTGTGCTGGTGGCCATGTTCTATAGGTGACTTCCAAGTCAGCCATATTGCATGGGGGACATTGTGCTGGTTGTCTTGTATAGGTGACTTTCAAGTCAGCCATATTGCATGGGGGACATTGTGCTGGTTGTGTTGTATAGATGACTTACAAATCAGCCATATTGCATGGGGGACATTGTGCTGGTTGTATTGTATAGGTGACTTCCAAGTCAGCCATATTGCATGGGGGACATTGTGCTGGTTGTCTTGTATAGGTGACTTCCAAGTCAGCCGTGTTGCATGGGGGACATTGTGCTGGTGGCCATGTTCTATAGGTGACTTCCAAGTCAGACATATTGCATGGGGGACATTGTGCTGGTTGCCATGTTGTATAGGTGACTTCCAAGTCAGCCATATTGCATGGGGGACATTGTGCTGGAGGCCATGTTCTATAGGTGACTTCCAAGTCAGCCATATTGCATGGGGGACATTGTGCTGGTTGCCATGTTGTATAGGTGACTTCCAAGTCAGCCATATTGCATGGGGGACATTGTGCTGGTTGTGTTGTATAGGTGACTTCCAAGTCAGCCATATTGCATGGGGGACATTGTGCTGGTTGTATTGTATAGGTGAGTTCCAAGTCAGCCATATTGCATGGGGGACATTGTGCTGGTTGTATTGTATAGGTGACTTCGAAGTGAGCCATATTGCTTGGGGGACATTGTGCTGGTGGCCATGTTGTATAGGTGACTTCCAAGTCAGCCATATTGCTTGGGGGACATTGTGCTGGTTGCAATGTTCTATAGGTGACTTCCAAGTCAGCCATATTGCATGGGGGACATTGTGCTGGTTGTGTTGTATAGGTGACTTCCAAGTCAGCCATATTGCATGGGGGACATTGTGCTGGTTGTGTTGTATAGGTGACTTCCAAGTCAGCCATATTGCATGGGGGACATTGTGCTGGTTGTATTGCATAGGTGACTTCCAAGTCAGCCATATTGCATGGGGGACATTGTGCTGGTTGCCATGTTGTATAGGTGACTTCCAAGTCAGCCATATTGCATTGGGGACATTGTGCTGGTGGCCATGTTCTATAGGTGACTTCCAAGTCAGCCATATTGCATTTGGGACATTGTGCTGGTTGTCTTGTATAGGTGACTTCCAAGTCAGCCATATTGCATGGGGGACATTGTGCTGGTTGTGTTGTATAGGTGACTTCCAAATCAGCCATATTGCATGGGGGACATTGTGCTGGTTGTATTGTATAGGTGACTTCCAAGTCAGCCATATTGCATGGGGGACATTGTGCTGGTTGTCTTGTATAGGTGACTTCCAAGTCAGCCATAATGCTTGGGGGACATTGTGCTGGTTGTATTGTATAGGTGACTTCCAAGTCAGCCATATTGCATGGGGGACATTGTGCTGGTTGCCATGTTGTATAGGTGACTTCCAAGTCAGCCATATTGCATGGGGGACATTGTGCTGGTGGCCATGTTCTATAGGTGACTTCCAAGTCAGCCATATTGCATTTGGGACATTGTGCTGGTTGTCTTGTATAGGTGACTTCCAAGTCAGCCATATTGCTTGGGGGACATTGTGCTGGTTGCCATGTCCTATAGGTGACTTCCAAGTCAGCCATATTGCATGGGGGACATTGTGCTGGTTGTCTTGTATAGGTGACTTCCAAGTCAGTTATATTGCATGGGGGACATTGTGCTGGTTGCCATGTTGTATAGGTGACTTCCAAGTCAGCCATATTGCATGGGGGACATTGTGCTGGTTGCCATGTTGTATAGGTGACTTCCAAGTGAGCCATATTGCTTGGGGGACATTGTGCTGGTTGTGTTGTATAGGTGACTTCCAAGTCAGCCATATTGCATGGGGGACATTGTGCTGGTTGTGTTGTATAGGTGACTTTCAAGTCAGCCATATTGCATGGGGGACATTGTGCTGGTGGCCATGTTCTATAGGTGACTTCCAAGTCAGCCATATTGCATGGGGGACATTGTGCTGGTTGTCTTGTATAGGTGACTTCCAAGTCAGCCATATTGCATGGGGGACATTGTGCTGGTGGCCATGTTCTATAGGTGACTTCCAAGTCAGCCATATTGCATGGGGGACATTGTGCTGGTTGTCTTGTATAGGTGACTTTCAAGTCAGCCATATTGCATGGGGGACATTGTGCTGGTTGTGTTGTATAGGTGACTTACAAATCAGCCATATTGCATGGGGGACATTGTGCTGGTTGTATTGTATAGGTGACTTCCAAGTCAGCCATATTGCATGGGGGACATTGTGCTGGTTGTCTTGTATAGGTGACTTCCAAGTCAGCCGTGTTGCATGGGGGACATTGTGCTGGTGGCCATGTTCTATAGGTGACTTCCAAGTCAGCCATATTGCATGGGGGACATTGTGCTGGTTGCCATGTTGTATAGGTGACTTCCAAGTCAGCCATATTGCATGGGGGACATTGTGCTGGAGGCCATGTTCTAAAGGTGACTTCCAAGTCAGCCATATTGCATGGGGACATTGTGCTGGTTGTCTTGTATAGGTGACTTCCAAGTCAGCCATATTGCATGGGGGACATTGTGCTGGTTGCCATGTTGTATAGGTGACTTCCAAGTCAGCCATATTGCATGGGGGACATTGTGCTGGTTGCCATGTTGTATAGGTGACTTCCAAGTCAGCCATATTGCATGGGGGACATTGTGCTAAATGCCATGTTGTATAGGTGACTTCCAAGTGAGCCATATTGCATGGGGGACATTGTGCTGGTTGTGTTGTATAGGTGACTTCCAAGTCAGCCATATTGCATGGGGGACATTGTGCTGGTTGTGTTGTATAGGTGACTTCCAAGTCAGCCATATTGCATGGGGGACATTGTGCTGGTTGTATTGTATAGGTGACTTCCAAGTCAGCCATATTGCATGGGGGACATTGTGCTGGTTGTATTGTATAGGTGACTTCCAAGTGAGCCATATTGCTTGGGGGACATTGTGCTGGTGGCCATGTTCTATAGGTGACTTCCAAGTCAGCCATATTGCATGGGGGACATTGTGCTGGTTGCCATGTCCTATAGGTGACTTCCAAGTCAGCCATATTGCATGGGGGACATTGTGCTGGTTGCCATGTTGTATAGGTGACTTCCAAGTGAGCCATATTGCTTGGGGGACATTGTGCTGGTTGTGTTGTATAGGTGACTTCCAAGTCAGCCATATTGCATGGGGGACATTGTGCTGGTTGTCTTGTATAGGTGACTTCCAAGTCAGCCGTGTTGCATGGGGGACATTGTGCTGGTTGTATTGTATAGGTGACTTCCAAGTTAGCCATATTGCATGGGGGACATTGTGCTGGTGGCCATGTTGTAAAGGTGACTTCCAAGTCAGCCATATTGCATGGGGGACATTGTGCTGGTTGCCATGTTGTATAGGTGACTTCCAAGTCAGCCATATTGCATGGGGGACATTGTACTGGTTGCCATGTTGTATAGGTGATTTCCAAGTCAGCCATATTGCATGGGGGAAATTGTGCTGGTTGTCTTGTATAGGTGACTTCCAAGTCAGCCATATTGCATGGGGGACATTGTGCTGGTTGTATTGTATAGGTGACATCCAAGTCAGCCATATTGCATGGGGGACATTGTGCTGGTTGTATTGTATAGGTGACTTCCAAGTGAGCCATATTGCTTGGGGGACATTGTGCTGGTGGCCATGTTGTATAGGTGACTTCCAAGTCAGCCATATTGCTTGGGGGACATTGTACTGGTTGCCATGTTCTATAGGTGACTTCCAAGTCAGCCATATTGCATGGGGGACATTGTGCTGGTTGTGTTGTATAGGTGACTTCCAAGTCAGCCATATTGCATGGGGGACATTGTGCTGGTTGTGTTGTATAGGTGACTTCCAAGTCAGCCATATTTCATGGGGGACATTGTGCTGGTTGTATTGCATAGGTGACTTCCAAGTCAGCCATATTGCATGGGGGACATTGTGCTGGTTGCCATGTTGTATAGGTGACTTCCAAGTCAGCCATATTGCATGGGGGACATTGTGCTGGTGGCCATGTTCTATAGGTGACTTCCAAGTCAGCCATATTGCATGGGGGACATTGTGCTGGTTGTCTTGTATAGGTGACTTTCAAGTCAGCCATATTGCATGGGGGACATTGTGCTGGTTGTGTTGTATAGATGACTTACAAATCAGCCATATTGCATGGGGGACATTGTGCTGGTTGTATTGTATAGGTGACTTCCAAGTCAGCCATATTGCATGGGGGACATTGTGCTGGTTGTCTTGTATAGGTGACTTCCAAGTCAGCCGTGTTGCATGGGGGACATTGTGCTGGTGGCCATGTTCTATAGGTGACTTCCAAGTCAGAGATATTGCATGGGGGACATTGTGCTGGTTGCCATGTTGTATAGGTGACTTCCAAGTCAGCCATATTGCATGGGGGACATTGTGCTGGAGGCCATGTTCTATAGGTGACTTCCAAGTCAGCCATATTGCATGGGGGACATTGTGCTGGTTGCCATGTTGTATAGGTGACTTCCAAGTCAGCCATATTGCATGGGGGACATTGTGCTGGTTGTGTTGTATAGGTGACTTCTAAGTCAGCCATATTGCATGGGGGACATTGTGCTGGTTGTATTGTATAGGTGAGTTCCAAGTCAGCCATATTGCATGGGGGACATTGTGCTGGTTGTATTGTATAGGTGACTTCGAAGTGAGCCATATTGCTTGGGGGACATTGTGCTGGTGGCCATGTTGTATAGGTGACTTCCAAGTCAGCCATATTGCTTGGGGGACATTGTGCTGGTTGCAATGTTCTATAGGTGACTTCCAAGTCAGCCATATTGCATGGGGGACATTGTGCTGGTTGTGTTGTATAGGTGACTTCCAAGTCAGCCATATTGCATGGGGGACATTGTGCTGGTTGTGTTGTATAGGTGACTTCCAAGTCAGCCATATTGCATGGGGGACATTGTGCTGGTTGTATTGCATAGGTGACTTCCAAGTCAGCCATATTGCATGGGGGACATTGTGCTGGTTGCCATGTTGTATAGGTGACTTCCAAGTCAGCCATATTGCATTGGGGACATTGTGCTGGTGGCCATGTTCTATAGGTGACTTCCAAGTCAGCCATATTGCATTTGGGACATTGTGCTGGTTGTCTTGTATAGGTGACTTCCAAGTCAGCCATATTGCATGGGGGACATTGTGCTGGTTGTGTTGTATAGGTGACTTCCAAATCAGCCATATTGCATGGGGGACATTGTGCTGGTTGTATTGTATAGGTGACTTCCAAGTCAGCCATATTGCATGGGGGACATTGTGCTGGTTGTCTTGTATAGGTGACTTCCAAGTCAGCCATAATGCTTGGGGGACATTGTGCTGGTTGTATTGTATAGGTGACTTCCAAGTCAGCCATATTGCATGGGGGACATTGTGCTGGTTGCCATGTTGTATAGGTGACTTCCAAGTCAGCCATATTGCATGGGGGACATTGTGCTGGTGGCCATGTTCTATAGGTGACTTCCAAGTCAGCCATATTGCATTTGGGACATTGTGCTGGTTGTCTTGTATAGGTGACTTCCAAGTCAGCCATATTGCTTGGGGGACATTGTGCTGGTTGCCATGTCCTATAGGTGACTTCCAAGTCAGCCATATTGCATGGGGGACATTGTGCTGGTTGTCTTGTATAGGTGACTTCCAAGTCAGTTATATTGCATGGGGGACATTGTGCTGGTTGCCATGTTGTATAGGTGACTTCCAAGTCAGCCATATTGCATGGGGGACATTGTGCTGGTTGCCATGTTGTATAGGTGACTTCCAAGTGAGCCATATTGCTTGGGGGACATTGTGCTGGTTGTGTTGTATAGGTGACTTCCAAGTCAGCCATATTGCATGGGGGACATTGTGCTGGTTGTGTTGTATAGGTGACTTTCAAGTCAGCCATATTGCATGGGGGACATTGTGCTGGTTGTATTGCATAGGTGACTTCCAAGTCAGCCATATTGCATGGGGGACATTGTGCTGGTTGCCATGTTGTATAGGTGACTTCCAAGTCAGCCATATTGCATGGGGGACATTGTGCTGGTGGCCATGTTCTATAGGTGACTTCCAAGTCAGCCATATTGCATGGGGGACATTGTGCTGGTTGTCTTGTATAGGTGACTTTCAAGTCAGCCATATTGCATGGGGGACATTGTGCTGGTTGTGTTGTATAGGTGACTTACAAATCAGCCATATTGCATGGGGGACATTGTGCTGGTTGTATTGTATAGGTGACTTCCAAGTCAGCCATATTGCATGGGGGACATTGTGCTGGTTGTCTTGTATAGGTGACTTCCAAGTCAGCCGTGTTGCATGGGGGACATTGTGCTGGTGGCCATGTTCTATAGGTGACTTCCAAGTCAGCCATATTGCATGGGGGACATTGTGCTGGTTGCCATGTTGTATAGGTGACTTCCAAGTCAGCCATATTGCATGGGGGACATTGTGCTGGAGGCCATGTTCTATAGGTGACTTCCAAGTCAGCCATATTGCATGGGGACATTGTGCTGGTTGTCTTGTATAGGTGACTTCCAAGTCAGCCATATTGCATGGGGGACATTGTGCTGGTTGCCATGTTGTATAGGTGACTTCCAAGTCAGCCATATTGCATGGGGGACATTGTGCTGGTTGCCATGTTGTATAGGTGACTTCCAAGTCAGCCATATTGCATGGGGGACATTGTGCTGGTTGTGTTGTATAGGTGACTTCCAAGTCAGCCATATTGCATGGGGGACATTGTGCTGGTTGTATTGTATAGGTGAGTTCCAAGTCAGCCATATTGCATGGGGGACATTGTGCTGGTTGTATTGTATAGGTGACTTCCAAGTGAGCCATATTGCTTGGGGAACATTGTGCTGGTGGCCATGTTGTATAGGTGACTTCCAAGTCAGCCATATTGCTTGGGGGACATTGTGCTGGTTGCCATGTTCTATAGGTGACGTCCAAGTCAGCCATATTGCATGGGGGACATTGTGCTGGTTGTGTTGTATAGGTGACTTCCAAGTCAGCCATATTGCATGGGGGACATTGTGCTGGTTGTGTTGTATAGGTGACTTCCAAGTCAGCCATATTGCATGGGGGACATTGTACTGGTTGCCATGTTGTATAGGTGACTTCCAAGTCAGCCATATTGCATGGGGGACATTGTGCAGGTTGCCATGTTGTATAGGTGACTTCCAAGTGAGCCATATTGCTTGGGGGACATTGTGCTGGTTGTGTTGTATAGGTGACTTCCAAGTCAGCCATATTGCATGGGGGACATTGTGCTGGTTGTCTTGTATAGGTGACTTCCAAGTCAGCCGTGTTGCATGGGGGACATTGTGCTGGTGGCCATGTTCTATAGGTGACTTCCAAGTCAGCCATATTGCATGGGGAACATTGTGCTGGTTGCCATGTTGTATAGGTGACTTCCAAGTCAGCCATATTGCATGGGGGACATTGTGCTGGTGGCCATGTTCTATAGGTGACTTCCAAGTCAACCATATTGCATTTGGGACATTGTGCTGGTTGTATTGTATAGGTGACTTCCAAGTGAGCCATATTGCTTGGGGGACATTGTGCTGGTGGCCATGTTCTATAGGTGACTTCCAAGTCAGCCATATTGCATGGGGGACATTGTGCTGGTTGCCATGTCCTATAGGTGACTTCCAATTCAGCCATATTGCATGGGGGACATTGTGCTGGTTGTCTTGTATAGGTGACTTCCAAGTCAGCCATATTGCATGGGGGACATTGTGCTGGTTGTCTTGTATAGGTGACTTCCAAGTCAGCCATATTGCTTGGGGGACATTGTGCTGGTTGCCATGTTCTATAGGTGACTTCCAAGTCAGCCATATTGCTTGGGGGACATTGTGCTGGTGGCCATGTTCTATAGGTGACTTCCAAGTCAGCCATATTGCTTGGGGGACATTGTGCTGGTTGCCATGTTGTATAGGTGACTTCCAAGTCAGCCATATTGCATGTGGGACATTCTGCTGGAGGCCATGTTCTATAGGTGACTTCCAAGTCAGCCATATTGCATGGGGGACATTGTGCTGGTGGCCATGTTCTATAGGTGACTTCCAAGTCAGCCATATTGCATGGGGGACATTGTGCTGGTTGCCATGTCCTATAGGTGACTTCCAAGTCAGCCATATTGCATGGGGGAAATTGTGCTGGTTGTCTTGTATAGGTGACTTCCAAGTCAGCCATATTGCTTGGGGAACATTGTGCTGGTTGCCATGTTCTATAGGTGACTTCCAAGTCAGCCATATTGCATGGGGGACATTGTGCTGGTGGCCATGTTCTATAGGTGACTTCCAAGTCAGCCATATTGCACGGGGGACATTGTGCTGGTTGTCTTGTATAGGTGACTTCCAAGTCAGCCATATTGCATGGGGGACATTGTGCTGGTGGCCAAGTTCTATAGGTGACTTCCAAGTCAGCCATATTGCTTGGGGGACATTGTGCTGGTTGTATTGTATAGGTGACTTCCAAGTCAGCCATATTTCATGGGGGACATTGTGCTGGTTGCCATGTTGTATAGGTGACTTCCAAGTGAGCCATATTGCTGGGGGACATTGTGCTGGTTGTGTTGTATAGGTGACTTCCAAGTCAGCCATATTGCATGGGGGACATTGTGCTGGTTGTCTTGTATAGGTGACTTCCAAGTCAGCCGTGTTGCATGGGGGACATTGTGCTGGTGGTCTTGTATAGGTGACTTCCAAGTCAGCCATATTGCTTGGGGGACATTGTGCTGGTTGCCATGTTCTGTAGGTGACTTCCAAGTCAGCCATATTGCTTGGGGGACATTGTGCTGGTGGCCATGTTCTATAGGTGACTTCCAAGTCAGCCATATTGCTTGGGGGACATTGTGCTGGTTGCCATGTTGTATAGGTGACTTGCAAGTCAGCCATATTGCATGGGGGACATTGTGCTGGTGGCCATGTTCTATAGGTGACTTCCAAGTCAGCCATATTGCATTTGGGACATTCTGCTAGTTGTCTTGTATAGGTGACTTCCAAGTCAGCCATATTGCTTGGGGGACATTGTGCTGGTGGCCAAGTTCTATAGGTGACTTCCAAGTCAGCCATATTGCTTGGGGGACATTGTGCTGGTTGTATTGTATAGGTGACTTCCAAGTCAGCCATATTGCATGGGGGACATTGTGCTGGTTGCCATGTTGTATAGGTGACTTCCAAGTGAGCCATATTGCTTGGGGGACATTGTGCTGGTTGTGTTGTATAGGTGACTTCCAAGTCAGCCATATTGCATGGGGGACATTGTGCTGGTTGTCTTGTATAGGTGACTTCCAAGTCAGCCGTGTTGCATGGGGGACATTGTGCTGGTGGTCTTGTATAGGTGACTTCCAAGTCAGCCATATTGCTTGGGGGACATTGTGCTGGTTGCCATGTTCTGTAGGTGACTTCCAAGTCAGCCATATTGCTTGGGGGACATTGTGCTGGTGGCCATGTTCTATAGGTGACTTCCAAGTCAGCCATATTGCTTGGGGGACATTGTGCTGGTTGCCATGTTGTATAGGTGACTTCCAAGTCAGCCATATTGCATGGGGGACATTGTGCTGGTGGCCATGTTCTATAGGTGACTTCCAAGTCAGCCATATTGCATTTGGGACATTGTGCTAGTTGTCTTGTATAGGTGACTTCCAAGTCAGCCATATTGCTTGGGGGACATTGTGCTGGTTGCCATGTCCTATAGGTGACTTCCAAGTCAGCCATATTGCATGGGGGACATTGTGCTGGTTGTCTTGTATAGGTGACTTCCACGTCAGCCATATTGCATGGGGGACATTGTGCTGGTGGCCATGTTGTATAGGTGACTTCCAAGTCAGCCATATTGCATGGGGGACATTGTGCTGGTTGCCATGTTGTATAGGTGACTTCCAAGTCAGCCATATTGCATGGGGGACATTGTGCTGGTTGCCATGTTGTATAGGTGACTTCCAAGTCAGCCATATTGCATGGGGGACATTGTGCTGGTTGCCATGTTGTATAGGTGACTTCCAAGTCAGCCATATTGCATGGGGGACATTGTGCTGGTTGCCATGTTGTATAGGTGACTTCCAAGTGAGCCATATTGCTTGGGGGACATTGTGCTGGTGGCCATGTTGTATAGGTGACTTCCAAGTCAGCCATATTGCTTGGGGGACATTGTGCTGGTTGCCATGTTCTATAGGTGACTTCCAAGTCAGCCATATTGCATGGGGGACATTGTGCTGGTTGTGTTGTATAGGTGACTTCCAAGTCAGCCATATTGCATGGGGGACATTGTGCTGGTTGTGTTGTATAGGTGACTTCCAAGTCAGCCATATTTCATGGGGGACATTGTGCTGGTTGTATTGCATAGGTGACTTCCAAGTCAGCCATATTGCATGGGGGACATTGTGCTGGTTGCCATGTTGTATAGGTGACTTCCAAGTCAGCCATATTGCATGGGGGACATTGTGCTGGTGGCCATGTTCTATAGGTGACTTCCAAGTCAGCCATATTGCATGGGGGACATTGTGCTGGTTGTCTTGTATAGGTGACTTTCAAGTCAGCCATATTGCATGGGGGACATTGTGCTGGTTGTGTTGTATAGGTGACTTACAAATCAGCCATATTGCATGGGGGACATTGTGCTGGTTGTATTGTATAGGTGACTTCCAAGTCAGCCATATTGCATGGGGGACATTGTGCTGGTTGTCTTGTATAGGTGACTTCCAAGTCAGCCGTGTTGCATGGGGGACATTGTGCTGGTGGCCATGTTCTATAGGTGACTTCCAAGTCAGCCATATTGCATGGGGGACATTGTGCTGGTTGCCATGTTGTATAGGTGACTTCCAAGTCAGCCATATTGCATGGGGGACATTGTGCTGGAGGCCATGTTCTATAGGTGACTTCCAAGTCAGCCATATTGCATGGGGACATTGTGCTGGTTGTCTTGTATAGGTGACTTCCAAGTCAGCCATATTGCATGGGGGACATTGTGCTGGTTGCCATGTTGTATAGGTGACTTCCAAGTCAGCCATATTGCATGGGGGAAATTGTGCTGGTTGTCTTGTATAGGTGACTTCCAAGTCAGCCATATTGCATGGGGGACATTGTGCTGGTTGCCATGTTGTATAGGTGACTTCCAAGTCAGCCATATTGCATGGGGGACATTGTGCTGGTTGCCATGTTGTATAGGTGACTTCCAAGTCAGCCATATTGCTTGGGGGACATTGTGCTGGTTGCCATGTTCTATAGGTGACTTCCAAGTCAGCCATATTGCATGGGGGACATTGTGCTGGGTGTGTTGTATAGGTGACTTCCAAGTCAGCCATATTGCATGGGGGACATTGTGCTGGTTGTGTTGTATAGGTGACTTCCAAGTCAGCCATATTTCATGGGGGACATTGTGCTGGTTGTATTGCATAGGTGACTTCCAAGTCAGCCATATTGCATGGGGGACATTGTGCTGGTTGCCATGTTGTATAGGTGACTTCCAAGTCAGCCATATTGCATGGGGGACATTGTGCTGGTGGCCATGTTCTATAGGTGACTTCCAAGTCAGCCATATTGCATGGGGGACATTGTGCTGGTTGTCTTGTATAGGTGACTTTCAAGTCAGCCATATTGCATGGGGGACATTGTGCTGGTTGTGTTGTATAGGTGACTTACAAATCAGCCATATTGCATGGGGGACATTGTGCTGGTTGTATTGTATAGGTGACTTCCAAGTCAGCCATATTGCATGGGGGACATTGTGCTGGTTGTCTTGTATAGGTGACTTCCAAGTCAGCCGTGTTGCATGGGGGACATTGTGCTGGTGGCCATGTTCTATAGGTGACTTCCAAGTCAGCCATATTGCATGGGGGACATTGTGCTGGTTGCCATGTTGTATAGGTGACTTCCAAGTCAGCCATATTGCATGGGGGACATTGTGCTGGAGGCCATGTTCTATAGGTGACTTCCAAGTCAGCCATATTGCATGGGGACATTGTGCTGGTTGTCTTGTATAGGTGACTTCCAAGTCAGCCATATTGCATGGGGGACATTGTGCTGGTTGCCATGTTGTATAGGTGACTTCCAAGTCAGCCATATTGCATGGGGGACATTGTGCTGGTTGCCATGTTGTATAGGTGACTTCCAAGTCAGCCATATTGCATGGGGGACATTGTGCTGGTTGTGTTGTATAGGTGACTTCCAAGTCAGCCATATTTCATGGGGGACATTGTGCTGGTTGTCTTGTATAGGTGACTTCCAAGTCAGCCGTGTTGCATGGGGGACATTGTGCTGGTGGCCATGTTCTATAGGTGACTTCCAAGTCAGCCATATTGCATGGGGGACATTGTGCTGGTTGCCATGTTGTATAGGTGACTTCCAAGTCAGCCATATTGCTTGGGGGACATTGTGCTGGTTGCCATGTTCTATAGGTGACTTCCAAGTGAGCCATATTGCTTGGGGGACATTGTGCTGGTTGCCATGTTGTATAGGTGACTTCCAAGTCAGCCATAATGCATGGGGGACATTGTGCTGGTGGCCATGTTCTATAGGTGACTTCCAAGTCAGCCACATTGCATGGGGGACATTGTGCTGGTTTCTTGGATAGGTGACTTCCAAGTCAGCCATATTGCATGGGGGACATTGTGCTGGTTGCCATGTTGTATAGGTGACTTCCAAGTCAGCCATATTGCATGGGGGACATTGTGCTGGTTGTATTGTATAGGTGACTTCCAAGTCAGCCATATTGCATGGGGGACATTGTGCTGGTTGTCTTGTATAGGTGACTTCCAAGTCAGCCGTGTTGCATGGGGGACATTGTGCTGGTGGCCATGTTCTATAGGTGACTTCCAAGTCAGCCATATTGCATGGGGGACATTGTGCTGGTTGCCATGTTGTATAGGTGACTTCCAAGTCAGCCATATTGCATGGGGGACATTGTGCTGGAGGCCATGTTCTATAGGTGACTTCCAAGTCAGCCATATTGCATGGGGACATTGTGCTGGTTGTCTTGTATAGGTGACTTCCAAGTCAGCCATATTGCATGGGGGACATTGTGCTGGTTGCCATGTTGTATAGGTGACTTCCAAGTCAGCCATATTGCATGGGGGACATTGTGCTGGTTGCCATGTTGTATAGGTGACTTCCAAGTCAGCCATATTGCATGGGGGACATTGTGCTGGTTGTGTTGTATAGGTGACTTCCAAGTCAGCCATATTTCATGGGGGACATTGTGCTGGTTGTCTTGTATAGGTGACTTCCAAGTCAGCCGTGTTGCATGGGGGACATTGTGCTGGTGGCCATGTTCTCTAGGTGACTTCCAAGTCAGCCATATTGCATGGGGGACATTGTGCTGGTTGCCATGTTGTATAGGTGACTTCCAAGTCAGCCATATTGCTTGGGGGACATTGTGCTGGTTGCCATGTTCTATAGGTGACTTCCAAGTGAGCCATATTGCTTGGGGGACATTGTGCTGGTTGCCATGTTGTATAGGTGACTTCCAAGTCAGCCATAATGCATGGGGGACATTGTGCTGGTGGCCATGTTCTATAGGTGACTTCCAAGTCAGCCACATTGCATGGGGGACATTGTGCTGGTTTCTTGGATAGGTGACTTCCAAGTCAGCCATATTGCATGGGGGACATTGTGCTGGTTGCCATGTTGTATAGGTGACTTCCAAGTCAGCCATATTGCATGGGGGACATTGTGCTGGTTGCCATGTTGTATAGGTGACTTCCAAGTCAGCCATATTGCATGGGGGACATTGTGCTAAATGCCATGTTGTATAGGTGACTTCCAAGTGAGCCATATTGCATGGGGGACATTGTGCTGGTTGTATTGTATAGGTGACTTCCAAGTCAGCCATATTGCATGGGGGACATTGTGCTGGTTGTATTGTATAGGTGACTTCCAAGTGAGCCATATTGCTTGGGGGACATTGTGCTGGTGGCCATGTTCTATAGGTGACTTCCAAGTCAGCCATATTGCATGGGGGACATTGTGCTGGTTGCCATGTCCTATAGGTGACTTCCAAGTCAGCCATATTGCATGGGGGACATTGTGCTGGTTGCCATGTTGTATAGGTGACTTCCAAGTGAGCCATATTGCTTGGGGGACATTGTGCTGGTTGTGTTGTATAGGTGACTTCCAAGTCAGCCATATTGCATGGGGGACATTGTGCTGGTTGTCTTGTATAGGTGACTTCCAAGTCAGCCGTGTTGCATGGGGGACATTGTGCTGGTTGTATTGTATAGGTGACTTCCAAGTTAGCCATATTGCATGGGGGACATTGTGCTGGTGGCCATGTTGTAAAGGTGACTTCCAAGTCAGCCATATTGCATGGGGGACATTGTGCTGGTTGCCATGTTGTATAGGTGACTTCCAAGTCAGCCATATTGCATGGGGGACATTGTACTGGTTGCCATGTTGTATAGGTGATTTCCAAGTCAGCCATATTGCATGGGGGAAATTGTGCTGGTTGTCTTGTATAGGTGACTTCCAAGTCAGCCATATTGCATGGGGGACATTGTGCTGGTTGTATTGTATAGGTGACTTCCAAGTCAGCCATATTGCATGGGGGACATTGTGCTGGTTGTATTGTATAGGTGACTTCCAAGTGAGCCATATTGCTTGGGGGACATTGTGCTGGTGGCCATGTTGTATAGGTGACTTCCAAGTCAGCCATATTGCTTGGGGGACATTGTGCTGGTTGCCATGTTCTATAGGTGACTTCCAAGTCAGCCATATTGCATGGGGGACATTGTGCTGGTTGTGTTGTATAGGTGACTTCCAAGTCAGCCATATTGCATGGGGGACATTGTGCTGGTTGTGTTGTATAGGTGACTTCCAAGTCAGCCATATTTCATGGGGGACATTGTGCTGGTTGTATTGCATAGGTGACTTCCAAGTCAGCCATATTGCATGGGGGACATTGTGCTGGTTGCCATGTTGTATAGGTGACTTCCAAGTCAGCCATATTGCATGGGGGACATTGTGCTGGTGGCCATGTTCTATAGGTGACTTCCAAGTCAGCCATATTGCATGGGGGACATTGTGCTGGTTGTCTTGTATAGGTGACTTTCAAGTCAGCCATATTGCATGGGGGACATTGTGCTGGTTGTGTTGTATAGGTGACTTACAAATCAGCCATATTGCATGGGGGACATTGTGCTGGTTGTATTGTATAGGTGACTTCCAAGTCAGCCATATTGCATGGGGGACATTGTGCTGGTTGTCTTGTATAGGTGACTTCCAAGTCAGCCGTGTTGCATGGGGGACATTGTGCTGGTGGCCATGTTCTATAGGTGACTTCCAAGTCAGCCATATTGCATGGGGGACATTGTGCTGGTTGCCATGTTGTATAGGTGACTTCCAAGTCAGCCATATTGCATGGGGGACATTGTGCTGGAGGCCATGTTCTATAGGTGACTTCCAAGTCAGCCATATTGCATGGGGACATTGTGCTGGTTGTCTTGTATAGGTGACTTCCAAGTCAGCCATATTGCATGGGGGACATTGTGCTGGTTGCCATGTTGTATAGGTGACTTCCAAGTCAGCCATATTGCATGGGGGACATTGTGCTGGTTGCCATGTTGTATAGGTGACTTCCAAGTCAGCCATATTGCATGGGGGACATTGTGCTGGTTGTGTTGTATAGGTGACTTCCAAGTCAGCCATATTGCTTGGGGGACATTGTGCTGGTTGCCATGTTCTATAGGTGACTTCCAAGTGAGCCATATTGCTTGGGGGACATTGTGCTGGTTGCCATGTTGTATAGGTGACTTCCAAGTCAGCCATAATGCATGGGGGACATTGTGCTGGTGGCCATGTTCTATAGGTGACTTCCAAGTCAGCCACATTGCATGGGGGACATTGTGCTGGTTTCTTGGATAGGTGACTTCCAAGTCAGCCATATTGCATGGGGGACATTGTGCTGGTTGCCATGTTGTATAGGTGACTTCCAAGTCAGCCATATTGCATGGGGGACATTGTGCTGGTTGTATTGTATAGGTGACTTCCAAGTCAGCCATATTGCATGGGGGACATTGTGCTGGTTGTCTTGTATAGGTGACTTCCAAGTCAGCCGTGTTGCATGGGGGACATTGTGCTGGTGGCCATGTTCTATAGGTGACTTCCAAGTCAGCCATATTGCATGGGGGACATTGTGCTGGTTGCCATGTTGTATAGGTGACTTCCAAGTCAGCCATATTGCATGGGGGACATTGTGCTGGAGGCCATGTTCTATAGGTGACTTCCAAGTCAGCCATATTGCATGGGGACATTGTGCTGGTTGTCTTGTATAGGTGACTTCCAAGTCAGCCATATTGCATGGGGGACATTGTGCTGGTTGCCATGTTGTATAGGTGACTTCCAAGTCAGCCATATTGCATGGGGGACATTGTGCTGGTTGCCATGTTGTATAGGTGACTTCCAAGTCAGCCATATTGCATGGGGGACATTGTGCTGGTTGTGTTGTATAGGTGACTTCCAAGTCAGCCATATTTCATGGGGGACATTGTGCTGGTTGTCTTGTATAGGTGACTTCCAAGTCAGCCGTGTTGCATGGGGGACATTGTGCTGGTGGCCATGTTCTCTAGGTGACTTCCAAGTCAGCCATATTGCATGGGGGACATTGTGCTGGTTGACATGTTGTATAGGTGACTTCCAAGTCAGCCATATTGCTTGGGGGACATTGTGCTGGTTGCCATGTTCTATAGGTGACTTCCAAGTGAGCCATATTGCTTGGGGGACATTGTGCTGGTTGCCATGTTGTATAGGTGACTTCCAAGTCAGCCATAATGCATGGGGGACATTGTGCTGGTGGCCATGTTCTATAGGTGACTTCCAAGTCAGCCACATTGCATGGGGGACATTGTGCTGGTTTCTTGGATAGGTGACTTCCAAGTCAGCCATATTGCATGGGGGACATTGTGCTGGTTGCCATGTTGTATAGGTGACTTCCAAGTCAGCCATATTGCATGGGGGACATTGTGCTGGTTGCCATGTTGTATAGGTGACTTCCAAGTCAGCCATATTGCATGGGGGACATTGTGCTAAATGCCATGTTGTATAGGTGACTTCCAAGTGAGCCATATTGCATGGGGGACATTGTGCTGGTTGTATTGTATAGGTGACTTCCAAGTCAGCCATATTGCATGGGGGACATTGTGCTGGTTGTATTGTATAGGTGACTTCCAAGTGAGCCATATTGCTTGGGGGACATTGTGCTGGTGGCCATGTTCTATAGGTGACTTCCAAGTCAGCCATATTGCATGGGGGACATTGTGCTGGTTGCCATGTCCTATAGGTGACTTCCAAGTCAGCCATATTGCATGGGGGACATTGTGCTGGTTGCCATGTTGTATAGGTGACTTCCAAGTGAGCCATATTGCTTGGGGGACATTGTGCTGGTTGTGTTGTATAGGTGACTTCCAAGTCAGCCATATTGCATGGGGGACATTGTGCTGGTTGTCTTGTATAGGTGACTTCCAAGTCAGCCGTGTTGCATGGGGGACATTGTGCTGGTTGTATTGTATAGGTGACTTCCAAGTTAGCCATATTGCATGGGGGACATTGTGCTGGTGGCCATGTTGTAAAGGTGACTTCCAAGTCAGCCATATTGCATGGGGGACATTGTGCTGGTTGCCATGTTGTATAGGTGACTTCCAAGTCAGCCATATTGCATGGGGGACATTGTACTGGTTGCCATGTTGTATAGGTGATTTCCAAGTCAGCCATATTGCATGGGGGAAATTGTGCTGGTTGTCTTGTATAGGTGACTTCCAAGTCAGCCATATTGCATGGGGGACATTGTGCTGGTTGTATTGTATAGGTGACTTCCAAGTCAGCCATATTGCATGGGGGACATTGTGCTGGTTGTATTGTATAGGTGACTTCCAAGTGAGCCATATTGCTTGGGGGACATTGTGCTGGTGGCCATGTTGTATAGGTGACTTCCAAGTCAGCCATATTGCTTGGGGGACATTGTGCTGGTTGCCATGTTCTATAGGTGACTTCCAAGTCAGCCATATTGCATGGGGGACATTGTGCTGGTTGTGTTGTATAGGTGACTTCCAAGTCAGCCATATTGCATGGGGGACATTGTGCTGGTTGTGTTGTATAGGTGACTTCCAAGTCAGCCATATTTCATGGGGGACATTGTGCTGGTTGTATTGCATAGGTGACTTCCAAGTCAGCCATATTGCATGGGGGACATTGTGCTGGTTGCCATGTTGTATAGGTGACTTCCAAGTCAGCCATATTGCATGGGGGACATTGTGCTGGTGGCCATGTTCTATAGGTGACTTCCAAGTCAGCCATATTGCATGGGGGACATTGTGCTGGTTGTCTTGTATAGGTGACTTTCAAGTCAGCCATATTGCATGGGGGACATTGTGCTGGTTGTGTTGTATAGGTGACTTACAAATCAGCCATATTGCATGGGGGACATTGTGCTGGTTGTATTGTATAGGTGACTTCCAAGTCAGCCATATTGCATGGGGGACATTGTGCTGGTTGTCTTGTATAGGTGACTTCCAAGTCAGCCGTGTTGCATGGGGGACATTGTGCTGGTGGCCATGTTCTATAGGTGACTTCCAAGTCAGCCATATTGCATGGGGGACATTGTGCTGGTTGCCATGTTGTATAGGTGACTTCCAAGTCAGCCATATTGCATGGGGGACATTGTGCTGGAGGCCATGTTCTATAGGTGACTTCCAAGTCAGCCATATTGCATGGGGACATTGTGCTGGTTGTCTTGTATAGGTGACTTCCAAGTCAGCCATATTGCATGGGGGACATTGTGCTGGTTGCCATGTTGTATAGGTGACTTCCAAGTCAGCCATATTGCATGGGGGACATTGTGCTGGTTGCCATGTTGTATAGGTGACTTCCAAGTCAGCCATATTGCATGGGGGACATTGTGCTGGTTGTGTTGTATAGGTGACTTCCAAGTCAGCCATATTGCATGGGGGACATTGTGCTGGTTGTATTGTATAGGTGAGTTCCAAGTCAGCCATATTGCATGGGGGACATTGTGCTGGTTGTATTGTATAGGTGACTTCCAAGTGAGCCATATTGCTTGGGGGACATTGTGCTGGTGGCCATGTTGTATAGGTGACTTCCAAGTCAGCCATATTGCTTGGGGGACATTGTGCTGGTTGCCATGTTCTATAGGTGACTTCCAAGTCAGCCATATTGCATGGGGGACATTGTGCTGGTTGTGTTGTATAGGTGACTTCCAAGTCAGCCATATTGCATGGGGGACATTGTGCTGGTTGTGTTGTATAGGTGACTTCCAAGTCAGCCATATTGCATGGGGGACATTGTGCTGGTTGTATTGCATAGGTGACTTCCAAGTCAGCCATATTGCATGGGGGACATTGTGCTGGTTGCCATGTTGTATAGGTGACTTCCAAGTCAGCCATATTGCATTGGGGACATTGTGCTGGTGGCCATGTTCTATAGGTGACTTCCAAGTCAGCCATATTGCATTTGGGACATTGTGCTGGTTGTCTTGTATAGGTGACTTCCAAGTCAGCCATATTGCATGGGGGACATTGTGCTGGTTGTGTTGTATAGGTGACTTCCAAATCAGCCATATTGCATGGGGGACATTGTGCTGGTTGTATTGTATAGGTGACTTCCAAGTCAGCCATATTGCATGGGGGACATTGTGCTGGTTGTCTTGTATAGGTGACTTCCAAGTCAGCCATAATGCTTGGGGGACATTGTGCTGGTTGTATTGTATAGGTGACTTCCAAGTCAGCCATATTGCATGGGGGACATTGTGCTGGTTGCCATGTTGTATAGGTGACTTCCAAGTCAGCCATATTGCATGGGGGACATTGTGCTGGTGACCATGTTCTATAGGTGACTTCCAAGTCAGCCATATTGCATTTGGGACATTGTGCTGGTTGTCTTGTATAGGTGACTTCGAAGTCAGCCATATTGCTTGGGGGACATTGTGCTGGTTGCCATGTCCTATAGGTGACTTCCAAGTCAGCCATATTGCATGGGGGACATTGTGCTGGTTGTCTTGTATAGGTGACTTCCAAGTCAGCCATATTGCATGGGGGACATTGTGCTGGTTGCCATGTTGTATAGGTGACTTCCAAGTCAGCCATATTGCATGGGGGACATTGTGCTGATTGCCATGTTGTATAGGTGACTTCCAAGTGAGCCATATTGCTTGGGGGACATTGTGCTGGTTGTGTTGTATAGGTGACTTCCAAGTCAGCCATATTGCATGGGGGACATTGTGCTGGTTGTGTTGTATAGGTGACTTCCAAGTCAGCCATATTGCATGGGGGACATTGTGCTGGTTGTATTGTATAGGTGACTTCCAAGTGAGCCATATTGCTTGGGGGACATTGTGCTGGTGGCCATGTTGTATAGGTGACTTCCAAGTCAGCCATATTGCTTGGGGGACATTGTGCTGGTTGCCATGTTCTATAGGTGACTTCCAAGTCAGCCATATTGCATGGGGACATTGTGCTGGTTGTCTTGTATAGGTGACTTCCAAGTCAGCCATATTGCATGGGGGACATTGTGCTGGTTGCCATGTTGTATAGGTGACTTCCAAGTCAGCCATATTGCATGGGGGACATTGTGCTGGTTGCCATGTTGTATAGGTGACTTCCAAGTCAGCCATATTGCATGGGGGACATTGTGCTGGTTGTGTTGTATAGGTGACTTCCAAGTCAGCCATATTGCATGGGGGACATTGTGCTGGTTGTATTGTATAGGTGAGTTCCAAGTCAGCCATATTGCATGGGGGACATTGTGCTGGTTGTATTGTATAGGTGACTTCCAAGTGAGCCATATTGCTTGGGGGACATTGTGCTGGTGGCCATGTTGTATAGGTGACTTCCAAGTCAGCCATATTGCTTGGGGGACATTGTGCTGGTTGCCATGTTCTATAGGTGACTTCCAAGTCAGCCATATTGCATGGGGGACATTGTGCTGGTTGTGTTGTATAGGTGACTTCCAAGTCAGCCATATTGCATGGGGGACATTGTGCTGGTTGTGTTGTATAGGTGACTTCCAAGTCAGCCATATTGCATGGGGGACATTGTGCTGGTTGTATTGCATAGGTGACTTCCAAGTCAGCCATATTGCATGGGGGACATTGTGCTGGTTGCCATGTTGTATAGGTGACTTCCAAGTCAGCCATATTGCATTGGGGACATTGTGCTGGTGGCCATGTTCTATAGGTGACTTCCAAGTCAGCCATATTGCATTTGGGACATTGTGCTGGTTGTCTTGTATAGGTGACTTCCAAGTCAGCCATATTGCATGGGGGACATTGTGCTGGTTGTGTTGTATAGGTGACTTCCAAATCAGCCATATTGCATGGGGGACATTGTGCTGGTTGTATTGTATAGGTGACTTCCAAGTCAGCCATATTGCATGGGGGACATTGTGCTGGTTGTCTTGTATAGGTGACTTCCAAGTCAGCCATAATGCTTGGGGGACATTGTGCTGGTTGTATTGTATAGGTGACTTCCAAGTCAGCCATATTGCATGGGGGACATTGTGCTGGTTGCCATGTTGTATAGGTGACTTCCAAGTCAGCCATATTGCATGGGGGACATTGTGCTGGTGACCATGTTCTATAGGTGACTTCCAAGTCAGCCATATTGCATTTGGGACATTGTGCTGGTTGTCTTGTATAGGTGACTTCGAAGTCAGCCATATTGCTTGGGGGACATTGTGCTGGTTGCCATGTCCTATAGGTGACTTCCAAGTCAGCCATATTGCATGGGGGACATTGTGCTGGTTGTCTTGTATAGGTGACTTCCAAGTCAGCCATATTGCATGGGGGACATTGTGCTGGTTGCCATGTTGTATAGGTGACTTCCAAGTCAGCCATATTGCATGGGGGACATTGTGCTGATTGCCATGTTGTATAGGTGACTTCCAAGTGAGCCATATTGCTTGGGGGACATTGTGCTGGTTGTGTTGTATAGGTGACTTCCAAGTCAGCCATATTGCATGGGGGACATTGTGCTGGTTGTGTTGTATAGGTGACTTCCAAGTCAGCCATATTGCATGGGGGACATTGTGCTGGTTGTATTGTATAGGTGACTTCCAAGTGAGCCATATTGCTTGGGGGACATTGTGCTGGTGGCCATGTTGTATAGGTGACTTCCAAGTCAGCCATATTGCTTGGGGGACATTGTGCTGGTTGCCATGTTCTATAGGTGACTTCCAAGTCAGCCATATTGCATGGGGGACATTGTGCTGGTTGTGTTGTATAGGTGACTTCCAAGTCAGCCATATTGCATGGGGGACATTGTGCTGGTTGTGTTGTATAGGTGACTTCCAAGTCAGCCATATTTCATGGGGGACATTGTGCTGGTTGTATTGCATAGGTGACTTCCAAGTCAGCCATATTGCATGGGGGACATTGTGCTGGTTGCCATGTTGTATAGGTGACTTCCAATTCAGCCATATTGCATGGGGGACATTGTGCTGGTGGCCATGTTCTATAGGTGACTTCCAAGTCAGCCATATTGCATGGGGGACATTGTGCTGGTTGTCTTGTATAGGTGACTTTCAAGTCAGCCATATTGCATGGGGGACATTGTGCTGGTTGCCATGTTGTATAGGTGACTTCCAAGTCAGGCATATTGCATGGGGGACATGGTGCTGGTTGCCATGTTGTATAGGTGACTTCCAAGTGAGCCATATTGCTTGGGGGACATTGTGCTGGTTGTGTTGTATAGGTGACTTCCAAGTCAGCCATATTGCATGGGGGACATTGTGCTGGTTGCCATGTTGTATAGGTGACTTCCAAGTCAGGCATATTGCATGGGGGACATGGTGCTGGTTGCCATGTTGTATAGGTGACTTCCAAGTGAGCCATATTGCTTGGGGGACATTGTGCTGGTTGTGTTGTATAGGTGACTTCCAAGTCAGCCATATTGCATGGGGGACATTGTGCTGGTTGTCTTGTATAGGTGACTTCCAAGTCAGCCATATTGCATGGGGGACATTGTGCTGGTTGTGTTGTATAGGTGACTTCCAAATCAGCCATATTGCATGAGGGACATTGTGCTGGTTGTATTGTATAGGTGACTTCCAAGTCAGCCATATTGCATGGGGGACATTGTGCTTGTTGTATTGTATAGGTGACTTCCAAGTCAGCCATATTGCATGGGGGACATTGTGCTGGTGGCCATGTCGTATAGGTGACTTCCAAGTCAGCCATATTGCATGGGGGACATTGTGCTGGTTGTCTTGTATAGGTGACTTCCAAGTCAGCCATATTGCTTGGGGGACGTTGTGCTGGTTGTATTGTATAGGTGACTTCCAAGTGAGCCATATTGCTTGGGGGACATTGTGCTGGTGGCCATGTTCTATAGGTGACTTCCAAGTCAGCCATATTGCATGGGGGACATTGTGCTGGTTGCATTGTCCTATAGGTGACTTCCAAGTCAGCCATATTGCATGGGGGACATTGTGCTGGTGGCCATGTTCTATAGGTGACTTCCAAGTCAGCCATATTGCATGGGGGACATTGTGCTGGTTGTCTTGTATAGGTGACTTCCAAGTCAGCCATATTGCATGGGGGACATTGTGCTGGTGGCCATGTTCTATAGGTGACTTCCAAGTCAGCCATATTGCTTGGGGGACATTGTGCTGGTTGTATTGTATAGGTGACTTCCAAGTCAGCCATATTGCATGGGGGACATTGTGCTGGTTGCCATGTTGTATAGGTGACTTCCAAGTCAGCCATATTGCATGGGGGACATTGTGCTGGTTGTCTTGTATAGGTGACTTCCAAGTCAGCCATATTGCATGGGGGACATTGTGCTGCTTGCCATGTTGTATAGGTGACTTCCAAGTCAGGCATATTGCATGGGGGACATTGTGCTGGTTGCCATGTTGTATAGGTGACTTCCAAGTGAGCCATATTGCTTGGGGGACATTGTGCTGGTTGTGTTGTATAGGTGTCTTCCAAGTCAGCCATATTGCATGGGGGACATTGTGCTGGTTGTCTTGTATAGGTGACTTCCAAGTCAGTCGTGTTGCATGGGGGACATTGTGCTGGTGGCCATGTTCTATAGGTGACTTCCAAGTCAACCATTTTGCATGGGGGACATTGTGCTGGTTGCCATGTTGTATAGGTGACTTCCAAGTGAGCCATATTTCTTGGGGGACATTGTGCTGGTTGCCATGTTGTATAGGTGACTTCCAAGTCAGCCATATTGCATGGGGGACATTGTGCTGGTGGCCATATTCTATAGGTGACTTCCAAGTCAGCCATATTGCTTGGAGGACATTGTGCTGGTTGTCTTGTATAGGTGACTTCCAAGTCAGCCATATTGCATGGGGGACATTGTGCTGGTTGTCTTGTATAGGTGACTTCCAAGTCAGCCATATTGCTTGGCGGACATTGTGCTGGTTGTCTTGTATAGGTGACTTCCAAGTCAGCCATATTACATGGGGGAAATTGTGCTGGTTGCCATGTTGTATAGGTGACTTCCAAGTCAGCCATATTGCATGGGGGACATTGTGCTGGTTGCCATTTTGTATAGGTGACTTTCAAGTGAGCCATATTGCATGGGGGACATTGTGCTGGTTGTGTTGTATAGGTGACTTCCAAGTCAGCCATATTGCATGGGGGACATTGTGCTGGTTGTGTTGTATAGGTGACTTCCAAGTTAGCCATATTGCATGGGGGACATTGTGCTGGTTGTATTGTATAGGTGACTTCCAAGTCAGCCATATTGCATGGGGGACATTGTGCTGGTTGTATTGTATAGGTGACTTCCAAGTGAGCCATATTGCATGGGGGACATTGTGCTGGTGGCCATGTTCTATAGGTGACTTCCAAGTCAGCCATATTGCATGGGGGACATTTGTGCTGGTTGTGTTGTTTAGGTGACTTCCAAGTCAGCCATATTGCATGGGGGACATTGTGCTGGTTGTGTTGTATAGGTGACTTCCAAGTCAGCCATATTGCATGGGGGACATTGTGCTGGTTGTATTGTATAGGTGACTTCCAAGTCAGCCATATTGCATGGGGGACATTGTGCTGGTTGTATTGTATAGGTGACTTCCAAGTCAGCCATATTGCATGGGGGACATTTTGCTGGTTGTCTTGTATAGGTGACTTCCAAGTCAGCCATATTGCTTGGGGGACATTGTGCTGGTTGCCATTTTCTATAGGTGACTTCCAATTCAGCCATATTGCATGGGGGACATTGTGCTGGTGGCCATGTTCTATAGGTGACTTCCAAGTCAGCCATATTGCATTTGGGACATTGTGCTGGTTGTATTGTATAGGTGACTTCCAAGTCAGCCATATTGCATGGGGGACATTGTGCTGGTTGTATTGTATAGGTGACTTCCAAGTGAGCCATATTGCTTGGGGGACATTGTGCTGGTGGCCATGTTCTATAGGTGACTTCCAAGTCAGCCATATTGCATGGGGGACATTGTGCTGGTTGCATTGTCCTATAGGTGACTTCCAAGTCAGCCATATTGCATGGGGGACATTGTGCTGGTGGCCATGTTCTATAGTTGACTTCCAAGTCAGCCATATTGCATGGGGGACATTGTGCTGGTTGTCTTGTATAGGTGACTTCCAAGTCAGCCATATTGCATGTGGGACATTGTGCTGGTGGCCATGTTCTATAGGTGACTTCCAAGTCAGCCATATTGCTTGGGGGACATTGTGCTGGTTGTATTGTATAGGTGACTTCCAAGTCAGCCATATTGCATGGGGGACATTGTGCTGGTTGCCATGTTGTATAGGTGACTTCCAAGTCAGGCATATTGCATGGGGGACATTGTGCTGGTTGCCATGTTGTATAGGTGACTTCCAAGTGAGCCATATTGCTTGGAGGACATTGTGCTGGTTGTGTTGTATAGGTGACTTCCAAGTCAGCCATATTGCATGGGGGACATTGTGCTGGTTGTCTTGTATAGGTGACTTCCAAGTCAGCCATATTGCATGGGGGACATTGTGCTGGTTGTGTTGTATAGGTGACTTCCAAATCAGCCATATTGCATGAGGGACATTGTGCTGGTTGTATTGTATAGGTGACTTCCAAGTCAGCCATATTGCATGGGGGACATTGTGCTTGTTGTATTGTATAGGTGACTTCCAAGTCAGCCATATTGCATGGGGGACATTGTGCTGGTGGCCATGTCGTATAGGTGACTTCCAAGTCAGCCATATTGCATGGGGGACATTGTGCTGGTTGTCTTGTATAGGTGACTTCCAAGTCAGCCATATTGCTTGGGGGACGTTGTGCTGGTTGTATTGTATAGGTGACTTCCAAGTGAGCCATATTGCTTGGGGGACATTGTGCTGGTGGCCATGTTCTATAGGTGACTTCCAAGTCAGCCATATTGCATGGGGGACATTGTGCTGGTTGCATTGTCCTATAGGTGACTTCCAAGTCAGCCATATTGCATGGGGGACATTGTGCTGGTGGCCATGTTCTATAGGTGACTTCCAAGTCAGCCATATTGCATGGGGGACATTGTGCTGGTTGTCTTGTATAGGTGACTTCCAAGTCAGCCATATTGCATGGGGGACATTGTGCTGGTGGCCATGTTCTATAGGTGACTTCCAAGTCAGCCATATTGCTTGGGGGACATTGTGCTGGTTGTATTGTATAGGTGACTTCCAAGTCAGCCATATTGCATGGGGGACATTGTGCTGGTTGCCATGTTGTATAGGTGACTTCCAAGTCAGCCATATTGCATGGGGGACATTGTGCTGGTTGTCTTGTATAGGTGACTTCCAAGTCAGCCATATTGCATGGGGGACATTGTGCTGCTTGCCATGTTGTATAGGTGACTTCCAAGTCAGGCATATTGCATGGGGGACATTGTGCTGGTTGCCATGTTGTATAGGTGACTTCCAAGTGAGCCATATTGCTTGGGGGACATTGTGCTGGTTGTGTTGTATAGGTGTCTTCCAAGTCAGCCATATTGCATGGGGGACATTGTGCTGGTTGTCTTGTATAGGTGACTTCCAAGTCAGTCGTGTTGCATGGGGGACATTGTGCTGGTGGCCATGTTCTATAGGTGACTTCCAAGTCAACCATATTGCATGGGGGACATTGTGCTGGTTGCCATGTTGTATAGGTGACTTCCAAGTGAGCCATATTGCTTGGGGGACATTGTGCTGGTTGCCATGTTGTATAGGTGACTTCCAAGTCAGCCATATTGCATGGGGGACATTGTGCTGGTGGCCATATTCTATAGGTGACTTCCAAGTCAGCCAAATTGCTTGGAGGACATTGTGCTGGTTGTCTTGTATAGGTGACTTCCAAGTCAGCCATATTGCATGGGGGACATTGTGCTGGTTGTCTTATATAGGTGACTTCCAAGTCAGCCATATTGCTTGGCGGACATTGTGCTGGTTGTCTTGTATAGGTGACTTCCAAGTCAGCCATATTACATGGGGGAAATTGTGCTGGTTGCCATGTTGTATAGGTGACTTCCAAGTCAGCCATATTGCATGGGGGACATTGTGCTGGTTGCCATTTTGTATAGGTGACTTTCAAGTGAGCCATATTGCATGGGGGACATTGTGCTGGTTGTGTTGTATAGGTGACTTCCAAGTCAGCCATATTGCATGGGGGACATTGTGCTGGTTGTGTTGTATAGGTGACTTCCAAGTTAGCCATATTGCATGGGGGACATTGTGCTGGTTGTATTGTATAGGTGACTTCCAAGTCAGCCATATTGCATGGGGGACATTGTGCTGGTTGTCTTGTATAGGTGACTTCCAAGTTAGCCATATTGCTTGGGGGACGTTGTGCTGGTTGTATTGTATAGGTGACTTCCAAGTGAGCCATATTGCTTGGGGGACATTGTGCTGGTGGCCATGTTCTATAGGTGACTTCCAAGTCAGCCATATTGCATGGGGGACATTGTGCTGGTTGCATTGTCCTATAGGTGACTTCCAAGTCAGCCATATTGCATGGGGGACATTGTGCTGGTGGCCATGTTCTATAGGTGACTTCCAAGTCAGCCATATTGCATGGGGGACATTGTGCTGGTTGTCTTGTATAGGTGACTTCCAAGTCAGCCATATTGCATGGGGGACATTGTGCTGGTGGCCATGTTCTATAGGTGACTTCCAAGTCAGCCATATTGCTTGGGGGACATTGTGCTGGTTGTATTGTATAGGTGACTTCCAAGTCAGCCATATTGCATGGGGGACATTGTGCTGGTTGCCATGTTGTATAGGTGACTTCCAAGTCAGCCATATTGCATGGGGGACATTGTGCTGGTTGTCTTGTATAGGTGACTTCCAAGTCAGCCATATTGCATGGGGGACATTGTGCTGCTTGCCATGTTGTATAGGTGACTTCCAAGTCAGGCATATTGCATGGGGGACATTGTGCTGGTTGCCATGTTGTATAGGTGACTTCCAAGTGAGCCATATTGCTTGGGGGACATTGTGCTGGTTGTGTTGTATAGGTGTCTTCCAAGTCAGCCATATTGCATGGGGGACATTGTGCTGGTTGTCTTGTATAGGTGACTTCCAAGTCAGTCGTGTTGCATGGGGGACATTGTGCTGGTGGCCATGTTCTATAGGTGACTTCCAAGTCAACCATATTGCATGGGGGACATTGTGCTGGTTGCCATGTTGTATAGGTGACTTCCAAGTGAGCCATATTGCTTGGGGGACATTGTGCTGGTTGCCATGTTGTATAGGTGACTTCCAAGTCAGCCATATTGCATGGGGGACATTGTGCTGGTGGCCATATTCTATAGGTGACTTCCAAGTCAGCCATATTGCTTGGAGGACATTGTGCTGGTTGTCTTGTATAGGTGACTTCCAAGTCAGCCATATTGCATGGGGGACATTGTGCTGGTTGTCTTGTATAGGTGACTTCCAAGTCAGCCATATTGCTTGGCGGACATTGTGCTGGTTGTCTTGTATAGGTGACTTCCAAGTCAGCCATATTACATGGGGGAAATTGTGCTGGTTGCCATGTTGTATAGGTGACTTCCAAGTCAGCCATATTGCATGGGGGACATTGTGCTGGTTGCCATTTTGTATAGGTGACTTTCAAGTGAGCCATATTGCATGGGGGACATTGTGCTGGTTGTGTTGTATAGGTGACTTCCAAGTCAGCCATATTGCATGGGGGACATTGTGCTGGTTGTGTTGTATAGGTGACTTCCAAGTTAGCCATATTGCATGGGGGACATTGTGCTGGTTGTATTGTATAGGTGACTTCCAAGTCAGCCATATTGCATGGGGGACATTGTGCTGGTTGTATTGTATAGGTGACTTCCAAGTGAGCCATATTGCATGGGGGACATTGTGCTGGTGGCCATGTTCTATAGGTGACTTCCAAGTCAGCCATATTGCATGGGGGACATTTGTGCTGGTTGTGTTGTTTAGGTGACTTCCAAGTCAGCCATATTGCATGGGGGACATTGTGCTGGTTGTGTTGTATAGGTGACTTCCAAGTCAGCCATATTGCATGGGGGACATTGTGCTGGTTGTATTGTATAGGTGACTTCCAAGTCAGCCATATTGCATGGGGGACATTGTGCTGGTTGTATTGTATAGGTGACTTCCAAGTCAGCCATATTGCATGGGGGACATTTAGCTGGTTGTCTTGTATAGGTGACTTCCAAGTCAGCCATATTGCTTGGGGGACATTGTGCTGGTTGCCATTTTCTATAGGTGACTTCCAATTCAGCCATATTGCATGGGGGACATTGTGCTGGATGTATTTTATAGGTGACTTCCAAGTCAGCCATATTGCATGGGGGACATTGTGCTGGTTGTATGTATAGGTGACTTCCAAGTCAGCCATATTGCATGGGGGACATTGTGCTGGTTGTCTTGTATAGGTGACTTCCAAGTCAGCCATATTGCTTGGGGGACATTGTGCTGGTTGCCATGTTCTATAGGTGACTTCCAAGTCAGCCATATTGCTTGGGGGACATTGTGCTGGTGGCCATGTTCTATAGGTGACTTCCAAGTCAGCCATATTGCTTGGGGGACATTGTGCTGGTTGCCATGTTGTATAGGTGACTTCCAAGTCAGCCATATTGCATGGGGGACATTGTGCTGGTGGCCATGTTCTATAGGTGACTTCCAAGTCAGCCATATTGCATGGGGGACATTGTGCTGGTTGTCTTGTATAGGTGACTTCCAAGTCAGCCATATTGCATGGGGGACATTGTGCTGGTGGCCATGTTCTATAGGTGACTTCCAAGTCAGCCATATTGCTTGGGGGACATTGCGCTGGTTGCCATGTTGTATAGGTGACTTCCAAGTGAGCCATATTGCTTGGGGGACATTGTGCTGGTTGTGTTGTATAGGTGACTTCCAAGTCAGCCATATTGCATGGGGGACATTGTGCTGGTCGTCTTGTATAGGTGACTTCCAAGTCAGCCGTGTTGCATCGGGGACATTGTGCTGGTTGCCATGTTCTATAGGTGACTTCCAAGTCAGCCATATTGCTTGGGGGACATTGTGCTGGTTGCCATGTTGTATAGGTGACTTCCAAGTCAGCCATATTGCTTGGAGGACATTGTGCTGGTTGCATGTTGTATAGGTGACTTCCAAGTCAGCCATATTGCATGGGGGACATTGTGCTGGTGGCCATGTTCTATAGGTGACTTCCAAGTCAGCCATATTGCATGGGGGACATTGTGCTGGTTGTCTTGTATAGGTGACTTCCAAGTCAGCCATATTGCATGGGGGAAATTGTGCTGGTTGTGTTGTATAGGTGACTTCCAAATCAGCCATATTGCATGGGGGACATTGTGCTGGTTGTATTGTATAGGTGACTTCCAAGTCAGCCATATTGCATGGGGGACATTGTGCTGGTGGCCATGTCCTATAGGTGACTTCCTAGTGAGCCATATTGCATGGGGGACATTGTGCTGGTTGTCTTGTATAGGTGACTTCCAAGTCAGCCATATTGCTTTCGGGACATTGTGCTGGTTGTATTGTATAGGTGACTTCCAAGTCAGCCATATTGCATGGGGGACATTGTGCTGGTTGCCATGTTGTATAGGTGACTTCCAAGTCAGCCATATTGCATGGGGGACATTGTGCTGGTGGCCATGTTCTATAGGTGACTTCCAAGTCAGCCATATTGCATGGGGGACATTGTGCTGGTTGTGTTGTATAGGTGACTTCCAAGTCAGCCATATTGCATGGGGGACATTGTGCTGGTTGTATTGTATAGGTGACTTCCAAGTCAGCCATATTGCATGGGGGACATTGTGCTGGTGGCCATGTTCTATAGGTGACTTCCAAGTCAGCCATATTGCATGGGGGACATTGTGCTGGTTGTCTTGTATAGGTGACTTCCAAGTCAGCCATATTGCATGGGGGACATTGTGCTGGTGGCCATGTTCTATAGGTGACTTCCAAGTCAGCCATATTGCTTGGGGGACATTGTGCTGGTTGCCATGTTGTATAGGTGACTTCCAAGTGAGCCATATTGCTTGGGGGACATTGTGCTGGTTGTGTTGTATAGGTGACTTCCAAGTCAGCCATATTGCATGGGGGACATTGTGCTGGTCGTCTTGTATAGGTGACTTCCAAGTCAGCCGTGTTGCATCAGGGACATTGTGCTGGTTGCCATGTTCTATAGGTGACTTCCAAGTCAGCCATATTGCTTGGGGGACATTGTGCTGGTTGCCATGTTGTATAGGTGACTTCCAAGTCAGCCATATTGCTTGGAGGACATTGTGCTGGTTGCATGTTGTATAGGTGACTTCCAAGTCAGCCATATTGCATGTGGGACATTGTGCTGGTGGCCATGTTCTATAGGTGACTTCCAAGTCAGCCATATTGCATGGGGGACATTGTGCTGGTTGTCTTGTATAGGTGACTTCCAAGTCAGCCATATTGCATGGGGGACATTGTGCTGGTTGTGTTGTATAGGTGACTTCCAAATCAGCCATATTGCATGGGGGACATTGTACTGGTTGTATTGTATAGGTGACTTCCAAGTCAGCCATATTGCATGGGGGACATTGTGCTGGTGGCCATGTCCTATAGGTGACTTCCAAGTGAGCCATATTGCATGGGGGACATTGTGCTGGTTGTCTTGTATAGGTGACTTCCAAGTCAGCCATATTGCTTTCGGGACATTGTGCTGGTTGTATTGTATAGGTGACTTCCAAGTCAGCCATATTGCATGGGGGACATTGTGCTGGTTGCCATGTTGTATAGGTGACTTCCAAGTCAGCCATATTGCATGGGGGACATTGTGCTGGTGGCCATGTTCTATAGGTGACTTCCAAGTCAGCCATATTGCATGTGGGACATTGTGCTGGTTGTGTTGTATAGGTGACTTCCAAGTCAGCCATATTGCATGGGGGACATTGTGCTGGTTGTATTGTATAGGTGACTTCCAAGTCAGCCATATTGCATGGGGGACATTGTGCTGGTTGTATTGTATAGGTAACTTCCAAGTCAGCCATATTGCATGGGGGACATTGTGCTGGTTGTCTTGTATAGGTGACATCCAAGTCAGCCATATTGCTTGGGGGACATTGTGCTGGTTGCCATTTTCTATAGGTGACTTCCAATTCAGCCATATTGCATGGGGGACATTGTGCTGGTTGTATTGTATAGGTGACTTCCAAGTCAGCCATATTGCATGGGGGACATTGTGCTGGTTGTATGTATAGGTGACTTCCAAGTCAGCCATATTGCATGGGGGACATTGTGCTGGTTGCCATGTCCTATAGGTGACTTCCAAGTCAGCCATATTGCTTGGGGGACATTGTGCTGGTTGTGTTGTATAGGTGACTTCCAAATCAGCCATATTGCATGGGGGACATTGTGCTGGTTGTATTGTATAGGTGACTTCCAAGTCAGCCATATTGCATGGGGGACATGGTGCTGGTGGCCATGTCCTATAGGTGACTTCCAAGTGAGCCATATTGCATGGGGGACATTGTGCTGGTTGTCTTGTATAGGTGACTTCCAAGTCAGCCATATTGCTTTCGGGACATTGTGCTGGTTGTTTTGTATAGGTGACTTCCAAGTCAGCCATATTGCATGGGGGACATTGTGCTGGTTGCCATGTTGTATAGGTGACTTCCAAGTCAGCCATATTGCATGGGGGACATTGTGCTGGTGGCCATGTTCTATAGGTGACTTCCAAGTCAGCCATATTGCATGGGGGACATTGTGCTGGTTGTGTTGTATAGGTGACTTCCAAGTCAGCCATATTGCATGGGGGACATTGTGCTGGTTGTATTGTATAGGTGACTTCCAAGTCAGCCATATTGCATGGGGGACATTGTGCTGGTTGTATTGTATAGGTGACTTCCAAGTCAGCCATATTGCATGGGGGACATTTTGCTGGTTGTCTTGTATAGGTGACTTCCAAGTCAGCCATATTGCTTGGTGGACATTGTGCTGGTTGCCATTTTCTATAGGTGACTTCCAATTCAGCCATATTGCATGGGGGACATTGTGCTGGTTGTATTGTATAGGTGACTTCCAAGTCAGCCATATTGCATGGGGGACATTGTGCTGGTTGTATGTATAGGTGACTTCCAAGTCAGCCATATTGCATGGGGGACATTGTGCTGGTTGCCATGTCCTATAGGTGACTTCCAAGTCAGCCATATTGCATGGGGGACATTGTGCTGGTTGTCTTGTATAGGTGACTTCCAAGTCAGCCATATTGCTTGGGGGACATTGTGCTGGTGGCCATGTTCTATAGGTGACTTCCAAGTCAGCCATATTGCATGGGGGACATTGTGCTGGTTGTATGTATAGGTGACTTCCAAGTCAGCCATATTGCATGGGGGACATTGTGCTGGTTGCCATGTCCTATAGGTGACTTCCAAGTCAGCCATATTGCATGGGGGACATTGTGCTGGTTGTCTTGTATAGGTGAATTCCAAGTCAGCCATATTGCTTGGGGGACATTGTGCTGGTTGTGTTGTATAGGTGACTTCCAAATCAGCCATATTGCATGGGGGACATTGTGCTGGTTGTATTGTATAGGTGACTTCCAAGTCAGCCATATTGCATGGGGGACATGGTGCTGGTGGCCATGTCCTATAGGTGACTTCCAAGTGAGCCATATTGCATGGGGGACATTGTGCTGGTTGTCTTGTATAGGTGACTTCCAAGTCAGCCATATTGCTTTCGGGACATTGTGCTGGTTGTTTTGTATAGGTGACTTCCAAGTCAGCCATATTGCATGGGGGACATTGTGCTGGTTGCCATGTTGTATAGGTGACTTCCAAGTCAGCCATATTGCATGGGGGACATTGTGCTGGTGGCCATGTTCTATAGGTGACTTCCAAGTCAGCCATATTGCATGGGGGACATTGTGCTGGTTGTGTTGTATAGGTGACTTCCAAGTCAGCCATATTGCATGGGGGACATTGTGCTGGTTGTATTGTATAGGTGACTTCCAAGTCAGCCATATTGCATGGGGGACATTGTGCTGGTTGTATTGTATAGGTGACTTCCAAGTCAGCCATATTGCATGGGGGACATTGTGCTGGTTGTCTTGTATAGGTGACTTCCAAGTCAGCCATATTGCTTGGTGGACATTGTGCTGGTTGCCATTTTCTATAGGTGACTTCCAATTCAGCCATATTGCATGGGGGACATTGTGCTGGTTGTATTGTATAGGTGACTTCCAAGTCAGCCATATTGCATGGGGGACATTGTGCTGGTTGTATGTATAGGTGACTTCCAAGTCAGCCATATTGCATGGGGGACATTGTGCTGGTTGCCATGTCCTATAGGTGACTTCCAAGTCAGCCATATTGCATGGGGGACATTGTGCTGGTTGTCTTGTATAGGTGACTTCCAAGTCAGCCATATTGCTTGGGGGACATTGTGCTGGTGGCCATGTTCTATAGGTGACTTCCAAGTCAGCCATATTGCTTGGGGGACATTGTGCTGGTTGCCATGTTGTAAAGGTGACTTCCAAGTCAGCCATATTGCATGGGGGACATTGTGCTGGTGGCCATGTTCTATAGGTGACATCCAAGTCAGCCATATTGCATGGGGGACATTGTGCTGGTTGTCTTGTATAGGTGACTTCCAAGTCAGCCATATTGCATGGGGGACATTGTGCTGGTGGCCATGTTCTATAGGTGACTTCCAAGTCAGCCATATTGCTTGGGGGACATTGTGCTGGTTGTATTGTATAGGTGACTTCCAAGTCAGCCATATTGCATGGGGGACATTGTGCTGGTTGCAATGTTGTATAGGTGACTTCCAAGTGAGCCATATTGCTTGGGGGACATTGTGCTGGTTGTGTTGTATAGGTGACTTCCAAGTCAGCCATATTGCATGGGGGACATTGTGCTGGTTGTCTTGTATAGGTGACTTCCAAGTCAGCCGTGTTGCATGGGGGACATTGTGCTGGTGGCCATGTTGTATAGGTGACTTCCAAGTCAGCCATATTGCTTGGGGGACATTGTGCTGGTGGCCATGTTCTATAGGTGACTTCCAAGTCAGCCATATTGCATGGGGGACATTGTGCTGGTTGCCATGTTGTATTGGTGACTTATAAGTCAGCCATATTGCATCGGGGACATTGTGCTGGTTGCCATGTCCTATAGGTGACTTCCAAGTCAGCCATATTGCATGGGGGAAATTGTGCTGGTTGTCTTGTATAGGTGACTTTTAAGTCAGCCATATTGCTTGGGGGACATTGTGCTGGTTGCCATGTTCTATAGGTGACTTCCAAGTCAGCCATATTGCTTGGGGGACATTGTGCTGGTTGCCATGTTGTATAGGTGACTTCCAAGTCAGCCATATTGCTTGGAGGACATTGTGCTGGTTGCCATGTTATATAGGTGACTTCCAAGTCAGCCATATTGCATGGGGGACATTGTGCTGGTGGCCATGTTCTATAGGTGACTTCCAAGTCAGCCATATTGCATGGGGGACATTGTGCTGGTTGTCTTGTATAGGTGACTTCCAAGTCAGCCATATTGCATGGGGGACATTGTGCTGGTTGTGTTGTATAGGTGACTTCCAAATCAGCCATATTGCATGGGGGACATTGTGCTGGTTGTATTGTATAGGTGACTTCCAAGTCAGCCATATTGCATGGGGGACATTGTGCTGGTGGCCATGTCCTATAGGTGACTTCCAAGTGAGCCATATTGCATGGGGGACATTGTGCTGGTTGTCTTGTATAGGTGACTTACAAGTCAGCCATATTGCTTTCGGGACATTGTGCTGGTTGTATTGTATAGGTGACTTCCAAGTCAGCCATATTGCATGGGGGACATTGTGCTGGTTGCCATGTTGTATAGGTGACTTCCAAGTCAGCCATATTGCATGGGGGACATTGTGCTGGTGGCAATGTTCTATAGGTGACTTCCAAGTCAGCCATATTGCATTTGGGACATTGTGCTGGTTGTCTTGTATAGGTGACTTCCAAGTCAGCCATATTGCATGGGAGACATTGTGCTGGTTGTGTTGTATAGGTGACTTCCAAGTCAGCCATATTGCATGGGGGACATTGTGCTGGTTGTATTGTATAGGTGACTTCCAAGTCAGTCATATTGCATGGGGGACATTGTGCTGGTTGTATTGTATAGGTGACTTCCAAGTCATCCATATTGCATGGGGGACATTGTGCTGGTGGCCATGTCCTATAGGTGACTTCCAAGTCAGCCATATTGCATGGGGGACATTGTCCTGGTTGTCTTGTATAGGTGACTTCCAAGTCAGCCATATTGCTTGGGGGACATTGTGCTGGTTGTATTGTATAGGTGACTTCCAAGTCAGCCATATTGCATGGGGGACATTGTGCTGGTTGCCATGTTGTATAGGTGACTTCCAAGTCAGCCATATTGCATGGGGGACATTGTGCTGGTGGCCATGTTCTATAGGTGACTTCCAAGTCAGCCATATTGCATTTGGGACATTGTGCTGGTTGTCTTGTATAGGTGACTTCCAAGTCAGCCATATTGATTGGGGGACATTGTGCTGGTTGCCATGTCCTATAGGTGACTTCCAAGTCAGCCATATTGCATGGGGAACATTGTGCTGGTTGTCTTGTATAGGTGACTTCCAAGTCATCCATATTGCATGGGGGACATTGTGCTGGTTGCCATGTTGTAGAGGTGACTTCCAAGTGAGCCATATTGCTTGGGGGACATTGTGCTGGTTGTGTTGCATAGGTGACTTACAAGTCAGCCATATTGCATGGGGGACATTGTGCTGGTTGTCTTGTATAGGTGACTTCCAAGTCAGCCGTGTTGCATGGGGGACATTGTGCTGGTGGCCATGTTCTATAGGTGACTTCCAAGTCAGCCATATTGCATGGGGAACATTGTGCTGGTTGCCATGTTGTATAGGTGACTTCCAAGTCAGCCATATTGCTTGGGGGACATTGTGCTGGTTGCCATGTCCTATAGGTGACTTCCAAGTCAGCCATATTGCATGGGGGACATTGTGCTGGTTGTGTTGTATAGGTGACTTCCAAATCAGCCATATTGCATGGGGGACATTGTGCTGGTTGTATTGTATAGGTGACTTCCAAGTCAGCCATATTGCATGGGGGACATTGTGCTGGTGGCCATGTCCTATAGGTGACTTCCAAGTGAGCCATATTGCATGGGGGACATTGTGCTGGTTGTCTTGTATAGGTTACTTCCAAGTCAGCCATATTGCTTGGGGGACTTTGTGCTGGTTGCCATGTTGTATAGGTGACTTCCAAGTCAGCCATATTGCATGGGGGACATTGTGCTGGTGGCCATGTTCTATAGGTGACTTCCAAGTCAGCCATATTGCATTTGGGACATTGTGCTGGTTGTCTTGTATAGGTGACTTCCAAGTCAGCCATATTGCATGGGGGACATTGTGCTGGTTGTGTTGTATAGGTGACTTCCAAATCAGCCATATTGCATGGGGGACATTGTGCTGGTTGTATTGTATAGGTGACTTCCAAGTCAGCCATATTGCATGGGGGATATTGTGCTGGTTGTATTGTATAGGTGACTTCCAAGTCAGCCATATTGCATGGGGGACATTGTGCTGGTGGCCATGTCCTATAGGTGACTTCCAAGTCAGCCATATTGCATGGGGGACATTGTGCTGGTTGTCTTGTATAGGTGACTTCCAAGTCAGCCATATTGCTTGGGGGACATTGTGCTGGTTGTATTGTATAGGTGACTTCCAAGTCAGCCATATTGCATGGGGGACATTGTGCTGGTTGCCATGTTGTATAGGTGACTTCCAAGTCAGCCATACTGCATGGGGGACATTGTGCTGGTGGCCATGTTCTATAGGTGACTTCCAAGTCAGCCATATTGCATTTGGGACATTGTGCTGGTTGTCTTGTATAGGTGACTTCCAAGTCAGCCATATTGCTTGGGGGACATTGTGCTGGTTGCCATGTCCTATAGGTGACTTCCAAGTCAGCCATATTGCATGGGGGACATTGTGCTGGTTGTCTTGTATAGGTGACTTCCAAGTCAGCCATATTGCATGGGGGACATTGTGCTGGTTGCCATGTTGAATAGGTGACTTCCAAGTCAGCCATATTGCATGGGGGACATTGTGCTGGTTGCCATGTGGTATAGGTGACTTCCAAGTGAGCCATATTGCTTGGGGGACATTGTGCTGGTTGTGTTGTAAAGGTGACTTCCAAGTCAGCCATATTGCATTGGGGACATTGCGCTGGTTGTCTTGTATAGGTGACTTCCAAGTCAGCCGTGTTGCATGGGGGACATTGTGCTGGTGGCCATGTTCTATAGGTGACTTCCAAGTCAGCCATATTGCATGAGGGACATTGTGCTGGTTGCCATGTTGTATAGGTGACTTCCAAGTCAGCCATATTGCTTGGGGGACATTGTGCTGGTTGCCATGTTCTATAGGTGACTTCCAAGTGAGCCATATTGCTTGGGGGACATTGTGCTGGTTGCCATGTTGTATAGGTGACTTCCAAGTCAGCCATATTGCATGGGGGACATTGTGCTGGTGGCCATGTTCTATAGGTGACTTCCAAGTCAGCCATATTGCATGGGGGACATTGTGCTGGTTGTCTTGTATAGGTGACTTCCAAGTCAGCCATCTTGCATGGGGGACATTGTGCTGGTTGCCATGTTGTATAGGTGACTTCCAAGTCAGCCATATTGCATGGGGGACATTGTGCTGGTTGTGTTGTATAGGTGACTTCCAAGTCAGCCACATTGCATGGGGGTCATTGTGCTGGTTGTATTGTATAGGTGACTTCCAAGTCAGCCATATTGCATGGGGGACATTGTGCTGGTTGTATTGTATAGGTGACTTCCAAGTGAGCCATATTGCTTGGGGGACATTGTGCTGGTGGCCATGTTCTATAGGTGACTTCCAAGTCAGCCATATTGCATGGGGGACATTTTGCTGGTTGCCATGTCCTATAGGTGACTTCCAAGTCAGCCATATTGCATGGGGGACATTGTGCTGGTGGCCATGTTGTAAAGGTGACTTCCAAGTCAGCCATATTGCATGGGGGACATTGTGCTGGTTGCCATGTTGTATAGGTGACTTCCAAGTCAGCCATATTGCATGGGGGACATTGTGCTGGTTGCCATGTTGTATAGGTGACTTACAAGTCAGCCATATTGCATGGGGACATTGTGCTGGTTGCCATGTCCTATAGGTGACTTCCAAGTCAGCCATATTGCATGGGGGAAATTGTGCTGGTTGTCTTGTATAGGTGACTTTTAAGTCAGCAATATTGCTTGGGGGACATTGTGCTGGTTGCCATGTTCTATAGGTGACTTGCAAGTCAGCCATATTGCTTGGGGGACATTGTGCTGGTTGCCGTGTTGTATAGGTGACTTCCAAGTCAGCCATATTGCTTGGGGGACATTGTGCTGGTTGCCATGTTGTATAGGTGACTTCCAAGTCAGCCATATTGCATGGGGGACATTGTGCTGGTGGCCATGTTCTATAGGTGACTTCCAAGTCAGCCATATTGCATGGGGGACATTGTGCTGGTTGTCTTGTATAGGTGACTTCCAAGTCAGCCATATTGCATGGGGGACATTGTGCTGGTTGTGTTGTATAGGTGACTTCCAAATCAGCCATATTGCATGCGGGACATCGTGCTGGTTGTATTGTATAGGTGACTTCCAAGTCAGCCATATTGCATGGGGGACATTGTGCTGGTTGTATTGTATAGGTGACTTCCAAGTCAGCCATATTGCATGGGGGACATTGTGCTGGTGACCATGTCATATAGGTGACTTCGAAGTCAGCCATATTGCATGGGGGAAATTGTGCTGGTTGTCTTGTATAGGTGACTTCCAAGTCAGCCATATTGCTTGGGGGACATTGTGCTGGTTGTATTGTATAGGTGACTTCCAAGTTAGCCATATTGCATGGGGGACATTGTGCTGGTTGCCATGTTGTATAGGTGACTTCCAAGTCAGCCATATTGCATGGGGGACATTGTGCTGGTGGCCATGTTCTATAGGTGACTTCCAAGTCAGCCATATTGCATTTGGGACATTGTGCTGGTTGTCTTGTATAGGTGACTTCCAAGTCAGCCATATTGCATGGGGGACATTGTGCTGGTTGTATTGTATAGGTGACTTCCAAGTCAGCCATATTGCATGGGGGACATTGTGCTGGTGGCCATGTCGTATAGGTGACTTCCAAGTCAGCCATATTGCATGGGGGACATTGTGCTGGTTGTCTTGTATAGGTGACTTCCAAGTCAGCCATATTGCATGGGGGACATTGTGCTGGTTGCCATGTTGTATAGGTGACTTCCAAGTCAGCCATATTTCATGGGGGACTTTGTGCTGGTGGCCATGTTCTATAGGTGACTTCCAAGTCAGCCATATTGCATTTGGGACATTGTGCTGGTTGTATTGTATAGGTGACTTCCAAGTCAGCCATATTGCATGGGGGACATTGTGCTGGTTGTATTGTATAGGTGACTTCCAAGTGAGCCATATTGCTTGGGGTACATTTAGCTGGTGGCCATGTTTTATCGGTGACTTCCAAGTCAGCCATATTGCATGGGGGACATTGTGCTGGTTGCCATGTCCTATTGGTGACTTCCAAGTCAGCCATATTGCATTGGGGACATTGTGCTGGTTGTCTTGTATAGGTGACTTCCAAGTCAGCCATATTGCTTGGGGGACATTGTGCTGGTTGCCATGTTCTATAGGTGACTTCCAAGTCAGCCATATTGCTTGGGGGACATTGTGCTGGTGGCCATGTTCTATAGGTGACTTCCAAGTCAGCCATATTGCTTGGGGGACATTGTGCTGGTTGCCATGTTGTATAGGTGACTTCCAAGTCAGCCATATTGCATGGGGGACATTGTGCTGGTGGCCATGTTCTATAGGTGACTTCCAAGTCAGCCATATTGCATGGGGGACATTGTGCTGGTTGTGTTGTATAGGTGACTTCCAAGTCAGCCATATTGCATGGGGGACATTGTGCTGGTTGTATTGTATAGGTGACTTCCAAGTCAGCCATATTGCATGGGGGACATTGTGCTGCTTGTATTGTATAGGTGACTTCCAAGTCAGCCATATTGCATTTGGGACATTGTGCTGGTTGTATTGTATAGGTGACTTCCAAGTCAGCCATATTGCATGGGGGACATTGTGCTGGTTGTATTGTATATTTGACTTCCAAGTGAGCCATATTGCTTGGGGGACATTTAGCTGGTGGCCATGTTTTATAGGTGACTTCCAAGTCAGCCATATTGCATGGGGGACATTGTGCTGGTTGCCATGTCCTATAGGTGACTTCCAAGTCAGCCATATTGCATTGGGGACATTGTGCTGGTTGTCTTGTATAGGTGACTTCCAAGTCAGCCATATTGCATGGGGGACATTGTGCTGGTGGCCATGTTCTATAGGTGACTTCCAAGTCAGCCATATTGCATGGGGGACATTGTGCTGGTTGTGTTGTATAGGTGACTTCCAAGTCAGCCATATTGCATGGGGGATATTGTGCTGGTTGTATTGTATAGGTGACTTCCAAGTCAGCCATATTGCATGGGGGACATTGTGCTGGTTGTATTGTATAGGTGACTTCCAAGTCAGCCATATTGCATGGGGCACATTGTGCTGGTTGTCTTGTATAGGTAACTTCCAAGTCAGCCATATTGCTTGGGGGACATTGTGCTGGTTGCCATTTTCTATAGGTGACTTCCAATTCAGCCATATTGCATGGGGGACATTGTGCTGGTTGTATTGTATAGGTGTCTTCCAAGTCAGCCATATTGCATGGGGGACATTGTGCTGGTTGTATGTATAGGTGACTTCCAAGTCAGCCATATTGCATGGGGGACATTGTGCTGGTTGCCATGTCCTATAGGTGACTTCCAAGTCAGCCATATTGCATGGGGGACATTGTGCTGGTTGTCTTGTATAGGTGACTTCCAAGTCAGCCATATTGCTTGGGGGACATTGTGCTGGTGGCCATGTTCTATAGGTGACTTCCAAGTCAGCCATATTGCTTGGGGGACATTGTGCTGGTTGCCATGTTGTATAGGTGACTTCCAAGTCAGCCATATTGCATGGGGGACATTGTGCTGGTGGCCATGTTCTATAGGTGACTTCCAAGTCAGCCATATTGCATGGGGGACATTGTGCTGGTTGTCTTGTATAGGTGACTTCCAAGTCAGCCATATTGCATGGGGGACATTGTGCTGGTGGCCATGTTCTATAGGTGACTTCCAAGTCAGCCATATTGCTTGGGGGACATTGTGCTGGTTGTATTGTATAGGTGACTTCCAAGTCAGCCATATTGCATGGGGGACATTGTGCTGGTTGCCATGTTGTATAGGTGACTTCCAAGTGAGCCATATTGCTTGGGGGACATTGTGCTGGTTGTGTTGTATAGGTGACTTCCAAGTCAGCCATATTGCATGGGGGACATTGTGCTGGTTGTCTTGTATAGGTGACTTCCAAGTCAGCCGTGTTGCATGGGGGACATTGTGCTGGTGGCCATGTTGTATAGGTGACTTCCAAGTCAGCCATATTGCTTGGGGGACATTGTGCTGGTGGCCATGTTCTATAGGTGACTTCCAAGTCAGCCATATTGCATGGGGGACATTGTGCTGGTTGCCATGTTGTATAGGTGACTTACAAGTCAGCCATATTGCATGGGGGACATTGTGCTGGTTGCCATGTCCTATAGGTGACTTCCAAGTCAGCCATATTGCATGGGGGAAATTGTGCTGGTTGTCTTGTATAGGTGACTTTTAAGTCAGCCATATTGCTTGGGGGACATTGTGCTGGTTGCCATGTTCTATAGGTGACTTCCAAGTCAGCCATATTGCTTGGGGGACATTGTGCTGGTTGCCATGTTGTATAGGTGACTTCCAAGTCAGCCATATTGCTTGCAGGACATTGTGCTGGTTGCCATGTTGTATAAGTGACTTCCAAGTCAGCCATATTGCATGGGGGACATTGTGCTGGTGGCCATGTTCTATAGGTGACTTCCAAGTCAGCCATATTGCATGGGGGACATTGTGCTGGTTGTCTTGTATAGGTGACTTCCAAGTCAGCCATATTGCATGGGGGACATTGTGCTGGTTGTGTTGTATAGGTGACTTCCCAATCAGCCATATTGCATGGGGGACATTGTGCTGGTTGTATTGTATAGGTGACTTCCAAGTCAGCCATATTGCATGGGGGACATTGTGCTGGTGGCCATGTCCTATAGGTGACTTCCAAGTGAGCCATATTGCATGGGGGACATTGTGCTGGTTGTCTTGTATAGGTGACTTCCAAGTCAGCCATATTGCTTTCGGGACATTGTGCTGGTTGTATTGTATAGGTGACTTCCAAGTCAGCCATATTGCATGGGGGACATTGTGCTGGTTGCCATGTTGTATAGGTGACTTCCAAGTCAACCATATTGCATGGGGGACATTGTGCTGGTGGCCACGTTCTATAGGTGACTTCCAAGTCAGCCATATTGCATTTGGGACATTGTGCTGGTTGTCTTGTATAGGTGACTTCCAAGTCAGCCATATTGCATGGGAGACATTGTGCTGGTTGTGTTGTATAGGTGACTTCCAAGTCAGCCATATTGCATGGGGGACATTGTGCTGGTTGTATTGTATAGGTGACTTCCAAGTCAGCCATATTGCATGGGGGACATTGTGCTGGTTGTATTGTATAGGTGACTTCCAAGTCAGCCATATTGCATGGGGGACATTGTGCTGGTGGCCATGTCCTATAGGTGACTTCCAAGTCAGCCATATTGCATGGGGGACATTGTGCTGGTTGTCTTGTATAGGTGACTTCCAAGTCAGCCATATTGCTTGGGGGACATTGTGCTGGTTGTATTGTATAGGTGACTTCCAAGTCAGCCATATTGCATGGGGGACATTGTGCTGGTTGCCATGTTGTATAGGTGACTTCCAAGTCAGCCATATTGCATGGGGGACATTGTGCTGGTGGCCATGTTCTATAGGTGACTTCCAAGTCAGCCATATTGCATTTGGGACATTGTGCTGGTTGTCTTGTATAGGTGACTTCCAAGTCAGCCATATTGCTTGGGGGACATTGTGCTGGTTGCCATGTCCTATAGGTGACTTCCAAGTCAGCCATATTGCATGGGGAACATTGTGCTGGTTGTCTTGTATAGGTGACTTCCAAGTCAGCCATATTGCATGGGGGACATTGTGCTGGTTGCCATGTTGTATAGGTGACTTCCAAGTCAGCCATATTGAATGGGGGACATTGTGCTGGTTGCCATGTTGTAGAGGTGACTTCCAAGTGAGCCATATTGCTTGGGGGACATTGTGCTGGTTGTGTTGTATAGGTGACTTACAAGTCAGCCATATTGCATGGGGGACATTGTGCTGGTTGTCTTGTATAGGTGACTTCCAAGTCAGCCGTGTTGCATGGGGGACATTGTGCTGGTGGCCATGTTCTATAGGTGACTTCCAAGTCAGCCATATTGCATGGGGGACATTGTGCTGGTTGCCATGTTGTATAGGTGACTTCCAAGTCAGCCATATTGCTTGGGGGACATTGTGCTGGTTGCCATGTCCTATAGGTGACTTCCAAGTCAGCCATATTGCATGGGGGACATTGTGCTGGTTGTGTTGTATAGGTGACTTCCAAATCAGCCATATTGCATGGGGGACATTGTGATGGTTGTATTGTATAGGTGACGTCCAAGTCAGCCATATTGCATGGGGGACATTGTGCTGGTTGTATTGTATAGGTGACTTCCAAGTCAGCCATATTGCATGGGGGACATTGTGCTGGTTGTCTTGTATAGGTGACTTCCAAGTCAGCCATATTGCTTGGGGGACATTGTGCTGGTTGCCATTTTCTATAGGTGACTTCCAATTCAGCCATATTGCATGGGGGACATTGTGCTGGTTGTATTGTATAGGTGACTTCCAAGTCAGCCATATTGCATGGGGGACATTGTGCTGGTTGTATGTATAGGTGACTTCCAAGTCAGCCATATTGCATGGGGGACATTGTGCTGGTTGCCATGTCCTATAGGTGACTTCCAAGTCAGCCATATTGCATGGGGGACATTGTGCTGGTTGTTTTGTATAGGTGACTTCCAAGTCAGCCATATTGCTTGGGGGACATTGTGCTGGTTGCCATGTTCTATAGGTGACTTCCAAGTCAGCCATATTGCTTGGGGGACATTGTGCTGGTGGCCATGTTCTATAGGTGACTTCCAAGTCAGCCATATTGCTTGGGGGACATTGTGCTGGTTGCCATGTTGTATAGGTGACTTCCAAGTCAACCATATTGCATGGGGGACATTGTGCTGGTGGCCATGTTCTATAGGTGACTTCCAAGTCAGCCATATTGCATGGGGGACATTGTGCTGGTTGTCTTGTATAGGTGACGTCCAAGTCAGCCATATTGCATGGGGGACATTGTGCTGGTGGCCATGTTCTATAGGTGACTTCCAAGTCAGCCATATTGCTTGGGGGACATTGTGCTGGTTGTATTGTATAGGTGACTTCCAAGTCAGCCATATTGCATGGGGGACATTGTGCTGGTTGCCATGTTGTATAGGTGACTTCCAAGTGAGCCATATTGCTTGGGGGACATTGTGCTGGTTGTGTTGTATAGGTGACTTCCAAGTCAGCCATATTGCATGGGGGAAATTGTGCTGGTTGTCTTGTATAGGTGACTTCCAAGTCAGCCGTGTTGCATGGGGGACATTGTGCTGGTGGCCATGTTGTATAGGTGACTTCCAAGTCAGCCATATTGCTTGGGGGACATTGTGCTGGTGGCCATGTTCTATAGGTGACTTCCAAGTCAGCCATATTGCATGGGGGACATTGTGCTGGTTGCCATGTTGTATAGGTGACTTACAAGTCAGCCATATTGCATGGGGGACATTGTGCTGTTTGCCATGTCCTATAGGTGACTTCCAAGTCAGCCATATTGCATGGGGGAAATTGTGCTGGTTGTCTTGTATAGGTGACTTTTAAGTCAGCCATATTGCTTGGGGGACATTGTGCTGGTTGCCATGTTCTATAGGTGACTTCCAAGTCAGCCATATTGCTTGGGGGACATTGTGCTGGTTGCCATGTTGTATAGGTGACTTCCAAGTCAGCCATATTGCTTGGAGGACATTGTGCTGGTTGCCATGTTGTATAGGTGACTTCCAAGTCAGCCATATTGCATGGGGGACATTGTGCTGGTGGCCATGTTCTATAGGTGACTTCCAAGTCAGCCATATTGCATGGGGGACATTGTGCTGGTTGTCTTGTATAGGTGACTTCCAAGTCAGCCATATTGCATGGGGGACATTGTGCTGGTTGTGTTGTATAGGTGACTTCCCAATCAGCCATATTGCATGGGGGACATTGTGCTGGTTGTATTGTATAGGTGACTTCCAAGTCAGCCATATTGCATGGGGGACATTGTGCTGGTGGCCATGTCCTATAGGTGACTTCCAAGTGAGCCATATTGCATGGGGGACATTGTGCTGGTTGTCTTGTATAGGTGACTTCCAAGTCAGCCATATTGCTTTCGGGACATTGTGCTGGTTGTATTGTATAGGTGACTTCCAAGTCAGCCATATTGCATGGGGGACATTGTGCTGGTTGCCATGTTGTATATTTGACTTCCAAGTCAGCCATATTGCATGGGGGACATTGTGCTGGTGGCCATGTTCTATAGGTGACTTCCAAGTCAGCCATATTGCATTTGCGACATTGTGCTGGTTGTCTTGTATAGGTGACTTCCAAGTCAGCCATATTGCATGGGAGACATTGTGCTGGATGTGTTGTATAGGTGACTTCCAAGTCAGCCATATTGCATGGGGGACATTGTGCTGGTTGTATTGTATAGGTGACTTCCAAGTCAGCCATATTGCATGGGGGACATTGTGCTGGTGGCCATGTCCTATAGGTGACTTCCAAGTCAGCCATATTGCATGGGGGACATTGTGCTGGTTGTCTTGTATAGGTGACTTCCAAGTCAGCCATATTGCTTGGGGGACATTGTGCTGGTTGTATTGTATAGGTGACTTCCAATGTCAGCCATATTGCATGGGGGACATTGTGCTGGTTGCCATGTTGTATAGGTGACTTCCAAGTCAGCCATATTGCATGGGGGACATTGTGCTGGTGGCCATGTTCTATAGGTGACTTCCAAGTCAGCCATATTGCATTTGGGACATTGTGCTGGTTGTCTTGTATAGGTGACTTCCAAGTCAGCCATATTGCTTGGGGGACATTGTGCTGGTTGCCATGTCCTATAGGTGACTTCCAAGTCAGCCATATTGCATGGGGAACATTGTGCTGGTTGTCTTGTATAGGTGACTTCCAAGTCAGCCATATTGCATGGGGGACATTGTGCTGGTTGCCATGTTGTATAGGTGACTTCCAAGTCAGCCATATTGCATGGGGGACATTGTGCTGGTTGCCATGTTGTAGAGGTGACTTCCAAGTGAGCCATATTGCTTGGGGGACATTGTGCTGGTTGTGTTGTATAGGTGACTTACAAGTCAGCCATATTGCATGGGGGACATTGTGCTGGTTGTTTTGTATAGGTGACTTCCAAGTCAGCCATATTGCTTGGGGGACATTGTGCTGGTTGCCATGTTCTATAGGTGACTTCCAAGTCAGCCATATTGCTTGGGGGACATTGTGCTGGTGGCCATGTTCTATAGGTGACTTCCAAGTCAGCCATATTGCTTGGGGGACATTGTGCTGGTTGCCATGTTGTATAGGTGACTTCCAAGTCAACCATATTGCATGGGGGACATTGTGCTGGTGGCCATGTTCTATAGGTGACTTCCAAGTCAGCCATATTGCATGGGGGACATTGTGCTGGTTGTCTTGTATAGGTGACGTCCAAGTCAGCCATATTGCATGGGGGACATTGTGCTGGTGGCCATGTTCTATAGGTGACTTCCAAGTCAGCCATATTGCTTGGGGGACATTGTGCTGGTTGTATTGTATAGGTGACTTCCAAGTCAGCCATATTGCATGGGGGACATTGTGCTGGTTGCCATGTTGTATAGGTGACTTCCAAGTGAGCCATATTGCTTGGGGGACATTGTGCTGGTTGTGTTGTATAGGTGACTTCCAAGTCAGCCATATTGCATGGGGGAAATTGTGCTGGTTGTCTTGTATAGGTGACTTCCAAGTCAGCCGTGTTGCATGGGGGACATTGTGCTGGTGGCCATGTTGTATAGGTGACTTCCAAGTCAGCCATATTGCTTGGGGGACATTGTGCTGGTGGCCATGTTCTATAGGTGACTTCCAAGTCAGCCATATTGCATGGGGGACATTGTGCTGGTTGCCATGTTGTATAGGTGACTTACAAGTCAGCCATATTGCATGGGGGACATTGTGCTGTTTGCCATGTCCTATAGGTGACTTCCAAGTCAGCCATATTGCATGGGGGAAATTGTGCTGGTTGTCTTGTATAGGTGACTTTTAAGTCAGCCATATTGCTTGGGGGACATTGTGCTGGTTGCCATGTTCTATAGGTGACTTCCAAGTCAGCCATATTGCTTGGGGGACATTGTGCTGGTTGCCATGTTGTATAGGTGACTTCCAAGTCAGCCATATTGCTTGGAGGACATTGTGCTGGTTGCCATGTTGTATAGGTGACTTCCAAGTCAGCCATATTGCATGGGGGACATTGTGCTGGTGGCCATGTTCTATAGGTGACTTCCAAGTCAGCCATATTGCATGGGGGACATTGTGCTGGTTGTCTTGTATAGGTGACTTCCAAGTCAGCCATATTGCATGGGGGACATTGTGCTGGTTGTGTTGTATAGGTGACTTCCCAATCAGCCATATTGCATGGGGGACATTGTGCTGGTTGTATTGTATAGGTGACTTCCAAGTCAGCCATATTGCATGGGGGACATTGTGCTGGTGGCCATGTCCTATAGGTGACTTCCAAGTGAGCCATATTGCATGGGGGACATTGTGCTGGTTGTCTTGTATAGGTGACTTCCAAGTCAGCCATATTGCTTTCGGGACATTGTGCTGGTTGTATTGTATAGGTGACTTCCAAGTCAGCCATATTGCATGGGGGACATTGTGCTGGTTGCCATGTTGTATATTTGACTTCCAAGTCAGCCATATTGCATGGGGGACATTGTGCTGGTGGCCATGTTCTATAGGTGACTTCCAAGTCAGCCATATTGCATGTGCGACATTGTGCTGGTTGTCTTGTATAGGTGACTTCCAAGTCAGCCATATTGCATGGGAGACATTGTGCTGGTTGTGTTGTATAGGTGACTTCCAAGTCAGCCATATTGCATGGGGGACATTGTGCTGGTTGTATTGTATAGGTGACTTCCAAGTCAGCCATATTGCATGGGGGACATTGTGCTGGTGGCCATGTCCTATAGGTGACTTCCAAGTCAGCCATATTGCATGGGGGACATTGTGCTGGTTGTCTTGTATAGGTGACTTCCAAGTCAGCCATATTGCTTGGGGGACATTGTGCTGGTTGTATTGTATAGGTGACTTCCAATGTCAGCCATATTGCATGGGGGACATTGTGCTGGTTGCCATGTTGTATAGGTGACTTCCAAGTCAGCCATATTGCATGGGGGACATTGTGCTGGTGGCCATGTTCTATAGGTGACTTCCAAGTCAGCCATATTGCATTTGGGACATTGTGCTGGTTGTCTTGTATAGGTGACTTCCAAGTCAGCCATATTGCTTGGGGGACATTGTGCTGGTTGCCATGTCCTATAGGTGACTTCCAAGTCAGCCATATTGCATGGGGAACATTGTGCTGGTTGTCTTGTATAGGTGACTTCCAAGTCAGCCATATTGCATGGGGGACATTGTGCTGGTTGCCATGTTGTATAGGTGACTTCCAAGTCAGCCATATTGCATGGGGGACATTGTGCTGGTTGCCATGTTGTAGAGGTGACTTCCAAGTGAGCCATATTGCTTGGGGGACATTGTGCTGGTTGTGTTGTATAGGTGACTTACAAGTCAGCCATATTGCATGGGGGACATTGTGCTGGTTGTCTTGTATAGGTGACTTCAAAGTCTGCCGTGTTGCATGGGGGACATTGTGCTGGTGGCCATGTTCTATAGGTGACTTCCAAGTCAGCCATATTGCATGGGGGACATTGTGCTGGTTGCCATGTTGTATAGGTGACTTCCAAGTCAGCCATATTGCTTGGGGGACATTGTGCTGGTTGCCATGTCCTATAGGTGACTTCCAAGTCAGCCATATTGCATGGGGGACATTGTGCTGGTTGTGTTGTATAGGTGACTTCCAAATCAGCCATATTGCATGGGGGGCATTGTGCTGGTTGTATTGTATAGGTGACTTCCAAGTCAGCCATATTGCATGGGGGACATTGTGCTGGTGGCCATGTCCTATAGGTGACTTCCAAGTGAGCCATATTGCATGGGGGACATTGTGCTGGTTGTCTTGTATAGGTGACTTCCAAGTCAGCCATATTGCTTGGGGGACTTTGTGCTGGTTGCCATGTTGTATAGGTGACTTCCAAGTCAGCCATATTGCATGGGGGACATTGTGCTGGTGGCCATGTTCTATAGGTGACTTTCAAGTCAGCCATATTGCATTTGGGACATTGTGCTGGTTGTCTTGTATAGGTGACTTCCAAGTCAGCCATATTGCATGGTGGACATTGTGCTGGTTGTGTTGTATAGGTGACTTCCAAATCAGCCGTATTGCATGGGGGACATTGTGCTGGTTGTATTGTATAGGTGACTTCCAAGTCAGCCATATTGCATGGGGGATATTGTGCTGGTTGTATTGTATAGGTGACTTCCAAGTCAGCCATATTGCATGGGGGACATTGTGCTGGTGGCCATGTCCTATAGGTGACTTCCAAGTCAGCCATATTGCATGGGGGACATTGTGCTGGTTGTCTTGTATAGGTGACTTCCAAGTCAGCCATATTGCTTGGGGGACATTGTGCTGGTTGTATTGTATAGGTGACTTCCAAGTCAGCCATATTGCATGGGGGACATTGTGCTGGTTGTCATGTTGTATAGGTGACTTCCAAGTCAGCCATATTGCATGGGGGACATTGTGCTGGTGGCCATGTTCTATAGGTGACTTCCAAGTCAGCCATATTGCATTTGGGACATTGTGCTGGTTGTCTTGTATAGGTGACTTCCAAGTCAGCCATATTGCTTGGGGGACATTGTGCTGGATGCCATGTCCTATAGGTGACTTCCAAGTCAGCCATATTGCATGGGGGACATTGTGCTGGTTGTCTTGTATAGGTGACTTCCAAGTCAGCCATATTGCATGGGGGACATTGTGCTGGTTGCCATGTTGTATAGGTGACTTCCAAGTCAGCCATATTGCATGGGGGACATTGTGCTGGTTTCCATGTGGTATAGGTGACTTCCAAGTGAGCCATATTGCTTGGGGGACATTGTGCTGGTTGTGTTGTAAAGGTGACTTCCAAGTCAGCCATATTGCATTGGGGACATTGCGCTGGTTGTTTTGTATAGGTGACTTCCAAGTCAGCCGTGTTGCATGGGGGACATTGTGCTGGTGGCCATGTTCTATAGGTGACTTCCAAGTCAGCCATATTGCATGAGGGACATTGTGCTGGTTGCCATGTTGTATAGGTGACTTCCAAGTCAGCCATATTGCTTGGGGGACATTGTGCTGGTTGCCATGTTCTATAGGTGACTTCCAAGTGAGCCATATTGCATGGGGGACATTGTGCTGGTTGTCTTGTATAGGTGACTTCCAAGTCAGCCATATTGCATTGGGGACATTGTGCTGGTTGCCATGTTGTATAGGTGACTTCCAAGTCAGCCATATTGCATGGGGGACATTGTGCTGGTTGTGTTGTATAGGTGACTTCCAAGTCAGCCATATTGCATGGGGGACATTGTGCTGGTTGTGTTGTATAGGTGACTTCCAAGTCAGCCATATTGCATGGGGGTCATTGTGCTGGTTGTATTGTATAGGTGACTTCCAAGTCAGCCATATTGCATGGGGGACATTGTGCTGGTTGTATTGTATAGGTGACTTCCAAGTGAGCCATATTGCTTGGGGGACATTGTGCTGGTGGCCATGTTCTATAGGTGACTTCCAAGTCAGCCATATTGCATGGGGGACATTGTGCTGGTTGCCATGTTGTATAGGTGACTTCCAAGTCAGCCATATTGCTTGGGGGACATTGTGCTGGTTGCCATGTCCTATAGGTGACTTCCAAGTCAGCCATATTGCATGGGGGACATTGTGCTGGTTGTGTTGTATAGGTGACTTCCAAATCAGCCATATTGCATGGGGGGCATTGTGCTGGTTGTATTGTATAGGTGACTTCCAAGTCAGCCATATTGCATGGGGGACATTGTGCTGGTGGCCATGTCCTATAGGTGACTTCCAAGTGAGCCATATTGCATGGGGGACATTGTGCTGGTTGTCTTGTATAGGTGACTTCCAAGTCAGCCATATTGCTTGGGGGACTTTGTGCTGGTTGCCATGTTGTATAGGTGACTTCCAAGTCAGCCATATTGCATGGGGGACATTGTGCTGGTGGCCATGTTATATAGGTGACTTCCAAGTCAGCCATATTGCATTTGGGACATTGTGCTGGTTGTCTTGTATAGGTGACTTCCAAGTCAGCCATATTGCATGGTGGACATTGTGCTGGTTGTGTTGTATAGGTGACTTCCAAATCAGCCGTATTGCATGGGGGACATTGTGCTGGTTGTATTGTATAGGTGACTTCCAAGTCAGCCATATTGCATGGGTGATATTGTGCTGGTTGTATTGTATAGGTGACTTCCAAGTCAGCCATATTGCATGGGGGACATTGTGCTGGTGGCCATGTCCTATAGGTGACTTCCAAGTCAGCCATATTGCATGGGGGACATTGTGCTGGTTGTCTTGTATAGGTGACTTCCAAGTCAGCCATATTGCTTGGGGGACATTGTGCTGGTTGTATTGTATAGGTGACTTCCAAGTCAGCCATATTGCATTGGGGACATTGTGCTGGTTGTCATGTTGTATAGGTGACTTCCAAGTCAGCCATATTGCATGGGGGACATTGTGCTGGTGGCCATGTTCTATAGGTGACTTCCAAGTCAGCCATATTGCATTTGGGACATTGTGCTGGTTGTCTTGTATAGGTGACTTCCAAGTCAGCCATATTGCTTGGGGGACATTGTGCTGGTTGCCATGTCCTATAGGTGACTTCCTAGTCAGCCATATTGCATGGGGGACATTGTGCTGGTTGTCTTGTATAGGTGACTTCCAAGTCAGCCATATTGCATGGGGGACATTGTGCTGGTTGCCATGTTGTATAGGTGACTTCCAAGTCAGCCATATTGCATGGGGGACATTGTGCTGGTTTCCATGTGGTATAGGTGACTTCCAAGTGAGCCATATTGCTTGGGGGAGATTGTGCTGGTTGTGTTGTAAAGGTGACTTCCAAGTCAGCCATATTGCATTGGGGACATTGCGTTGGTTGTTTTGTATAGGTGGCTTCCAAGTCAGCCGTGTTGCATGGGGGACATTGTGCTGGTGGCCATGTTCTATAGGTGACTTCCAAGTCAGCCATATTGCATGAGGGACATTGTGCTGGTTGCCATGTTGTATAGGTGACTTCCAAGTCAGCCATATTGCTTGGGGGACATTGTGCTGGTTGCCATGTTCTATAGGTGACTTCCAAGTGAGCCATATTGCTTGGGGGACATTCTGCTGGTTGCCATGTTGTATAGGTGACTTCCAAGTCAGCCATATTGCATGGGGGACATTGTGCTGGTGGCCATGTTCTATAGGTGACTTCCAAGTCAGCCATATTGCATGGGGGACATTGTGCTGGTTGTCTTGTATAGGTGACTTCCAAGTCAGCCATATTGCATTGGGGACATTGTGCTGGTTGCCATGTTGTATAGGTGACTTCCAAGTCAGCCATATTGCATGGGGGACATTGTGCTGGTTGTGTTGTATAGGTGACTTCCAAGTCAGCCATATTGCATGGGGGACATTGTGCTGGTTGTGTTGTATAGGTGACTTCCAAGTCAGCCATATTGCATGGGGGTCATTGTGCTGGTTGTATTGTATAGGTGACTTCCAAGTCAGCCATATTGCATGGGGGACATTGTGCTGGTTGTATTGTATAGGTGACTTCCAAGTGAGCCATATTGCTTGGGGGACATTGTGCTGGTGGCCATGTTCTATAGGTGACTTCCAAGTCAGCCATATTGCATGGGGGACATTTTGCTGGTTGCCATGTCCTATAGGTGACTTCCAAGTCAGCCATATTGCATGGGGGACATTGTGCTGGTGGACATGTTGTAAAGGTGACTTCCAAGTCAGCCATATTGCATGGGGGACATTGTGCTGGTTGCCATGTTGTATAGGTGACTTCCAAGTCAGACATATTGCATGGGGGACATTGTGCTGGTTGCCATGTTGTATAGGTGACTTACAAGTCAGCCATATTGCATGGGGGACATTGTGTTTTTTGCCATGTCCTATAGGTGACTTCCAAGTCGCCATATTGCATGGGGGAAATTGTGCTGGTTGTCTTGTATAGGTGACTTTTAAGTCAGCAATATTGCTTGGGGGACATTGTGCTGGTTGCCATGTTCTATAGGTGACTTGCAAGTCAGCCATATTGCTTGGGGGACATTGTGCTGGTTGCCATGTTGTATAGGTGACTTCCAAGTCAGCCATATTGCTTGGGGGACATTGTGCTGGTTGCCATGTTGTATAGGTGACTTCCAAGTCAGCCATATTGCATGGGGGACATTGTGCTGGTGGCCATGTTCTATAGGTGACTTCCAAGTCAGCCATATTGCATGGGGGACATTGTGCTGGTTGTCTTGTATAGGTGACTTCCAAGTCAGCCAAATTGCATGGGGGACATTGTGCTGGTTGTGTTGTATAGGTGACTTCCAAATCAGCCATATTGCATGGGGGACATTGTGCTGGTTGTATTGTATAGGTGACTTCCAAGTCAGCCATATTGCATGGGGGACATTGTGCTGGTTGTATTGTATAGGTGACTTCCAAGTCAGCCATATTGCATGGGGGACATTGTGCTGTTTGTATTGTATAGGTGACTTCCAAGTCAGCCATATTGCATGGGGGACATTGTGCTGGTGGCCATGTCCTATAGGTGACTTCCAAGTCAGCCATATTGCATGGGGGACATTGTGCTGGTTGTCATCTATAGGTGACTTCCAAGTCAGCCATATTGCTTGGGGGACAATGTGCTGGTTGTATTGTATAGGTGACTTCCAAGTCAGCCATATTGCATGGGGGACATTGTGCTGGTTGCCATGTTGTATAGCTAACTTCCAAGTCAGCCATATTGCATGGGGGACATTGTGCTGGTGGCCATGTTCTATAGGTGACTTCCAAGTCAGCCATATTGCATTTGGGACATTGTGCTGGTTGTCTTGTATAGGTGACTTCCAAGTCAGCCATATTGCATGGGGGACATTGTGCTGGTTGTATTGTATAGGTGACTTCCAAGTCAGCCATATTGCATGGGGGACATTGTGCTGGTTGCCATGTTGTATAGGTGACTTCCAAGTCAGCCATATTGCATGGGGGACATTGTGCTGGTGGCCATGTTCTATAGGTGACTTCCAAGTCAGCCATATTGCATGGGGGACATTGTGCTGGTTGTCTTGTATAGGTGACTTCCAAGTCAGCCATATTGCATGGGGGACATTGTGCTGGTTGTGTTGTATAGGTGACTTCCAAATCAGCCATATTGCATGGGGGACATTGTTCTGGTTGTATTGTATAGGTGACTTCCAAGTCAGGCATATTGCATGGGGGACATTGTGCTGGTTGTATTGTATAGGTGACTTCCAAGTCAGCCATATTGCATGGGGGACATTGTGCTGGTGGCCATGTCCTATAGGTGACTTCCAAGTCAGCCATATTGCATGGGGGACATTGTGCTGGTTGTCTTGTATAGGTGACTTCCAAGTCAGCCATATTGCTTGGGGGACATTGTGCTGGTTGTATTGTATAGGTGACTTCCAAGTCAGCCATATTGCATGGGGGACATTGTGCTGGTTGCCATGTTGTATAGGTGACTTCCAAGTCAGCCATATTGCATGGGGGACATTGTGCTGGTGGCCATGTTCTATAGGTGACTTCCAAGTCAGCCATATTGCATTTGGGACATTGTGCTGGTTGTCTTGTATAGGTGACTTCCAAGTCAGCCATATTGCATGGGGGACATTCTGCTGGTTGTCTTGTATAGGTGACTTCCAAGTCAGCCATATTGCTTGGGGGACATTGTGCTGGTTGTATTGTATAGGTGACTTCCAAGTCAGCCATATTGCATGGGGGACATTGTGCTGGTTGCCATGTTGTATAGGTGACTTCCAAGTCAGCCATATTGCATGGGGGACATTGTGCTGGTGGCCATGTTCTATAGGTGACTTCCAAGTCAGCCATATTGCATGAGGGACATTGTGCTGGTTGCCATGTTGTATAGGTGACTTCCAAATCAGCCATATTGCTTGGGGGACATTGTGCTGGTTGCCATGTTCTATAGGTGACTTCCAAGTGAGCCATATTGCTTGGGGGACATTGTGCTGGTTGCCATGTTGTATAGGTGACTTCCAAGTCAGCCATCTTGCATGGGGGACATTGTGCTGGTGGCCATGTTCTATAGGTGACTTCCAAGTCAGCCATATTGCATGGGGGACATTGTGCTGGTTGTCTTGTATAGGTGACTTCCAAGTCAGCCATATTGCATTGGGGACATTGTGCTGGTTGCCATGTTGTATAGGTGACATCCAAGTCAGCCATATTGCATGGGGGACATTGTGCTGGTTGTGTTGTATAGGTGACTTCCAAGTCAGCCATATTGCATGGGGGACATTGTGCTGGTTGTGTTGTATAGGTGACTTCCAAGTCAGCTATATTGCATGGGGGTCATTGTGCTGGTTGTATTGTATAGGTGACTTCCAAGTCAGCCATATTGCATGGGGGACATTGTGCTGGTTGTATTGTATAGGTGACTTCCAAGTGAGCCATATTGCTTGGGGGACATTGTGCTGGTGGCCATGTTCTATAGGTGACTTCCAAGTCAGCGATATTGCATGGGGGACATTTTGCTGGTTGCCATGTCCTATAGGTGACTTCCAAGTCAGCCATATTGCATGGGGGACATTGTGCTGGTGGACATGTTGTAAAGGTGACTTCCAAGTCAGCCATATTGCATGGGGGACATTGTGCTGGTTGCCATGTTGTATAGGTGACTTCCAAGTCAGACATATTGCATGGGGGACATTGTGCTGGTTGCCATGTTGTATAGGTGACTTACAAGTCAGCCATATTGCATGGGGGACATTGTGCTGGTTGCCATGTCCTATAGGTGACTTCCAAGTCAGCCATATTGCATGGGGGAAATTGTGCTGGTTGTCTTGTATAGGTGACTTTTAAGTCAGCAATATTGCTTGGGGGACATTGTGCTGGTTTCCATGTTCTATAGGTGACTTGCAAGTCAGCCATATTGCTTGGGGGACATTGTGCTGGTTGCCATGTTGTATAGGTGACTTCCAAGTCAGCCATATTGCTTGGGGGACATTGTGCTGGTTGCCATGTTGTATAGGTGACTTACAAGTCAGCCATATTGCATGGGGGACATTGTGCTGGTGGCCATGTTCTATAGGTGACTTCCAAGTCAGCCATATTGCATGGGGGACATTGTGCTGGTTGTCTTGTATAGGTGACTTCCAAGTCAGCCAAATTGCATGGGGGACATTGTGCTGGTTGTGTTGTATAGGTGACTTCCAAATCAGCCATATTGCATGGGGGACATTGTGCTGGTTGTATTGTATAGGTGACTTCCAAGTCAGCCATATTGCATGGGGGACATTGTGCTGTTTGTATTGTATAGGTGACTTCCAAGTCAGCCATATTGCATGGGGGACATTGTGCTGGTGGCCATGTCCTATAGGTGACTTCCAAGTCAGCCATATTGCATGGGGGACATTGTGCTGGTTGTCTTTTATAGGTGACTTCCAAGTCAGCCATATTGCTTGGGGGACATTGTGCTGGTTGTATTGTATAGGTGACTTCCAAGTCAGCCATATTGCATGGGGGACATTGTGCTGGTTGCCATGTTGTATAGGTGACTTCCAAGTCAGCCATATTGCATGGGGGACATTGTGCTGGTGGCCATGTTCTATAGGTGACTTCCAAGTCAGCCATATTGCATTTGGGACATTGTGCTGGTTGTCTTGTATAGGTGACTTCCAAGTCAGCCATATTGCATGGGGGACATTGTGCTGGTTGTATTGTATAGGTGACTTCCAAGTCAGCCATATTGCATGGGGGACATTGTGCTGGTTGCCATGTTGTATAGGTGACTTCCAAGTCAGCCATATTGCATGGTGGACATTGTGCTGGTGGCCATGTTCTATAGGTGACTTCCAAGTCAGCCATATTGCATGGGGGACATTGTGCTGGTTGTCTTGTATAGGTGACTTCCAAGTCAGCCATATTGCATGGGGGACATTGTGCTGGTTGTGTTGTATAGGTGACTTCCAAATAAGCCATATTGCATGGGGGACATTGTTCTGGTTGTATTGTATAGGTGACTTCCAAGTCAGGCATATTGCATGGGGGACATTGTGCTGGTTGTATTGTATAGGTGACTTCCAAGTCAGCCATATTGCATGGGGGACATTGTGCTGGTGGCCATGTCCTATAGATGACTTCCAAGTCAGCCATATTGCATGGGGGACATTGTGCTGGTTGTCTTGTATAGGTGACTTCCAAGTCAGCCATATTGCTTGGGGGACATTGTGCTGGTTGTATTGTATAGGTGACTTCCAAGTCAGCCATATTGCATGGGGGACATTGTGCTGGTTGCCATGTTGTATAGGTGACTTCCAAGTCAGCCATATTGCATGGGGGACATTGTGCTGGTGGCCATGTTCTATAGGTGACTTCCAAGTCAGCCATATTGCATTTGGGACATTGTGCTGGTTGTCTTGTATAGGTGACTTCCAAGTCAGCCATATTGCATGGGGGACATTCTGCTGGTTGTCTTGTATAGGTGACTTCCAAGTCAGCCATATTGCTTGGGGGACATTGTGCTGGTTGTATTGTATAGGTGACTTCCAAGTCAGCCATATTGCATGGGGGACATTGTGCTGGTTGCCATGTTGTATAGGTGACTTCCAAGTCAGCCATATTGCATGGGGGACATTGTGCTGGTGGCCATGTTCTATAGGTGACTTCCAAGTCAGCCATATTGCATTTGGGACATTGTGCTGGTTGTATTGTATAGGTGACTTCCAAGTCAGCCATATTGCATGGGGGACATTGTGCTGGTTGTATTGTATAGGTGACTTCCAAGTGAGCCATATTGCTTGGGGGACATTTAGCTGGTGGCCATGTTCTATAGGTGATTTCCAAGTCAGCCATATTGCATGGGGGACATTGTGCTGGTTGCCATGTCCTATAGGTGGCTTCCAAGTCAGCCATATTGCATGGGGGACATTGTGCTGGTTGTCTTGTATAGGTGACTTCCAAGTCAGCCATATTGCTTGGGGGACATTGTGCTGGTTGCCATGTTCTATAGGTGACTTCCAAGTCAGCCATATTGCTTGGGGGACATTGTGCTGGTGGCCATGTTCTATAGGTGACTTCCAAGTCAGCCATATTGCTTGGGGGACATTGTGCTGGTTGCCATGTTGTATAGGTGACTTCGAAGTCAGCCATATTGCATGGGGGACATTGTGCTGGTGGCCATGTTCTTTAGGTGACTTCCCAGTCAGCCATATTGCATGGGGGACATTGTGCTGGTGGCCATGTTCTATAGGTGACTTCCAAGTCAGCCATATTGCATGGGGGACATTGTGCTGGTTGTCTTGTATAGGTGACTTCCAAATCAGCCATATTGCATGGGGGACATTGTGCTGGTTGTATTGTATAGGTGACTTCCAAGTCAGCCATATTGCATGGGGGACATTGTGCTGGTTGTATTGTATAGGTGACTTCCAAGTCAGCCATATTGCATGGGGGACATTGTGCTGGTGGCCATGTCCTATAGGTGACTTCCAAGTCAGCCATATTGCTTGGGGGACATTGTGCTGGTTGTATTGTATAGGTGACTTCCAAGTCAGCCATATTGCATGGGGGACATTGTGCTGGTTGCCATGTTGTATAGGTGACTTCCAAGTCAGCCATATTGCATGGGGGACATTGTGCTGGTGGCCATGTTCTATAGGTGACTTCCAAGTCAGCCATATTGCATGGGGGACATTGTGCTGGTTGTCTTGTATAGGTGACTTCCAAATCAGCCATATTGCATGGGGGACATTGTGCTGGTTGTATTGTATAGGTGACTTCCAAGTCAGCCATATTGCATGGGGGACATTGTGCTGGTGGCCATGTTCTATAGGTGACTTCCAAGTCAGCCACATTGCATGGGGGACATTGTGCTGGTTTCTTGTATAGGTGACTTCCAAGTCAGCCATATTGCATGGGGGACATTGTGCTGGTTGCCATGTTGTATAGGTGACTTCCAAGTCAGCCATATTGCTTGGGGAACATTGTGCTGGTTGCCATGTCCTATAGGTGACTTTCAAGTCAGCCATATTGCATGGGGAACATTGTGCTGGTTGTGTTGTATAGGTGACTTCTAAATCAGCCATATTGCATGGGGGACATTGTGCTGGTTGTATTGTATAGGTGACTTCCAAGTCAGCCATATTGCATGGGGGACATTGTGCTGGTGGCCATGTCCTATAGGTGACTTCCAAGTGAGCCATATTGCATGGGGGACATTGTGCTGGTTGTCTTGTATAGGTGACTTCCAAGTCAGCCATATTGCTTGGGGGACTTTGTGCTGGTTGCCATGTTGTATAGGTGACTTCCAAGTCAGCCATATTGCATGGGGGACATTGTGCTGGTGGCCATGTTCTATAGGTGACTTCCAAGTCAGCCATATTGCATTTGGGACATTGTGCTGGTTGTCTTGTATAGGTGACTTCCAAGTCAGCCATATTGCATGGGGGACATTGTGCTGGTTGTGTTGTATAGGTGACTTCCAAATCAGCCATATTGCATGGGGGACATTGTGCTGGTTGTATTGTATAGGTGACTTCCAAGTCAGCCATATTGCATGGGGGATATTGTGCTGGTTGTATTGTATAGGTGACTTCCAAGTCAGCCATATTGCATGGGGGACATTGTGCTGGTGGCCATGTCCTATAGGTGACTTCCAAGTCAGCCATATTGCATGGGGGACATTGTGCTGGTTGTCTTGTATAGGTGACTTCCAAGTCAGCCATATTGCTTGGGGGACATTGTGCTGGTTGTATTGTAAAGGTGACTTCCAAGTCAACCATATTGCATGGGGGACATTGTGCTGGTTGCCATGTTGTATAGGTGACTTCCAAGTCAGCCATATTGCATGGGGGACATTGTGCTGGTGGCCATGTTCTATAGGTGACTTCCAAGTCAGCCATATTGCATTTGGGACATTGTGCTGGTTGTCTTGTATAGGTGACTTCCAAGTCAGCCATATTGCTTGGGGGACATTGTGCTGGTTGCCATGTCCTATAGGTGACTTCCAAGTCAGCCATATTGCATGGGGGACATTGTGCTGGTTGTCTTGTATAGGTGACTTCCAAGTCAGCCATATTGCATGGGGGACATTGTGCTGGTTGCCATGTTGTATAGGTGACTTCCAAGTCAGCCATATTGCATGGTGGACATTGTGCTGGTGGCCATGTTCTATAGGTGACTTCCAAGTCAGCCATATTGCATGGGGGACATTGTGCTGGTTGTCTTGTATAGGTGACTTCCAAGTCAGCCATATTGCATGGGGGACATTGTGCTGGTTGTCTTGTATAGGTGACTTCCAAGTCAGCCGTGTTGCATGGGGGACATTGTGCTGGTGGCCATGTTCTATAGGTGACTTCCAAGTCAGCCATATTGCATGAGGGACATTGTGCTGGTTGCCATGTTGTATAGGTGACTTCCAAGTCAGCCATATTGCTTGGGGGATATTGTGCTGGTTGCCATGTTCTATAGGTGACTTCCAAGTGAGCCATATTGCTTGGGGGACATTGTGCTGGTTGCCATGTTGTATAGGTGACTTCCAAGTCAGCCATATTGCATGGGGGACATTGTGCTGGTGGCCATGTTCTATCGGTGACTTCCAAGTCAGCCATATTGCATGGGGGACATTGTGCTGGTTGTCTTGTATAGGTGACTTCCAAGTCAGCCATATTGCATGGGGGACATTGTGCTGGTTGCCATGTTGTATTGGTGACTTCCAAGTCAGCCATATTGCATGGGGGACATTGTGCTGGTTGTGTTGTATAGGTGACTTTCAAGTCAGCCATATTGCATGGGGGACATTGTGCTGGTTGTATTGTATAGGTGACTTCCAAGTCAGCCATATTGCATGGGGGACATTGTGCTGGTTGTATTGTATAGGTGACTTCCAAGTGAGCCATATTGCTTGGGGGACATTGTGCTGGTGGCCATGTTCTATAGGTGACTTCCAAGTCAGCCATATTGCATGGGGGACATTTTGCTGGTTGCCATGTCCTATAGGTGACTTCCAAGTCAGCCATATTGCATGGGGGACATTGTGCTGGTGGCCATGTTGTAAAGGTGACTTCCAAGTCAGCCATATTGCATGGGGGACATTGTGCTGGTTGCCATGTTGTATAGGTGACTTCCAAGTCAGCCATATTGCATGGGGGACATTGTGCTGGTTGCCATGTTGTATAGGTGACTTACAAGTCAGCCATATTGCATGGGGGACATTGTGCTGGTTGCCATGTCCTATAGGTGACTTCCAAGTCAGCCATATTGCATGGGGGAAATTGTGCTGGTTGTCTTGTATAGGTGACTTTTAAGTCAGCAATATTGCTTGGGGGACATTGTGCTGGTTGCCATGTTCTATAGGTGACTTGCAAGTCAGCCATATTGCTTGGGGGACATTGTGCTGGTTGCCATGTTGTATAGGTGACTTCCAAGTCAGCCATATTGCTTGGGGGACATTGTGCTGGTTGCCATGTTGTATAGGTGACTTCCAAGTCAGCCATATTGCATGGGGGACATTGTGCTGGTGGCCATGTTCTATAGGTGACTTCCAAGTCAGCCATATTGCATGTGGGACATTGTGCTGGTTGTCTTGTATAGGTGACTTCCAAGTCAGCCATATTGCATGGGGGACATTGTGCTGGTTTTGTTGTATAGGTGACTTCCAAATCAGCCATATTGCATGGGGGACATTGTGCTGGTTGTATTGTATAGGTGACTTCCAAGTCAGCCATATTGCACGGGGGACATTGTGCTGGTTGTATTGTATAGGTGACTTCCAAGTCAGCCATATTGCATGGGGGACATTGTGCTGGTGGCCATGTCCTATAGGTGACTTCCAAGTCAGCCATATTGCATGGGGGACATTGTGCTGGTTGTCTTGTATAGGTGACTTCCAAGTCAGCCATATTGCTTGGGGGACATTGTGCTGGTTGTATTGTATAGGTGACTTCCAAGTCAGCCATATTGCATGGGGGACATTGTGCTGGTTGCCATGTTGTATAGGTGACTTCCAAGTCAGCCATATTGCATGGGGGACATTGTGCTGGTGGCCATGTTCTATAGGTGACTTCCAAGTCAGCCATATTGCATTTGGGACATTGTGCTGGTTGTCTTGTATAGGTGACTTCCAAGTCAGCCATATTGCATGGGGGACATTGTGCTGGTTGTATTGTATAGGTGACTTCCAAGTCAGCCATATTGCATGGGGGACATTGTGCTGGTGGCCATGTCGTATAGGTGACTTCCAAGTCAGCCATATTGCATGGGGGACATTGTGCTAGTTGTCTTGTATAGGTGACTTCCAAGTCAGCCATATTGCTTGGGTGACATTGTGCTGGTTGTATTGTATAGGTGACTTCCAAGTCAGCCATATTGCATGGGGGACATTGTGCTGGTTGCCATGTTGTATAGGTGACTTCCAAGTCAGCCATATTGCATGGGGGACATTGTGCTGGTGGCCATGTTCTATAGGTGACTTCCAAGTCAGCCATATTGCATTTGGGACATTGTGCTGGTTGTATTGTATAGGTGACTTCCAAGTCAGCCATATTGCATGGGGGACATTGTGCTGGTTGTATTGTATAGGTGACTTCCAAGTGAGCCATATTGCTTGGGGGACATTTAGCTGGTGGCCATGTTCTATATGTGACTTCCAAGTCAGCCATATTGCATGGGGGACATTGTGCTGGTTGCCATGTCCTATAGGTGACTTCCAAGTCAGCCATATTGCATGGGGGACATTGTGATGGTTGTCTTGTATAGGTGACTTCCAAGTCAGCCGTGTTGCATGGGGGACATTGTGCTGGTGGCCATGTTCTATAGGTGACTTCCAAGTCAGCCATATTGCATGAGGGACATTGTGCTGGTTGCCATGTTGTATAGGTGACTTCCAAGTCAGCCATATTGCTTGGGGGACATTGTGCTGGTTGCCATGTTCTATAGGTGACTTCCAAGTGAGCCATATTGCTTGGGGGACATTGTGCTGGTTGCCATGTTGTATAGGTGACTTCCAAGTCAGCCATATTGCATGGGGGACATTGTGCTGGTGGCCATGTTCTATAGGTGACTTCCAAGTCAGCCATATTGCATGGGGGACATTGTGCTGGTTGTCTTGTATAGGTGACTTCCAAGTCAGCCATATTGCATGGGGGACATTGTGCTGGTTGCCATGTTGTATTGGTGACTTCCAAGTCAGCCATATTGCATGGGGGACATTGTGCTGGTTGTGTTGTATAGGTGACTTCCAAGTCAGCCATATTGCATGGGGGACATTGTGCTGGTTGTATTGTATAGGTGACTTCCAAGTCAGCCATATTGCATGGGGGACATTGTGCTGGTTGTATTGTATAGGTGACTTCCAAGTGAGCCATATTGCTTGGGGGACATTGTGCTGGTGGCCATGTTCTATAGGTGACTTCCAAGTCAGCCATATTGCATGGGGGACATTTTGCTGGTTGCCATGTCCTATAGGTGACTTCCAAGTCAGCCATATTGCATGGGGGACATTGTGCTGGTGGCCATGTTGTAAAGGTGACTTCCAAGTCAGCCATATTGCATGGGGGACATTGTGCTGGTTGCCATGTTGTATAGGTGACTTCCAAGTCAGCCATATTGCATGGGGGACATTGTGCTGGTTGCCATGTTGTATAGGTGACTTACAAGTCAGCCATATTGCATGGGGGACATTGTGCTGGTTGCCATGTCCTATAGGTGACTTCCAAGTCAGCCATATTGCATGGGGGAAATTGTGCTGGTTGTCTTGTATAGGTGACTTTTAAGTCAGCAATATTGCTTGGGGGACATTGTGCTGGTTGCCATGTTCTATAGGTGACTTGCAAGTCAGCCATATTGCTTGGGGGACATTGTGCTGGTTGCCATGTTGTATAGGTGACTTCCAAGTCAGCCATATTGCTTGGGGGACATTGTGCTCGTTGCCATGTTGTATAGGTGACTTCCAAGTCAGCCATATTGCATGGGGGACATTGTGCTGGTGGCCATGTTCTATAGGTGACTTCCAAGTCAGCCATATTGCATGTGGAACATTGTGCTGGTTGTCTTGTATAGGTGACTTCCAAGTCAGCCATATTGCATGGGGGACATTGTGCTGGTTGTGTTGTATAGGTGACTTCCAAATCAGCCATATTGCATGGGGGACATTGTGCTGGTTGTATTGTATAGGTGACTTACAAGTCAGCCATATTGCACGGGGGACATTGTGCTGGTTGTATTGTATAGGTGACTTCCAAGTCAGCCATATTGCATGGGGGACATTGTGCTGGTGGCCATGTCCTATAGGTGACTTCCAAGTCAGCCATATTGCATGGGGGACATTGTGCTGGTTGTCTTGTATAGGTGACTTCCAAGTCAGCCATATTGCTTGGGGGACATTGTGCTGGTTGTATTGTATAGGTGACTTCCAAGTCAGCCATATTGCATGGGGGACATTGTGCTGGTTGCCATGTTGTATAGGTGACTTCCAAGTCAGCCATATTGCATGGGGGACATTGTGCTGGTGGCCATGTTCTATAGGTGACTTCCAAGTCAGCCATATTGCATTTGGGACATTGTGCTGGTTGTCTTGTATAGGTGACTTCCAAGTCAGCCATATTGCATGGGGGACATTGTGCTGGTTGTATTGTATAGGTGATTTCCAAGTCAGCCATATTGCATGGGGGACATTGTGCTGGTGGCCATGTCGTATAGATGACTTCCAAGTCAGCCATATTGCATGGGGGACATTGTGCTGGTTGTCTTGTATAGGTGACTTCCAAGTCAGCCATATTGCTTGGGGTACATTGTGCTGGTTGTATTGTATAGGTGACTTCCAAGTCAGCCATATTGCATGGGGGACATTGTGCTGGTTGCCATGTTGTATAGGTGACTTCCAAGTCAGCCATATTGCATGGGGGACATTGTGCTGGTGGCCATGTTCTATAGGTGACTTCCAAGTCAGCCATATTGCATTTGGGACATTGTGCTGGTTGTATTGTATAGGTGACTTCCAAGTCAGCCATATTGCATGGGGGACATTGTGCTGGTTGTATTGTATAGGTGACTTCCAAGTGAGCCATATTGCTTGGGGGACATTTAGCTGGTGGCCATGTTCTATATGTGACTTCCAAGTCAGCCATATTGCATGGGGGACATTGTGCTGGTTGCCATGTCCTATAGGTGACTTCCAAGTCAGCCATATTGCATGGGGGACATTGTGCTGGTTGTCTTGTATAGGTGACTTCCAAGTCAGCCATATTGCTTGGGGGACATTGTGCTGGTTGCCATGTCCTATAGGTGACTTCCAAGTCAGCCATATTGCATGGGGGAAATTGTGCTGGTTGTCTTGTATAGGTGACTTTTAAGTCAGCAATATTGCTTGGGGCACATTGTGCTTGTTTGCCATGTTCTATAGGTGACTTGCAAGTCAGCCATATTGCTTGGGGGACATTGTGCTGGTTGCCATGTTGTATAGGTGACTTCCAAGTCAGCCATATTGGATGGGGGACATTGTGCTGGTGGCCATGTTCTATAGGTGACTTCCAAGTCAGCCATATTGCATGGGGGACATTGTGCTGGTTGTCTTGTATAGGTGACTTCCAAGTCAGCCATATTGCATGGGGGACATTGTGCTGGTTGTGTTGTATAGGTGACTTCCAAATCAGCCATATTGCATGGGGGACATTGTGCTGTTTGTATTGTATAGGTGACTTCCAAGTCAGCCATATTGCATGGGGGACATTGTGCTGGTTGTATTGTATAGGTGACTTCCAAGTCAGCCATATTGCATGGGGGACATTGTGCTGGTGGCCATGTCCTATAGGTGACTTCCAAGTCAGCCATATTGCATGGGGGACATTGTGCTGTTTGTCTTGTATAGGTGAATTCCAAGTCAGCCATATTGCTTGGGGGACATTGTGCTGGTTGTATTGTATAGGTGACTTCCAAGTCAGCCATATTGCATGGGGGACATTGTGCTGGTTGCCATGTTGTATAGGTGACTTCCAAGTCAGCCATATTGCATGGGGGACATTGTGCTGGTGGCCATGTTCTATAGGTGACTTCCAAGTCAGCCATATTGCATTTGGGACATTGTGCTGGTTGTCTTGTATAGGTGACTTCCAAGTCAGCCATATTGCATGGGGGACATTGTGCTGGTTGTATTGTATAGGTGACTTCCAAGTCAGCCATATTGCATGGGGGACATTGTGCTGGTGGCCATGTCGTATAGGTGACTTCCAAGTCAGCCATATTGCATGGGGGGCATTGTGCTGGTTGTCTTGTATAGGTGACTTCCAAGTCAGCCATATTGCTTGGGGGACATTGTGCTGGTTGTATTGTATAGGTGACTTCCAAGTCAGCCATATTGCATGGGGGACATTGTGCTGGTTGCCATGTTGTATAGGTCACTTCCAAGTCAGCCATATTGCATGGGGGACATTGTGCTGGTGGCCATGTTCTATAGGTGACTTCCAAGTCAGCCATATTGCATTTGGGACATTGTGCTGGTTGTATTGTATAGGTGACTTCCAAGTCAGCCATATTGCATGGGGGACATTGTGCTGGTTGTATTGTATACGTGACTTCCAAGTGAGCCATATTGCTTGGGGGACATTTAGCTGGTGGCCATGTTCTATAGGTGACTTCCAAGTCAGCCATATTGCATGGGGGACATTGTGCTGGTTGCCATGTCCTATAGGTGACTTCCAAGTCAGCCATATTGCATGGGGGACATTGTGCTGGTTGTCTTGTATAGGTGACTTCCAAGTCAGCCATATTGCTTGGGGGACATTGTGCTGATTGCCATGTTCTATAGGTGACTTCCAAGTCAGCCATATTGCTTGGGGGACAATGTGCTGGTGGCCATGTTCTATAGGTGACTTCCAAGTCAGCCATATTGCTTGGGGGACATTGTGCTGGTGGCCATGTTCTATAGGTGACTTCCAAGTCAGCCATATTGCTTGGGGGACATTGTGCTGGTTGCCATGTTGTATAGGTGACTTCCAAGTCAGCCATATTGCATGGGGGACATTGTGCTGGTGGCCATGTTCTATAGGTGACTTCCAAGTCAGCCATATTGCATGGGGGACATTGTGCTGGTTGCCATGTTGTATAGGTGACTTCCAAGTCAGCCATATTGCATGGGGGACATTGTGCTGGTGGCCATGTTCTATAGGTGACTTCCAAGTCAGCCATATTGCATGGGGGACATTGTGCTGGTTGTGTTGTATAGGTGACTTCCAAATCAGCCATATTGCATGGGGGACATTGTGCTGGTTGTATTGTATAGGTGACTTCCAAGTCAGCCATATTGCATGGGGGACATTCTGCTGGTTGTATTGTATAGGTGATTTCCAAGTCAGACATATTGCATGGGGGACATTGTGCTGGTGGCCATGTCCTATAGGTGACTTCCAAGTCAGCCAAATTGCATGGGGGACATTGTGCTGGTTGTCTTGTATAGGTGACTTCCAAGTCAGCCATATTGCTTGGGGGACATTGTGCTGGTTGTATTGTATAGGTGACTTCCAAGTCAGCCATATTGCATGGGGGACATTGTGCTGGTTGCCATGTTGTATAGGTGACTTCCAAGTCAGCCATATTGCATGGGGGACATTGTGCTGGTGGCCATGTTCTATAGGTGACTTCCAAGTCAGCCACATTGCATGGGGGACATTGTGCTGGTTTCTTGTATAGGTGACTTCCAAGTCAGCCATATTGCATGGGAGACATTGTGCTGGTTGTATTGTATAGGTGACTTCCAAGTCAGCCATATTGCATGGGGGACATTGTGCTGGTTGTATTGTATAGGTGATTTCCAAGTCAGCCATATTGCATGGGGGACATTGTGCTGGTGGCCATGTCCTATAGGTGACTTCCAAGTCAGCCATATTGCATGGGGGACATTGTGCTGGTTGTCTTGTATAGGTGACTTCCAAGTCAGCCATATTGCTTGGGGGACATTGTGCTGGTTGTATTGTATAGGTGACTTCCAAGTCAGCCATATTGCATGGGGGACATTGTGCTGGTTGCCATGTTGTATAGGTCACTTCCAAGTCAGCCATATTGCATGGGGGACATTGTGCTGATGGCCATGTTCTATAGGTGACTTCCAAGTCAGCCATATTGCATTTGGGACATTGTGCTGGTTGTATTGTATAGGTGACTTCCAAGTCAGCCATATTGCATGGGGGACATTGTGCTGGTTGTATTGTATAGGTGACTTCCAAGTGAGCCATATTGCTTGGGGGACATTTAGCTGGTGGCCATGTTCTATAGGTGACTTCCAAGTCAGCCATATTGCATGGGGGACATTGTGCTGGTTGCCATGTCCTATAGGTGACTTCCAAGTCAGCCATATTGCATGGGGGACATTGTGCTGGTTGTCTTGTATAGGTGACTTCAAAGTCAGCCATATTGCTTGGGGGACATTGTGCTGGTTGCCATGTTCTATAGGTGACTTCCAAGTCAGCCATATTGCTTGGGGGACATTGTGCTGGTGGCCATGTTCTATAGGTGACTTCCAAGTCAGCCATATTGCTTGGGGGACATTGTGCTGGTGGCCATGTTCTATAGGTGACTTCCAAGTCAGCCATATTGCTTGGGGGACATTGTGCTGGTTGCCATGTTGTATAGGTGACTTCCAAGTCAGCCATATTGCATGGGGGACATTGTGCTGGTGGCCATGTTCTATAGGTGACTTCCAAGTCAGCCATATTGCATGGGGGACATTGTGCTGGTTGCCATGTTGTATAGGTGACTTCCAAGTCAGCCATATTGCATGGGGGACATTGTGCTGGTGGCCATGTTCTATAGGTGACTTCCAAGTCAGCCATATTGCATGGGGGACATTGTGCTGGTTGTGTTGTATAGGTGACTTCCAAATCAGCCATATTGCATGGGGGACATTGTGCTGGTTGTATTGTATAGGTGACTTCCAAGTCAGCCATATTGCATGGTTGACATTGTGCTGGTTGTATTGTATAGGTGATTTCTAAGTCAGCCATATTGCATGGGGGACATTGTGCTGGTGGCCATGTCCTATAGGTGACTTCCAAGTCAGCCATATTGCATGGGGGACATTGTGCTGGTTGTCTTGTATAGGTGACTTCCAAGTCAGCCATATTGCTTGGGGGACATTGTGCTGGTTGTATTGTATAGGTGACTTCCAAGTCAGCCATATTGCATGGGGGACATTGTGCTGGTTGCCATGTTGTATAGGTCACTTCCAAGTCAGCCATATTGCATGGGGGACATTGTGCTGATGGCCATGTTCTATAGGTGACTTCCAAGTCAGCCATATTGCATTTGGGACATTGTGCTGGTTGTATTGTATAGGTGACTTCCAAGTCAGCCATATTGCATGGGGGACATTGTGCTGGTTGTATTGTATAGGTGACTTCCAAGTGAGCCATATTGCTTGGGGGACATTTAGCTGGTGGCCATGTTCTATAGGTGACTTCCAAGTCAGCCATATTGCATGGGGGACATTGTGCTGGTTGCCATGTCCTATAGGTGACTTCCAAGTCAGCCATATTGCATGGGGGACATTGTGCTGGTTGTCTTGTATAGGTGACTTCAAAGTCAGCCATATTGCTTGGGGGACATTGTGCTGGTTGCCATGTTCTATAGGTGACTTCCAAGTCAGCCATATTGCTTGGGGGACATTGTGCTGGTGGCCATGTTCTATAGGTGACTTCCAAGTCAGCCATATTGCTTGGGGGACATTGTGCTGGTGGCCATGTTCTATAGGTGACTTCCAAGTCAGCCATATTGCTTGGGGGACATTGTGCTGGTTGCCATGTTGTATAGGTGACTTCCAAGTCAGCCATATTGCATGGGGGACATTGTGCTGGTGGCCATGTTCTATAGGTGACTTCCAAGTCAGCCATATTGCATGGGGGACATTGTGCTGGTTGCCATGTTGTATAGGTGACTTCCAAGTCAGCCATATTGCATGGGGGACATTGTGCTGGTGGCCATGTTCTATAGGTGACTTCCAAGTCAGCCATATTGCATGGGGGACATTGTGCTGGTTGTGTTGTATAGGTGACTTCCAAATCAGCCATATTGCATGGGGGACATTGTGCTGGTTGTATTGTATAGGTGACTTCCAAGTCAGCCATATTGCATGGTTGACATTGTGCTGGTTGTATTGTATAGGTGATTTCTAAGTCAGCCATATTGCATGGGGGACATTGTGCTGGTGGCCATGTCCTATAGGTGACTTCCAAGTCAGCCATATTGCATGGGGGACATTGTGCTGGTTGTCTTGTATAGGTGACTTCCAAGTCAGCCATATTGCTTGGGGGACATTGTGCTGGTTGTATTGTATAGGTGACTTCCAAGTCAGCCATATTGCATGGGGGACATTGTGCTGGTTGCCATGTTGTATAGGTGACTTCCAAGTCAGCCATATTGCATGGGGGACATTGTGCTGGTGGCCATGTTCTATAGGTGACTTCCAAGTCAGCCACATTGCATGGGGGACATTGTGCTGGTTTCTTGTATAGGTGACTTCCAAGTCAGCCATATTGCATGGGGGACATTGTGCTGGTTGTATTGTATAGGTGACTTCCAAGTCAGCCATATTGCATGGGGGACATTGTGCTGGTTGTATTGTATAGGTGATTTCCAAGTCAGCCATATTGCATGGGGGACATTGTGCTGGTGGCCATGTCCTATAGGTGACTTCCAAGTCAGCCATATTGCATGGGGGACATTGTGCTGGTTGTCTTGTATAGGTGACTTCCAAGTCAGCCATATTGCTTGGGGGACATTGTGCTGGTTGTATTGTATAGGTGACTTCCAAGTCAGCCATATTGCATGGGGGACATTGTGCTGGTGGCCATGTTCTATAGGTGACTTCCAAGTCAGCCATATTGCATGGGGGACATTGTGCTGGTTGCCATGTTGTATAGGTGACTTCCAAGTCAGCCATATTGCATGGGGGACATTGTGCTGGTGGCCATGTTCTATAGGTGACTTCCAAGTCAGCCATATTGCATGGGGGACATTGTGCTGGTTGTGTTGTATAGGTGACTTCCAAATCAGCCATATTGCATGGGGGACATTGTGCTGGTTGTATTGTATAGGTGACTTCCAAGTCAGCCATATTGCATGGGGGACATTGTGCTGGTTGTATTGTATAGGTGATTTCCAAGTCAGCCATATTGCATGGGGGACATTGTGCTGGTGGCCATGTCCTATAGGTGACTTCCAAGTCAGCCATATTGCATGGGGGACATTGTGCTGGTTGTCTTGTATAGGTGACTTCCAAGTCAGCCATATTGCTTGGGGGACATTGTGCTGGTTGTATTGTATAGGTGACTTCCAAGTCAGCCATATTGCATGGGGGACATTGTGCTGGTTGCCATGTTGTATAGGTGACTTCCAAGTCAGCCATATTGCATGGGGGACATTGTGCTGGTGGCCATGTTCTATAGGTGACTTCCAAGTCAGCCACATTGCATGGGGGACATTGTGCTGGTTTCTTGTATAGGTGACTTCCAAGTCAGCCATATTGCATGGGGGACATTGTGCTGGTTGCCATGTTGTATAGGTGACTTCCAAGTCTGCCATATTGCATGGGGGACATTGTGCTGGTTGCCATGTTGTATAGGTGACTTCCAAGTCAGCCATATTGCATGGGGGACATTGTGCTGGATGCCATGTTGTATAGGTGACTTCCAAGTGAGCCATACTGCATGGGGGACATTGTGCTGGTTGTGTTGTATAGGTGACTTCCAAGTCAGCCATATTGCATGGGGGACATTGTGCTGGTTGTATTGTATAGGTGACTTCCAAGTCAGCCATATTGCATGGGGGACATTGTGCTGGTTGTATTGTATAGGTGATTTCCAAGTCAGCCATATTGCATGGGGGACATTGTGCTGGTGGCCATGTCCTATAGGTGACTTCCAAGTCAGCCATATTGCATGGGGGACATTGTGCTGGTTGTCTTGTATAGGTGACTTCCAAGTCAGCCATATTGCTTGGGGGACATTGTGCTGGTTGTATTGTATAGGTGACTTCCAAGTCAGCCATATTGCATGGGGGACATTGTGCTGGTGGCCATGTTCTATAGGTGACTTCCAAGTCAGCCATATTGCATGGGGGACATTGTGCTGGTTGCCATGTTGTATAGGTGACTTCCAAGTCAGCCATATTGCATGGGGGACATTGTGCTGGTGGCCATGTTCTATAGGTGACTTCCAAGTCAGCCATATTGCATGCGGGACATTGTGCTGGTTGTGTTGTATAGGTGACTTCCAAATCAGCCATATTGCATGGGGGACATTGTGCTGGTTGTATTGTATAGGTGACTTCCAAGTCAGCCATATTGCATGGGGGACATTGTGCTGGTTGTATTGTATAGGTGATTTCCAAGTCAGCCATATTGCATGGGGGACATTGTGCTGGTGGCCATGTCCTATAGCTGACTTCCAAGTCAGCCATATTGCATGGGGGACATTGTGCTGGTTGTCTTGTATAGGTGACTTCCAAGTCAGCCATATTGCTTGGGGGACATTGTGCTGGTTGTATTGTATAGGTGACTTCCAAGTCAGCCATATTGCATGGGGGACATTGTGCTGGTTGCCATGTTGTATAGGTGACTTCCAAGTCAGCCATATTGCATGGGGGACATTGTGCTGGTGGCCATGTTCTATAGGTGACTTCCAAGTCAGCCACATTGCATGGGGGACATTGTGCTGGTTTCTTGTATAGGTGACTTCCAAGTCAGCCATATTGCATGGGGGACATTGTGCTGGTTGCCATGTTGTATAGGTGACTTCCAAGTCTGCCATATTGCATGGGGGACATTGTGCTGGTTGCCATGTTGTATAGGTGACTTCCAAGTCAGCCATATTGCATGGGGGACATTGTGCTGGATGCCATGTTGTATAGGTGACTTCCAAGTGAGCCATATTGCATGGGGGACATTGTGCTGGTTGTGTTGTATAGGTGACTTCCAAGTCAGCCATATTGCATGGGGGACATTGTGCTGGTTGTGTTGTATAGGTGACTTCCAAGTCAGCCATATTGCATGGGGGACATTGTGCTGGTTGTATTGTATAGGTGACTTCCAATTCAGCCATATTGCATGGGGGACATTGTGCTGGTTGTATTGTATAGGTGACTTCCAAGTGAGCCATATTGCTTGGGGGACATTGTGCTGGTGGCCATGTTCTATAGGTGACTTTCAAGTCAGCCATATTGCATGGGGGACATTGTGCTGGTTGCCATGTCCTATAGGTGACTTCCAAGTCAGCCATATTGCATGGGGGACATTGTGCTGGTTGCCATGTTGTATAGGTGACTTCCAAGTGAGCCATATTGCTTGGGGGACATTGTGCTGGTTGTGTTGTATAGGTGACTTCCAAGTCAGCCGTGTTGCATGGGGGACATTGTGCTGGTTGTATTGTATAGGTGACTTCCAAGTCAGCCATATTGCATGGGGGACATTGTGCTGGTTGCCATGTTGTATAGGTGACTTCTAAGTCAGCCATATTGCATGGGGGACATTGTGCTGGTGGCCATGTTCTATAGGTGACTTCCAAGTCAGCCATATTGCATTTGGGACATTGTGCTGGTTGTATTGTATAGGTGACTTCCAAGTCAGCCATATTGCATTGGGGACATTGTGCTGGTTGTATTGTATAGGTGACTTCCAAGTGAGCCATATTGCTTGGGGGACATTTAGCTGGTGGCCATGTTCTATAGGTGACTTCCAAGTCAGCCATATTGCATTTGGGACATTGTGCTGGTGGCCATGTTCTATAGGTGACTTCCAAGTCAGCCATATTGCATGGGGGACATTGTGCTGGTTGCCATGTTGTATAGGTGACTTCCAAGTCAGCCATATTGCATGGGGGACATTGTGCTGGTGGCCATGTTCTATCGGTGACTTCCAAGTCAGCCATATTGCATGGGGGACATTGTGCTGGTTGTGTTGTATAGGTGACTTCCAAATCAGCCATATTGCATGGGGGACATTGTGCTGGTTGTATTGTATAGGTGACTTCCAAGTCAGCCATATTGCATGGGGGACATTGTGCTGGTTGTATTGTATAGGTGACTTCCAAGTGAGCCATATTGCTTGGGGGACATTTAGCTGGTGGCCATGTTCTATAGGTGACTTCCAAGTCAGCCATATTGCATGGGGGACATTGTGCTGGTGGCCATGTTCTATAGGTGACTTCCAAGTCAGCCATATTGCATGGGGGACATTGTGCTGGTTGCCATGTTGTATAGGTGACTTCCAAGTCAGCCATATTGCATGGGGGACATTGTGCTGGTGGCCATGTTCTATAGGTGACTTCCAAGTCAGCCATATTGCATGGGGGACATTGTGCTGGTTGTGTTGTATAGGTGACTTCCAAATCAGCCATATTGCATGGGGGACATTTTGCTGGTTGTATTGTATAGGTGACTTCCAAGTCAGCCATATTGCATGTGGGACATTGTGCTGGTTGTATTGTATAGGTGACTTCCAAGTCAGCCATATTGCATGGGGGACATTGTGCTGGTGGCCATGTCCTATAGGTGACTTCCAAGTCAGCCATATTGCATGGGGGACATTGTGCTGGTTGTCTTGTATAGGTGACTTCCAAGTCAGCCATATTGCTTGGGGGACATTGTGCTGGTTGTATTGTATAGGTGACTTCCAAGTCAGCCATATTGCATGGGGGACATTGTGCTGGTTGCCATGTTGGATAGGTGACTTCCAAGTCAGCCATATTGCATGGGGGACATTGTGCTGGTGGCCATGTTCTATAGGTGACTTCCAAGTCAGCCACATTGCATGGGGGACATTGTGCTGGTTTCTTGTATAGGTGACTTCCAAGTCAGCCATATTGCATGGGGGACATTGTGCTGGTTGCCATGTTGTATAGGTGACTTCCAAGTCTGCCATATTGCATGGGGGACATTGTGCTGGTTGCCATGTTGTATAGGTGACTTCCAAGTCAGCCATATTGCATGGGGGACATTGTGCTGGATGCCATGTTGTATAGGTGACTTCAAAGTGAGCCATATTGCATGGGGGACATTGTGCTGGTTGTGTTGTATAGGTGACTTCCAAGTCAGCCATATTGCATGGGGGACATTGTGCTGGTTGTGTTGTATAGGTGACTTCCAAGTCAGCCATATTGCATGGGGGACATTGTGCTGGTTGTATTGTATAGGTGACTTCCAAGTCAGCCATATTGCATGGGGGACATTGTGCTGGTTGTATTGTATAGGCGACTTCCAAGTGAGCCATATTGCTTGGGAGACATTGTGCTGGTGGCCATGTTCTATAGGTGACTTTCAAGTCAGCCATATTGCATGGGGGACATTGTGCTGGTTGCCATGTCCTATAGGTGACTTCCAAGTCAGCCATATTGCATGGGGGACATTGTGCTGGTTGCCATGTTGTATAGGTGACTTCCAAGTGAGCCATATTGCTTGGGGGACATTGTGCTGGTTGTGTTGTATAGGTGACTTCCAAGTCAGCCGTGTTGCATGGGGGACATTGTGCTGGTTGTATTGTATAGGTGACTTCCAAGTCAGCCATATTGCATGGGGGACATTGTGCTGGTTGCCATGTTGTATAGGTGACTTCCAAGTCAGCCATATTGCATGGGGGACATTGTGCTGGTGGCCATGTTCTATAGGTGACTTCCAAGTCAGCCATATTGCATTTGGGACTTTGTGCTGGTTGTATTGTATAGGTGACTTCCAAGTCAGCCATATTGCATGGGGGACATTGTGCTGGTTGTATTGTATAGGTGACTTCCAAATGAGCCATATTGCTTGGGGGACATTTAGCTGGTGGCCATGTTCTATAGGTGACTTCCAAGTCAGCCATATTGCATGGGGGACATTGTGCTGGTTGCCATGTCCTATAGGTGACTTCCAAGTCAGCCATATTGCATGGGGGACATTGTGCTGGTTGTCTTGTATAGGTGACTTCCAAGTCAGCCATATTGCTTGGGGGACATTGTGCTGGTTGCCATGTTCTATAGGTGACTTCCAAGTCAGCCATATTGCTTGGGGGACATTGTGCTGGTTGCCATGTTGTATAGGTGACTTCCAAGTCAGCCATATTGCATGGGGGATATTGTGCTGGTGGCCATGTTCTATAGGTGACTTCCAAGTCAGCTATATTGCATGGGGGACATTGTGCTGGTTGCCATGTTGTATAGGTGACTTCCAAGTCAGCCATATTGCATGGGGGACATTGTGCTGGTGGCCATGTTCTATAGGTGACTTCCAAGTCAGCCATATTGCATGGGGGACATTGTGCTGGTTGTGTTGTATAGGTGACTTCCAAATCAGCCATATTGCATGGGGGACATTGTGCTGGTTGTATTGTATAGGTGACTTCCAAGTCAGCCATATTGCATGGGGGACATTGTGCTGGTTGTATTGTATAGGTGACTTCCAAGTCAGCCATATTGCATGGGGGACATTGTGCTGGTGGCCATGTCCTATAGGTGACTTCCAAGTCAGCCATATTGCATGGGGGACATTGTGCTGGTTGTCTTGTATAGGTGACTTCCAAGTCAGCCATATTGCTTGGGGGACATTGTGCTGGTTGTATTGTATAGGTGACTTCCAAGTCAGCCATATTGCATGGGGGACATTGTGCTGGTTGCCATGTTGTATAGGTGACTTCCAAGTCAGCCATATTGCATGGGGGACATTGTGCTGGTGGCCATGTTCTATAGGTGACTTCCAAGTCAGCCATATTGCATGGGGGACATTGTGCTGGTTGTCTTGTATAGGTGACTTCCAAGTCAGCCATATTGCATGGGGGACATTGTGCTGGTTGCCATGTTGTATAGGTGACTTCCAAGTCAGCCATATTGCATGGGGGACATTGTGCTGGTGGTGTTGTATAGGTGACTTCCAAGTGAGCCATATTGCTTGGGGGACATTGTGCTGGTGGCCATGTTCTATAGGTGACTTCCAAGTCAGCCATATTGCATGGGGGACATTTTGCTGGTTGCCATGTCCTATAGGTGACTTCCAAGTCAGCCATATTGCATGGGGGACATTGTGCTGGTGGCCATGTTGTAAAGGTGACTTCCAAGTCAGCCATATTGCATGGGGGACATTGTGCTGGTTGCCATGTTGTATAGGTGACTTCCAAGTCAGCCATATTGCATGGGGGACATTGTGCTGGTTGCCATGTTGTATAGGTGACTTACAAGTCAGCCATATTGCATGGGGGACATTGTGCTGGTTGCCATGTCCTATAGGTGACTTCCAAGTCAGCCATATTGCATTGGGGAAATTGTGCTGGTTGTCTTGTATAGGTGACTTTTAAGTCAACAATATTGCTTGGGGGACATTGTGCTGGTTGCCATGTTCTATAGGTGACTTGCAAGTCAGCCATATTGCTTGGGGGACATTGTGCTGGTTGCCATGTTGTATAGGTGACTTCCAAGTCAGCCATATTGCTTGGGGGACATTGTGCTGGTTGCCATGTTGTATAGGTGACTTCCAAGTCAGCCATATTGCATGGGGGACATTGTGCTGGTGGCCATGTTCTATAGGTGACTTCCAAGTCAGCCATATTGCATGGGGGACATTGTGCTGGTTGTCTTGTATAGGTGACTTCCAAGTCAGCCATATTGCATGGGGGACATTGTGCTGGTTGTGTTGTATAGGTGACTTCCAAATCAGCCATATTGCATGGGGGACATTGTGCTGGTTGTATTGTATAGGTGACTTCCAAGTCAGCAATATTGCATGGGGGACATTGTGCTGGTTGTATTGTATAGGTGACTTCCAAGTCAGCCATATTGCATGGGGGACATTGTGCTGGTGGCCATGTCCTATAGGTGACTTCCAAGTCAGCCATATTGCATGGGGGACATTGTGCTGGTTGTCTTGTATAGGTGACTTCCAAGTCAGCCATATTGCTTGGGGGACATTGTGCTGGTTGTATTGTATAGGTGACTTCCAAGTCAGCCATATTGCATGGGGGACATTGTGCTGGTTGCCATGTTGTATAGGTGACTTCCAAGTCAGCCATATTGCATGGGGGACATTGTGCAGGTGGCCATGTTCTATAGGTGACTTCCAAGTCAGCCATATTGCATTTGGGACATTGTGCTGGTTGTCTTGTATAGGTGACTTCCAAGTCAGCCATATTGCATGGGGGACATTGTGCTGGTTGTATTGTATAGGTGACTTCCAAGTCAGCCATATTGCATGGGGGACATTGTGCTGGTGGCCATGTCGTATAGGTGACTTCCAAGTCAGCCATATTGCATGGGGGACATTGTGCTGGTTGTCTTGTATAGGTGACTTCCAAGTCAGCCATATTGCTTGGGGGACATTGTGCTGGTTGTATTGTATAGGTGACTTCCAAGTCAGCCATATTGCATGGGGGACATTGTGCTGGTTGCCATGTTGTATAGGTGACTTCCAAGTCAGCCATATTGCATGGGGGACATTGTGCTGGTGGCCATGTTCTATAGGTGACTTCCAAGTCAGCCATATTGCATTTGGGACATTGTGCTGGTTGTATTGTATAGGTGACTTCCAAGTCAGCCATATTGCATGGGGGACATTGTGCTGGTTGTATTGTATAGGTGATTCCAAGTGAGCCATATTGCTTGGGGGACATTTAGCTGGTGGCCATGTTCTATAGGTGACTTCCAAGTCAGCCATATTGCATGGGGGACATTGTGCTGGTTGCCATGTCCTATAGGTGACTTCCAAGTCAGCCATATTGCATGGGGGACATTGTGCTGGTTGTCTTGTATAGGTGACTTCCAAGTCAGCCATATTGCTTGGGGGACATTGTGCTGGTTGCCATGTTCTATAGGTGACTTCCAAGTCAGCCATATTGCTTGGGGGACATTGTGCTGGTGGCCATGTTCTATAGGTGACTTCCAAGTCAGCCATATTGCATGGGGGACATTGTGCTGGTGGCCATGTTCTATAGGTGACTTCCAAGTCAGCCATATTGCATTTGGGACATTGTGCTGGTTGTCTTGTATAGGTGACTTCCAAGTCAGCCATATTGCTTGGGGGACATTGTGCTGGTTGCCATGTCCTATAGGTGACTTCCAAGTCAGCCATATTGCATGGGGGACATTGTGCTGGTGGCCATGTTCTATAGGTGACTTCCAAGTCAGCCATATTGCATGGGGGACATTGTGCTGGTTGTCTTGTATAGGTGACTTCCAAGTCAGCCATATTGCATGGGGGACATTGTGCTGGTGGCCATGTTCTATAGGTGACTTCCAAGTCAGCCATATTGCTTGGGGGACATTGTGCTGGTTGTATTGTAAAGGTGACTTCCAATTCAGCCATATTGCATGGGGGACATTGTGCTGGTTGCCATGTTGTATAGGTGACTTCCAAGTGTGCCATATTGCTTGGGGGACATTGTGCTGGTTGCCATGTTCTGTAGGTGACTTCCAAGTCAGCCATATTGCTTGGGGGACATTGTGCTGGTGGCCATGTTCTATAGGTGACTTCCAAGTCAGCCATATTGCTTGGGGGACATTGTGCTGGTTGCCATGTTGTATAGGTGACTTCCAAGTCAGCCATATTGCATGGGGGACATTGTGCTGGTGGCCATGTTCTATAGGTGACTTCCAAGTCAGCCATATTGCATTTGGGACATTGTGCTGGTTGTCTTGTATAGGTGACTTCCAAGTCAGCCATATTGCTTGGGGGACATTGTGCTGGTTGCCATGTCCTATAGGTGACTTCCAAGTCAGCCATATTGCATGGGGGACATTGTGCTGGTTGTCTTGTATAGGTGACTTCCACGTCAGCCATATTGCATGGGGGACATTGTGCTGGTGGCCATGTTGTATAGGTGACTTCCAAGTCAGCCATATTGCATGGGGGATATTGTGCTGGTTGCCATGTTGTATAGGTGACTTCCAAGTCAGCCATATTGCATGGGGGACATTGTGCTGGTTGCCATGTTGTATAGGTGACTTCCAAGTCAGCCATATTGCATGGGGGACATTGTGCTGGTTGCCATGTTGTATAGGTGACTTCCAAGTCAGCCATATTGCATGGGGGACATTGTGCTGGTTGTATTGTATAGGTGACTTCCAAGTGAGCCATATTGCTTGGGGGACATTGTGCGGGTGGCCATGTTCTATAGGTGACTTCCAAGTCAGCCATATTGCATGGGGGACATTGTGCTGGTTGCCATGTCCTATAGGTGACTTCCAAGTCAGCCATATTGCATGGGGGACATTGTGCTGGTTGTCTTGTATAGGTGACTTCCAAGTCAGCCATATTGCTTGGGGGACATTGTGCTGGTTGCCATGTTCTATAGGTGACTTCCAAGTCAGCCATATTGCTTGGGGGATATTGTGCTGGTGGCCATGTTCTATAGGTGACTTCCAAGTCAGCCATATTGCTTGGGGGACATTGTGCTGGTTGCCATGTTGTATAGGTGACTTCCAAGTCAGCCATATTGCATGGGGGACATTGTGCTGGTGGCCATGTTCTATAGGTGACTTCCAAGTCAGCCATATTGCATGGGGGACATTGTGCTGGTTGCCATGTTGTATAGGTGACTTCCAAGTCAGCCATATTGCATGGGGGACATTGTGCTGGTTGTATTGTATAGGTGACTTGCAAGTCAGCCATATTGCATGGGGGACATTGTGCTGGTTGCCATGTCCTATAGGTGACTTCCAAGTCAGCCATATTGCATGGGGGAAATTGTGCTGGTTGTCTTGTATAGGTGACTTCCAAGTCAGCCATATTGCTTGGCGGACATTGTGCTGGTTGCCATGTTCTATAGGTGACTTCCAAGTCAGCCATATTGCATGGGGGACATTGTGCTGGTGGCCATGTTCTATAGGTGACTTCCAAGTCAGCCATATTGCATGGGGGACATTGTGCTGGTTGTCTTGTATAGGTGACTTCCAAGTCAGCCATATTGCATGGGGGACATTGTGCTGGTGGCCATGTTCTATAGGTGACTTCCAAGTCAGCCATATTGCTTGGGGGACATTGTGCTGGTTGTATTGTAAAGGTGACTTCCAATTCAGCCATATTGCATGGGGGACATTGTGCTGGTTGCCATGTTGTATAGGTGACTTCCAAGTGTGCCATATTGCTTGGGGGACATTGTGCTGGTTGCCATGTTCTGTAGGTGACTTCCAAGTCAGCCATATTGCTTGGGGGACATTGTGCTGGTGGCCATGTTCTATAGGTGACTTCCAAGTCAGCCATATTGCTTGGGGGACATTGTGCTGGTTGCCATGTTGTATAGGTGACTTCCAAGTCAGCCATATTGCATGGGGGACATTGTGCTGGTGGCCATGTTCTATAGGTGACTTCCAAGTCAGCCATATTGCATTTGGGACATTGTGCTGGTTGTCTTGTATAGGTGACTTCCAAGTCAGCCATATTGCTTGGGGGACATTGTGCTGGTTGCCATGTCCTATAGGTGACTTCCAAGTCAGCCATATTGCATGGGGGACATTGTGCTGGTTGTCTTGTATAGGTGACTTCCACGTCAGCCATATTGCATGGGGGACATTGTGCTGGTGGCCATGTTGTATAGGTGACTTCCAAGTCAGCCATATTGCATGGGGGATATTGTGCTGGTTGCCATGTTGTATAGGTGACTTCCAAGTCAGCCATATTGCATGGGGGACATTGTGCTGGTTGCCATGTTGTATAGGTGACTTCCAAGTCAGCCATATTGCATGGGGGACATTGTGCTGGTTGCCATGTTGTATAGGTGACTTCCAAGTCAGCCATATTGCTTGGGGGACATTGTGCTGGTTGCCATGTTGTATAGGTGACTTCCAAGTCAGCCATATTGCCTGGGGGACATTGTGCTGGTTGTATTGTATAGGTGACTTCCAAGTCAGCCATATTGCATGGGGGACATTGTGCTGGTTGCCATGTTGTATAGGTGACTTCCAAGTCAGCCATATTGCATGGGGGACATTGTGCTGGTTGTCTTGTATAGGTGACTTCCAAGTCAGCCATATTGCATGGGGGACATTGTGCTGGTTGCCATGTTGTATAGGTGACTTCCAAGTCAGCCATATTGCATGGGGGACATTGTGCTGGTTGTATTGTATAGGTGACTTCCAAGTCAGCCATATTGCATGGGGGACATTGTGCTGGTTGCCATGTCCTATAGGTGACTTCCAAGTCAGCCATATTGCATGGGGGAAATTGTGCTGGTTGTCTTGTATAGGTGACTTCCAAGTCAGCCATATTGCTTGGGGGACATTGTGCTGGTTGCCATGTTCTATAGGTGACTTCCAAGTCAGCCATATTGCATGGGGGACATTGTGCTGGTGGCCATGTTCTATAGGTGACTTCCAAGTCAGCCATATTGCATGGGGGACATTGTGCTGGTTGTCTTGTATAGGTGACTTCCAAGTCAGCCATATTGCATGGGGGACATTGTGCTGGTGGCCATGTTCTATAGGTGACTTCCAAGTCAGCCATATTGCTTGGGGGACATTGTGCTGGTTGTATTGTATAGGTGACTTCCAATTCAGCCATATTGCATGGGGGACATTGTGCTGGTTGCCATGTTGTATAGGTGACTTCCAAGTCAGCCATATTGCATGGGGGACATTGTGCTGGTGGCCATGTTCTATAGGTGACTTCCAAGTCAGCCATATTGCATGGGGGACATTGTGCTGGTTGCCATGTTGTATAGGTGACTTCCAAGTCAGCCATATTGCATGGGGGACATTGTGCTGGTTGTATTGTATAGGTGACTTCCAAGTCAGCCATATTGCATAGGGGACATTGTGCTGGTTGCCATGTCCTATAGGTGACTTCCAAGTCAGCCATATTGCATGGGGGAAATTGTGCTGGTTGTCTTGTATAGGTGACTTCCAAGTCAGCCATATTGCTTGGGGGACATTGTGCTGGTGGCCATGTTCTATAGGTGACTTCCAAGTCAGCCATATTGCATGGGGGACATTGTGCTGGTTGTCTTGTATAGGTGACTTCCAAGTCAGCCATATTGCATGGGGGACATTGTGCTGGTGGCCATGTTCTATAGGTGCCTTCCAAGTCAGCCATATTGCTTGGGGGACATTGTGCTGGTTGTATTGTATAGGTGACTTCCAATTCAGCCATATTGCATGGGGGACATTGTGCTGGTTGCCATGTTGTATAGGTGACTTCCAAGTGTGCCATATTGCTTGGGGGACATTGTGCTGGTTGTGTTGTATAGGTGACTTCCAAGTCAGCCATATTGCATGGGGGACATTGTGCTGGTTGTCTTGTATAGGTGACTTCCAAGTCAGCCGTGTTGCATGGGGGACATTGTGCTGGTTGTCTTGTATAGGTGACTTCCAAGTCAGCCATATTGCTTGGGGGACATTGTGCTGGTTGCCATGTTCTGTAGGTGACTTCCAAGTCAGCCATATTGCATGGGGGACATTGTGCTGGTTGCCATGTTGTATAGGTGACTTCCAAGTCAGCCATATTGCATGGGGGACATTGTGCTGGTTGTCTTGTATAGGTGACTTCCAAGTCAGCCATATTGCATGGGGGACATTGTGCTGGTTGCCATGTTGTATAGGTGACTTCCAAGTCAGCCATATTGCATGGGGGACATTGTGCTGGTTGTATTGTATAGGTGACTTCCAAGTCAGCCATATTGCATGGGGGACATTGTGCTGGTTGCCATGTCCTATAGGTGACTTCCAAGTCAGCCATATTGCATGGGGGAAATTGTGCTGGTTGTCTTGTATAGGTGACTTCCAAGTCAGCCATATTGCTTGGGGGACATTGTGCTGGTTGCCATGTTCTATAGGTGACTTCCAAGTCAGCCATATTGCATGGGGGACATTGTGCTGGTGGCCATGTTCTATAGGTGACTTCCAAGTCAGCCATATTGCATGGGGGACATTGTGCTGGTTGTCTTGTATAGGTGACTTCCAAGTCAGCCATATTGCATGGGGGACATTGTGCTGGTGGCCATGTTCTATAGTTGACTTCCAAGTCAGCCATATTGCTTGGGGGACATTGTGCTGGTTGTATTGTATAGGTGACTTCCAATTCAGCCATATTGCATGGGGGACATTGTGCTGGTTGCCATGTTGTATAGGTGACTTCCAAGTCAGCCATATTGCATGGGGGACATTGTGCTGGTGGCCATGTTCTATAGGTGACTTCCAAGTCAGCCATATTGCATGGGGGACATTGTGCTGGTTGCCATGTTGTATAGGTGACTTCCAAGTCAGCCATATTGCATGGGGGACATTGTGCTGGTTGTATTGTATAGGTGACTTCCAAGTCAGCCATATTGCATAGGGGACATTGTGCTGGTTGCCATGTCCTATAGGTGACTTCCAAGTCAGCCATATTGCATGGGGGAAATTGTGCTGGTTGTCTTGTATAGGTGACTTCCAAGTCAGCCATATTGCTTGGGGGACATTGTGCTGGTTGCCATGTTCTATAGGTGACTTCCAAGTCAGCCATATTGCATGGGGGACATTGTGCTGGTGGCCATGTTCTATAGGTGACTTCCAAGTCAGCCATATTGCATGGGGGACATTGTGCTGGTTGTCTTGTATAGGTGACTTCCAAGTCAGCCATATTGCATGGGGGACATTGTGCTGGTGGCCATGTTCTATAGGTGCCTTCCAAGTCAGCCATATTGCTTGGGGGACATTGTGCTGGTTGTATTGTATAGGTGACTTCCAATTCAGCCATATTGCATGGGGGACATTGTGCTGGTTGCCATGTTGTATAGGTGACTTCCAAGTGTGCCATATTGCTTGGGGGACATTGTGCTGGTTGTGTTGTATAGGTGACTTCCAAGTCAGCCATATTGCATGGGGGACATTGTGCTGGTTGTCTTGTATAGGTGACTTCCAAGTCAGCCGTGTTGCATGGGGGACATTGTGCTGGTTGTCTTGTATAGGTGACTTCCAAGTCAGCCATATTGCTTGGGGGACATTGTGCTGGTTGCCATGTTCTGTAGGTGACTTCCAAGTCAGCCATATTGCTTGGGGGACATTGTGCTGGTGGCCATGTTCTATAGGTGACTTCCAAGTCAGCCATATTGCTTGGGGGACATTGTGCTGGTTGCCATGTTGTATAGGTGACTTCCAAGTCAGCCATATTGCATGGGGGACATTGTGCTGGTGGCCATGTTCTATAGGTGACTTTCAAGTCAGCCATATTGCATTTGGGACATTGTGCTGGTTGTCTTGTATAGGTGACTTCCAAGTCAGCCATATTGCTTGGGGGACATTGTGCTGGTTGCCATGTCCTATAGGTGACTTCCAAGTCAGCCATATTGCATGGGGGACATTGTGCTGGTTGTCTTGTATAGGTGACTTCCACGTCAGCCATATTGCATGGGGGACATTGTGCTGGTGGCCATGTTGTATAGGTGACTTCCAAGTCAGCCATATTGCATGGGGGATATTGTGCTGGTTGCCATGTTCTATAGGTGACTTCCAAGTCAGCCATATTGCTTGGGGGACATTGTGCTGGTTGCCATGTCCTATAGGTGACTTCCAAGTCAGCCATATTGCATGGGGGACATTGTGCTGGTTGTCTTGTATAGGTGACTTCCACGTCAGCCATATTGCATGGGGGACATTGTGCTGGTGGCCATGTTGTATAGGTGACTTCCAAGTCAGCCATATTGCATGGGGGATATTGTGCTGGTTGCCATGTTGTATAGGTGACTTCCAAGTCAGCCATATTGCATGGGGGACATTGTGCTGGTTGCCATGTTGTATAGGTGACTTCCAAGTCAGCCATATTGCATGGGGGACATTGTGCTGGTTGCCATGTTGTATAGGTGACTTCCAAGTCAGCCATATTGCTTGGGGGACATTGTGCTGGTTGCCATGTTGTATAGGTGACTTCCAAGTCAGCCATATTGCCTGGGGGACATTGTGCTGGTTGTATTGTAAAGGTGACTTCCAAGTCAGCCATATTGCATGGGGGACATTGTGCTGGTTGCCATGTTGTATAGGTGACTTCCAAGTCAGCCATATTGCATGGGGGACATTGTGCTTTTTGCCATGTTGTATAGGTGACTTCCAAGTGAGCCATATTGCTTGGGGGACATTGTGCTGGTTGTGTTGTATAGGTGACTTCCAAGTCAGCCATATTGCATGGGGGACATTGTGCTGGTTGTCTTGTATAGGTGACTTTCAAGTCAGCCGTGTTGCATGGGGGACATTGTGCTGGTGGCCATGTACTATAGGTGACTTTCAAGTCAGCCATATTGCATGGGGGACATTGTGCTGGTTGCCATGTTGTATAGGTGACTTCCAAGTGAGCCATATTGCTTGGGGGACATTGTGCTGGTTGCCATGTTGTATAGGTGACTTCCAAGTCAGCCATATTGCATGGGGACATTGTGCTGGTTGTGTTGTATAGGTGACTTCCAAGTCAGCCATATTGCATGGGGGACATTGTGCTGGTTGCCATGTTGTATAGGTGACTTTCAAGTCAGCCGTGTTGCATGGGGGACATTGTGCTGGTGGCCATGTACTATAGGTGACTTCCAAGTCAGCCATATTGCATGGGGGACATTGTGCTGGTTGCCATGTTGTATAGGTGACTTCCAAGTGAGCCATATTGCTTGGGGGACATTGTGCTGGTTGCCATGTTGTATAGGTGACTTCCAAGTCAGCCATATTGCATGGGGGACATTGTGCTTGTGGCCATGTTCTATAGGTGACTTCCAAGTCAGCCATATTGCATGGGGACATTGTGCTGGTTGTCTTGTATAGGCGACTTCCAAGTCAGCCATATTGCATGGGGGACATTGTGCCTGTTGCCATGTTGTATAGGTGACTTCCAAGTCAGCCATATTGCATGGGGGACATTGTGCTGGTTGTGTTGTATAGGTGACTTCCAAGTCAGCCATATTGCTTGGGGGACATTGTGCTGGTGGCCATGTTGTATAGGTGACTTCCAAGTCAGCCATATTGCTTGGGGGACATTGTGCTGGTTGCCATGTTCTATAGGTGACTTCCAAGTCAGCCATATTGCATGGGGGACATTGTGCTGGTTGTGTTGTATAGGTGAGTTCCAAGTCAGCCATATTGCATGGGGGACATTGTGCTGGTTGTGTTGTATAGGTGACTTCCAAGTCAGCCATATTGCATGGGGGACATTGTGCTGGTTGCCATGTTGTATAGGTGACTTCCAAGTGAGCCATATTGCTTGGGGGACATTGTGCTGGTTGCCATGTTGTATAGGTGACTTCCAAGTCAGCCATATTGCATGGGGGACATTGTGCTGGTGGCCATGTTCTATAGGTGACTTCCAAGTCAGCCATATTGCATGGGGACATTGTGCTGGTTGTCTTGTATAGGTGACTTCCAAGTCAGCCATATTGCATGGGGGACATTGTGCTGGTTGCCATGTTGTATAGGTGACTTCCAAGTCAGCCATATTGCATGGGGGACATTGTGCTGGTTGCCATGTTGTATAGGTGACTTCCAAGTCAGCCATATTGCATGGGGGACATTGTGCTGGTTGTGTTGTATAGGTGACTTCCAAGTCAGCCATATTGCTTGGGGGACATTGTGCTGGTGGCCATGTTGTATAGGTGACTTCCAAGTCAGCCATATTGCTTGGGGGACATTGTGCTGGTTGCCATGTTCTATAGGTGACTTCCAAGTCAGCCATATTGCATGGGGGACATTGTGCTGGTTGTGTTGTATAGGTGACTTCCAAGTCAGCCATATTGCATGGGGGACATTGTGCTGGTTGTGTTGTATAGGTGACTTCCAAGTCAGCCATATTGCATGGGGGACATTGTGCTGGTTGTATTGCATAGGTGACTTCCAAGTCAGCCATATTGCATGGGGGACATTGTGCTGGTTGCCATGTTGTATAGGTGACTTCCAAGTCAGCCATATTGCATGGGGGACATTGTGCTGGTTGCCATGTTGTATAGGTGACTTCCAAGTCAGCCATATTGCATGGGGGACATTGTGCTGGTGGCCATGTTCTATAGGTGACTTCCAAGTCAGCCATATTGCATGGGGGACATTGTGCTGGTTGCCATGTTGTATAGGTGACTTCCAAGTCAGCCATATTGCTTGGGGGACATTGTGCTGGTTGCCATGTTGTATAGGTGACTTCCAAGTCAGCCATATTGCCTGGGGGACATTGTGCTGGTTGCCATGTTGTATAGGTGACTTCCAAGTGAGCCATATTGCTTGGGGGACATTGTGCTGGTTGTGTTGTATAGGTGACTTCCAAGTCAGCCATATTGCATGGGGGACATTGTGCTGGTTGTCTTGTATAGGTGACTTTCAAGTCAGCCGTGTTGCATGGGGGACATTGTGCTGGTGGCCATGTACTATAGGTGACTTCCAAGTCAGCCATATTGCATGGGGGACATTGTGCTGGTTGCCATGTTGTATAGGTGACTTCCAAGTGAGCCATATTGCTTGGGGGACATTGTGCTGGTTGCCATGTTGTATAGGTGATTTCCAAGTCAGCCATATTGCATGGGGACATTGTGCTGGTTGTCTTGTATAGGTGACTTCCAAGTCAGCCATATTGCTTGGGGGACATTGTGCTGGTGGCCATGTTGTATAGGTGACTTCCAAGTCAGCCATATTGCTTGGGGGACATTGTGCTGGTTGCCATGTTCTATAGGTGACTTCCAAGTCAGCCATATTGCATGGGGACATTGTGCTGGTTGTCTTGTATAGGTGACTTCCAAGTCAGCCATATTGCATGGGGGACATTGTGCCTGTTGCCATGTTGTATAGGTGACTTCCAAGTCAGCCATATTGCATGGGGGACATTGTGCTGGTTGCCATGTTGTATAGGTGACTTCCAAGTCAGCCATATTGCATGGGGGACATTGTGCTGGTTGTGTTGTATAGGTGACTTCCAAGTCAGCCATATTGCTTGTGGGACATTGTGCTGGTGGCCATGTTGTATAGGTGACTTCCAAGTCAGCCATATTGCTTGGGGGACATTGTGCTGGTTGCCATGTTCTATAGGTGACTTCCAAGTCAGCCATATTGCATGGGGGACATTGTGCTGGTTGTGTTGTATAGGTGAGTTCCAAGTCAGCCATATTGCATGTGGGACATTGTGCTGGTTGTGTTGTATAGGTGACTTCCAAGTCAGCCATATTGCATGGGGGACATTGTGCTGGTTGCCATGTTGTATAGGTGACTTCCAAGTGAGCCATATTGCTTGGGGGACATTGTGCTGGTTGCCATGTTGTATAGGTGACTTCCAAGTCAGCCATATTGCATGGGGGACATTGTGCTGGTGGCCATGTTCTATAGGTGACTTCCAAGTCAGCCATATTGCATGGGGACATTGTGCTGGTTGTCTTGTATAGGTGACTTCCAAGTCAGCCATATTGCATGGGGGACATTGTGCTGGTTGCCATGTTGTATAGGTGACTTCCAAGTCAGCCATATTGCATGGGGGACATTGTGCTGGTTGCCATGTTGTATAGGTGACTTCCAAGTCAGCCATATTGCATGGGGGACATTGTGCTGGTTGTGTTGTATAGGTGACTTCCAAGTCAGCCATATTGCTTGGGGGACATTGTGCTGGTGGCCATGTTGTATAGGTGACTTCCAAGTCAGCCATATTGCTTGGGGGACATTGTGCTGGTTGCCATGTTCTATAGGTGACTTCCAAGTCAGCCATATTGCATGGGGGACATTGTGCTGGTTGTGTTGTATAGGTGACTTCCAAGTCAGCCATATTGCATGGGGGACATTGTGCTGGTTGTGTTGTATAGGTGACTTCCAAGTCAGCCATATTGCATGGGGGACATTGTGCTGGTTGTATTGCATAGGTGACTTCCAAGTCAGCCATATTGCATGGGGGACATTGTGCTGGTTGCCATGTTGTATAGGTGACTTCCAAGTCAGCCATATTGCATGGGGGACATTGTGCTGGTTGCCATGTTGTATAGGTGACTTCCAAGTCAGCCATATTGCATGGGGGACATTGTGCTGGTGGCCATGTTCTATAGGTGACTTCCAAGTCAGCCATATTGCATGGGGGACATTGTGCTGGTTGCCATGTTGTATAGGTGACTTCCAAGTCAGCCATATTGCTTGGGGGACATTGTGCTGGTTGCCATGTTGTATAGGTGACTTCCAAGTCAGCCATATTGCCTGGGGGACATTGTGCTGGTTGTATTGTATAGGTGACTTCCAAGTCAGCCATATTGCATGGGGGACATTGTGCTGGTTGCCATGTTGTATAGGTGACTTCCAAGTCAGCCATATTGCATGGGGGACATTGTGCTGGTTGCCATGTTGTATAGGTGACTTCCAAGTGAGCCATATTGCTTGGGGGACATTGTGCTGGTTGTGTTGTATAGGTGACTTCCAAGTCAGCCATATTGCATGGGGGACATTGTGCTGGTTGTCTTGTATAGGTGACTTTCAAGTCAGCCGTGTTGCATGGGGGACATTGTGCTGGTGGCCATGTACTATAGGTGACTTCCAAGTCAGCCATATTGCATGGGGGACATTGTGCTGGTTGCCATGTTGTATAGGTGACTTCCAAGTGAGCCATATTGCTTGGGGGACATTGTGCTGGTTGCCATGTTGTATAGGTGATTTCCAAGTCAGCCATATTGCATGGGGACATTGTGCTGGTTGTCTTGTATAGGTGACTTCCAAGTCAGCCATATTGCTTGGGGGACATTGTGCTGGTGGCCATGTTGTATAGGTGACTTCCAAGTCAGCCATATTGCTGGGGGGACATTGTGCTGGTTGCCATGTTCTATAGGTGACTTCCAAGTCAGCCATATTGCATGGGGGACATTGTGCTGGTTGTGTTGTATAGGTGACTTCCAAGTCAGCCATATTGCATGGGGGACATTGTGCTGGTTGTGTTGTATAGGTGACTTCCAAGTCAGCCATATTGCATGGGGGACATTGTGCTGGTTGTATTGCATAGGTGACTTCCAAGTCAGCCATATTGCATGGGGGACATTGTGCTGGTTGCCATGTTGTATAGGTGACTTCCAAGTCAGCCATATTGCATGGGGGACATTGTGCTGGTTGCCATGTTGTATAGGTGACTTCCAAGTCAGCCATATTGCATGGGGGACATTGTGCTGGTGGCCATGTTCTATAGGTGACTTCCAAGTCAGCCATATTGCATGGGGGACATTGTGCTGGTTGCCATGTTGTATAGGTGACTTCCAAGTCAGCCATATTGCTTGGGGGACATTGTGCTGGTTGCCATGTTGTATAGGTGACTTCCAAGTCAGCCATATTGCCTGGGGGACATTGTGCTGGTTGTATTGTATAGGTGACTTCCAAGTCAGCCATATTGCATGGGGGACATTGTGCTGGTTGCCATGTTGTATAGGTGACTTCCAAGTCAGCCATATTGCATGGGGGACATTGTGCTGGTTGCCATTTTGTATAGGTGACTTCCAAGTGAGCCATATTGCTTGGGGGACATTGTGCTGGTTGTGTTGTATAGGTGACTTCCAAGTCAGCCATATTGCATGGGGGACATTGTGCTGGTTGTCTTGTATAGGTGACTTTCAAGTCAGCCGTGTTGCATGGGGGACATTGTGCTGGTGGCCATGTACTATAGGTGACTTCCAAGTCAGCCATATTGCATGGGGGACATTGTGCTGGTTGCCATGTTGTATAGGTGACTTCCAAGTGAGCCATATTGCTTGGGGGACATTGTGCTGGTTGGCATGTTGTATAGGTGACTTCCAAGTCAGCCATATTGCATGGGGACATTGTGCTGGTTGTCTTGTATAGGTGACTTCCAAGTCAGCCATATTGCTTGGGGGACATTGTGCTGGTGGCCATGTTGTATAGGTGACTTCCAAGTCAACCATATTGCTTGGGGGACATTGTGCTGGTTGCCATGTTCTATAGGTGACTTCCAAGTCAGCCATATTGCATGGGGGACATTGTGCTGGTTGTGTTGTATAGGTGACTTCCAAGTCAGCCATATTGCATGGGGGACATTGTGCTGGTTGTGTTGTATAGGTGACTTCCAAGTCAGCCATATTGCATGGGGGACATTGTGCTGGTTGTATTGCATAGGTGACTTCCAAGTCAGCCATATTGCATGGGGGACATTGTGCTGGTTGCCATGTTGTATAGGTGACTTCCAAGTCAGCCATATTGCATGGGGGACATTGTGCTGGTTGCCATGTTGTATAGGTGACTTCCAAGTCAGCCATATTGCATGGGGGACATTGTGCTGGTGGCCATGTTCTATAGGTGACTTCCAAGTCAGCCATATTGCATGGGGGACATTGTGCTGGTTGCCATGTTGCATAGGTGACTTCCAAGTCAGCCATATTGCTTGGGGGACATTGTGCTGGTTGCCATGTTGTATAGGTGACTTCCAAGTCAGCCATATTGCCTGGGGGACATTGTGCTGGTTGTATTGTATAGGTGACTTCCAAGTCAGCCATATTGCATGGGGGACATTGTGTTGGTTGCCATGTTGTATAGGTGACTTCCAAGTCAGCCATATTGCATGGGGGACATTGTGCTGGTTGCCATGTTGTATAGGTGACTTCCAAGTGAGCCATATTGCTTGGGGGACATTGTGCTGGTTGTGTTGTATAGGTGACTTCCAAGTCAGCCATATTGCATGGGGGACATTGTGCTGGTTGTCTTGTATAGGTGACTTTCAAGTCAGCCGTGTTGCATGGGGGACATTGTGCTGGTGGCCATGTACTATAGGTGACTTCCAAGTCAGCCATATTGCATGGGGGACATTGTGCTGGTTGCCATGTTGTATAGGTGACTTCCAAGTGAGCCATATTGCTTGGGGGACATTGTGCTGGTTGCCATGTTGTATAGGTGACTTCCAAGTCAGCCATATTGCATGGGGACATTGTGCTGGTTGTCTTGTATAGGTGACTTCCAAGTCAGCCATATTGCTTGGGGGACATTGTGCTGGTGGCCATGTTGTATAGGTGACTTCCAAGTCAGCCATATTGCTTGGGGGACATTGTGCTGGTTGCCATGTTCTATAGGTGACTTCCAAGTCAGCCATTTTGCATGGGGGACATTGTGCTGGTTGTGTTGTATAGGTGAGTTCCAAGTCAGCCATATTGCATGGGGGACATTGTGCTGGTTGTGTTGTATAGGTGACTTCCAAGTCAGCCATATTGCATGGGGGACATTGTGCTGGTTGCCATGTTGTATAGGTGACTTCCAAGTGAGCCATATTGCTTGGGGGACATTGTGCTGGTTTGCCATGTTGTATAGGTGACTTCCAAGTCAGCCATATTGCATGGGGGACATTGTGCTGGTGGCCATGTTCTATAGGTGACTTCCAAGTCAGCCATATTGCATGGGGACATTGTGCTGGTTGTCTTGTATAGGTGACTTCCAAGTCAGCCATATTGCATGGGGGACATTGTGCTGGTTGCCATGTTGTATAGGTGACTTCCAAGTGAGCCATATTGCTTGGGGGACATTGTGCTGGTTGCCATGTTGTATAGGTGACTTCCAAGTCAGCCATATTGCATGGGGGACATTGTGCTGGTGGCCATGTTCTATAGGTGACTTCCAAGTCAGCCATATTGCATGGGGACATTGTGCTGGTTGTCTTGTATAGGTGACTTCCAAGTCAGCCATATTGCATGGGGGACATTGTGCTGGTTGCCATGTTGTATAGGTGACTTCCAAGTCAGCCATATTGCATGGGGGACATTGTGCTGGTTGCCATGTTGTATAGGTGACTTCCAAGTCAGCCATATTGCATGGGGGACATTGTGCTGGTTGTGTTGTATAGGTGACTTCCAAGTCAGCCATATTGCTTGGGGGACATTGTGCTGGTGGCCATGTTGTATAGGTGACTTCCAAGTCAGCCATATTGCTTGGGGGACATTGTGCTGGTTGCCATGTTCTATAGGTGACTTCCAAGTCAGCCATATTGCATGGGGGACATTGTGCTGGTTGTGTTGTATAGGTGAGTTCCAAGTCAGCCATATTGCATGGGGGACATTGTGCTGGTTGTGTTGTATAGGTGACTTCCAAGTCAGCCATATTGCATGGGGGACATTGTGCTGGTTGCCATGTTGTATAGGTGACTTCCAAGTGAGCCATATTGCTTGGGGGACATTGTGCTGGTTGCCATGTTGTATAGGTGACTTCCAAGTCAGCCATATTGCATGGGGGACATTGTGCTGGTGGCCATGTTCTATAGGTGACTTCCAAGTCAGCCATATTGCATGGGGACATTGTGCTGGTTGTCTTGTATAGGTGACTTCCAAGTCAGCCATATTGCATGGGGGACATTGTGCTGGTTGCCATGTTGTATAGGTGACTTCCAAGTCAGCCATATTGCATGGGGGACATTGTGCTGGTTGTGTTGTATAGGTGTCTTCCAAGTCAGCCATATTGCTTGGGGGACATTGTGCTGGTGGCCATGTCGTATAGGTGACTTCCAAGTCAGCCATATTGCTTGGGGGACATTGTGCTGGTTGCCATGTTCTATAGGTGACTTCCAAGTCAGCCATATTGCATGGGGGACATTGTGCTGGTTGTGTTGTATAGGTGACTTCCAAGTCAGCCATATTGCTTGAGGGACATTGTGCTGGTGGCCATGTTGTATACGTGACTTCCAAGTCAGCCATATTGCTTGGGGGACATTGTGCTGGTTGCCATGTTCTATAGGTGACTTCCAAGTCAGCCATATTGCATGGGGGACATTGTGCTGGTTGTGTTGTATAGGTGACTTCCAAGTCAGCCATATTGCATGGGGGACATTGTGCTGGTTGTGTTGTATAGGTGACTTCCAAGTCAGCCATATTGCATGGGGGACATTGTGCTGGTTGTATTGCATAGGTGACTTCCAAGTCAGCCATATTGCATGGGGGACATTGTGCTGGTTGCCATGTTGTATAGGTGACTTCCAAGTCAGCCATATTGCATGGGGGACATTGTGCTGGTTGTGTTGTATAGGTGACTTCCAAATCAGCCATATTGCATGGGGAACATTGTGCTGGTTGTATTGTATAGGTGACTTCCAAGTCAGCCATATTGCATGGGGGACATTGTGCTGGTTGTCTTGTATAGGTGACTTCCAAGTCAGCCATATTGCTTGGGGGACATTGTGCTGGTTGTATTGTATAGGTGACTTCCAAGTCAGCCATATTGCATGGGGGACATTGTGCTGGTTGCCATGTTGTATAGGTGACTTCCAAGTCAGCCATATTGCATGGGGGACATTGTGCTGGTGGCCATGTTCTATAGGTGACTTCCAAGTCAGCCATATTGCATGGGGGACATTGTGCTGGTTGCCATGTTGTATAGGTGACTTCCAAGTCAGCCATATTGCTTGGGGGACATTGTGCTGGTTGCCATGTTGTATAGGTGACTTCCAAGTCAGCCATATTGCCTGGGGGACATTGTGCTGGTTGTATTGTATAGGTGACTTCCAAGTCAGCCATATTGCATGGGGGACATTGTGCTGGTTGCCATGTTGTATAGGTGACTTCCAAGTCAGCCATATTGCATGGGGGACATTGTGCTGGTTGCCATGTTGTATAGGTGACTTCCAAGTGAGCCATATTGCTTGGGGGACATTGTGCTGGTTGTGTTGTATAGGTGACTTCCAAGTCAGCCATATTGCATGGGGGACATTGTGCTGGTTGTCTTGTATAGGTGACTTTCAAGTCAGCCGTGTTGCATGGGGGACATTGTGCTGGTGGCCATGTACTATAGGTGACTTCCAAGTCAGCCATATTGCATGGGGGACATTGTGCTGGTTGCGATGTTGTATAGGTGACTTCCAAGTGAGCCATATTGCTTGGGGGACATAGTGCTGGTTGCCATGTTGTATAGGTGACTTCCAAGTCAGCTATATTGCATGGGGGACATTGTGCTGGTGGCCATGTTCTATAGGTGACTTCCAAGTCAGCCATATTGCATGGGGACATTGTGCTGGTTGTCTTGTATAGGTGACTTCCAAGTCAGCCATATTGCATGGGGGACATTGTGCTGGTTGCCATGTTGTATAGGTGACTTCCAAGTCAGCCATATTGCATGGGGGACATTGTGCTGGTTGTGTTGTATAGGTGACTTCCAAGTCAGCCATATTGCATGGGGGACATTGTGCTGGTTGCCATGTTGTATAGGTGACTTCCAAGTGAGCCATATTGCTTGGGGGACATTGTGCTGGTTGCCATGTTCTATAGGTGACTTCCAAGTCAGCCATATTGCATGGGGGACATTGTGCTGGTGGCCATGTTCTATAGGTGACTTCCAAGTCAGCCATATTGCATGGGGACATTGTGCTGGTTGTCTTGTATAGGTGACTTCCAAGTCAGCCATATTGCATGGGGGACATTGTGCTGGTTGCCATGTTGTATAGGTGACTTCCAAGTCAGCCATATTGCATGGGGGACATTGTGCTGGTTGCCATGTTGTATAGGTGACTTCCAAGTCAGCCATATTGCATGGGGACATTGTGCTGGTTGTCTTGTATAGGTGACTTTCAAGTCAGCCGTGTTGCATGGGGGACATTGTGCTGGTGGCCATGTACTATAGGTGACTTCCAAGTCAGCCATATTGCATGGGGGACATTGTGCTGGTTGCCATGTTGTATAGGTGACTTCCAAGTGAGCCATATTGCTTGGGGGACATTGTGCTGGTTGCCATGTTGTATAGGTGACTTCCAAGTCAGCCATATTGCATGGGGACATTGTGCTGGTTGTCTTGTATAGGTGACTTCCAAGTCAGCCATATTGCTTGGGGGACATTGTGCTGGTGGCCATGTTGTATAGGTGACTTCCAAGTCAGCCATATTGCTTGGGGGACATTGTGCTGGTTGCCATGTTCTATAGGTGACTTCCAAGTCAGCCATATTGCATGGGGGACATTGTGCTGGTTGTGTTGTATAGGTGACTTCCAAGTCAGCCATATTGCATGGGGGACATTGTGCTGGTTGTGTTGTATAGGTGACTTCCAAGTCAGCCATATTGCATGGGGGACATTGTGCTGGTTGTATTGCATAGGTGACTTCCAAGTCAGCCATATTGCATGGGGGACATTGTGCTGGTTGCCATGTTGTATAGGTGACTTCCAAGTCAGCCATATTGCATGGGGGACATTGTGCTGGTTGCCATGTTGTATAGGTGACTTCCAAGTCAGCCATATTGCATGGGGGACATTGTGCTGGTGGCCATGTTCTATAGGTGACTTCCAAGTCAGCCATATTGCATGGGGGACATTGTGCTGGTTGCCATGTTGCATAGGTGACTTCCAAGTCAGCCATATTGCTTGGGGGACATTGTGCTGGTTGCCATGTTGTATAGGTGACTTCCAAGTCAGCCATATTGCCTGGGGGACATTGTGCTGGTTGTATTGTATAGGTGACTTCCAAGTCAGCCATATTGCATGGGGGACATTGTGCTGGTTGCCATGTTGTATAGGTGACTTCCAAGTCAGCCATATTGCATGGGGGACATTGTGCTGGTTGCCATGTTGTATAGGTGACTTCCAAGTGAGCCATATTGCTTGGGGGACATTGTGCTGGTTGTGTTGTATAGGTGACTTCCAAGTCAGCCATATTGCATGGGGGACATTGTGCTGGTTGTCTTGTATAGGTGACTTTCAAGTCAGCCGTGTTGCATGGGGGACATTGTGCTGGTGGCCATGTACTATAGGTGACTTCCAAGTCAGCCATATTGCATGGGGGACATTGTGCTGGTTGCCATGTTGTATAGGTGACTTCCAAGTGAGCCATATTGCTTGGGGGACATTGTGCTGGTTGCCATGTTGTATAGGTGACTTCCAAGTCAGCCATATTGCATGGGGACATTGTGCTGGTTGTCTTGTATAGGTGACTTCCAAGTCAGCCATATTGCTTGGGGGACATTGTGCTGGTGGCCATGTTGTATAGGTGACTTCCAAGTCAGCCATATTGCTTGGGGGACATTGTGCTGGTTGCCATGTTCTATAGGTGACTTCCAAGTCAGCCATATTGCATGGGGGACATTGTGCTGGTTGTGTTGTATAGGTGAGTTCCAAGTCAGCCATATTGCATGGGGGACATTGTGCTGGTTGTGTTGTATAGGTGACTTCCAAGTGAGCCATATTGCTTGGGGGACATTGTGCTGGTTTGCCATGTTGTATAGGTGACTTCCAAGTCAGCCATATTGCATGGGGGACATTGTGCTGGTGGCCATGTTCTATAGGTGACTTCCAAGTCAGCCATATTGCATGGGGACATTGTGCTGGTTGTCTTGTATAGGTGACTTCCAAGTCAGCCATATTGCATGGGGGACATTGTGCTGGTTGCCATGTTGTATAGGTGACTTCCAAGTGAGCCATATTGCTTGGGGGACATTGTGCTGGTTGCCATGTTGTATAGGTGACTTCCAAGTCAGCCATATTGCATGGGGGACATTGTGCTGGTGGCCATGTTCTATAGGTGACTTCCAAGTCAGCCATATTGCATGGGGACATTGTGCTGGTTGTCTTGTATAGGTGACTTCCAAGTCAGCCATATTGCATGGGGGACATTGTGCTGGTTGCCATGTTGTATAGGTGACTTCCAAGTCAGCCATATTGCATGGGGGACATTGTGCTGGTTGCCATGTTGTATAGGTGACTTCCAAGTCAGCCATATTGCATGGGGGACATTGTGCTGGTTGTGTTGTATAGGTGACTTCCAAGTCAGCCATATTGCTTGGGGGACATTGTGCTGGTGGCCATGTTGTATAGGTGACTTCCAAGTCAGCCATATTGCTTGGGGGACATTGTGCTGGTTGCCATGTTCTATAGGTGACTTCCAAGTCAGCCATATTGCATGGGGGACATTGTGCTGGTTGTTTTGTATAGGTGAGTTCCAAGTCAGCCATATTGCATGGGGGACATTGTGCTGGTTGTGTTGTATAGGTGACTTCCAAGTCAGCCATATTGCATGGGGGACATTGTGCTGGTTGCCATGTTGTATAGGTGACTTCCAAGTGAGCCATATTGCTTGGGGGACATTGTGCTGGTTGCCATGTTGTATAGGTGACTTCCAAGTCAGCCATATTGCATGGGGGACACTGTGCTGGTGGCCATGTTCTATAGGTGACTTCCAAGTCAGCCATATTGCATGGGGACTTTGTGCTGGTTGTCTTGTATAGGTGACTTCCAAGTCAGCCATATTGCATGGGGGACAATGTGCTGGTTGCCATGTTGTATAGGTGACTTCCAAGTCAGCCATATTGCATGGGGGACATTGTGCTGGTTGTGTTGTATAGGTGTCTTCCAAGTCAGCCATATTGCTTGGGGGACATTGTGCTGGTGGCCATGTTGTATAGGTGACTTCCAAGTCAGCCATATTGCTTGGGGGACATTGTGCTGGTTGCCATGTTCTATAGGTGACTTCCAAGTCAGCCATATTGCATGGGGGACATTGTGCTGGTTGTGTTGTATAGGTGACTTCCAAGTCAGCCATATTGCTTGAGGGACATTGTGCTGGTGGCCATGTTGTATAGGTGACTTCCAAGTCAGCCATATTGCTTGGGGGACATTGTGCTGGTTGCCATGTTCTATAGGTGACTTCCAAGTCAGCCATATTGCATGGGGGACATTGTGCTGGTTGTGTTGTATAGGTGACTTCTAAGTCAGCCATATTGCATGGGGGACATTGTGCTGGTTGTGTTGTATAGGTGACTTCCAAGTCAGCCATATTGCATGGGGGACATTGTGCTGGTTGTATTGCATAGGTGACTTCCAAGTCAGCCATATTGCATGGGGGACATTGTGCTGGTTGCCATGTTGTATAGGTGACTTCCAAGTCAGCCATATTGCATGGGGGACATTGTGCTGGTTGTGTTGTATAGGTGACTTCCAAATCAGCCATATTGCATGGGGAACATTGTGCTGGTTGTATTGTATAGGTGACTTCCAAGTCAGCCTTATTGCATGGGGGACATTGTGCTGGTTGTCTTGTATAGGTGACTTCCAAGTCAGCCATATTGCTTGGGGGACATTGTGCTGGTTGTATTGTATAGGTGACTTCCAAGTCAGCCATATTGCATGGGGGACATTGTGCTGGTTGCCATGTTGTATAGGTGACTTCCAAGTCAGCCATATTGCATGGGGGACATTGTGCTGGTGGCCATGTTCTATAGGTGACTTCCAAGTCAGCCATATTGCATGGGGGACATTGTGCTGGTTGCCATGTTGTATAGGTGACTTCCAAGTCAGCCATATTGCTTGGGGGACATTGTGCTGGTTGCCATGTTGTATAGGTGACTTCCAAGTCAGCCATATTGCCTGGGGGACATTGTGCTGGTTGTATTGTATAGGTGACTTCCAAGTCAGCCATATTGCATGGGGGACATTGTGCTGGTTGCCATGTTGTATAGGTGACTTCCAAGTCAGCCATATTGCATGGGGGACATTGTGCTGGTTGCCATGTTGTATAGGTGACTTCCAAGTGAGCCATATTGCTTGGGGGACATTGTGATGGTTGTGTTGTATAGGTGACTTCCAAGTCAGCCATATTGCATGGGGGACATTGTGCTGGTTGTCTTGTATAGGTGACTTTCAAGTCAGCCGTGTTGCATGGGGGACATTGTGCTGGTGGCCATGTACTATAGGTGACTTCCAAGTCAGCCATATTGCATGGGGGACATTGTGCTGGTTGCCATGTTGTATAGGTGACTTCCAAGTGAGCCATATTGCTTGGGGGACATTGTGCTGGTTGCCATGTTGTATAGGTGACTTCCAAGTCAGCCATATTGCATGGGGGACATTGTGCTGGTGGCCATGTTCTATAGGTGACTTCCAAGTCAGCCATATTGCATGGGGACATTGTGCTGGTTGTCTTGTATAGGTGACTTCCAAGTCAGCCATATTGCATGGGGGACATTGTGCTGGTTGCCATGTTGTATAGGTGACTTCCAAGTCAGCCATATTGCATGGGGGACATTGTGCTGTTTGCCATGTTGTATAGGTGACTTCCAAGTCAGCCATATTGCATGGGGGACATTGTGCTGGTTGCCATGTTGTATAGGTGACTTCCAAGTCAGCCATATTGCATGGGGGACATTGTGCTGGTTGTGTTGTATAGGTGACTTCCAAATCAGCCATATTGCATGGGGAACATTGTGCTGGTTGTATTGTATAGGTGACTTCCAAGTCAGCCTTATTGCATGGGGGACATTGTGCTGGTTGTCTTGTATAGGTGACTTCCAAGTCAGCCATATTGCTTGGGGGACATTGTGCTGGTTGTATTGTATAGGTGACTTCCAAGTCAGCCATATTGCATGGGGGACATTGTGCTGGTTGCCATGTTGTATAGGTGACTTCCAAGTCAGCCATATTGCATGGGGGACATTGTGCTGGTGGCCATGTTCTATAGGTGACTTCCAAGTCAGCCATATTGCATGGGGGACATTGTGCTGGTTGCCATGTTGTATAGGTGACTTCCAAGTCAGCCATATTGCTTGGGGGACATTGTGCTGGTTGCCATGTTGTATAGGTGACTTCCAAGTCAGCCATATTGCCTGGGGGACATTGTGCTGGTTGTATTGTATAGGTGACTTCCAAGTCAGCCATATTGCATGGGGGACATTGTGCTGGTTGCCATGTTGTATAGGTGACTTCCAAGTCAGCCATATTGCATGGGGGACATTGTGCTGGTTGCCATGTTGTATAGGTGACTTCCAAGTGAGCCATATTGCTTGGGGGACATTGTGATGGTTGTGTTGTATAGGTGACTTCCAAGTCAGCCATATTGCATGGGGGACATTGTGCTGGTTGTCTTGTATAGGTGACTTTCAAGTCAGCCGTGTTGCATGGGGGACATTGTGCTGGTGGCCATGTACTATAGGTGACTTCCAAGTCAGCCATATTGCATGGGGGACATTGTGCTGGTTGCCATGTTGTATAGGTGACTTCCAAGTGAGCCATATTGCTTGGGGGACATTGTGCTGGTTGCCATGTTGTATAGGTGACTTCCAAGTCAGCCATATTGCATGGGGGACATTGTGCTGGTGGCCATGTTCTATAGGTGACTTCCAAGTCAGCCATATTGCATGGGGACATTGTGCTGGTTGTCTTGTATAGGTGACTTCCAAGTCAGCCATATTGCATGGGGGACATTGTGCTGGTTGCCATGTTGTATAGGTGACTTCCAAGTCAGCCATATTGCATGGGGGACATTGTGCTGTTTGCCATGTTGTATAGGTGACTTCCAAGTCAGCCATATTGCATGGGGGACATTGTGCTGGTTGTGTTGTATAGGTGACTTCCAAGTCAGCCATATTGCTTGGGGGACATTGTGCTGGTGGCCATGTTGTATAGGTGACTTCCAAGTCAGCCATATTGCTTGGGGGACATTGTGCTGGTTGCCATGTTCTATAGGTGACTTCCAAGTCAGCCATATTGCATGGGGGACATTGTGCTGGTTGTGTTGTATAGGTGAGTTCCAAGTCAGCCATATTGCATGGGGGACATTGTGCTGGTTGTGTTGTATAGGTGACTTCCAAGTCAGCCATATTGCATGGGTGGACATTGTGCTGGTTGCCATGTTGTATAGGTGACTTCCAAGTGAGCCATATTGCTTGGGGGACATTGTGCTGGTTGCCATGTTGTATAGGTGACTTCCAAGTCAGCCATATTGCATGGGGGACATTGTGCTGGTGGCCATGTTCTATAGGTGACTTCCAAGTCAGCCATATTGCATGGGGACATTGTGCTGGTTGTCTTGTATAGGTGACTTCCAAGTCAGCCATATTGCATGGGGGACATTGTGCTGGTTGCCATGTTGTATAGGTGACTTCCAAGTCAGCCATATTGCATGGGGGACATTGTGCTGGTTGCCATGTTGTATAGGTGACTTCCAAGTCAGCCATATTGCATGGGGGACATTGTGCTGGTTGTGTTGTATAGGTGACTTCCAAGTCAGCCATATTGCTTGGGGGACATTGTGCTGGTGGCCATGTTGTATAGGTGACTTCCAAGTCAGCCATATTGCTTGGGGGACATTGTGCTGGTTGCCATGTTCTATAGGTGACTTCCAAGTCAGCCATATTGCATGGGGGACATTGTGCTGGTTGTGTTGTATAGGTGACTTCCAAGTCAGCCATATTGCATGGGGGACATTGTGCTGGTTGTGTTGTATAGGTGACTTCCAAGTCAGCCATATTGCATGGGGGATATTGTGCTGGTTGTATTGCATAGGTGACTTCCAAGTCGGCCATATTGCATGGGGGACATTGTGCTGGTTGCCATGTTGTATAGGTGACTTCCAAGTCAGCCATATTGCATGGGGGACATTGTGCTGGTTGTGTTGTATAGGTGACTTCCAAATCAGCCATATTGCATGGGGAACATTGTGCTGGTTGTATTGTATAGGTGACTTCGAAGTCAGCCATATTGCATGGGGGACATTGTGCTGGTGGCCATGTTCTATAGGTGACTTCCAAGTTAGCCATATTGCATGGGGACATTGTGCTGGTTGTCTTGTATAGGTGACTTCCAAGTCAGCCATATTGCATGGGGGACATTGTGCTGGTTGCCATGTTGTATAGGTGACTTCCAAGTCAGCCATATTGCATGGGGGACATTGTGCTGGTTGCCATGTTGTATAGGTGACTTCCAAGTCAGCCATATTGCATGGGGGACATTGTGCTGGTTGTGTTGTATAGGTGACTTCCAAGTCAGCCATATTGCTTGGGGGACATTGTGCTGGTGGCCATGTTGTATAGGTGACTTCCAAGTCAGCCATATTGCTTGGGGGACATTGTGCTGGTTGCCATGTTCTATAGGTGACTTCCAAGTCAGCCATATTGCATGGGGGACATTGTGCTGGTTGTGTTGTATAGGTGAGTTCCAAGTCAGCCATATTGCATGGGGGACATTGTGCTGGTTGTGTTGTATAGGTGACTTCCAAGTCAGCCATATTGCATGGGGGACATTGTGCTGGTTGCCATGTTGTATAGGTGACTTCCAAGTGAGCCATATTGCTTGGGGGACATTGTGCTGGTTGCCATGTTGTATAGGTGACTTCCAAGTCAGCCATATTGCATGGGGGACATTGTGCTGGTGGCCATGTTCTATAGGTGACTTCCAAGTCAGCCATATTGCATGGGGACATTGTGCTGGTTGTCTTGTATAGGTGACTTCCAAGTCAGCCATATTGCATGGGGGACATTGTGCTGGTTGCCATGTTGGATAGGTGACTTCCAAGTCAGCCATATTGCATGGGGGACATTGTGCTGGTTGCCATGTTGTATAGGTGACTTCCAAGTCAGCCATATTGCATGGGGGACATTGTGCTGGTTGTGTTGTATAGGTGACTTCCAAGTCAGCCATATTGCTTGGGGGACATTGTGCTGGTGGCCATGTTGTATAGGTGACTTCCAAGTCAGCCATATTGCTTGGGCGACATTGTGCTGGTTGCCATGTTCTATAGGTGACTTCCAAGTCAGCCATATTGCATGGGGGACATTGTGCTGGTTGTGTTGTATAGGTGACTTCCAAGTCAGCCATATTGCATGGGGGACATTGTGCTGGTTGTGTTGTATAGGTGACTTCCAAGTCAGCCATATTGCATGGGGGACATTGTGCTGGTTGTATTGCATAGGTGACTTCCAAGTCAGCCATATTGCATGGGGGACATTGTGCTGGTTGCCATGTTGTATAGGTGACTTCCAAGTCAGCCATATTGCATGGGGGACATTGTGCTGGTTGTGTTGTATAGGTTACTTCCAAATCAGCCATATTGCATGGGGAACATTGTGCTGGTTGTATTGTATAGGTGACTTCCAAGTCAGCCATATTGCATGGGGGACATTGTGCTGGTTGTCTTGTATAGGTGACTTCCAAGTCAGCCATATTGCTTGGGGGACATTGTGCTGGTTGTATTGTATAGGTGACTTCCAAGTCAGCCATATTGCATGGGGGACATTGTGCTGGTTGCCATGTTGTATAGGTGACTTCCAAGTCAGCCATATTGCATGGGAGACATTGTGCTGGTGGCCATGTTCTATAGGTGACTTCCAAGTCAGCCATATTGCATGGGGGACATTGTGCTGGTTGCCATGTTGTATAGGTGACTTCCAAGTCAGCCATATTGCTTGGGGGACATTGTGCTGGTTGCCATGTTGTATAGGTGACTTCCAAGTCAGCCATATTGCATGGGGGACATTGTGCTGGTTGTGTTGTATAGGTGACTTCCAAATCAGCCATATTGCATGGGGAACATTGTGCTGGTTGTATTGTATAGGTGACTTCGAAGTCAGCCATATTGCATGGGGGACATTGTGCTGGTGGCCATGTTCTATAGGTGACTTCCAAGTTAGCCATATTGCATGGGGACATTGTGCTGGTTGTCTTGTATAGGTGACTTCCAAGTCAGCCATATTGCATGGGGGACATTGTGCTGGTTGCCATGTTGTATAGGTGACTTCCAAGTCAGCCATATTGCATGGGGGACATTGTGCTGGTTGCCATGTTGTATAGGTGACTTCCAAGTCAGCCATATTGCATGGGGGACATTGTGCTGGTTGTGTTGTATAGGTGACTTCCAAGTCAGCCATATTGCTTGGGGGACATTGTGCTGGTGGCCATGTTGTATAGGTGACTTCCAAGTCAGCCATATTGCTTGGGGGACATTGTGCTGGTTGCCATGTTCTATAGGTGACTTCCAAGTCAGCCATATTGCATGGGGGACATTGTGCTGGTTGTGTTGTATAGGTGAGTTCCAAGTCAGCCATATTGCATGGGGGACATTGTGCTGGTTGTGTTGTATAGGTGACTTCCAAGTCAGCCATATTGCATGGGGGACATTGTGCTGGTTGCCATGTTGTATAGGTGACTTCCAAGTGAGCCATATTGCTTGGGGGACATTGTGCTGGTTGCCATGTTGTATAGGTGACTTCCAAGTCAGCCATATTGCATGGGGGACATTGTGCTGGTGGCCATGTTCTATAGGTGACTTCCAAGTCAGCCATATTGCATGGGGACATTGTGCTGGTTGTCTTGTATAGGTGACTTCCAAGTCAGCCATATTGCATGGGGGACATTGTGCTGGTTGCCATGTTGGATAGGTGACTTCCAAGTCAGCCATATTGCATGGGGGACATTGTGCTGGTTGCCATGTTGTATAGGTGACTTCCAAGTCAGCCATATTGCATGGGGGACATTGTGCTGGTTGTGTTGTATAGGTGACTTCCAAGTCAGCCATATTGCTTGGGGGACATTGTGCTGGTGGCCATGTTGTATAGGTGACTTCCAAGTCAGCCATATTGCTTGGGCGACATTGTGCTGGTTGCCATGTTCTATAGGTGACTTCCAAGTCAGCCATATTGCATGGGGGACATTGTGCTGGTTGTGTTGTATAGGTGACTTCCAAGTCAGCCATATTGCATGGGGGACATTGTGCTGGTTGTGTTGTATAGGTGACTTCCAAGTCAGCCATATTGCATGGGGGACATTGTGCTGGTTGTATTGCATAGGTGACTTCCAAGTCAGCCATATTGCATGGGGGACATTGTGCTGGTTGCCATGTTGTATAGGTGACTTCCAAGTCAGCCATATTGCATGGGGGACATTGTGCTGGTTGTGTTGTATAGGTTACTTCCAAATCAGCCATATTGCATGGGGAACATTGTGCTGGTTGTATTGTATAGGTGACTTCCAAGTCAGCCATATTGCATGGGGGACATTGTGCTGGTTGTCTTGTATAGGTGACTTCCAAGTCAGCCATATTGCTTGGGGGACATTGTGCTGGTTGTATTGTATAGGTGACTTCCAAGTCAGCCATATTGCATGGGGGACATTGTGCTGGTTGCCATGTTGTATAGGTGACTTCCAAGTCAGCCATATTGCATGGGAGACATTGTGCTGGTGGCCATGTTCTATAGGTGACTTCCAAGTCAGCCATATTGCATGGGGGACATTGTGCTGGTTGCCATGTTGTATAGGTGACTTCCAAGTCAGCCATATTGCTTGGGGGACATTGTGCTGGTTGCCATGTTGTATAGGTGACTTCCAAGTCAGCCATATTGCCTGGGGGACATTGTGCTGGTTGTATTGTATAGGTGACTTCCAAGTCAGCCATATTGCATGGGGGACATTGTGCTGGTTGCCATGTTGTATAGGTGACTTCCAAGTCAGCCATATTGCATGGGGGACATTGTGCTGGTTGCCATGTTGTATAGGTGACTTCCAAGTGAGCCATATTGCTTGGGGGACATTGTGCTGGTTGTGTTGTATAGGTGACTTCCAAGTCAGCCATATTGCATGGGGGACATTGTGCTGGTTGTCTTGTATAGGTGACTTTCAAGTCAGCCGTGTTGCATGGGGGACATTGTGCTGGTGGCCATGTACTATAGGTGACTTCCAAGTCAGCCATATTGCATGGGGGACATTGTGCTGGTTGCCATGTTGTATAGGTGACTTCCAAGTCAGCCATATTGCATGGGGGACATTGTGCTGGTTGTGTTGTATAGGTGACTTCCAAGTCAGCCATATTGCTTGGGGGACATTGTGCTGGTGGCCATGTTGTATAGGTGACTTCCAAGTCAGCCATATTGCTTGGGGGACATTGTGCTGGTTGCCATGTTCTATAGGTGACTTCCAAGTCAGCCATATTGCATGGGGGACATTGTGCTGGTTGTGTTGTATAGGTGACTTCCAAGTCAGCCATATTGCATGGGGGACATTGTGCTGGTTGTGTTGTATAGGTGACTTCCAAGTCAGCCATATTGCATGTGGGACATTGTGCTGGTTGTATTGCATAGGTGACTTCCAAGTCGGCCATATTGCATGGGGGACATTGTGCTGGTTGCCATGTTGTATAGGTGACTTCCAAGTCAGCCATATTGCATGGGGGACATTGTGCTGGTTGTGTTGTATAGGTGACTTCCAAATCAGCCATATTGCATGGGGAACATTGTGATGGTTGTATTGTATAGGTGACTTCCAAGTCAGCCATATTGCATGGGGGACATTGTGCTGGTGGCCATGTTCTATAGGTGACTTCCAAGTTAGCCATATTGCATGGGGACATTGTGCTGGTTGTCTTGTATAGGTGACTTCCAAGTCAGCCATATTGCATGGGGGACATTGTGCTGGTTGCCATGTTGTATAGGTGACTTCCAAGTCAGCCATATTGCATGGGGGACATTGTGCTGGTTGCCATGTTGTATAGGTGACTTCCAAGTCAGCCATATTGCATGGGGGACATTGTGCTGGTTGTGTTGTATAGGTGACTTCCAAGTCAGCCATATTGCTTGGGGGACATTGTGCTGGTGGCCATGTTGTATAGGTGACTTCCAAGTCAGCCATATTGCTTGGGGGACATTGTGCTGGTTGCCATGTTCTATAGGTGACTTCCAAGTCAGCCATATTGCATGGGGGACATTGTGCTGGTTGTGTTGTATAGGTGAGTTCCAAGTCAGCCATATTGCATGGGGGACATTGTGCTGGTTGTGTTGTATAGGTGACTTCCAAGTCAGCCATATTGCATGGGGGACATTGTGCTGGTTGCCATGTTGTATAGGTGACTTCCAAGTGAGCCATATTGCTTGGGGGACATTGTGCTGGTTGCCATGTTGTATAGGTGACTTCCAAGTCAGCCATATTGCATGGGGGACATTGTGCTGGTGGCCATGTTCTATAGGTGACTTCCAAGTCAGCCATATTGCATGGGGACATTGTGCTGGTTGTCTTGTATAGGTGACTTCCAAGTCAGCCATATTGCATGGGGGACATTGTGCTGGTTGCCATGTTGGATAGGTGACTTCCAAGTCAGCCATATTGCATGGGGGACATTGTGCTGGTTGCCATGTTGTATAGGTGACTTCCAAGTCAGCCATATTGCATGGGGGACATTGTGCTGGTTGTGTTGTATAGGTGACTTCCAAGTCAGCCATATTGCTTGGGGGACATTGTGCTGGTGGCCATGTTGTATAGGTGACTTCCAAGTCAGCCATATTGCTTGGGCGACATTGTGCTGGTTGCCATGTTCTATAGGTGACTTCCAAGTCAGCCATATTGCATGGGGGACATTGTGCTGGTTGTGTTGTATAGGTGACTTCCAAGTCAGCCATATTGCATGGGGGACATTGTGCTGGTTGTGTTGTATAGGTGACTTCCAAGTCAGCCATATTGCATGGGGGACATTGTGCTGGTTGTATTGCATAGGTGACTTCCAAGTCAGCCATATTGCATGGGGGACATTGTGCTGGTTGCCATGTTGTATAGGTGACTTCCAAGTCAGCCATATTGCATGGGGGACATTGTGCTGGTTGTGTTGTATAGGTTACTTCCAAATCAGCCATATTGCATGGGGAACATTGTGCTGGTTGTATTGTATAGGTGACTTCCAAGTCAGCCATATTGCATGGGGGACATTGTGCTGGTTGTCTTGTATAGGTGACTTCCAAGTCAGCCATATTGCTTGGGGGACATTGTGCTGGTTGTATTGTATAGGTGACTTCCAAGTCAGCCATATTGCATGGGGGACATTGTGCTGGTTGCCATGTTGTATAGGTGACTTCCAAGTCAGCCATATTGCATGGGAGACATTGTGCTGGTGGCCATGTTCTATAGGTGACTTCCAAGTCAGCCATATTGCATGGGGGACATTGTGCTGGTTGCCATGTTGTATAGGTGACTTCCAAGTCAGCCATATTGCTTGGGGGACATTGTGCTGGTTGCCATGTTGTATAGGTGACTTCCAAGTCAGCCATATTGCCTGGGGGACATTGTGCTGGTTGTATTGTATAGGTGACTTCCAAGTCAGCCATATTGCATGGGGGACATTGTGCTGGTTGCCATGTTGTATAGGTGACTTCCAAGTCAGCCATATTGCATGGGGGACATTGTGCTGGTTGCCATGTTGTATAGGTGACTTCCAAGTGAGCCATATTGCTTGGGGGACATTGTGCTGGTTGTGTTGTATAGGTGACTTCCAAGTCAGCCATATTGCATGGGGGACATTGTGCTGGTTGTCTTGTATAGGTGACTTTCAAGTCAGCCGTGTTGCATGGGGGACATTGTGCTGGTGGCCATGTACTATAGGTGACTTCCAAGTCAGCCATATTGCATGGGGGACATTGTGCTGGTTGCCATGTTGTATAGGTGACTTCCAAGTCAGCCATATTGCATGGGGGACATTGTGCTGGTTGTGTTGTATAGGTGACTTCCAAGTCAGCCATATTGCTTGGGGGACATTGTGCTGGTGGCCATGTTGTATAGGTGACTTCCAAGTCAGCCATATTGCTTGGGGGACATTGTGCTGGTTGCCATGTTCTATAGTTGACTTCCAAGTCAGCCATATTGCATGGGGGACATTGTGCTGGTTGTGTTGTATAGGTGACTTCCAAGTCAGCCATATTGCATGGGGGACATTGTGCTGGTTGTGTTGTATAGGTGACTTCCAAGTCAGCCATATTGCATGTGGGACATTGTGCTGGTTGTATTGCATAGGTGACTTCCAAGTCGGCCATATTGCATGGGGGACATTGTGCTGGTTGCCATGTTGTATAGGTGACTTCCAAGTCAGCCATATTGCATGGGGGACATTGTGCTGGTTGTGTTGTATAGGTGACTTCCAAATCAGCCATATTGCATGGGGAACATTGTGATGGTTGTATTGTATAGGTGACTTCCAAGTCAGCCATATTGCATGGGGGACATTGTGCTGGTGGCCATGTTCTATAGGTGACTTCCAAGTTAGCCATATTGCATGGGGACATTGTGCTGGTTGTCTTGTATAGGTGACTTCCAAGTCAGCCATATTGCATGGGGGACATTGTGCTGGTTGCCATGTTGTATAGGTGACTTCCAAGTCAGCCATATTGCATGGGGGACATTGTGCTGGTTGCCATGTTGTATAGGTGACTTCCAAGTCAGCCATATTGCATGGGGGACATTGTGCTGGTTGTGTTGTATAGGTGACTTCCAAGTCAGCCATATTGCTTGGGGGACATTGTGCTGGTGGCCATGTTGTATAGGTGACTTCCAAGTCAGCCATATTGCTTGGGGGACATTGTGCTGGTTGCCATGTTCTATAGGTGACTTCCAAGTCAGCCATATTGCATGGGGGACATTGTGCTGGTTGTGTTGTATAGGTGAGTTCCAAGTCAGCCATATTGCATGGGGGACATTGTGCTGGTTGTGTTGTATAGGTGACTTCCAAGTCAGCCATATTGCATGGGGGACATTGTGCTGGTTGCCATGTTGTATAGGTGACTTCCAAGTGAGCCATATTGCTTGGGGGACATTGTGCTGGTTGCCATGTTGTATAGGTGACTTCCAAGTCAGCCATATTGCATGGGGGACATTGTGCTGGTGGCCATGTTCTATAGGTGACTTCCAAGTCAGCCATATTGCATGGGGACATTGTGCTGGTTGTCTTGTATAGGTGACTTCCAAGTCAGCCATATTGCATGGGGGACATTGTGCTGGTTGCCATGTTGTATAGGTGACTTCCAAGTCAGCCATATTGCATGGGGGACATTGTGCTGGTTGCCATGTTGTATAGGTGACTTCCAAGTCAGCCATATTGCATGGGGGACATTGTGCTGGTTGTGTTGTATAGGTGACTTCCAAGTCAGCCATATTGCTTGGGGGACATTGTGCTGGTGGCCATGTTGTATAGGTGACTTCCAAGTCAGCCATATTGCTTGGGCGACATTGTGCTGGTTGCCATGTTCTATAGGTGACTTCCAAGTCAGCCATATTGCATGGGGACATTGTGCTGGTTGTGTTGTATAGGTGACTTCCAAGTCAGCCATATTGCATGGGGGACATTGTGCTGGTTGTGTTGTATAGGTGACTTCCAAGTCAGCCATATTGCATGGGGGACATTGTGCTGGTTGTATTGCATAGGTGACTTCCAAGTCAGCTATATTGCATGGGGGACATTGTGCTGGTTGCCATGTTGTATAGGTGACTTCCAAGTCAGCCATATTGCATGGGGGACATTGTGCTGGTTGTGTTGTATAGGTTACTTCCAAATCAGCCATATTGCATGGGGAACATTGTGCTGGTTGTATTGTATAGGTGACTTCCAAGTCAGCCATATTGCATGGGGGACATTGTGCTGATTGTCTTGTATAGGTGACTTCCAAGTCAGCCATATTGCTTGGGGGACATTGTGCTGGTTGTATTGTATAGGTGACTTCCAAGTCAGCCATATTGCATGGGAGACATTGTGCTGGTGGCCATGTTCTATAGGTGACTTCCAAGTCAGCCATATTGCATGGGGGACATTGTGCTGGTTGCCATGTTGTATAGGTGACTTCCAAGTCAGCCATATTGCTTGGGGGACATTGTGCTGGTTGCCATGTTGTATAGGTGACTTCCAAGTCAGCCATATTGCCTGGGGGACATTGTGCTGGTTGTATTGTATTGGTGACTTCCAAGTCAGCCATATTGCATGGGGGACATTGTGCTGGTTGCCATGTTGTATAGGTGACTTCCAAGTCAGCCATATTGCATGGGGGACATTGTGCTGGTTGCCATGTTGTATAGGTGACTTCCAAGTCAGCCATATTGCTTGGGGGACATTGTGCTGGTTGCCATGTTGTATAGGTGACTTCCAAGTCAGCCATATTGCCTGGGGGACATTGTGCTGGTTGTATTGTATAGGTGACTTCCAAGTCAGCCATATTGCATGGGGGACATTGTGCTGGTTGCCATGTTGTATAGGTGACTTTCAAGTCAGCCATATTGCATGGGGGACATTGTGCTGGTTGCCATGTTGTATAGGTGACTTCCAAGTGAGCCATATTGCTTGGGGGACATTGTGCTGGTTGTGTTGTATAGGTGACTTCCAAGTCAGCCATATTGCATGGGGGACATTGTGCTGGTTGTCTTGTATAGGTGACTTTCAAGTCAGCCGTGTTGCATGGGGGACATTGTGCTGGTGGCCATGTACTATAGGTGACTTCCAAGTCAGCCATATTGCATGGGGGACATTGTGCTGGTGGCCATGTTGTATAGGTGACTTCCAAGTGAGCCATATTGCTTGGGGGACATTGTGCTGGTTGCCATGTTGTATAGGTGACTTCCAAGTCAGCCATATTGCATGGGGGACATTGTGCTGGTGGCCATGTACTATAGGTGACTTCCAAGTCAGCCATATTGCATGGGGGACATTGTGCTGGTTGCCATGTTGTATAGGTGACTTCCAAGTCAGCCATATTGCATGGGGGACATTGTGCTGGTTGTGTTGTATAGGTGACTTCCAAGTCAGCCATATTGCTTGGGGGACATTGTGCTGGTGGCCATGTTGTATAGGTGACTTCCAAGTCAGCCATATTGCTTGGGGGACATTGTGCTGGTTGCCATGTTCTATAGGTGACTTCCAAGTCAGCCATATTGCATGGGGGACATTGTGCTGGTTGTGTTGTATAGGTGACTTCCAAGTCAGCCATATTGCATGGGGGACATTGTGCTGGTTGTGTTGTATAGGTGACTTCCAAGTCAGCCATATTGCATGGGGGACATTGTGCTGGTTGTATTGCATAGGTGACTTCCAAGTCGGCCATATTGCATGGGGGACATTGTGCTGGTTGCCATGTTGTATAGGTGACTTCCAAGTCAGCCATATTGCATGGGGGACATTGTGCTGGTTGTGTTGTATAGGTGACTTCCAAATCAGCCATATTGCATGGGGAACATTGTGCTGGTTGTATTGTATAGGTGACTTCCAAGTCAGCCATATTGCATGGGGGACATTGTGCTGGTGGCCATGTTCTATAGGTGACTTCCAAGTTAGCCATATTGCATGGGGACATTGTGCTGGTTGTCTTGTATAGGTAACTTCCAAGTCAGCCATATTGCATGGGGGACATTGTGCTGGTTGCCATGTTGTATAGGTGACTTCCAAGTCAGCCATATTGCTTGGGGGACATTGTGCTGGTTGCCATGTTGTATAGGTGACTTCCAACTCAGCCATATTGCATGGGGGACATTGTGCTGGTTGTGTTGTATAGGTGACTTCCAAGTCAGCCATATTGCTTGGGGGACATTGTGCTGGTGGCCATGTTGTATAGGTGACTTCCAAGTCAGCCATATTGCTTGGGGGACATTGTGCTGGTTGCCATGTTCTATAGGTGACTTCCAAGTCAGCCATATTGCATGGGGGACATTGTGCTGGTTGTGTTGTATAGGTGAGTTCCAAGTCATCCATATTGCATGGGGGACATTGTGCTGGTTGTGTTGTATAGGTGACTTCCAAGTCAGCCATATTGCATGGGGGACATTGTGCTGGTTGCCATGTTGTATAGGTGACTTCCAAGTGAGCCATATTGCTTGGGGGACATTGTGCTGGTTGCCATGTTGTATAGGTGACTTCCAAGTCAGCCATATCGCATGGGGGACATTGTGCTGGTGGCCATGTTCTATAGGTGACTTCCAAGTCAGCCATATTGCATGGGGACATTGTGCTGGTTGTCTTGTATAGGTGACTTCCAAGTCAGCCATATTGCATGGGGGACATTGTGCTGGTTGCCATGTTGTATAGGTGACTTCCAAGTCAGCCATATTGCATGGGGGACATTGTGCTGGTTGCCATGTTGTATAGGTGACTTCCAAGTCAGCCATATTGCATGGGGGACATTGTGCTGGTTGTGTTGTATAGGTGACTTCCAAGTCAGCCATATTGCTTGGGGGACATTGTGCTGGTGGCCATGTTGTATAGGTGACTTCCAAGTCAGCCATATTGCTTGGGCGACATTGTGCTGGTTGCCATGTTCTATAGGTGACTTCCAAGTCAGCCATATTGCATGGGGGACATTGTGCTGGTTGTGTTGTATAGGTGACTTCCAAGTCAGCCATATTGCATGGGGGACATTGTGCTGGTTGTGTTGTATAGGTGACTTCCAAGTCAGCCATATTGCATGGGGGACATTGTGCTGGTTGTATTGCATAGGTGACTTCCAAGTCAGCCATATTGCATGGGGGACATTGTGCTGGTTGCCATGTTGTATAGGTGACTTCCAAGTCAGCCATATTGCATGGGGGACATTGTGCTGGTTGTGTTGTATAGGTTACTTCCAAATCAGCCATATTGCATGGGGAACATTGTGCTGGTTGTATTGTATAGGTGACTTCCAAGTCAGCCATATTGCATGGGGGACATTGTGCTGGTTGTCTTGTATAGGTGACTTCCAAGTCAGCCATATTGCTTGGGGGACATTGTGCTGGTTGTATTGTATAGGTGACTTCCAAGTCAGCCATATTGCATGGGGGACATTGTGCTGGTTGCCATGTTGTATAGGTGACTTCCAAGTCAGCCATATTGCATGGGAGACATTGTGCTGGTGGCCATGTTCTATAGGTGACTTCCAAGTCAGCCATATTGCATGGGGGACATTGTGCTGGTTGCCATGTTGTATAGGTGACTTCCAAGTCAGCCATATTGCTTGGGGGACATTGTGCTGGTTGCCATGTTGTATAGGTGACTTCCAAGTCAGCCATATTGCCTGGGGGACATTGTGCTGGTTGTATTGTATAGGTGACTTCCAAGTCAGCCATATTGCATGGGGGACATTGTGCTGGTTGCCATGTTGTATAGGTGACTTCCAAGTCAGCCATATTGCATGGGGGACATTGTGCTGGTTGCCATGTTGTATAGGTGACTTCCAAGTGAGCCATATTGCTTGGGGGACATTGTGCTGGTTGTGTTGTATAGGTGACTTCCAAGTCAGCCATATTGCATGGGGGACATTGTGCTGGTTGTCTTGTATAGGTGACTTTCAAGTCAGCCGTGTTGCATGGGGGACATTGTGCTGGTGGCCATGTACTATAGGTGACTTCCAAGTCAGCCATATTGCATGGGGGACATTGTGCTGGTTGCCATGTTGTATAGGTGACTTCCAAGTGAGCCATATTGCTTGGGGGACATTGTGCTGGTTGCCATGTTGTATAGGTGACTTCCAAGTCAGCCATATTGCATGGGGGACATTGTGCTGGTGGCCATGTTCTATAGGTGACTTCCAAGTCAGCCATATTGCATGGGGACATTGTGCTGGTTGTTTTGTATAGGTGACTTCCAAGTCAGCCATATTGCATGGGGGACATTGTGCTGGTTGCCATGTTGTATAGGTGACTTCCAAGTCAGCCATATTGCATGGGGGACATTGTGCTGGTTGCCATGTTGTATAGGTGACTTCCAAGTCAGCCATATTGCATGGGGGACATTGTGCTGGTTGTGTTGTATAGGTGACTTCCAAGTCAGCCATATTGCTTGGGGGACATTGTGCTGGTGGCCATGTTGTATAGGTGACTTCCAAGTCAGCCATATTGCTTGGGGGACATTGTGCTGGTTGCCATGTTCTATAGGTGACTTCCAAGTCAGCCATATTGCATGGGGGACATTGTGCTGGTTGTGTTGTATAGGTGACTTCCAAGTCAGCCATATTGCATGGGGGACATTGTGCTGGTTGTATTGCATAGGTGACTTCCAAGTCAGCCATATTGCATGGGGGACATTGTGCTGGTTGCCATGTTGTATAGGTGACTTCCAAGTCAGCCATATTGCATGGGGGACATTGTGCTGGTTGTGTTGTATAGGTGACTTCCAAATCAGCCATATTGCATGGGGAACATTGTGCTGGTTGTATTGTATAGGTGACTTCCAAGTCAGCCATATTGCATGGGGGACATTGTGCTGGTTGTCTTGTATAGGTGACTTCCAAGTCAGCCATATCGCATGGGGGACATTGTGCTGGTGGCCATGTTCTATAGGTGACTTCCAAGTCAGCCATATTGCATGGGGACATTGTGCTGGTTGTCTTGTATAGGTGACTTCCAAGTCAGCCATATTGCATGGGGGACATTGTGCTGGTTGCCATGTTGTATAGGTGACTTCCAAGTCAGCCATATTGCATGGGGGACATTGTGCTGGTTGCCATGTTGTATAGGTGACTTCCAAGTCAGCCATATTGCATGGGGGACATTGTGCTGGTTGTGTTGTATAGGTGACTTCCAAGTCAGCCATATTGCTTGGGGGACATTGTGCTGGTGGCCATGTTGTATAGGTGACTTCCAAGTCAGCCATATTGCTTGGGCGACATTGTGCTGGTTGCCATGTTCTATAGGTGACTTCCAAGTCAGCCATATTGCATGGGGGACATTGTGCTGGTTGTGTTGTATAGGTGACTTCCAAGTCAGCCATATTGCATGGGGGACATTGTGCTGGTTGTGTTGTATAGGTGACTTCCAAGTCAGCCATATTGCATGGGGGACATTGTGCTGGTTGTATTGCATAGGTGACTTCCAAGTCAGCCATATTGCATGGGGGACATTGTGCTGGTTGCCATGTTGTATAGGTGACTTCCAAGTCAGCCATATTGCATGGGGGACATTGTGCTGGTTGTGTTGTATAGGTTACTTCCAAATCAGCCATATTGCATGGGGAACATTGTGCTGGTTGTATTGTATAGGTGACTTCCAAGTCAGCCATATTGCATGGGGGACATTGTGCTGGTTGTCTTGTATAGGTGACTTCCAAGTCAGCCATATTGCTTGGGGGACATTGTGCTGGTTGTATTGTATAGGTGACTTCCAAGTCAGCCATATTGCATGGGGGACATTGTGCTGGTTGCCATGTTGTATAGGTGACTTCCAAGTCAGCCATATTGCATGGGAGACATTGTGCTGGTGGCCATGTTCTATAGGTGACTTCCAAGTCAGCCATATTGCATGGGGGACATTGTGCTGGTTGCCATGTTGTATAGGTGACTTCCAAGTCAGCCATATTGCTTGGGGGACATTGTGCTGGTTGCCATGTTGTATAGGTGACTTCCAAGTCAGCCATATTGCCTGGGGGACATTGTGCTGGTTGTATTGTATAGGTGACTTCCAAGTCAGCCATATTGCATGGGGGACATTGTGCTGGTTGCCATGTTGTATAGGTGACTTCCAAGTCAGCCATATTGCATGGGGGACATTGTGCTGGTTGCCATGTTGTATAGGTGACTTCCAAGTGAGCCATATTGCTTGGGGGACATTGTGCTGGTTGTGTTGTATAGGTGACTTCCAAGTCAGCCATATTGCATGGGGGACATTGTGCTGGTTGTCTTGTATAGGTGACTTTCAAGTCAGCCGTGTTGCATGGGGGACATTGTGCTGGTGGCCATGTACTATAGGTGACTTCCAAGTCAGCCATATTGCATGGGGGACATTGTGCTGGTTGCCATGTTGTATAGGTGACTTCCAAGTGAGCCATATTGCTTGGGGGACATTGTGCTGGTTGCCATGTTGTATAGGTGACTTCCAAGTCAGCCATATTGCATGGGGGACATTGTGCTGGTGGCCATGTTCTATAGGTGACTTCCAAGTCAGCCATATTGCATGGGGACATTGTGCTGGTTGTTTTGTATAGGTGACTTCCAAGTCAGCCATATTGCATGGGGGACATTGTGCTGGTTGCCATGTTGTATAGGTGACTTCCAAGTCAGCCATATTGCATGGGGGACATTGTGCTGGTTGCCATGTTGTATAGGTGACTTCCAAGTCAGCCATATTGCATGGGGGACATTGTGCTGGTTGTGTTGTATAGGTGACTTCCAAGTCAGCCATATTGCTTGGGGGACATTGTGCTGGTGGCCATGTTGTATAGGTGACTTCCAAGTCAGCCATATTGCTTGGGGGACATTGTGCTGGTTGCCATGTTCTATAGGTGACTTCCAAGTCAGCCATATTGCATGGGGGACATTGTGCTGGTTGTGTTGTATAGGTGACTTCCAAGTCAGCCATATTGCATGGGGGACATTGTGCTGGTTGTATTGCATAGGTGACTTCCAAGTCAGCCATATTGCATGGGGGACATTGTGCTGGTTGCCATGTTGTATAGGTGACTTCCAAGTCAGCCATATTGCATGGGGGACATTGTGCTGGTTGTGTTGTATAGGTGACTTCCAAATCAGCCATATTGCATGGGGAACATTGTGCTGGTTGTATTGTATAGGTGACTTCCAAGTCAGCCATATTGCATGGGGGACATTGTGCTGGTTGTCTTGTATAGGTGACTTCCAAGTCAGCCATATTGCTTGGGGGACATTGTGCTGGTTGTATTGTATAGGTGACTTCCAAGTCAGCCATATTGCATGGGGGACATTGTGCTGGTTGCCATGTTGTATAGGTGACTTCCAAGTCAGCCATATTGCATGGGGGACATTGTGCTGGTGGCCATTTTCTATAGGTGACTTCCAAGTCAGCCATATTGCATTTGGGACATTGTGCTGGTTGTCTTATATAGGTGACTTCCAAGTCAGCCATATTGCTTGGGGGACATTGTGCTGGTTGTCTTGTATAGGTGACTTCCAAGTCAGCCATATTGCATGGGGGACATTGTGCTGGTTGCCATGTTGTATAGGTGACTTCCAAGTCAGCCATATTGCATGGGGGACATTGTGCTGGTTGCAATGTTGTATAGGTGACTTCCAAGTGAGACATATTGCTTGGGGGACATTGTGCTGGTTGTGTTGTATAGGTGACTTCCAAGTCAGCCATATTGCATGGGGGACATTGTGCTGGTTGTCTTGTATCGGTGACTTCCAAGTCAGCCGTGTTGCATGGGGGACATTGTGCTGGTGGCCATGTTCTATAGGTGACTTCCAAGTCAGCCATATTGCATGGGGGACATTGTGCTGGTTGCCATGTTGTATAGGTGACTTCCAAGTCAGCCATATTGCTTGGGGGACATTGTGCTGGTTGCCATGTTCTATAGGTGACTTCCAAGTCAGCCATATTGCATGGGGGACATTGTGCTGGTTGTGTTGTATAGGTGACTTCCAAGTCAGCCATATTGCATGGGGGACATTGTGCTGGTTGTGTTGTATAGGTGACTTCCAAGTCAGCCATATTGCATGGGGGACATTGTGCTGGTTGTATTGCATAGGTGACTTCCAAGTCAGCCAGATTGCATGGGGGACATTGTGCTGGTTGCCATGTTGTATAGGTGACTTCCAAGTCAGCCATATTGCATGGGGGACATTGTGCTGGTTGTGTTGTATAGGTGACTTCCAAATCAGCCATATTGCATGGGGAACATTGTGCTGGTTGTATTGTATAGGTGACTTCCAAGTCAGCCATATTGCATGGGGGACATTGTGCTGGTTGTCTTGTATAGGTGACTTCCAAGTCAGCCATATTGCTTGGGGGACATTGTGCTGGTTGTATTGTATAGGTGACTTCCAAGTCAGCCATATTGCATGGGGGACATTGTGCTGGTTGCCATGTTGTATAGGTGACTTCCAAGTCAGCCATATTGCATGGGGGACATTGTGCTGGTGGCCATGTTCTATAGGTGACTTCCAAGTCAGCCATATTGCATTTGGGACATTGTGCTGGTTGTCTTGTATAGGTGACTTCCAAGTCAGCCATATTGCTTGGGGGACATTGTGCTGGTTGCCATGTCCTATAGGTGACTTCCAAGTCAGCCATATTGCATGGGGGACATTGTGCTGGTTGTCTTGTATAGGTGACTTCCAAGTCAGCCATATTGCATGGGGGACATTGTGCTGGTTGCCATGTTGTATAGGTGACTTCCAAGTCAGCCATATTGCATGGGGGACATTGTGCTGTTTGCCATGTTGTATAGGTGACTTCCAAGTGAGCCATATTGCTTGGGGGACATTGTGCTGGTTGTGTTGTATAGGTGACTTCCAAGTCAGCCATATTGCATGGGGGACATTGTGCTGGTTGTATTGCATAGGTGACTTCCAAGTCAGCCAGATTGCATGGGGGACATTGTGCTGGTTGCCATGTTGTATAGGTGACTTCCAAGTCAGCCATATTGCATGGGGGACATTGTGCTGGTTGTGTTGTATAGGTGACTTCCAAATCAGCCATATTGCATGGGGAACATTGTGCTGGTTGCATTGTATAGGTGACTTCCAAGTCAGCCATATTGCATGGGGGACATTGTGCTGGTTGTCTTGTATAGGTGACTTCCAAGTCAGCCATATTGCTTGGGGGACATTGTGCTGGTTGTATTGTATAGGTGACTTCCAAGTCAGCCATATTGCATGGGGGACATTGTGCTGGTTGCCATGTTGTATAGGTGACTTCCAAGTCAGCCATATTGCATGGGGGACATTGTGCTGGTGGCCATGTTCTATAGGTGACTTCCAAGTCAGCCATATTGCATTTGGGACATTGTGCTGGTTGTCTTGTATAGGTGACTTCCAAGTCAGCCATATTGCTTGGGGGACATTGTGCTGGTTGCCATGTCCTATAGGTGACTTCCAAGTCAGCCATATTGCATGGGGGACATTGTGCTGGTTGTCTTGTATAGGTGACTTCCAAGTCAGCCATATTGCATGGGGGACATTGTGCTGGTTGCCATGTTGTATAGGTGACTTCCAAGTCAGCCATATTGCATGGGGGACATTGTGCTGTTTGCCATGTTGTATAGGTGACTTCCAAGTGAGCCATATTGCTTGGGGGACATTGTGCTGGTTGTGTTGTATAGGTGACTTCCAAGTCAGCCATATTGCATGGGGGACATTGTGCTGGTTGTCTTGTATAGGTGACTTCCAAGTCAGCCGTGTTGCATGGGGGACATTGTGCTGGTGGCCATGTTCTATAGGTGACTTCCAAGTCAGCCATATTGCATGGGGGACATTGTGCTGGTTGCCATGTTGTATAGGTGACTTCCAAGTCAGCCATATTGCTTGGGGGACATTGTGCTGGTTGCCATGTGCTATAGGTGACTTCCAAGTGAGCCATATTGCTTGGGTGACATTGTGCTGGTTGCCATGTTATATAGGTGACTTCCAAGTCAGCCATATTGCATGGGGAACATTGTGCTGGTGGCCATGTTCTATAGGTGACTTCCAAGTCAGCCACATTGCATGGGGGACATTGTGCTGGTTTCTTGTATAGGTGACTTCCAAGTCAACCATATTGCATTAGGGACATTGTGCTGGTTGCCATGTTGTATAGGTGACTTCCAAGTCAACCATATTGCATGGGGGACATTGTGCTGGTTGCCATGTTGTATAGGTGACTTCCAAGTCAGCCATATTGCATGGGGGACATTGTGCTGGTTGTGTTGTATAGGTGACTTCCAAGTGAGCCATATTGCATGGGGGACATTGTGCTGGTTGTGTTGTATAGGTGACTTCCAAGTCAACCATATTGCATGGGGGACATTGTGCTGGTTGTATTGTATAGGTGACTTCCAATTCAGCCATATTGCATGGGGGACATTGTGCTGGTTGTATTGTATAGGTGACTTCCAAGTGAGCCATATTGCTTGGGGGACATTGTGCTGGTGGCCATGTTCTATAGGTGACTTCCAAGCCAGACATATTGCATGGGGGACATTGTGCTGGTTGCCATGTCCTATAGGTGACTTCCAAGTCAGCCATATTGCATGGGGGACATTGTGCTGGTTGCCTTGTTGTATAGGTGACTTCCAAGTGAGCCATATTGCTTGGGGGACATTGTGCTGGTTGTGTTGTATAGGTGACTTCCAAGTCAGCCATATTGCATGGGGGACATTGTGCTGGTTGTCTTGTATAGGTGACTTCCAAGTCAGCCGTGTTGCATGGGGGACATTGTGCTGGTTGTATTGTATAGGTGACTTCCAAGTCAGCCATATTGCATGGGGGACATTGTGCTGGTGGCCATGTTGTAAAGGTGACTTCCAAGTCAGCCATATTGCATGGGGGACATTGTGCTCTTTGCCATGTTGTATAGGTGACTTCCAAGTCAGCCATATTGCATGGGGGACATTGTGCTGGTTGCCATGTTGTATAGGTGACTTACAAGTCAGCCATATTGCATGGGGGACATTGTGCTGGTTGCCATGTCCTATAGGTGACTTCCAAGTCAGCCATATTGCATGGGGGAAATTGTGCTGGTTGTCTTGTATAGGTGACTTTTAAGTCAGCCACATTGCTTGGGGGACATTGTGCTGGTTGCCATGTTCTATAGGTGACTTCCAAGTCAGCCATATTGCTTGGTAGACATTGCGCTGGTTGCCATGTTGTATAGGTGACTTCCAAGTCAGCCATATTGCTTGGGGGACATTGTGCTGGTTGCCATGTTGTATAGGTGACTTCCAAGTCAGCCATATTGCATGGGGGACATTGTGCTGGTGCCATGTTCTATAGGTGACTTCCAAGTCAGCCATATTGCATGGGGGACATTGTGCTGGTTGTCTTGTATAGGTGACTTCCAAGTCAGCCATATTGCATGGGGGACATTGTGCTGGTTGTGTTGTATAGGTGACTTCCAAATCAGCCATATTGCATGGGGGACATTGTGCTGGTTGTATTGTATAGGTGACTTCCAAGTCAGCCATATTGCATGGGGGACATTGTGCTGGTTGTATTGTATAGGTGACTTCCAAGTCAGCCATATTGCATGGGGGACATTGTGCTGGTGGCCATGTCCTATAGGTGACTTCCAAGTCAGCCATATTGCATGGGGGACATTGTGCTGGTTGTCTTGTATAGGTGACTTCCAAGTCAGCCATATTGCTTGGGGGACATTGTGCTGGTTGCCATGTCCTATAGGTGACTTCCAAGTCAGCCATATTGCATGGGGGACATTGTGCTGGTTGTCTTGTATAGGTGACTTCCAAGTCAGCCATATTGCATGGGGGACATTGTGCTGGTTGCCATGTTGTATAGGTGACTTCCAAGTCAGCCATATTGCATGGGGGACATTGTGCTGTTTGCCATGTTGTATAGGTGACTTCCAAGTGAGCCATATTGCTTGGGGGACATTGTGCTGGTTGTGTTGTATAGGTGACTTCCAAGTCAGCCATATTGCATGGGGGACATTGTGCTGGTTGTCTTGTATAGGTGACTTCCAAGTCAGCCGTGTTGCATGGGGGACATTGTGCTGGTGGCCATGTTCTATAGGTGACTTCCAAGTCAGCCATATTGCATGGGGGACATTGTGCTGGTTGCCATGTTGTATAGGTGACTTCCAAGTCAGCCAAATTGCTTGGGGGACATTGTGCTGGTTGCCATGTGCTATAGGTGACTTCCAAGTGAGCCATATTGCTTGGGTGACATTGTGCTGGTTGCCATGTTATATAGGTGACTTCCAAGTCAGCCATATTGCATGGGGAACATTGTGCTGGTGGCCATGTTCTATAGGTGACTTCCAAGTCAGCCACATTGCATGGGGGACATTGTGCTGGTTTCTTGTATAGGTGACTTCCAAGTCAACCATATTGCATTAGGGACATTGTGCTGGTTGCCATGTTGTATAGGTGACTTCCAAGTCAACCATATTGCATGGGGGACATTGTGCTGGTTGCCATGTTGTATAGGTGACTTCCAAGTCAGCCATATTGCATGGGGGACATTGTGCTGGATGCCATGTTGTATAGGTGACTTCCAAGTGAGCCATATTGCATGGGGGACATTGTGCTGGTTGTGTTGTATAGGTGACTTCCAAGTGAGCCATATTGCATGGGGGACATTGTGCTGGTTGTGTTGTATAGGTGACTTCCAAGTCAACCATATTGCATGGGGGACATTGTGCTGGTTGTATTGTATAGGTGACTTCCAATTCAGCCATATTGCATGGGGGACATTGTGCTGGTTGTATTGTATAGGTGACTTCCAAGTGAGCCATATTGCTTGTGGGACATTGTGCTGGTGGCCATGTTCTATAGGTGACTTCCAAGCCAGACATATTGCATGGGGGACATTGTGCTGGTTGCCATGTCCTATAGGTGACTTCCAAGTCAGCCATATTGCATGGGGGACATTGTGCTGGTTGCCTTGTTGTATAGGTGACTTCCAAGTGAGCCATATTGCTTGGGGGACATTGTGCTGGTTGTGTTGTATAGGTGACTTCCAAGTCAGCCATATTGCATGGGGGACATTGTGCTGGTTGTCTTGTATAGGTGACTTCCAAGTCAGCCGTGTTGCATGGGGGACATTGTGCTGGTTGTATTGTATAGGTGACTTCCAAGTCAGCCATATTGCATGGGGGACATTGTGCTGGTGGCCATGTTGTAAAGGTGACTTCCAAGTCAGCCATATTGCATGGGGGACATTGTGCTCTTTGCCATGTTGTATAGGTGACTTCCAAGTCAGCCATATTGCATGGGGGACATTGTGCTGGTTGCCATGTTGTATAGGTGACTTACAAGTCAGCCATATTGCATGGGGGACATTGTGCTGGTTGCCATGTCCTATAGGTGACTTCCAAGTCAGCCATATTGCATGGGGGAAATTGTGCTGGTTGTCTTGTATAGGTGACTTTTAAGTCAGCCACATTGCTTGGGGGACATTGTGCTGGTTGCCATGTTCTATAGGTGACTTCCAAGTCAGCCATATTGCTTGGTAGACATTGCGCTGGTTGCCATGTTGTATAGGTGACTTCCAAGTCAGCCATATTGCTTGGGGGACATTGTGCTGGTTGCCATGTTGTATAGGTGACTTCCAAGTCAGCCATATTGCATGGGGGACATTGTGCTGGTGCCATGTTCTATAGGTGACTTCCAAGTCAGCCACATTGCATGGGGGACATTGTGCTGGTTTCTTGTATAGGTGACTTCCAAGTCAACCATATTGCATTAGGGACATTGTGCTGGTTGCCATGTTGTATAGGTGACTTCCAAGTCAACCATATTGCATGGGGGACATTGTGCTGGTTGCCATGTTGTATAGGTGACTTCCAAGTCAGCCATATTGCATGGGGGACATTGTGCTGGTTGTCTTGTATAGGTGACTTCCAAGTCAGCCATATTGCTTGGGGGACATTGTGCTGGTTGTATTGTATAGGTGACTTCCAAGTCAGCCATATTGCATGGGGGACATTGTGCTGGTTGCCATGTTGTATAGGTGACTTCCAAGTCAGCCATATTGCATGGGGGACATTGTGCTGGTGGCCATATTCTATAGGTGACTTCCAAGTCAGCCATATTGCATTTGGGACATTGTGCTGGTTGTATTGTATAGGTGACTTCCAAGTCAGCCATATTGCATGGGGGACATTGTGCTGGTTGTATTGTATAGGTGACTTCCAAGTGAGCCATATTGCTTGGGGGACATTGTGCTGGTGGCCATGTTCTATAGGTGACTTCCAAGTCAGCCATATTGCATGGGGGACATTGTGCTGGTTGCCATGTCCTATAGGTGACTTCCAAGTCAGCCATATTGCATGGGGGACATTGTGCTGGTTGTCTTGTATAGGTGACTTCCAAGTCAGCCATATTGCTTGGGGGACATTGTGCTGGTTGCCATGTTCTATAGGTGACTTCCAAGTCAGCGATATTGCTTGGGGGACATTGTGCTGGTGTCCATGTTCTATAGGTGACTTCCAAGTCAGCCATATTGCTTGGGGGACATTGTGCTGGTTGTATTGTATAGGTGACTTCCAAGTCAGCCATATTGCATGGGGGACATTGTGCTGGTTGTATTGTATAGGTGACTTCCAAGTCAGCCATATTGCATGGGGGACATTGTGCTGGTGGCCATGTCCTATAGGTGACCTCCAAGTCAGCCATATTGCATGGGGGACATTATGCTGGTTGTCTTGTATAGGTGACTTCCAAGTCAGCCATATTGCTTTGGGGACATTGTGCTGGTTGTATTGTATAGGTGACTTCCAAGTCAGCCATATTGCATGGGGGACATTGTGCTGGTTGTATTGTATAGGTGACTTCCAAGTCAGCCATATTGCATGGGGGACATTGTGCTGGTGGCCATGTCCTATAGGTGACCTCCAAGTCAGCCATATTGCATGGGGGACATTATGCTGGTTGTCTTGTATAGGTGACTTCCAAGTCAGCCATATTGCTTGGGGGACATTGTGCTGGTTGTATTGTATAGGTGACTTCCAAGTCAGCCATATTGCCTGGGGGAAATTTTGCTGGTTGCCATGTTGTATAGGTGACTTCCAAGTCAGCCATATTGCATGGGGGACATTGTGCTGGTGGCCATGTTCTATAGGTGACTTCCAAGTCAGCCATATTGCATTTGGGACATTGTGCTGGTTGTCTTGTATAGGTGACTTCCAAGTCAGCCATATTGCATGGCGGACATTGTGCTGGTTGTGTTGTATAGGTGACTTCCAAATCAGCCATATTGCATGGGGGACATTGTGCTGGTTGTATTGTATAGGTGACTTCCAAGTCAGCCATATTGCATGGGGGACATTGTGCTGGTTGTCTTGTATAGGTGACTTCCAAGTCAGCCATATTGCTTGGGGGACATTGTGCTGGTTGTATTGTATAGGTGACTTCCAAGTCAGCCATATTGCATGGGGGACATTGTGCTGGTTGCCATGTTGTATAGGTGACTTCCAAGTCAGCCATATTGCATGGGGGATATTGTGCTGGTGGCCATGTTCTATAGGTGACTTCCAAGTCAGCCATATTGCATTTGGGACATTGTGCTGGTTGTATTGTATAGGTGACTTCCAAGTCAGCCATATTGCATGGGGGACATTGTGCTGGTTGTATTGTATAGGTGACTTCCAAGTCAGCCATATTGCATGGGGGACATTGTGCTGGTTGCCATGTTGTATAGGTGACTTCCAAGTCAGCCATATTGCTTGGGGGACATTGTGCTGGTGGCCATGTTCTATAGGTGACTTCCAAGTCAGCCATATTGCATGGGGGACATTGTGCTGGTTGCCATGTCCTATAGGTGACTTCCAAGTCAGCCATATTGCATGGGGGACATTGTGCTGGTTGTCTTGTATAGGTGACTTCCAAGTCAGCCATATTGCTTGGGGGACATTGTGCTGGTTGCCATGTTCTATAGGTGACTTCCAAGTCAGCCATATTGCTTGGGGGACATTGTGCTGGTGGCCATGTTCTATAGGTGACTTCCAAGTCAGCCATATTGCATGGGGGACATTGTGCTGGTGGCCATGTTCTATAGGTGACTTCCAAGTCATCCATATTGCATTTGGGACATTGTGCTGGTTGTCTTGAATAGGTGACTTCCAAGTCAGCCATATTGCATGGGGGACATTGTGCTGGTTGTCTTGTATAGGTGACTTCCAAGTCAGCCATATTGCTTGGGGGACATTGTGCTGGTTGCCATGTTCTATAGGTGACTTCCAAGTCAGCCATATTGCTTGGGGGACATTGTGCTGGTGGCCATGTTCTATAGGTGACTTCCAAGTCAGCCATATTGCATGGGGGACATTGTGCTGGTGGCCATGTTCTATAGGTGACTTCCAAGTCATCCATATTGCATTTGGGACATTGTGCTGGTTGTCTTGTATAGGTGACTTCCAAGTCAGCCATATTGCATGGGGGACATTGTGCTGGTTGTCTTGTATAGGTGACTTCCAAGTCAGCCATATTGCATGGCGGACATTGTGCTGGTTGTCTTGTATAGGTGACTTCCAAATCAGCCATATTGCATGGGGGACATTGTGCTGGTTGTATTGTATAGGTGACTTCCAAGTCAGCCATATTGCATGGGGGACATTGTGCTGGTTGTCTTGTATAGGTGACTTCCAAGTCAGCCATATTGCTTGGGGGACATTGTGCTGCTTGTATTGTATAGGTGACTTCCAAGTCAGCCATATTGCATGGGGGACATTGTGCTGGTTGCCATGTTGTATAGGTGACTTCCAAGTCAGCCATATTGCATGGGGGATATTGTGCTGGTGGCCATGTTCTATAGGTGACTTCCAAGTCAGCCATATTGCATTTGGGACATTGTGCTGGTTGTATTGTATAGGTGACTTCCAAGTCAGCCATATTGCATGGGGGACATTGTGCTGGTTGTATTGTATAGGTGACTTCCAAGTCAGCCATATTGCATGGGGGACATTGTGCTGGTTGCCATGTTGTATAGGTGACTTCCAAGTCAGCCATATTGCTTGGGGGACATTGTGCTGGTGGCCATGTTCTATAGGTGACTTCCAAGTCAGACATATTGCATGGGGGACATTGTGCTGGTTGCCATGTTGTATAGGTGACTTCCAAGTCAGCCATATTGCATGGGGGACATTGTGCTGGTGGCCATGTTCTATAGGTGACTTCCAAGTCAGCCAAATTGCATTTGGGACATTGTGCTGGTTGTCTTGTATAGGTGACTTCCAAGTCAGCCATATTGCTTGGGGGACATTGTGCTGGTGGCCATGTTCTATAGGTGACTTCCAAGTCAGCCATATTGCATGGGGGACATTGTGCTGGTGGCCATGTTCTATAGGTGACTTCCAAGTCATCCCTATTGCATTTGGGACATTGTGCTGGTTGTCTTGAATAGGTGACTTCCAAGTCAGCCATATTGCACGGGGGACATTGTGCTGGTTGTCTTGTATAGGTGACTTCCAAGTCAGCCATATTGCTTGGGGGACATTGTGCTGGTTGCCATGTTCTATAGGTGACTTCCAAGTCAGCCATATTGCTTGGGGGACATTGTGCTGGTGGCCATGTTCTATAGGTGACTTCCAAGTCAGCCATATTGCATGGGGGACATTGTGCTGGTGGCCATGTTCTATAGGTGACTTCCAAGTCATCCATATTGCATTTGGGACATTGTGCTGGTTGTCTTGTATAGGTGACTTCCAAGTCAGCCATATTGCATGGGGGACATTGTGCTGGTTGTGTTGTATAGGTGACTTCCAAATCAGCCATATTGCATGGGGGACATTGTGCTGGTTGTTTTGTATAGGTGACTTCCAAGTCAGCCATATTGCATGGGGGACATTGTGCTGGTTGTCTTGTATAGGTGACTTCCAAGTCAGCCATATTGCTTGGGGGACATTGTGCTGGTTGTATTGTATAGGTGACTTCCAAGTCAGCCATATTGCATGGGGGACATTGTGCTGGTTGTCTTGTATAGGTGACTTCCAAGTCAGCCATATTGCTTGGGGGACATTGTGCTGGTTGTATTGTATAGGTGACTTCCAAGTCAGCCATATTGCATGGGGGACATTGTGCTGGTTGCCATGTTGTATAGTTGACTTCCAAGTCAGCCATATTGCATGGGGGACATTGTGCTGGTGGCCATGTTCTAGAGGTGACTTCCAAGTCAGCCATATTGCATTTGGGACATTGTGCTGGTTGTATTGTATAGGTGACTTCCAAGTCAGCCATATTGCATGGGGGACATTGTGCTGGTTGTATTGTATAGGTGACTTCCAAGTGAGCCATATTGCTTGGGGGACATTGTGCTGGGGGCCATGTTCTATAGGTGACTTCCAAGTCAGCCATATTGCATGGGGGACATTGTGCTGGTTGCAATGTCCTATAGGTGACTTCCAAGTCAGCCATATTGCATGGGGGACATTGTGCTGGTTGTCTTGTATAGGTGACTTCCAAGTCAGCCATATTGCTTGGGGGACAATGTGCTGGTTGCCATGTTCTATAGGTGACTTCCAAGTCAGCCATATTGCTTGGGGGACATTGTGCTGGTGGCCATGTTCTATAGGTGACTTCCAAGTCAGCCATATTGCTTGGGGGACATTGTGCTGGTTGTATTGTATAGGTGACTTCCAAGTCAGCCATATTGCATGGGGGACATTGTGCTGGTTGTATTGTATAGGTGACTTCCAAGTCAGCCATATTGCATGGGGGACATTGTGCTGGTTGCCATGTTGTATAGGTGACTTCCAAGTCAGCCAAATTGCTTGGGGGACATTGTGCTGGTGGCCATGTTCTATAGGTGACTTCCAAGTCAGCCATATTGCATGGGGGACATTGTGCTGGTTGCCATGTCCTATAGGTGACTTCCAAGTCAGCCATATTGCATGGGGGACATTGTGCTGGTTGTCTTGTATAGGTGACTTCCAAGTCAGCCATATTGCTTGGGGGACATTGTGCTGGTTGCCATGTTCTATAGGTGACTTCCAAGTCAGCCATATTGCTTGGGGGACATTGTGCTGGTGGCCATGTTCTATAGGTGACTTCCAAGTCAGCCATATTGCATGGGGGACATTGTGCTGGTGGCCATGTTCTATAGGTGACTTCCAAGTCATCCATATTGCATTTGGGACATTGTGCTGGTTGTCTTGTATAGGTGACTTCCAAGTCAGCCATATTGCATGGGGGACATTGTGCTGGTTGTGTTGTATAGGTGACTTCCAAATCAGCCATATTGCATGGGGGACATTGTGCTGGTTGTATTGTATAGGTGACTTCCAAGTCAGCCATATTGCATGGGGGACATTGTGCTGGTTGTCTTGTATAGGTGACTTCCAAGTCAGCCATATTGCTTGGGGGACATTGTGCTGGTTGTATTGTATAGGTGACTTCCAAGTCAGCCATATTGCATGGGGGACATTGTGCTGGTTGCCATGTTGTATAGTTGACTTCCAAGTCAGCCATATTGCATGGGGACATTGTGCTGGTGGCCATGTTCTAGAGGTGACTTCCAAGTCAGCCATATTGCATTTGGGACATTGTGCTGGTTGTATTGTATAGGTGACTTCCAAGTCAGCCATATTGCATGGGGGACATTGTGCTGGTTGTATTGTATAGGTGACTTCCAAGTGAGCCATATTGCTTGGGGGACATTGTGCTGGGGGCCATGTTCTATAGGTGACTTCCAAGTCAGCCATATTGCATGGGGGACATTGTGCTGGTTGCCATGTCCTATAGGTGACTTCCAAGTCAGCCATATTGCATGGGGGACATTGTGCTGGTTGTCTTGTATAGGTGACTTCCAAGTCAGCCATATTGCTTGGGGGACATTGTGCTGGTTGCCATGTTCTATAGGTGACTTCCAAGTCAGCCATATTGCTTGGGGGACATTGTGCTGGTGGCCATGTTCTATAGGTGACTTCCAAGTCAGCCATATTGCTTGGGGGACATTGTGCTGGTTGTATTGTATAGGTGACTTCCAAGTCAGCCATATTGCATGGGGGACATTGTGCTGGTTGTATTGTATAGGTGACTTCCAAGTCAGCCATATTGCATGGGGGACATTGTGCTGGTGGCCATGTCCTATAGGTGACTTCCAAGTCAGCCATATTGCATGGGTGACATTGTGTTGGTTGTCTTATATAGGTGACTTCCAAGTCAGCCATATTGCTTGGGGGACATTGTGCTGGTTGTATTGTATAGGTGACTTCCAAGTCAGCCATATTGCCTGGGGGAAATTTAGCTGGTTGCCATGTTGTATAGGTGACTTCCAAGTCAGCCATATTGCATGGGGGACATTGTGCTGGTGGCCATGTTCTATAGGTGACTTCCAAGTCAGCCATATTGCATTTGGGACATTGTGCTGGTTGTCTTGTATAGGTGACTTCCAAGTCAGCCATATTGCATGGGGGACATTGTGCTGGTTGTGTTGTATAGGTGACTTCCAAATCAGCCATATTGCATGGGGGACATTGTGCTGGTTGTATTGTATAGGTGACTTCCAAGTCAGCCATATTGCATGGGGGACATTGTGCTGGTTGTCTTGTATAGGTGACTTCCAAGTCAGCCATATTGCTTGGGGGACATTGTGCTGGTTGTATTGTATAGGTGACTACCAAGTCAGCCGTATTGCATGGGGGACATTGTGCTGGTTGCCATGTTGTATAGGTGACTTCCAAGTCAGCCATATTGCATGGGGGACATTGTGCTGGTGGCCATGTTCTATAGGTGAATTCCAAGTCAGCCATATTGCATTTGGGACATTGTGCTGGTTGTATTGTATAGGTGACTTCCAAGTCAGCCATATTGCATGGGAGACATTGTGCTGGTTGTATTGTATAGGTGACTTCCAAGTCAGCCATATTGCATGGGGGACATTGTGCTGGTTGCCATGTTGTATAGGTGACTTCCAAGTCAGCCATATTGCATGGGGGACATTGTGCTGGTTGCAATGTCCTATAGGTGACTTCCAAGTCAGCCATATTGCATGGGGGACATTGTGCTGGTTGCCATGTCCTATAGGTGACTTCCAAGTCAGCCATATTGCATGGGGGACATTGTGCTGGTGGCCATGTTCTATAGGTGACTTCCAAGTCAGCCATATTGCATGGGGGACATTGTGCTGGTTGCCATGTCCTATAGGTGACTTCCAAGTCAGCCATATTGCATGGGGGACATTGTGCTGGTTGTCTTGTATAGGTGACTTCCAAGTCAGCCATATTGCTTGGGGGACATTGTGCTGGTTGCCATGTTCTATAGGTGACTTCCAAGTCAGCCATATTGCTTGGGGGACATTGTGCTGGTGGCCATGTTCTATAGGTGACTTCCAAGTCAGCCATATTGCATGGGGGACATTGTGCTGGTGGCCATGTTCTATAGGTGACTTCCAAGTCATCCATATTGCTTTTGGGACATTGTGCTGGTTGTCTTGTATAGGTGACTTCCAAGACAGCCATATTGCATGGGGGACATTGTGCTGGTTGTGTTGTATAGGTGACTTCCAAATCAGCCATATTGCATGGGGGACATTGTGCTGGTTGTATTGTATAGGTGACTTCCAAGTCAGCCATATTGCATGGGGGGCATTGTGCTGGTTGTCTTGTATAGGTGACTTCCAAGTCAGCCATATTGCTTGGGGGACATTGTGCTGGTTGTATTGTATAGGTGACTTCCAAGTCAGCCATATTGCATGGGGGACATTGTGCTGGTTGCCATGTTGTATAGGTGACTTCCAAGTCAGCCATATTGCATGGGGGACATTGTGCTGGTGGCCATGTTCTATAGGTGACTTCCAAGTCAGCCATATTGCATGGGGGACATTGTGCTGGTTGCCATGTCCTATAGGTGACTTCCAAGTCAGCCATATTGCATGGGGGACATTGTGCTGGTTGTCTTGTATAGGTGACTTCCAAGTCAGCCATATTGCTTGGGGGACATTGTGCTGGTTGCCATGTTCTATAGGTGACTTCCAAGTCAGCCATATTGCTTGGGGGACATTGTGCTGGTGGCCATGTTCTATAGGTGACTTCTTAGTCAGCCATATTGCTTGGGGGACATTGTGCTGGTTGTATTGTATAGGTGACTTCCAAGTCAGCCATATTGCATGGGGGACATTGTGCTGGTTGTATTGTATAGGTGACTTCCAAGTCAGCCATATTGCATGGGGGACATTGTGCTGGTGGCCATGTCCTATAGGTGACTTCCAAGTCAGCCATATTGCATGGGGGACATTGTGCTGGTTGTCTTGTATAGGTGACTTCCAAGTCAGCCATATTGCTTGGGGGAGATTGTGCTGGTTGTATTGTATAGGTGACTTCCAAGTCAGCCATATTGCATGGGGGAAAATGTGCTGGTTGCCATGTTGTATAGGTGACTTCCAAGTCAGCCATATTGCATGGGGGACATTGTGCTGGTTGCCATGTTCTATAGGTGACTTCCAAGTCAGCCATATTGCATTTGGGACATTGTGCTGGTTGTCTTGTATAGGTGACTTCCAAGTCAGCCATATTGCATGGGGGAAATTGTGCTTGTTTGCCATGTTGTATAGGTGACTTCCAAGTCAGCCATATTGCATGGGGGACATTGTGCTGGTGGCCATGTTCTATAGGTGACTTCCAAGTCAGCCATATTGCATTTGGGACATTGTGCTGGTTGTCTTGTATAGGTGACTTCCAAGTCAGCCATATTGCTTGGGGGACATTGTGCTGGTTGTATTGTATAGGTGACTTCCAAGTCAGCCATATTGCATGGGGGACATTGTGCTGGTTGCCATGTTGTATAGGTGACTTCCAAGTCAGCCATATTGCATGGGGGACATTGTGCTGGTGGCCATGTTCTATAGGGACTTCCAATTCAGCCATATTGCATTTGGGACATTGTGCTGGTTGTATTGTATAGGTGACTTCCAAGTCAGCCATATTGCATGGGGGACATTGTGCTGGTTGTATTGTATAGGTGACTTCCAAGTGAGCCATATTGCTTGGGGGACATTGTGCTGGTGGCCATGTTCTATAGGTCACTTCCAAGTCAGCCATATTGCATGGGGGACATTGTGCTGGTTGCCATGTCCTATAGGTGACTTCCAAGTCAGCCATATTGCATGGGGGACATTGTGCTGGTTGTCTTGTATAGGTGACTTCCAAGTCAGCCATATTGCTTGGGGGACATTGTGCTGGTTGCCATGTTCTATAGGTGACTTCCAAGTCAGCCATATTGCTTGGGGGACATTGTGCTGGTGGCCATGTTCTATAGGTGACTTCCAAGTCAGCCATATTGCTTGGGGGACATTGTGCTGGTTGTATTGTATAGGTGACTTCCAAGTCAGCCATATTGCATGGGGGACATTGTGCTGGTTGTATTGTATAGGTGACTTCCAAGTCAGCCATATTGCATGGGGGACATTGTGCTGGTGGCCATGTCCTATAGGTGACTTCCAAGTCAGCCATTTTGCATGGGGGACATTGTGCTGGTTGTCTTGTATAGGTGAATTCCAAGTCAGCCATATTGCTTGGGGGACATTGAGCTGGTTGCCAGGTTCTATAGGTGACTTCCAAGTCAGCCATATTGCTTGGGGGACATTGTGCTGGTGGCCATGTTCTATAGGTGACTTCCTAGTCAGCCATATTGCTTGGGGGACATTGTGCTGGTTGTATTGTATAGGTGACTTCCAAGTCAGCCATATTCCATGGGGGACATTGTGCTGGTTGTATTGTATAGGTGACTTCCAAGTCAGCCATATTGCATGGGGGACATTGTGCTGGTTGTATTGTATAGGTGACTTCCAAGTGAGCCATATTGCTTGGGGGACATTGTGCTCGTGGCCATGTTCTATAGGTCACTTCCAAGTCAGCCATATTGCATGGGGGACATTGTGCTGGTTGCCATGTCCTATAGGTGACTTCCAAGTCAGCCATATTGCATGGGGGACATTGTGCTGGTTGTCTTGTATAGGTGACTTCCAAGTCAGCCATATTGCTTGGGGGACATTGTGCTGGTTTCCATGTTCTATAGGTGACTTCCAAGTCAGCCATATTGCTTGGGGGACATTGTGCTGGTGGCCATGTTCTATAGGTGACTTCCAAGTCAGCCATATTGCTTGGGGGACATTGTGCTGGTTGTATTGTATAGGTGACTTCCAAGTCAGCCATATTGCATGGGGGACATTGTGCTGGTTGTATTGTATAGGTGACTTCCAAGTCAGCCATATTGCATGGGGGACATTGTGCTGGTGGCCATGTCCTATAGGTGACTTCCAAGTCAGCCATATTGCATTGGGGACATTGTGCTGGTTGTCTTGTATAGGTGACTTCCAAGTCAGCCATATTGCTTGGGGGACATTGAGCTGGTTGCCATGTTCTATAGGTGACTTCCAAGTCAGCCATATTGCTTGGGGGACATTGTGCTGGTGGCCATGTTCTATAGGTGACTTCCTAGTCAGCCATATTGCTTGGGGGACATTGTGCTGGTTGTATTGTATAGGTGACTTCCAAGTCAGCCATATTGCATGGGGGACATTGTGCTGGTTGTATTGTATAGGTGACTTCCAAGTCAGCCATATTGCATGGGGGACATTGTGCTGGTGGCCATGTCCTATAGGTGACTTCCAAGTCAGCCATATTGCATGGGGGACATTGTGCTGGTTGTCTTGTATAGGTGACTTCCAAGTCAGCCATATTGATTGGGGGACATTGTGCTGGTTGTATTGTATAGGTGACTTCCAAGTCAGCCATATTGCATGGGGGAAATTGTGCAGGTTGCCATGTTGTATAGGTGACTTCCAAGTCAGCCATATTGCATGGGGGACATTGTGCTGGTGGCCATGTTCTATAGGTGACTTCCAAGTCAGCCATATTGCATTTGGGACATTGTGCTGGTTGTCATGTATAGGTGACTTCCAAGTCAGCCATATTGCATGGGGGACATTGTGCTGGTTGTGTTGTATAGGTGACTTCCAAATCAGCCATATTGCATGGGGGACATTGTGCTGGTTGTATTGTATAGGTGACTTCCAAGTCAGCCATATTGCATGGGGGACATTGTGCTGGTTGCCATGTTGTATAGGTGACTTCCAAGTCAGCCATATTGCATGGGGGACATTGTGCTGGTGGCCATGTTCTATAGGTGACTTCCAATTCAGCCATATTGCATTTGGGACATTGTGCTGGTTGTATTGTATAGGTGACTTCCAAGTCAGCCATATTGCATGGGGGACATTGTGCTGGTTGTATTGTATAGGTGACTTCCAAGTCAGCCATATTGCATGGGGGACATTGTGCTGGTGGCCATGTCCTATATGTGACTTCCAAGTCAGCCATATTGCATGGGGGACATTGTGCTGGTTGTCTTGTATAGGTGACTTCCAAGTCAGCCATATTGCTTGGGGGACATTGTGCTGGTTGTATTGTATAGATGACTTCTAAGTCAGCCATATTGCATGGGGGAAATTGTGCTGGTTGCCATGTTGTATAGTTGACTTCCAAGTCAGCCATATTGCATGGGGGACATTGTGCTGGGGGCCATGTTCTATAGATGACTTCCAAGTCAGCCATATTGCATTTGGGACATTGTGCTGGTTGTCTTGTATAGGTGACTTCCAAGTCAGCCATATTGCATGGGGGACATTGTGCTGGTTGTATTGTATAGGTGACTTCCAAGTCAGCCATATTGCATGGGGGACATTGTGCTGGTTGTATTGTATAGGTGACTTCCAAGTGAGCCATATTGCTTGGGGGACATTGTGCTCGTGGCCATGTTCTATAGGTCACTTCTAAGTCAGCCATATTGCATGGGGGACATTGTGCTGGTTGCCATGTCCTATAGGTGACTTCCAAGTCAGCCATATTGCATGGGGGACATTGTGCTGGTTGTCTTGTATAGGTGACTTCCAAGTCAGCCATATTGCTTGGGGGACATTGTGCTGGTTTCCATGTTCTATAGGTGACTTCCAAGTCAGCCATATTGCTTGGGGGACATTGTGCTGGTGGCCATGTTCTATAGGTGACTTCCAAGTCAGCCATATTGCTTGGGGGACATTGTGCTGGTTGTATTGTATAGGTGACTTCCAAGTCAGCCATATTGCATGGGGGACATTGTGCTGGTTGTATTGTATAGGTGACTTCCAAGTCAGCCATATTGCATGGGGGACATTGTGCTGGTGGCCATGTCCTATAGGTGACTTCCAAGTCAGCCATATTGCATGGGGGACATTGTGCTGGTTGTCTTGTATAGGTGACTTCCAAGTCAGCCATATTGCTTGGGGGACATTGAGCTGGTTGCCATGTTCTATAGGTGACTTCCAAGTCAGCCATATTGCTTGGGGGACATTGTGCTGGTGGCCATGTTCTATAGGTGACTTCCTAGTCAGCCATATTGCTTGGGGGACATTGTGCTGGTTGTATTGTATAGGTGACTTCCAAGTCAGCCATATTGCATGGGGGACATTGTGCTGGTTGTATTGTATAGGTGACTTCCAAGTCAGCCATATTGCATGGGGGACATTGTGCTGGTGGCCATGTCCTATAGGTGACTTCCAAGTCAGCCATATTGCATGGGGGACATTGTGCTGGTTGTCTTGTATAGGTGACTTCCAAGTCAGCCATATTGATTGGGGGACATTGTGCTGGTTGTATTGTATAGGTGACTTCCAAGTCAGCCATATTGCATGGGGGAAATTGTGCAGGTTGCCATGTTGTATAGGTGACTTCCAAGTCAGCCATATTGCATGGGGGACATTGTGCTGGTGGCCATGTTCTATAGGTGACTTCCAAGTCAGCCATATTGCATGGGGGACATTGTGCTGGTTGTGTTGTATAGGTGACTTCCAAATCAGCCATATTGCATGGGGGACATTGTGCTGGTTGTATTGTATAGGTGACTTCCAAGTCAGCCATATTGCATGGGGGACATTGTGCTGGTTGCCATGTTGTATAGGTGACTTCCAAGTCAGCCATATTGCATGGGGGACATTGTGCTGGTGGCCATGTTCTATAGGTGACTTCCAATTCAGCCATATTGCATTTGGGACATTGTGCTGGTTGTATTGTATAGGTGACTTCCAAGTCAGCCATATTGCATGGGGGACATTGTGCTGGTTGTATTGTATAGGTGACTTCCAAGTCAGCCATATTGCATGGGGGACATTGTGCTGGTGGCCATGTCCTATATGTGACTTCCAAGTCAGCCATATTGCATTGGGGACATTGTGCTGGTTGTCTTGTATAGGTGACTTCCAAGTCAGCCATATTGCTTGGGGGACATTGTGCTGGTTGTATTGTATAGATGACTTCCAAGTCAGCCATATTGCATGGGGGAAATTGTGCTGGTTGCCATGTTGTATAGTTGACTTCCAAGTCAGCCATATTGCATGGGGGACATTGTGCTGGGGGCCATGTTCTATAGATGACTTCCAAGTCAGCCATATTGCATTTGGGACATTGTGCTGGTTGTCTTGTATAGGTGACTTCCAAGTCAGCCATATTGCATGGGGGACATTGTGCTGGTTGTGTTGTTTAGGTGACTTCCAAATCAGCCATATTGCATGGGGGACATTGTGCTGGTTGTATTGTATAGTTGACTTCCAAGTCAGCCATATTGCATGGGGGACATTGTGCTGGTTGTCTTGTATAGGTGACTTCCAAGTCAGCCATATTGCTTGGGGGACATTGTGCTGGTTGTATTGTATAGGTGACTTCCAAGTCAGCCATATTGCATGGGGGACATTGTGCTGGTTGCCATGTTGTATAGGTGACTTCCAAGTCAGCCATATTGCATGGGGGACATTGTGCTGGTGGCCATGTTCTATAGGTGACTTCCAAGTCAGCCATATTGCATTTGGGACATTGTGCTTGTTGTATTGTATAGGTGACTTCCAAGTCAGCCATATTGCAAGGGTTGACATTGTGCTGGTTGTATTGTATAGGTGACTTCCAAGTCAGCCATATTGCATGGGGGACATTGTGCTGGTTGTCATGTTGTATAGGTGACTTCCAAGTCAGCCATATTGCTTGGGGGACATTGTGCTGGTGGCCATGTTCTACAGGTGACTTCCAAGTCAGCCATATTGCATGGGGGACATTGTGCTGGTTGCCATGTCCTATAGGTGACTTCCAAGTCAGCCATATTGCATGGGGGACATTGTGCTGGTTGTCTTGTATAGGTGACTTCCAAGTCAGCCATATTGCTTGGGGGACATTGTGCTGGTTGCCATGTTCTATAGGTGACTTCCAAGTCAGCCATATTGCTTGGGGGACATTGTGCTGGTGGCCATGTTCTATAGGTGACTTCCAAGTCAGCCATATTGCTTGGGGGACATTGTGCTGGTTGCCATGTTGTATAGGTGACTTCCAAGTCAGCCATATTGCATGGGGGACATTGTGCTGGTGGCCATGTTCTATAGGTGACTTCCAAGTCAGCCATATTGCATGGGGGACATTGTGCTGGTTGCCATGTTGTATAGGTGACTTCCAATTCAGCCATATTGCATGGGGGACATTGTGCTGGTTGTATTGTATAGGTGACTTCCAAGTCAGCCATATTGCATGGGGGACATTGTGCTGGTTGCCATGTCCTATAGGTGACTTCCAAGTCAGCCATATTGCATGGGGGAAAATGTGCTGGTTGTCTTGTATAGGTGACTTCCAAGTCAGCCATATTGCTTGGGGGACATTGTGCTGGTTGCCATGTTGTATAGGTGACTTCCAAGTCAGCCATATTGCATGGGGGACATTGTGCTGGTGGCCATGTTCTATAGGTGACTTCCAAGTCAGCCATATTGCATGGGGGACATTGTGCTGGTTGCCATGTTGTATAGGTGACTTCCAAGTCAGCCATATTGCATGGGGGACATTGTGCTGGTTGTATTGTATAGGTGACTTCCAAGTCAGCCATATTGCATGGGGGACATTGTGCTGGTTGCCATGTCCTATAGGTGACTTCCAAGTCAGCCATATTGCATGGGGGAAAATGTGCTGGTTGTCTTGTATAGGTGACTTCCAAGTCAGCCATATTGCTTGGGGGACATTGTGCTGGTTGCCATGTTCTATAGGTGACTTCCAAGTCAGCCATATTGCATGGGGGACATTGTGCTGGTGGCCATGTCCTATAGGTGACTTCCAAGTCAGCCATATTGCATGGGGGACATTGTGCTGGTTGTCTTGTATAGGTGACTTCCAAGTCAGCCATATTGATTGGGGGACATTGTGCTGGTTGTATTGTATAGGTGACTTCCAAGTCAGCCATATTGCATTGGGGACATTGTGCTGGTTGCCATGTTGTATAGGTGACTTCCAAGTCAGCCATATTGCATGGGGGACATTGTGCTGGTGGCCATGTTCTATAGGTGACTTCCAATTCAGCCATATTGCATTTGGGACATTGTGCTGGTTGTATTGTATAGGTGACTTCCAAGTCAGCCATATTGCATGGGGGACATTGTGCTGGTTGTATTGTATAGGTGACTTCCAAGTGAGCCATATTGCTTGGGGGACATTGTGCTGGTGGCCATGTTCTATAGGTCACTTCCAAGTCAGCCATATTGCATGGGGGACATTGTGCTGGTTGCCATGTCCTATAGGTGACTTCCAAGTCAGCCATATTGCATGGGGGACATTGTGCTGGTTGTCTTGTATAGGTGACTTCCAAGTCAGCCATATTGCTTGGGGGACATTGTGCTGGTTGCCATGTTCTATAGGTGACTTCCAAGTCAGCCATATTGCTTGGGGGACATTGTGCTGGTGGCCATGTTCTATAGGTGTCTTCCAAGTCAGCCATATTGCTTGGGGGACATTGTGCTGGTTGTATTGTATAGGTGACTTCCAAGTCAGCCATATTGCATGGGGGACATTGTGCTGGTTGTATTGTATAGGTGACTTCCAAGTCAGCCATATTGCATGGGGGACATTGTGCTGGTGGCCATGTCCTATAGGTGACTTCCAAGTCAGCCATATTGCATGGGGGACATTGTGCTGGTTGTCTTGTATAGGTGACTTCCAAGTCAGCCATATTGCTTGGGGGACATTGTGCTGGTTGTATTGTATAGATGATTTCCAAGTCAGCCATATTGCATGGGGGAAATTGTGCTGGTTGCCATGTTGTATAGTTGACTTCCAAGTCAGCCATATTGCATGGGGGACATTGTGCTGGTGGCCATGTTCTATAGATGACTTCCAAGTCAGCCATATTGCATTTGGGACATTGTGCTGGTTGTCTTGTATAGGTGACTTCCAAGTCAGCCATATTGCATGGGGGACATTGTGCTGGTTGTGTTGTTTAGGTGACTTCCAAATCAGCCATATTGCATGGGGGACATTGTGCTGGTTGTATTGTATAGTTGACTTCCAAGTCAGCCATATTGCATGGGGGACATTGTGCTGGTTGTCTTGTATAGGTGACTTCCAAGTCAGCCATATTGCTTGGGGGACATTGTGCTGGTTGTATTGTATAGGTAACTTCCAAGTCAGCCATATTGCATGGGGGACATTGTGCTGGTTGCCATGTTGTATAGGTGACTTCCAAGTCAGCCATATTGCATGGGGGACATTGTGCTGGTGGCCATGTTCTATAGGTGACTTCCAAGTCAGCCATATTGCATTTGGGACATTGTGCTGGTTGTATTGTATAGGTGACTTCCAAGTCAGCCATATTGCAAGGGTTGACATTGTGCTGGTTGTATTGTATAGGTGACTTCCAAGTCAGCCATATTGCATGGGGGACATTGTGCTGGTTGCCATGTTGTATAGGTGACTTCCAAGTCAGCCATATTGCTTGGGGGACATTGTGCTGGTGGCCATGTTCTATAGGTGACTTCCAAGTCAGCCATATTGCATGGGGGACATTGTGCTGGTTGCCATGTCCTATAGGTGACTTCCAAGTCAGCCATATTGCATGGGGGACATTGTGCTGGTTGTCTTGTATAGGTGACTTCCAAGTCAGCCATATTGCAAGGGTTGACATTGTGCTGGTTGTATTGTATAGGTGACTTCCAAGTCAGCCATATTGCATGGGGGACATTGTGCTGGTTGCCATGTTGTATAGGTGACTTCCAAGTCAGCCATATTGCTTGGGGGACATTGTGCTGGTGGCCATGTTCTATAGGTGACTTCCAAGTCAGCCATATTGCATGGGGGACATTGTGCTGGTTGCCATGTCCTATAGGTGACTTCCAAGTCAGCCATATTGCATGGGGGACATTGTGCTGGTTGTCTTGTATAGGTGACTTCCAAGTCAGCCATATTGCTTGGGGGACATTGTGCTGGTTGCCATGTTCTATAGGTGACTTCCAAGTCAGCCATATTGCATGGGGGACATTGTGCTGGTTGCCATGTCCTATAGGTGACTTCCAAGTCAGCCATATTGCATGGGGGACATTGTGCTGGTTGTCTTGTATAGGTGACTTCCAAGTCAGCCATATTGCTTGGGGGACATTGTGCTGGTTGCCATGTTCTATAGGTGACTTCCAAGTCAGCCATATTGCTTGGGGGACATTGTGCTGGTGGCCATGTTCTATAGGTGACTTCCAAGTCAGCCATATTGCTTGGGGGACATTGTGCTGGTTGTATTGTATAGGTGACTTCCAAGTCAGCCATATTGCATGGGGGACATTGTGCTGGTTGTATTGTATAGGTGACTTCCAAGTCAGCCATATTGCATGGGGGACATTGTGCTGGTGGCCATGTCCTATAGGTGACTTCCAAGTCAGCCATATTGCATGGGTGACATTGTGTTGGTTGTCTTATATAGGTGACTTCCAAGTCAGCCATATTGCTTGGGGGACATTGTGCTGGTTGTATTGTATAGGTGACTTCCAAGTCAGCCATATTGCCTGGGGGAAATTTAGCTGGTTGCCATGTTGTATAGGTGACTTCCAAGTCAGCCATATTGCATGGGGGACATTGTGCTGGTGGCCATGTTCTATAGGTGACTTCCAAGTCAGCCATATTGCATTTGGGACATTGTGCTGGTTGTCTTGTATAGGTGACTTCCAAGTCAGCCATATTGCATGGCGGACATTGTGCTGGTTGTGTTGTATAGGTGACTTCCAAATCAGCCATATTGCATGGGGGACATTGTGCTGGTTGTATTGTATAGGTGACTTCCAAGTCAGCCATATTGCATGGGGGACATTGTGCTGGTTGTCTTGTATAGGTGACTTCCAAGTCAGCCATATTGCTTGGGGGACATTGTGCTGGTTGTATTGTATAGGTGACTACCAAGTCAGCCGTATTGCATGGGGGACATTGTGCTGGTTGCCATGTTGTATAGGTGACTTCCAAGTCAGCCATATTGCATGGGGGACATTGTGCTGGTGGCCATGTTCTATAGGTGAATTCCAAGTCAGCCATATTGCATTTGGGACATTGTGCTGGTTGTATTGTATAGGTGACTTCCAAGTCAGCCATATTGCATGGGAGACATTGTGCTGGTTGTATTGTATAGGTGACTTCCAAGTCAGCCATATTGCATGGGGGACATTGTGCTGGTTGCCATGTTGTATAGGTGACTTCCAAGTCAGCCATATTGCATGGGGGACATTGTGCTGGTTGCAATGTCCTATAGGTGACTTCCAAGTCAGCCATATTGCATGGGGGACATTGTGCTGGTTGCCATGTCCTATAGGTGACTTCCAAGTCAGCCATATTGCATGGGGGACATTGTGCTGGTGGCCATGTTCTATAGGTGACTTCCAAGTCAGCCATATTGCATGGGGGACATTGTGCTGGTTGCCATGTCCTATAGGTGACTTCCAAGTCAGCCATATTGCATGGGGGACATTGTGCTGGTTGTCTTGTATAGGTGACTTCCAAGTCAGCCATATTGCTTGGGGGACATTGTGCTGGTTGCCATGTTCTATAGGTGACTTCCAAGTCAGCCATATTGCTTGGGGGACATTGTGCTGGTGGCCATGTTCTATAGGTGACTTCCAAGTCAGCCATATTGCATGGGGGACATTGTGCTGGTGGCCATGTTCTATAGGTGACTTCCAAGTCATCCATATTGCTTTTGGGACATTGTGCTGGTTGTCTTGTATAGGTGACTTCCAAGACAGCCATATTGCATGGGGGACATTGTGCTGGTTGTGTTGTATAGGTGACTTCCAAATCAGCCATATTGCATGGGGGACATTGTGCTGGTTGTATTGTATAGGTGACTTCCAAGTCAGCCATATTGCATGGGGGGCATTGTGCTGGTTGTCTTGTATAGGTGACTTCCAAGTCAGCCATATTGCTTGGGGGACATTGTGCTGGTTGTATTGTATAGGTGACTTCCAAGTCAGCCATATTGCATGGGGGACATTGTGCTGGTTGCCATGTTGTATAGGTGACTTCCAAGTCAGCCATATTGCATGGGGGACATTGTGCTGGTGGCCATGTTCTATAGGTGACTTCCAAGTCAGCCATATTGCATGGGGGACATTGTGCTGGTTGCCATGTCCTATAGGTGACTTCCAAGTCAGCCATATTGCATGGGGGACATTGTGCTGGTTGTCTTGTATAGGTGACTTCCAAGTCAGCCATATTGCTTGGGGGACATTGTGCTGGTTGCCATGTTCTATAGGTGACTTCCAAGTCAGCCATATTGCTTGGGGGACATTGTGCTGGTGGCCATGTTCTATAGGTGACTTCTTAGTCAGCCATATTGCTTGGGGGACATTGTGCTGGTTGTATTGTATAGGTGACTTCCAAGTCAGCCATATTGCATGGGGGACATTGTGCTGGTTGTATTGTATAGGTGACTTCCAAGTCAGCCATATTGCATGGGGGACATTGTGCTGGTGGCCATGTCCTATAGGTGACTTCCAAGTCAGCCATATTGCATGGGGGACATTGTGCTGGTTGTCTTGTATAGGTGACTTCCAAGTCAGCCATATTGCTTGGGGGAGATTGTGCTGGTTGTATTGTATAGGTGACTTCCAAGTCAGCCATATTGCATGGGGGAAAATGTGCTGGTTGCCATGTTGTATAGGTGACTTCCAAGTCAGCCATATTGCATGGGGGACATTGTGCTGGTTGCCATGTTCTATAGGTGACTTCCAAGTCAGCCATATTGCATTTGGGACATTGTGCTGGTTGTCTTGTATAGGTGACTTCCAAGTCAGCCATATTGCATGGGGGAAATTGTGCTTGTTTGCCATGTTGTATAGGTGACTTCCAAGTCAGCCATATTGCATGGGGGACATTGTGCTGGTGGCCATGTTCTATAGGTGACTTCCAAGTCAGCCATATTGCATTTGGGACATTGTGCTGGTTGTTTTGTATAGGTGACTTCCAAGTCAGCCATATTGCTTGGGGGACATTGTGCTGGTTGTATTGTATAGGTGACTTCCAAGTCAGCCATATTGCATGGGGGACATTGTGCTGGTTGCCATGTTGTATAGGTGACTTCCAAGTCAGCCATATTGCATGGGGGACATTGTGCTGGTGGCCATGTTCTATAGGGACTTCCAATTCAGCCATATTGCATTTGGGACATTGTGCTGGTTGTATTGTATAGGTGACTTCCAAGTCAGCCATATTGCATGGGGGACATTGTGCTGGTTGTATTGTATAGGTGACTTCCAAGTGAGCCATATTGCTTGGGGGACATTGTGCTGGTGGCCATGTTCTATAGGTCACTTCCAAGTCAGCCATATTGCATGGGGGACATTGTGCTGGTTGCCATGTCCTATAGGTGACTTCCAAGTCAGCCATATTGCATGGGGGACATTGTGCTGGTTGTCTTGTATAGGTGACTTCCAAGTCAGCCATATTGCTTGGGGGACATTGTGCTGGTTGCCATGTTCTATAGGTGACTTCCAAGTCAGCCATATTGCTTGGGGGACATTGTGCTGGTGGCCATGTTCTATAGGTGACTTCCAAGTCAGCCATATTGCTTGGGGGACATTGTGCTGGTTGTATTGTATAGGTGACTTCCAAGTCAGCCATATTGCATGGGGGACATTGTGCTGGTTGTATTGTATAGGTGACTTCCAAGTCAGCCATATTGCATGGGGGACATTGTGCTGGTGGCCATGTCCTATAGGTGACTTCCAAGTCAGCCATTTTGCATGGGGGACATTGTGCTGGTTGTCTTGTATAGGTGAATTCCAAGTCAGCCATATTGCTTGGGGGACATTGAGCTGGTTGCCAGGTTCTATAGGTGACTTCCAAGTCAGCCATATTGCTTGGGGGACATTGTGCTGGTGGCCATGTTCTATAGGTGACTTCCTAGTCAGCCATATTGCTTGGGGGACATTGTGCTGGTTGTATTGTATAGGTGACTTCCAAGTCAGCCATATTCCATGGGGGACATTGTGCTGGTTGTATTGTATAGGTGACTTCCAAGTCAGCCATATTGCATGGGGGACATTGTGCTGGTTGTATTGTATAGGTGACTTCCAAGTGAGCCATATTGCTTGGGGGACATTGTGCTCGTGGCCATGTTCTATAGGTCACTTCCAAGTCAGCCATATTGCATGGGGGACATTGTGCTGGTTGCCATGTCCTATAGGTGACTTCCAAGTCAGCCATATTGCATGGGGGACATTGTGCTGGTTGTCTTGTATAGGTGACTTCCAAGTCAGCCATATTGCTTGGGGGACATTGTGCTGGTTTCCATGTTCTATAGGTGACTTCCAAGTCAGCCATATTGCTTGGGGGACATTGTGCTGGTGGCCATGTTCTATAGGTGACTTCCAAGTCAGCCATATTGCTTGGGGGACATTGTGCTGGTTGTATTGTATAGGTGACTTCCAAGTCAGCCATATTGCATGGGGGACATTGTGCTGGTTGTATTGTATAGGTGACTTCCAAGTCAGCCATATTGCATGGGGGACATTGTGCTGGTGGCCATGTCCTATAGGTGACTTCCAAGTCAGCCATATTGCATTGGGGACATTGTGCTGGTTGTCTTGTATAGGTGACTTCCAAGTCAGCCATATTGCTTGGGGGACATTGAGCTGGTTGCCATGTTCTATAGGTGACTTCCAAGTCAGCCATATTGCTTGGGGGACATTGTGCTGGTGGCCATGTTCTATAGGTGACTTCCTAGTCAGCCATATTGCTTGGGGGACATTGTGCTGGTTGTATTGTATAGGTGACTTCCAAGTCAGCCATATTGCATGGGGGACATTGTGCTGGTTGTATTGTATAGGTGACTTCCAAGTCAGCCATATTGCATGGGGGACATTGTGCTGGTGGCCATGTCCTATAGGTGACTTCCAAGTCAGCCATATTGCATGGGGGACATTGTGCTGGTTGTCTTGTATAGGTGACTTCCAAGTCAGCCATATTGATTGGGGGACATTGTGCTGGTTGTATTGTATAGGTGACTTCCAAGTCAGCCATATTGCATGGGGGAAATTGTGCAGGTTGCCATGTTGTATAGGTGACTTCCAAGTCAGCCATATTGCATGGGGGACATTGTGCTGGTGGCCATGTTCTATAGGTGACTTCCAAGTCAGCCATATTGCATTTGGGACATTGTGCTGGTTGTCATGTATAGGTGACTTCCAAGTCAGCCATATTGCATGGGGGACATTGTGCTGGTTGTGTTGTATAGGTGACTTCCAAATCAGCCATATTGCATGGGGGACATTGTGCTGGTTGTATTGTATAGGTGACTTCCAAGTCAGCCATATTGCATGGGGGACATTGTGCTGGTTGCCATGTTGTATAGGTGACTTCCAAGTCAGCCATATTGCATGGGGGACATTGTGCTGGTGGCCATGTTCTATAGGTGACTTCCAATTCAGCCATATTGCATTTGGGACATTGTGCTGGTTGTATTGTATAGGTGACTTCCAAGTCAGCCATATTGCATGGGGGACATTGTGCTGGTTGTATTGTATAGGTGACTTCCAAGTCAGCCATATTGCATGGGGGACATTGTGCTGGTGGCCATGTCCTATATGTGACTTCCAAGTCAGCCATATTGCATGGGGGACATTGTGCTGGTTGTCTTGTATAGGTGACTTCCAAGTCAGCCATATTGCTTGGGGGACATTGTGCTGGTTGTATTGTATAGATGACTTCTAAGTCAGCCATATTGCATGGGGGAAATTGTGCTGGTTGCCATGTTGTATAGTTGACTTCCAAGTCAGCCATATTGCATGGGGGACATTGTGCTGGGGGCCATGTTCTATAGATGACTTCCAAGTCAGCCATATTGCATTTGGGACATTGTGCTGGTTGTCTTGTATAGGTGACTTCCAAGTCAGCCATATTGCATGGGGGACATTGTGCTGGTTGTATTGTATAGGTGACTTCCAAGTCAGCCATATTGCATGGGGGACATTGTGCTGGTTGTATTGTATAGGTGACTTCCAAGTGAGCCATATTGCTTGGGGGACATTGTGCTCGTGGCCATGTTCTATAGGTCACTTCCAAGTCAGCCATATTGCATGGGGGACATTGTGCTGGTTGTATTGTATAGGTGACTTCCAAGTCAGCCATATTGCATGGGGGACATTGTGCTGGTGGCCATGTCCTATAGGTGACTTCCAAGTCAGCCATATTGCATGGGGGACATTGTGCTGGTTGTCTTGTATAGGTGACTTCCAAGTCAGCCATATTGCTTGGGGGACATTGAGCTGGTTGCCATGTTCTATAGGTGACTTCCAAGTCAGCCATATTGCTTGGGGGACATTGTGCTGGTGGCCATGTTCTATAGGTGACTTCCTAGTCAGCCATATTGCTTGGGGGACATTGTGCTGGTTGTATTGTATAGGTGACTTCCAAGTCAGCCATATTGCATGGGGGACATTGTGCTGGTTGTATTGTATAGGTGACTTCCAAGTCAGCCATATTGCATGGGGGACATTGTGCTGGTGGCCATGTCCTATAGGTGACTTCCAAGTCAGCCATATTGCATGGGGGACATTGTGCTGGTTGTCTTGTATAGGTTACTTCCAAGTCAGCCAGATTGATTGGGGGACATTTTGCTGGTTGTATTGTATAGGTGACTTCCAAGTCAGCCATATTGCATGGGGGAAATTGTGCAGGTTGCCATGTTGTATAGGTGACTTCCAAGTCAGCCATATTGCATGGGGGACATTGTGCTGGTGGCCATGTTCTATAGGTGACTTCCAAGTCAGCCATATTGCATGGGGGACATTGTGCTGGTTGTGTTGTATAGGTGACTTCCAAATCAGCCATATTGCATGGGGGACATTGTGCTGGTTGTATTGTATAGGTGACTTCCAAGTCAGCCATATTGCATGGGGGACATTGTGCTGGTTGCCATGTTGTATAGGTGACTTCCAAGTCAGCCATATTGCATGGGGGACATTGTGCTGGTGGCCATGTTCTATAGGTGACTTCCAATTCAGCCATATTGCATTTGGGACATTGTGCTGGTTGTATTGTATAGGTGACTTCCAAGTCAGCCATATTGCATGGGGGACATTGTGCTGGTTGTATTGTATAGGTGACTTCCAAGTCAGCCATATTGCATGGGGGACATTGTGCTGGTGGCCATGTCCTATATGTGACTTCCAAGTCAGCCATATTGCATTGGGGACATTGTGCTGGTTGTCTTGTATAGGTGACTTCCAAGTCAGCCATATTGCTTGGGGGACATTGTGCTGGTTGTATTGTATAGATGACTTCCAAGTCAGCCATATTGCATGGGGGAAATTGTGCTGGTTGCCATGTTGTATAGTTGACTTCCAAGTCAGCCATATTGCATGGGGGACATTGTGCTGGGGGCCATGTTCTATAGATGACTTCCAAGTCAGCCATATTGCATTTGGGACATTGTGCTGGTTGTCTTGTATAGGTGACTTCCAAGTCAGCCATATTGCATGGGGGACATTGTGCTGGTTGTGTTGTTTAGGTGACTTCCAAATCAGCCATATTGCATGGGGGACATTGTGCTGGTTGTATTGTATAGTTGACTTCCAAGTCAGCCATATTGCATGGGGGACATTGTGCTGGTTGTCTTGTATAGGTGACTTCCAAGTCAGCCATATTGCTTGGGGGACATTGTGCTGGTTGTATTGTATAGGTGACTTCCAAGTCAGCCATATTGCATGGGGGACATTGTGCTGGTTGCCATGTTGTATAGGTGACTTCCAAGTCAGCCATATTGCATGGGGGACATTGTGCTGGTGGCCATGTTCTATAGGTGACTTCCAAGTCAGCCATATTGCATTTGGGACATTGTGCTTGTTGTATTGTATAGGTGACTTCCAAGTCAGCCATATTGCAAGGGTTGACATTGTGCTGGTTGTATTGTATAGGTGACTTCCAAGTCAGCCATATTGCATGGGGGACATTGTGCTGGTTGTCATGTTGTATAGGTGACTTCCAAGTCAGCCATATTGCTTGGGGGACATTGTGCTGGTGGCCATGTTCTACAGGTGACTTCCAAGTCAGCCATATTGCATGGGGGACATTGTGCTGGTTGCCATGTCCTATAGGTGACTTCCAAGTCAGCCATATTGCATGGGGGACATTGTGCTGGTTGTCTTGTATAGGTGACTTCCAAGTCAGCCATATTGCTTGGGGGACATTGTGCTGGTTGCCATGTTCTATAGGTGACTTCCAAGTCAGCCATATTGCTTGGGGGACATTGTGCTGGTGGCCATGTTCTATAGGTGACTTCCAAGTCAGCCATATTGCTTGGGGGACATTGTGCTGGTTGCCATGTTGTATAGGTGACTTCCAAGTCAGCCATATTGCATGGGGGACATTGTGCTGGTGGCCATGTTCTATAGGTGACTTCCAAGTCAGCCATATTGCATGGGGGACATTGTGCTGGTTGCCATGTTGTATAGGTGACTTCCAAGTCAGCCATATTGCATGGGGGACATTGTGCTGGTTGTATTGTATAGGTGACTTCCAAGTCAGCCATATTGCATGGGGGACATTGTGCTGGTTGCCATGTCCTATAGGTGACTTCCAAGTCAGCCATATTGCATGGGGGAAAATGTGCTGGTTGTCTTGTATAGGTGACTTCCAAGTCAGCCATATTGCTTGGGGGACATTGTGCTGGTTGCCATGTTGTATAGGTGACTTCCAAGTCAGCCATATTGCATGGGGGACATTGTGCTGGTGGCCATGTTCTATAGGTGACTTCCAAGTCAGCCATATTGCATGGGGGACATTGTGCTGGTTGCCATGTTGTATAGGTGACTTCCAAGTCAGCCATATTGCATGGGGGACATTGTGCTGGTTGTATTGTATAGGTGACTTCCAAGTCAGCCATATTGCATGGGGGACATTGTGCTGGTTGCCATGTCCTATAGGTGACTTCCAAGTCAGCCATATTGCATGGGGGAAAATGTGCTGGTTGTCTTGTATAGGTGACTTCCAAGTCAGCCATATTGCTTGGGGGACATTGTGCTGGTTGCCATGTTCTATAGGTGACTTCCAAGTCAGCCATATTGCATGGGGGACATTGTGCTGGTGGCCATGTCCTATAGGTGACTTCCAAGTCAGCCATATTGCATGGGGGACATTGTGCTGGTTGTCTTGTATAGGTGACTTCCAAGTCAGCCATATTGATTGGGGGACATTGTGCTGGTTGTATTGTATAGGTGACTTCCAAGTCAGCCATATTGCATTGGGGACATTGTGCTGGTTGCCATGTTGTATAGGTGACTTCCAAGTCAGCCATATTGCATGGGGGACATTGTGCTGGTGGCCATGTTCTATAGGTGACTTCCAATTCAGCCATATTGCATTTGGGACATTGTGCTGGTTGTATTGTATAGGTGACTTCCAAGTCAGCCATATTGCATGGGGGACATTGTGCTGGTTGTATTGTATAGGTGACTTCCAAGTGAGCCATATTGCTTGGGGGACATTGTGCTGGTGGCCATGTTCTATAGGTCACTTCCAAGTCAGCCATATTGCATGGGGGACATTGTGCTGGTTGCCATGTCCTATAGGTGACTTCCAAGTCAGCCATATTGCATGGGGGACATTGTGCTGGTTGTCTTGTATAGGTGACTTCCAAGTCAGCCATATTGCTTGGGGGACATTGTGCTGGTTGCCATGTTCTATAGGTGACTTCCAAGTCAGCCATATTGCTTGGGGGACATTGTGCTGGTGGCCATGTTCTATAGGTGTCTTCCAAGTCAGCCATATTGCTTGGGGGACATTGTGCTGGTTGTATTGTATAGGTGACTTCCAAGTCAGCCATATTGCATGGGGGACATTGTGCTGGTTGTATTGTATAGGTGACTTCCAAGTCAGCCATATTGCATGAGGGACATTGTGCTGGTGGCCATGTCCTATAGGTGACTTCCAAGTCAGCCATATTGCATGGGGGACATTGTGCTGGTTGTCTTGTATAGGTGACTTCCAAGTCAGCCATATTGCTTGGGGGACATTGTGCTGGTTGTATTGTATAGATGATTTCCAATTCAGCCATATTGCATGGGGGAAATTGTGCTGGTTGCCATGTTGTATAGTTGACTTCCAAGTCAGCCATATTGCATGGGGGACATTGTGCTGGTGGCCATGTTCTATAGATGACTTCCAAGTCAGCCATATTGCATTTGGGACATTGTGCTGGTTGTCTTGTATAGGTGACTTCCAAGTCAGCCATATTGCATGGGGGACATTGTGCTGGTTGTGTTGTTTAGGTGACTTCCAAATCAGCCATATTGCATGGGGGACATTGTGCTGGTTGTATTGTATAGTTGACTTCCAAGTCAGCCATATTGCATGGGGGACATTGTGCTGGTTGTCTTGTATAGGTGACTTCCAAGTCAGCCATATTGCTTGGGGGACATTGTGCTGGTTGTATTGTATAGGTAACTTCCAAGTCAGCCATATTGCATGGGGGACATTGTGCTGGTTGCCATGTTGTATAGGTGACTTCCAAGTCAGCCATATTGCATGGGGGACATTGTGCTGGTGGCCATGTTCTATAGGTGACTTCCAAGTCAGCCATATTGCATTTGGGACATTGTGCTGGTTGTATTGTATAGGTGACTTCCAAGTCAGCCATATTGCAAGGGTTGACATTGTGCTGGTTGTATTGTATAGGTGACTTCCAAGTCAGCCATATTGCATGGGGGACATTGTGCTGGTTGCCATGTTGTATAGGTGACTTCCAAGTCAGCCATATTGCTTGGGGGACATTGTGCTGGTGGCCATGTTCTATAGGTGACTTCCAAGTCAGCCATATTACATGGGGGACATTGTGCTGGTTGCCATGTCCTATAGGTGACTTCCAAGTCAGCCATATTGCATGGGGGACATTGTGCTGGTTGTCTTGTATAGGTGACTTCCAAGTCAGCCATATTGCAAGGGTTGACATTGTGCTGGTTGTATTGTATAGGTGACTTCCAAGTCAGCCATATTGCATGGGGGACATTGTGCTGGTTGCCATGTTGTATAGGTGACTTCCAAGTCAGCCATATTGCTTGGGGGACATTGTGCTGGTGGCCATGTTCTATAGGTGACTTCCAAGTCAGCCATATTGCATGGGGGACATTGTGCTGGTTGCCATGTCCTATAGGTGACTTCCAAGTCAGCCATATTGCATGGGGGACATTGTGCTGGTTGTCTTGTATAGGTGACTTCCAAGTCAGCCATATTGCTTGGGGGACATTGTGCTGGTTGCCATGTTCTATAGGTGACTTCCAAGTCAGCCATATTGCTTGGGGGACATTGTGCTGGTGGCCATGTTCTATAGGTGACTTCCAAGTCAGCCATATTGCTTGGGGGACATTGTGCTGGTTGCCATGTTGTATAGGTGACTTCCAAGTCAGCCATATTGCATGGGGGACATTGTGCTGGTGGCCATGTTCTATAGGTGACTTCCAAGTCAGCCATATTGCATGGGGGACATTGTGCTGGTTGTATTGTATAGGTGACTTCCAAGTCAGCCATATTGCATGGGGGACATTGTCCTGGTTGCCATGTCCTATAGGTGACTTCCAAGTCAGCCATATTGCATGGGGGAAAATGTGCTGGTTGTCTTGTATAGGTGACTTCCAAGTCAGCCATATTGCTTGGGGGACATTGTGCTGGTTGCCATGTTCTATAGGTGACTTCCAAGTCAGCCATATTGCATGGGGGACATTGTGCTGGTGGCCATGTCTATAGGTGACTTCCAAGTCAGCCATATTGCATTTGGGACATTGTGCTGGTTGTATTGTATAGGTGACTTCCAAGTCAGCCATATTGTATGGGGGACATTGTGCTGGTTGTATTGTATAGGTGACTTCCAAGTGAGCCATATTGCTTAGGGAACATTGTGCTGGTGGCCATGTTCTATAGGTGACTTCCAAGTCAGCCATATTGCATGGGGGACATTGTGCTGGTTGCCATGTCCTATAGGTGACTTCCAAGTCAGCCATATTGCATGGGGGACATTGTGCTGGTTGTCTTGTATAGGTGACTTCCAAGTCAGCCATATTGCTTGGGGGACATTGTGCTGGTTGCCATGTTCTATAGGTGACTTCCAAGTCAGCCATATTGCATGGGGGACATTGTGCTGGTGGCCATGTCCTATAGGTGACTTCCAAGTCAGCCATATTGCATGGGGGACATTGTGCTGGTTGTCTTGTATAGGTGACTTCCAAGTCAGCCATATTGCTTGGGGGACATTGTGCTGGTTGTATTGTATAGGTGACTTCCAAGTCAGCCATATTGCATTGAGGATATTGTGCTGGTTGCCATGTTGTATAGGTGACTTCCAAGTCAGCCATATTGCATGGGGGACATTGTGCTGGTGGCCATGTTCTATAGGTGACTTCCAATTCAGCCATATTGCATTTGGGACATTGTGCTGGTTGTATTGTATAGGTGACTTCCAAGTCAGCCATATTGCATGGGGGACATTGTGCTGGTTGTATTGTATAGGTGACTTCCAAGTGAGCCATATTGCTTGGGGGACATTGTGCTGGTGGCCATGTTCTATAGGTCACTTCCAAGTCAGCCATATTGCATGGGGGACATTGTGCTGGTTGCCATGTCCTATAGGTGACTTCCAAGTCAGCCATATTGCATGGGGGACATTGTGCTGGTTGTCTTGTATAGGTGACTTCCAAGTCAGCCATATTGCTTGGGGGACATTGTGCTGGTTGCCATGTTCTATAGGTGACTTCCAAGTCAGCCATATTGCTTGGGGGACATTGTGCTGGTGGCCATGTTCTATAGGTGTCTTCCAAGTCAGCCATATTGCTTGGGGGACATTGTGCTGGTTGTATTGTATAGGTGACTTCCAAGTCAGCCATATTGCATGGGGGACATTGTGCTGGTTGTATTGTATAGGTGACTTCCAAGTCAGCCATATTGCATGGGGGACATTGTGCTGGTGGCCATGTCCTATAGGTGACATCCAAGTCAGCCATATTGCATGGGGGACATTGTGCTGGTTGTCTTGTATAGGTGACTTCCAAGTCAGCCATATTGCTTGGGGGACATTGTGCTGGTTGTATTGTATAGATGATTTCCAAGTCAGCCATATTGCATGGGGGAAATTGTGCTGGTTGCCATGTTGTATAGTTGACTTCCAAGTCAGCCATATTGCATGGGGGACATTGTGCTGGTGGCCATGTTCTATAGATGACTTCCAAGTCAGCCATATTGCATTTGGGACATTGTGCTGGTTGTCTTGTATAGGTGACTTCAAAGTCAGCCATATTGCATGGGGGACATTGTGCTGGTGGCCATGTTCTATAGGTGACTTCCAATTCAGCCATATTGCATTTGGGACATTGTGCTGGTTGTATTGTATAGGTGACTTCCAAGTCAGCCATATTGCATGGGGGACATTGTGCTGGTTGTATTGTATAGGTGACTTCCAAGTGAGCCATATTGCTTGGGGGACATTGTGCTGGTGGCCATGTTCTATAGGTCACTTCCAAGTCAGCCATATTGCATGGGGGACATTGTGCTGGTTGCCATGTCCTATAGGTGACTTCCAAGTCAGCCATATTGCATGGGGGACATTGTGCTGGTTGTCTTGTATAGGTGACTTCCAAGTCAGCCATATTGCTTGGGGGACATTGTGCTGGTTGCCATGTTCTATAGGTGACTTCCAAGTCAGCCATATTGCTTGGGGGACATTGTGCTGGTGGCCATGTTCTATAGGTGTCTTCCAAGTCAGCCATATTGCTTGGGGGACATTGTGCTGGTTGTATTGTATAGGTGACTTCCAAGTCAGCCATATTGCATGGGGGACATTGTGCTGGTTGTATTGTATAGGTGACTTCCAAGTCAGCCATATTGCATGGGGGACATTGTGCTGGTGGCCATGTCCTATAGGTGACATCCAAGTCAGCCATATTGCATGGGGGACATTGTGCTGGTTGTCTTGTATAGGTGACTTCCAAGTCAGCCATATTGCTTGGGGGACATTGTGCTGGTTGTATTGTATAGATGATTTCCAAGTCAGCCATATTGCATGGGGGAAATTGTGCTGGTTGCCATGTTGTATAGTTGACTTCCAAGTCAGCCATATTGCATGGGGGACATTGTGCTGGTGGCCATGTTCTATAGATGACTTCCAAGTCAGCCATATTGCATTTGGGACATTGTGCTGGTTGTCTTGTATAGGTGACTTCAAAGTCAGCCATATTGCATGGGGGACATTGTGCTGGTTGTGTTGTTTAGGTGACTTCCAAATCAGCCATATTGCATGGGGGACATTGTGCTGGTTGTATTGTATAGTTGACTTCCAAGTCAGCCATATTGCATGGGGGACATTGTGCTGGTTGTCTTGTATAGGTGACTTCCAAGTCAGCCATATTGCTTGGGGGACATTGTGCTGGTTGTATTGTATAGGTAACTTCCAAGGCAGCCATATTGCATGGGGGACATTGTGCTGGTTGCCATGTTGTATAGGTGACTTCCAAGTCAGCCATATTGCATGGGGGACATTGTGCTGGTGGCCATGTTCTATAGGTGACTTCCAAGTCAGCCATATTGCATTTGGGACATTGTGCTGGTTGTATTGTATAGGTGACTTCCAAGTCAGCCATATTGCAAGGGTTGACATTGTGCTGGTTGTATTGTATAGGTGACTTCCAAGTCAGCCATATTGCATGGGGGACATTGTGCTGGTTGCCATGTTGTATAGGTGACTTCCAAGTCAGCCATATTGCTTGGGGGACATTGTGCTGGTGGCCATGTTCTATAGGTGACTTCCAAGTCAGCCATATTGCATGGGGGACATTGTGCTGGTTGCCATGTCCTATAGGTGACTTCCAAGTCAGCCATATTGCATGGGGGACATTGTGCTGGTTGTCTTGTATAGGTGACTTCCAAGTCAGCCATATTGCTTGGGGGACATTGTGCTGGTTGCCATGTTCTATAGGTGACTTCCAAGTCAGCCATATTGCTTGGGGGACATTGTGCTGGTGGCCATGTTCTATAGGTGACTTCCAAGTCAGCCATATTGCTTGGGGGACATTGTGCTGGTTGCCATGTTGTATAGGTGACTTCCAAGTCAGCCATATTGCATGGGGGACATTGTGCTGGTGGCCATGTTCTATAGGTGACTTCCAAGTCAGCCATATTGCATGGGGGACATTGTGCTGGTTGTATTGTATAGGTGACTTCCAAGTCAGCCATATTGCATGGGGGACATTGTCCTGGTTGCCATGTCCTATAGGTGACTTCCAAGTCAGCCATATTGCATGGGGGAAAATGTGCTGGTTGTCTTGTATAGGTGACTTCCAAGTCAGCCATATTGCTTGGGGGACATTGTGCTGGTTGCCATGTTCTATAGGTGACTTCCAAGTCAGCCATATTGCATGGGGGACATTGTGCTGGTGGCCATGTTCTATAGGTGACTTCCAAGTCAGCCATATTGCATTTAGGACATTGTGCTGGTTGTATTGTATAGGTGACTTCCAAGTCAGCCATATTGTATGGGGGACATTGTGCTGGTTGTATTGTATAGGTGACTTCCAAGTGAGCCATATTGCTTAGGGAACATTGTGCTGGTGGCCATGTTCTATAGGTGACTTCCAAGTCAGCCATATTGCATGGGGGACATTGTGCTGGTTGCCATGTCCTATAGGTGACTTCCAAGTCAGCCATATTGCATGGGGGACATTGTGCTGGTTGTCTTGTATAGGTGACTTCCAAGTCAGCCATATTGCTTGGGGGACATTGTGCTGGTTGCCATGTTCTATAGGTGACTTCCAAGTCAGCCATATTGCATGGGGGACATTGTGCTGGTTGTCTTGTATAGGTGACTTCCAAGTCAGCCATATTGCTTGGGGGACATTGTGCTGGTTGTATTGTATAGGTGACTTCCAATTCAGCCATATTGCATGGGGGACATTGTCCTGGTTGTATTGTATAGTTGACTTCCAAGTCAGCCATATTGCATGGGGGACATTGTGCTGGTTGTCTTGTATAGGTGACTTCCAAGTCAGCCATATTGCTTGGGGGACATTGTGCTGGTTGTATTGTATAGGTGACTTCCAAGTCAGCCATATTGCATGGGGGACATTGTGCTGGTTGCCATGTTGTATAGGTGACTTCCAAGTCAGCCATATTGCATGGGGGACATTGTGCTGGTGGCCATGTTCTATAGGTGACTTCCAAGTCAGCCATATTGCATTTGGGACATTGTGCTTGTTGTATTGTATAGGTGAATTCCAAGTCAGCCATATTGCAAGGGTTGACATTGTGCCGGTTGTATTGTATAGGTGACTTCCAAGTCAGCCATATTGCATGGGGGACATTGTGCTGGTTGTCTTGTATAGGTGACTTCCAAGTCAGCCATATTGCTTGGGGGACATTGTGCTGGTTGTATTGTATAGGTGACTTCCAAGTCAGCCATATTGCATGGGGGACATTGTGCTGGTTGCCATGTTGTATAGGTGACTTCCAAGTCAGCCATATTGCATGGGGGACATTGTGCTGGTGGCCATGTTCTATAGGTGACTTCCAAGTCAGCCATATTGCATTTGGGACATTGTGCTTGTTGTATTGTATAGGTGAATTCCAAGTCAGCCATATTGCAAGGGTTGACATTGTGCTGGTTGTATTGTATAGGTGACTTCCAAGTCAGCCATATTGCATGGGGGACATTGTGCTGGTTGTCATGTTGTATAGGTGACTTCCAAGTCAGCCATATTGCTTGGGGGACATTGTGCTGGTGGCCATGTTCTACAGGTGACTTCCAAGTCAGCCATATTGCATGGTGGACATTGTGCTGGTTGCCATGTCCTATAGGTGACTTCCAAGTCAGCCATATTGCATGGGGGACATTGTGCTGGTTGTCTTGTATAGGTGACTTCCAAGTCAGCCATATTGCTTGGGGGACATTGTGCTGGTTGCCATGTTCTATAAGTGACTTCCAAGTCAGCCATATTGCTTGGGGGACATTGTGCTGGTGGCCATGTTCTATAGGTGACTTCCAAGTCAGCCATATTGCTTGGGGGACATTGTGCTGGTTGCCATGTTGTATAGGTGACTTCCAAGTCAGCCATGTTGCATGGGGGACATTGTGCTGGTGGCCATGTTCTATAGGTGACTTCCAAGTCAGCCATATTGCATGGGGGACATTGTGCTGGTTGCCAAGTCACCTATAGAACATGGCCACCAGCACAATGTCCCCCATGCAATATGGCTGACTTGGCAGTCACCTATACAAGACAACCAGCACAATGTCCCCCATTCAATATGGCTGACTTGGAAGTCACCTATACAACATGGCAACCAGCACAATGTCCCCCATGCAATATGGCTGACTTGGAAGTCACCTATACAAGACAACCAGCACAATGTCCCCCATGCAATATGGCTGACTTGGAAGTCACCTATAGGACATGGCAACCAGCACAATGTCCCCCAAGCAATATGGCTGACTTGGAAGTCACCTATACAAGACAACCAGCACAATGTCCTAAATGCAATATGGCTGACTTGGAAGTCACCTATAGAACATGGCCACCAGCACAATGTCCCCCATGCAATATGGCTGACTTGGAAGTCACCAATACAACATGGCAACCAGCACAATGTCCCCCATGCAATATGGCTGACTTGGAAGTCACCTATACAATACAACCAGCACAATGTCCCCCAAGCAATATGGCTGACTTGGAAGTCACCTATACAAGACAACCAGCACAATGTCCCCCATGCAATATGGCTGACTTGGAAGTCACCTATAGGACATGGCCACCAGCACAATGTCCCCCATGCAATATGGCTGACTTGGAAGTCACCTATACAATACAACCAGCACAATGTCCCCCATGCAATATGGCTGACTTGGAAGTCACCTATACAATACAACCAGCACAATGTCCCCCAAGCAATATGGCTGACTTGGAAGTCACCTATACAACACAACCAGCACAATGTCCCCCATGCAATATGGCTGACTTGGAAGTCACCTATACAATACAACCAGCACAATGTCCCCCATGCAATATGGCTGACTTGGAAGTCACCTATACAATACAACCAGCACAATGTCCCCCATGCAATATGGCTGACTTGGAAGTCACCTATAAAAGACAACCAGCACAATGTCCCCCATGCAATATGGCTGATTGGAAGTCACCTATAGGACATGGCCACCAGCACAATGTCCCCTATGCAATATGGCTGACTTGGAAGGCACTTATACAATACAACCAGCACAATGTCCCCCATGCAATATGGCTGACTTGGAAGTCACCTATACAATACAACCAGCACAATGTCCCCCATACAATATGGCTGATTTGGAAGTCACCTATACAACACAACCAGCACAATGTCCCCCATGCAATATGGCTGACTTGGAAGTCACTAATACAAGACAACCAGCACAATGTCCCCCATGCAATATGGCTGACTTGGAAGTCACCTATAGAACATGGCCACCAGCACAATGTCCCCCATGCAATATGGCTGACTTGGAAGTCACCTATACAACATGGCAACCAGCACAATGTCCCTCAAGCAATATGGCTGACTTGGAAGTCACCTATACAACATGGCAACCAGCACAATGTCCCCCAAGCTATATGGCTGACTTGGAAGTCACCTATAGAACATGGCAACCAGCACAATGTCCCCCAAGCAATATGGCTGACTTAAAAGTCACCTATACAAGACAACCAGCACAATTTTCCCCATGCAATATGGCTGACTTGGAAGTCACCTATACAATACAACCAGCACAATGTCCCCCATACAATATGGCTGATTTGGAAGTCACCTATACAACACAACCAGCACAATGTCCCCCATGCAATATGGCTGACTTGGAAGTCACTAATACAAGACAACCAGCACAATGTCCCCCATGCAATATGGCTGACTTGGAAGTCACCTATAGAACATGGCCACCAGCACAATGTCCCCCATGCAATATGGCTGACTTGGAAGTCACCTATACAACATGGCAACCAGCACAATGTCCCTCAAGCAATATGGCTGACTTGGAAGTCACCTATACAACATGGCAACCAGCACAATGTCCCCCAAGCTATATGGCTGACTTGGAAGTCACCTATAGAACATGGCAACCAGCACAATGTCCCCAAGCAATATGGCTGACTTAAAAGTCACCTATACAAGACAACCAGCACAATTTTCCCCATGCAATATGGCTGACTTTGAAGTCACCTATAGGACATGGCAACCAGCACAATGTCCCCCATGCAATATGGCTGACTTGTAAGTCACCTATACAACATGGCAACCAGCACAATGTCCCCCATGCAATATGGCTGACTTGGAAGTCACCTATAGGCCATGGCAACCAGCACAATGTCCCCCATGCAATATGGCTGACTTGGAAGTCACCTATACAACACAACCAGCACAATGTCCCCCAAGCAATATGGCTCACTTGGAAGTCACCTATACAACATGGCAACCAGCACAATGTCCCCCATGCAATATGGCTGACTTGGAAGTCACCTATAGGACATGGCAACCAGCACAATGTCCCCCATGCAATATGGCTGACTTGGAAGTCACCTATACAATACAACCAGCACAATGTCCCCCATGCATTATGGCTGACTTGGAAGTCACCTATACAACACAACCAGCACAATGTCCCCCATGCAATATGGCTGACTTGGAAGTCACCTATACAACACAACCAGCACAATGTCCCCCATGCAATATGGCTGACTTGGAAGTCACCTATACAACATGGCAACCAGCACAATGTCCCCCATGCAATATGGCTGACTTGGAAGTCACCTATACAACATGGCAACCAGCACAATGTCCCCCATGCAATATGGCTGACTTGGAAGTCACCTATACAACATGGCAACCAGCACAATGTCCCCCATGCAATATGGCTGACTTGGAAGTCACCTATACAAGAAACCAGCACAATGTCCCCCATGCAATGTGGCTGACTTGGAAGTCACCTATAGAACATGGCCACCAGCACAATGTCCCCCATGCAATATGGCTGACTTGGAAGTCACCTATACAACATGGCAACCAGCACAATGTCCCCCAAGCAATATGTCTGACTTGGAAGTCACCTATACAACATGGAAACCAGCACAATGTCCCCCATGCAATATGGCTGACTTGGAAGTCACCTATAGAACATGGCCACCAGCACAATGTCCCCCATGCAACACGGCTGACTTGGAAGTCACCTATACAAGACAAGCAGCACAATGTCCCCCATGCAATATGGCTGACTTGGAAGTCACCTATACAACATGGCAACCAGCACAATGTCCCCCATGCAATATGGCTGACTTGGAAGTCACCTTTACAATACAACCAGCACAATGTCCCCCATGCAATATGGCTGACTTGGAAGTCACCTATACAACACAACCAGCACAATGTCCCCCATGCAATGTGGCTGACTTGGAAGTCACCTATAGAACATGGCCACCAGCACAATGTCCCCCATGCAATATGGCTGACTTGGAAGTCACCTATACAACATGGCAACCAGCACAATGTCCCCCAAGCAAAATGGCTCACTTGGAAGTCACCTATACAACATGGCAACCAGCACAATGTCCCCCATGCAATATGGCTGACTTGGAAGTCACCTATACAAGACAACCAGCACAATGTCCCCCATGCAATATGGCTGACTTGGAAGTCACCTATAGGACATGGCAACCAGCACAATGTCCCCCAAGCAATATGGCTGACTTGGAAGTCACCTATACAAGACAACCAGCACAATGTCCCAAATGCAATGTGGCTGACTTGGAAGTCACCTATAGAACATGGCCACCAGCACAATGTCCCCCATGCAATATGGCTGACTTGGAAGTCACCTATACAACATACAACCAGCACAATGTCCCCCAAGCAATATGGCTGACTTGGAAGTCACCTATACAAGACAACCAGCACAATGTCCCCCATGCAATATGGCTGACTTGGAAGTCACCTATAGGACATGGCCACCAGCACAATGTCCCCCATGCAATATGGCTGACTTGGAAGTCACCTATACAATACAACCAGCACAATGTCCCCCATGCAATATGGCTGACTTGGAAGTCACCTATACAATACAACCAGCACAATGTCCCCCATGCAATATGGCTGATTTGGAAGTCACCTATAAAACACAACCAGCACAATGTCCCCCATGCAATATGGCTGACTTGGAAGTCACCTATACAAGAAACCAGCACAATGTCCCCCATGCAATGTGGCTGACTTGGAAGTCACCTATAGAACATGGCCACCAGCACAATGTCCCCCATGCAATATGGCTGACTTGGAAGTCACCTATACAACATGGCAACCAGCACAATGTCCCCCAAGCAATATGTCTGACTTGGAAGTCACCTATACAACATGGAAACCAGCACAATGTCCCCCATGCAATATGGCTGACTTGGAAGTCACCTATAGAACATGGCCACCAGCACAATGTCCCCCATGCAACACGGCTGACTTGGAAGTCACCTATACAAGACAAGCAGCACAATGTCCCCCATGCAATATGGCTGACTTGGAAGTCACCTATACAACATGGCAACCAGCACAATGTCCCCCATGCAATATGGCTGACTTGGAAGTCACCTTTACAATACAACCAGCACAATGTCCCCCATGCAATATGGCTGACTTGGAAGTCACCTATACAACACAACCAGCACAATGTCCCCCATGCAATGTGGCTGACTTGGAAGTCACCTATAGAACATGGCCACCAGCACAATGTCCCCCATGCAATATGGCTGACTTGGAAGTCACCTATACAACATGGCAACCAGCACAATGTCCCCCAAGCAAAATGGCTCACTTGGAAGTCACCTATACAACATGGCAACCAGCACAATGTCCCCCATGCAATATGGCTGACTTGGAAGTCACCTATACAAGACAACCAGCACAATGTCCCCCATGCAATATGGCTGACTTGGAAGTCACCTATAGGACATGGCAACCAGCACAATGTCCCCCAAGCAATATGGCTGACTTGGAAGTCACCTATACAAGACAACCAGCACAATGTCCCAAATGCAATGTGGCTGACTTGGAAGTCACCTATAGAACATGGCCACCAGCACAATGTCCCCCATGCAATATGGCTGACTTGGAAGTCACCTATACAACATACAACCAGCACAATGTCCCCCAAGCAATATGGCTGACTTGGAAGTCACCTATACAAGACAACCAGCACAATGTCCCCCATGCAATATGGCTGACTTGGAAGTCACCTATAGGACATGGCCACCAGCACAATGTCCCCCATGCAATATGGCTGACTTGGAAGTCACCTATACAATACAACCAGCACAATGTCCCCCATGCAATATGGCTGACTTGGAAGTCACCTATACAATACAACCAGCACAATGTCCCCCATGCAATATGGCTGATTTGGAAGTCACCTATAAAACACAACCAGCACAATGTCCCCCATGCAATATGGCTGACTTGGAAGTCACCTATACAAGACAACCAGCACAATGTCCCAAATGCAATATGGCTGACTTGGAAGTCACCTATAGAACATGGCCACCAGCACAATGTCCCCCATGCAATATGGCTGACTTGGAAGTCACCTATACAAGACAACCAGCACAATGTCCACCATGCAATATGGCTGACTTGGAAGTCACCTATAGGACATGGCCACCAGCACAATGTCCCCCATGCAATATGGCTGACTTGGAAGTCACCTATACAATACAACCGGCACAATGTCCCCCATGCAATATGGCTGACTTGGAAGTCACCTATACAACATGGCAACCAGCACAATGTCCCCCATGCAATATGGCTGACTTGGAAGTCACCTATACAAGACAACCAGCACAATGTCCCCCATGCAATATGGCTGACTTGGAAGTCACCTATAGGACATGGCAACCAGCACAATGTCCCCCAAGCAATATGGCTGACTTGGAAGTCACCTATACAAGACAACCAGCACAATGTCCCAAATGCAATATGGCTGACTTGGAAGTCACCTATAGAACATGGCCACCAGCACAATGTCCCCCATGCAATATGGCTGACTTGGAAGTCACCAATACAACATGGCAACCAGCACAATGTCCCCCATGCAATATGGCTGACTTGGAAGTCACCTTTACAATACAACCAGCACAATGTCCCCCATGCAATATGGCTGACTTGGAAGTCACCTATACAACACAACCAGCACAATGTCCCCCATGCAATGTGGCTGACTTGGAAGTCACCTATAGAACATGGCCACCAGCACAATGTCCCCCATGCAATATGGCTGACTTGGAAGTCACCTATACAACATGGCAACCAGCACAATGTCCCCCAAGCAAAATGGCTCACTTGGAAGTCACCTATACAACATGGCAACCAGCACAATGTCCCCCATGCAATATGGCTGACTTGGAAGTCACCTATACAAGACAACCAGCACAATGTCCCCGATGCAATATGGCTGACTTGGAAGTCACCTATAGGACATGGCAACCAGCACAATGTCCCCCAAGCAATATGGCTGACTTGGAAGTCACCTATACAAGACAACCAGCACAATGTCCCAAATGCAATGTGGCTGACTTGGAAGTCACCTATAGAACATGGCCACCAGCACAATGTCCCCCATGCAATATGGCTGACTTGGAAGTCACCTATACAACATACAACCAGCACAATGTCCCCCAAGCAATATGGCTGACTTGGAAGTCACCTATACAAGACAACCAGCACAATGTCCCCCATGCAATATGGCTGACTTGGAAGTCACCTATAGGACATGGCCACCAGCACAATGTCCCCCATGCAATATGGCTGACTTGGAAGTCACCTATACAATACAACCAGCACAATGTCCCCCATGCAATATGGCTGACTTGGAAGTCACCTATACAATACAACCAGCACAATGTCCCCCATGCAATATGGCTGATTTGGAAGTCACCTATAAAACACAACCAGCACAATGTCCCCCATGCAATATGGCTGACTTGGAAGTCACCTATACAAGACAACCAGCACAATGTCCCAAATGCAATATGGCTGACTTGGAAGTCACCTATAGAACATGGCCACCAGCACAATGTCCCCCATGCAATATGGCTGACTTGGAAGTCACCTATACAAGACAACCAGCACAATGTCCACCATGCAATATGGCTGACTTGGAAGTCACCTATAGGACATGGCCACCAGCACAATGTCCCCCATGCAATATGGCTGACTTGGAAGTCACCTATACAATACAACCGGCACAATGTCCCCCATGCAATATGGCTGACTTGGAAGTCACCTATACAACATGGCAACCAGCACAATGTCCCCCATGCAATATGGCTGACTTGGAAGTCACCTATACAAGACAACCAGCACAATGTCCCCCATGCAATATGGCTGACTTGGAAGTCACCTATAGGACATGGCAACCAGCACAATGTCCCCCAAGCAATATGGCTGACTTGGAAGTCACCTATACAAGACAACCAGCACAATGTCCCAAATGCAATATGGCTGACTTGGAAGTCACCTATAGAACATGGCCACCAGCACAATGTCCCCCATGCAATATGGCTGACTTGGAAGTCACCAATACAACATGGCAACCAGCACAATGTCCCCCATGCAATATGGCTGACTTGGAAGTCACCTATACAATACAACCAGCACAATGTCCCCCAAGCAATATGGCTGACTTGGAAGTCACCTATACAAGACAACCAGCACAATGTCCCCCATGCAATATGGCTGACTTGGAAGTCACCTATAGGACATGGCCACCAGCACAATGTCCCCCATGCAATATGGCTGACTTGAAAGTCCCCTATACAATACAACCAGCACAATGTCCCCCATGCAATATGGCTGACTTGGAAGTCACCTATACAATACAACCAGCACAATGTCCCCCAAGCAATATGGCTGACTTGGAAGTCACCTATACAACACAACCAGCACAATGTCCCCCATGCAATATGGCTGACTTGGAAGTCACCTATACAATACAACCAGCACAATGTCCCCCATGCAATATGGCTGACTTGGAAGTCACCTATACAACATGGCCACCAGCACAATGTCCCCCATGCAACACGGCTGACTTGGAAGTCACCTATACAAGACAACCAGCACAATGTCCCCCATGCAATATGGCTGACTTGGAAGTCACCTATACAATACAACCAGCACCATGTCTCCCAAGCAATATGGCTCACTTGGAAGTCACCTATACAACATGGCAACCAGCACAATGTCCCCCATGCAATATGGCTGACTTGGAAGTCACCTATAGGACCTGGCAACCAGCACAATGTCCCCCATGCAATATGGCTGACTTGGAAGTCACCTATAGGACATGGCAACCAGCACAATGTCCCCCATGCAATATGGGTGACTTCCAAGTCAGCCATATTGCGTGGGGGACATTGTGCTGGTTGTATTGTATAGGTGACTTCCAAGTCAGCCATATTGCATGGGGGACATTGTGCTGGTTGCCATGTCCTATAGGCGACTTCCAAGTCAGCCATATTGCATGGGGGAAATTGTGCTGGTTGTCTTGTATAGGTGACTTCCAAGTCAGCCATATTGCTTGGGGGACATTGTGCTGGTTGCCATGTTCTATAGGTGACTTCCAAGTCAGCCATATTGCATGGGGGACATTGTGCTGGTGGCCATGTTCTATAGGTGACTTCCAAGTCAGCCATATTGCATGGGGGACATTGTGCTGGTTGTCTTGTATAGGTGACTTCCAAGTCAGCCATATTGCATGGGGGACATTGTGCTGGTGGCCATGTTCTATAGGTGACTTCCAAGTCAGCCATATTGCTTGGGGGACATTGTGCTGGTTGTATTGTAAAGGTGACTTCCAATTCAGCCATATTGCATGGGGGACATTGTGCTGGTTGCCATGTCCTATAGGGGACTTCCAAGTCAGCCATATTGCATGGGGGAAATTGTGCTGGTTGTCTTGTATAGGTGACTTCCAAGTCAGCCATATTGCTTGGGGGACATTGTGCTGGTTGCCATGTTCTATAGGTGACTTCCAAGTCAGCCATATTGCATGGGGGACATTGTGCTGGTGGCCATGTTCTATAGGTGACTTCCAAGTCAGTCATATTGCATGGGGGACATTGTGCTGGTTGTCTTGTATAGGTGACTTCCAAGTCAGCCATATTGCATGGGGGACATTGTGCTGGTGGCCATGTTCTATAGGTGACTTCCAAGTCAGCCATATTGCTTGGGGGACATTGTGCTGGTTGTATTGTAAAGGTGACTTCCAATTCAGCCATATTGCATGGGGGACATTGTGCTGGTTGCCATGTTGTATAGGTGACTTCCAAGTGTGCCATATTGCTTGGGGGACATTGTGCTGGTTGCCATGTTCTGTAGGTGACTTCCAAGTCAGCCATATTGCTTGGGGGACATTGTGCTGGTGGCCATGTTCTATAGGTGACTTCCAAGTCAGCCATATTGCTTGGGGGACATTGTGCTGGTTGCCATGTTGTATAGGTGACTTCCAAGTCAGCCATATTGCATGGGGGACATTGTGCTGGTGGCCATGTTCTATAGGTGACTTCCAAGTCAGCCATATTGCATTTGGGACATTGTGCTGGTTGTCTTGTATAGGTGACTTCCAAGTCAGCCATATTGCTTGGGGGACATTGTGCTGGTTGCCATGTTCTATAGGTGACTTCCAAGTCAGCCATATTGCTTGGGGGACATTGTGCTGGTGGCCATGTTCTATAGGTGTCTTCCAAGTCAGCCATATTGCTTGGGGGACATTGTGCTGGTTGTATTGTATAGGTGACTTCCAAGTCAGCCATATTGCATGGGGGACATTGTGCTGGTTGTATTGTATAGGTGACTTCCAAGTCAGCCATATTGCATGGGGGACATTGTGCTGGTGGCCATGTCCTATAGGTGACATCCAAGTCAGCCATATTGCATGGGGGACATTGTGCTGGTTGTCTTGTATAGGTGACTTCCAAGTCAGCCATATTGCTTGGGGGACATTGTGCTGGTTGTATTGTATAGATGATTTCCAAGTCAGCCATATTGCATGGGGGAAATTGTGCTGGTTGCCATGTTGTATAGTTGACTTCCAAGTCAGCCATATTGCATGGGGGACATTGTGCTGGTGGCCATGTTCTATAGATGACTTCCAAGTCAGCCATATTGCATTTGGGACATTGTGCTGGTTGTCTTGTATAGGTGACTTCAAAGTCAGCCATATTGCATGGGGGACATTGTGCTGGTTGTGTTGTTTAGGTGACTTCCAAATCAGCCATATTGCATTGGGGGACATTGTGCTGGTTGTATTGTATAGTTGACTTCCAAGTCAGCCATATTGCATGGGGGACATTGTGCTGGTTGTCTTGTATAGGTGACTTCCAAGTCAGCCATATTGCTTGGGGGACATTGTGCTGGTTGTATTGTATAGGTAACTTCCAAGGCAGCCATATTGCATGGGGGACATTGTGCTGGTTGCCATGTTGTATAGGTGACTTCCAAGTCAGCCATATTGCATGGGGGACATTGTGCTGGTGGCCATGTTCTATAGGTGACTTCCAAGTCAGCCATATTGCATTTGGGACATTGTGCTGGTTGTATTGTATAGGTGACTTCCAAGTCAGCCATATTGCAAGGGTTGACATTGTGCTGGTTGTATTGTATAGGTGACTTCCAAGTCAGCCATATTGCATGGGGGACATTGTGCTGGTTGCCATGTTGTATAGGTGACTTCCAAGTCAGCCATATTGCTTGGGGGACATTGTGCTGGTGGCCATGTTCTATAGGTGACTTCCAAGTCAGCCATATTGCATGGGGGACATTGTGCTGGTTGCCATGTCCTATAGGTGACTTCCAAGTCAGCCATATTGCATGGGGGACATTGTGCTGGTTGTCTTGTATAGGTGACTTCCAAGTCAGCCATATTGCTTGGGGGACATTGTGCTGGTTGCCATGTTCTATAGGTGACTTCCAAGTCAGCCATATTGCTTGGGGGACATTGTGCTGGTGGCCATGTTCTATAGGTGACTTCCAAGTCAGCCATATTGCTTGGGGGACATTGTGCTGGTTGCCATGTTGTATAGGTGACTTCCAAGTCAGCCATATTGCATGGGGGACATTGTGCTGGTGGCCATGTTCTATAGGTGACTTCCAAGTCAGCCATATTGCATGGGGGACATTGTGCTGGTTGTATTGTATAGGTGACTTCCAAGTCAGCCATATTGCATGGGGGACATTGTCCTGGTTGCCATGTCCTATAGGTGACTTCCAAGTCAGCCATATTGCATGGGGGAAAATGTGCTGGTTGTCTTGTATAGGTGACTTCCAAGTCAGCCATATTGCTTGGGGGACATTGTGCTGGTTGCCATGTTCTATAGGTGACTTCCAAGTCAGCCATATTGCATGGGGGACATTGTGCTGGTGGCCATGTTCTATAGGTGACTTCCAAGTCAGCCATATTGCATTTAGGACATTGTGCTGGTTGTATTGTATAGGTGACTTCCAAGTCAGCCATATTGTATGGGGGACATTGTGCTGGTTGTATTGTATAGGTGACTTCCAAGTGAGCCATATTGCTTAGGGAACATTGTGCTGGTGGCCATGTTCTATAGGTGACTTCCAAGTCAGCCATATTGCATGGGGGACATTGTGCTGGTTGCCATGTCCTATAGGTGACTTCCAAGTCAGCCATATTGCATGGGGGACATTGTGCTGGTTGTCTTGTATAGGTGACTTCCAAGTCAGCCATATTGCTTGGGGGACATTGTGCTGGTTGCCATGTTCTATAGGTGACTTCCAAGTCAGCCATATTGCATGGGGGACATTGTGCTGGTTGTCTTGTATAGGTGACTTCCAAGTCAGCCATATTGCTTGGGGGACATTGTGCTGGTTGTATTGTATAGGTGACTTCCAATTCAGCCATATTGCATGGGGGACATTGTCCTGGTTGTATTGTATAGTTGACTTCCAAGTCAGCCATATTGCATGGGGGACATTGTGCTGGTTGTCTTGTATAGGTGACTTCCAAGTCAGCCATATTGCTTGGGGGACATTGTGCTGGTTGTATTGTATAGGTGACTTCCAAGTCAGCCATATTGCATGGGGGACATTGTGCTGGTTGCCATGTTGTATAGGTGACTTCCAAGTCAGCCATATTGCATGGGGGACATTGTGCTGGTGGCCATGTTCTATAGGTGACTTCCAAGTCAGCCATATTGCATTTGGGACATTGTGCTTGTTGTATTGTATAGGTGAATTCCAAGTCAGCCATATTGCAAGGGTTGACATTGTGCCGGTTGTATTGTATAGGTGACTTCCAAGTCAGCCATATTGCATGGGGGACATTGTGCTGGTTGTCTTGTATAGGTGACTTCCAAGTCAGCCATATTGCTTGGGGGACATTGTGCTGGTTGTATTGTATAGGTGACTTCCAAGTCAGCCATATTGCATGGGGGACATTGTGCTGGTTGCCATGTTGTATAGGTGACTTCCAAGTCAGCCATATTGCATGGGGGACATTGTGCTGGTGGCCATGTTCTATAGGTGACTTCCAAGTCAGCCATATTGCATTTGGGACATTGTGCTTGTTGTATTGTATAGGTGAATTCCAAGTCAGCCATATTGCAAGGGTTGACATTGTGCTGGTTGTATTGTATAGGTGACTTCCAAGTCAGCCATATTGCATGGGGGACATTGTGCTGGTTGTCATGTTGTATAGGTGACTTCCAAGTCAGCCATATTGCTTGGGGGACATTGTGCTGGTGGCCATGTTCTACAGGTGACTTCCAAGTCAGCCATATTGCATGGTGGACATTGTGCTGGTTGCCATGTCCTATAGGTGACTTCCAAGTCAGCCATATTGCATGGGGGACATTGTGCTGGTTGTCTTGTATAGGTGACTTCCAAGTCAGCCATATTGCTTGGGGGACATTGTGCTGGTTGCCATGTTCTATAAGTGACTTCCAAGTCAGCCATATTGCTTGGGGGACATTGTGCTGGTGGCCATGTTCTATAGGTGACTTCCAAGTCAGCCATATTGCTTGGGGGACATTGTGCTGGTTGCCATGTTGTATAGGTGACTTCCAAGTCAGCCATGTTGCATGGGGGACATTGTGCTGGTGGCCATGTTCTATAGGTGACTTCCAAGTCAGCCATATTGCATGGGGGACATTGTGCTGGTTGCCAAGTCACCTATAGAACATGGCCACCAGCACAATGTCCCCCATGCAATATGGCTGACTTGGCAGTCACCTATACAAGACAACCAGCACAATGTCCCCCATTCAATATGGCTGACTTGGAAGTCACCTATACAACATGGCAACCAGCACAATGTCCCCCATGCAATATGGCTGACTTGGAAGTCACCTATACAAGACAACCAGCACAATGTCCCCCATGCAATATGGCTGACTTGGAAGTCACCTATAGGACATGGCAACCAGCACAATGTCCCCCAAGCAATATGGCTGACTTGGAAGTCACCTATACAAGACAACCAGCACAATGTCCTAAATGCAATATGGCTGACTTGGAAGTCACCTATAGAACATGGCCACCAGCACAATGTCCCCCATGCAATATGGCTGACTTGGAAGTCACCAATACAACATGGCAACCAGCACAATGTCCCCCATGCAATATGGCTGACTTGGAAGTCACCTATACAATACAACCAGCACAATGTCCCCCAAGCAATATGGCTGACTTGGAAGTCACCTATACAAGACAACCAGCACAATGTCCCCCATGCAATATGGCTGACTTGGAAGTCACCTATAGGACATGGCCACCAGCACAATGTCCCCCATGCAATATGGCTGACTTGGAAGTCACCTATACAATACAACCAGCACAATGTCCCCCATGCAATATGGCTGACTTGGAAGTCACCTATACAATACAACCAGCACAATGTCCCCCAAGCAATATGGCTGACTTGGAAGTCACCTATACAACACAACCAGCACAATGTCCCCCATGCAATATGGCTGACTTGGAAGTCACCTATACAATACAACCAGCACAATGTCCCCCATGCAATATGGCTGACTTGGAAGTCACCTATACAATACAACCAGCACAATGTCCCCCATGCAATATGGCTGACTTGGAAGTCACCTATAAAAGACAACCAGCACAATGTCCCCCATGCAATATGGCTGATTGGAAGTCACCTATAGGACATGGCCACCAGCACAATGTCCCCTATGCAATATGGCTGACTTGGAAGGCACTTATACAATACAACCAGCACAATGTCCCCCATGCAATATGGCTGACTTGGAAGTCACCTATACAATACAACCAGCACAATGTCCCCCATACAATATGGCTGATTTGGAAGTCACCTATACAACACAACCAGCACAATGTCCCCCATGCAATATGGCTGACTTGGAAGTCACTAATACAAGACAACCAGCACAATGTCCCCCATGCAATATGGCTGACTTGGAAGTCACCTATAGAACATGGCCACCAGCACAATGTCCCCCATGCAATATGGCTGACTTGGAAGTCACCTATACAACATGGCAACCAGCACAATGTCCCTCAAGCAATATGGCTGACTTGGAAGTCACCTATACAACATGGCAACCAGCACAATGTCCCCCAAGCTATATGGCTGACTTGGAAGTCACCTATAGAACATGGCAACCAGCACAATGTCCCCCAAGCAATATGGCTGACTTAAAAGTCACCTATACAAGACAACCAGCACAATTTTCCCCATGCAATATGGCTGACTTGGAAGTCACCTATACAATACAACCAGCACAATGTCCCCCATACAATATGGCTGATTTGGAAGTCACCTATACAACACAACCAGCACAATGTCCCCCATGCAATATGGCTGACTTGGAAGTCACTAATACAAGACAACCAGCACAATGTCCCCCATGCAATATGGCTGACTTGGAAGTCACCTATAGAACATGGCCACCAGCACAATGTCCCCCATGCAATATGGCTGACTTGGAAGTCACCTATACAACATGGCAACCAGCACAATGTCCCTCAAGCAATATGGCTGACTTGGAAGTCACCTATACAACATGGCAACCAGCACAATGTCCCCCAAGCTATATGGCTGACTTGGAAGTCACCTATAGAACATGGCAACCAGCACAATGTCCCCAAGCAATATGGCTGACTTAAAAGTCACCTATACAAGACAACCAGCACAATTTTCCCCATGCAATATGGCTGACTTTGAAGTCACCTATAGGACATGGCAACCAGCACAATGTCCCCCATGCAATATGGCTGACTTGTAAGTCACCTATACAACATGGCAACCAGCACAATGTCCCCCATGCAATATGGCTGACTTGGAAGTCACCTATAGGCCATGGCAACCAGCACAATGTCCCCCATGCAATATGGCTGACTTGGAAGTCACCTATACAACACAACCAGCACAATGTCCCCCAAGCAATATGGCTCACTTGGAAGTCACCTATACAACATGGCAACCAGCACAATGTCCCCCATGCAATATGGCTGACTTGGAAGTCACCTATAGGACATGGCAACCAGCACAATGTCCCCCATGCAATATGGCTGACTTGGAAGTCACCTATACAATACAACCAGCACAATGTCCCCCATGCATTATGGCTGACTTGGAAGTCACCTATACAACACAACCAGCACAATGTCCCCCATGCAATATGGCTGACTTGGAAGTCACCTATACAACACAACCAGCACAATGTCCCCCATGCAATATGGCTGACTTGGAAGTCACCTATACAACATGGCAACCAGCACAATGTCCCCCATGCAATATGGCTGACTTGGAAGTCACCTATACAACATGGCAACCAGCACAATGTCCCCCATGCAATATGGCTGACTTGGAAGTCACCTATACAACATGGCAACCAGCACAATGTCCCCCATGCAATATGGCTGACTTGGAAGTCACCTATACAAGAAACCAGCACAATGTCCCCCATGCAATGTGGCTGACTTGGAAGTCACCTATAGAACATGGCCACCAGCACAATGTCCCCCATGCAATATGGCTGACTTGGAAGTCACCTATACAACATGGCAACCAGCACAATGTCCCCCAAGCAATATGTCTGACTTGGAAGTCACCTATACAACATGGAAACCAGCACAATGTCCCCCATGCAATATGGCTGACTTGGAAGTCACCTATAGAACATGGCCACCAGCACAATGTCCCCCATGCAACACGGCTGACTTGGAAGTCACCTATACAAGACAAGCAGCACAATGTCCCCCATGCAATATGGCTGACTTGGAAGTCACCTATACAACATGGCAACCAGCACAATGTCCCCCATGCAATATGGCTGACTTGGAAGTCACCTTTACAATACAACCAGCACAATGTCCCCCATGCAATATGGCTGACTTGGAAGTCACCTATACAACACAACCAGCACAATGTCCCCCATGCAATGTGGCTGACTTGGAAGTCACCTATAGAACATGGCCACCAGCACAATGTCCCCCATGCAATATGGCTGACTTGGAAGTCACCTATACAACATGGCAACCAGCACAATGTCCCCCAAGCAAAATGGCTCACTTGGAAGTCACCTATACAACATGGCAACCAGCACAATGTCCCCCATGCAATATGGCTGACTTGGAAGTCACCTATACAAGACAACCAGCACAATGTCCCCCATGCAATATGGCTGACTTGGAAGTCACCTATAGGACATGGCAACCAGCACAATGTCCCCCAAGCAATATGGCTGACTTGGAAGTCACCTATACAAGACAACCAGCACAATGTCCCAAATGCAATGTGGCTGACTTGGAAGTCACCTATAGAACATGGCCACCAGCACAATGTCCCCCATGCAATATGGCTGACTTGGAAGTCACCTATACAACATACAACCAGCACAATGTCCCCCAAGCAATATGGCTGACTTGGAAGTCACCTATACAAGACAACCAGCACAATGTCCCCCATGCAATATGGCTGACTTGGAAGTCACCTATAGGACATGGCCACCAGCACAATGTCCCCCATGCAATATGGCTGACTTGGAAGTCACCTATACAATACAACCAGCACAATGTCCCCCATGCAATATGGCTGACTTGGAAGTCACCTATACAATACAACCAGCACAATGTCCCCCATGCAATATGGCTGATTTGGAAGTCACCTATAAAACACAACCAGCACAATGTCCCCCATGCAATATGGCTGACTTGGAAGTCACCTATACAAGAAACCAGCACAATGTCCCCCATGCAATGTGGCTGACTTGGAAGTCACCTATAGAACATGGCCACCAGCACAATGTCCCCCATGCAATATGGCTGACTTGGAAGTCACCTATACAACATGGCAACCAGCACAATGTCCCCCAAGCAATATGTCTGACTTGGAAGTCACCTATACAACATGGAAACCAGCACAATGTCCCCCATGCAATATGGCTGACTTGGAAGTCACCTATAGAACATGGCCACCAGCACAATGTCCCCCATGCAACACGGCTGACTTGGAAGTCACCTATACAAGACAAGCAGCACAATGTCCCCCATGCAATATGGCTGACTTGGAAGTCACCTATACAACATGGCAACCAGCACAATGTCCCCCATGCAATATGGCTGACTTGGAAGTCACCTTTACAATACAACCAGCACAATGTCCCCCATGCAATATGGCTGACTTGGAAGTCACCTATACAACACAACCAGCACAATGTCCCCCATGCAATGTGGCTGACTTGGAAGTCACCTATAGAACATGGCCACCAGCACAATGTCCCCCATGCAATATGGCTGACTTGGAAGTCACCTATACAACATGGCAACCAGCACAATGTCCCCCAAGCAAAATGGCTCACTTGGAAGTCACCTATACAACATGGCAACCAGCACAATGTCCCCCATGCAATATGGCTGACTTGGAAGTCACCTATACAAGACAACCAGCACAATGTCCCCCATGCAATATGGCTGACTTGGAAGTCACCTATAGGACATGGCAACCAGCACAATGTCCCCCAAGCAATATGGCTGACTTGGAAGTCACCTATACAAGACAACCAGCACAATGTCCCAAATGCAATGTGGCTGACTTGGAAGTCACCTATAGAACATGGCCACCAGCACAATGTCCCCCATGCAATATGGCTGACTTGGAAGTCACCTATACAACATACAACCAGCACAATGTCCCCCAAGCAATATGGCTGACTTGGAAGTCACCTATACAAGACAACCAGCACAATGTCCCCCATGCAATATGGCTGACTTGGAAGTCACCTATAGGACATGGCCACCAGCACAATGTCCCCCATGCAATATGGCTGACTTGGAAGTCACCTATACAATACAACCAGCACAATGTCCCCCATGCAATATGGCTGACTTGGAAGTCACCTATACAATACAACCAGCACAATGTCCCCCATGCAATATGGCTGATTTGGAAGTCACCTATAAAACACAACCAGCACAATGTCCCCCATGCAATATGGCTGACTTGGAAGTCACCTATACAAGACAACCAGCACAATGTCCCAAATGCAATATGGCTGACTTGGAAGTCACCTATAGAACATGGCCACCAGCACAATGTCCCCCATGCAATATGGCTGACTTGGAAGTCACCTATACAAGACAACCAGCACAATGTCCACCATGCAATATGGCTGACTTGGAAGTCACCTATAGGACATGGCCACCAGCACAATGTCCCCCATGCAATATGGCTGACTTGGAAGTCACCTATACAATACAACCGGCACAATGTCCCCCATGCAATATGGCTGACTTGGAAGTCACCTATACAACATGGCAACCAGCACAATGTCCCCCATGCAATATGGCTGACTTGGAAGTCACCTATACAAGACAACCAGCACAATGTCCCCCATGCAATATGGCTGACTTGGAAGTCACCTATAGGACATGGCAACCAGCACAATGTCCCCCAAGCAATATGGCTGACTTGGAAGTCACCTATACAAGACAACCAGCACAATGTCCCAAATGCAATATGGCTGACTTGGAAGTCACCTATAGAACATGGCCACCAGCACAATGTCCCCCATGCAATATGGCTGACTTGGAAGTCACCAATACAACATGGCAACCAGCACAATGTCCCCCATGCAATATGGCTGACTTGGAAGTCACCTTTACAATACAACCAGCACAATGTCCCCCATGCAATATGGCTGACTTGGAAGTCACCTATACAACACAACCAGCACAATGTCCCCCATGCAATGTGGCTGACTTGGAAGTCACCTATAGAACATGGCCACCAGCACAATGTCCCCCATGCAATATGGCTGACTTGGAAGTCACCTATACAACATGGCAACCAGCACAATGTCCCCCAAGCAAAATGGCTCACTTGGAAGTCACCTATACAACATGGCAACCAGCACAATGTCCCCCATGCAATATGGCTGACTTGGAAGTCACCTATACAAGACAACCAGCACAATGTCCCCGATGCAATATGGCTGACTTGGAAGTCACCTATAGGACATGGCAACCAGCACAATGTCCCCCAAGCAATATGGCTGACTTGGAAGTCACCTATACAAGACAACCAGCACAATGTCCCAAATGCAATGTGGCTGACTTGGAAGTCACCTATAGAACATGGCCACCAGCACAATGTCCCCCATGCAATATGGCTGACTTGGAAGTCACCTATACAACATACAACCAGCACAATGTCCCCCAAGCAATATGGCTGACTTGGAAGTCACCTATACAAGACAACCAGCACAATGTCCCCCATGCAATATGGCTGACTTGGAAGTCACCTATAGGACATGGCCACCAGCACAATGTCCCCCATGCAATATGGCTGACTTGGAAGTCACCTATACAATACAACCAGCACAATGTCCCCCATGCAATATGGCTGACTTGGAAGTCACCTATACAATACAACCAGCACAATGTCCCCCATGCAATATGGCTGATTTGGAAGTCACCTATAAAACACAACCAGCACAATGTCCCCCATGCAATATGGCTGACTTGGAAGTCACCTATACAAGACAACCAGCACAATGTCCCAAATGCAATATGGCTGACTTGGAAGTCACCTATAGAACATGGCCACCAGCACAATGTCCCCCATGCAATATGGCTGACTTGGAAGTCACCTATACAAGACAACCAGCACAATGTCCACCATGCAATATGGCTGACTTGGAAGTCACCTATAGGACATGGCCACCAGCACAATGTCCCCCATGCAATATGGCTGACTTGGAAGTCACCTATACAATACAACCGGCACAATGTCCCCCATGCAATATGGCTGACTTGGAAGTCACCTATACAACATGGCAACCAGCACAATGTCCCCCATGCAATATGGCTGACTTGGAAGTCACCTATACAAGACAACCAGCACAATGTCCCCCATGCAATATGGCTGACTTGGAAGTCACCTATAGGACATGGCAACCAGCACAATGTCCCCCAAGCAATATGGCTGACTTGGAAGTCACCTATACAAGACAACCAGCACAATGTCCCAAATGCAATATGGCTGACTTGGAAGTCACCTATAGAACATGGCCACCAGCACAATGTCCCCCATGCAATATGGCTGACTTGGAAGTCACCAATACAACATGGCAACCAGCACAATGTCCCCCATGCAATATGGCTGACTTGGAAGTCACCTATACAATACAACCAGCACAATGTCCCCCAAGCAATATGGCTGACTTGGAAGTCACCTATACAAGACAACCAGCACAATGTCCCCCATGCAATATGGCTGACTTGGAAGTCACCTATAGGACATGGCCACCAGCACAATGTCCCCCATGCAATATGGCTGACTTGAAAGTCCCCTATACAATACAACCAGCACAATGTCCCCCATGCAATATGGCTGACTTGGAAGTCACCTATACAATACAACCAGCACAATGTCCCCCAAGCAATATGGCTGACTTGGAAGTCACCTATACAACACAACCAGCACAATGTCCCCCATGCAATATGGCTGACTTGGAAGTCACCTATACAATACAACCAGCACAATGTCCCCCATGCAATATGGCTGACTTGGAAGTCACCTATACAACATGGCCACCAGCACAATGTCCCCCATGCAACACGGCTGACTTGGAAGTCACCTATACAAGACAACCAGCACAATGTCCCCCATGCAATATGGCTGACTTGGAAGTCACCTATACAATACAACCAGCACCATGTCTCCCAAGCAATATGGCTCACTTGGAAGTCACCTATACAACATGGCAACCAGCACAATGTCCCCCATGCAATATGGCTGACTTGGAAGTCACCTATAGGACCTGGCAACCAGCACAATGTCCCCCATGCAATATGGCTGACTTGGAAGTCACCTATAGGACATGGCAACCAGCACAATGTCCCCCATGCAATATGGGTGACTTCCAAGTCAGCCATATTGCGTGGGGGACATTGTGCTGGTTGTATTGTATAGGTGACTTCCAAGTCAGCCATATTGCATGGGGGACATTGTGCTGGTTGCCATGTCCTATAGGCGACTTCCAAGTCAGCCATATTGCATGGGGGAAATTGTGCTGGTTGTCTTGTATAGGTGACTTCCAAGTCAGCCATATTGCTTGGGGGACATTGTGCTGGTTGCCATGTTCTATAGGTGACTTCCAAGTCAGCCATATTGCATGGGGGACATTGTGCTGGTGGCCATGTTCTATAGGTGACTTCCAAGTCAGCCATATTGCATGGGGGACATTGTGCTGGTTGTCTTGTATAGGTGACTTCCAAGTCAGCCATATTGCATGGGGGACATTGTGCTGGTGGCCATGTTCTATAGGTGACTTCCAAGTCAGCCATATTGCTTGGGGGACATTGTGCTGGTTGTATTGTAAAGGTGACTTCCAATTCAGCCATATTGCATGGGGGACATTGTGCTGGTTGCCATGTCCTATAGGGGACTTCCAAGTCAGCCATATTGCATGGGGGAAATTGTGCTGGTTGTCTTGTATAGGTGACTTCCAAGTCAGCCATATTGCTTGGGGGACATTGTGCTGGTTGCCATGTTCTATAGGTGACTTCCAAGTCAGCCATATTGCATGGGGGACATTGTGCTGGTGGCCATGTTCTATAGGTGACTTCCAAGTCAGTCATATTGCATGGGGGACATTGTGCTGGTTGTCTTGTATAGGTGACTTCCAAGTCAGCCATATTGCATGGGGGACATTGTGCTGGTGGCCATGTTCTATAGGTGACTTCCAAGTCAGCCATATTGCTTGGGGGACATTGTGCTGGTTGTATTGTAAAGGTGACTTCCAATTCAGCCATATTGCATGGGGGACATTGTGCTGGTTGCCATGTTGTATAGGTGACTTCCAAGTGTGCCATATTGCTTGGGGGACATTGTGCTGGTTGCCATGTTCTGTAGGTGACTTCCAAGTCAGCCATATTGCTTGGGGGACATTGTGCTGGTGGCCATGTTCTATAGGTGACTTCCAAGTCAGCCATATTGCTTGGGGGACATTGTGCTGGTTGCCATGTTGTATAGGTGACTTCCAAGTCAGCCATATTGCATGGGGGACATTGTGCTGGTGGCCATGTTCTATAGGTGACTTCCAAGTCAGCCATATTGCATTTGGGACATTGTGCTGGTTGTCTTGTATAGGTGACTTCCAAGTCAGCCATATTGCTTGGGGGACATTGTGCTGGTTGCCATGTCCTATAGGTGACTTCCAAGTCAGCCATATTGCTTGGGGGACATTGTGCTGGTGGCCATGTTCTATAGGTGACTTCCAAGTCAGCCATATTGCTTGGGGGACATTGTGCTGGTTGCCATGTTATATAGGTGACTTCCAAGTCAGCCATATTGCATGGGGGACATTGTGCTGGTGGCCATGTTCTATAGGTGACTTCCAAGTCAGCCATATTGCATGGGGGACATTGTGCTGGTTGCCATGTTGTATAGGTGACTTCCAAGTCAGCCATATTGCATGGGGGACATTGTGCTGGTTGCCATGTTCTATAGGTGACTTCCAAGTCAGTCATATTGCATTTGGGACATTGTGCTGGTTGTCTTGTATAGGTGACTTCCAAGTCAGCCATATTACATGGGGGACATTGTGCTGGTTGTGTTGTATAGGTGACTTACAAATCAGCCATATTGCATGGGGGACATTGTGCTGGTTGTATTGTATAGGTGACTTCCAAGTCAGCCATATTGCATGGGGGACATTGTGCTGGTTGTATTGTATAGGTGACTTCCAAGTGAGCCATATTGCTTGGGGGACATTGTGCTGGTGGCCATGTTCTATAGGTGACTTCCATGTCAGCCATATTGCATGGGGGACATTGTGCTGGTTGCCATGTCCTATAGGTGACTTCCAAGTCAGCCATATTGCATGGGGGACATTGTGCTGGTTTTCTTGTATAGGTGACTTCCAATTTAGCCATATTGCTTGGGGGACATTGTGCTGGTTGCCATGTTCTATAGGTGACTTCCAAGTCAGCCATATTGCTTGGGGGACATTGTGCTGGTGGCCATGTTCTATAGGTGACTTCCAAGTCAGCCATATTGCTTGGGGGACATTGTGCTGGTTGCCATGTTGTATAGGTGACTTCCAAGTCAGCCATATTGCATGGGGGACATTGTGCTGGTGGCCATGTTGTATAGGTGACTTCCAAGTCAGCCATATTGCATGGGGGACATTGTGCTGGTGGCCATGTTCTATAGGTGACTTCCAAGTCAGCCATATTGCATGGGGGACATTGTGCTGGTTGTCTTGTATAGGTGACTTCCAAGTCAGCCATATTGCATGGGGGACATTGTGCTGGTTGTGTTGTATAGGTGACTTCCAAGTCAGCCATATTGCATGGGGGACATTGTGCTGGTGGCCATGTTCTATAGGTGACTTCCAAGTCAGCCATATTGCATGGGGGACATTGTGCTGGTTGTCTTGTATAGGTGACTTCCAAGTCAGCCATATTGCATGGGGGACATTGTGCTGGTTGTGTTGTATAGGTGACTTCCAAATCAGCCATATTGCATGGGGGACATTGTTCTGGTTGTATTGTATAGGTGACTTCCAAGTCAGCCATATTGCATGGGGGACATTGTGCTGGTTGTATTGTATAGGTGACTTCCAAGTCAGCCATATTGCATGGGGGACATTGTGCTGGTTGTCTTGTATAGGTGACGTCCAAGTCAGCCATATTGCTTGGGGGACATTGTGCTGGTTGTATTGGTGACTTCCAAGTCAGCCATATTGCATAGGGGACATTGTGCTGGTTGCCATGTCCTATAGGTGACTTCCAAGTCAGCCATATTGCATGGGGGAAAATGTGCTGGTTGTCTTGTATAGGTGACTTCCAAGTCAGCCATATTGCTTGGGGGACATTGTGCTGGTTGCCATGTTCTATAGGTGACTTCCAAGTCAGCCATATTGCATGGGGGACATTGTGCTGGTGGCCATGTTCTATAGGTGACTTCCAAGTCAGCCATATTGCATTTGGGACATTGTGCTGGTTGTATTGTATAGGTGACTTCCAAGTCAGCCATATTGCATGGGGGACATTGTGCTGGTTGTATTGTATAGGTGACTTCCAAGTGAGCCATATTGCTTGGGGAACATTGTGCTGGTGGCCATGTTCTATAGGTGACTTCCAAGTCAGCCATATTGCATGGGGGACATTGTGCTGGTTGCCATGTCCTATAGGTGACTTCCAAGTCAGCCATATTGCATGGGGGAAAATGTGCTGATTGTCTTGTATAGGTGACTTCCAAGTCAGCCATATTGCTTGGGGGACATTGTGCTGGTTGCCATGTTCTATAGGTGACTTCCAAGTCAGCCATATTGCATGGGGGACATTGTGCTGGTGGCCATGTTCTATAGGTGACTTCCAAGTCAGCCATATTGCATTTGGGACATTGTGCTGGTTGTATTGTATAGGTGACTTCCAAGTCAGCCATATTGCATGGGGGACATTGTGCTGGTTGTATTGTATAGGTGACTTCCAAGTGAGCCATATTGCTTGGGGAACATTGTGCTGGTGGCCATGTTCTATAGGTGACTTCCAAGTCAGCCATATTGCATGGGGGACATTGTGCTGGTTGCCATGTCCTATAGGTGACTTCCAAGTCAGCCATATTGCATGGGGGACATTGTGCTGGTTGTCTTGTTTAGGTGACTTCCAAGTCAGCCATATTGCTTGGGGGACATTGTGCTGGTTGCCATGTTCTATAGGTGACTTCCAAGTCAGCAATATTGCTTGGGGGACATTGTGCTGGTGGCCATGTTCTATAGGTGACTTCGAAGTCAGCCATATTGCTTGGGGGACATTGTGCTGGTTGTATTGTATAGGTGACTTCCAAGTCAGCCATATTGCATGGGGGACATTGTGCTGGTTGTATTGTATAGGTGACTTCCAAGTCAGCCATATTGCATGGGGGATATTGTGCTGGTGGCCATGTCCTATAGGTGACTTCCAAGTCAGCCATATTGCATGGGGGACATTGTGCTGGTTGTCTTGTATAGGTGACTTCCAAGTCAGCCATATTGCTTGGGGGACATTGTGCTGGTTGTATTGTATAGGTGACTTCCAAGTCAGCCATATTGCATGGGGGAAATTGTGCTGGTTGCCATGTTGTATAGATGACTTCCAAGTCAGCCATATTGCATGGGGGACATTGTGCTGGTGGCCATGTTCTATAGGTGACTTCCAAGTCAGCCATATTGCATTTGGGACATTGTGCTGATTGTCTTGTATAGGTGACTTCCAAGTCAGCCATATTGCATGGGGGACATTGTGCTGGTTGTGTTGTATAGGTGACTTCCAAATCAGCCATATTGCATGGGGGACATTGTGCTGGTTGTATTGTATAGGTGACTTCCAAGTCAGCCATATTGCATGGGGGACATTGTGCTGGTTGTCTTGTATAGGTGACTTCCAAGTCAGCCATATTGCTTGGGGGACATTGTGCTGGTTGTATTGTATAGGTGACTTCCAAGTCAGCCATATTGCATGGGGGACATTGTGCTGGTTGCCATGTTGTATAGGTGACTTCCAAGTCAGCCATATTGAATGGGGGACATTGTGCTGGTGGCCATGTTCTATAGGTGACTTCCAAGTCAGCCATATTGCATGGGGGACATTGTGCTGGTTGTCTTGTATAGGTGACTTCCAAGTCAGCCATATTGCTTGGGGGACATTGTGCTGGTTGCCATGTTCTATAGGTGACTTCCAAGTCAGCAATATTGCTTGGGGGACATTGTGCTGGTGGCCATGTTCTATAGGTGACTTCGAAGTCAGCCATATTGCTTGGGGGACATTGTGCTGGTTGTATTGTATAGGTGACTTCCAAGTCAGCCATATTGCATGGGGGACATTGTGCTGGTTGTATTGTATAGGTGACTTCCAAGTCAGCCATATTGCATGGGGGACATTGTGCTGGTGGCCATGTCCTATAGGTGACTTCCAAGTCAGCCATATTGCATGGGGGACATTGTGCTGGTTGTCTTGTATAGGTGACTTCCAAGTCAGCCATATTGCTTGGGGGACATTGTGCTGGTTGTATTGTATAGGTGACTTCCAAGTCAGCCATATTGCATGGGGGAAATTGTGCTGGTTGCCATGTTGTATAGGTGACTTCCAAGTCAGCCATATTGCATGGGGGACATTGTGCTGGTGGCCATGTTCTATAGGTGACTTCCAAGTCAGCCATATTGCATTTGGGACATTGTGCTGATTGTCTTGTATAGGTGACTTCCAAGTCAGCCATATTGCATGGGGGACATTGTGCTGGTTGTGTTGTATAGGTGACTTCCAAATCAGCCATATTGCATGGGGGACATTGTGCTGGTTGTATTGTATAGGTGACTTCCAAGTCAGCCATATTGCATGGGGGACATTGTGCTGGTTGTCTTGTATAGGTGACTTCCAAGTCAGCCATATTGCTTGGGGGACATTGTGCTGGTTGTATTGTATAGGTGACTTCCAAGTCAGCCATATTGCATGGGGGACATTGTGCTGGTTGCCATGTTGTATAGGTGACTTCCAAGTCAGCCATATTGAATGGGGGACATTGTGCTGGTGGCCATGTTCTATAGGTGACTTCCAAGTCAGCCATATTGCATTTGGGACATTGTGCTGGTTGTATTGTATAGGTGACTTCCAAGTCAGCCATATTGCATGGGGGACATTGTGCTGGTTGTATTGTATAGGTGACTTCCAAGTCAGCCATATTGCATAGGGGACATTGTGCTGGTTGTCTTGTATAGGTGACTTCCAAGTCAGCCATATTGCTTGGGGGACATTGTGCTGGTTGCCATGTTCTATAGGTGACTTCCAAGTCAGCCATATTGCTTGGGGGACATTGTGCTGGTGGCCATGTTCTATAGGTGACTTCCAAGTCAGCCATATTGCTTGGGGGACATTGTGCTGGTTGCCATGTTGTATAGGTGACTTCCAAGTCAGCCATATTGCATGGGGGACATTGTGCTGGTGGCCATGTTTATAGGTGACTTCCAAGTCAGCCATATTGCATGGGGGACATTGTGCTGGTTGCCATGTTGTATAGGTGACTTCCAAGTCAGCCATATTGCATGGGGGACATTGTGCTGGTGGCCATGTTCTATAGGTGACTTCCAAGTCAGACATATTGCATGGGGGACATTGTGCTGGTTGTCTTGTATAGGTGACTTCCAAGTCAGCCATATTGCATGGGGGACATTGTGCTGGTTGTCTTGTATAGGTGACTTCCAAGTCAGCCATATTGCATGGGTGACATTGTGCTGGTTGTGTTGTATAGGTGACTTCCAAATCAGCCATATTGCATGGGGGACATTGTGCTGGTTGTATTGTATAGGTGACTTCCAAGTCAGCCATATTGCATGGGGGACATTGTGCTGGTTGTCTTGTATAGGTGACTTCCAAGTCAGCCATATTGCTTGGGGGACATTGTGCTGGTTGTATTGTATAGGTGACTTCCAAGTCAGCCATATTGCATGGGGGAAATTGTGCTGGTTGCCATGTTGTATAGGTGACTTCCAAGTCAGCCATATTGCATGGGGGACATTGTGCTGGTGGCCATGTTCTATAGGTGACTTCCAAGTCAGCCATATTGCATTTGGGACATTGTGCTGATTGTCTTGTATAGGTGACTTCCAAGTCAGCCATATTGCATGGGGGACATTGTGCTGGTTGTGTTGTATAGGTGACTTCCAAATCAGCCATATTGCATGGGGGACATTGTGCTGGTTGTATTGTATAGGTGACTTCCAAGTCAGCCATATTGCATGGGGGACATTGTGCTGGTTGTCTTGTATAGGTGACTTCCAAGTCAGCCATATTGCTTGGGGGACATTGTGCTGGTTGTATTGTATAGGTGACTTCCAAGTCAGCCATATTGCATGGGGGACATTGTGCTGGTTGCCATGTTGTATAGGTGACTTCCAAGTCAGCCATATTGAATGGGGGACATTGTGCTGGTGGCCATGTTCTATAGGTGACTTTCAAGTCAGCCATATTGCATTTGGGACATTGTGCTGGTTGTATTGTATAGGTGACTTCCAAGTCAGCCATATTGCATGGGGGACATTGTGCTGGTTGTATTGTATAGGTGACTTCCAATTCAGCCATATTGCATGGGGGACATTGTGCTGGTTGCCATTTTGTATAGGTGACTTCCAAGTCAGCCATATTGCATGGGGGACATTGTGCTGGTGGCCATGTTCTATAGGTGACTTCCAAGTCAGCCATATTGCATTTGGGACATTGTGCTGGTTGTCTTGTATAGGTGACTTCCAAGTCAGCCATATTGCTTGGGGGACATTGTGCTGGTTGCCATGTCCTATAGGTGACTTCCAAGTCAGCCATATTGCATGGGGGACATTGTGCTGGTTGTCTTGTATAGGTGACTTCCAAGTCAGCCATATTGCATGGGGGACATTGTGCTGGTTGCAATGTTGTATAGGTGACATCCAAGTCAGCCATATTGCATGGGGGACATTGTGCTGGTGGCCATGTTCTATAGGTGACTTCCAAGTCAGCCATATTGCATTTGGGACATTGTGCTGGTTGTCTTGTATAGGTGACTTCCAAATCAGCCATATTGCATGGGGGACATTGTGCTGGTTGTATTGTATAGGTGACTTTCAAGTCAGCCATATTGCATGGGGGACATTGTGCTGGTTGTCTTGTATAGGTGACTTCCAAGTCAGCCATATTGCTTGGGGGACATTGTGCTGGTTGTATTGTATAGGTGACTTCCAAGTCAGCCATATTGCATGGGGGACATTGTGCTGGTTGCCATGTTGTATAGGTGACTTCCAAGTCAGCCATATTGAATGGGGGACATTGTGCTGGTGGCCATGTTCTATAGGTGACTTCCAAGTCAGCCATATTGCATTTGGGACATTGTGCTGGTTGTATTGTATAGGTGACTTCCAAGTCAGCCATATTGCATGGGGGACATTGTGCTGGTTGTATTGTATAGGTGACTTCCAATTCAGCCATATTGCATGGGGGAAATTGTGCTGGTTGTATTGTATAGGTGACTTCCAAGTCAGCCATATTGCATGGGGGACATTGTGCTGGTTGCCATGTTGTATAGGTGACTTCCAAGTCAGCCATATTGCATAGGGGACATTGTGCTGGTGGCCATGTTCTATAGGTGAGTTCCAAGTCAATCATATTGCATTTGGGACATTGTGCTGGTTGTCTTGTATAGGTGACTTCCAAGTCAGCCATATTGCTTGGGGGACATTGTGCTGGTTGCCATGTCCTATAGGTGACTTCCAAGTCAGCCATATTGCATGGGGGACATTGTGCTGGTTGTCTTGTATAGGTGACTTCCAAGTCAGCCATATTGCATGGGGGACATTGTGCTGGTTGCCATGTTGTATAGGTGACATCCAAGTCAGCCATATTGCATGGGGGACATTGTGCTGGTGGCCATGTTCTATAGGTGACTTCCAAGTCAGCCATATTGCATTTGGGACATTGTGCTGGTTGTCTTGTATAGGTGACTTCCAAGTCAGCCATATTGCATGGGGGACATTGTGCTGGTTGTGTTGTATAGGTGACTTCCAAATCAGCCATATTGCATGGGGACATTGTGCTGGTTGTATTGTATAGGTGACTTCCAAGTCAGCCATATTGCATGGGGGACATTGTGCTGGTTGTCTTGTATAGGTGACTTCCAAGTCAGCCATATTGCTTGGGGGACATTGTGCTGGTTGTATTGTATAGGTGACTTCCAAGTCAGCCATATTGCATGGGGGACATTGTGCTGGTTGCCATGTTGTATAGGTGACTTCCAAGTCAGCCATATTGCATGGGGGACATTGTGCTGGTGGCCATGTTCTATAGGTGACTTCCAAGTCAGCCATATTGCATTTGGGACATTGTGCTGGTTGTATTGTATAGGTGACTTCCAAGTCAGCCATATTGCATGGGGGACATTGTGCTGGTTGTATTGTATAGGTGACTTCCAAGTGAGCCATATTGCTTGGGGGACATTGTGCTGGTGGCCATGTTCTATAGGTGACTTCCAAGTCAGCCATATTGCATGGGGGACATTTTGCTTGTTGCCATGTCCTATAGGTGACTTCCAAGTCAGCCATATTGCATAGGGGACATTGTGCTGGTTGTCTTGTATAGGTGACTTCCAAGTCAGCCATATTGCTTGGGGGACATTGTGCTGGCTGCCATGTTCTATAGGTGACTTCCAAGTCAGCCATATTGCTTGGGGGACATTGTGCTGGTGGCCATGTTCCATAGGTGACTTCCAAGTCAGCCATATTGCTTGGGGGACATTGTGCTGGTTGCCATGTTGTATAGGTGACTTCCAAGTCAGCCATATTGCATGGGGGACATTGTGCTGGTGGCCATGTTCTATAGGTGACTTCCAAGTCAGACATATTGCATGGGGGACATTGTGCTGGTTGTGTTGTATAAGTGACTTCCAAATCAGCCATATTGCATGGGGGACATTGTGCTGGTTGTGTTGTATAAGTGACTTACAAATCAGCCATATTGCATGGGGGACATTGTGCTGGTTGTATTGTATAGGTGACTTCCAAGTCAGCCATATTGCATGGGGGACATTGTGCTGGTTGTATTGTATAGGTGACTTCCAAGTCAGCCATATTGCATGGGGGACATTGTGCTGGTGGCCATGTCCTATAGGTGACTTCCAAGTCAGCCATATTGCATGGGGGACATTGTGCTGGTTGTCTTGTATAGGTGACTTCCAAGTCAGCCATATTGCTTGGGGGACATTGTGCTGGTTGTATTGTATAGGTGACTTCCAAGTCAGCCATATTGCATGGGGGACATTGTGCTGGTTGCCATGTTGTATAGGTGACTTCCAAGTCAGCCATATTGCATGGGGGACATTGTGCTGGTGGCCATGTTCTATAGGTGACTTCCAAGTCAGCCATTATGCATTTGGGACATTGTGCTGGTTGTCTTGTATAGGTGACTTCCAAGTCAGCCATATGGCATGGGGGACATTGTGCTGGTTGTGTTGTATAGGTGACTTCCAAATCAGCCATATTGCATGGGGGACATTGTGCTGGTTGTATTGTATAGGTGACTTCCAAGTCAGCCATATTGCATGGGGGACATTGTGCTGGTTGTCTTGTATAGGTGACTTCCAAGTCAGCCATATTGCTTGGGGGACATTGTGCTGGTTGTATTGTATAGGTGACTTCCAAGTCAGCCATATTGCATGGGGGACATTGTGCTGGTTGCCATGTTGTATAGGTGACTTCCAAGTCAGCCATATTGCATGGGGGACATTGTGCTGGTTGTATTGTATAGGTGACTTCCAAGTCAGCCATATTGCATGGGGGACATTGTGCTGGTTGCCATGTCCTATAGGTGACTTCCAAGTCAGCCATATTGCATGGGGGAAATTGTGCTGGTTGTCTTGTATAGGTGACTTCCAAGTCAGCCATATTGCTTGGGGGACATTGTGCTGGTTGCCATGTTCTATAGGTGACTTCCAAGTCAGCCATATTGCATGGGGGAAATTGTGCTGGTTGTCTTGTATAGGTGACTTCCAAGTCAGCCATATTGCTTGGGGGACATTGTGCTGGTTGCCATGTTCTATAGGTGACTTCCAAGTCAGCCATATTGCATGGGGGACATTGTGCTGGTGGCCATGTTCTATAGGTGACTTCCAAGTCAGCCATATTGCATGGGGGACATTGTGCTGGTTGTCTTGTATAGGTGACTTCCAAGTCAGCCATATTGCATGGGAGACATTGTGCTGGTGGCCATGTTCTATAGGTGACTTCCAAGTCAGCCATATTGCTTGGGGGACATTGTGCTGGTTGTATTGTATAGGTGACTTCCAAGTCAGCCATATTGCATGGGGGACATTGTGCTGGTTGCCATGTTGTATAGGTGACTTCCAAGTGAGCCATATTGCTTGGGGGACATTGTGCTGGTTGTGTTGTATAGGTGACTTCCAAGTCAGCCGTGTTGCATGGGGGAGATTGTGCTGGTTGTCTTGTATAGGTGACTTCCAAGTCAGCCATATTGCTTGGGGGACATTGTGCTGGTGGCCATGTTCTATAGGTGACTTCCAAGTCAGCCATATTGCTTGGGGGACATTGTGCCGGTTGCCATGTTGTATAGGTGACTTCCAAGTCAGCCATATTGCATGGGGGACATTGTGCTGGTGGCCATGTTCTATAGGTGACTTCCAAGTCAGCCATATTGCATTTGGGACATTGTGCTAGTTGTCTTGTATAGGTGACTTCCAAGTCAGCCATATTGCTTGGGGGACATTGTGCTGGTTGCCATGTCCTATAGGTGACTTCCAAGTCAGCCATATTGCATGGGGGACATTGTGCTGGTTGTCTTGTATAGGTGACTTCCACGTCAGCCATATTGCATGGGGGACATTGTGCTGGTGGCCATGTTGTATAGGTGACTTCCAAGTCAGCCATATTGCATGGGGGACATTGTGCTGGTTGCCATGTTGTATAGGTGACTTCCAAGTCAGCCATATTGCATGGGGGACATTGTGCTGGTTGCCATGTTGTATAGGTGACTTCCAAGTCAGCCATATTGCATGGGGGACATTGTGCTGGTTGCCATGTTGTATAGGTGACTTCCAAGTCAGCCATATTGCTTGGGGGACATTGTGCTGGTTGCCATGTTGTATAGGTGACTTCCAAGTCAGCCATATTGCCTGGGAGACATTGTGCTGGTTGTATTGTATAGGTGACTTCCAAGTCAGCCATATTGCATGGAGGACATTGTGCTGGTTGCCATGTTGTATAGGTGACTTCCAAGTCAGCCATATTGCATGGGGGACATTGTGCTGGTTGCCATGTTGTATAGGTGACTTCCAAGTGAGCCATATTTCTTGGGGGACATTGTGCTGGTTGTGTTGTATAGGTGACTTCCAAGTCAGCCATATTGCATGGGGGACATTGTGCTGGTTGTCTTGTATAGGTGACTTCCAAGTCAGCCGTGTTGCATGGGAGACATTGTGCTGGTGGCCATGTTCTATAGGTGACTTCCAAGTCAGCCATATTGCATGGGGAACATTGTGCTGGTTGCCATGTTGTATAGGTGACTTCCAAGTCAGCCATATTGCATGGGGGACATTGTGCTGGTGGCCATGTTCTATAGGTGACTTCCAAGTCAACCATATTGCATTTGGGACATTGTGCTGGTTGTATTGTATAGGTGACTTCCAAGTCACCCATATTGCATGCGGGACATTGTGCTGGTTGTATTGTATAGGTGACTTCCAAGTGAGCCATATTGCTTGGGGGACATTGTGCTGGTGGCCATGTTCTATAGGTGACTTCCAAGTCAGCCATATTGCATGGGGGACATTGTGCTGGTTGCCATGTCCTATAGGTGACTTCCAATTCAGCCATATTGCATGGGGGACATTGTGCTGGTTGTCTTGTATAGGTGACTTCCAAGTCAGCCATATTGCATGGGCGACATTGTGCTGGTTGTCTTGTATAGGTGACTTCCAAGTCAGCCATATTGCTTGGGGGACATTGTGCTGGTTGCCATGTTCTATAGGTGACTTCCAAGTCAGCCATATTGCTTGGGGGACATTGTGCTGGTGGCCATGTTCTATAGGTGACTTCCAAGTCAGCCATATTGCTTGGGGGACATTGTGCTGGTTGCCATGTTGTATAGGTGACTTCCAAGTCAGCCATATTGCATGTGGGACATTCTGCTGGTGGCCATGTTCTATAGGTGACTTCCAAGTCAGCCATATTGCATGGGGGACATTGTGCTGGTGGCCATGTTCTATAGGTGACTTTCAAGTCAGCCATATTGCATGGGGGACATTGTGCTGGTTGCCATGTCCTATAGGTGACTTCCAAGTCAGCCATATTGCATGGGGGACATTGTGCTGGTTGCCATGTTGTATAGGTGACTTCCAAGTCAGCCATATTGCTTGGGGGACATTGTGCTGGTTGCCATGTTGTATAGGTGACTTCCAAGTCAGCCATATTGCCTAGGAGACATTGTGCTGGTTGTATTGTATAGGTGACTTCCAAGTCAGCCATATTGCATGGGGGACATTGTGCTGGTTGCCATGTTGTATAGGTGACTTCCAAGTCAGCCATATTGCATGGGGGACATTGTGCTGGTTGCCATGTTGTATAGGTGACTTCCAAGTGAGCCATATTGCTTGGGGGACATTGTGCTGGTTGTGTTGTATAGGTGACTTCCAAGTCAGCCATATTGCATGGGGGACATTGTGCTGGTTGTCTTGTATAGGTGACTTCCAAGTCAGCCGTGTTGCATGGGGGACATTGTGCTGGTGGCCATGTTCTATAGGTGACTTCCAAGTCAGCCATATTGCATGGGGAACATTGTGCTGGTTGCCATGTTGTATAGGTGACTTCCAAGTCAGCCATATTGCATGGGGGACATTGTGCTGGTTGTATTGTATAGGTGACTTCCAAGTCACCCATATTGCATGCGGGACATTGTGCTGGTTGTATTGTATAGGTGACTTCCAAGTGAGCCATATTGCTTGGGGGACATTGTGCTGGTGGCCATGTTCTATAGGTGACTTCCAAGTCAGCCATATTGCATGGGGGACATTGTGCTGGTTGCCATGTCCTATAGGTGACTTCCAATTCAGCCATATTGCATGGGGGACATTGTGCTGGTTGTCTTGTATAGGTGACTTCCAAGTCAGCCATATTGCATGGGGGACATTGTGCTGGTTGTATTGTATAGGTGACTTCCAAGTCAGCCATATTGCTTGGGGGACATTGTGCTGGTTGCCATGTTCTATAGGTGACTTCCAAGTCAGCCATATTGCTTGGGGGACATTGTGCTGGTGGCCATGTCCTATAGGTGACTTCCAATTCAGCCATATTGCATGGGGGACATTGTGCTGGTTGTCTTGTATAGGTGACTTCCAAGTCAGCCATATTGCATGGGGGACATTGTGCTGGTTGTATTGTATAGGTGACTTCCAAGTCAGCCATATTGCTTGGGGGACATTGTGCTGGTTGCCATGTTCTATAGGTGACTTCCAAGTCAGCCATATTGCTTGGGGGACATTGTGCTGGTGGCCATGTTCTATAGGTGACTTCCAAGTCAGCCATATTGCTTGGGGGACATTGTGCTGGTTGCCATGTTGTATAGGTGACTTCCAAGTCAGCCATATTGCATGTGGGACATTCTGCTGGTGGCCATGTTCTATAGGTGACTTCCAAGTCAGCCATATTGCATGGGGGACATTGTGCTGGTGGCTATGTTCTATAGGTGACTTCCAAGTCAGCCATATTGCATGGGGGACATTGTGCTGGTTGCCATGTCCTATAGGTGACTTCCAAGTCAGCCATATTGCATGGGGGAAATTGTGCTGGTTGTCTTGTATAGGTGACTTCCAAGTCAGCCATATTGCTTGGGGAACATTGTGCTGGTTGCCATGTTCTATAGGTGACTTCCAAGTCAGCCATATTGCATGGGGGAAATTGTTCTGGTTGTCTTGTATAGGTGACTTCCAAGTCAGCCATATTGCTTGGGGGACATTGTGCTGGTTGCCATGTTCTAAAGGTGACTTCCAAGTCAGCCATATTGCATGGGGGACATTGTGCTGGTGGCCATGTTCTATAGGTGACTTCCAAGTCAGCCATATTGCATGGGGAACATTGTGCTGGTTGCCATGTTGTATAGGTGACTTCCAAGTCAGCCATATTGCATGGGGGACATTGTGCTGGTGGCCATGTTCTATAGGTGACTTCCAAGTCAACCATATTGCATTTGGGACATTGTGCTGGTTGTATTGTATAGGTGACTTCCAAGTCACCCATATTGCATGCGGGACATTGTGCTGGTTGTATTGTATAGGTGACTTCCAAGTGAGCCATATTGCTTGGGGGACATTGTGCTGGTGGCCATGTTCTATAGGTGACTTCCAAGTCAGCCATATTGCATGGGGGACATTGTGCTGGTTGCCATGTCCTATAGGTGACTTCCAATTCAGCCATATTGCATGGGGGACATTGTGCTGGTTGTCTTGTATAGGTGACTTCCAAGTCAGCCATATTGCATGGGCGACATTGTGCTGGTTGTCTTGTATAGGTGACTTCCAAGTCAGCCATATTGCTTGGGGGACATTGTGCTGGTTGCCATGTTCTATAGGTGACTTCCAAGTCAGCCATATTGCTTGGGGGACATTGTGCTGGTGGCCATGTTCTATAGGTGACTTCCAAGTCAGCCATATTGCTTGGGGGACATTGTGCTGGTTGCCATGTTGTATAGGTGACTTCCAAGTCAGCCATATTGCATGTGGGACATTCTGCTGGTGGCCATGTTCTATAGGTGACTTCCAAGTCAGCCATATTGCATGGGGGACATTGTGCTGGTGGCCATGTTCTATAGGTGACTTTCAAGTCAGCCATATTGCATGGGGGACATTGTGCTGGTTGCCATGTCCTATAGGTGAATTCCAAGTCAGCCATATTGCATGGGGGACATTGTGCTGGTTGCCATGTTGTATAGGTGACTTCCAAGTCAGCCATATTGCTTGGGGGACATTGTGCTGGTTGCCATGTTGTATAGGTGACTTCCAAGTCAGCCATATTGCCTGGGAGACATTGTGCTGGTTGTATTGTATAGGTGACTTCCAAGTCAGCCATATTGCATGGGGGACATTGTGCTGGTTGCCATGTTGTATAGGTGACTTCCAAGTCAGCCATATTGCATGGGGGACATTGTGCTGGTTGCCATGTTGTATAGGTGACTTCCAAGTGAGCCATATTGCTTGGGGGACATTGTGCTGGTTGTGTTGTATAGGTGACTTCCAAGTCAGCCATATTGCATGGGGGACATTGTGCTGGTTGTCTTGTATAGGTGACTTCCAAGTCAGCCGTGTTGCATGGGGGACATTGTGCTGGTGGCCATGTTCTATAGGTGACTTCCAAGTCAGCCATATTGCATGGGGAACATTGTGCTGGTTGCCATGTTGTATAGGTGACTTCCAAGTCAGCCATATTGCATGGGGGACATTGTGCTGGTGGCCATGTTCTATAGGTGACTTCCAAGTCAACCATATTGCATTTGGGACATTGTGCTGGTTGTATTGTATAGGTGACTTCCAAGTCACCCATATTGCATTCGGGACATTGTGCTGGTTGTATTGTATAGGTGACTTCCAAGTGAGCCATATTGCTTGGGGGACATTGTGCTGGTGGCCATGTTCTATAGGTGACTTCCAAGTCAGCCATATTGCATGGGGGACATTGTGCTGGTTGCCATGTCCTATAGGTGACTTCCAATTCAGCCATATTGCATGGGGGACATTGTGCTGGTTGTCTTGTATAGGTGACTTCCAAGTCAGCCATATTGCATGGGGGACATTGTGCTGGTTGTATTGTATAGGTGACTTCCAAGTCAGCCATATTGCTTGGGGGACATTGTGCTGGTTGCCATGTTCTATAGGTGACTTCCAAGTCAGCCATATTGCTTGGGGGACATTGTGCTGGTGGCCATGTTCTATAGGTGACTTCCAAGTCAGCCATATTGCTTGGGGGACATTGTGCTGGTTGCCATGTTGTATAGGTGACTTCCAAGTCAGCCATATTGCATGTGGGACATTCTGCTGGTGGCCATGTTCTATAGGTGACTTCCAAGTCAGCCATATTGCATGGGGGACATTGTGCTGGTGGCCATGTTCTATAGGTGACTTCCAAGTCAGCCATATTGCATGGGGGACATTGTGCTGGTTGCCATGTCCTATAGGTGACTTCCAAGTCAGCCATATTGCATGGGGGAAATTGTGCTGGTTGTCTTGTATAGGTGACTTCCAAGTCAGCCATATTGCTTGGGGAACATTGTGCTGGTTGCCATGTTCTATAGGTGACTTCCAAGTCAGCCATATTGCATGGGGGACATTGTGCTGGTGGCCATGTTCTATAGGTGACTTCCAAGTCAGCCATATTGCACGGGGGACATTGTGCTGGTTGTCTTGTATAGGTGACTTCCAAGTCAGCCATATTGCATGGGGGACATTGTGCTGGTGGCCAAGTTCTATAGGTGACTTCCAAGTCAGCCATATTGCTTGGGGGACATTGTGCTGGTTGTATTGTATAGGTGACTTCCAAGTCAGCCATATTGCATGGGGGACATTGTGCTGGTTGCCATGTTGTATAGGTGACTTCCAAGTGAGCCATATTGCTTGGGGGACATTGTGCTGGTTGTGTTGTATAGGTGACTTCCAAGTCAGCCATATTGCATGGGGGACATTGTGCTGGTTGTCTTGTATAGGTGACTTCCAAGTCAGCCGTGTTGCATGGGGGACATTGTGCTGGTGGTCTTGTATAGGTGACTTCCAAGTCAGCCATATTGCTTGGGGGACATTGTGCTGGTTGCCATGTTCTGTAGGTGACTTCCAAGTCAGCCATATTGCTTGGGGGACATTGTGCTGGTGGCCATGTTCTATAGGTGACTTCCAAGTCAGCCATATTGCTTGGGGGACATTGTGCTGGTTGCCATGTTGTATAGGTGACTTGCAAGTCAGCCATATTGCATGGGGAACATTGTGCTGGTGGCCATGTTCTATAGGTGACTTCCAAGTCAGCCATATTGCATTTGGGACATTGTGCTAGTTGTCTTGTATAGGTGACTTCCAAGTCAGCCATATTGCTTGGGGGACATTGTGCTGGTTGCCATATCCTATAGGTGACTTCCAAGTCAGCCATATTGCATGGGGGACATTGTGCTGGTTGTCTTGTATAGGTGACTTCCACGTCAGCCATATTGCATGGGAGACATTGTGCTGGTTGTATTGTATAGGTGACTTCCAAGTCAGCCATATTGCATGGGGGACATTGTGCTGGTTGCCATGTTGTATAGGTGACTTCCAAGTCAGCCATATTGCATGGGGGACATTGTGCTGGTTGCCATGTTGTATAGGTGACTTCCAAGTGAGCCATATTGCTTGGGGGACATTGTGCTGGTTGTGTTGTATAGGTGACTTCCAAGTCAGCCATATTGCATGGGGGACATTGTGCTGGTTGTCTTGTATAGGTGACTTCCAAGTCAGCCGTGTTGCATGGGGGACATTGTGCTGGTGGCCATGTTCTATAGGTGACTTCCAAGTCAGCCATATTGCATGGGGAACATTGTGCTGGTTACCATGTTGTATAGGTGACTTCCAAGTCAGCCATATTGCATGGGGGACATTGTGCTGGTGGCCATGTTCTATAGGTGACTTCCAAGTCAACCATATTGCATTTGGGACATTGTGCTGGTTGTATTGTATAGGTGACTTCCAAGTCACCCATATTGCATTCGGGACATTGTGCTGGTTGTATTGTATAGGTGACTTCCAAGTGAGCCATATTGCTTGGGGGACATTGTGCTGGTGGCCATGTTCTATAGGTGACTTCCAAGTCAGCCATATTGCATGGGGGACATTGTGCTGGTTGCCATGTCCTATAGGTGACTTCCAATTCAGCCATATTGCATGGGGGACATTGTGCTGGTTGTCTTGTATAGGTGACTTCCAAGTCAGCCATATTGCATGGGGGACATTGTGCTGGTTGTATTGTATAGGTGACTTCCAAGTCAGCCATATTGCTTGGGGGACATTGTGCTGGTTGCCATGTTCTATAGGTGACTTCCAAGTCAGCCATATTGCTTGGGGGACATTGTGCTGGTGGCCATGTTCTATAGGTGACTTCCAAGTCAGCCATATTGCTTGGGGGACATTGTGCTGGTTGCCATGTTGTATAGGTGACTTCCAAGTCAGCCATATTGCATGTGGGACATTCTGCTGGTGGCCATGTTCTATAGGTGACTTCCAAGTCAGCCATATTGCATGGGGGACATTGTGCTGGTGGCCATGTTCTATAGGTGACTTCCAAGTCAGCCATATTGCATGGGGGACATTGTGCTGGTTGCCATGTCCTATAGGTGACTTCCAAGTCAGCCATATTGCATGGGGGAAATTGTGCTGGTTGTCTTGTATAGGTGACTTCCAAGTCAGCCATATTGCTTGGGGAACATTGTGCTGGTTGCTATGTTCTATAGGTGACTTCCAAGTCAGCCATATTGCATGGGGGACATTGTGCTGGTGGCCATGTTCTATAGGTGACTTCCAAGTCAGCCATATTGCACGGGGGACATTGTGCTGGTTGTCTTGTATAGGTGACTTCCAAGTCAGCCATATTGCATGGGGGACATTGTGCTGGTGGCCAAGTTCTATAGGTGACTTCCAAGTCAGCCATATTGCTTGGGGGACATTGTGCTGGTTGTATTGTATAGGTGACTTCCAAGTCAGCCATATTGCATGGGGGACATTGTGCTGGTTGCCATGTTGTATAGGTGACTTCCAAGTGAGCCATATTGCTTGGGGGACATTGTGCTGGTTGTGTTGTATAGGTGACTTCCAAGTCAGCCATATTGCATGGGGGACATTGTGCTGGTTGTCTTGTATAGGTGACTTCCAAGTCAGCCGTGTTGCATGGGGGACATTGTGCTGGTGGTCTTGTATAGGTGACTTCCAAGTCAGCCATATTGCTTGGGGGACATTGTGCTGGTTGCCATGTTCTGTAGGTGACTTCCAAGTCAGCCATATTGCTTGGGGGACATTGTGCTGGTGGCCATGTTCTATAGGTGACTTCCAAGTCAGCCATATTGCTTGGGGGACATTGTGCTGGTTGCCATGTTGTATAGGTGACTTGCAAGTCAGCCATATTGCATGGGGAACATTGTGCTGGTGGCCATGTTCTATAGGTGACTTCCAAGTCAGCCATATTGCATTTGGGACATTGTGCTAGTTGTCTTGTATAGGTGACTTCCAAGTCAGCCATATTGCTTGGGGGACATTGTGCTGGTTGCCATATCCTATAGGTGACTTCCAAGTTAGCCATATTGCATGGGGGACATTGTGCTGGTTGTCTTGTATAGGTGACTTCCACGTCAGCCATATTGCATGGGGGACATTGTGCTGGTGGCCATGTTGTATAGGTGACTTCCAAGTCAGCCATATTGCATGGGGGACATTGTGCTGGTTGCCATGTTGTATAGGTGACTTCCAAGTCAGCCATATTGCATGGGGGACATTGTGCTGGTTGCCATGTTGTATAGGTGACTTCCAAGTCAGCCATATTGCATGGGGGACATTGTGCTGGTTGCCATGTTGTATAGGTGACTTCCAAGTCAGCCATATTGCTTGGGGGACATTGTGCTGGTTGCCATGTTGTATAGGTGACTTCCAAGTCAGCCATATTGCCTGGGGGACATTCTGCTGGTTGTATTGTATAGGTGACTTCCAAGTCAGCCATATTGCATGGGGGACATTGTGCTGGTTGCCATGTTGTATAGGTGACTTCCAAGTCAGCCATATTGCATGGGGGACATTGTGCTGGTTGCCATGTTGTATAGGTGACTTCCAAGTGAGCCATATTGATTGGGGGACATTGTGCTGGTTGTGTTGTATAGGTGACTTCCAAGTCAGCCATATTGCATGGGGGACATTGTGCTGGTTGTCTTGTATAGGTGACTTCCAAGTCAGCCGTGTTGCATGGGGGACATTGTGCTGGTTGCCATGTTGTATAGGTGACTTCCAATTCAGCCATATTGCATGGGTGACATTGTGCTGGTGGCCATGTTGTATAGGTGACTTCCAAGTCAGCCATATTGCATGGGGACATTGTGCTGGTTGTCTTGTATAGGTGACTTCCAATTCAGCCATATTGCATGGGTGACATTGTGCTGGTGGCCATGTTGTATAGGTGACTTCCAAGTCAGCCATATTGCATGGGGACATTGTGCTGGTTGTCTTGTATAGGTGACTTCCAAGTCAGCCATATTGCATGGGGGACATTGTGCTGGTTGCCATGTTGTATAGGTGACTTCCAAGTCAGCCATATTGCATGGGGGACATTGTGCTGGTTGCCATGTTGTATAGGTGACTTCCAAGTCAGCCATATTGCATGGGGGACATTGTGCTGGTTGTGTTGTATAGGTGACTTCCAAGTCAGCCATATTGCATGGGGGACATTGTGCTGGTTGTATTGTATAGGTGAATTCCAAGTCAGCCATATTGCATGGGGGACATTGTGCTGGTTGTATTGTATAGGTGACTTCCAAGTGAGCCATATTGCTTGGGGGACATTGTGCTGGTGGCCATGTTGTATAGGTGACTTCCAAGTCAGCCATATTGCTTGGGGGACATTGTGCTGGTTGCCATGTTCTATAGGTGACTTCCAAGTCAGCCATATTGCATGGGGGACATTGTGCTGGTTGTGTTGTATAGGTGACTTCCAAGGCAGCCATATTGCATGGGGGACATTGTGCTGGTTGTGTTGTATAGGTGACTTCCAAGTCAGCCATATTGCATGGGGGACATTGTGCTGGTTGTATTGCATAGGTGACTTCCAAGTCAGCCATATTGCATGGGGGACATTGTGCTGGTTGCCATGTTGTATAGGTGACTTCCAAGTCAGCCATATTGCATGGGGGACATTGTGCTGGTGGCCATGTTCTATAGGTGACTTCCAAGTCAGCCATATTGCATGGGGGACATTGTGCTGGTTGTCTTGTATAGGTGACTTCCAAGTCAGCCATATTGCATGGGGGACATTGTGCTGGTTGTGTTGTATAGGTGACTTACAAATCAGCCATATTGCATGGGGGACATTGTGCTGGTTGTATTGTATAGGTGACTTCCAAGTCAGCCATATTGCATGGGGGACATTGTGCTGGTTGTCTTGTATAGGTGACTTCCAAGTCAGCCGTTAGGCATGGGGGACATTGTCCTGGTGGCCATGTTCTATAGGTGACTTCCAAGTCAGCCATATTGCATGGGGGACATTGTGCTGGTTGCCATGTTGTATAGGTGACTTCCAAGTCAGCCATATTGCATGGGGGACATTGTGCTGGAGGCCATGTTCTATAGGTGACTTCCAAGTCAGCCATATTGCATGGGGACATTGTGCTGGTTGTCTTGTATAGGTGACTTCCAAGTCAGCCATATTGCATGGGGGACATTGTGCTGGTTGCCATGTTGTATAGGTGACTTCCAAGTCAGCCATATTGCATGGGGGACATTGTGCTGGTTGCCATGTTGTATAGGTGACTTCCAAGTCAGCCATATTGCATGGGGGACATTGTGCTGGTTGTGTTGTATAGGTGACTTCCAAGTCAGCCATATTGCATGGGGGACATTGTGCTGGTTGTGTTGTATAGGTGACTTCCAAGTCAGCCATATTGCATGGGGGACATTGTGCTGGTTGTATTGCATAGGTGACTTCCAAGTCAGCCATATTGCATGGGGGACATTGTGCTGGTTGCCATGTTGTATAGGTGACTTCCAAGTCAGCCATATTGCATTGGGGACATTGTGCTGGTGGCCATGTTCTATAGGTGACTTCCAAGTCAGCCATATTGCATTTGGGACATTGTGCTGGTTGTCTTGTATAGGTGACTTCCAAGTCAGCCATATTGCATGGGGGACATTGTGCTGGTTGTGTTGTATAGGTGACTTCCAAATCAGCCATATTGCATGGGGGACATTGTGCTGGTTGTATTGTATAGGTGACTTCCAAGTCAGCCATATTGCATGGGGGACATTGTGCTGGTTGTCTTGTATAGGTGACTTCCAAGTCAGCCATAATGCTTGGGGGACATTGTGCTGGTTGTATTGTATAGGTGACTTCCAAGTCAGCCATATTGCATGGGGGACATTGTGCTGGTTGTCTTGTATAGGTGACTTCCAAGTCAGCCATATTGCTTGGGGGACATTGTGCTGGTTGCCATGTCCTATAGGTGACTTCCAAGTCAGCCATATTGCATGGGGGACATTGTGCTGGTTGTCTTGTATAGGTGACTTCCAAGTCAGCCATATTGCATGGGGGACATTGTGCTGGTTGCCATGTTGTATAGGTGACTTCCAAGTCAGCCATATTGCATGGGGGACATTGTGCTGGTTGCCATGTTGTATAGGTGACTTCCAAGTGAGCCATATTGCTTGGGGGACATTGTGCTGGTTGTGTTGTATAGGTGACTTCCAAGTCAGCCATATTGCATGGGGGACATTGTGCTGGTTGTCTTGTATAGGTGACTTCCAAGTCAGCCGTGTTGCATGGGGGACATTGTGCTGGTTGTGTTGTATAGGTGACTTCCAAGTTAGCCATATTGCATGGGGAACATTGTGCTGGTTGTATTGTATAGGTGACTTCCAAGTCAGCCATATTGCATGGGGGACATTGTGCTGGTTGTATTGTATAGGTGACTTCCAAGTGAACCATATTGCATGGGGGACATTGTGCTGGTTGCCATGTTGTATAGGTGACTTCCAAGTCAGCCATATTGCATGGGGGCCATTGTGCTGGTGGCCATGTTCTATAGGTGACTTCCAAGTGAGCCATATTGCTTGGGGGACATTGTGCTGGTTGCCATGTTGTATAGGTGACTTCCAAGTCAGCCATATTGCATGGGGGCCATTGTGCTGGTGGCCATGTTCTATAGGTGACTTCCAAGTCAGCCATATTGCTTGGAGGACATTGTGCTGGTTGTCTTGTATAGGTGACTTCCAAGTCAGCCATATTGCATGGAGTACATTGTGCTGGTTGTCTTGTATAGGTGACTTCCAAGTCAGCCATATTGCTTGGCGGACATTGTGCTGGTTGTCTTGTATAGGTGACTTCCAAGTCAGCCATATTACATGGGGGAAATTGTGCTGGTTGCCATGTTGTATAGGTGACTTCCAAGTCAGCCATATTGCATGGGGGACATTGTGCTGGTTGCCATGTTGTATAGGTGACTTCCAAGTCAGCCATATTGCATGGGGGACATTGTGCTGGTTGCCATGTTGTATAGGTGACTTTCAAGTGAGCCATATTGCATGGGGGACATTGTGCTGGTTGTGTTGTATAGGTGACTTCCAAGTCAGCCATATTGCATGGGGGACATTGTGCTGGTTGTGTTGTATAGGTGACTTCCAAGTCAGCCATATTGCATGGGGGACATTGTGCTGGTTGTATTGTATAGGTGACTTCCAAGTCAGCCATATTGCATGGGGGACATTGTGCTGGTTGTATTGTATAGGTGACTTCCAAGTGAGCCATATTGCATGGGGGACATTGTGCTGGTGGCCATGTTCTATAGATGACTTCCAAGTCAGCCATATTGCATGGGGGACATTGTGCTGGTTGTGTTGTTTAGGTGACTTCCAAGTCAGCCATATTGCATGGGGGACATTGTGCTGGTTGTGTTGTATAGGTGACTTCCAAGTCAGCCATATTGCATGGGGGACATTGTGCTGGTTGTATTGTATAGGTGACTTCCAAGTCAGCCATATTGCATGGGGGACATTGTGCTGGTTGTATTGTATAGGTGACTTCCAAGTCAGCCATATTGCATGGGGGACATTGTGCTGGTTGTCTTGTATAGGTGACTTCCAAGTCAGCCATATTGCTTGGGGGACATTGTGCTGGTTGCCATTTTCTATAGGTGACTTCCAATTCAGCCATATTGCATGGGGGACATTGTGCTGGTTGTATTGTATAGGTGACTTCCAAGTCAGCCATATTGCATGGGGGACATTGTGCTGGTTGTATGTATAGGTGACTTCCAAGTCAGCCATATTGCATGGGGGACATTGTGCTGGTTGCCATGTCCTATAGGTGACTTCCAAGTCAGCCATATTGCATGGGGGACATTGTGCTGGTTGTCTTGTATAGGTGACTTCCAAGTCAGCCATATTGCTTTGGGGACATTGTGCTGGTTGCCATGTTCTATAGGTGACTTCCAAGTCAGCCATATTGCTTGGGGGACATTGTGCTGGTGGCCATGTTCTACAGGTGACTTCCAAGTCAGCCATATTGCTTGGGGGACATTGTGCTGGTTGCCATGTTGTATAGGTGACTTCCAAGTCAGCCATATTGCATGGGGGAAATTGTGCTGGTGGCCATGTTCTATAGGTGACTTCCAAGTCAGCCATATTGCATGGGGGACATTATGCTGTTTGTCTTGTATAGGTGACTTCCAAGTCAGCCATATTGCATGGGGGACATTGTGCTGGTGGCCATGTTCTATAGGTGACTTCCAAGTCAGCCATATTTCTTGGGGAACATTGTGCTGGTTGTATTGTATAGGTGACTTCCAAGTCAGCCATATTGCATGGGGGACATTGTGCTGGTTGCCATGTTGTATAGGTGACTTCCAAGTGAGCCATATTGCTTGGGGGACATTGTGCTGGTTGTGTTGTATAGGTGACTTCCAAGTCAGCCATATTGCATGGGGGACATTGTGCTGGTTGTCTTGTATAGGTGACTTCCAAGTCAGCCGTGTTGCATGGGGGACATTGTGCTGGTGGCCATGTTGTATAGGTAACTTCCAAGTCAGCCATATTGCTTGGGGGACATTGTGCTGGTGGCCATGTTCTATAGGTGACTTCCAAGTCAGCCATATTGCATGGGGGACATTGTGCTGGTTGCCATGTTGTATAGGTGACTTCCAAGTCAGCCATATTGCATGGGGGACATTGTGCTGGTGTCCATGTTCTATAGGTGACTTCCAAGTCAGCCATATTGCATTTGGGACATTGTGCTGGTTGTATTGTATAGGTGACTTCCAATTCAGCCATATTGCATGGGGGACATTGTGCTGGTTGTATTGTATAGGTGACTTCCAAGTGAGCCATATTGCTTGGGGGACATTGTGCTGGTGGCCATGTTCTATAGGTGACTTCCAAGTCAGCCATATTGCATGGGGGACATTGTGCTGGTTGCATTGTCCTATAGGTGACTTCCAAGTCAGCCATATTGCATGGGGGACATTGTGCTGGTTGTCTTGTATAGGTGACTTCCAAGTCAGCCGTGTTGCATGGGGGACATTGTGCTGGTGGCCATGTTGTATAGGTAACTTCCAAGTCAGCCATATTGCTTGGGGGACATTGTGCTGGTGGCCATGTTCTATAGGTGACTTCCAAGTCAGCCATATTGCATGGGGGACATTGTGCTGGTTGCCATGTTGTATAGGTGACTTCCAAGTCAGCCATATTGCATGGGGGACATTGTGCTGGTGGCCATGTTCTATAGGTGACTTCCAAGTCAGCCATATTGCATTTGGGACATTGTGCTGGTTGTATTGTATAGGTGACTTCCAATTCAGCCATATTGCATGGGGGACATTGTGCTGGTTGTATTGTATAGGTGACTTCCAAGTGAGCCATATTGCTTGGGGGACATTGTGCTGGTGGCCATGTTCTATAGGTGACTTCCAAGTCAGCCATATTGCATGGGGGACATTGTGCTGGTTGCATTGTCCTATAGGTGACTTCCAAGTCAGCCATATTGCATGGGGGACATTGTGCTGGTGGCCATGTTCTATAGTTGACTTCCAAGTCAGCCATATTGCATGGGGGACATTGTGCTGGTTGTCTTGTATAGGTGACTTCCAAGTCAGCCATATTGCATGTGGGACATTGTGCTGGTGGCCATGTTCTATAGGTGACTTCCAAGTCAGCCATATTGCTTGGGGGACATTGTGCTGGTTGTATTGCATAGGTGACTTCCAAGTCAGCCATATTGCATGGGGGACATTGTGCTGGTTGCCATGTTGTATAGGTGACTTCCAAGTCAGCCATATTGCATGGGGGACATTGTGCTGGTTGCCATGTTGTATAGGTGACTTCCAAGTGAGCCATATTGCTTGGGGGACATTGTGCTGGTTGTGTTGTATAGGTGACTTCCAAGTCAGCCATATTGCATGGGGGACATTGTGCTGGTTGTCTTGTATAGGTGACTTCCAAGTCAGCCATATTGCATGGGGGACATTGTGCTGGTTGTGTTGTATAGGTGACTTCCAAATCAGCCATATTGCATGGGGGACATTGTGCTGGTTGTATTGTATAGGTGACTTCCAAGTCAGCCATATTGCATGGGGGACATTGTGCTGGTTGTATTGTATAGGTGACTTCCAAGTCAGCCATATTGCATGGGGGACATTGTGCTGGTGGCCATGTCGTATAGGTGACTTCCAAGTCAGCCATATTGCATGGGGGACATTGTGCTGGTTGTCTTGTATAGGTGACTTCCAAGTCAGCCATATTGCTTGGGGGACGTTGTGCTGGTTGTATTGTATAGGTGACTTCCAAGTGAGCCATATTGCTTGGGGGACATTGTGCTGGTGGCCATGTTCTATAGGTGACTTCCAAGTCAGCCATATTGCATGGGGGACATTGTGCTGGTTGCATTGTCCTATAGGTGACTTCCAAGTCAGCCATATTGCATGGGGGACATTGTGCTGGTGGCCATGTTCTATAGGTGACTTCCAAGTCAGCCATATTGCATGGGGGACATTGTGCTGGTTGTCTTGTATAGGTGACTTCCAAGTCAGCCATATTGCATGGGGGACATTGTGCTGGTGGCCATGTTCTATAGGTGACTTCCAAGTCAGCCATATTGCTTGGGGGACATTGTGCTGGTTGTATTGTATAGGTGACTTCCAAGTCAGCCATATTTCATGGGGGACATTGTGCTGGTTGCCATGTTGTATAGGTGACTTCCAAGTCAGCCATATTGCATGGGGGACATTGTGCTGGTTGTCTTTTATAGGTGACTTCCAAGTCAGCCATATTGCATGGGGGACATTGTGCTGCTTGCCATGTTGTATAGGTGACTTCCAAGTCAGGCATATTGCATGGGGGACATTGTGCTGGTTGCCATGTTGTATAGGTGACTTCCAAGTGAGCCATATTGCTTGGGGGACATTGTGCTGGTTGTGTTGTATAGGTGTCTTCCAAGTCAGCCATATTGCTTGGGGGACATTGTGCTGGTTGTCTTGTATAGGTGACTTCCAAGTCAGTCGTGTTGCATGGGGGACATTGTGCTGGTGGCCATGTTCTATAGGTGACTTCCAAGTCAGCCATATTGCATGGGGGACATTGTGCTGGTTGCCATGTTGTATAGGTGACTTCCAAGTGAGCCATATTGCTTGGGGGAGATTGTGCTGGTTGCCATGTTGTATAGGTGACTTCCAAGTCAGCCATATTGCATGGGGGACATTGTGCTGGTGGCCATATTCTATAGGTGACTTCCAAGTCAGCCATATTGCTTGGAGGACATTCTGCTGGTTGTCTTGTATAGGTGACTTCCAAGTCAGCCATATTGCATGGGGGACATTGTGCTGGTTGTCTTGTATAGGTGACTTCCAAGTCAGCCATATTGCTTGGCGGACATTGTGCTGGTTGTCTTGTATAGGTGACTTCCAAGTCAGCCATATTACATGGGGGAAATTGTGCTGGTTGCCATGTTGTATAGGTGACTTCCAAGTCAGCCATATTGCATGGGGGACATTGTGCTGGTTGCCATTTTGTATAGGTGACTTTCAAGTGAGCCATATTGCATGGGGGACATTGTGCTGGTTGTGTTGTATAGGTGACTTCCAAGTCAGCCATATTGCATGGGGGACATTGTGCTGGTTGTCTTGTATAGGTGACTTCCAAGTCAGCCATATTGCATGGGGGACATTGTGCTGGTTGTGTTGTATAGGTGACTTCCAAATCAGCCATATTGCATGGGGGACATTGTGCTGGTTGTATTGTATAGGTGACTTCCAAGTCAGCCATATTGCATGGGGGACATTGTGCTGGTTGTATTGTATAGGTGACTTCCAAGTCAGCCATATTGCATGGGGGACATTGTGCTGGTGGCCATGTTCTATAGGTGACTTCCAAGTCAGCCATATTGCTTGGGGGACATTGTGCTGGTTGTATTGTATAGGTGACTTCCAAGTCAGCCATATTGCATGGGGGACATTGTGCTGGTTGCCATGTTGTATAAGTGACTTCCAAGTCAGCCATATTGCATGGGGGACATTGTGCTGGTTGCCATGTTGTATAGGTGACTTCCAAGTGAGCCATATTGCTTGGGGGACATTGTGCTGGTTGTGTTGTATAGGTGACTTCCAAGTCAGCCATATTGCATGGGGGACATTGTGCTGGTTGTCTTGTATAGGTGACTTCCAAGTCAGCCATATTGCATGGGGGACATTGTGCTGGTTGTGTTGTATAGGTGACTTCCAAATCAGCCATATTGCATGGGGGACATTGTGCTGGTTGTATTGTATAGGTGACTTCCAAGTCAGCCATATTGCATGGGGGACATTGTGCTGGTTGTATTGTATAGGTGACTTCCAAGTCAGCCATATTGCATGGGGGACATTGTGCTGGTTGTATTGTATAGGTGACTTCCAAGTCAGCCATATTGCATGGGGGACATTTTGCTGGTTGTCTTGTATAGGTGACTTCCAAGTCAGCCATATTGCTTGGGGGACATTGTGCTGGTTGCCATTTTCTATAGGTGACTTCCAATTCAGCCATATTGCATGGGGGACATTGTGCTGGATGTATTTTATAGGTGACTTCCAAGTCAGCCATATTGCATGGGGGACATTGTGCTGGTTGTATGTATAGGTGACTTCCAAGTCAGCCATATTGCATGGGGGACATTGTGCTGGTTGCCATGTCCTATAGGTGACTTCCAAGTCAGCCATATTGCTTGGGGGACATTGTGCTGGTTGTGTTGTATAGGTGTCTTCCAAGTCAGCCATATTGCTTGGGGGACATTGTGCTGGTTGTCTTGTATAGGTGACTTCCAAGTCAGTCGTGTTGCATGGGGGACATTGTGCTGGTGGCCATGTTCTATAGGTGACTTCCAAGTCAGCCATATTGCATGGGGGACATTGTGCTGGTTGCCATGTTGTATAGGTGACTTCCAAGTGAGCCATATTGCTTGGGGGACATTGTGCTGGTTGCCATGTTGTATAGGTGACTTCCAAGTCAGCCATATTGCATGGGGGACATTGTGCTGGTGGCCATATTCTATAGGTGACTTCCAAGTCAGCCATATTGCTTGGAGGACATTGTGCTGGTTGTCTTGTATAGGTGACTTCCAAGTCAGCCATATTGCATGGGGGACATTGTGCTGGTTGTCTTGTATAGGTGACTTCCAAGTCAGCCATATTGCTTGGCGGACATTGTGCTGGTTGTCTTGTATAGGTGACTTCCAAGTCAGCCATATTACATGGGGGAAATTGTGCTGGTTGCCATGTTGTATAGGTGACTTCCAAGTCAGCCATATTGCATGGGGGACATTGTGCTGGTTGCCATTTTGTATAGGTGACTTTCAAGTGAGCCATATTGCATGGGGGACATTGTGCTGGTTGTGTTGTATAGGTGACTTCCAAGTCAGCCATATTGCATGGGGGACATTGTGCTGGTTGTGTTGTATAGGTGACTTCCAAGTTAGCCATATTGCATGGGGGACATTGTGCTGGTTGTATTGTATAGGTGACTTCCAAGTCAGCCATATTGCATGGGGGACATTGTGCTGGTTGTATTGTATAGGTGACTTGCAAGTGAGCCATATTGCATGGGGGACATTGTGCTGGTGGCCATGTTCTATAGGTGACTTCCAAGTCAGCCATATTGCATGGGGGACATTTGTGCTGGTTGTGTTGTTTAGGTGACTTCCAAGTCAGCCATATTGCATGGGGGACATTGTGCTGGTTGTGTTGTATAGGTGACTTCCAAGTCAGCCATATTGCATGGGGGACATTGTGCTGGTTGTATTGTATAGGTGACTTCCAAGTCAGCCATATTGCATGGGGGACATTGTGCTGGTTGTATTGTATAGGTGACTTCCAAGTCAGCCATATTGCATGGGGGACATTTTGCTGGTTGTCTTGTATAGGTGACTTCCAAGTCAGCCATATTGCTTGGGGGACATTGTGCTGGTTGCCATTTTCTATAGGTGACTTCCAATTAGGCCATATTGCATGGGGGACATTGTGCTGGATGTATTTTATAGGTGACTTCCAAGTCAGCCATATTGCATGGGGGACATTGTGCTGGTTGTATGTATAGGTGACTTCCAAGTCAGCCATATTGCATGGGGGACATTGTGCTGGTTGCCATGTCCTATAGGTGACTTCCAAGTCAGCCATATTGCATGGGGGACATTGTGCTGGTTGTCATGTATAGGTGACTTCCAAGTCAGCCATATTGCATGGGGGACATTGTGCTGGTTGCCATGTTGTATAGGTGACTTTCAAGTCAGCCATATTGCATGGGGGACATTGTGCTGGTGGCCATGTTCTATAGGTGACTTCCAAGTCAGCCATATTGCATGGGGGACATTGTGCTGGTTGCATTGTCCTATAGGTGACTTCCAAGTCAGCCATATTGCATGGGGGACATTGTGCTGGTGGCCATGTTCTATAGGTGACTTCCAAGTCAGCCATATTGCATGGGGGACATTGTGCTGGTTGTCTTGTATAGGTGACTTCCAAGTCAGCCATATTGCATGGGGGACATTGTGCTGGTGGCCATGTTCTATAGGTGACTTCCAAGTCAGCCATATTGCTTGGGGGACATTGTGCTGGTTGTATTGTATAGGTGACTTCCAAGTCAGCCATATTGCATGGGGGACATTGTGCTGGTTGCCATGTTGTATAGGTGACTTCCAAGTCAGCCATATTGCATGGGGGACATTGTGCTGGTTGTCTTGTATAGGTGACTTCCAAGTCAGCCATATTGCATGGGGGACATTGTGCTGCTTGCCATGTTGTATAGGTGACTTCCAAGTCAGGCATATTGCATGGGGGACATTGTGCTGGTTGCCATGTTGTATAGGTGACTTCCAAGTGAGCCATATTGCTTGGGGGACATTGTGCTGGTTGTGTTGTATAGGTGTCTTCCAAGTCAGCCATATTGCTTGGGGGACATTGTGCTGGTTGTCTTGTATAGGTGACTTCCAAGTCAGTCGTGCTGCATGGGGGACATTGTGCTGGTGGCCATGTTCTATAGGTGACTTCCAAGTCAGCCATATTGCATGGGGGACATTGTGCTGGTTGCCATGTTGTATAGGTGACTTCCAAGTGAGCCATATTGCTTGGGGGACATTGTGCTGGTTGCCATGTTGTATAGGTGACTTCCAAGTCAGCCATATTGCATGGGGGACATTGTGCTGGTGGCCATATTCTATAGGTGACTTCCAAGTCAGCCATATTGCTTGGAGGACATTGTGCTGGTTGTCTTGTATAGGTGACTTCCAAGTCAGCCATATTGCATGGGGGACATTGTGCTGGTTGTCTTGTATAGGTGACTTCCAAGTCAGCCATATTGCTTGGCGGACATTGTGCTGGTTGTCTTGTATAGGTGACTTCCAAGTCAGCCATATTACATGGGGGAAATTGTGCTGGTTGCCATGTTGTATAGGTGACTTCCAAGTCAGCCATATTGCATGGGGGACATTGTGCTGGTTGCCATTTTGTATAGGTGACTTTCAAGTGAGCCATATTGCATGGGGGACATTGTGCTGGTTGTGTTGTATAGGTGACTTCCAAGTCAGCCATATTGCATGGGGGACATTGTGCTGGTTGTGTTGTATAGGTGACTTCCAAGTTAGCCATATTGCATGGGGGACATTGTGCTGGTTGTATTGTATAGGTGACTTCCAAGTCAGCCATATTGCATGGGGGACATTGTGCTGGTTGTATTGTATAGGTGACTTCCAAGTGAACCATATTGCATGGGGGACATTGTGCTGGTGGCCATGTTCTATAGGTGACTTCCAAGTCAGCCATATTGCATGGGGGACATTTGTGCTGGTTGTGTTGTTTAGGTGACTTCCAAGTCAGCCATATTGCATGGGGGACATTGTGCTGGTTGTGTTGTATAGGTGACTTCCAAGTCAGCCATATTGCATGGGGGACATTGTGCTGGTTGTATTGTATAGGTGACTTCCAAGTCAGCCATATTGCATGGGGGACATTGTGCTGGTTGTATTGTATAGGTGACTTCCAAGTCAGCCATATTGCATGGGGGACATTTTGCTGGTTGTCTTGTATAGGTGACTTCCAAGTCAGCCATATTGCTTGGGGGACATTGTGCTGGTTGCCATTTTCTATAGGTGACTTCCAATTCAGCCATATTGCATGGGGGACATTGTGCTGGATGTATTTTATAGGTGACTTCCAAGTCAGCCATATTGCATGGGGGACATTGTGCTGGTTGTATGTATAGGTGACTTCCAAGTCAGCCATATTGCATGGGGGACATTGTGCTGGTTGCCATGTCCTATAGGTGACTTCCAAGTCAGCCATATTGCTTGGGGGACATTGTGCTGGTTGTGTTGTATAGGTGTCTTCCAAGTCAGCCATATTGCTTGGGGGACATTGTGCTGGTTGTCTTGTATAGGTGACTTCCAAGTCAGTCGTGTTGCATGGGGGACATTGTGCTGGTGGCCATGTTCTATAGGTGACTTCCAAGTCAGCCATATTGCATGGGGGACATTGTGCTGGTTGCCATGTTGTATAGGTGACTTCCAAGTGAGCCATATTGCTTGGGGGACATTGTGCTGGTGGCCATGTTCTATAGGTGACTTCCAAGTCAGCCATATTGCATGGGGGACATTGTGCTGGTTGCATTGTCCTATAGGTGACTTCCAAGTCAGCCATATTGCATGGGGGACATTGTGCTGGTGGCCATGTTCTATAGTTGACTTCCAAGTCAGCCATATTGCATGGGGGACATTGTGCTGGTTGTCTTGTATAGGTGACTTCCAAGTCAGCCATATTGCATGTGGGACATTGTGCTGGTGGCCATGTTCTATAGGTGACTTCCAAGTCAGCCATATTGCTTGGGGGACATTGTGCTGGTTGTATTGTATAGGTGACTTCCAAGTCAGCCATATTGCATGGGGGACATTGTGCTGGTTGCCATGTTGTATAGGTGACTTCCAAGTCAGCCATATTGCATGGGGGACATTGTGCTGGTTGCCATGTTGTATAGGTGACTTCCAAGTGAGCCATATTGCTTGGGGGACATTGTGCTGGTTGTGTTGTATAGGTGACTTCCAAGTCAGCCATATTGCATGGGGGACATTGTGCTGGTTGTCTTGTATAGGTGACTTCCAAGTCAGCCATATTGCATGGGGGACATTGTGCTGGTTGTGTTGTATAGGTGACTTCCAAATCAGCCATATTGCATGGGGGACATTGTGCTGGTTGTATTGTATAGGTGACTTCCAAGTCAGCCATATTGCATGGGGGACATTGTGCTGGTTGTATTGTATAGGTGACTTCCAAGTCAGCCATATTGCATGGGGGACATTGTGCTGGTGGCCATGTCGTATAGGTGACTTCCAAGTCAGCCATATTGCATGGGGGACATTGTGCTGGTTGTCTTGTATAGGTGACTTCCAAGTCAGCCATATTGCTTGGGGGACGTTGTGCTGGTTGTATTGTATAGGTGACTTCCAAGTGAGCCATATTGCTTGGGGGACATTGTGCTGGTGGCCATGTTCTATAGGTGACTTCCAAGTCAGCCATATTGCATGGGGGACATTGTGCTGGTTGCTTTGTCCTATAGGTGACTTCCAAGTCAGCCATATTGCATGGGGGACATTGTGCTGGTGGCCATGTTCTATAGGTGACTTCCAAGTCAGCCATATTGCATGGGGGACATTGTGCTGGTTGTCTTGTATAGGTGACTTCCAAGTCAGCCATATTGCATGGGGGACATTGTGCTGGTGGCCATGTTCTATAGGTGACTTCCAAGTCAGCCATATTGCTTGGGGGACATTGTGCTGGTTGTATTGTATAGGTGACTTCCAAGTCAGCCATATTGCATGGGGGACATTGTGCTGGTTGCCATGTTGTATAGGTGACTTCCAAGTCAGCCATATTGCATGGGGGACATTGTGCTGGTTGTCTTGTATAGGTGACTTCCAAGTCAGCCATATTGCATGGGGGACATTGTGCTGCTTGCCATGTTGTATAGGTGACTTCCAAGTCAGGCATATTGCATGGGGGACATTGTGCTGGTTGCCATGTTGTATAGGTGACTTCCAAGTGAGCCATATTGCTTGGGGGACATTGTGCTGGTTGTGTTGTATAGGTGTCTTCCAAGTCAGCCATATTGCTTGGGGGACATTGTGCTGGTTGTCTTGTATAGGTGACTTCCAAGTCAGTCGTGTTGCATGGGGGACATTGTGCTGGTGGCCATGTTCTATAGGTGACTTCCAAGTCAGCCATATTGCATGGGGGACATTGTGCTGGTTGCCATGTTGTATAGGTGACTTCCAAGTGAGCCATATTGCTTGGGGGACATTGTGCTGGTTGCCATGTTGTATAGGTGACTTCCAAGTCAGCCATATTGCATGGGGGACATTGTGCTGGTGGCCATATTCTATAGGTGACTTCCAAGTCAGCCATATTGCTTGGAGGACATTGTGCTGGTTGTCTTGTATAGGTGACTTCCAAGTCAGCCATATTGCATGGGGGACATTGTGCTGGTTGTCTTGTATAGGTGACTTCCAAGTCAGCCATATTGCTTGGCGGACATTGTGCTGGTTGTCTTGTATAGGTGACTTCCAAGTCAGCCATATTACATGGGGGAAATTGTGCTGGTTGCCATGTTGTATAGGTGACTTCCAAGTCAGCCATATTGCATGGGGGACATTGTGCTGGTTGCCATTTTGTATAGGTGACTTTCAAGTGAGCCATATTGCATGGGGGACATTGTGCTGGTTGTGTTGTATAGGTGACTTCCAAGTCAGCCATATTGCATGGGGGACATTGTGCTGGTTGTGTTGTATAGGTGACTTCCAAGTTAGCCATATTGCATGGGGGACATTGTGCTGGTTGTATTGTATAGGTGACTTCCAAGTCAGCCATATTGCAGGGGGGACATTGTGCTGGTTGTATTGTATAGGTGACTTCCAAGTGAACCATATTGCATGGGGGACATTGTGCTGGTGGCCATGTTCTATAGGTGACTTCCAAGTCAGCCATATTGCATGGGGGACATTTGTGCTGGTTGTGTTGTTTAGGTGACTTCCAAGTCAGCCATATTGCATGGGGGACATTGTGCTGGTTGTGTTGTATAGGTGACTTCCAAGTCAGCCATATTGCATGGGGGACATTGTGCTGGTTGTATTGTATAGGTGACTTCCAAGTCAGCCATATTGCATGGGGGACATTGTGCTGGTTGTATTGTATAGGTGACTTCCAAGTCAGCCATATTGCATGGGGGACATTTTGCTGGTTGTCTTGTATAGGTGACTTCCAAGTCAGCCATATTGCTTGGGGGACATTGTGCTGGTTGCCATTTTCTATAGGTGACTTCCAAGTCAGCCATATTGCATGGGGGACATTGTGCTGGTTGTATGTATAGGTGACTTCCAAGTCAGCCATATTGCATGGGGGACATTGTGCTGGTTGCCATGTCCTATAGGTGACTTCCAAGTCAGCCATATTGCTTGGGGGACATTGTGCTGGTTGTGTTGTATAGGTGTCTTCCAAGTCAGCCATATTGCTTGGGGGACATTGTGCTGGTTGTCTTGTATAGGTGACTTCCAAGTCAGTCGTGTTGCATGGGGGACATTGTGCTGGTGGCCATGTTCTATAGGTGACTTCCAAGTCAGCCATATTGCATGGGGGACATTGTGCTGGTTGCCATGTTGTATAGGTGACTTCCAAGTGAGCCATATTGCTTGGGGGACATTGTGCTGGTTGCCATGTTGTATAGGTGACTTCCAAGTCAGCCATATTGCATGGGGGACATTGTGCTGGTGGCCATATTCTATAGGTGACTTCCAAGTCAGCCATATTGCTTGGAGGACATTGTGCTGGTTGTCTTGTATAGGTGACTTCCAAGTCAGCCATATTGCATGGGGGACATTGTGCTGGTTGTCTTGTATAGGTGACTTCCAAGTCAGCCATATTGCTTGGCGGACATTGTGCTGGTTGTCTTGTATAGGTGACTTCCAAGTCAGCCATATTACATGGGGGAAATTGTGCTGGTTGCCATGTTGTATAGGTGACTTCCAAGTCAGCCATATTGCATGGGGGACATTGTGCTGGTTGCCATTTTGTATAGGTGACTTTCAAGTGAGCCATATTGCATGGGGGACATTGTGCTGGTTGTGTTGTATAGGTGACTTCCAAGTCAGCCATATTGCATGGGGGACATTGTGCTGGTTGTGTTGTATAGGTGACTTCCAAGTTAGCCATATTGCATGGGGGACATTGTGCTGGTTGTATTGTATAGGTGACTTCCAAGTCAGCCATATTGCATGGGGGACATTGTGCTGGTTGTATTGTATAGGTGACTTGCAAGTGAGCCATATTGCATGGGGGACATTGTGCTGGTGGCCATGTTCTATAGGTGACTTCCAAGTCAGCCATATTGCATGGGGGACATTTGTGCTGGTTGTGTTGTTTAGGTGACTTCCAAGTCAGCCATATTGCATGGGGGACATTGTGCTGGTTGTGTTGTATAGGTGACTTCCAAGTCAGCCATATTGCATGGGGGACATTGTGCTGGTTGTATTGTATAGGTGACTTCCAAGTCAGCCATATTGCATGGGGGACATTGTGCTGGTTGTATTGTATAGGTGACTTCCAAGTCAGCCATATTGCATGGGGGACATTTTGCTGGTTGTCTTGTATAGGTGACTTCCAAGTCAGCCATATTGCTTGGGGGACATTGTGCTGGTTGCCATTTTCTATAGGTGACTTCCAATTAGGCCAAATTGCATGGGGGACATTGTGCTGGATGTATTTTATAGGTGACTTCCAAGTCAGCCATATTGCATGGGGGACATTGTGCTGGTTGTATGTATAGGTGACTTCCAAGTCAGCCATATTGCATGGGGGACATTGTGCTGGTTGCCATGTCCTATAGGTGACTTCCAAGTCAGCCATATTGCATGGGGGACATTGTGCTGGTTGTCTTGTATAGGTGACTTCCAAGTCAGCCATATTGCTTGGGGGACATTGTGCTGGTTGCCATGTTCTATAGGTGACTTCCAAGTCAGCCATATTGCTTGGGGGACATTGTGCTGGTGGCCATGTTCTATAGGTGACTTCCAAGTCAGCCATATTGCTTGGGGGACATTGTGCTGGTTGCCATGTTGTATAGGTGACTTCCAAGTCAGCCATATTGCATGGGGGACATTGTGCTGGTGGCCATGTTCTATAGGTGACTTCCAAGTCAGCCATATTGCTTGGGGGACATTGTGCTGGTGGCCATGTTCTATAGGTGACTTCCAAGTCAGCCATATTGCATGGGGGACATTGTGCTGGTTGCCATGTTGTATAGGTGACTTACAAGTCAGCCATATTGCATGGGGGACATTGTGCTGGTTGCCATGTCCTATAGGTGACTTCCAAGTCAGCCATATTGCATGGGGGAAATTGTGCTGGTTGTCTTGTATAGGTGACTTTTAAGTCAGCCATATTGCTTGGGGGACATTGTGCTGGTTGCCATGTTCTATAGGTGACTTCCAAGTCAGCCATATTGCTTGGGGGACATTGTGCTGGTTGCCATGTTGTATAGGTGACTTCCAAGTCAGCCATATTGCTTGGAGGACATTGTGCTGGTTGCCATGTTGTATAGGTGACTTCCAAGTCAGCCATATTGCATGGGGGACATTGTGCTGGTGGCCATGTTCTATAGGTGACTTCCAAGTCAGCCATATTGCATGGGGGACATTGTGCTGGTTGTCTTGTATAGGTGACTTCCAAGTCAGCCATATTGCATGGGGGACATTGTGCTGGTTGTGTTGTATAGGTGACTTCCAAATCAGCCATATTGCATGGGGGACATTGTGCTGGTTGTATTGTATAGGTGACTTCCAAGTCAGCCATATTGCATGGGGGACATTGTGCTGGTGGCCATGTCCTCTAGGTGATTTCCAAGTGAGCCATATTGCATGGGGGACATTGTGCTGGTTGTCTTGTATAGGTGACTTCCAAGTCAGCCATATTGCTTTCGGGACATTGTGCTGGTTGTATTGTATAGGTGACTTCCAAGTCAGCCATATTGCATGGGGGACATTGTGCTGGTTGCCATGTTGTATAGGTGACTTCCAAGTCAGCCATATTGCATGGGGGACATTGTGCTGGTGGCCATGTTCTATAGGTGACTTCCAAGTCAGCCATATTGCATGGGGGACATTGTGCTGGTTGTGTTGTATAGGTGACTTCCAAGTCAGCCATATTGCATGGGGGACATTGTGCTGGTTGTATTGTATAGGTGACTTCCAAGTCAGCCATATTGCATGGGGGACATTGTGCTGGTTGTATTGTATAGGTGACTTCCAAGTCAGCCATATTGCATGGGGGACATTGTGCTGGTTGTATTGTATAGGTAACTTCCAAGTCAGCCATATTGCATGGGGGACATTGTGCTGGTTGTCTTGTATAGGTGACTTCCAAGTCAGCCATATTGCATGGGGGACATTGTGCTGGTGGCCATATTCTATAGGTGACTTCCAAGTCAGCCATATTGCTTGGAGGACATTGTGCTGGTTGTCTTGTATAGGTGACTTCCAAGTCAGCCATATTGCATGGGGGACATTGTGCTGGTTGTCTTGTATAGGTGACTTCCAAGTCAGCCATATTGCTTGGCGGACATTGTGCTGGTTGTCTTGTATAGGTGACTTCCAAGTCAGCCATATTACATGGGGGAAATTGTGCTGGTTGCCATGTTGTATAGGTGACTTCCAAGTCAGCCATATTGCATGGGGGACATTGTGCTGGTTGCCATTTTGTATAGGTGACTTTCAAGTGAGCCATATTGCATGGGGGACATTGTGCTGGTTGTGTTGTATAGGTGACTTCCAAGTCAGCCATATTGCATGGGGGACATTGTGCTGGTTGTGTTGTATAGGTGACTTCCAAGTTAGCCATATTGCATGGGGGACATTGTGCTGGTTGTATTGTATAGGTGACTTCCAAGTCAGCCATATTGCATGGGGGACATTGTGCTGGTTGTATTGTATAGGTGACTTCCAAGTGAACCATATTGCATGGGGGACATTGTGCTGGTGGCCATGTTCTATAGGTGACTTCCAAGTCAGCCATATTGCATGGGGGACATTTGTGCTGGTTGTGTTGTTTAGGTGACTTCCAAGTCAGCCATATTGCATGGGGGACATTGTGCTGGTTGTGTTGTATAGGTGACTTCCAAGTCAGCCATATTGCATGGGGGACATTGTGCTGGTTGTATTGTATAGGTGACTTCCAAGTCAGCCATATTGCATGGGGGACATTGTGCTGGTTGTATTGTATAGGTGACTTCCAAGTCAGCCATATTGCATGGGGGACATTTTGCTGGTTGTCTTGTATAGGTGACTTCCAAGTCAGCCATATTGCTTGGGGGACATTGTGCTGGTTGCCATTTTCTATAGGTGACTTCCAATTCAGCCATATTGCATGGGGGACATTGTGCTGGATGTATTTTATAGGTGACTTCCAAGTCAGCCATATTGCATGGGGGACATTGTGCTGGTTGTATGTATAGGTGACTTCCAAGTCAGCCATATTGCATGGGGGACATTGTGCTGGTTGCCATGTCCTATAGGTGACTTCCAAGTCAGCCATATTGCTTGGGGGACATTGTGCTGGTTGTGTTGTATAGGTGTCTTCCAAGTCAGCCATATTGCTTGGGGGACATTGTGCTGGTTGTCTTGTATAGGTGACTTCCAAGTCAGTCGTGTTGCATGGGGGACATTGTGCTGGTGGCCATGTTCTATAGGTGACTTCCAAGTCAGCCATATTGCATGGGGGACATTGTGCTGGTTGCCATGTTGTATAGGTGACTTCCAAGTGAGCCATATTGCTTGGGGGACATTGTGCTGGTGGCCATGTTCTATAGGTGACTTCCAAGTCAGCCATATTGCATGGGGGACATTGTGCTGGTTGCATTGTCCTATAGGTGACTTCCAAGTCAGCCATATTGCATGGGGGACATTGTGCTGGTGGCCATGTTCTATAGTTGACTTCCAAGTCAGCCATATTGCATGGGGGACATTGTGCTGGTTGTCTTGTATAGGTGACTTCCAAGTCAGCCATATTGCATGTGGGACATTGTGCTGGTGGCCATGTTCTATAGGTGACTTCCAAGTCAGCCATATTGCTTGGGGGACATTGTGCTGGTTGTATTGTATAGGTGACTTCCAAGTCAGCCATATTGCATGGGGGACATTGTGCTGGTTGCCATGTTGTATAGGTGACTTCCAAGTCAGCCATATTGCATGGGGGACATTGTGCTGGTTGCCATGTTGTATAGGTGACTTCCAAGTGAGCCATATTGCTTGGGGGACATTGTGCTGGTTGTGTTGTATAGGTGACTTCCAAGTCAGCCATATTGCATGGGGGACATTGTGCTGGTTGTCTTGTATAGGTAACTTCCAAGTCAGCCATATTGCATGGGGGACATTGTGCTGGTTGTGTTGTATAGGTGACTTCCAAATCAGCCATATTGCATGGGGGACATTGTGCTGGTTGTATTGTATAGGTGACTTCCAAGTCAGCCATATTGCATGGGGGACATTGTGCTGGTTGTATTGTATAGGTGACTTCCAAGTCAGCCATATTGCATGGGGGACATTGTGCTGGTGGCCATGTCGTATAGGTGACTTCCAAGTCAGCCATATTGCATGGGGGACATTGTGCTGGTTGTCTTGTATAGGTGACTTCCAAGTCAGCCATATTGCTTGGGGGACGTTGTGCTGGTTGTATTGTATAGGTGACTTCCAAGTGAGCCATATTGCTTGGGGGACATTGTGCTGGTGGCCATGTTCTATAGGTGACTTCCAAGTCAGCCATATTGCATGGGGGACATTGTGCTGGTTGCTTTGTCCTATAGGTGACTTCCAAGTCAGCCATATTGCATGGGGGACATTGTGCTGGTGGCCATGTTCTATAGGTGACTTCCAAGTCAGCCATATTGCATGGGGGACATTGTGCTGGTTGTCTTGTATAGGTGACTTCCAAGTCAGCCATATTGCATGGGGGACATTGTGCTGGTGGCCATGTTCTATAGGTGACTTCCAAGTCAGCCATATTGCTTGGGGGACATTGTGCTGGTTGTATTGTATAGGTGACTTCCAAGTCAGCCATATTGCATGGGGGACATTGTGCTGGTTGCCATGTTGTATAGGTGACTTCCAAGTCAGCCATATTGCATGGGGGACATTGTGCTGGTTGTCTTGTATAGGTGACTTCCAAGTCAGCCATATTGCATGGGGGACATTGTGCTGCTTGCCATGTTGTATAGGTGACTTCCAAGTCAGGCATATTGCATGGGGGACATTGTGCTGGTTGCCATGTTGTATAGGTGACTTCCAAGTGAGCCATATTGCTTGGGGGACATTGTGCTGGTTGTGTTGTATAGGTGTCTTCCAAGTCAGCCATATTGCTTGGGGGACATTGTGCTGGATGTCTTGTATAGGGGACTTCCAAGTCAGTCGTGTTGCATGGGGGACATTGTGCTGGTGGCCATGTTCTATAGGTGACTTCCAAGTCAGCCATATTGCATGGGGGACATTGTGCTGGTTGCCATGTTGTATAGGTGACTTCCAAGTGAGCCATATTGCTTGGGGGACATTGTGCTGGTTGCCATGTTGTATAGGTGACTTCCAAGTCAGCCATATTGCATGGGGGACATTGTGCTGGTGGCCATATTCTATAGGTGACTTCCAAGTCAGCCATATTGCTTGGAGGACATTGTGCTGGTTGTCTTGTATAGGTGACTTCCAAGTCAGCCATATTGCATGGGGGACATTGTGCTGGTTGTCTTGTATAGGTGACTTCCAAGTCAGCCATATTGCTTGGCGGACATTGTGCTGGTTGTCTTGTATAGGTGACTTCCAAGTCAGCCATATTACATGGGGGAAATTGTGCTGGTTGCCATGTTGTATAGGTGACTTCCAAGTCAGCCATATTGCATGGGGGACATTGTGCTGGTTGCCATTTTGTATAGGTGACTTTCAAGTGAGCCATATTGCATGGGGGACATTGTGCTGGTTGTGTTGTATAGGTGACTTCCAAGTCAGCCATATTGCATGGGGGACATTGTGCTGGTTGTGTTGTATAGGTGACTTCCAAGTTAGCCATATTGCATGGGGGACATTGTGCTGGTTGTATTGTATAGGTGACTTCCAAGTCAGCCATATTGCAGGGGGGACATTGTGCTGGTTGTATTGTATAGGTGACTTCCAAGTGAACCATATTGCATGGGGGACATTGTGCTGGTGGCCATGTTCTATAGGTGACTTCCAAGTCAGCCATATTGCATGGGGGACATTTGTGCTGGTTGTGTTGTTTAGGTGACTTCCAAGTCAGCCATATTGCATGGGGGACATTGTGCTGGTTGTGTTGTATAGGTGACTTCCAAGTCAGCCATATTGCATGGGGGACATTGTGCTGGTTGTATTGTATAGGTGACTTCCAAGTCAGCCATATTGCATGGGGGACATTTTGCTGGTTGTCTTGTATAGGTGACTTCCAAGTCAGCCATATTGCTTGGGGGACATTGTGCTGGTTGCCATTTTCTATAGGTGACTTCCAAGTCAGCCATATTGCATGGGGGACATTGTGCTGGTTGTATGTATAGGTGACTTCCAAGTCAGCCATATTGCATGGGGGACATTGTGCTGGTTGCCATGTCCTATAGGTGACTTCCAAGTCAGCCATATTGCTTGGGGGACATTGTGCTGGTTGTGTTGTATAGGTGTCTTCCAAGTCAGCCATATTGCTTGGGGGACATTGTGCTGGTTGTCTTGTATAGGTGACTTCCAAGTCAGTCGTGTTGCATGGGGGACATTGTGCTGGTGGCCATGTTCTATAGGTGACTTCCAAGTCAGCCATATTGCATGGGGGACATTGTGCTGGTTGCCATGTTGTATTGGTGACTTCCAAGTGAGCCATATTGCTTGGGGGACATTGTGCTGGTTGCCATGTTGTATAGGTGACTTCCAAGTCAGCCATATTGCATGGGGGACATTGTGCTGGTGGCCATATTCTATAGGTGACTTCCAAGTCAGCCATATTGCTTGGAGGACATTGTGCTGGTTGTCTTGTATAGGTGACTTCCAAGTCAGCCATATTGCATGGGGGACATTGTGCTGGTTGTCTTGTATAGGTGACTTCCAAGTCAGCCATATTGATTGGCGGACATTGTGCTGGTTGTCTTGTATAGGTGACTTCCAAGTCAGCCATATTACATGGGGGAAATTGTGCTGGTTGCCATGTTGTATAGGTGACTTCCAAGTCAGCCATATTGCATGGGGGACATTGTGCTGGTTGCCATTTTGTATAGGTGACTTTCAAGTGAGCCATATTGCATGGGGGACATTGTGCTGGTTGTGTTGTATAGGTGACTTCCAAGTCAGCCATATTGCATGGGGGACATTGTGCTGGTTGTGTTGTATAGGTGACTTCCAAGTTAGCCATATTGCATGGGGGACATTGTGCTGGTTGTATTGTATAGGTGACTTCCAAGTCAGCCATATTGCATGGGGGACATTGTGCTGGTTGTATTGTATAGGTGACTTGCAAGTGAGCCATATTGCATGGGGGACATTGTGCTGGTGGCCATGTTCTATAGGTGACTTCCAAGTCAGCCATATTGCATGGGGGACATTTGTGCTGGTTGTGTTGTTTAGGTGACTTCCAAGTCAGCCATATTGCATGGGGGACATTGTGCTGGTTGTGTTGTATAGGTGACTTCCAAGTCAGCCATATTGCATGGGGGACATTGTGCTGGTTGTATTGTATAGGTGACTTCCAAGTCAGCCATATTGCATGGGGGACATTGTGCTGGTTGTATTGTATAGGTGACTTCCAAGTCAGCCATATTGCATGGGGGACATTTTGCTGGTTGTCTTGTATAGGTGACTTCCAAGTCAGCCATATTGCTTGGGGGACATTGTGCTGGTTGCCATTTTCTATAGGTGACTTCCAATTAGGCCAAATTGCATGGGGGACATTGTGCTGGATGTATTGTATAGGTGACTTCCAAGTCAGCCATATTGCAGGGGGGACATTGTGCTGGTTGTATTGTATAGGTGACTTCCAAGTGAACCATATTGCATGGGGGACATTGTGCTGGTGGCCATGTTCTATAGGTGACTTCCAAGTCAGCCATATTGCATGGGGGACATTTGTGCTGGTTGTGTTGTTTAGGTGACTTCCAAGTCAGCCATATTGCATGGGGGACATTGTGCTGGTTGTGTTGTATAGGTGACTTCCAAGTCAGCCATATTGCATGGGGGACATTGTGCTGGTTGTATTGTATAGGTGACTTCCAAGTCAGCCATATTGCATGGGGGACATTTTGCTGGTTGTCTTGTATAGGTGACTTCCAAGTCAGCCATATTGCTTGGGGGACATTGTGCTGGTTGCCATTTTCTATAGGTGACTTCCAAGTCAGCCATATTGCATGGGGGACATTGTGCTGGTTGTATGTATAGGTGACTTCCAAGTCAGCCATATTGCATGGGGGACATTGTGCTGGTTGCCATGTCCTATAGGTGACTTCCAAGTCAGCCATATTGCTTGGGGGACATTGTGCTGGTTGTGTTGTATAGGTGTCTTCCAAGTCAGCCATATTGCTTGGGGGACATTGTGCTGGTTGTCTTGTATAGGTGACTTCCAAGTCAGTCGTGTTGCATGGGGGACATTGTGCTGGTGGCCATGTTCTATAGGTGACTTCCAAGTCAGCCATATTGCATGGGGGACATTGTGCTGGTTGCCATGTTGTATAGGTGACTTCCAAGTGAGCCATATTGCTTGGGGGACATTGTGCTGGTTGCCATGTTGTATAGGTGACTTCCAAGTCAGCCATATTGCATGGGGGACATTGTGCTGGTGGCCATATTCTATAGGTGACTTCCAAGTCAGCCATATTGCTTGGAGGACATTGTGCTGGTTGTCTTGTATAGGTGACTTCCAAGTCAGCCATATTGCATGGGGGACATTGTGCTGGTTGTCTTGTATAGGTGACTTCCAAGTCAGCCATATTGCTTGGCGGACATTGTGCTGGTTGTCTTGTATAGGTGACTTCCAAGTCAGCCATATTACATGGGGGAAATTGTGCTGGTTGCCATGTTGTATAGGTGACTTCCAAGTCAGCCATATTGCATGGGGGACATTGTGCTGGTTGCCATTTTGTATAGGTGACTTTCAAGTGAGCCATATTGCATGGGGGACATTGTGCTGGTTGTGTTGTATAGGTGACTTCCAAGTCAGCCATATTGCATGGGGGACATTGTGCTGGTTGTGTTGTATAGGTGACTTCCAAGTTAGCCATATTGCATGGGGGACATTGTGCTGGTTGTATTGTATAGGTGACTTCCAAGTCAGCCATATTGCATGGGGGACATTGTGCTGGTTGTATTGTATAGGTGACTTGCAAGTGAGCCATATTGCATGGGGGACATTGTGCTGGTGGCCATGTTCTATAGGTGACTTCCAAGTCAGCCATATTGCATGGGGGACATTTGTGCTGGTTGTGTTGTTTAGGTGACTTCCAAGTCAGCCATATTGCATGGGGGACATTGTGCTGGTTGTGTTGTATAGGTGACTTCCAAGTCAGCCATATTGCATGGGGGACATTGTGCTGGTTGTATTGTATAGGTGACTTCCAAGTCAGCCATATTGCATGGGGGACATTGTGCTGGTTGTATTGTATAGGTGACTTCCAAGTCAGCCATATTGCATGGGGGACATTTTGCTGGTTGTCTTGTATAGGTGACTTCCAAGTCAGCCATATTGCTTGGGGGACATTGTGCTGGTTGCCATTTTCTATAGGTGACTTCCAATTAGGCCAAATTGCATGGGGGACATTGTGCTGGATGTATTTTATAGGTGACTTCCAAGTCAGCCATATTGCATGGGGGACATTGTGCTGGTTGTATGTATAGGTGACTTCCAAGTCAGCCATATTGCATGGGGGACATTGTGCTGGTTGCCATGTCCTATAGGTGACTTCCAAGTCAGCCATATTGCATGGGGGACATTGTGCTGGTTGTCTTGTATAGGTGACTTCCAAGTCAGCCATATTGCTTGGGGGACATTGTGCTGGTTGCCATGTTCTATAGGTGACTTCCAAGTCAGCCATATTGCTTGGGGGACATTGTGCTGGTGGCCATGTTCTATAGGTGACTTCCAAGTCAGCCATATTGCTTGGGGGACATTGTGCTGGTTGCCATGTTGTATAGGTGACTTCCAAGTCAGCCATATTGCATGGGGGACATTGTGCTGGTGGCCATGTTCTATAGGTGACTTCCAAGTCAGCCATATTGCTTGGGGGACATTGTGCTGGTGGCCATGTTCTATAGGTGACTTCCAAGTCAGCCATATTGCATGGGGGACATTGTGCTGGTTGCCATGTTGTATAGGTGACTTACAAGTCAGCCATATTGCATGGGGGACATTGTGCTGGTTGCCATGTCCTATAGGTGACTTCCAAGTCAGCCATATTGCATGGGGGAAATTGTGCTGGTTGTCTTGTATAGGTGACTTTTAAGTCAGCCATATTGCTTGGGGGACATTGTGCTGGTTGCCATGTTCTATAGGTGACTTCCAAGTCAGCCATATTGCTTGGGGGACATTGTGCTGGTTGCCATGTTGTATAGGTGACTTCCAAGTCAGCCATATTGCTTGGAGGACATTGTGCTGGTTGCCATGTTGTATAGGTGACTTCCAAGTCAGCCATATTGCATGGGGGACATTGTGCTGGTGGCCATGTTCTATAGGTGACTTCCAAGTCAGCCATATTGCATGGGGGACATTGTGCTGGTTGTCTTGTATAGGTGACTTCCAAGTCAGCCATATTGCATGGGGGACATTGTGCTGGTTGTGTTGTATAGGTGACTTCCAAATCAGCCATATTGCATGGGGGACATTGTGCTGGTTGTATTGTATAGGTGACTTCCAAGTCAGCCATATTGCATGGGGGACATTGTGCTGGTGGCCATGTCCTCTAGGTGATTTCCAAGTGAGCCATATTGCATGGGGGACATTGTGCTGGTTGTCTTGTATAGGTGACTTCCAAGTCAGCCATATTGCTTTCGGGACATTGTGCTGGTTGTATTGTATAGGTGACTTCCAAGTCAGCCATATTGCATGGGGGACATTGTGCTGGTTGCCATGTTGTATAGGTGACTTCCAAGTCAGCCATATTGCATGGGGGACATTGTGCTGGTGGCCATGTTCTATAGGTGACTTCCAAGTCAGCCATATTGCATGGGGGACATTGTGCTGGTTGTGTTGTATAGGTGACTTCCAAGTCAGCCATATTGCATGGGGGACATTGTGCTGGTTGTATTGTATAGGTGACTTCCAAGTCAGCCATATTGCATGGGGGACATTGTGCTGGTTGTATTGTATAGGTAACTTCCAAGTCAGCCATATTGCATGGGGGACATTGTGCTGGTTGTCTTGTATAGGTGACATCCAAGTCAGCCATATTGCTTGGGGGACATTGTGCTGGTTGCCATTTTCTATAGGTGACTTCCAATTCAGCCATATTGCATGGGGGACATTGTGCTGGTTGTATTGTATAGGTGACTTCCAAGTCAGCCATATTGCATGGGGGACATTGTGCTGGTTGTATGTATAGGTGACTTCCAAGTCAGCCATATTGCATGGGGGACATTGTGCTGGTTGCCATGTCCTATAGGTGACTTCCAAGTCAGCCATATTGCATGGGGGACATTGTGCTGGTTGTCTTGTATAGGTGAATTCCAAGTCAGCCATATTGCTTGGGGGACATTGTGCTGGTTGTGTTGTATAGGTGACTTCCAAATCAGCCATATTGCATGGGGGACATTGTGCTGGTTGTATTGTATAGGTGACTTCCAAGTCAGCCATATTGCATGGGGGACATTGTGCTGGTGGCCATGTCCTATAGGTGACTTCCAAGTGAGCCATATTGCATGGGGGACATTGTGCTGGTTGTCTTGTATAGGTGACTTCCAAGTCAGCCATATTGCTTTCGGGACATTGTGCTGGTTGTATTGTATAGGTGACTTCCAAGTCAGTCATATTGCATGGGGGACATTGTGCTGGTTGCCATGTTGTATAGGTGACTTCCAAGTCAGCCATATTGCATGGGGGACATTGTGCTGGTGGCCATGTTCTATAGGTGACTTCCAAGTCAGCCATATTGCATGGGGGACATTGTGCTGGTTGTTTTGTATAGGTGACTTCCAAGTCAGCCATATTGCATGGGGGACATTGTGCTGGTTGTATTGTATAGGTGACTTCCAAGTCAGCCATATTGCATGGGGGACATTGTGCTGGTTGTATTGTATAGGTGACTTCCAAGTCAGCCATATTGCATGGGGGACATTGTGCTGGTTGTCTTGTATAGGTGACTTCCAAGTCAGCCATATTGCTTGGTGGACATTGTGCTGGTTGCCATTTTCTATAGGTGACTTCCAATTCAGCCATATTGCATGGGGGACATTGTGCTGGTTGTATTGTATAGGTGACTTCCAAGTCAGCCATATTGCATGGGGGACATTGTGCTGGTTGTATGTATAGGTGACTTCCAAGTCAGCCATATTGCATGGGGGACATTGTGCTGGTTGCCATGTCCTATAGGTGACTTCCAAGTCAGCCATATTGCATGGGGGACATTGTGCTGGTTGTCTTGTATAGGTGACTTCCAAGTCAGCCATATTGCTTGGGGGACATTGTGCTGGTTGCCATGTTCTATAGGTGACTTCCAAGTCAGCCATATTGCTTGGGGGACATTGTGCTGGTGGCCATGTTCTATAGGTGACTTCCAAGTCAGCCATATTGCTTGGGGGACATTGTGCTGGTTGCCATGTTGTAAAGGTGACTTCCAAGTCAGCCATATTGCATGGGGGACATTGTGCTGGTGGCCATGTTCTATAGGTGACTTCCAAGTCAGCCATATTGCATGGGGGACATTGTTCTGGTTGTCTTGTATAGGTGACTTCCAAGTCAGCCATATTGCATGGGGGACATTTTGCTGGTGGCCATGTTCTATAGGTGACTTCCAAGTCAGCCATATTGCTTGGGGGGCATTGTGCTGGTTGTATTGTATAGGTGACTTCCAAGTCAGCCATATTGCATGGGGGACATTGTGCTGGTTGCAATGTTGTATAGGTGACTTCCAAGTGAGCCATATTGCTTGGGGGACATTGTGCTGGTTGTGTTGTATAGGTGACTTCCAAGTCAGCCATATTGCATGGGGGACATTGTGCTGGTTGTCTTGTATAGGTGACTTCCAAGTCAGCCGTGTTGCATGGGGGACATTGTGCTGGTGGCCATGTTGTATAGGTGACTTCCAAGTCAGCCATATTGCTTGGGGGACATTGTGCTGGTTGCCATGTTGTATAGGTGACTTCCAAGTCAGCCATATTGCATGGGGGACATTGTGCTGGTGGCCATATTCTATAGGTGACTTCCAAGTCAGCCATATTGCTTGGAGGACATTGTGCTGGTTGTCTTGTATAGGTGACTTCCAAGTCAGCCATATTGCATGGGGGACATTGTGCTGGTTGTCTTGTATAGGTGACTTCCAAGTCAGCCATATTGCTTGGCGGACATTGTGCTGGTTGTCTTGTATAGGTGACTTCCAAGTCAGCCATATTACATGGGGGAAATTGTGCTGGTTGCCATGTTGTATAGGTGACTTCCAAGTCAGCCATATTGCATGGGGGACATTGTGCTGGTTGCCATTTTGTATAGGTGACTTTCAAGTGAGCCATATTGCATGGGGGACATTGTGCTGGTTGTGTTGTATAGGTGACTTCCAAGTCAGCCATATTGCATGGGGGACATTGTGCTGGTTGTGTTGTATAGGTGACTTCCAAGTTAGCCATATTGCATGGGGGACATTGTGCTGGTTGTATTGTATAGGTGACTTCCAAGTCAGCCATATTGCATGGGGGACATTGTGCTGGTTGTATTGTATAGGTGACTTCCAAGTGAGCCATATTGCATGGGGGACATTGTGCTGGTGGCCATGTTCTATAGGTGACTTCCAAGTCAGCCATATTGCATGGGGGACATTTGTGCTGGTTGTGTTGTTTAGGTGACTTCCAAGTCAGCCATATTGCATGGGGGACATTGTGCTGGTTGTGTTGTATAGGTGACTTCCAAGTCAGCCATATTGCATGGGGGACATTGTGCTGGTTGTATTGTATAGGTGACTTCCAAGTCAGCCATATTGCATGGGGGACATTGTGCTGGTTGTATTGTATAGGTGACTTCCAAGTCAGCCATATTGCATGGGGGACATTTTGCTGGTTGTCTTGTATAGGTGACTTCCAAGTCAGCCATATTGCTTGGGGGACATTGTGCTGGTTGCCATTTTCTATAGGTGACTTCCAATTCAGCCATATTGCATGGGGGACATTGTGCTGGATGTATTTTATAGGTGACTTCCAAGTCAGCCATATTGCATGGGGGACATTGTGCTGGTTGTATGTATAGGTGACTTCCAAGTCAGCCATATTGCATGGGGGACATTGTGCTGGTTGCCATGTCCTATAGGTGACTTCCAAGTCAGCCATATTGCTTGGGGGACATTGTGCTGGTTGTGTTGTATAGGTGTCTTCCAAGTCAGCCATATTGCTTGGGGGACATTGTGCTGGTTGTCTTGTATAGGTGACTTCCAAGTCAGTCGTGTTGCATGGGGGACATTGTGCTGGTGGCCATGTTCTATAGGTGACTTCCAAGTCAGCCATATTGCATGGGGGACATTGTGCTGGTTGCCATGTTGTATAGGTGACTTCCAAGTGAGCCATATTGCTTGGGGGACATTGTGCTGGTTGCCATGTTGTATAGGTGACTTCCAAGTCAGCCATATTGCATGGGGGACATTGTGCTGGTGGCCATATTCTATAGGTGACTTCCAAGTCAGCCATATTGCTTGGAGGACATTGTGCTGGTTGTCTTGTATAGGTGACTTCCAAGTAAGCCATATTGCATGGGGGACATTGTGCTGGTTGTCTTGTATAGGTGACTTCCAAGTCAGCCATATTGCTTGGCGGACATTGTGCTGGTTGTCTTGTATAGGTGACTTCCAAGTCAGCCATATTACATGGGGGAAATTGTGCTGGTTGCCATGTTGTATAGGTGACTTCCAAGTCAGCCATATTGCATGGGGGACATTGTGCTGGTTGGCATTTTGTATAGGTGACTTTCAAGTGAGCCATATTGCATGGGGGACATTGTGCTGGTTGTGTTGTATAGGTGACTTCCAAGTCAGCCATATTGCATGGGGGACATTGTGCTGGTTGTGTTGTATAGGTGATTTCCAAGTTAGCCATATTGCATGGGGGACATTGTGCTGGTTGTATTGTATAGGTGACTTCCAAGTCAGCCATATTGCATGGGGGACATTGTGCTGGTTGTATTGTATAGGTGACTTCCAAGTGAGCCATATTGCATGGGGGACATTGTGCTGGTGGCCATGTTCTATAGGTGACTTCCAAGTCAGCCATATTGCATGGGGGACATTTGTGCTGGTTGTGTTGTTTAGGTGACTTCCAAGTCAGCCATATTGCATGGGGGACATTGTGCTGGTTGCCATGTTGTATAGGTGACTTCCAAGTCAGCCATATTGCATGGGGGACATTGTGCTGGTGGCCATGTTCTATAGGTGACTTCCAAGTCAGCCATATTGCATGGGGGACATTGTGCTGGTTGTCTTGTATAGGTGACTTCCAATTCAGCCATATTGCATGGGGGACATTGTGCTGGTGGCCATGTTGTATAGGTGACTTCCAAGTGAGCCATATTGCTTGGGGGACATTGTGCTGGTTGTGTTGTATAGGTGACTTCCAAGTCAGCCATATTGCATGGGGGACATTGTGCTGGTCGTCTTGTATAGGTGACTTCCAAGTCAGCCGTGTTGCATGGGGGACATTGTGCTGGTGGCCATGTTGTATAGGTGACTTCCAAGTCAGCCATATTGCTTGGGGGACATTGTGCTGGTGGCCATGTTCTATAGGTGACTTCCAAGTCAGCCATATTGCATGGGGGACATTGTGCTGGTTGCCATGTTGTATAGGTGACTTACAAGTCAGCCATATTGCATGGGGGACATTGTGCTGGTTGCCATGTCCTATAGGTGACTTCCAAGTCAGCCATATTGCATGGGGGAAATTGTGCTGGTTGTCTTGTATAGGTGACTTTTAAGTCAGCCATATTGCTTGGGGGACATTGTGCTGGTTGCCATGTTCTATAGGTGACTTCCAAGTCAGCCATATTGCTTGGGGGACATTGTGCTGGTTGCCATGTTGTATAGGTGACTTCCAAGTCAGCCATATTGCTTGGAGGACATTGTGCTGGTTGCCATGTTGTATAGGTGACTTCCAAGTCAGCCATATTGCATGGGGGACATTGTGCTGGTGGCCATGTTCTATAGGTGACTTCCAAGTCAGCCATATTGCATGGGGGACATTGTGCTGGTTGTCTTGTATAGGTGACTTCCAAGTCAGCCATATTGCATGGGGGACATTGTGCTGGTTGTGTTGTATAGGTGACTTCCAAATCAGCCATATTGCATGGGGGACATTGTGCTGGTTGTATTGTATAGGTGACTTCCAAGTCAGCCATATTGCATGGGGGACATTGTGCTGGTGGCCATGTCCTCTAGGTGATTTCCAAGTGAGCCATATTGCATGGGGGACATTGTGCTGGTTGTCTTGTATAGGTGACTTCCAAGTCAGCCATATTGCTTTCGGGACATTGTGCTGGTTGTATTGTATAGGTGACTTCCAAGTCAGCCATATTGCATGGGGGACATTGTGCTGGTTGCCATGTTGTATAGGTGACTTCCAAGTCAGCCATATTGCATGGGGGACATTGTGCTGGTGGCCATGTTCTATAGGTGACTTCCAAGTCAGCCATATTGCATGGGGGACATTGTGCTGGTTGTGTTGTATAGGTGACTTCCAAGTCAGCCATATTGCATGGGGGACATTGTGCTGGTTGTATTGTATAGGTGACTTCCAAGTCAGCCATATTGCATGGGGGACATTGTGCTGGTTGTATTGTATAGGTAACTTCCAAGTCAGCCATATTGCATGGGGGACATTGTGCTGGTTGTCTTGTATAGGTGACATCCAAGTCAGCCATATTGCTTGGGGGACATTGTGCTGGTTGCCATTTTCTATAGGTGACTTCCAATTCAGCCATATTGCATGGGGGACATTGTGCTGGTTGTATTGTATAGGTGACTTCCAAGTCAGCCATATTGCATGGGGGACATTGTGCTGGTTGTATGTATAGGTGACTTCCAAGTCAGCCATATTGCATGGGGGACATTGTGCTGGTTGCCATGTCCTATAGGTGACTTCCAAGTCAGCCATATTGCATGGGGGACATTGTGCTGGTTGTCTTGTATAGGTGAATTCCAAGTCAGCCATATTGCTTGGGGGACATTGTGCTGGTTGTGTTGTATAGGTGACTTCCAAATCAGCCATATTGCATGGGGGACATTGTGCTGGTTGTATTGTATAGGTGACTTCCAAGTCAGCCATATTGCATGGGGGACATTGTGCTGGTGGCCATGTCCTATAGGTGACTTCCAAGTGAGCCATATTGCATGGGGGACATTGTGCTGGTTGTCTTGTATAGGTGACTTCCAAGTCAGCCATATTGCTTTCGGGACATTGTGCTGGTTGTATTGTATAGGTGACTTCCAAGTCAGTCATATTGCATGGGGGACATTGTGCTGGTTGCCATGTTGTATAGGTGACTTCCAAGTCAGCCATATTGCATGGGGGACATTGTGCTGGTGGCCATGTTCTATAGGTGACTTCCAAGTCAGCCATATTGCATGGGGGACATTGTGCTGGTTGTTTTGTATAGGTGACTTCCAAGTCAGCCATATTGCATGGGGGACATTGTGCTGGTTGTATTGTATAGGTGACTTCCAAGTCAGCCATATTGCATGGGGGACATTGTGCTGGTTGTATTGTATAGGTGACTTCCAAGTCAGCCATATTGCATGGGGGACATTGTGCTGGTTGTCTTGTTTAGGTGACTTCCAAGTCAGCCATATTGCTTGGTGGACATTGTGCTGGTTGCCATTTTCTATAGGTGACTTCCAATTCAGCCATATTGCATGGGGGACATTGTGCTGGTTGTATTGTATAGGTGACTTCCAAGTCAGCCATATTGCATGGGGGACATTGTGCTGGTTGTATGTATAGGTGACTTCCAAGTCAGCCATATTGCATGGGGGACATTGTGCTGGTTGCCATGTCCTATAGGTGACTTCCAAGTCAGCCATATTGCATGGGGGACATTGTGCTGGTTGTCTTGTATAGGTGACTTCCAAGTCAGCCATATTGCTTGGGGGACATTGTGCTGGTTGCCATGTTCTATAGGTGACTTCCAAGTCAGCCATATTGCTTGGGGGACATTGTGCTGGTGGCCATGTTCTATAGGTGACTTCCAAGTCAGCCATATTGCTTGGGGGACATTGTGCTGGTTGCCATGTTGTAAAGGTGACTTCCAAGTCAGCCATATTGCATGGGGGACATTGTGCTGGTGGCCATGTTCTATAGGTGACTTCCAAGTCAGCCATATTGCATGGGGGACATTGTGCTGGTTGTCTTGTATAGGTGACTTCCAAGTCAGCCATATTGCATGGGGGACATTTTGCTGGTGGCCATGTTCTATAGGTGACTTCCAAGTCAGCCATATTGCTTGGGGGACATTGTGCTGGTTGTATTGTATAGGTGACTTCCAAGTCAGCCATATTGCATGGGGGACATTGTGCTGGTTGCAATGTTGTATAGGTGACTTCCAAGTGAGCCATATTGCTTGGGGGACATTGTGCTGGTTGTGTTGTATAGGTGACTTCCAAGTCAGCCATATTGCATGGGGGACATTGTGCTGGTTGTCTTGTATAGGTGACTTCCAAGTCAGCCGTGTTGCATGGGGGACATTGTGCTGGTGGCCATGTTGTATAGGTGACTTCCAAGTCAGCCATATTGCTTGGGGGACATTGTGCTGGTTGCCATGTTGTATAGGTGACTTCCAAGTCAGCCATATTGCATGGGGGACATTGTGCTGGTGGCCATATTCTATAGGTGACTTCCAAGTCAGCCATATTGCTTGGCGGACATTGTGCTGGTTGTCTTGTATAGGTGACTTCCAAGTCAGCCATATTGCATGGGGGACATTGTGCTGGTTGTCTTGTATAGGTGACTTCCAAGTCAGCCATATTGCTTGGCGGACATTGTGCTGGTTGTCTTGTATAGGTGACTTCCAAGTCAGCCATATTACATGGGGGAAATTGTGCTGGTTGCCATGTTGTATAGGTGACTTCCAAGTCAGCCATATTGTATGGGGGACATTGTGCTGGTTGCCATTTTGTATAGGTGACTTTCAAGTGAGCCATATTGCATGGGGGACATTGTGCTGGTTGTGTTGTATAGGTGACTTCCAAGTCAGCCATATTGCATGGGGGACATTGTGCTGGTTGTGTTGTATAGGTGACTTCCAAGTTAGCCATATTGCATGGGGGACATTGTGCTGGTTGTATTGTATAGGTGACTTCCAAGTCAGCCATATTGCATGGGGGACATTGTGCTGGTTGGTTGTATTGTATAGGTGACTTCCAAGTGAGCCATATTGCATGGGGGACATTGTGCTGGTGGCCATGTTCTATAGGTGACTTCCAAGTCAGCCATATTGCATGGGGGACATTTGTGCTGGTTGTGTTGTTTAGGTGACTTCCAAGTCAGCCATATTGCATGGGGGACATTGTGCTGGTTGTGTTGTATAGGTGACTTCCAAGTCAGCCATATTGCATGGGGGACATTGTGCTGGTTGTATTGTATAGGTGACTTCCAAGTCAGCCATATTGCATGGGGGACATTGTGCTGGTTGTATTGTATAGGTGACTTCCAAGTCAGCCATATTGCATGGGGGACATTTTGCTGGTTGTCTTGTATAGGTGACTTCCAAGTCAGCCATATTGCTTGAGGGACATTGTGCTGGTTGCCATTTTCTATAGGTGACTTCCAATTCAGCCATATTGCATGGGGGACATTGTGCTGGATGTATTTTATAGGTGACTTCCAAGTCAGCCATATTGCATGGGGGACATTGTGCTGGTTGTATGTATAGGTGACTTCCAAGTCAGCCATATTGCATGGGGGACATTGTGCTGGTTGCCATGTCCTATAGGTGACTTCCAAGTCAGCCATATTGCTTGGGGGACATTGTGCTGGTTGTGTTGTATAGGTGACTTCCAAGTGAGCCATATTGCTTGGGGGACATTGTGCTGGTTGCCATGTTGTATAGGTGACTTCCAAGTCAGCCATATTGCATGGGGGACATTGTGCTGGTGGCCATATTCTATAGGTGACTTCCAAGTCAGCCATATTGCTTGGAGGACATTGTGCTGGTTGTCTTGTATAGGTGACTTCCAAGTCAGCCATATTGCTTGGCGGACATTGTGCTGGTTGTCTTGTATAGGTGACTTCCAAGTCAGCCATATTACATGGGGGAAATTGTGCTGGTTGCCATGTTGTATAGGTGACTTCCAAGTCAGCCATATTGCATGGGGGAAATTGTGCTGGTTGCCATTTTGTATAGGTGACTTTCAAGTGAGCCATATTGCATGGGGGACATTGTGCTGGTTGTGTTGTATAGGTGACTTCCAAGTCAGCCATATTGCATGGGGGACATTGTGCTGGTTGTATTGTATAGGTGACTTCCAAGTTAGCCATATGGCATGGGGGACATTGTGCTGGTTGTATTGTATAGGTGACTTCCAAGTCAGCCATATTGCATGGGGGACATTGTGCTGGTTGTATTGTATAGGTGACTTCCAAGTGAGCCATATTGCATGGGGGACATTGTGCTGGTGGCCATGTTCTATAGGTGACTTCCAAGTCAGCCATATTGCATGGGGGACATTTGTGCTGGTTGTGTTGTTTAGGTGACTTCCAAGTCAGCCATATTGCATGGGGGACATTGTGCTGGTTGTGTTGTATAGGTGACTTCCAAGTCAGCCATATTGCATGGGGGACATTGTGCTGGTTGTATTGTATAGGTGACTTCCAAGTCAGCCATATTGCATGGGGGACATTGTGCTGGTTGTATTGTATAGGTGACTTCCAAGTCAGCCATATTGCATGGGGGACATTTTGCTGGTTGTCTTGTATAGGTGACTTCCAAGTCAGCCATATTGCTTGGGGGACATTGTGCTGGTTGCCATTTTCTATAGGTGACTTCCAATTCAGCCATATTGCATGGGGGACATTGTGCTGGATGTATTTTATAGGTGACTTCCAAGTCAGCCATATTGCATGGGGGACATTGTGCTGGTTGTATGTATAGGTGACTTCCAAGTCAGCCATATTGCATGGGGGACATTGTGCTGGTTGCCATGTCCTATAGGTGACTTCCAAGTCAGCCATATTGCATGGGGGACATTGTGCTGGTTGTCTTGTATAGGTGACTTCCAAGTCAGCCATATTGCTTGGGGGACATTGTGCTGGTTGCCATGTTCTATAGGTGACTTCCAAGTCAGCCATATTGCTTGGGGGACATTGTGCTGGTGGCCATGTTCTATAGGTGACTTCCAAGTCAGCCATATTGCTTGGGGGACATTGTGCTGGTTGCCATGTTGTATAGGTGACTTCCAAGTCAGCCATATTGCATGGGGGACATTGTGCTGGTGGCCATGTTCTATAGGTGACTTCCAAGTCAGCCATATTGCATGGGGGACATTGTGCTGGTTGTCTTGTATAGGTGACTTCCAATTCAGCCATATTGCATGGGGGACATTGTGCTGGTGGCCATGTTCTATAGGTGACTTCCAAGTCAGCCATATTGCTTGGGGGACATTGTGCTGGTTGTATTGTATAGGTGACTTCCAAGTCAGCCATATTGCATGGGGGACAATGTGCTGGTTGCCATGTTGTATAGGTGACTTCCAAGTGAGCCATATTGCTTGGGGGACATTGTGCTGGTTGTGTTGTATAGGTGACTTCCAAGTCAGCCATATTGCATGGGGGACATTGTGCTGGTCGTCTTGTATAGGTGACTTCCAAGTCAGCCGTGTTGCATGGGGGACATTGTGCTGGTGGCCATGTTGTATAGGTGACTTCCAAGTCAGCCATATTGCTTGGGGGACATTGTGCTGGTGGCCATGTTCTATAGGTGACTTCCAAGTCAGCCATATTGCATGGGGGACATTGTGCTGGTTGCCATGTTGTATAGGTGACTTACAAGTCAGCCATATTGCATGGGGGACATTGTGCTGGTTGCCATGTCCTATAGGTGACTTCCAAGTCAGCCATATTGCATGGGGGAAATTGTGCTGGTTGTCTTGTATAGGTGACTTTTAAGTCAGCCATATTGCTTGGGGGACATTGTGCTGGTTGCCATGTTCTATAGGTGACTTCCAAGTCAGCCATATTGCTTGGGGGACATTGTGCTGGTTGCCATGTTGTATAGGTGACTTCCAAGTCAGCCATATTGCTTGGAGGACATTGTGCTGGTTGCCATGTTGTATAGGTGACTTCCAAGTCAGCCATATTGCATGGGGGACATTGTGCTGGTTGTCTTGTATAGGTGACTTCCAAGTCAGCCATATTGCATGGGGGACATTGTGCTGGTTGTGTTGTATAGGTGACTTCCAAATCAGCCATATTGCATGGGGGACATTGTGCTGGTTGTATTGTATAGGTGACTTCCAAGTCAGCCATATTGCATGGGGGACATTGTGCTGGTGGCCATGTCCTATAGGTGATTTCCAAGTGAGCCATATTGCATGGGGGACATTGTGCTGGTTGTCTTGTATAGGTGACTTCCAAGTCAGCCATATTGCTTTCGGGACATTGTGCTGGTTGTATTGTATAGGTGACTTCCAAGTCAGCCATATTGCATGGGGGACATTGTGCTGGTTGCCATGTTGTATAGGTGACTTCCAAGTCAGCCATATTGCATGGGGAACATTGTGCTGGTGGCCATGTTCTATAGGTGACTTCCAAGTCAGCCATATTGCATGGGGGACATTGTGCTGGTTGTGTTGTATAGGTGACTTCCAAGTCAGCCATATTGCTTGGGGGACATTGTGCTGGTTGCCATTTTCTATAGGTGACTTCCAATTCAGCCATATTGCATGGGGGACATTGTGCTGGATGTATTTTATAGGTGACTTCCAAGTCAGCCATATTGCATGGGGGACATTGTGCTGGTTGTATGTATAGGTGACTTCCAAGTCAGCCATATTGCATGGGGGACATTGTGCTGGTTGCCATGTCCTATAGGTGACTTCCAAGTCAGCCATATTGCATGGGGGACATTGTGCTGGTTGTCTTGTATAGGTGACTTCCAAGTCAGCCATATTGCTTGGGGGACATTGTGCTGGTTGCCATGTTCTATAGGTGACTTCCAAGTCAGCCATATTGCTTGGGGGACATTGTGCTGGTGGCCATGTTCTATAGGTGACTTCCAAGTCAGCCATATTGCTTGGGGGACATTGTGCTGGTTGCCATGTTGTATAGGTGACTTCCAAGTCAGCCATATTGCATGGGGGACATTGTGCTGGTGGCCATGTTCTATAGGTGACTTCCAAGTCAGCCATATTGCATGGGGGACATTGTGCTGGTTGTCTTGTATAGGTGACTTCCAATTCAGCCATATTGCATGGGGGACATTGTGCTGGTGGCCATGTTCTATAGGTGACTTCCAAGTCAGCCATATTGCTTGGGGGACATTGTGCTGGTTGTATTGTATAGGTGACTTCCAAGTCAGCCATATTGCATGGGGGACATTGTGCTGGTTGCCATGTTGTATAGGTGACTTCCAAGTGAGCCATATTGCTTGGGGGACATTGTGCTGGTTGTGTTGTATAGGTGACTTCCAAGTCAGCCATATTGCATGGGGGACATTGTGCTGGTCGTCTTGTATAGGTGACTTCCAAGTCAGCCGTGTTGCATGGGGGACATTGTGCTGGTGGCCATGTTGTATAGGTGACTTCCAAGTCAGCCATATTGCTTGGGGGACATTGTGCTGGTGGCCATGTTCTATAGGTGACTTCCAAGTCAGCCATATTGCATGGGGGACATTGTGCTGGTTGCCATGTTGTATAGGTGACTTACAAGTCAGCCATATTGCATGGGGGACATTGTGCTGGTTGCCATGTCCTATAGGTGACTTCCAAGTCAGCCATATTGCATGGGGGAAATTGTGCTGGTTGTCTTGTATAGGTGACTTTTAAGTCAGCCATATTGCTTGGGGGACATTGTGCTGGTTGCCATGTTCTATAGGTGACTTCCAAGTCAGCCATATTGCTTGGGGGACATTGTGCTGGTTGCCATGTTGTATAGGTGACTTCCAAGTCAGCCATATTGCTTGGAGGACATTGTGCTGGTTGCCATGTTGTATAGGTGACTTCCAAGTCAGCCATATTGCATGGGGGACATTGTGCTGGTGGCCATGTTCTATAGGTGACTTCCAAGTCAGCCATATTGCATGGGGGACATTGTGCTGGTTGTCTTGTATAGGTGACTTCCAAGTCAGCCATATTGCATGGGGGACATTGTGCTGGTTGTGTTGTATAGGTGACTTCCAAATCAGCCATATTGCATGGGGGACATTGTGCTGGTTGTATTGTATAGGTGACTTCCAAGTCAGCCATATTGCATGGGGGACATTGTGCTGGTGGCCATGTCCTATAGGTGATTTCCAAGTGAGCCATATTGCATGGGGGACATTGTGCTGGTTGTCTTGTATAGGTGACTTCCAAGTCAGCCATATTGCTTTCGGGACATTGTGCTGGTTGTATTGTATAGGTGACTTCCAAGTCAGCCATATTGCATGGGGGACATTGTGCTGGTTGCCATGTTGTATAGGTGACTTCCAAGTCAGCCATATTGCATGGGGAACATTGTGCTGGTGGCCATGTTCTATAGGTGACTTCCAAGTCAGCCATATTGCATGGGGGACATTGTGCTGGTTGTGTTGTATAGGTGACTTCCAAGTCAGCCATATTGCATGGGGGACATTGTGCTGGTTGTATTGTATAGGTGACTTCCAAGTCAGCCATATTGCATGGGGGACATTGTGCTGGTTGTATTGTATAGGTAACTTCCAAGTCAGCCATATTGCATGGGGGACATTGTGCTGGTTGTCTTGTATAGGTGACATCCAAGTCAGCCATATTGCTTGGGGGACATTGTGCTGGTTGCCATTTTCTATAGGTGACTTCCAATTCAGCCATATTGCATGGGGGACATTGTGCTGGTTGTATTGTATAGGTGACTTCCAAGTCAGCCATATTGCATGGGGGACATTGTGCTGGTTGTATGTATAGGTGACTTCCAAGTCAGCCATATTGCATGGGGGACATTGTGCTGGTTGCCATGTCCTATAGGTGACTTCCAAGTCAGCCATATTGCATGGGGGACATTGTGCTGGTTGTCTTGTATAGGTGAATTCCAAGTCAGCCATATTGCTTGGGGGACATTGTGCTGGTTGTGTTGTATAGGTGACTTCCAAATCAGCCATATTGCATGGGGGACATTGTGCTGGTTGTATTGTATAGGTGACTTCCAAGTCAGCCATATTGCATGGGGGACATTGTGCTGGTGGCCATGTCCTATAGGTGACTTCCAAGTGAGCCATATTGCATGGGGGACATTGTGCTGGTTGTCTTGTATAGGTGACTTCCAAGTCAGCCATATTGCTTTCGGGACATTGTGCTGGTTGTATTGTATAGGTGACTTCCAAGTCAGCCATATTGCATGGGGGACATTGTGCTGGTTGCCATGTTGTATAGGTGACTTCCAAGTCAGCCATATTGCATGGGGGACATTGTGCTGGTGGCCATGTTCTATAGGTGACTTCCAAGTCAGCCATATTGCATGGGGGACATTGTGCTGGTTGTGTTGTATAGGTGACTTCCAAGTCAGCCATATTGCATGGGGGACATTGTGCTGGTTGTATTGTATAGGTGACTTCCAAGTCAGCCATATTGCATGGGGGACATTGTGCTGGTTGTATTGTATAGGTGACTTCCAAGTCAGCCATATTGCATGGGGGACATTGTGCTGGTTGTCTTGTATAGGTGACTTCCAAGTCAGCCATATTGCTTGGTGGACATTGTGCTGGTTGCCATTTTCTATAGGTGACTTCCAATTCAGCCATATTGCATGGGGGACATTGTGCTGGTTGTATTGTATAGGTGACTTCCAAGTCAGCCATATTGCATGGGGGACATTGTGCTGGTTGTATGTATAGGTGACTTCCAAGTCAGCCATATTGCATGGGGGACATTGTGCTGGTTGCCATGTTGTATAGGTGACATCCAAGTCAGCCATATTGCATGGGGGACATTGTGCTGGTGGCCATGTTCTATAGGTGACTTCCAAGTCAGCCATATTGCATGGGGGACATTGTGCTGGTTGTCTTGTATAGGTGACTTCCAAGTCAGCCATATTGCATGGGGGACATTGTGCTGGTTGTGTTGTATAGGTGACTTCCAAATCAGCCATATTGCATGGGGGACATTGTGCTGGTTGTATTGTATAGGTGACTTCCAAGTCAGCCATATTGCATGGGGGACATTGTGCTGGTGGCCATGTCCTATAGGTGATTTCCAAGTGAGCCATATTGCATGGGGGACATTGTGCTGGTTGTCTTGTATAGGTGACTTCCAAGTCAGCCATATTGCTTTCGGGACATTGTGCTGGTTGTATTGTATAGGTGACTTCCAAGTCAGCCATATTGCATGGGGGACATTGTGCTGGTTGCCATGTTGTATAGGTGACTTCCAAGTCAGCCATATTGCATGGGGAACATTGTGCTGGTGGCCATGTTCTATAGGTGACTTCCAAGTCAGCCATATTGCATGGGGGACATTGTGCTGGTTGTGTTGTATAGGTGACTTCCAAGTCAGCCATATTGCATGGGGGACATTGTGCTGGTTGTATTGTATAGGTGACTTCCAAGTCAGCCATATTGCATGGGGGACATTGTGCTGGTTGTATTGTATAGGTAACTTCCAAGTCAGCCATATTGCATGGGGGACATTGTGCTGGTTGTCTTGTATAGGTGACATCCAAGTCAGCCATATTACTTGGGGGACATTGTGCTGGTTGCCATTTTCTATAGGTGACTTCCAATTCAGCCATATTGCATGGGGGACATTGTGCTGGTTGTATTGTATAGGTGACTTCCAAGTCAGCCATATTGCATGGGGGACATTGTGCTGGTTGTATGTATAGGTGACTTCCAAGTCAGCCATATTGCATGGGGGACATTGTGCTGGTTGCCATGTCCTATAGGTGACTTCCAAGTCAGCCATATTGCATGGGGGACATTGTGCTGGTTGTCTTGTATAGGTGAATTCCAAGTCAGCCATATTGCTTGGGGGACATTGTGCTGGTTGTGTTGTATAGGTGACTTCCAAATCAGCCATATTGCATGGGGGACATTGTGCTGGTTGTATTGTATAGGTGACTTCCAAGTCAGCCATATTGCATGGGGGACATTGTGCTGGTGGCCATGTCCTATAGGTGACTTCCAAGTGAGCCATATTGCATGGGGGACATTGTGCTGGTTGTCTTGTATAGGTGACTTCCAAGTCAGCCATATTGCTTTCGGGACATTGTGCTGGTTGTATTGTATAGGTGACTTCCAAGTCAGCCATATTGCATGGGGGACATTGTGCTGGTTGCCATGTTGTATAGGTGACTTCCAAGTCAGCCATATTGCATGGGGGACATTGTGCTGGTGGCCATGTTCTATAGGTGACTTCCAAGTCAGCCATATTGCATGGGGGACATTGTGCTGGTTGTGTTGTATAGGTGACTTCCAAGTCAGCCATATTGCATGGGGGACATTGTGCTGGTTGTATTGTATAGGTGACTTCCAAGTCAGCCATATTGCATGGGGGACATTGTGCTGGTTGTATTGTATAGGTGACTTCCAAGTCAGCCATATTGCATGGGGGACATTGTGCTGGTTGCCATGTTGTATAGGTGACTTCCAAGTCAGCCATATTGCATGGGGGACATTGTGCTGGTGGCCATGTTCTATAGGTGACTTCCAAGTCAGCCATATTGCATGGGGGACATTGTGCTGGTTGTGTTGTATAGGTGACTTCCAAGTCAGCCATATTGCATGGGGGACATTGTGCTGGTTGTATTGTATAGGTGACTTCCAAGTCAGCCATATTGCATGGGGGACATTGTGCTGGTGGCCATGTCGTATAGGTGACTTCCAAGTCAGCCATATTGCATGGGGGACATTGTGCTGGTGGCCATGTGCTATAGGTGACTTCCAAGTCAGCCATATTGCATTTGGGACATTGTGCTGGTTGTATTGTATAGGTGACTTCCAAGTCAGCCATATTGCATGGGGGACATTGTGCTGGTTGTATTGTATAGGTGACTTCCAAGTGAGCCATATTGCTTGGGGGACATTGTGCTGGTGGCCATGTTCTATAGGTGACTTCCAAGTCAGCCATATTGCATGGGGGACATTGTGCTGGTTGCATTGTCCTATAGGTGACTTCCAAGTCAGCCATATTGCATGGGGGACATTGTGCTGGTGGCCATGTTGTATAGGTGACTTCCAAGTCAGCCATATTGCATGGGGGACATTGTGCTGGTGGCCATGTTCTATAGGTGACTTCCAAGTCAGCCATATTGCATTTGGGACATTGTGCTGGTTGTATTGTATAGGTGACTTCCAAGTCAGCCATATTGCAATGGGGACATTGTGCTGGTTGTATTGTATAGGTGACTTCCAAGTGAGCCATATTGCTTGGGGGACATTGTGCTGGTGGCCATGTTCTATAGGTGACTTCCAAGTCAGCCATATTGCATGGGGGACATTGTGCTGGTTGCATTGTCCTATAGGTGACTTCCAAGTCAGCCATATTGCATGGGGGACATTGTGCTGGTGGCCATGTTCTATAGGTGACTTCCAAGTCAGCCATATTGCATGGGGGACATTGTGCTGGTTGTCTTGTATAGGTGACTTCCAAGTCAGCCATATTGCATGGGGGACATTGTGCTGGTGGCCATGTTCTATAGGTGACTTCCAAGTCAGCCATATTGCTTGGGGGACAATGTGCTGGTTGTATTGTATAGGTGACTTCCAAGTCAGCCATATTGCATGGGGGACATTGTGCTGGTTGCCATGCTGTTTAGGTGACTTCCAAGTCAGCCATATTGCATGGGGGACATTGTGCTGGTTGTCTTGTATAGGTGACTTCCAAGTCAGCCATATTGCATGGGGGACATTGTGCTGGTTGCCATGTTGTATAGGTGACTTCCAAGTCAGGCATATTGCATGGGGGACATTGTGCTGGTTGCCATGTTGTATAGGTGACTTCCAAGTGAGCCATATTGCTTGGGGGACATTGTGCTGGTTGTGTTGTATAGGTGACTTCCAAGTCAGCCATATTGCATGGGGGACATTGTGCTGGTTGTCTTGTATAGGTGACTTCCAAGTCAGCCGTGTTGCATGGGGGACATTGTGCTGGTGGCCATGTTCTATAGGTGACTTCCAAGTCAGCCATATTGCATTTGGGACATTGTGCTGGTTGTCTTGTATAGGTGACTTCCAAGTCAGCCATATTGCATGGGGGACATTGTGCTGGTTGTGTTGTATAGGTGACTTCCAAATCAGCCATATTGCATGGGGGACATTGTGCTGGTTGTATTGTATAGGTGACTTCCAAGTCAGCCATATTGCATGGGGGACATTGTGCTGTTGGCCATGTCGTATAGGTGACTTCCAAGTCAGCCATATTGCATGGGGGACATTGTGCTGGTTGTCTTGTATAGGTGACTTCCAAGTCAGCCATATTGCTTGGGGGACATTGTGCTGGTTGTATTGTATAGGTGACTTCCAAGTCAGCCATATTGCATGGGGGACATTGTGCTGGTTGCCATGTTGTATAGGTGACTTCCAAGTCAGCCATATTGCATGGGGGACATTGTGCTGGTGGCCATGTTCTATAGGTGACTTCCAAGTCAGCCATATTGCATTTGGGACATTGTGCTGGTTGTATTGTATAGGTGACTTCCAAGTCAGCCATATTGCATGGGGGACATTGTGCTGGTTGTATTGTATAGGTGACTTCCAAGTCAGCCATATTGCATGGGGGACATTGTGCTGTTGGCCATGTCGTATAGGTGACTTCCAAGTCAGCCATATTGCATGGGGGACATTGTGCTGGTTGTCTTGTATAGGTGACTTCCAAGTCAGCCATATTGCTTGGGGGACATTGTGCTGGTTGTATTGTATAGGTGACTTCCAAGTCAGCCATATTGCATGGGGGACATTGTGCTGGTTGCCATGTTGTATAGGTGACTTCCAAGTCAGCCATATTGCATGGGGGACATTGTGCTGGTGGCCATGTTCTATAGGTGACTTCCAAGTCAGCCATATTGCATTTGGGACATTGTGCTGGTTGTATTGTATAGGTGACTTCCAAGTCAGCCATATTGCATGGGGGACATTGTGCTGGTTGTATTGTATAGGTGACTTCCAAGTGAGCCATATTGCTTGGGGGACATTGTGCTGGTGGCCATGTTCTATAGGTGACTTCCAAGTCAGCCATATTGCATGGGGGACATTGTGCTGGTTGCATTGTCCTATAGGTGACTTCCAAGTCAGCCATATTGCATGGGGGACATTGTGCTAGTGGCCATGTTCTATAGGTGACTTCCAAGTCAGCCATATTGCATGGGGGACATTGTGCTGGTTGTCTTGTATAGGTGACTTCCAAGTCAGCCATATTGCATGGGGGACATTGTGCTGGTGGCCATGTTCTATAGGTGACTTCCAAGTCAGCCATATTGCTTGGGGGACATTCTGCTGGTTGTATTGTATAGGTGACTTCCAAGTCAGCCATATTGCATGGGGGACATTGTGCTGGTTGCCATGCTGTATAGGTGACTTCCAAGTCAGCCATATTGCATGGGGGACATTGTGCTGGTTGTCTTGTATAGGTGACTTCCAAGTCAGCCATATTGCATGGGGGACATTGTGCTGGTTGCCATGTTGTATAGGTGACTTCCAAGTCAGGCATATTGCATGGGGGACATTGTGCTGGTTGCCATGTTGTATAGGTGACTTCCAAGTGAGCCATATTGCTTGGGGGACATTGTGCTGGTTGTGTTGTATAGGTGACTTCCAAGTCAGCCATATTGCATGGGGGACATTGTGCTGGTTGTCTTGTATAGGTGACTTCCAAGTCAGCCGTGTTGCATGGGGGACATTGTGCTGGTGGCCATGTTCTATAGGTGACTTCCAAGTCAGCCATATTGCATTTGGGACATTGTGCTGGTTGTCTTGTATAGGTGACTTCCAAGTCAGCCATATTGCATGGGGGACATTGTGCTGGTTGTGTTGTATAGGTGACTTCCAAATCAGCCATATTGCATGGGGGACATTGTGCTGGTTGTATTGTATAGGTGACTTCCAAGTCAGCCATATTGCATGGGGGACATTGTGCTGGTTGTATTGTATAGGTGACTTCCAAGTCAGCCATATTGCATGGGGGACATTGTGCTGGTGGCCATGTCGTATAGGTGACTTCCAAGTCAGCCATATTGCATGGGGGACATTGTGCTGGTTGTCTTGTATAGGTGACTTCCAAGTCAGCCATATTGCTTGGGGGACATTGTGCTGGTTGTATTGTATAGGTGACTTCCAAGTCAGCCATATTGCATGGGGGACATTGTTCTGGTTGCCATGTTGTATAGGTGACTTCCAAGTCAGCCATATTGCATGGGGGACATTGTGCTGGTGGCCATGTGCTATAGGTGACTTCCAAGTCAGCCATATTGCATTTTGGACATTGTGCTGGTTGTATTGTATAGGTGACTTCCAAGTCAGCCATATTGCATGGGGGACATTGTGCTGGTTGTATTGTATAGGTGACTTCCAAGTGAGCCATATTGCTTGGGGGACATTGTGCTGGTGGCCATGTTCTATAGGTGACTTCCAAGTCAGCCATATTGCATGGGGGACATTGTGCTGGTTGCATTGTCCTATAGGTGACTTCCAAGTCAGCCATATTGCATGGGGGACATTGTGCTGGTGGCCATGTTGTATAGGTGACTTCCAAGTCAGCCATATTGCATGGGGGACATTGTGCTGGTGGCCATGTTCTATAGGTGACTTCCAAGTCAGCCATATTGCATTTGGGACATTGTGCTGGTTGTATTGTATAGGTGACTTCCAAGTCAGCCATATTGCATGGGGGACATTGTGCTGGTTGTATTGTATAGGTGACTTCCAAGTGAGCCATATTGCTTGGGGGACATTGTGCTGGTGGCCATGTTCTATAGGTGACTTCCAAGTCAGCCATATTGCATGGGGGACATTGTGCTGGTTGCATTGTCCTATAGGTGACTTCCAAGTCAGCCATATTGCATGGGGGACATTGTGCTGGTGGCCATGTTCTATAGGTGACTTCCAAGTCAGCCATATTGCATGGGGGACATTGTGCTGGTTGTCTTGTATAGGTGACTTCCAAGTCAGCCATATTGCATGGGGGACATTGTGCTGGTGGCCATGTTCTCTAGGTGACTTCCAAGTCAGCCATATTGCTTGGGGGACAATGTGCTGGTTGTGTTGTATAGGTGACTTCCAAATCAGCCATATTGCATGGAGGACATTGTGCTGGTTGTATTGTATAGGTGACTTCCAAGTCAGCCATATTGCATGGGGGACATTGTGCTGGTTGTATTGTATAGGTGACTTCCAAGTCAGCCATATTGCATGGGGGACATTGTGCTGTTGGCCATGTCGTATAGGTGACTTCCAAGTCAGCCATATTGTATGGGGGACATTGTGCTGGTTGTCTTGTATAGGTGACTTCCAAGTCAGCCATATTGCTTGGGGGACATTGTGCTGGTTGTATTGTATAGGTGACTTCCAAGTCAGCCATATTGCATGGGGGACATTGTGCTGGTTGCCATGTTGTATAGGTGACTTCCAAGTCAGCCATATTGCATGGGGGACATTGTGCTGGTGGCCATGTTCTATAGGTGACTTCCAAGTCAGCCATATTGCATTTGGGACATTGTGCTGGTTGTATTGTATAGGTGACTTCCAAGTCAGCCATATTGCATGGGGGACATTGTGCTGGTTGTATTGTATAGGTGACTTCCAAGTGAGCCATATTGCTTGGGGGACATTGTGCTGGTGGCCATGTTCTATAGGTGACTTCCAAGTCAGCCATATTGCATGGGGGACATTGTGCTGGTTGCATTGTCCTATAGGTGACTTCCAAGTCAGCCATATTGCATGGGGGACATTGTGCTAGTGGCCATGTTCTATAGGTGACTTCCAAGTCAGCCATATTGCATGGGGGACATTGTGCTGGTTGTCTTGTATAGGTGACTTCCAAGTCAGCCATATTGCATGGGGGACATTGTGCTGGTGGCCATGTTCTATAGGTGACTTCCAAGTCAGCCATATTGCTTGGGGGACATTCTGCTGGTTGTATTGTATAGGTGACTTCCAAGTCAGCCATATTGCATGGGGGACATTGTGCTGGTTGCCATGCTGTATAGGTGACTTCCAAGTCAGCCATATTGCATGGGGGACATTGTGCTGGTTGTCTTGTATAGGTGACTTCCAAGTCAGCCATATTGCATGGGGGACATTGTGCTGGTTGCCATGTTGTATAGGTGACTTCCAAGTCAGGCATATTGCATGGGGGACATTGTGCTGGTTGCCATGTTGTATAGGTGACTTCCAAGTGAGCCATATTGCTTGGGGGACATTGTGCTGGTTGTGTTGTATAGGTGACTTCCAAGTCAGCCATATTGCATGGGGGACATTGTGCTGGTTGTCTTGTATAGGTGACTTCCAAGTCAGCCGTGTTGCATGGGGGACATTGTGCTGGTGGCCATGTTCTATAGGTGACTTCCAAGTCAGCCATATTGCATGGGGGACATTGTGCTGGTGGCCATGTCGTATAGGTGACTTCCAAGTCAGCCATATTGCATGGGGGACATTGTGCTGGTTGTATTGTATAGGTGACTTCCAAGTCAGCCATATTGCATGGGGGACATTGTGCTGGTTGTATTGTATAGGTGACTTCCAAGTCAGCCATATTGCATGGGGGACATTGTGCTGGTGGCCATGTCGTATAGGTGACTTCCAAGTCAGCCATATTGCATGGGGGACATTGTGCTGGTTGTCTTGTATAGGTGACTTCCAAGTCAGCCATATTGCTTGGGGGACATTGTGCTGGTTGTATTGTATAGGTGACTTCCAAGTCAGCCATATTGCATGGGGGACATTGTGCTGGTTGCCATGTTGTATAGGTGACTTCCAAGTCAGCCATATTGCATGGGGGACATTGTGCTGGTGGCCATGTGCTATAGGTGACTTCCAAGTCAGCCATATTGCATTTTGGACATTGTGCTGGTTGTATTGTATAGGTGACTTCCAAGTCAGCCATATTGCATGGGGGACATTGTGCTGGTTGTATTGTATAGGTGACTTCCAAGTGAGCCATATTGCTTGGGGGACATTGTGCTGGTGGCCATGTTCTATAGGTGACTTCCAAGTCAGCCATATTGCATGGGGGACATTGTGCTGGTTGCATTGTCCTATAGGTGACTTCCAAGTCAGCCATATTGCATGGGGGACATTGTGCTGGTGGCCATGTTGTATAGGTGACTTCCAAGTCAGCCATATTGCATGGGGGACATTGTGCTGGTGGCCATGTTCTATAGGTAACTTCCAAGTCAGCCATATTGCATTTGGGACATTGTGCTGGTTGTATTGTATAGGTGACTTCCAAGTCAGCCATATTGCATGGGGGACATTGTGCTGGTTGTATTGTATAGGTGACTTCCAAGTGAGCCATATTGCATGGGGGACATTGTGCTGTTGGCCATGTTGTATAGGTGACTTCCAAGTGAGCCATATTGCTTGGGGGACATTGTGCTGGTGGCCATGTTCTATAGGTGACTTCCAAGTCAGCCATATTGCATGGGGGACATTGTGCTGGTTGCATTGTCCTATAGGTGACTTCCAAGTCAGCCATATTGCATGGGGGACATTGTGCTGGTGGCCATGTTGTATAGGTGACTTCCAAGTCAGCCATATTGCATGGGGGACATTGTGCTGGTGGCCATGTTCTATAGGTGACTTCCAAGTCAGCCATATTGCATTTGGGACATTGTGCTGGTTGTATTGTATAGGTGACTTCCAAGTCAGCCATATTGCATGGGGGACATTGTGCTGGTTGTATTGTATAGGTGACTTCCAAGTGAGCCATATTGCATGGGGGACATTGTGCTGTTGGCCATGTCGTATAGGTGACTTCCAAGTCAGCCATATTGTATGGGGGACATTGTGCTGGTTGTCTTGTATAGGTGACTTCCAAGTCAGCCATATTGCTTGGGGGACATTGTGCTGGTTGTATTGTATAGGTGACTTCCAAGTCAGCCATATTGCATGGGGGACATTGTGCTGGTTGCCATGTTGTATAGGTGACTTCCAAGTCAGCCATATTGCATGGGGGACATTGTGCTGGTGGCCATGTTCTATAGGTGACTTCCAAGTCAGCCATATTGCATTTGGGACATTGTGCTGGTTGTATTGTATAGGTGACTTCCAAGTCAGCCATATTGCATGGGGGACATTGTGCTGGTTGTATTGTATAGGTGACTTCCAAGTGAGCCATATTGCTTGGGGGACATTGTGCTGGTGGCCATGTTCTATAGGTGACTTCCAAGTCAGCCATATTGCATGGGGGACATTGTGCTGGTTGCATTGTCCTATAGGTGACTTCCAAGTCAGCCATATTGCATGGGGGACATTGTGCTAGTGGCCATGTTCTATAGGTGACTTCCAAGTCAGCCATATTGCATGGGGGACATTGTGCTGGTTGTCTTGTATAGGTGACTTCCAAGTCAGCCATATTGCATGGGGGACATTGTGCTGGTGGCCATGTTCTATAGGTGACTTCCAAGTCAGCCATATTGCTTGGGGGACATTCTGCTGGTTGTATTGTATAGGTGACTTCCAAGTCAGCCATATTGCATGGGGGACATTGTGCTGGTTGCCATGCTGTATAGGTGACTTCCAAGTCAGCCATATTGCATGGGGGACATTGTGCTGGTTGTCTTGTATAGGTGACTTCCAAGTCAGCCATATTGCATGGGGGACATTGTGCTGGTTGCCATGTTGTATAGGTGACTTCCAAGTCAGGCATATTGCATGGGGGACATTGTGCTGGTTGCCATGTTGTATAGGTGACTTCCAAGTGAGCCATATTGCTTGGGGGACATTGTGCTGGTTGTGTTGTATAGGTGACTTCCAAGTCAGCCATATTGCATGGGGGACATTGTGCTGGTTGTCTTGTATAGGTGACTTCCAAGTCAGCCGTGTTGCATGGGGGACATTGTGCTGGTGGCCATGTTCTATAGGTGACTTCCAAGTCAGCCATATTGCATGGGGGACATTGTGCTGGTGGCCATGTCGTATAGGTGACTTCCAAGTCAGCCATATTGCATGGGGGACATTGTGCTGGTTGTATTGTATAGGTGACTTCCAAGTCAGCCATATTGCATGGGGGACATTGTGCTGGTTGTATTGTATAGGTGACTTCCAAGTCAGCCATATTGCATGGGGGACATTGTGCTGGTGGCCATGTCGTATAGGTGACTTCCAAGTCAGCCATATTGCATGGGGGACATTGTGCTGGTTGTCTTGTATAGGTGACTTCCAAGTCAGCCATATTGCTTGGGGGACATTGTGCTGGTTGTATTGTATAGGTGACTTCCAAGTCAGCCATATTGCATGGGGGACATTGTGCTGGTTGCCATGTTGTATAGGTGACTTCCAAGTCAGCCATATTGCATGGGGGACATTGTGCTAGTGGCCATGTGCTATAGGTGACTTCCAAGTCAGCCATATTGCATTTTGGACATTGTGCTGGTTGTATTGTATAGGTGACTTCCAAGTCAGCCATATTGCATGGGGGACATTGTGCTGGTTGTATTGTATAGGTGACTTCCAAGTGAGCCATATTGCTTGGGGGACATTGTGCTGGTGGCCATGTTCTATAGGTGACTTCCAAGTCAGCCATATTGCATGGGGGACATTGTGCTGGTTGCATTGTCCTATAGGTGACTTCCAAGTCAGCCATATTGCATGGGGGACATTGTGCTGGTGGCCATGTTGTATAGGTGACTTCCAAGTCAGCCATATTGCATGGGGGACATTGTGCTGGTGGCCATGTTCTATAGGTGACTTCCAAGTCAGCCATATTGCATTTGGGACATTGTGCTGGTTGTATTGTATAGGTGACTTCCAAGTCAGCCATATTGCATGGGGGACATTGTGCTGGTTGTATTGTATAGGTGACTTCCAAGTGAGCCATATTGCTTGGGGGACATTGTGCTGGTGGCCATGTTCAATAGGTGACTTCCAAGTCAGCCATATTGCATGGGGGACATTGTGCTGGTTGCATTGTCCTATAGGTGACTTCCAAGTCAGCCATATTGCATGGGGGACATTGTGCTGGTGGCCATGTTCTATAGGTGACTTCCAAGTCAGCCATATTGCATGGGGGACATTGTGCTGGTTGTCTTGTATAGGTGACTTCCAAGTCAGCCATATTGCATGGGGGACATTGTGCTGGTGGCCATGTTCTATAGGTGACTTCCAAGTCAGCCATATTGCTTGGGGGACAATGTGCTGGTTGTATTGTATAGGTGACTTCCAAGTCAGCCATATTGCATGGGGGACATTGTGCTGGTTGCCATGCTGTATAGGTGACTTCCAAGTCAGCCATATTGCATGGGGGACATTGTGCTGGTTGTCTTGTATAGGTGACTTCCAAGTCAGCCATATTGCATGGGGGACATTGTGCTGGTTGCCTTGTTGTATAGGTGACTTCCAAGTCAGGCATATTGCATGGGGGACATTGTGCTGGTTGCCATGTTGTATAGGTGACTTCCAAGTGAGCCATATTGCTTGGGGGACATTGTGCTGGTTGTGTTGTATAGGTGACTTCCAAGTCAGCCATATTGCATGGGGGACATTGTGCTGGTTGTCTTGTATAGGTGACTTCCAAGTCAGCCGTGTTGCATGGGGGACATTGTGCTGGTTGTGTTGTATAGGTGACTTCCAAATCAGCCATATTGCATGGGGGACATTGTGCTGGTTGTATTGTATAGGTGACTTCCAAGTCAGCCATATTGCATGGGGGACATTGTGCTGTTGGCCATGTCGTATAGGTGACTTCCAAGTCAGCCATATTGCATGGGGGACATTGTGCTGGTTGTCTTGTATAGGTGACTTCCAAGTCAGCCATATTGCTTGGGGGACATTGTGCTGGTTGTATTGTATAGGTGACTTCCAAGTCAGCCATATTGCATGGGGGACATTGTGCTGGTTGCCATGTTGTATAGGTGACTTCCAAGTCAGCCATATTGCATGGGGGACATTGTGCTGGTGGCCATGTTCTATAGGTGACTTCCAAGTGAGCCATATTGCTTGGGGGACATTGTGCTGGTGGCCATGTTCTATAGGTGACTTCCAAGTCAGCCATATTGCATGGGGGACATTGTGCTGGTTGCATTGTCCTATAGGTGACTTCCAAGTCAGCCATATTGCATGGGGGACATTGTGCTGGTGGCCATGTTCTATAGGTGACTTCCAAGTCAGCCATATTGCATGGGGGACATTGTGCTGGTTGTCTTGTATAGGTGACTTCCAAGTCAGCCATATTGCATGGGGGACATTGTGCTGGTGGCCATGTTCTATAGGTGACTTCCAAGTCAGCCATATTGCTTGGGGGACAATGTGCTGGTTGTATTGTATAGGTGACTTCCAAGTCAGCCATATTGCATGGGGGACATTGTGCTGGTTGCCATGCTGTATAGGTGACTTCCAAGTCAGCCATATTGCATGGGGGACATTGTGCTGGTTGTCTTGTATAGGTGACTTCCAAGTCAGCCATATTGCATGGGGGACATTGTGCTGGTTGCCATGTTGTATAGGTGACTTCCAAGTCAGGCATATTGCATGGGGGACATTGTGCTGGTTGCCATGTTGTATAGGTGACTTCCAAGTGAGCCATATTGCTTGGGGGACATTGTGCTGGTTGTGTTGTATAGGTGACTTCCAAGTCAGCCATATTGCATGGGGGACATTGTGCTGGTTGTCTTGTATAGGTGACTTCCAAGTCAGCCGTGTTGCATGGGGGACATTGTGCTGGTGGCCATGTTCTATAGGTGACTTCCAAGTCAGCCATATTGCATTTGGGACATTGTGCTGGTTGTCTTGTATAGGTGACTTCAAGTCAGCCATATTGCATGGGGGACATTGTGCTGGTTGTGTTGTATAGGTGACTTCCAAATCAGCCATATTGCATGGGGGACATTGTGCTGGTTGTATTGTATAGGTGACTTCCAAGTCAGCCATATTGCATGGGGGACATTGTGCTGTTGGCCATGTCGTATAGGTGACTTCCAAGTCAGCCATATTGCATGGGGGACATTGTGCTGGTTGTCTTGTATAGGTGACTTCCAAGTCAGCCATATTGCATGGGGGACATTGTGCTGGTTGCCATGTTGTATAGGTGACTTCCAAGTCAGCCATATTGCATGGGGGACATTGTGCTGGTGGCCATGTTCTATAGGTGACTTCCAAGTCAGCCATATTGCATTTGGGACATTGTGCTGGTTGTATTGTATAGGTGACTTCCAAGTCAGCCATATTGCATGGGGGACATTGTGCTGGTTGTATTGTATAGGTGACTTCCAAGTGAGCCATATTGCTTGGGGGACATTGTGCTGGTGGCCATGTTCTATAGGTGACTTCCAAGTCAGCCATATTGCATGGGGGACATTGTGCTGGTTGCATTGTCCTATAGGTGACTTCCAAGTCAGCCATATTGCATGGGGGACATTGTGCTGGTGGCCATGTTCTATAGGTGACTTCCAAGTCAGCCATATTGCATGGGGGACATTGTGCTGGTTGTCTTGTATAGGTGACTTCCAAGTCAGCCATATTGCATGGGGGACATTGTGCTGGTGGCCATGTTCTATAGGTGACTTCCAAGTCAGCCATATTGCTTGGGGGACATTGTGCTGGTTGTATTGTATAGGTGACTTCCAAGTCAGCCATATTGCATGGGGGACATTGTGCTGGTTGCCATGCTGTATAGGTGACTTCCAAGTCAGCCATATTGCATGGGGGACATTGTGCTGGTTGTCTTGTATAGGTGACTTCCAAGTCAGCCATATTGCATGGGGGACATTGTGCTGGTTGCCATGTTGTATAGGTGACTTCCAAGTCAGGCATATTGCATGGGGGACATTGTGCTGGTTGCCATGTTGTATAGGTGACTTCCAAGTGAGCCATATTGCTTGGGGGACATTGTGCTGGTTGTGTTGTATAGGTGACTTCCAAGTCAGCCATATTGCATGGGGGACATTGTGCTGGTTGTCTTGTATAGGTGACTTCCAAGTCAGCCGTGTTGCATGGGGGACATTGTGCTGGTGGCCATGTTCTATAGGTGACTTCCAAGTCAGCCATATTGCATTTGGGACATTGTGCTGGTTGTCTTGTATAGGTGACTTCCAAGTCAGCCATATTGCATGGGGGACATTGTGCTGGTTGTGTTGTATAGGTGACTTCCAAATCAGCCATATTGCATGGGGGACATTGTGCTGGTTGTATTGTATAGGTGACTTCCAAGTCAGCCATATTGCATGGGGGACATTGTGCTGGTTGTATTGTATAGGTGACTTCCAAGTCAGCCATATTGCATGGGGGACATTGTGCTGGTGGCCATGTCGTATAGGTGACTTCCAAGTCAGCCATATTGCATGGGGGACATTGTGCTGGTTGTGCATGGGGGACATTGTGCTGGTTGTATTGTATAGGTGACTTCCAAGTCAGCCATATTGCATGGGGGACATTGTGCTGGTTGCCATGTTGTATAGGTGACTTCCAAGTCAGCCATATTGCATGAGGGACATTGTGCTGGTGGCCATGTTCTATAGGTGACTTCCAAGTCAGCCATATTGCATTTGGGACATTGTGCTGGTTGTATTGTATAGGTGACTTCCAAGTCAGCCATATTGCATGGGGGACATTGTGCTGGTTGTATTGTATAGGTGACTTCCAAGTGAGCCATATTGCTTGGGGGACATTGTGCTGGTGGCCATGTTCTATAGGTGACTTCCAAGTCAGCCATATTGCATGGGGGACATTGTGCTGGTTGCCATGTCCTATAGGTGATTTCCAAGTCAGCCATATTGCAAGGGGGACATTGTGCTGGTTGTCTTGTATAGGTGACTTCCAAGTCAGCCATATTGCTTGGGGGACATTGTGCTGGTTGCCATGTTCTATAGGTGACTTCCAAGTCAGCCATATTGCTTGGTGGACATTGTGCTGGTGGCCATGTTCTATAGGTGACTTCCAAGTCAGCCATATTGCTTGGGGGACATTGTGCTGGTTGCCATGTTGTATAGGTGACTTCCAAGTCAGCCATATTGCATGGGGGACATTGTGCTGGTGGCCATGTTCTATAGGTGACTTCCAGGTCAGCCATATTGCATGGGGGACATTGTGCTGGTTGCCATGTTGTATAGGTGACTTCCAAGTCAGCCATATTGCATGGGGGACATTGTGCTGGTGGCCATGTTCTATAGGTGACTTCCAAGTCAGCCATATTGCATGGGGGACATTGTGCTGGTTGTCTTGTATAGGTGACTTCCAAGTCAGCCATATTGCTTGGGGGACATTGTGCTGGTTGTATTGTATAGGTGACTTCCAAGTCAGCCATATTGCATGGGGGACATTGTGCTGGTTGCCATGTTGTATAGGTGACTTCCAAGTCAGCCATATTGCATGGCGGACATTGTGCTGGTGGCCATGTTCTATAGGTGACTTCCAAGTCAGCCACATTGCATGGGGGACATTGTGCTGGTTTCTTGTATAGGTGACTTCTAAGTCAGCCATATTGCATGGGGGACATTGTGCTGGTTGCCATGTTGTATAGGTGACTTCCAAGTCAGCCATATTGCATGGAGGACATTGTTCTGGTTGCCATGTTGTATAGGTGACTTCCAAGTCAGCCATATTGCATGGGGGACATTGTGCTGGATGCCATGTTGTATAGGTGACTTCCAAGTGAGCCATATTGCATGGGGGACATTGTGCTGGTTGTGTTGTATAGGTGACTTCCAAGTCAGCCATATTGCATGAGGGACATTGTGCTGGTTGTGTTGTATAGGTGACTTCCAAGTCAGCCATATTGCATGGGGGACATTGTGCTGGTTGTATTGTATAGGTGACTTCCAAGTCATCCATATTGCATTGGGGACATTGTGCTGGTTGTATTGTATAGGTGACTTCCAAGTGAGCCATATTGTTTGGGGGACATTGTGCTGGTGGCCATGTTCTATAGGTGACTTCCAAGTCAGCCATATTGCATGGGGGACATTGTGCTGGTTGCCATGTCCTATAGGTGACTTCCAAGTCAGCCATATTGCATGGGGGACATTGTGCTGGTTGCCATGTTGTATAGGTGACTTCCAAGTGAGCCATATTGCTTGGGGGACATTGTGCTGGTTGTGTTGTATAGGTGACTTCCAAGTCAGCCATATTGCATGGGGGACATTGTGCTGGTTGTCTTGTATAGGTGACTTCCAAGTCAGCCGTGTTGCATGGGGGACATTGTGCTGGTTGTGTTGTATAGGTGACTTCCAAGTCAGCCATATTGCATGGGGGACATTGTGCTGGTGGCCATGTTGTAAAGGTGACTTCCAAGTCAGCCATATTGCATGGGGGACATTGTGCGGGTTGCCATGTTGTATAGGTGACTTCCAAGTCAGCCATATTGCATGGGGGACATTGTGCTGGTTGCCATGTTGTATAGGTGACTTCCAAGTCAGCCATATTGCATGGGGGACATTGTGCTGGTTGCCATGTTGTATAGGTGACTTCCAAGTCAGCCATATTGCATGGGGACATTGTGCTGGTTGCCATGTTGTATAGGTGACTTACAAGTCAGCCATATTGCATGGGGGAAATTGTGCTGGTTGTCTTGTATAGGTGACTTTTAAGTCAGCCATATTGCTTGGGGGACATTGTGCTGGTTGCCAGGTTCTAAAGGTGACTTCCAAGTCAGCCATATTGCATTGGGGACATTGTGCTGGTTGTCTTGTATAGGTGACTTCCAAGTCAGCCATATTGCTTGGGGGACATTGTGCTGGTTGTATTGTATAGGTGACTTCCAAGTCAGCCATATTGCATGGGGGACATTGTGCTGGTTGCCATGTTGTATAGGTGACTTCCAAGTCAGCCATATTGCATGGGGGACATTGTGCTGGTGGCCATGTTCTATAGGTGACTTCCAAGTCAGCCATATTGCATTTGGGACATTGTGCTGGTTGTCTTGTATAGGTGACTTCCAAGTCAGCCATATTGCATGGGGGACATTGTGCTGGTTGTGTTGTATAGGTGACTTACAAATCAGCCATATTGCATGGGGGACATTGTGCTGGTTGTATTGTATAGGTGACTTCCAAGTCAGCCATATTGCATGGGGGACATTGTGCTGGTTGTATTGTATAGGTGACTTCCAAGTGAGCCATATTGCTTGGGGGACATTGTGCTGGTGGCCATGTTCTCTAGGTGACTTCCATGTCAGCCATATTGCATGGGGGACATTGTGCTGGTTGCCATGTCCTATAGGTGACTTCCAAGTCAGCCATATTGCATGGGGGACATTGTGCTGGTTTTCTTGTATAGGTGACTTCCAATTTAGCCATATTGCTTGGGGGGCATTGTGCTGGTTGCCATGTTCTATAGGTGACTTCCAAGTCAGCCATATTGCTTGGGGGACATTGTGCTGGTGGCCATGTTCTATAGGTGACTTCCAAGTCAGCCATATTGCTTGGGGGACATTGTGCTGGTTGCCATGTTGTATAGGTGACTTCCAAGTCAGCCATATTGCATGGGGGACATTGTGCTGGTGGCCATGTTCTATAGGTGACTTCCAAGTAAGCCATATTGCATGGGGGACATTGTGCTGGTTGCCATGTTGTATAGGTGACTTCCAAGTCAGCCATATTGGATGGGGGACATTGTGCTGGTGGCCATGTTCTATAGGTGACTTCCAAGTCAGCCATATTGCATGGGGGACATTGTGCTGGTTGTCTTGTATAGGTGACTTCCAAGTCAGCCATATTGCATGGGGGACATTGTGCTGGTTGTGTTGTATAGGTGACTTCCAAGTCAGCCATATTGCATGGGGGACATTGTGCTGGTGGCCATGTTCTATAGGTGACTTCCAAGTCAGCCATATTGCATAGTGGACATTGTGCTGGTTGTCTTGTATAGGTGACTTCCAAGTCAGCCATATTGCATGGGGGACATTGTGCTGGTTGTGTTGTATAGGTGACTTCCAAATCAGCCATATTGCATGGGGGGCATTGTGCTGGTTGTATTGTATAGGTGACTTCAAGTCAGCCATATTGCATGGGGGACATTGTGCTGGTTGTATTGTATAGGTGACTTCCAAGTCAGCCATATTGCATGGGGGACATTGTGCTGGTGGCCATGTCCTATAGGTGACTTCCAAGTCAGCCATATTGCATGGGGGACATTGTGCTGGTTGTCTTGTATAGGTGACGTCCAAGTCAGCCATATTGCTTGGGGGACATTGTGCTGGTTGTATTGTATAGGTGACTTCCAAGTCAGCCATATTGCATGGGGGACATTGTGCTGGTTGCCATGTTGTATAGGTGACTTCCAAGTCAGCCATATTGCATGGGGGACATTGTGCTGGTGGCCATGTTCTATAGGTGACTTCCAAGTCAGCCATATTGCATTTGGGACATTGTGCTGGTTGTCTTGTATAGGTGACTTCCAAGTCAGCCATATTGCATGGGGGACATTGTGCTGGTTGTGTTGTATAGGTGACTTCCAAATCAGCCATATTGCATGGGGGACATTGTGCTGGTTGTATTGTATAGGTGACTTCCAAGTGAGCCATATTGCATGGGGGACATTGTGCTGGTTGTCTTGTATAGGTGACTTCCAAGTCAGCCATATTGCTTGGGGGACATTGTGCTGGTTGTATTGTATAGGTGACTTCCAAGTCAGCCCTATTGCATGGGGGACATTGTGCTGGTTGCCATGTTGTATAGGTGACTTCCAAGTCAGCCATATTGCATGGGGGACATTGTGCTGGTGGCTATGTTCTATAGGTGACTTCCAAGTCAGCCATATTGCATTTGGGACATTGTGCTGGTTGTATTGTATAGGTGACTTCCAAGTCAGCCATATTGCATGGGGGACATTGTGCTGGTTGTATTGTATAGGTGACTTCCAAGTGAGCCATATTGCTTGGGGGACATTGTGCGGGTGGCCATGTTCTATAGGTGACTTCCAAGTCAGCCATATTGCATGGGGGACATTGTGCTGGTTGCCATGTCCTATAGGTGACTTCCAAGTCAGCCATATTGCATGGGGGACATTGTGCTGGTTGTCTTGTATAGGTGACTTCCAAGTCAGCCATATTGCTTGGGGGACATTGTGCTGGTTGCCATGTTCTATAGGTGACTTCCAAGTCAGCCATATTGCTTGGGGGACATTGTGCTGGTGGCCATGTTCTATAGGTGACTTCCAAGTCAGCCATATTGCTTGGGGGACATTGTGCTGGTTGCCATGTTGTATAGGTGACTTCCAAGTCAGCCATATTGCATGGGGGACATTGTGCTGGTGGCCATGTTCTATAGGTGACTTCCAAGTCAGCCATATTGCATGGGGGACATTGTGCTGGTTGCCATGTTGTATAGGTGACTTCCAAGTCAGCCATATTGCATGGGGGACATTGTGCTGGTTGTATTGTATAGGTGACTTCCAAGTCAGCCATATTGCATGGGGGACATTGTGCTGGTTGCCATGTCCTATAGGTGACTTCCAAGTCAGCCATATTGCAAGGGGGACATTGTGCTGGTTGTCTTGTATAGGTGACTTCCAAGTCAGCCATATTGCATGGGGGACATTGTGCTGGTTGTGTTGTATAGGTGACTTCCAAATCAGCCATATTGCATGGGGGACATTGTGCTGGTTGTATTGTATAGGTGACTTCCAAGTGAGCCATATTGCATGGGGGACATTGTGCTGGTTGTCTTGTATAGCTGACTTCGAAGTCAGCCATATTGCTTGGGGGACATTGTGCTGGTTGTATTGTATAGGTGACTTCCAAGTCAGCCCTATTGCATGGGGGACATTGTGCTGGTTGCCATGTTGTATAGGTGACTTCCAAGTCAGCCATATTGCATGGGGGACATTGTGCTGGTGGCTATGTTCTATAGGTGACTTCCAAGTCAGCCATATTGCATTTGGGACATTGTGCTGGTTGTATTGTATAGGTGACTTCCAAGTCAGCCATATTGCATGGGGGACATTGTGCTGGTTGTATTGTATAGGTGACTTCCAAGTGAGCCATATTGCTTGGGGGACATTGTGCGGGTGGCCATGTTCTATAGGTGACTTCCAAGTCAGCCATATTGCATGGGGGACATTGTGCTGGTTGCCATGTCCTATAGGTGACTTCCAAGTCAGCCATATTGCATGGGGGACATTGTGCTGGTTGTCTTGTATAGGTGACTTCCAAGTCAGCCATATTGCTTGGGGGACATTGTGCTGGTTGCCATGTTCTATAGGTGACTTCCAAGTCAGCCATATTGCTTGGGGGACATTGTGCTGGTGGCCATGTTCTATAGGTGACTTCCAAGTCAGCCATATTGCTTGGGGGACATTGTGCTGGTTGCCATGTTGTATAGGTGACTTCCAAGTCAGCCATATTGCATGGGGGACATTGTGCTGGTGGCCATGTTCTATAGGTGACTTCCAAGTCAGCCATATTGCATGGGGGACATTGTGCTGGTTGCCATGTTGTATAGGTGACTTCCAAGTCAGCCATATTGCATGGGGGACATTGTGCTGGTTGTATTGTATAGGTGACTTCCAAGTCAGCCATATTGCATGGGGGACATTGTGCTGGTTGCCATGTCCTATAGGTGACTTCCAAGTCAGCCATATTGCAAGGGGGACATTGTGCTGGTTGTCTTGTATAGGTGACTTCCAAGTCAGCCATATTGCTTGGGGGACATTGTGCTGGTTGCCATGTTCTATAGGTGACTTCCAAGTCAGCCATATTACTTGGGGGACATTGTGCTGGTGGCCATGTTCTATAGGTGACTTCCAAGTCAGCCATATTGCTTGGGGGACATTGTGCTGGTTGCCATGTTGTATAGGTGACTTCCAAGTCAGCCATATTGCATGGGGGACATTGTGCTGGTGGCCATGTTCTATAGGTGACTTCCAAGTCAGCCATATTGCATGGGGAACATTGTGCTGGTTGCCATGTTGTATAGGTGACTTCCAAGTCAGCCATATTGCATGGGGGACATTGTGCTGGTGGCCATGTTCTATAGGTGACTTCCAAGTCAGCCATATTGCATTTTGGACATTGTGCTGGTTGTCTTGTATAGGTGACTTCCAAGTCAGCCATATTGCATGGGGGACATTGTTCTGGTTGTGTTGTATAGGTGACTTCCAAATCAGCCATATTGCATGGGGGACATTGTGCTGGTTGTATTGTATAGGTGACTTCCAAGTCAGCCATATTGCATGGGGGACATTGTGCTGGTTGTCTTGTATAGGTGACTTCCAAGTCAGCCATATTGCATGGGGGACATTGTGCTGGTTGTATTGTATAGGTGACTTCCAAGTCAGCCATATTGCATTGGGGACATTGTGCTGGTTGCCATGTTGTATAGGTGACTTCCAAGTCAGCCATATTGCATGGGGGACATTGTGCTGGTGGCCATGTTCTATAGGTGACTTCCAAGTCAGCCATATTGCATGGGGGACATTGTGCTGGTTGTATTGTATAGGTGACTTCCAAGTGAGCCATATTGCTTGGGGGACATTGTGCTGGTGGCCATGTTCTATAGGTGACTTCCAAGTCAGCCATATTGCATGGGGGACATTGTGCTGGTTGCCATGTCCTATAGGTGACTTCCAAGTCAGCCATATTGCAAGGGGGACATTGTGCTGGTTGTCTTGTATAGGTGACTTCCAAGTCAGCCATATTGCATGGGTGACATTGTGCTGGTTGCCATGTTGTATAGGTGACTTCCAAGTCAGCCATATTGCATGGGGGACATTGTGCTGGTGGCCATGTTCTATAGGTGACTTCCAAGTCAGCCATATTGCATGGGGGACATTGTGCTGGTTGTCTTGTATAGGTGACTTCCAAGTCAGCCATATTGCTTGGGGGACATTGTGCTGGTTGTATTGTATAGGTGACTTCCAAGTCAGCCATATTGCATGGGGGACATTGTGCTGGTTGCCATGTTGTATAGGTGACTTCCAAGTCAGCCATATTGCATGGGGGACATTGTGCTGGTGGCCATGTTCTATAGGTGACTTCCAAGTCAGCCACATTGCATGGGGGACATTGTGCTGGTTTCTTGTATAGGTGACTTCCAAGTCAGCCATATTGCATGGGGGACATTGTGCTGGTTGCCATGTTGTATAGGTGACTTCCAAGTCAGCCATATTGCATGGGGGACATTGTTCTGGTTGCCATGTTGTATAGGTGACTTCCAAGTCAGCCATATTGCATGGGGGACATTGTGCTGGATGCCATGTTGTATAGGTGACTTCCAAGTGAGCCATATTGCATGGGGGACATTGTGCTGGTTGTGTTGTATAGGTGACTTCCAAGTCAGCCATATTGCATGGGGGACATTGTGCTGGTTGTGTTGTATAGGTGACATCCAAGTCAGCCATATTGCATGGGGGACATTGTGCTGGTTGTATTGTATAGGTGACTTCCAAGTCAGCCATATTGCATGGGGGACATTGTGCTGGTTGTATTGTATAGGTGACTTCCAAGTGAGCCATATTGTTTGGGGGACATTGTGCTGGTGGCCATGTTCTATAGGTGACTTCCAAGTCAGCCATATTGCATGGGGGACATTGTGCTGGTTGCCATGTCCTATAGGTGACTTCCAAGTCAGCCATATTGCATGGGGGACATTGTGCTGGTTGCCATGTTGTATAGGTGACTTCCAAGTGAGCCATATTGCTTGGGGGACATTGTGCTGGTTGTGTTGTATAGGTGACTTCCAAGTCAGCCATATTGCATGGGGGACATTGTGCTGGTTGTCTTGTATAGGTGACTTCCAAGTCAGCCGTGTTGCATGGGGGACATTGTGCTGGTTGTGTTGTATAGGTGACTTCCAAGTCAGCCATATTGCATGGGGGACATTGTGCTGGTGGCCATGTTGTAAAGGTGACTTCCAAGTCAGCCATATTGCATGGGGGACATTGTGCTGGTTGCCATGTTGTATAGGTGACTTCCAAGTCAGCCATATTGCATGGGGGACATTGTGCTGGTTGCCATGTTGTATAGGTGACTTCCAAGTCAGCCATATTGCATGGGGGACATTGTGCTGGTTGCCATGTTGTATAGGTGACTTCCAAGTCAGCCATATTGCATGGGGGACATTGTGCTGGTTGCCATGTTGTATAGGTGACTTACAAGTCAGCCATATTGCATGGGGGAAATTGTGCTGGTTGTCTTGTATAGGTGACTTTTAAGTCAGCCATATTGCTTGGGGGACATTGTGCTGGTTGCCATGTTCTATAGGTGACTTCCAAGTCAGCCATATTGCTTGGGGGACATTGTGCTGGTTGCCATGTTGTACAGTTGACTTCCAAGTCAGCCATATTGCTTGGGGGACATTGTGCTGGTTGCCATGTTGTATTGGTGACTTCTAAGTCAGCCATATTGCATGGGGACATTGTGCTGGTGGCCATGTTCTATAGGTGACTTCCAAGTCAGCCATATTGCATGGGGGACATTGTGCTGGTTGTCTTGTATAGGTGACTTCCAAGTCAGCCATATTGCATGGGGGACATTGTGCTGGTTGTGTTGTATAGGTGACTTCCAAATCAGCCATATTGCATGGGGGACATTGTGCTGGTTGTATTGTATAGGTGACTTCCAAGTCAGCCATATTGCATGGGGGACATTGTGCTGGTTGTATTGTATAGGTGACTTCCAAGTCAGCCATATTGCATGGGGGACATTGTACTGGTGGCCATGTCCTATAGGTGACTTCCAAGTCAGCCATATTGCATGGGGGACATTGTGCTGGTTGTCTTGTATAGGTGACTTCCAAGTCAGCCATATTGCTTGGGGGACATTGTGCTGGTTGTATTGTATAGGTGACTTCCAAGTCAGCCATATTGCATGGGGGACATTGTGCTGGTTGCCATGTTGTATAGGTGACTTCCAAGTCAGCCATATTGCATGGGGGACATTGTGCTGGTGGCCATGTTCTATAGATGACTTCCAAGTCAGCCATATTGCATTTGGGACATTGTGCTGGTTGTCTTGTATAGGTGACTTCCAAGTCAGCCATATTGCATGGGGGACATTGTGCTGGTTGTGTTGTATAGGTGACTTACAAATCAGCCATATTGCATGGGGGACATTGTGCTGGTTGTATTGTATAGGTGACTTCCAAGTCAGCCATATTGCATGGGGGACATTGTGCTGGTTGTATTGTATAGGTGACTTCCAAGTGAGCCATATTGCTTGGGGGACATTGTGCTGGTGGCCATGTTCTATAGGTGACTTCCATGTCAGCCATATTGCATGGGGGACAATGTGCTGGTTGCCATGTCCTATAGGTGACTTCCAAGTCAGCCATATTGCATGGGGGACATTGTGCTGGTTTTCTTGTATAGGTGACTTCCAATTTAGCCATATTGCTTGGGGGACATTGTGCTGGTTGCCATGTTCTATAGGTGACTTCCAAGTCAGCCATATTGCTTGGGGGACATTGTGCTGGTGGCCATGTTCTATAGGTGACTTCCAAGTCAGCCATATTGCTTGGGGGACATTGTGCTGGTTGCCATGTTGTATAGGTGACTTCCAAGTCAGCCATATTGCATGGGGGACATTGTGCTGGTGGCCATGTTCTATAGGTGACTTCCAAGTCAGCCATATTGCATGGGGGACATTGTGCTGGTTGCCATGTTGTATAGGTGACTTCCAAGTCAGCCATATTGCATGGGGGACATTGTGCTGGTGGCCATGTTCTATAGGTGACTTCCAAGTCAGCCATATTGCATGGGGGACATTGTGCTGGTTGTCTTGTATAGGTGACTTCCAAGTCAGCCATATTGCATGGGGGACATTGTCCTGGTTGTGTTGTATAGGTGACTTCCAAGTCAGCCATATTGCATGGGGGACATTGTGCTGGTGGCCATGTTCTATAGGTGACTTCCAAGTCAGCCATATTGCATGGGGGACATTGTGCTGGTTGTCTTGTATAGGTGACTTCCAAGTCAGCCATATTGCATGGGGGACATTGTGCTGGTTGTGTTGTATAGGTGACTTCCAAATCAGCCATATTGCATGGGGGACATTGTGCTGGTTGTATTGTATAGGTGACTTCCAAGTCAGCCATATTGCATGGGGGACATTGTGCTGGTTGTCTTGTATAGGTGACTTCGAAGTCAGCCATATTGCTTGGGGGACATTGTGCTGGTTGTATTGTATAGGTGACTTCCAAGTCAGCCCTATTGCATGGGGGACATTGTGCTGGTTGCCATGTTGTATAGGTGACTTCCAAGTCAGCCATATTGCATGGGGGACATTGTGCTGGTGGCTATGTTCTATAGGTGACTTCCAAGTCAGCCATATTGCATTTGGGACATTGTGCTGGTTGTATTGTATAGGTGACTTCCAAGTCAGCCATATTGCATGGGGGACATTGTGCTGGTTGTATTGTATAGGTGACTTCCAAGTGAGCCATATTGCTTGGGGGACATTGTGCGGGTGGCCATGTTCTATAGGTGACTTCCAAGTCAGCCATATTGCATGGGGGACATTGTGTTGGTTGCCATGTCCTATAGGTGACTTCCAAGTCAGCCATATTGCATGGGGGACATTGTGCTGGTTGTCTTGTATAGGTGACTTCCAAGTCAGCCATATTGCTTGGGGGACATTGTGCTGGTTGCCATGTTCTATAGGTGACTTCCAAGTCAGCCATATTGCTTGGGGGACATTGTGCTGGTGGCCATGTTCTTTAGGTGACTTCCAAGTCAGCCATATTGCTTGGGGGACATTGTGCTGGTTGCCATGTTGTATAGGTGACTTCCAAGTCAGCCATATTGCATGGGGGACATTGTGCTGGTGGCCATGTTCTATAGGTGACTTCCAAGTCAGCCATATTGCATGGGGGACATTGTGCTGGTTGCCATGTTGTATAGGTGACTTCCAAGTCAGCCATATTGCATGGGGGACATTGTGCTGGTTGTATTGTATAGGTGACTTCCAAGTCAGCCATATTGCATGGGGGACATTGTGCTGGTTGCCATGTCCTATAGGTGACTTCCAAGTCAGCCATATTGCAAGGGGGACATTGTGCTGGTTGTCTTGTATAGGTGACTTCCAAGTCATCCATATTGCTTGGGGGACATTGTGCTGGTTGCCATGTTCTATAGGTGACTTCCAAGTCAGCCATATTACTTGGGGGACATTGTGCTGGTGGCCATGTTCTATAGGTGACTTCCAAGTCAGCCATATTGCTTGGGGGACATTGTGCTGGTTGCCATGTTGTATAGGTGACTTCCAAGTCAGCCATATTGCATGGGGGACATTGTGCTGGTGGCCATGTTCTATAGGTGACTTCCAAGTCAGCCATATTGCATGGGGAACATTGTGCTGGTTGCCATGTTGTATAGGTGACTTCCAAGTCAGCCATATTGCATGGGGGACATTGTGCTGGTGGCCATGTTCTATAGGTGACTTCCAAGTCTGCCATATTGCATTTTGGACATTGTGCTGGTTGTCTTGTATAGGTGACTTCCAAGTCAGCCATATTGCATGGGGGACATTGTTCTGGTTGTGTTGTATAGGTGACTTCCAAATCAGCCATATTGCATGGGGGACATTGTGCTGGTTGTATTGTATAGGTGACTTCCAAGTCAGCCATATTGCATGGGGGACATTGTGCTGGTTGTCTTGTATAGGTGACTTCCAAGTCAGCCATATTGCATGGGGGACATTGTGCTGGTTGTATTGTATAGGTGACTTCCAAGTCAGCCATATTGCATTGGGGACATTGTGCTGGTTGCCATGTTGTATAGGTGACTTCCAAGTCAGCCATATTGCATGGGGGACATTGTGCTGGTGGCCATGTTCTATAGGTGACTTCCAAGTCAGCCATATTGCATTTGGGACATTGTGCTGGTTGTATTGTATAGGTGACTTCTAAGTCAGCCATATTGCATGGGGGACATTGTGCTGGTTGTATTGTATAGGTGACTTCCAAGTGAGCCATATTGCTTGGGGGACATTGTGCTGGTGGCCATGTTCTATAGGTGACTTCCAAGTCAGCCATATTGCATGGGGGACATTGTGCTGGTTGCCATGTCCTATAGGTGACTTCCAAGTCAGCCATATTGCAAGGGGGACATTGTGCTGGTTGTCTTGTATAGGTGACTTCCAAGTCAGCCATATTGCATGGGTGACATTGTGCTGGTTGCCATGTTGTATAGGTGACTTCCAAGTCAGCCATATTGCATGGGCGACATTGTGCTGGTGGCCATGTTCTATAGGTGACTTCCAAGTCAGCCATATTGCATGGGGGACATTGTGCTGGTTGTCTTGTATAGGTGACTTCCAAGTCAGCCATATTGCTTGGGGGACATTGTGCTGGTTGTATTGTATAGGTGACTTCCAAGTCAGCCATATTGCATGGGGGACATTGTGCTGGTTGCCATGTTGTATAGGTGACTTCCAAGTCAGCCATATTGCATGGGGGACATTGTGCTGGTGGCCATGTTCTATAGGTGACTTCCAAGTCAGCCACATTGCATGGGGGACATTGTGCTGGTTTCTTGTATAGGTGACTTCCAAGTCAGCTATATTGCATGGGGGACATTGTGCTGGTTGCCATGTTGTATAGGTGACTTCCAAGTCAGCCATATTGCATGGGGGACATTGTTCTGGTTGCCATGTTGTATAGGTGACTTCCAAGTCAGCCATATTGCATGGGGGACATTGTGCTGGATGCCATGTTGTATAGGTGACTTCCAAGTGAGCCATATTGCATGGGGGACATTGTGCTGGTTGTGTTGTATAGGTGACTTCCAAGTCAGCCATATTGCATGGGGGACATTGTGCTGGTTGTGTTGTATAGGTGACATCCAAGTCAGCCATATTGCATGGGGGACATTGTGCTGGTTGTATTGTATAGGTGACTTCCAAGTCAGCCATATTGCATGGGGGACATTGTGCTGGTTGTATTGTATAGGTGACTTCCAAGTGAGCCATATTGTTTGGGGGACATTGTGCTGGTGGCCATGTTCTATAGGTGACTTCCAAGTCAGCCATATTGCATGGGGGACATTGTGCTGGTTGCCATGTCCTATAGGTGACTTCCAAGTCAGCCATATTGCATGGGGGACATTGTGCTGGTTGCCATGTTGTATAGGTGACTTCCAAGTGAGCCATATTGCTTGGGGGACATTGTGCTGGTTGTGTTGTATAGGTGACTTCCAAGTCAGCCATATTGCATGGGGGACATTGTGCTGGTTGTCTTGTATAGGTGACTTCCAAGTCAGCCGTGTTGCATGGGGGACATTGTGCTGGTTGTGTTGTATAGGTGACTTCCAAGTCAGCCATATTGCATGGGGGACATTGTGCTGGTGGCCATGTTGTAAAGGTGACTTCCAAGTCAGCCATATTGCATGGGGGACATTGTGCTGGTTGCCATGTTGTATAGGTGACTTCCAAGTCAGCCATATTGCATGGGGGACATTGTGCTGGTTGCCATGTTGTATAGGTGACTTCCAAGTCAGCCATATTGCATGGGGGACATTGTGCTGGTTGCCATGTTGTATAGGTGACTTCCAAGTCAGCCATATTGCATGGGGGACATTGTGCTGGTTGCCATGTTGTATAGGTGACTTACAAGTCAGCCATATTGCATGGGGGAAATTGTGCTGGTTGTCTTGTATAGGTGACTTTTAAGTCAGCCATATTGCTTGGGGGACATTGTGCTGGTTGCCATGTTCTATAGGTGACTTCCAAGTCAGCCATATTGCTTGGGGGACATTGTGCTGGTTGCCATGTTGTACAGTTGACTTCCAAGTCAGCCATATTGCTTGGGGGACATTGTGCTGGTTGCCATGTTGTATTGGTGACTTCTAAGTCAGCCATATTGCATGGGGACATTGTGCTGGTGGCCATGTTCTATAGGTGACTTCCAAGTCAGCCATATTGCATGGGGGACATTGTGCTGGTTGTCTTGTATAGGTGACTTCCAAGTCAGCCATATTGCATGGGGGACATTGTGCTGGTTGTGTTGTATAGGTGACTTCCAAATCAGCCATATTGCATGGGGGACATTGTGCTGGTTGTATTGTATAGGTGACTTCCAAGTCAGCCATATTGCATGGGGGACATTGTGCTGGTCGTATTGTATAGGTGACTTCCAAGTCAGCCATATTGCCTGGGGGACATTGTGCTGGTGGCCATGTTCTATAGATGAATTCCAAGTCAGCCATATTGCATTTGGGACATTGTGCTGGTTGTCTTGTATAGGTGACTTCCAAGTCAGCCATATTGCATGGGGGACATTGTGCTGGTTGTGTTGTATAGGTGACTTCCAAATCAGCCATATTGCATGGGGGACATTGTGCTGGTCGTATTGTATAGGTGACTTCCAAGTCAGCCATATTGCATGGGGGACATTGTACTGGTGGCCATGTCCTATAGGTGACTTCCAAGTCAGCCATATTGCATGGGGGACATTGTGCTGGTTGTCTTGTATAGGTGACTTCCAAGTCAGCCATATTGCTTGGGGGACATTGTGCTGGTTGTATTGTATAGGTGACTTCCAAGTCAGCCATATTGCATGGGGGACATTGTGCTGGTTGCCATGTTGTATAGGTGACTTCCAAGTCAGCCATATTGCATGGGGGACATTGTGCTGGTGGCCATGTTCTATAGGTGACTTCCAAGTCAGCCATATTGCATTTGGGACATTGTGCTGGTTGTCTTGTATAGGTGACTTCCAAGTCAGCCATATTGCATGGGGGACATTGTGCTGGTTGTGTTGTATAGGTGACTTACAAATCAGCCATATTGCATGGGGGACATTGTGCTGGTTGTATTGTATAGGTGACTTCCAAGTCAGCCATATTGCATGGGGGACATTGTGCTGGTTGTATTGTATAGGTGACTTCCAAGTGAGCCATATTGCTTGGGGGACATTGTGCTGGTGGCCATGTTCTATAGGTGACTTCCATGTCAGCCATATTGCATGGGGGACAATGTGCTGGTTGCCATGTCCTATAGGTGACTTCCAAGTCAGCCATATTGCATGGGGGACATTGTGCTGGTTTTCTTGTATAGGTGACTTCCAATTTAGCCATATTGCTTGGGGGACATTGTGCTGGTTGCCATGTTCTATAGGTGACTTCCAAGTCAGCCATATTGCTTGGGGGACATTGTGCTGGTGGCCATGTTCTATAGGTGACTTCCAAGTCAGCCATATTGCTTGGGGGACATTGTGCTGGTTGCCATGTTGTATAGGTGACTTCCAAGTCAGCCATATTGCATGGGGGACATTGTGCTGGTGGCCATGTTCTATAGGTGACTTCCAAGTCAGCCATATTGCATGGGGGACATTGTGCTGGTTGCCATGTTGTATAGGTGACTTCCAAGTCAGCCATATTGCATGGGGGACATTGTGCTGGTGGCCATGTTCTATAGGTGACTTCCAAGTCAGCCATATTGCATGGGGGACATTGTGCTGGTTGTCTTGTATAGGTGACTTCCAAGTCAGCCATATTGCATGGGGGACATTGTCCTGGTTGTGTTGTATAGGTGACTTCCAAGTCAGCCATATTGCATGGGGGACATTGTGCTGGTGGCCATGTTCTATAGGTGACTTCCAAGTCAGCCATATTGCATGGGGGACATTGTGCTGGTTGTCTTGTATAGGTGACTTCCAAGTCAGCCATATTGCATGGGGGACATTGTGCTGGTTGTGTTGTATAGGTGACTTCCAAATCAGCCATATTGCATGGGGGACATTGTGCTGGTTGTATTGTATAGGTGACTTCCAAGTCAGCCATATTGCATGGGGGACATTGTGCTGGTTGTATTGTATAGGTGACTTCCAAGTCAGCCATATTGCATGGGGGACATTGTGCTGGTGGCCATGTCCTATAGGTGACTTCCAAGTCAGCCATATTGCATGGCGGACATTGTGCTGCTTGTCTTGTATAGGTGACGTCCAAGTCAGCCATATTGCTTGGGGGACATTGTGCTGGTTGTATTGTATAGGTGACTTCCAAGTCAGCCATATTGCATGGGGGACATTGTGCTGGTTGCCATGTTGTATAGGTGACTTCCAAGTCAGCCATATTGCCTGGGGGACATTGTGCTGGTGGCCATGTTCTATAGGTGAATTCCAAGTCAGCCATATTGCATTTGGGACATTGTGCTGGTTGTCTTGTATAGGTGACTTCCAAGTCAGCCATATTGCATGGGGGACATTGTGCTGGTTGTGTTGTATAGGTGACTTCCAAATCAGCCATATTGCATGGGGGACATTGTGCTGGTCGTATTGTATAGGTGACTTCCAAGTCAGCCATATTGCATGGGGGACATTGTACTGGTGGCCATGTCCTATAGGTGACTTCCAAGTCAGCCATATTGCATGGGGGACATTGTGCTGGTTGTCTTGTATAGGTGACTTCCAAGTCAGCCATATTGCTTGGGGGACATTGTGCTGGTTGTATTGTATAGGTGACTTCCAAGTCAGCCATATTGCATGGGGGACATTGTGCTGGTTGCCATGTTGTATAGGTGACTTCCAAGTCAGCCATATTGCATGGGGGACATTGTGCTGGTGGCCATGTTCTATAGGTGACTTCCAAGTCAGCCATATTGCATTTGGGACATTGTGCTGGTTGTCTTGTATAGGTGACTTCCAAGTCAGCCATATTGCATGGGGGACATTGTGCTGGTTGTGTTGTATAGGTGACTTACAAATCAGCCATATTGCATGGGGGACATTGTGCTGGTTGTATTGTATAGGTGACTTCCAAGTCAGCCATATTGCATGGGGGACATTGTGCTGGTTGTATTGTATAGGTGACTTCCAAGTGAGCCATATTGCTTGGGGGACATTGTGCTGGTGGCCATGTTCTATAGGTGACTTCCATGTCAGCCATATTGCATGGGGGACAATGTGCTGGTTGCCATGTCCTATAGGTGACTTCCAAGTCAGCCATATTGCATGGGGGACATTGTGCTGGTTTTCTTGTATAGGTGACTTCCAATTTAGCCATATTGCTTGGGGGACATTGTGCTGGTTGCCATGTTCTATAGGTGACTTCCAAGTCAGCCATATTGCTTGGGGGACATTGTGCTGGTGGCCATGTTCTATAGGTGACTTCCAAGTCAGCCATATTGCTTGGGGGACATTGTGCTGGTTGCCATGTTGTATAGGTGACTTCCAAGTCAGCCATATTGCATGGGGGACATTGTGCTGGTGGCCATGTTCTATAGGTGACTTCCAAGTCAGCCATATTGCATGGGGGACATTGTGCTGGTTGCCATGTTGTATAGGTGACTTCCAAGTCAGCCATATTGCATGGGGGACATTGTGCTGGTGGCCATGTTCTATAGGTGACTTCCAAGTCAGCCATATTGCATGGGGGACATTGTGCTGGTTGTCTTGTATAGGTGACTTCCAAGTCAGCCATATTGCATGGGGGACATTGTCCTGGTTGTGTTGTATAGGTGACTTCCAAGTCAGCCATATTGCATGGGGGACATTGTGCTGGTGGCCATGTTCTATAGGTGACTTCCAAGTCAGCCATATTGCATGGGGGACATTGTGCTGGTTGTCTTGTATAGGTGACTTCCAAGTCAGCCATATTGCATGGGGGACATTGTGCTGGTTGTGTTGTATAGGTGACTTCCAAATCAGCCATATTGCATGGGGGACATTGTGCTGGTTGTATTGTATAGGTGACTTCCAAGTCAGCCATATTGCATGGGGGACATTCTGCTGGTTGTATTGTATAGGTGACTTCCAAGTCAGCCATATTGCATGGGGGACATTGTGCTGGTGGCCATGTCCTATAGGTGACTTCCAAGTCAGCCATATTGCATGGGGGACATTGTGCTGGTTGTCTTGTATAGGTGACGTCCAAGTCAGCCATATTGCTTGGGGGACATTGTGCTGGTTGTATTGTATAGGTGACTTCCAAGTCAGCCATATTGCATGGGGGACATTGTGCTGGTTGCCATGTTGTATAGGTGACTTCCAAGTCAGCCATATTGCCTGGGGGACATTGTGCTGGTGGCCATGTTCTATAGGTGAATTCCAAGTCAGCCATATTGCATTTGGGACATTGTGCTGGTTGTCTTGTATAGGTGACTTCCAAGTCAGCCATATTGCATGGGGGACATTGTGCTGGTTGTGTTGTATAGGTGACTTCCAAATCAGCCATATTGCATGGGGGACATTGTGCTGGTTGTATTGTATAGGTGACTTCCAAGTGAGCCATATTGCATGGGGGACATTGTGCTAGTTGTCTTGTATAGGTGACTTCCAAGTCAGCCATATTGCTTGGGGGACATTGTGCTGGTTGTATTGTATAGGTGACTTCCAAGTCAGCCATATTGCATGGGGGACATTGTGCTGGTTGCCATGTTGTATAGGTGACTTCCAAGTCAGCCATATTGCATGGGGGACATTGTGCTGGTGGCTATGTTCTATAGGTGACTTCCAAGTCAGCCATATTGCATTTGGGACATTGTGCTGGTTGTATTGTATAGGTGACTTCCAAGTCAGCCATATTGCATGGGGGACATTGTGCTGGTTGTATTGTATAGGTGACTTCCAAGTGAGCCATATTGCTTGGGAGACATTGTGCGGGTGGCCATGTTCTATAGGTGACTTCCAAGTCAGCCATATTGCATGGGGGACATTGTGCTGGTTGCCATGTCCTATAGGTGACTTCCAAGTCAGCCATATTGCATGGGGGACATTGTGCTGGTTGTCTTGTATAGGTGACTTCCAAGTCAGCCATATTGCTTGGGGGACATTGTGCTGGTTGCCATGTTCTATAGGTGACTTCCAAGTCAGCCATATTGCTTGGGGGACATTGTGCTGGTGGCCATGTTCTATAGGTGACTTCCAAGTCAGCCATATTGCTTGGGGGACATTGTGCTGGTTGCCATGTTATATAGGTGACTTCCAAGTCAGCCATATTGCATGGGGGACATTGTGCTGGTGGCCATGTTCTATAGGTGACTTCCAAGTCAGCCATATTGCATGGGGGACATTGTGCTGGTTGCCATGTTGTATAGGTGACTTCCAAGTCAGCCATATTGCATGGGGGACATTGTGCTGGTTGCCATGTTCTATAGGTGACTTCCAAGTCAGTCATATTGCATTTGGGACATTGTGCTGGTTGTCTTGTATAGGTGACTTCCAAGTCAGCCATATTACATGGGGGACATTGTGCTGGTTGTGTTGTATAGGTGACTTACAAATCAGCCATATTGCATGGGGGACATTGTGCTGGTTGTATTGTATAGGTGACTTCCAAGTCAGCCATATTGCATGGGGGACATTGTGCTGGTTGTATTGTATAGGTGACTTCCAAGTGAGCCATATTGCTTGGGGGACATTGTGCTGGTGGCCATGTTCTATAGGTGACTTCCATGTCAGCCATATTGCATGGGGGACATTGTGCTGGTTGCCATGTCCTATAGGTGACTTCCAAGTCAGCCATATTGCATGGGGGACATTGTGCTGGTTTTCTTGTATAGGTGACTTCCAATTTAGCCATATTGCTTGGGGGACATTGTGCTGGTTGCCATGTTCTATAGGTGACTTCCAAGTCAGCCATATTGCTTGGGGGACATTGTGCTGGTGGCCATGTTCTATAGGTGACTTCCAAGTCAGCCATATTGCTTGGGGGACATTGTGCTGGTTGCCATGTTGTATAGGTGACTTCCAAGTCAGCCATATTGCATGGGGGACATTGTGCTGGTGGCCATGTTCTATAGGTGACTTCCAAGTCAGCCATATTGCATGGGGGACATTGTGCTGGTTGCCATGTTGTATAGGTGACTTCCAAGTCAGCCATATTGCATGGGGGACATTGTGCTGGTGGCCATGTTCTAAAGGTGACTTCCAAGTCAGCCATATTGCATGGGGGACATTGTGCTGGTTGTCTTGTATAGGTGACTTCCAAGTCAGCCATATTGCATGGGGGACATTGTGCTGGTTGTGTTGTATAGGTGACTTCCAAGTCAGCCATATTGCATGGGGGACATTGTGCTGGTGGCCATGTTCTATAGGTGACTTCCAAGTCAGCCATATTGCATGGGGGACATTGTGCTGGTTGTCTTGTATAGGTGACTTCCAAGTCAGCCATATTGCATGGGGGACATTGTGCTGGTTGTGTTGTATAGGTGACTTCCAAATCAGCCATATTGCATGGGGGACATTGTTCTGGTTGTATTGTATAGGTGACTTCCAAGTCAGCCATATTGCATGGGGGACATTGTGCTGGTTGTATTGTATAGGTGACTTCCAAGTCAGCCATATTGCATGGGGGACATTGTGCTGGTGGCCATGTCCTATAGGTGACTTCCAAGTCAGCCATATTGCATGGGGGACATTGTGCTGGTTGTCTTGTATAGGTGACGTCCAAGTCAGCCATATTGCTTGGGGGACATTGTGCTGGTTGTATTGTATAGGTGACTTCCAAGTGAGCCATATTGCATGGGGGACATTGTGCTGGTTTTCTTGTATAGGTGACTTCCAATTTAGCCATATTGCTTGGGGGACATTGTGCTGGTTGCCATGTTCTATAGGTGACTTCCAAGTCAGCCATATTGCTTGGGGGACATTGTGCTGGTGGCCATGTTCTATAGGTGACTTCCAAGTCAGCCATATTGCTTGGGGGACATTGTGCTGGTTGCCATGTTGTATAGGTGACTTCCAAGTCAGCCATATTGCATGGGGGACATTGTGCTGGTGGCCATGTTCTATAGGTGACTTCCAAGTCAGCCATATTGCATGGGGGACATTGTGCTGGTTGCCATGTTGTATAGGTGACTTCCAAGTCAGCCATATTGCATGGGGGACATTGTGCTGGTGGCCATGTTCTAAAGGTGACTTCCAAGTCAGCCATATTGCATGGGGGACATTGTGCTGGTTGTCTTGTATAGGTGACTTCCAAGTCAGCCATATTGCATGGGGGACATTGTGCTGGTTGTGTTGTATAGGTGACTTCCAAGTCAGCCATATTGCATGGGGGACATTGTGCTGGTGGCCATGTTCTATAGGTGACTTCCAAGTCAGCCATATTGCATGGGGGACATTGTGCTGGTTGTCTTGTATAGGTGACTTCCAAGTCAGCCATATTGCATGGGGGACATTGTGCTGGTTGTGTTGTATAGGTGACTTCCAAATCAGCCATATTGCATGGGGGACATTGTTCTGGTTGTATTGTATAGGTGACTTCCAAGTCAGCCATATTGCATGGGGGACATTGTGCTGGTTGTATTGTATAGGTGACTTCCAAGTCAGCCATATTGCATGGGGGACATTGTGCTGGTGGCCATGTCCTATAGGTGACTTCCAAGTCAGCCATATTGCATGGGGGACATTGTGCTGGTTGTCTTGTATAGGTGACGTCCAAGTCAGCCATATTGCTTGGGGGACATTGTGCTGGTTGTATTGTATAGGTGACTTCCAAGTGAGCCATATTGCATGGGGGACATTGTGCTGGTTGTCTTGTATAGGTGACTTCCAAGTCAGCCATATTGCTTGGGGGACATTGTGCTGGTTGTATTGTATAGGTGACTTCCAAGTCAGCCATATTGCATGGGGGACATTGTGCTGGTTGTCATGTTGTATAGGTGACTTCCAAGTCAGCCATATTGCATGGGGGACATTGTGCTGGTGGCTATGTTCTATACGTGACTTCCAAGTCAGCCATATTGCATTTGGGACATTGTGCTGGTTGTATTGTATAGGTGACTTCCAAGTCAGCCATATTGCATGGGGGACATTGTGCTGGTTGTATTGTATAGGTGACTTCCAAGTGAGCCATATTGCTTGGGGGACATTGTGCGGGTGGCCATGTTCTATAGGTGACTTCCAAGTCAGCCATATTGCATGGGGGACATTGTGCTGGTTGCCATGTCCTATAGGTGACTTCCAAGTCAGCCATATTGCATGGGGGACATTGTGCTGGTTGTCTTGTATAGGTGACTTCCAAGTCAGCCATATTGCTTGGGGGACATTGTGCTGGTTGCCATGTTCTATAGGTGACTTCCAAGTCAGCCATATTGCTTGGGGGACATTGTGCTGGTGGCCATGTTCTATAGGTGACTTCCAAGTCAGCCATATTGCTTGGGGGACATTGTGCTGGTTGCCATGTTGTATAGGTGACTTCCAAGTCAGCCATATTGCATGGGGGACATTGTGCTGGTGGCCATGTTCTATAGGTGACTTCCAAGTCAGCCATATTGCATGGGGGACATTGTGCTGGTTGCCATGTTGTATAGGTGACTTCCAAGTCAGCCATATTGCATGGGGGACATTGTGCTGGTTGTATTGTATAGGTGACTTCCAAGTCAGCCATATTGCATGGGGGACATTGTGCTGGTTGCCATGTCCTATAGTCGACTTCCAAGTGAGCCATATTGCTTGGGGGACATTGTGCTGGTTGCCATGTTCTATAGGTGACTTCCAAGTCAGCCATATTGCATGGGGGACATTGTGCTGGTGGCCATGTTCTATAGGTGACTTCCAAGTCAGCCATATTGCATGGGGGACATTGTGCTGGTTGTCTTGTATAGGTGACTTCCAAGTCAGCCATATTGCATGGGGGACATTGTGCTGGTGGCCATGTTCTATAGGTGACTTCCAAGTCAGCCATATTGCTTGGGGGACATTGTGCTGGTTGTATTGTAAAGGTGACTTCCAATTCAGCCATATTGCATGGGGGACATTGTGCTGGTTGCCATGTCCTATAGGGGACTTCCAAGTCAGCCATATTGCATGGGGGAAATTGTGCTGGTTGTCTTGTATAGGTGACTTCCAAGTCAGCCATATTGCTTGGGGGACATTGTGCTGGTTGCCATGTTCTATAGGTGACTTCCAAGTCAGCCATATTGCATGGGGGACATTGTGCTGGTGGCCATGTTCTATAGGTGACTTCCAAGTCAGCCATATTGCATGGGGGACATTGTGCTGGTTGTCTTGTATAGGTGACTTCCAAGTCAGCCATATTGCATGGGGGACATTGTGCTGGTGGCCATGTTCTATAGGTGACTTCCAAGTCAGCCATATTGCTTGGGGGACATTGTGCTGGTTGTATTGTAAAGGTGACTTCCAATTCAGCCATATTGCATGGGGGACATTGTGCTGGTTGCCATGTTGTATAGGTGACTTCCAAGTGTGCCATATTGCTTGGGGGACATTGTGCTGGTTGCCATGTTCTGTAGGTGACTTCCAAGTCAGCCATATTGCTTGGGGGACATTGTGCTGGTGGCCATGTTCTATAGGTGACTTCCAAGTCAGCCATATTGCTTGGGGGACATTGTGCTGGTTGCCATGTTGTATAGGTGACTTCCAAGTCAGCCATATTGCATGGGGGACATTGTGCTGGTGGCCATGTTCTATAGGTGACTTCCAAGTCAGCCATATTGCATTTGGGACATTGTGCTGGTTGTCTTGTATAGGTGACTTCCAAGTCAGCCATATTGCTTGGGGGACATTGTGCTGGTTGCCATGTCCTATAGGTGACTTCCAAGTCAGCCATATTGCTTGGGGGACATTGTGCTGGTGGCCATGTTCTATAGGTGACTTCCAAGTCAGCCATATTGCTTGGGGGACATTGTGCTGGTTGCCATGTTATATAGGTGACTTCCAAGTCAGCCATATTGCATGGGGGACATTGTGCTGGTGGCCATGTTCTATAGGTGACTTCCAAGTCAGCCATATTGCATGGGGGACATTGTGCTGGTTGCCATGTTGTATAGGTGACTTCCAAGTCAGCCATATTGCATGGGGGACATTGTGCTGGTTGCCATGTTCTATAGGTGACTTCCAAGTCAGTCATATTGCATTTGGGACATTGTGCTGGTTGTCTTGTATAGGTGACTTCCAAGTCAGCCATATTACATGGGGGACATTGTGCTGGTTGTGTTGTATAGGTGACTTACAAATCAGCCATATTGCATGGGGGACATTGTGCTGGTTGTATTGTATAGGTGACTTCCAAGTCAGCCATATTGCATGGGGGACATTGTGCTGGTTGTATTGTATAGGTGACTTCCAAGTGAGCCATATTGCTTGGGGGACATTGTGCTGGTGGCCATGTTCTATAGGTGACTTCCATGTCAGCCATATTGCATGGGGGACATTGTGCTGGTTGCCATGTCCTATAGGTGACTTCCAAGTCAGCCATATTGCATGGGGGACATTGTGCTGGTTTTCTTGTATAGGTGACTTCCAATTTAGCCATATTGCTTGGGGGACATTGTGCTGGTTGCCATGTTCTATAGGTGACTTCCAAGTCAGCCATATTGCTTGGGGGACATTGTGCTGGTGGCCATGTTCTATAGGTGACTTCCAAGTCAGCCATATTGCTTGGGGGACATTGTGCTGGTTGCCATGTTGTATAGGTGACTTCCAAGTCAGCCATATTGCATGGGGGACATTGTGCTGGTGGCCATGTTCTATAGGTGACTTCCAAGTCAGCCATATTGCATGGGGGACATTGTGCTGGTTGCCATGTTGTATAGGTGACTTCCAAGTCAGCCATATTGCATGGGGGACATTGTGCTGGTGGCCATGTTCTATAGGTGACTTCCAAGTCAGCCATATTGCATGGGGGACATTGTGCTGGTTGTCTTGTATAGGTGACTTCCAAGTCAGCCATATTGCATGGGGGACATTGTGCTGGTTGTGTTGTATAGGTGACTTCCAAGTCAGCCATATTGCATGGGGGACATTGTGCTGGTGGCCATGTTCTATAGGTGACTTCCAAGTCAGCCATATTGCATGGGGGACATTGTGCTGGTTGTCTTGTATAGGTGACTTCCAAGTCAGCCATATTGCATGGGGGACATTGTGCTGGTTGTGTTGTATAGGTGACTTCCAAATCAGCCATATTGCATGGGGGACATTGTTCTGGTTGTATTGTATAGGTGACTTCCAAGTCAGCCATATTGCATGGGGGACATTGTGCTGGTTGTATTGTATAGGTGACTTCCAAGTCAGCCATATTGCATGGGGGACATTGTGCTGGTTGTCTTGTATAGGTGACGTCCAAGTCAGCCATATTGCTTGGGGGACATTGTGCTGGTTGTATTGTATAGGTGACTTCCAAGTGAGCCATATTGCATGGGGGACATTGTGCTGGTTGTCTTGTATAGGTGACTTCCAAGTCAGCCATATTGCTTGGGGGACATTGTGCTGGTTGTATTGTATAGGTGACTTCCAAGTCAGCCATATTGCATGGGGGACATTGTGCTGGTTGTCATGTTGTATAGGTGACTTCCAAGTCAGCCATATTGCATGGGGGACATTGTGCTGGTGGCTATGTTCTATACGTGACTTCCAAGTCAGCCATATTGCATTTGGGACATTGTGCTGGTTGTATTGTATAGGTGACTTCCAAGTCAGCCATATTGCATGGGGGACATTGTGCTGGTTGTATTGTATAGGTGACTTCCAAGTGAGCCATATTGCTTGGGGGACATTGTGCGGGTGGCCATGTTCTATAGGTGACTTCCAAGTCAGCCATATTGCATGGGGGACATTGTGCTGGTTGCCATGTCCTATAGGTGACTTCCAAGTCAGCCATATTGCATGGGGGACATTGTGCTGGTTGTCTTGTATAGGTGACTTCCAAGTCAGCCATATTGCTTTGGGGACATTGTGCTGGTTGCCATGTTCTATAGGTGACTTCCAAGTCAGCCATATTGCTTGGGGGACATTGTGCTGGTGGCCATGTTCTATAGGTGACTTCCAAGTCAGCCATATTGCTTGGGGGACATTGTGCTCGTTGCCATGTTGTATAGGTGACTTCCAAGTCAGCCATATTGCATGGGGGACATTGTGCTGGTGGCCATGTTCTATAGGTGACTTCCAAGTCAGCCATATTGCATGGGGGACATTGTGCTGGTTGCCATGTTGTATAGGTGACTTCCAAGTCAGCCATATTGCATGGGGGACATTGTGCTGGTTGTGTTGTATAGGTGACTTACAAATCAGCCATATTGCATGGGGGACATTGTGCTGGTTGTATTGTATAGGTGACTTCCAAGTCAGCCATATTGCATGGGGGACATTGTGCTGGTTGTATTGTATAGGTGACTTCCAAGTGAGCCATATTGCTTGGGGGACATTGTGCTGGTGGCCATGTTCTATAGGTGACTTCCATGTCAGCCATATTGCATGGGGGACATTGTGCTGGTTGCCATGTCCTATAGATGACTTCCAAGTCAGCCATATTGCATGGGGGACATTGTGCTGGTTTTCTTGTATAGGTGACTTCCAATTTAGCCATATTGCTTGGGGGACATTGTGCTGGTTGCCATGTTCTATAGGTGACTTCCAAGTCAGCCATATTGCTTGGGGGACATTGTGCTGGTGGCCATGTTCTATAGGTGACTTCCAAGTCAGCCATATTGCTTGGGGGACATTGTGCTGGTTGCCATGTTGTATAGGTGACTTCCAAGTCAGCCATATTGCATGGGGGACATTGTGCTGGTGGCCATGTTCTATAGGTGACTTCCAAGTCAGCCATATTGCATGGGGGACATTGTGCTGGTTGCCATGTTGTATAGGTGACTTCCAAGTCAGCCATATTGCATGGGGGACATTGTGCTGGTGGCCATGTTCTAAAGGTGACTTCCAAGTCAGCCATATTGCATGGGGGACATTGTGCTGGTTGTCTTGTATAGGTGACTTCCAAGTCAGCCATATTGCATGGGGGACATTGTGCTGGTTGTGTTGTATAGGTGACTTCCAAGTCAGCCATATTGCATGGGGGACATTGTGCTGGTGGCCATGTTCTATAGGTGACTTCCAAGTCAGCCATATTGCATGGGGGACATTGTGCTGGTTGTCTTGTATAGGTGACTTCCAAGTCAGCCATATTGCATGGGGGACATTGTGCTGGTTGTGTTGTATAGGTGACTTCCAAATCAGCCATATTGCATGGGGGACATTGTTCTGGTTGTATTGTATAGGTGACTTCCAAGTCAGCCATATTGCATGGGGGACATTGTGCTGGTTGTATTGTATAGGTGACTTCCAAGTCAGCCATATTGCATGGGGGACATTGTGCTGGTGGCCATGTCCTATAGGTGACTTCCAAGTCAGCCATATTGCATGGGGGACATTGTGCTGGTTGTCTTGTATAGGTGACGTCCAAGTCAGCCATATTGCTTGGGGGACATTGTGCTGGTTGTATTGTATAGGTGACTTCCAAGTGAGCCATATTGCATGGGGGACATTGTGCTGGTTGTGTTGTATAGGTGACTTCCAAGTCAGCCATATTGCTTGGGGGACATTGTGCTGGTTGTATTGTATAGGTGACTTCCAAGTCAGCCATATTGCATGGGGGACATTGTGCTGGTTGTCATGTTGTATAGGTGACTTCCAAGTCAGCCATATTGCATGGGGGACATTGTGCTGGTGGCTATGTTCTATACGTGACTTCCAAGTCAGCCATATTGCATTTGGGACATTGTGCTGGTTGTATTGTATAGGTGACTTCCAAGTCAGCCATATTGCATGGGGGACATTGTGCTGGTTGTATTGTATAGGTGACTTCCAAGTGAGCCATATTGCTTGGGGGACATTGTGCGGGTGGCCATGTTCTATAGGTGACTTCCAAGTCAGCCATATTGCATGGGGGACATTGTGCTGGTTGCCATGTCCTATAGGTGACTTCCAAGTCAGCCATATTGCATGGGGGACATTGTGCTGGTTGTCTTGTATAGGTGACTTCCAAGTCAGCCATATTGCTTGGGGGACATTGTGCTGGTTGCCATGTTCTATAGGTGACTTCCAAGTCAGCCATATTGCTTGGGGGACATTGTGCTGGTGGCCATGTTCTATAGGTGACTTCCAAGTCAGCCATATTGCTTGGGGGACATTGTGCTGGTTGCCATGTTGTATAGGTGACTTCCAAGTCAGCCATATTGCATGGGGGACATTGTGCTGGTGGCCATGTTCTATAGGTGACTTCCAAGTCAGCCATATTGCATGGGGGACATTGTGCTGGTTGCCATGTTGTATAGGTGACTTCCAAGTCAGCCATATTGCATGGGGGACATTGTGCTGGTTGTATTGTATAGGTGACTTCCAAGTCAGCCATATTGCATGGGGGACATTGTGCTGGTTGCCATGTCCTATAGTCGACTTCCAAGTGAGCCATATTGCTTGGGGGACATTGTGCTGGTTGCCATGTTCTATAGGTGACTTCCAAGTCAGCCATATTGCATGGGGGACATTGTGCTGGTGGCCATGTTCTATAGGTGACTTCCAAGTCAGCCATATTGCATGGGGGACATTGTGCTGGTTGTCTTGTATAGGTGACTTCCAAGTCAGCCATATTGCATGGGGGACATTGTGCTGGTGGCCATGTTCTATAGGTGACTTCCAAGTCAGCCATATTGCTTGGGGGACATTGTGCTGGTTGTATTGTAAAGGTGACTTCCAATTCAGCCATATTGCATGGGGGACATTGTGCTGGTTGCCATGTCCTATAGGGGACTTCCAAGTCAGCCATATTGCATGGGGGAAATTGTGCTGGTTGTCTTGTATAGGTGACTTCCAAGTCAGCCATATTGCTTGGGGGACATTGTGCTGGTTGCCATGTTCTATAGGTGACTTCCAAGTCAGCCATATTGCATGGGGGACATTGTGCTGGTGGCCATGTTCTATAGGTGACTTCCAAGTCAGCCATATTGCATGGGGGACATTGTGCTGGTTGTCTTGTATAGGTGACTTCCAAGTCAGCCATATTGCATGGGGGACATTGTGCTGGTGGCCATGTTCTATAGGTGACTTCCAAGTCAGCCATATTGCTTGGGGGACATTGTGCTGGTTGTATTGTAAAGGTGACTTCCAATTCAGCCATATTGCATGGGGGACATTGTGCTGGTTGCCATGTTGTATAGGTGACTTCCAAGTGTGCCATATTGCTTGGGGGACATTGTGCTGGTTGCCATGTTCTGTAGGTGACTTCCAAGTCAGCCATATTGCTTGGGGGACATTGTGCTGGTGGCCATGTTCTATAGGTGACTTCCAAGTCAGCCATATTGCTTGGGGGACATTGTGCTGGTTGCCATGTTGTATAGGTGACTTCCAAGTCAGCCATATTGCATGGGGGACATTGTGCTGGTGGCCATGTTCTATAGGTGACTTCCAAGTCAGCCATATTGCATTTGGGACATTGTGCTGGTTGTCTTGTATAGGTGACTTCCAAGTCAGCCATATTGCTTGGGGGACATTGTGCTGGTTGCCATGTCCTATAGGTGACTTCCAAGTCAGCCATATTGCTTGGGGGACATTGTGCTGGTGGCCATGTTCTATAGGTGACTTCCAAGTCAGCCATATTGCTTGGGGGACATTGTGCTGGTTGCCATGTTATATAGGTGACTTCCAAGTCAGCCATATTGCATGGGGGACATTGTGCTGGTGGCCATGTTCTATAGGTGACTTCCAAGTCAGCCATATTGCATGGGGGACATTGTGCTGGTTGCCATGTTGTATAGGTGACTTCCAAGTCAGCCATATTGCATGGGGGACATTGTGCTGGTTGCCATGTTCTATAGGTGACTTCCAAGTCAGTCATATTGCATTTGGGACATTGTGCTGGTTGTCTTGTATAGGTGACTTCCAAGTCAGCCATATTACATGGGGGACATTGTGCTGGTTGTGTTGTATAGGTGACTTACAAATCAGCCATATTGCATGGGGGACATTGTGCTGGTTGTATTGTATAGGTGACTTCCAAGTCAGCCATATTGCATGGGGGACATTGTGCTGGTTGTATTGTATAGGTGACTTCCAAGTGAGCCATATTGCTTGGGGGACATTGTGCTGGTGGCCATGTTCTATAGGTGACTTCCATGTCAGCCATATTGCATGGGGGACATTGTGCTGGTTGCCATGTCCTATAGGTGACTTCCAAGTCAGCCATATTGCATGGGGGACATTGTGCTGGTTTTCTTGTATAGGTGACTTCCAATTTAGCCATATTGCTTGGGGGACATTGTGCTGGTTGCCATGTTCTATAGGTGACTTCCAAGTCAGCCATATTGCTTGGGGGACATTGTGCTGGTGGCCATGTTCTATAGGTGACTTCCAAGTCAGCCATATTGCTTGGGGGACATTGTGCTGGTTGCCATGTTGTATAGGTGACTTCCAAGTCAGCCATATTGCATGGGGGACATTGTGCTGGTGGCCATGTTCTATAGGTGACTTCCAAGTCAGCCATATTGCATGGGGGACATTGTGCTGGTTGCCATGTTGTATAGGTGACTTCCAAGTCAGCCATATTGCATGGGGGACATTGTGCTGGTGGCCATGTTCTATAGGTGACTTCCAAGTCAGCCATATTGCATGGGGGACATTGTGCTGGTTGTCTTGTATAGGTGACTTCCAAGTCAGCCATATTGCATGGGGGACATTGTGCTGGTTGTGTTGTATAGGTGACTTCCAAGTCAGCCATATTGCATGGGGGACATTGTGCTGGTGGCCATGTTCTATAGGTGACTTCCAAGTCAGCCATATTGCATGGGGGACATTGTGCTGGTTGTCTTGTATAGGTGACTTCCAAGTCAGCCATATTGCATGGGGGACATTGTGCTGGTTGTGTTGTATAGGTGACTTCCAAATCAGCCATATTGCATGGGGGACATTGTTCTGGTTGTATTGTATAGGTGACTTCCAAGTCAGCCATATTGCATGGGGGACATTGTGCTGGTTGTATTGTATAGGTGACTTCCAAGTCAGCCATATTGCATGGGGGACATTGTGCTGGTTGTCTTGTATAGGTGACGTCCAAGTCAGCCATATTGCTTGGGGGACATTGTGCTGGTTGTATTGTATAGGTGACTTCCAAGTGAGCCATATTGCATGGGGGACATTGTGCTGGTTGTCTTGTATAGGTGACTTCCAAGTCAGCCATATTGCTTGGGGGACATTGTGCTGGTTGTATTGTATAGGTGACTTCCAAGTCAGCCATATTGCATGGGGGACATTGTGCTGGTTGTCATGTTGTATAGGTGACTTCCAAGTCAGCCATATTGCATGGGGGACATTGTGCTGGTGGCTATGTTCTATACGTGACTTCCAAGTCAGCCATATTGCATTTGGGACATTGTGCTGGTTGTATTGTATAGGTGACTTCCAAGTCAGCCATATTGCATGGGGGACATTGTGCTGGTTGTATTGTATAGGTGACTTCCAAGTGAGCCATATTGCTTGGGGGACATTGTGCGGGTGGCCATGTTCTATAGGTGACTTCCAAGTCAGCCATATTGCATGGGGGACATTGTGCTGGTTGCCATGTCCTATAGGTGACTTCCAAGTCAGCCATATTGCATGGGGGACATTGTGCTGGTTGTCTTGTATAGGTGACTTCCAAGTCAGCCATATTGCTTGGGGGACATTGTGCTGGTTGCCATGTTCTATAGGTGACTTCCAAGTCAGCCATATTGCTTGGGGGACATTGTGCTGGTGGCCATGTTCTATAGGTGACTTCCAAGTCAGCCATATTGCTTGGGGGACATTGTGCTGGTTGCCATGTTGTATAGGTGACTTCCAAGTCAGCCATATTGCATGGGGGACATTGTGCTGGTGGCCATGTTCTATAGGTGACTTCCAAGTCAGCCATATTGCATGGGGGACATTGTGCTGGTTGCCATGTTGTATAGGTGACTTCCAAGTCAGCCATATTGCATGGGGGACATTGTGCTGGTTGTATTGTATAGGTGACTTCCAAGTCAGCCATATTGCATGGGGGACATTGTGCTGGTTGCCATGTCCTATAGGTGACTTCCAAGTCAGCCATATTGCATGGGGGAAATTGTGCTGGTTGTCTTGTATAGGTGACTTCCAAGTCAGCCATATTGCTTGGGGGACATTGTGCTGGTTGCCATGTTCTATAGGTGACTTCCAAGTCAGCCATATTGCATGGGGGACATTGTGCTGGTGGCCATGTTCTATAGGTGACTTCCAAGTCAGCCATATTGCTTGGGGGACATTGTGCTGGTTGCCATGTTGTATAGGTGACTTCCAAGTCAGCCATATTGCTTGGGGGACATTGTGCTGGTTGCCATGTTCTGTAGGTGACTTCCAAGTCAGCCATATTGCTTGGGGGACATTGTGCTGGTGGCCATGTTCTATAGGTGACTTCCAAGTCAGCCATATTGCTTGGGGGACATTGTGCTGGTTGTATTGTAAAGGTGACTTCCAATTCAGCCATATTGCATGGGGGACATTGTGCTGGTTGCCATGTTGTATAGGTGACTTCCAAGTGTGCCATATTGCTTGGGGGACATTGTGCTGGTTGCCATGTTCTGTAGGTGACTTCCAAGTCAGCCATATTGCTTGGGGGACATTGTGCTGGTGGCCATGTTCTATAGGTGACTTCCAAGTCAGCCATATTGCTTGGGGGACATTGTGCTGGTTGCCATGTTGTATAGGTGACTTCCAAGTCAGCCATATTGCATGGGGGACATTGTGCTGGTGGCCATGTTCTATAGGTGACTTCCAAGTCAGCCATATTGCATTTGGGACATTGTGCTGGTTGTCTTGTATAGGTGACTTCCAAGTCAGCCATATTGCTTGGGGGACATTGTGCTGGTTGCCATGTCCTATAGGTGACTTCCAAGTCAGCCATATTGCTTGGGGGACATTGTGCTGGTGGCCATGTTCTATAGGTGACTTCCAAGTCAGCCATATTGCTTGGGGGACATTGTGCTGGTTGCCATGTTATATAGGTGACTTCCAAGTCAGCCATATTGCATGGGGGACATTGTGCTGGTGGCCATGTTCTATAGGTGACTTCCAAGTCAGCCATATTGCATGGGGGACATTGTGCTGGTTGCCATGTTGTATAGGTGACTTCCAAGTCAGCCATATTGCATGGGGGACATTGTGCTGGTTGCCATGTTCTATAGGTGACTTCCAAGTCAGTCATATTGCATTTGGGACATTGTGCTGGTTGTCTTGTATAGGTGACTTCCAAGTCAGCCATATTACATGGGGGACATTGTGCTGGTTGTGTTGTATAGGTGACTTACAAATCAGCCATATTGCATGGGGGACATTGTGCTGGTTGTATTGTATAGGTGACTTCCAAGTCAGCCATATTGCATGGGGGACATTGTGCTGGTTGTATTGTATAGGTGACTTCCAAGTGAGCCATATTGCTTGGGGGACATTGTGCTGGTGGCCATGTTCTATAGGTGACTTCCATGTCAGCCATATTGCATGGGGGACATTGTGCTGGTTGCCATGTCCTATAGGTGACTTCCAAGTCAGCCATATTGCATGGGGGACATTGTGCTGGTTTTCTTGTATAGGTGACTTCCAATTTAGCCATATTGCTTGGGGGACATTGTGCTGGTTGCCATGTTCTATAGGTGACTTCCAAGTCAGCCATATTGCTTGGGGGACATTGTGCTGGTGGCCATGTTCTATAGGTGACTTCCAAGTCAGCCATATTGCTTGGGGGACATTGTGCTGGTTGCCATGTTGTATAGGTGACTTCCAAGTCAGCCATATTGCATGGGGGACATTGTGCTGGTGGCCATGTTCTATAGGTGACTTCCAAGTCAGCCATATTGCATGGGGGACATTGTGCTGGTTGCCATGTTGTATAGGTGACTTCCAAGTCAGCCATATTGCATGGGGGACATTGTGCTGGTGGCCATGTTCTATAGGTGACTTCCAAGTCAGCCATATTGCATGGGGGACATTGTGCTGGTTGTCTTGTATAGGTGACTTCCAAGTCAGCCATATTGCATGGGGGACATTGTGCTGGTTGTGTTGTATAGGTGACTTCCAAGTCAGCCATATTGCATGGGGGACATTGTGCTGGTGGCCATGTTCTATAGGTGACTTCCAAGTCAGCCATATTGCATGGGGGACATTGTGCTGGTTGTCTTGTATAGGTGACTTCCAAGTCAGCCATATTGCATGGGGGACATTGTGCTGGTTGTGTTGTATAGGTGACTTCCAAATCAGCCATATTGCATGGGGGACATTGTTCTGGTTGTATTGTATAGGTGACTTCCAAGTCAGCCATATTGCATGGGGGACATTGTGCTGGTTGTATTGTATAGGTGACTTCCAAGTCAGCCATATTGCATGGGGGACATTGTGCTGGTTGTCTTGTATAGGTGACGTCCAAGTCAGCCATATTGCTTGGGGGACATTGTGCTGGTTGTATTGTATAGGTGACTTCCAAGTGAGCCATATTGCATGGGGGACATTGTGCTGGTTGTCTTGTATAGGTGACTTCCAAGTCAGCCATATTGCTTGGGGGACATTGTGCTGGTTGTATTGTATAGGTGACTTCCAAGTCAGCCATATTGCATGGGGGACATTGTGCTGGTTGTCATGTTGTATAGGTGACTTCCAAGTCAGCCATATTGCATGGGGGACATTGTGCTGGTGGCTATGTTCTATACGTGACTTCCAAGTCAGCCATATTGCATTTGGGACATTGTGCTGGTTGTATTGTATAGGTGACTTCCAAGTCAGCCATATTGCATGGGGGACATTGTGCTGGTTGTATTGTATAGGTGACTTCCAAGTGAGCCATATTGCTTGGGGGACATTGTGCGGGTGGCCATGTTCTATAGGTGACTTCCAAGTCAGCCATATTGCATGGGGGACATTGTGCTGGTTGCCATGTCCTATAGGTGACTTCCAAGTCAGCCATATTGCATGGGGGACATTGTGCTGGTTGTCTTGTATAGGTGACTTCCAAGTCAGCCATATTGCTTGGGGGACATTGTGCTGGTTGCCATGTTCTATAGGTGACTTCCAAGTCAGCCATATTGCTTGGGGGACATTGTGCTGGTGGCCATGTTCTATAGGTGACTTCCAAGTCAGCCATATTGCTTGGGGGACATTGTGCTGGTTGCCATGTTGTATAGGTGACTTCCAAGTCAGCCATATTGCATGGGGGACATTGTGCTGGTGGCCATGTTCTATAGGTGACTTCCAAGTCAGCCATATTGCATGGGGGACATTGTGCTGGTTGCCATGTTGTATAGGTGACTTCCAAGTCAGCCATATTGCATGGGGGACATTGTGCTGGTTGTATTGTATAGGTGACTTCCAAGTCAGCCATATTGCATGGGGGACATTGTGCTGGTTGCCATGTCCTATAGGTGACTTCCAAGTCAGCCATATTGCATGGGGGAAATTGTGCTGGTTGTCTTGTATAGGTGACTTCCAAGTCAGCCATATTGCTTGGGGGACATTGTGCTGGTTGCCATGTTCTATAGGTGACTTCCAAGTCAGCCATATTGCATGGGGGACATTGTGCTGGTGGCCATGTTCTATAGGTGACTTCCAAGTCAGCCATATTGCTTGGGGGACATTGTGCTGGTTGCCATGTTGTATAGGTGACTTCCAAGTCAGCCATATTGCTTGGGGGACATTGTGCTGGTTGCCATGTTCTGTAGGTGACTTCCAAGTCAGCCATATTGCTTGGGGGACATTGTGCTGGTGGCCATGTTCTATAGGTGACTTCCAAGTCAGCCATATTGCTTGGGGGACATTGTGCTGGTTGCCATGTTGTATAGGTGACTTCCAAGTCAGCCATATTGCATGGGGGACATTGTGCTGGTGGCCATGTTCTATAGGTGACTTCCAAGTCAGCCATATTGCATTTGGGACATTGTGCTGGTTGTCTTGTATAGGTGACTTCCAAGTCAGCCATATTGCTTGGGGGACATTGTGCTGGTTGCCATGTCCTATAGGTGACTTCCAAGTCAGCCATATTGCATGGGGGACATTGTGCTGGTTGTCTTGTATAGGTGACTTCCACGTCAGCCATATTGCATGGGGGACATTGTGCTGGTGGCCATGTTGTATAGGTGACTTCCAAGTCAGCCATATTGCATGGGGGATATTGTGCTGGTTGCCATGTTGTATAGGTGACTTCCAAGTCAGCCATATTGCATGGGGGACATTGTGCTGGTTGCCATGTTGTATAGGTGACTTCCAAGTCAGCCATATTGCATGGGGGACATTGTGCTGGTTGCCATGTTGTATAGGTGACTTCCAAGTCAGCCATATTGCATGGGGGACATTGTGCTGGTTGTATTGTATAGGTGACTTCCAAGTGAGCCATATTGCTTGGGGGACATTGTGCGGGTGGCCATGTTCTATAGGTGACTTCCAAGTCAGCCATATTGCATGGGGGACATTGTGCTGGTTGCCATGTCCTATAGGTGACTTCCAAGTCAGCCATATTGCATGGGGGACATTGTGCTGGTTGTCTTGTATAGGTGACTTCCAAGTCAGCCATATTGCTTGGGGGACATTGTGCTGGTTGCCATGTTCTATAGGTGACTTCCAAGTCAGCCATATTGCTTGGGGGACATTGTGCTGGTGGCCATGTTCTATAGGTGACTTCCAAGTCAGCCATATTGCTTGGGGGACATTGTGCTGGTTGCCATGTTGTATAGGTGACTTCCAAGTCAGCCATATTGCATGGGGGACATTGTGCTGGTGGCCATGTTCTATAGGTGACTTCCAAGTCAGCCATATTGCATGGGGGACATTGTGCTGGTTGCCATGTTGTATAGGTGACTTCCAAGTCAGCCATATTGCATGGGGGACATTGTGCTGGTTGTATTGTATAGGTGACTTGCAAGTCAGCCATATTGCATGGGGGACATTGTGCTGGTTGCCATGTCCTATAGGTGACTTCCAAGTCAGCCATATTGCATGGGGGAAATTGTGCTGGTTGTCTTGTATAGGTGACTTCCAAGTCAGCCATATTGCTTGGGGGACATTGTGCTGGTTGCCATGTTCTATAGGTGACTTCCAAGTCAGCCATATTGCATGGGGGACATTGTGCTGGTGGCCATGTTCTATAGGTGACTTCCAAGTCAGCCATATTGCATGGGGGACATTGTGCTGGTTGTCTTGTATAGGTGACTTCCAAGTCAGCCATATTGCATGGGGGACATTGTGCTGGTGGCCATGTTCTATAGGTGACTTCCAAGTCAGCCATATTGCTTGGGGGACATTGTGCTGGTTGTATTGTAAAGGTGACTTCCAATTCAGCCATATTGCATGGGGGACATTGTGCTGGTTGCCATGTTGTATAGGTGACTTCCAAGTGTGCCATATTGCTTGGGGGACATTGTGCTGGTTGCCATGTTCTGTAGGTGACTTCCAAGTCAGCCATATTGCTTGGGGGACATTGTGCTGGTGGCCATGTTCTATAGGTGACTTCCAAGTCAGCCATATTGCTTGGGGGACATTGTGCTGGTTGCCATGTTGTATAGGTGACTTCCAAGTCAGCCATATTGCATGGGGGACATTGTGCTGGTGGCCATGTTCTATAGGTGACTTCCAAGTCAGCCATATTGCATTTGGGACATTGTGCTGGTTGTCTTGTATAGGTGACTTCCAAGTCAGCCATATTGCTTGGGGGACATTGTGCTGGTTGCCATGTCCTATAGGTGACTTCCAAGTCAGCCATATTGCATGGGGGACATTGTGCTGGTGGCCATGTTCTATAGGTGACTTCCAAGTCAGCCATATTGCATGGGGGACATTGTGCTGGTTGTCTTGTATAGGTGACTTCCAAGTCAGCCATATTGCATGGGGGACATTGTGCTGGTGGCCATGTTCTATAGGTGACTTCCAAGTCAGCCATATTGCTTGGGGGACATTGTGCTGGTTGTATTGTAAAGGTGACTTCCAATTCAGCCATATTGCATGGGGGACATTGTGCTGGTTGCCATGTTGTATAGGTGACTTCCAAGTGTGCCATATTGCTTGGGGGACATTGTGCTGGTTGCCATGTTCTGTAGGTGACTTCCAAGTCAGCCATATTGCTTGGGGGACATTGTGCTGGTGGCCATGTTCTATAGGTGACTTCCAAGTCAGCCATATTGCTTGGGGGACATTGTGCTGGTTGCCATGTTGTATAGGTGACTTCCAAGTCAGCCATATTGCATGGGGGACATTGTGCTGGTGGCCATGTTCTATATGTGACTTCCAAGTCAGCCATATTGCATTTGGGACATTGTGCTGGTTGTCTTGTATAGGTGACTTCCAAGTCAGCCATATTGCTTGGGGGACATTGTGCTGGTTGCCATGTCCTATAGGTGACTTCCAAGTCAGCCATATTGCTTGGGGGACATTGTGCTGGTGGCCATGTTCTATAGGTGACTTCCAAGTCAGCCATATTGCTTGGGGGACATTGTGCTGGTTGCCATGTTATATAGGTGACTTCCAAGTCAGCCATATTGCATGGGGGACATTGTGCTGGTTGTCTTGTATAGGTGACTTCCAAGTCAGCCATATTGCATGGGGGACATTGTGCTGGTGGCCATGTTCTATAGGTGACTTCCAAGTCAGCCATATTGCTTGGGGGACATTGTGCTGGTTGTATTGTAAAGGTGACTTCCAATTCAGCCATATTGCATGGGGGACATTGTGCTGGTTGCCATGTTGTATAGGTGACTTCCAAGTGTGCCATATTGCTTGGGGGACATTGTGCTGGTTGCCATGTTCTGTAGGTGACTTCCAAGTCAGCCATATTGCTTGGGGGACATTGTGCTGGTGGCCATGTTCTATAGGTGACTTCCAAGTCAGCCATATTGCTTGGGGGACATTGTGCTGGTTGCCATGTTGTATAGGTGACTTCCAAGTCAGCCATATTGCATGGGGGACATTGTGCTGGTGGCCATGTTCTATAGGTGACTTCCAAGTCAGCCATATTGCATTTGGGACATTGTGCTGGTTGTCTTGTATAGGTGACTTCCAAGTCAGCCATATTGCTTGGGGGACATTGTGCTGGTTGCCATGTCCTATAGGTGACTTCCAAGTCAGCCATATTGCATGGGGGACATTGTGCTGGTTGTCTTGTATAGGTGACTTCCACGTCAGCCATATTGCATGGGGGACATTGTGCTGGTGGCCATGTTGTATAGGTGACTTCCAAGTCAGCCATATTGCATGGGGGATATTGTGCTGGTTGCCATGTTGTATAGGTGACTTCCAAGTCAGCCATATTGCATGGGGGACATTGTGCTGGTTGCCATGTTCTATAGGTGACTTCCAAGTCAGCCATATTGCATGGGGGACATTGTGCTGGTTGCCATGTTGTATAGGTGACTTCCAAGTCAGCCATATTGCATGGGGGACATTGTGCTGGTTGTATTGTATAGGTGACTTCCAAGTGAGCCATATTGCTTGGGGGACATTGTGCGGGTGGCCATGTTCTATAGGTGACTTCCAAGTCAGCCATATTGCATGGGGGACATTGTGCTGGTTGCCATGTCCTATAGGTGACTTCCAAGTCAGCCATATTGCATGGGGGACATTGTGCTGGTTGTCTTGTATAGGTGACTTCCAAGTCAGCCATATTGCTTGGGGGACATTGTGCTGGTTGCCATGTTCTATAGGTGACTTCCAAGTCAGCCATATTGCTTGGGGGACATTGTGCTGGTGGCCATGTTCTATAGGTGACTTCCAAGTCAGCCATATTGCTTGGGGGACATTGTGCTGGTTGCCATGTTGTATAGGTGACTTCCAAGTCAGCCATATTGCATGGGGGACATTGTGCTGGTGGCCATGTTCTATAGGTGACTTCCAAGTCAGCCATATTGCATGGGGGACATTGTGCTGGTTGCCATGTTGTATAGGTGACTTCCAAGTCAGCCATATTGCATGGGGGACATTGTGCTGGTTGTATTGTATAGGTGACTTGCAAGTCAGCCATATTGCATGGGGGACATTGTGCTGGTTGCCATGTCCTATAGGTGACTTCCAAGTCAGCCATATTGCATGGGGGAAATTGTGCTGGTTGTCTTGTATAGGTGACTTCCAAGTCAGCCATATTGCTTGGGGGACATTGTGCTGGTTGCCATGTTCTATAGGTGACTTCCAAGTCAGCCATATTGCATGGGGGACATTGTGCTGGTGGCCATGTTCTATAGGTGACTTCCAAGTCAGCCATATTGCATGGGGGACATTGTGCTGGTTGTCTTGTATAGGTGACTTCCAAGTCAGCCATATTGCATGGGGGACATTGTGCTGGTGGCCATGTTCTATAGGTGACTTCCAAGTCAGCCATATTGCTTGGGGGACATTGTGCTGGTTGTATTGTAAAGGTGACTTCCAATTCAGCCATATTGCATGGGGGACATTGTGCTGGTTGCCATGTTGTATAGGTGACTTCCAAGTGTGCCATATTGCTTGGGGGACATTGTGCTGGTTGCCATGTTCTGTAGGTGACTTCCAAGTCAGCCATATTGCTTGGGGGACATTGTGCTGGTGGCCATGTTCTATAGGTGACTTCCAAGTCAGCCATATTGCTTGGGGGACATTGTGCTGGTTGCCATGTTGTATAGGTGACTTCCAAGTCAGCCATATTGCATGGGGGACATTGTGCTGGTGGCCATGTTCTATAGGTGACTTCCAAGTCAGCCATATTGCATTTGGGACATTGTGCTGGTTGTCTTGTATAGGTGACTTCCAAGTCAGCCATATTGCTTGGGGGACATTGTGCTGGTTGCCATGTCCTATAGGTGACTTCCAAGTCAGCCATATTGCATGGGGGACATTGTGCTGGTTGTCTTGTATAGGTGACTTCCACGTCAGCCATATTGCATGGGGGACATTGTGCTGGTGGCCATGTTGTATAGGTGACTTCCAAGTCAGCCATATTGCATGGGGGATATTGTGCTGGTTGCCATGTTGTATAGGTGACTTCCAAGTCAGCCATATTGCATGGGGGACATTGTGCTGGTTGCCATGTTCTATAGGTGACTTCCAAGTCAGCCATATTGCATGGGGGACATTGTGCTGGTTGCCATGTTGTATAGGTGACTTCCAAGTCAGCCATATTGCATGGGGGACATTGTGCTGGTTGTATTGTATAGGTGACTTCCAAGTGAGCCATATTGCTTGGGGGACATTGTGCGGGTGGCCATGTTCTATAGGTGACTTCCAAGTCAGCCATATTGCATGGGGGACATTGTGCTGGTTGCCATGTCCTATAGGTGACTTCCAAGTCAGCCATATTGCATGGGGGACATTGTGCTGGTTGTCTTGTATAGGTGACTTCCAAGTCAGCCATATTGCTTGGGGGACATTGTGCTGGTTGCCATGTTCTATAGGTGACTTCCAAGTCAGCCATATTGCTTGGGGGACATTGTGCTGGTGGCCATGTTCTATAGGTGACTTCCAAGTCAGCCATATTGCTTGGGGGACATTGTGCTGGTTGCCATGTTGTATAGGTGACTTCCAAGTCAGCCATATTGCATGGGGGACATTGTGCTGGTGGCCATGTTCTATAGGTGACTTCCAAGTCAGCCATATTGCATGGGGGACATTGTGCTGGTTGCCATGTTGTATAGGTGACTTCCAAGTCAGCCATATTGCATGGGGGACATTGTGCTGGTTGTATTGTATAGGTGACTTGCAAGTCAGCCATATTGCATGGGGGACATTGTGCTGGTTGCCATGTCCTATAGGTGACTTCCAAGTCAGCCATATTGCATGGGGGAAATTGTGCTGGTTGTCTTGTATAGGTGACTTCCAAGTCAGCCATATTGCTTGGGGGACATTGTGCTGGTTGCCATGTTCTATAGGTGACTTCCAAGTCAGCCATATTGCATGGGGGACATTGTGCTGGTGGCCATGTTCTATAGGTGACTTCCAAGTCAGCCATATTGCATGGGGGACATTGTGCTGGTTGTCTTGTATAGGTGACTTCCAAGTCAGCCATATTGCATGGGGGACATTGTGCTGGTGGCCATGTTCTATAGGTGACTTCCAAGTCAGCCATATTGCTTGGGGGACATTGTGCTGGTTGTATTGTAAAGGTGACTTCCAATTCAGCCATATTGCATGGGGGACATTGTGCTGGTTGCCATGTTGTATAGGTGACTTCCAAGTGTGCCATATTGCTTGGGGGACATTGTGCTGGTTGCCATGTTCTGTAGGTGACTTCCAAGTCAGCCATATTGCTTGGGGGACATTGTGCTGGTGGCCATGTTCTATAGGTGACTTCCAAGTCAGCCATATTGCTTGGGGGACATTGTGCTGGTTGCCATGTTGTATAGGTGACTTCCAAGTCAGCCATATTGCATGGGGGACATTGTGCTGGTGGCCATGTTCTATAGGTGACTTCCAAGTCAGCCATATTGCATTTGGGACATTGTGCTGGTTGTCTTGTATAGGTGACTTCCAAGTCAGCCATATTGCTTGGGGGACATTGTGCTGGTTGCCATGTCCTATAGGTGACTTCCAAGTCAGCCATATTGCATGGGGGACATTGTGCTGGTGGCCATGTTCTATAGGTGACTTCCAAGTCAGCCATATTGCATGGGGGACATTGTGCTGGTTGTCTTGTATAGGTGACTTCCAAGTCAGCCATATTGCATGGGGGACATTGTGCTGGTGGCCATGTTCTATAGGTGACTTCCAAGTCAGCCATATTGCTTGGGGGACATTGTGCTGGTTGTATTGTAAAGGTGACTTCCAATTCAGCCATATTGCATGGGGGACATTGTGCTGGTTGCCATGTTGTATAGGTGACTTCCAAGTGTGCCATATTGCTTGGGGGACATTGTGCTGGTTGCCATGTTCTGTAGGTGACTTCCAAGTCAGCCATATTGCTTGGGGGACATTGTGCTGGTGGCCATGTTCTATAGGTGACTTCCAAGTCAGCCATATTGCATGGGGGACATTGTGCTGGTTGTCTTGTATAGGTGACGTCCAAGTCAGCCATATTGCTTGGGGGACATTGTGCTGGTTGTATTGTATAGGTGACTTCCAAGTGAGCCATATTGCATGGGGGACATTGTGCTGGTTGTCTTGTATAGGTGACTTCCAAGTCAGCCATATTGCTTGGGGGACATTGTGCTGGTTGTATTGTATAGGTGACTTCCAAGTCAGCCATATTGCATGGGGGACATTGTGCTGGTTGTCATGTTGTATAGGTGACTTCCAAGTCAGCCATATTGCATGGGGGACATTGTGCTGGTGGCTATGTTCTATACGTGACTTCCAAGTCAGCCATATTGCATTTGGGACATTGTGCTGGTTGTATTGTATAGGTGACTTCCAAGTCAGCCATATTGCATGGGGGACATTGTGCTGGTTGTATTGTATAGGTGACTTCCAAGTGAGCCATATTGCTTGGGGGACATTGTGCGGGTGGCCATGTTCTATAGGTGACTTCCAAGTCAGCCATATTGCATGGGGGACATTGTGCTGGTTGCCATGTCCTATAGGTGACTTCCAAGTCAGCCATATTGCATGGGGGACATTGTGCTGGTTGTCTTGTATAGGTGACTTCCAAGTCAGCCATATTGCTTCGGGGACATTGTGCTGGTTGCCATGTTCTATAGGTGACTTCCAAGTCAGCCATATTGCTTGGGGGACATTGTGCTGGTGGCCATGTTCTATAGGTGACTTCCAAGTCAGCCATATTGCTTGGGGGACATTGTGCTGGTTGCCATGTTGTATAGGTGACTTCCAAGTCAGCCATATTGCATGGGGGACATTGTGCTGGTGGCCATGTTCTATAGGTGACTTCCAAGTCAGCCATATTGCATGGGGGACATTGTGCTGGTTGCCATGTTGTATAGGTGACTTCCAAGTCAGCCATATTGCATGGGGGACATTGTGCTGGTTGTATTGTATAGGTGACTTCCAAGTCAGCCATATTGCATGGGGGACATTGTGCTGGTTGCCATGTCCTATAGGTGACTTCCAAGTCAGCCATATTGCATGGGGGAAATTGTGCTGGTTGTCTTGTATAGGTGACTTCCAAGTCAGCCATATTGCTTGGGGGACATTGTGCTGGTTGCCATGTTCTATAGGTGACTTCCAAGTCAGCCATATTGCATGGGGGACATTGTGCTGGTGGCCATGTTCTATAGGTGACTTCCAAGTCAGCCATATTGCTTGGGGGACATTGTGCTGGTTGCCATGTTGTATAGGTGACTTCCAAGTCAGCCATATTGCTTGGGGGACATTGTGCTGGTTGCCATGTTCTGTAGGTGACTTCCAAGTCAGCCATATTGCTTGGGGGACATTGTGCTGGTGGCCATGTTCTATAGGTGACTTCCAAGTCAGCCATATTGCTTGGGGGACATTGTGCTGGTTGCCATGTTGTATAGGTGACTTCCAAGTCAGCCATATTGCATGGGGGACATTGTGCTGGTGGCCATGTTCTATAGGTGACTTCCAAGTCAGCCATATTGCATTTGGGACATTGTGCTGGTTGTCTTGTATAGGTGACTTCCAAGTCAGCCATATTGCTTGGGGGACATTGTGCTGGTTGCCATGTCCTATAGGTGACTTCCAAGTCAGCCATATTGCATGGGGGACATTGTGCTGGTTGTCTTGTATAGGTGACTTCCACGTCAGCCATATTGCATGGGGGACATTGTGCTGGTGGCCATGTTGTATAGGTGACTTCCAAGTCAGCCATATTGCATGGGGGATATTGTGCTGGTTGCCATGTTGTATAGGTGACTTCCAAGTCAGCCATATTGCATGGGGGACATTGTGCTGGTTGCCATGTTGTATAGGTGACTTCCAAGTCAGCCATATTGCATGGGGGACATTGTGCTGGTTGCCATGTTGTATAGGTGACTTCCAAGTCAGCCATATTGCATGGGGGACATTGTGCTGGTTGTATTGTATAGGTGACTTCCAAGTGAGCCATATTGCTTGGGGGACATTGTGCGGGTGGCCATGTTCTATAGGTGACTTCCAAGTCAGCCATATTGCATGGGGGACATTGTGCTGGTTGCCATGTCCTATAGGTGACTTCCAAGTCAGCCATATTGCATGGGGGACATTGTGCTGGTTGTCTTGTATAGGTGACTTCCAAGTCAGCCATATTGCTTGGGGGACATTGTGCTGGTTGCCATGTTCTATAGGTGACTTCCAAGTCAGCCATATTGCTTGGGGGACATTGTGCTGGTGGCCATGTTCTATAGGTGACTTCCAAGTCAGCCATATTGCTTGGGGGACATTGTGCTGGTTGCCATGTTGTATAGGTGACTTCCAAGTCAGCCATATTGCATGGGGGACATTGTGCTGGTGGCCATGTTCTATAGGTGACTTCCAAGTCAGCCATATTGCATGGGGGACATTGTGCTGGTTGCCATGTTGTATAGGTGACTTCCAAGTCAGCCATATTGCATGGGGGACATTGTGCTGGTTGTATTGTATAGGTGACTTGCAAGTCAGCCATATTGCATGGGGGACATTGTGCTGGTTGCCATGTCCTATAGGTGACTTCCAAGTCAGCCATATTGCATGGGGGAAATTGTGCTGGTTGTCTTGTATAGGTGACTTCCAAGTCAGCCATATTGCTTGGGGGACATTGTGCTGGTTGCCATGTTCTATAGGTGACTTCCAAGTCAGCCATATTGCATGGGGGACATTGTGCTGGTGGCCATGTTCTATAGGTGACTTCCAAGTCAGCCATATTGCATGGGGGACATTGTGCTGGTTGTCTTGTATAGGTGACTTCCAAGTCAGCCATATTGCATGGGGGACATTGTGCTGGTGGCCATGTTCTATAGGTGACTTCCAAGTCAGCCATATTGCTTGGGGGACATTGTGCTGGTTGTATTGTAAAGGTGACTTCCAATTCAGCCATATTGCATGGGGGACATTGTGCTGGTTGCCATGTTGTATAGGTGACTTCCAAGTGTGCCATATTGCTTGGGGGACATTGTGCTGGTTGCCATGTTCTGTAGGTGACTTCCAAGTCAGCCATATTGCTTGGGGGACATTGTGCTGGTGGCCATGTTCTATAGGTGACTTCCAAGTCAGCCATATTGCTTGGGGGACATTGTGCTGGTTGCCATGTTGTATAGGTGACTTCCAAGTCAGCCATATTGCATGGGGGACATTGTGCTGGTGGCCATGTTCTATAGGTGACTTCCAAGTCAGCCATATTGCATTTGGGACATTGTGCTGGTTGTCTTGTATAGGTGACTTCCAAGTCAGCCATATTGCTTGGGGGACATTGTGCTGGTTGCCATGTCCTATAGGTGACTTCCAAGTCAGCCATATTGCATGGGGGACATTGTGCTGGTGGCCATGTTCTATAGGTGACTTCCAAGTCAGCCATATTGCATGGGGGACATTGTGCTGGTTGTCTTGTATAGGTGACTTCCAAGTCAGCCATATTGCATGGGGGACATTGTGCTGGTGGCCATGTTCTATAGGTGACTTCCAAGTCAGCCATATTGCTTGGGGGACATTGTGCTGGTTGTATTGTAAAGGTGACTTCCAATTCAGCCATATTGCATGGGGGACATTGTGCTGGTTGCCATGTTGTATAGGTGACTTCCAAGTGTGCCATATTGCTTGGGGGACATTGTGCTGGTTGCCATGTTCTGTAGGTGACTTCCAAGTCAGCCATATTGCTTGGGGGACATTGTGCTGGTGGCCATGTTCTATAGGTGACTTCCAAGTCAGCCATATTGCTTGGGGGACATTGTGCTGGTTGCCATGTTGTATAGGTGACTTCCAAGTCAGCCATATTGCATGGGGGACATTGTGCTGGTGGCCATGTTCTATATGTGACTTCCAAGTCAGCCATATTGCATTTGGGACATTGTGCTGGTTGTCTTGTATAGGTGACTTCCAAGTCAGCCATATTGCTTGGGGGACATTGTGCTGGTTGCCATGTCCTATAGGTGACTTCCAAGTCAGCCATATTGCTTGGGGGACATTGTGCTGGTGGCCATGTTCTATAGGTGACTTCCAAGTCAGCCATATTGCTTGGGGGACATTGTGCTGGTTGCCATGTTATATAGGTGACTTCCAAGTCAGCCATATTGCATGGGGGACATTGTGCTGGTTGTCTTGTATAGGTGACTTCCAAGTCAGCCATATTGCATGGGGGACATTGTGCTGGTGGCCATGTTCTATAGGTGACTTCCAAGTCAGCCATATTGCTTGGGGGACATTGTGCTGGTTGTATTGTAAAGGTGACTTCCAATTCAGCCATATTGCATGGGGGACATTGTGCTGGTTGCCATGTTGTATAGGTGACTTCCAAGTGTGCCATATTGCTTGGGGGACATTGTGCTGGTTGCCATGTTCTGTAGGTGACTTCCAAGTCAGCCATATTGCTTGGGGGACATTGTGCTGGTGGCCATGTTTGATAGGTGACTTCCAAGTCAGCCATATTGCTTGGGGGACATTGTGCTGGTTGCCATGTTGTATAGGTGACTTCCAAGTCAGCCATATTGCATGGGGGACATTGTGCTGGTGGCCATGTTCTATAGGTGACTTCCAAGTCAGCCATATTGCATTTGGGACATTGTGCTGGTTGTCTTGTATAGGTGACTTCCAAGTCAGCCATATTGCTTGGGGGACATTGTGCTGGTTGCCATGTCCTATAGGTGACTTCCAAGTCAGCCATATTGCATGGGGGACATTGTGCTGGTTGTCTTGTATAGGTGACTTCCACGTCAGCCATATTGCATGGGGGACATTGTGCTGGTGGCCATGTTGTATAGGTGACTTCCAAGTCAGCCATATTGCATGGGGGATATTGTGCTGGTTGCCATGTTGTATAGGTGACTTCCAAGTCAGCCATATTGCATGGGGGACATTGTGCTGGTTGCCATGTTGTATAGGTGACTTCCAAGTCAGCCATATTGCATGGGGGACATTGTGCTGGTTGCCATGTTGTATAGGTGACTTCCAAGTCAGCCATATTGCATGGGGGACATTGTGCTGGTTGTATTGTATAGGTGACTTCCAAGTGAGCCATATTGCTTGGGGGACATTGTGCGGGTGGCCATGTTCTATAGGTGACTTCCAAGTCAGCCATATTGCATGGGGGACATTGTGCTGGTTGCCATGTCCTATAGGTGACTTCCAAGTCAGCCATATTGCATGGGGGACATTGTGCTGGTTGTCTTGTATAGGTGACTTCCAAGTCAGCCATATTGCTTGGGGGACATTGTGCTGGTTGCCATGTTCTATAGGTGACTTCCAAGTCAGCCATATTGCTTGGGGGACATTGTGCTGGTGGCCATGTTCTATAGGTGACTTCCAAGTCAGCCATATTGCTTGGGGGACATTGTGCTGGTTGCCATGTTGTATAGGTGACTTCCAAGTCAGCCATATTGCATGGGGGACATTGTGCTGGTGGCCATGTTCTATAGGTGACTTCCAAGTCAGCCATATTGCATGGGGGACATTGTGCTGGTTGCCATGTTGTATAGGTGACTTCCAAGTCAGCCATATTGCATGGGGGACATTGTGCTGGTTGTATTGTATAGGTGACTTGCAAGTCAGCCATATTGCATGGGGGACATTGTGCTGGTTGCCATGTCCTATAGGTGACTTCCAAGTCAGCCATATTGCATGGGGGAAATTGTGCTGGTTGTCTTGTATAGGTGACTTCCAAGTCAGCCATATTGCTTGGGGGACATTGTGCTGGTTGCCATGTTCTATAGGTGACTTCCAAGTCAGCCATATTGCATGGGGGACATTGTGCTGGTGGCCATGTTCTATAGGTGACTTCCAAGTCAGCCATATTGCATGGGGGACATTGTGCTGGTTGTCTTGTATAGGTGACTTCCAAGTCAGCCATATTGCATGGGGGACATTGTGCTGGTGGCCATGTTCTATAGGTGACTTCCAAGTCAGCCATATTGCTTGGGGGACATTGTGCTGGTTGTATTGTAAAGGTGACTTCCAATTCAGCCATATTGCATGGGGGACATTGTGCTGGTTGCCATGTTGTATAGGTGACTTCCAAGTGTGCCATATTGCTTGGGGGACATTGTGCTGGTTGCCATGTTCTGTAGGTGACTTCCAAGTCAGCCATATTGCTTGGGGGACATTGTGCTGGTGGCCATGTTCTATAGGTGACTTCCAAGTCAGCCATATTGCTTGGGGGACATTGTGCTGGTTGCCATGTTGTATAGGTGACTTCCAAGTCAGCCATATTGCATGGGGGACATTGTGCTGGTGGCCATGTTCTATAGGTGACTTCCAAGTCAGCCATATTGCATTTGGGACATTGTGCTGGTTGTCTTGTATAGGTGACTTCCAAGTCAGCCATATTGCTTGGGGGACATTGTGCTGGTTGCCATGTCCTATAGGTGACTTCCAAGTCAGCCATATTGCATGGGGGACATTGTGCTGGTGGCCATGTTCTATAGGTGACTTCCAAGTCAGCCATATTGCATGGGGGACATTGTGCTGGTTGTCTTGTATAGGTGACTTCCAAGTCAGCCATATTGCATGGGGGACATTGTGCTGGTGGCCATGTTCTATAGGTGACTTCCAAGTCAGCCATATTGCTTGGGGGACATTGTGCTGGTTGTATTGTAAAGGTGACTTCCAATTCAGCCATATTGCATGGGGGACATTGTGCTGGTTGCCATGTTGTATAGGTGACTTCCAAGTGTGCCATATTGCTTGGGGGACATTGTGCTGGTTGCCATGTTCTGTAGGTGACTTCCAAGTCAGCCATATTGCTTGGGGGACATTGTGCTGGTGGCCATGTTCTATAGGTGACTTCCAAGTCAGCCATATTGCTTGGGGGACATTGTGCTGGTTGCCATGTTGTATAGGTGACTTCCAAGTCAGCCATATTGCATGGGGGACATTGTGCTGGTGGCCATGTTCTATAGGTGACTTCCAAGTCAGCCATATTGCATTTGGGACATTGTGCTGGTTGTCTTGTATAGGTGACTTCCAAGTCAGCCATATTGCTTGGGGGACATTGTGCTGGTTGCCATGTCCTATAGGTGACTTCCAAGTCAGCCATATTGCATGGGGGACATTGTGCTGGTTGTCTTGTATAGGTGACTTCCACGTCAGCCATATTGCATGGGGGACATTGTGCTGGTGGCCATGTTGTATAGGTGACTTCCAAGTCAGCCATATTGCATGGGGGATATTGTGCTGGTTGCCATGTTGTATAGGTGACTTCCAAGTCAGCCATATTGCATGGGGGACATTGTGCTGGTTGCCATGTTGTATAGGTGACTTCCAAGTCAGCCATATTGCATGGGGGACATTGTGCTGGTTGCCATGTTGTATAGGTGACTTCCAAGTCAGCCATATTGCATGGGGGACATTGTGCTGGTTGTATTGTATAGGTGACTTCCAAGTGAGCCATATTGCTTGGGGGACATTGTGCGGGTGGCCATGTTCTATAGGTGACTTCCAAGTCAGCCATATTGCATGGGGGACATTGTGCTGGTTGCCATGTCCTATAGGTGACTTCCAAGTCAGCCATATTGCATGGGGGACATTGTGCTGGTTGTCTTGTATAGGTGACTTCCAAGTCAGCCATATTGCTTGGGGGACATTGTGCTGGTTGCCATGTTCTATAGGTGACTTCCAAGTCAGCCATATTGCTTGGGGGACATTGTGCTGGTGGCCATGTTCTATAGGTGACTTCCAAGTCAGCCATATTGCTTGGGGGACATTGTGCTGGTTGCCATGTTGTATAGGTGACTTCCAAGTCAGCCATATTGCATGGGGGACATTGTGCTGGTGGCCATGTTCTATAGGTGACTTCCAAGTCAGCCATATTGCATGGGGGACATTGTGCTGGTTGCCATGTTGTATAGGTGACTTCCAAGTCAGCCATATTGCATGGGGGACATTGTGCTGGTTGTATTGTATAGGTGACTTGCAAGTCAGCCATATTGCATGGGGGACATTGTGCTGGTTGCCATGTCCTATAGGTGACTTCCAAGTCAGCCATATTGCATGGGGGAAATTGTGCTGGTTGTCTTGTATAGGTGACTTCCAAGTCAGCCATATTGCTTGGCGGACATTGTGCTGGTTGCCATGTTCTATAGGTGACTTCCAAGTCAGCCATATTGCATGGGGGACATTGTGCTGGTGGCCATGTTCTATAGGTGACTTCCAAGTCAGCCATATTGCATGGGGGACATTGTGCTGGTTGTCTTGTATAGGTGACTTCCAAGTCAGCCATATTGCATGGGGGACATTGTGCTGGTGGCCATGTTCTATAGGTGACTTCCAAGTCAGCCATATTGCTTGGGGGACATTGTGCTGGTTGTATTGTAAAGGTGACTTCCAATTCAGCCATATTGCATGGGGGACATTGTGCTGGTTGCCATGTTGTATAGGTGACTTCCAAGTGTGCCATATTGCTTGGGGGACATTGTGCTGGTTGCCATGTTCTGTAGGTGACTTCCAAGTCAGCCATATTGCTTGGGGGACATTGTGCTGGTGGCCATGTTCTATAGGTGACTTCCAAGTCAGCCATATTGCTTGGGGGACATTGTGCTGGTTGCCATGTTGTATAGGTGACTTCCAAGTCAGCCATATTGCATGGGGGACATTGTGCTGGTGGCCATGTTCTATAGGTGACTTCCAAGTCAGCCATATTGCATTTGGGACATTGTGCTGGTTGTCTTGTATAGGTGACTTCCAAGTCAGCCATATTGCTTGGGGGACATTGTGCTGGTTGCCATGTCCTATAGGTGACTTCCAAGTCAGCCATATTGCATGGGGGACATTGTGCTGGTTGTCTTGTATAGGTGACTTCCACGTCAGCCATATTGCATGGGGGACATTGTGCTGGTGGCCATGTTGTATAGGTGACTTCCAAGTCAGCCATATTGCATGGGGGATATTGTGCTGGTTGCCATGTTGTATAGGTGACTTCCAAGTCAGCCATATTGCATGGGGGACATTGTGCTGGTTGCCATGTTGTATAGGTGACTTCCAAGTCAGCCATATTGCATGGGGGACATTGTGCTGGTTGCCATGTTGTATAGGTGACTTCCAAGTCAGCCATATTGCTTGGGGGACATTGTGCTGGTTGCCATGTTGTATAGGTGACTTCCAAGTCAGCCATATTGCCTGGGGGACATTGTGCTGGTTGTATTGTATAGGTGACTTCCAAGTCAGCCATATTGCATGGGGGACATTGTGCTGGTTGCCATGTTGTATAGGTGACTTCCAAGTCAGCCATATTGCATGGGGGACATTGTGCTGGTTGTCTTGTATAGGTGACTTCCAAGTCAGCCATATTGCATGGGGGACATTGTGCTGGTTGCCATGTTGTATAGGTGACTTCCAAGTCAGCCATATTGCATGGGGGACATTGTGCTGGTTGTATTGTATAGGTGACTTCCAAGTCAGCCATATTGCATGGGGGACATTGTGCTGGTTGCCATGTCCTATAGGTGACTTCCAAGTCAGCCATATTGCATGGGGGAAATTGTGCTGGTTGTCTTGTATAGGTGACTTCCAAGTCAGCCATATTGCTTGGGGGACATTGTGCTGGTTGCCATGTTCTATAGGTGACTTCCAAGTCAGCCATATTGCATGGGGGACATTGTGCTGGTGGCCATGTTCTATAGGTGACTTCCAAGTCAGCCATATTGCATGGGGGACATTGTGCTGGTTGTCTTGTATAGGTGACTTCCAAGTCAGCCATATTGCATGGGGGACATTGTGCTGGTGGCCATGTTCTATAGGTGACTTCCAAGTCAGCCATATTGCTTGGGGGACATTGTGCTGGTTGTATTGTATAGGTGACTTCCAATTCAGCCATATTGCATGGGGGACATTGTGCTGGTTGCCATGTTGTATAGGTGACTTCCAAGTCAGCCATATTGCATGGGGGACATTGTGCTGGTGGCCATGTTCTATAGGTGACTTCCAAGTCAGCCATATTGCATGGGGGACATTGTGCTGGTTGCCATGTTGTATAGGTGACTTCCAAGTCAGCCATATTGCATGGGGGACATTGTGCTGGTTGTATTGTATAGGTGACTTCCAAGTCAGCCATATTGCATAGGGGACATTGTGCTGGTTGCCATGTCCTATAGGTGACTTCCAAGTCAGCCATATTGCATGGGGGAAATTGTGCTGGTTGTCTTGTATAGGTGACTTCCAAGTCAGCCATATTGCTTGGGGGACATTGTGCTGGTTGCCATGTTCTATAGGTGACTTCCAAGTCAGCCATATTGCATGGGGGACATTGTGCTGGTGGCCATGTTCTATAGGTGACTTCCAAGTCAGCCATATTGCATGGGGGACATTGTGCTGGTTGTCTTGTATAGGTGACTTCCAAGTCAGCCATATTGCATGGGGGACATTGTGCTGGTGGCCATGTTCTATAGGTGCCTTCCAAGTCAGCCATATTGCTTGGGGGACATTGTGCTGGTTGTATTGTATAGGTGACTTCCAATTCAGCCATATTGCATGGGGGACATTGTGCTGGTTGCCATGTTGTATAGGTGACTTCCAAGTGTGCCATATTGCTTGGGGGACATTGTGCTGGTTGTGTTGTATAGGTGACTTCCAAGTCAGCCATATTGCATGGGGGACATTGTGCTGGTTGTCTTGTATAGGTGACTTCCAAGTCAGCCGTGTTGCATGGGGGACATTGTGCTGGTTGTCTTGTATAGGTGACTTCCAAGTCAGCCATATTGCTTGGGGGACATTGTGCTGGTTGCCATGTTCTGTAGGTGACTTCCAAGTCAGCCATATTGCATGGGGGACATTGTGCTGGTTGCCATGTTGTATAGGTGACTTCCAAGTCAGCCATATTGCATGGGGGACATTGTGCTGGTTGTCTTGTATAGGTGACTTCCAAGTCAGCCATATTGCATGGGGGACATTGTGCTGGTTGCCATGTTGTATAGGTGACTTCCAAGTCAGCCATATTGCATGGGGGACATTGTGCTGGTTGTATTGTATAGGTGACTTCCAAGTCAGCCATATTGCATGGGGGACATTGTGCTGGTTGCCATGTCCTATAGGTGACTTCCAAGTCAGCCATATTGCATGGGGGACATTGTGCTGGTTGTATTGTATAGGTGACTTCCAAGTCAGCCATATTGCATGGGGGACATTGTGCTGGTTGTCTTGTATAGGTGACTTCCAAGTCAGCCATATTGCATGGGGGACATTGTGCTGGTTGTATTGTATAGGTGACTTCCAAGTCAGCCATATTGCATGGGGGACATTGTGCTGGTTGTCTTGTATAGGTGACTTCCAAGTCAGCCATATTGCATGGGGGACATTGTGCTGGTGGCCATGTTCTATAGGTGACTTCCAAGTCAGCCATATTGCTTGGGGGACATTGTGCTGGTTGTATTGTATAGGTGACTTCCAATTCAGCCATATTGCATGGGGGACATTGTGCTGGTTGCCATGTTGTATAGGTGACTTCCAAGTCAGCCATATTGCATGGGGGACATTGTGCTGGTGGCCATGTTCTATAGGTGACTTCCAAGTCAGCCATATTGCATGGGGGACATTGTGCTGGTTGCCATGTTGTATAGGTGACTTCCAAGTCAGCCATATTGCATGGGGGACATTGTGCTGGTTGTATTGTATAGGTGACTTCCAAGTCAGCCATATTGCATAGGGGACATTGTGCTGGTTGCCATGTCCTATAGGTGACTTCCAAGTCAGCCATATTGCATGGGGGAAATTGTGCTGGTTGTCTTGTATAGGTGACTTCCAAGTCAGCCATATTGCTTGGGGGACATTGTGCTGGTTGCCATGTTCTATAGGTGACTTCCAAGTCAGCCATATTGCATGGGGGACATTGTGCTGGTGGCCATGTTCTATAGGTGACTTCCAAGTCAGCCATATTGCATGGGGGACATTGTGCTGGTTGTCTTGTATAGGTGACTTCCAAGTCAGCCATATTGCATGGGGGACATTGTGCTGGTGGCCATGTTCTATAGGTGCCTTCCAAGTCAGCCATATTGCTTGGGGGACATTGTGCTGGTTGTATTGTATAGGTGACTTCCAATTCAGCCATATTGCATGGGGGACATTGTGCTGGTTGCCATGTTGTATAGGTGACTTCCAAGTGTGCCATATTGCTTGGGGGACATTGTGCTGGTTGTGTTGTATAGGTGACTTCCAAGTCAGCCATATTGCATGGGGGACATTGTGCTGGTTGTCTTGTATAGGTGACTTCCAAGTCAGCCGTGTTGCATGGGGGACATTGTGCTGGTTGTCTTGTATAGGTGACTTCCAAGTCAGCCATATTGCTTGGGGGACATTGTGCTGGTTGCCATGTTCTGTAGGTGACTTCCAAGTCAGCCATATTGCTTGGGGGACATTGTGCTGGTGGCCATGTTCTATAGGTGACTTCCAAGTCAGCCATATTGCTTGGGGGACATTGTGCTGGTTGCCATGTTGTATAGGTGACTTCCAAGTCAGCCATATTGCATGGGGGACATTGTGCTGGTGGCCATGTTCTATAGGTGACTTTCAAGTCAGCCATATTGCATTTGGGACATTGTGCTGGTTGTCTTGTATAGGTGACTTCCAAGTCAGCCATATTGCTTGGGGGACATTGTGCTGGTTGCCATGTCCTATAGGTGACTTCCAAGTCAGCCATATTGCATGGGGGACATTGTGCTGGTTGTCTTGTATAGGTGACTTCCACGTCAGCCATATTGCATGGGGGACATTGTGCTGGTGGCCATGTTGTATAGGTGACTTCCAAGTCAGCCATATTGCATGGGGGATATTGTGCTGGTTGCCATGTTCTATAGGTGACTTCCAAGTCAGCCATATTGCTTGGGGGACATTGTGCTGGTTGCCATGTCCTATAGGTGACTTCCAAGTCAGCCATATTGCATGGGGGACATTGTGCTGGTTGTCTTGTATAGGTGACTTCCACGTCAGCCATATTGCATGGGGGACATTGTGCTGGTGGCCATGTTGTATAGGTGACTTCCAAGTCAGCCATATTGCATGGGGGATATTGTGCTGGTTGCCATGTTGTATAGGTGACTTCCAAGTCAGCCATATTGCATGGGGGACATTGTGCTGGTTGCCATGTTGTATAGGTGACTTCCAAGTCAGCCATATTGCATGGGGGACATTGTGCTGGTTGCCATGTTGTATAGGTGACTTCCAAGTCAGCCATATTGCTTGGGGGACATTGTGCTGGTTGCCATGTTGTATAGGTGACTTCCAAGTCAGCCATATTGCCTGGGGGACATTGTGCTGGTTGTATTGTAAAGGTGACTTCCAAGTCAGCCATATTGCATGGGGGACATTGTGCTGGTTGCCATGTTGTATAGGTGACTTCCAAGTCAGCCATATTGCATGGGGGACATTGTGCTTTTTGCCATGTTGTATAGGTGACTTCCAAGTGAGCCATATTGCTTGGGGGACATTGTGCTGGTTGTGTTGTATAGGTGACTTCCAAGTCAGCCATATTGCATGGGGGACATTGTGCTGGTTGTCTTGTATAGGTGACTTTCAAGTCAGCCGTGTTGCATGGGGGACATTGTGCTGGTGGCCATGTACTATAGGTGACTTTCAAGTCAGCCATATTGCATGGGGGACATTGTGCTGGTTGCCATGTTGTATAGGTGACTTCCAAGTGAGCCATATTGCATGGGGGACATTGTGCTTGTGGCCATGTTCTATAGGTGACTTCCAAGTCAGCCATATTGCTTGGGGGACATTGTGCTGGTTGCCATGTTGTATAGGTGACTTCCAAGTCAGCCATATTGCATGGGGGACATTGTGCTTGTGGCCATGTTCTATAGGTGACTTCCAAGTCAGCCATATTGCATGGGGACATTGTGCTGGTTGTCTTGTATAGGTGACTTCCAAGTCAGCCATATTGCATGGGGGACATTGTGCCTGTTGCCATGTTGTATAGGTGACTTCCAAGTCAGCCATATTGCATGGGGGACATTGTGCTGGTTGCCATGTTGTATAGGTGACTTCCAAGTCAGCCATATTGCATGGGGGACATTGTGCTGGTTGTGTTGTATAGGTGACTTCCAAGTCAGCCATATTGCTTGGGGGACATTGTGCTGGTGGCCATGTTGTATAGGTGACTTCCAAGTCAGCCATATTGCATGGGGGACATTGTGCTGGTTGCCATGTTGTATAGGTGACTTCCAAGTGAGCCATATTGCTTGGGGGACATTGTGCTGGTTGCCATGTTGTATAGGTGACTTCCAAGTCAGCCATATTGCATGGGGGACATTGTGCTGGTGGCCATGTTCTATAGGTGACTTCCAAGTCAGCCATATTGCATGGGGACATTGTGCTGGTTGTCTTGTATAGGTGACTTCCAAGTCAGCCATATTGCATGGGGGACATTGTGCTGGTTGCCATGTTGTATAGGTGACTTCCAAGTCAGCCATATTGCATGGGGGACATTGTGCTGGTTGCCATGTTGTATAGGTGACTTCCAAGTCAGCCATATTGCATGGGGGACATTGTGCTGGTTGTGTTGTATAGGTGACTTCCAAGTCAGCCATATTGCTTGGGGGACATTGTGCTGGTGGCCATGTTGTATAGGTGACTTCCAAGTCAGCCATATTGCTTGGGGGACATTGTGCTGGTTGCCATGTTCTATAGGTGACTTCCAAGTCAGCCATATTGCATGGGGGACATTGTGCTGGTTGTGTTGTATAGGTGACTTCCAAGTCAGCCATATTGCATGGGGGACATTGTGCTGGTTGTGTTGTATAGGTGACTTCCAAGTCAGCCATATTGCATGGGGGACATTGTGCTGGTTGTATTGCATAGGTGACTTCCAAGTCAGCCATATTGCATGGGGGACATTGTGCTGGTTGCCATGTTGTATAGGTGACTTCCAAGTCAGCCATATTGCATGGGGGACATTGTGCTGGTTGCCATGTTGTATAGGTGACTTCCAAGTCAGCCATATTGCATGGGGGACATTGTGCTGGTGGCCATGTTCTATAGGTGACTTCCAAGTCAGCCATATTGCATGGGGGACATTGTGCTGGTTGCCATGTTGTATAGGTGACTTCCAAGTCAGCCATATTGCTTGGGGGACATTGTGCTGGTTGCCATGTTGTATAGGTGACTTCCAAGTCAGCCATATTGCCTGGGGGACATTGTGCTGGTTGTATTGTATAGGTGACTTCCAAGTCAGCCATATTGCATGGGGGACATTGTGCTGGTTGCCATGTTGTATAGGTGACTTCCAAGTCAGCCATATTGCATGGGGGACATTGTGCTGGTTGCCATGTTGTATAGGTGACTTCCAAGTGAGCCATATTGCTTGGGGGACATTGTGCTGGTTGTGTTGTATAGGTGACTTCCAAGTCAGCCATATTGCATGGGGGACATTGTGCTGGTTGTCTTGTATAGGTGACTTTCAAGTCAGCCGTGTTGCATGGGGGACATTGTGCTGGTGGCCATGTACTATAGGTGACTTCCAAGTCAGCCATATTGCATGGGGGACATTGTGCTGGTTGCCATGTTGTATAGGTGACTTCCAAGTGAGCCATATTGCTTGGGGGACATTGTGCTGGTTGCCATGTTGTATAGGTGATTTCCAAGTCAGCCATATTGCATGGGGACATTGTGCTGGTTGTCTTGTATAGGTGACTTCCAAGTCAGCCATATTGCTTGGGGGACATTGTGCTGGTGGCCATGTTGTATAGGTGACTTCCAAGTCAGCCATATTGCTTGGGGGACATTGTGCTGGTTGCCATGTTCTATAGGTGACTTCCAAGTCAGCCATATTGCATGGGGGACATTGTGCTGGTTGTGTTGTATAGGTGACTTCCAAGTCAGCCATATTGCATGGGGGACATTGTGCTGGTTGTGTTGTATAGGTGACTTCCAAGTCAGCCATATTGCATGGGGGACATTGTGCTGGTTGTATTGCATAGGTGACTTCCAAGTCAGCCATATTGCATGGGGGACATTGTGCTGGTTGCCATGTTGTATAGGTGACTTCCAAGTCAGCCATATTGCATGGGGGACATTGTGCTGGTTGCCATGTTGTATAGGTGACTTCCAAGTCAGCCATATTGCATGGGGGACATTGTGCTGGTGGCCATGTTCTATAGGTGACTTCCAAGTCAGCCATATTGCATGGGGGACATTGTGCTGGTTGCCATGTTGTATAGGTGACTTCCAAGTCAGCCATATTGCTTGGGGGACATTTTGCTGGTTGCCATGTTGTATAGGTGACTTCCAAGTCAGCCATATTGCCTGGGGGACATTGTGCTGGTTGTATTGTATAGGTGACTTCCAAGTCAGCCATATTGCATGGGGGACATTGTGCTGGTTGCCATGTTGTATAGGTGACTTCCAAGTCAGCCATATTGCATGGGGGACATTGTGCTGGTTGCCATTTTGTATAGGTGACTTCCAAGTGAGCCATATTGCTTGGGGGACATTGTGCTGGTTGTGTTGTATAAGTGACTTCCAAGTCAGCCATATTGCATGGGGGACATTGTGCTGGTTGTCTTGTATAGGTGACTTTCAAGTCAGCCGTGTTGCATGGGGGACATTGTGCTGGTGGCCATGTACTATAGGTGACTTCCAAGTCAGCCATATTGCATGGGGGACATTGTGCTGGTTGCCATGTTGTATAGGTGACTTCCAAGTGAGCCATATTGCTTGGGGGACATTGTGCTGGTTGGCATGTTGTATAGGTGACTTCCAAGTCAGCCATATTGCATGGGGACATTGTGCTGGTTGTCTTGTATAGGTGACTTCCAAGTCAGCCATATTGCTTGGGGGACATTGTGCTGGTGGCCATGTTGTATAGGTGACTTCCAAGTCAGCCATATTGCTTGGGGGACATTGTGCTGGTTGCCATGTTCTATAGGTGACTTCCAAGTCAGCCATATTGCATGGGGGACATTGTGCTGGTTGTGTTGTATAGGTGACTTCCAAGTCAGCCATATTGCATGGGGGACATTGTGCTGGTTGTGTTGTATAGGTGACTTCCAAGTCAGCCATATTGCATGGGGGACATTGTGCTGGTTGTATTGCATAGGTGACTTCCAAGTCAGCCATATTGCATGGGGGACATTGTGCTGGTTGCCATGTTGTATAGGTGACTTCCAAGTCAGCCATATTGCATGGGGGACATTGTGCTGGTTGCCATGTTGTATAGGTGACTTCCAAGTCAGCCATATTGCATGGGGGACATTGTGCTGGTGGCCATGTTCTATAGGTGACTTCCAAGTCAGCCATATTGCATGGGGGACATTGTGCTGGTTGCCATGTTGCATAGGTGACTTCCAAGTCAGCCATATTGCTTGGGGGACATTGTGCTGGTTGCCATGTTGTATAGGTGACTTCCAAGTCAGCCATATTGCCTGGGGGACATTGTGCTGGTTGTATTGTATAGGTGACTTCCAAGTCAGCCATATTGCATGGGGGACATTGTGTTGGTTGCCATGTTGTATAGGTGACTTCCAAGTCAGTCATATTGCATGGGGGACATTGTGCTGGTTGCCATGTTGTATAGGTGACTTCCAAGTGAGCCATATTGCTTGGGGGACATTGTGCTGGTTGTGTTGTATAGGTGACTTCCAAGACAGCCATATTGCATGGGGGACATTGTGCTGGTTGTCTTGTATAGGTGACTTTCAAGTCAGCCGTGTTGCATGGGGGACATTGTGCTGGTGGCCATGTACTATAGGTGACTTCCAAGTCAGCCATATTGCATGGGGGACATTGTGCTGGTTGCCATGTTGTATAGGTGACTTCCAAGTGAGCCATATTGCTTGGGGGACATTGTGCTGGTTGCCATGTTGTATAGGTGACTTCCAAGTCAGCCATATTGCATGGGGACATTGTGCTGGTTGTCTTGTATAGGTGACTTCCAAGTCAGCCATATTGCTTGGGGGACATTGTGCTGGTGGCCATGTTGTATAGGTGACTTCCAAGTCAGCCATATTGCTTGGGGGACATTGTGCTGGTTGCCATGTTCTATAGGTGACTTCCAAGTCAGCCATATTGCATGGGGGACATTGTGCTGGTTGTGTTGTATAGGTGAGTTCCAAGTCAGCCATATTGCATGGGGGACATTGTGCTGGTTGTGTTGTATAGGTGACTTCCAAGTCAGCCATATTGCATGGGGGACATTGTGCTGGTTGCCATGTTGTATAGGTGACTTCCAAGTGAGCCATATTGCTTGGGGGACATTGTGCTGGTTTGCCATGTTGTATAGGTGACTTCCAAGTCAGCCATATTGCATGGGGGACATTGTGCTGGTGGCCATGTTCTATAGGTGACTTCCAAGTCAGCCATATTGCATGGGGACATTGTGCTGGTTGTCTTGTATAGGTGACTTCCAAGTCAGCCATATTGCATGGGGGACATTGTGCTGGTTGCCATGTTGTATAGGTGACTTCCAAGTGAGCCATATTGCTTGGGGGACATTGTGCTGGTTGCCATGTTGTATAGGTGACTTCCAAGTCAGCCATATTGCATGGGGGACATTGTGCTGGTGGCCATGTTCTATAGGTGACTTCCAAGTCAGCCATATTGCATGGGGACATTGTGCTGGTTGTCTTGTATAGGTGACTTCCAAGTCAGCCATATTGCATGGGGGACATTGTGCTGGTTGCCATGTTGTATAGGTGACTTCCAAGTCAGCCATATTGCATGGGGGACATTGTGCTGGTTGCCATGTTGTATAGGTGACTTCCAAGTCAGCCATATTGCATGGGGGACATTGTGCTGGTTGTGTTGTATAGGTGACTTCCAAGTCAGCCATATTGCTTGGGGGACATTGTGCTGGTGGCCATGTTGTATAGGTGACTTCCAAGTCAGCCATATTGCTTGGGGGACATTGTGCTGGTTGCCATGTTCTATAGGTGACTTCCAAGTCAGCCATATTGCATGGGGGACATTGTGCTTGGTTGTGTTGTATAGGTGAGTTCCAAGTCAGCCATATTGCATGGGGGACATTGTGCTGGTTGTGTTGTATAGGTGACTTCCAAGTCAGCCATATTGCATGGGGGACATTGTGCTGGTTGCCATGTTGTATAGGTGACTTCCAAGTGAGCCATATTGCTTGGGGGACATTGTGCTGGTTGCCATGTTGTATAGGTGACTTCCAAGTCAGCCATATTGCATGGGGGACATTGTGCTGGTGGCCATGTTCTATAGGTGACTTCCAAGTCAGCCATATTGCATGGGGACATTGTGCTGGTTGTCTTGTATAGGTGACTTCCAAGTCAGCCATATTGCATGGGGGACATTGTGCTGGTTGCCATGTTGTATAGGTGACTTCCAAGTCAGCCATATTGCATGGGGGACATTGTGCTGGTTGTGTTGTATAGGTGTCTTCCAAGTCAGCCATATTGCTTGGGGGACATTGTGCTGGTGGCCATGTCGTATAGGTGACTTCCAAGTCAGCCATATTGCTTGGGGGACATTGTGCTGGTTGCCATGTTCTATAGGTGACTTCCAAGTCAGCCATATTGCATGGGGGACATTGTGCTGGTTGTGTTGTATAGGTGACTTCCAAGTCAGCCATATTGCTTGAGGGACATTGTGCTGGTGGCCATGTTGTATAGGTGACTTCCAAGTCAGCCATATTGCTTGGGGGACATTGTGCTGGTTGCCATGTTCTATAGGTGACTTCCAAGTCAGCCATATTGCATGGGGGACATTGTGCTGGTTGTGTTGTATAGGTGACTTCCAAGTCAGCCATATTGCATGGGGGACATTGTGCTGGTTGTGTTGTATAGGTGACTTCCAAGTCAGCCATATTGCATGGGGGACATTGTGCTGGTTGTATTGCATAGGTGACTTCCAAGTCAGCCATATTGCATGGGGGACATTGTGCTGGTTGCCATGTTGTATAGGTGACTTCCAAGTCAGCCATATTGCATGGGGGACATTGTGCTGGTTGTGTTGTATAGGTGACTTCCAAATCAGCCATATTGCATGGGGAACATTGTGCTGGTTGTATTGTATAGGTAACTTCCAAGTCAGCCATATTGCATGGGGGACATTGTGCTGGTTGTCTTGTATAGGTGACTTCCAAGTCAGCCATATTGCTTGGGGGACATTGTGCTGGTTGTATTGTATAGGTGACTTCCAAGTCAGCCATATTGCATGGGGGACATTGTGCTGGTTGCCATGTTGTATAGGTGACTTCCAAGTCAGCCATATTGCATGGGGGACATTGTGCTGGTGGCCATGTTCTATAGGTGACTTCCAAGTCAGCCATATTGCATGGGGGACATTGTGCTGGTTGCCATGTTGTATAGGTGACTTCCAAGTCAGCCATATTGCTTGGGGGACATTGTGCTGGTTGCCATGTTGTATAGGTGACTTCCAAGTCAGCCATATTGCCTGGGGGACATTGTGCTGGTTGTATTGTATAGGTGACTTCCAAGTCAGCCATATTGCATGGGGGACATTGTGCTGGTTGCCATGTTGTATAGGTGACTTCCAAGTCAGCCATATTGCATGGGGGACATTGTGCTGGTTGCCATGTTGTATAGGTGACTTCCAAGTGAGCCATATTGCTTGGGGGACATTGTGCTGGTTGTGTTGTATAGGTGACTTCCAAGTCAGCCATATTGCATGGGGGACATTGTGCTGGTTGTCTTGTATAGGTGACTTTCAAGTCAGCCGTGTTGCATGGGGGACATTGTGCTGGTGGCCATGTACTATAGGTGACTTCCAAGTCAGCCATATTGCATGGGGGACATTGTGCTGGTTGCGATGTTGTATAGGTGACTTCCAAGTGAGCCATATTGCTTGGGGGACATAGTGCTGGTTGCCATGTTGTATAGGTGACTTCCAAGTCAGCCATATTGCATGGGGGACATTGTGCTGGTGGCCATGTTCTATAGGTGACTTCCAAGTCAGCCATATTGCATGGGGACATTGTGCTGGTTGTCTTGTATAGGTGACTTCCAAGTCAGCCATATTGCATGGGGGACATTGTGCTGGTTGCCATGTTGTATAGGTGACTTCCAAGTCAGCCATATTGCATGGGGGACATTGTGCTGGTTGTGTTGTATAGGTGACTTCCAAGTCAGCCATATTGCATGGGGGACATTGTGCTGGTTGCCATGTTGTATAGGTGACTTCCAAGTGAGCCATATTGCTTGGGGGACATTGTGCTGGTTGCCATGTTCTATAGGTGACTTCCAAGTCAGCCATATTGCATGGGGGACATTGTGCTGGTGGCCATGTTCTATAGGTGACTTCCAAGTCAGCCATATTGCATGGGGACATTGTGCTGGTTGTCTTGTATAGGTGACTTCCAAGTCAGCCATATTGCATGGGGGACATTGTGCTGGTTGCCATGTTGTATAGGTGACTTCCAAGTCAGCCATATTGCATGGGGGACATTGTGCTGGTTGCCATGTTGTATAGGTGACTTCCAAGTCAGCCATATTGCATGGGGACATTGTGCTGGTTGTCTTGTATAGGTGACTTTCAAGTCAGCCGTGTTGCATGGGGGACATTGTGCTGGTGGCCATGTACTATAGGTGACTTCCAAGTCAGCCATATTGCATGGGGGACATTGTGCTGGTTGCCATGTTGTATAGGTGACTTCCAAGTGAGCCATATTGCTTGGGGGACATTGTGCTGGTTGCCATGTTGTATAGGTGACTTCCAAGTCAGCCATATTGCATGGGGACATTGTGCTGGTTGTCTTGTATAGGTGACTTCCAAGTCAGCCATATTGCTTGGGGGACATTGTGCTGGTGGCCATGTTGTATAGGTGACTTCCAAGTCAGCCATATTGCTTGGGGGACATTGTGCTGGTTGCCATGTTCTATAGGTGACTTCCAAGTCAGCCATATTGCATGGGGGACATTGTGCTGGTTGTGTTGTATAGGTGACTTCCAAGTCAGCCATATTGCATGGGGGACATTGTGCTGGTTGTGTTGTATAGGTGACTTCCAAGTCAGCCATATTGCATGGGGGACATTGTGCTGGTTGTATTGCATAGGTGACTTCCAAGTCAGCCATATTGCATGGGGGACATTGTGCTGGTTGCCATGTTGTATAGGTGACTTCCAAGTCAGCCATATTGCATGGGGGACATTGTGCTGGTTGCCATGTTGTATAGGTGACTTCCAAGTCAGCCATATTGCATGGGGGACATTGTGCTGGTGGCCATGTTCTATAGGTGACTTCCAAGTCAGCCATATTGCATGGGGGACATTGTGCTGGTTGCCATGTTGCATAGGTGACTTCCAAGTCAGCCATATTGCTTGGGGGACATTGTGCTGGTTGCCATGTTGTATAGGTGACTTCCAAGTCAGCCATATTGCCTGGGGGACATTGTGCTGGTTGTATTGTATAGGTGACTTCCAAGTCAGCCATATTGCATGGGGGACATTGTGCTGGTTGCCATGTTGTATAGGTGACTTCCAAGTCAGCCATATTGCATGGGGGACATTGTGCTGGTTGCCATGTTGTATAGGTGACTTCCAAGTGAGCCATATTGCTTGGGGGACATTGTGCTGGTTGTGTTGTATAGGTGACTTCCAAGTCAGCCATATTGCATGGGGGACATTGTGCTGGTTGTCTTGTATAGGTGACTTTCAAGTCAGCCGTGTTGCATGGGGGACATTGTGCTGGTGGCCATGTACTATAGGTGACTTCCAAGTCAGCCATATTGCATGGGGGACATTGTGCTGGTTGCCATGTTGTATAGGTGACTTCCAAGTGAGCCATATTGCTTGGGGGACATTGTGCTGGTTGCCATGTTGTATAGGTGACTTCCAAGTCAGCCATATTGCATGGGGACATTGTGCTGGTTGTCTTGTATAGGTGACTTCCAAGTCAGCCATATTGCTTGGGGGACATTGTGCTGGTGGCCATGTTGTATAGGTGACTTCCAAGTCAGCCATATTGCTTGGGGGACATTGTGCTGGTTGCCATGTTCTATAGGTGACTTCCAAGTCAGCCATATTGCATGGGGGACATTGTGCTGGTTGTGTTGTATAGGTGAGTTCCAAGTCAGCCATATTGCATGGGGGACATTGTGCTGGTTGTATTGCATAGGTGACTTCCAAGTCAGCCATATTGCATGGGGGACATTGTGCTGGTTGCCATGTTGTATAGGTGACTTCCAAGTCAGCCATATTGCATGGGGGACATTGTGCTGGTTGCCATGTTGTATAGGTGACTTCCAAGTCAGCCATATTGCATGGGGGACATTGTGCTGGTGGCCATGTTCTATAGGTGACTTCCAAGTCAGCCATATTGCATGGGGGACATTGTGCTGGTTGCCATGTTGCATAGGTGACTTCCAAGTCAGCCATATTGCTTGGGGGACATTGTGCTGGTTGCCATGTTGTATAGGTGACTTCCAAGTCAGCCATATTGCCTGGGGGACATTGTGCTGGTTGCCATGTTGTATAGGTGACTTCCAAGTCAGCCATATTGCATGGGGGACATTGTGCTGGTTGCCATGTTGTATAGGTGACTTCCAAGTCAGCCATATTGCATGGGGGACATTGTGCTGGTTGCCATGTATAGGTGACTTCCAAGTGAGCCATATTGCTTGGGGGACATTGTGCTGGTTGTGTTGTATAGGTGACTTCCAAGTCAGCCATATTGCATGGGGGACATTGTGCTGGTTGTCTTGTATAGGTGACTTTCAAGTCAGCCGTGTTGCATGGGGGACATTGTGCTGGTGGCCATGTACTATAGGTGACTTCCAAGTCAGCCATATTGCATGGGGGACATTGTGCTGGTTGCCATGTTGTATAGGTGACTTCCAAGTGAGCCATATTGCTTGGGGGACATTGTGCTGGTTGCCATGTTGTATAGGTGACTTCCAAGTCAGCCATATTGCATGGGGACATTGTGCTGGTTGTCTTGTATAGGTGACTTCCAAGTCAGCCATATTGCTTGGGGGACATTGTGCTGGTGGCCATGTTGTATAGGTGACTTCCAAGTCAGCCATATTGCTTGGGGGACATTGTGCTGGTTGCCATGTTCTATAGGTGACTTCCAAGTCAGCCATATTGCATGGGGGACATTGTGCTGGTTGTGTTGTATAGGTGAGTTCCAAGTCAGCCATATTGCATGGGGGACATTGTGCTGGTTGTGTTGTATAGGTGACTTCCAAGTCAGCCATATTGCATGGGGGACATTGTGCTGGTTGCCATGTTGTATAGGTGACTTCCAAGTGAGCCATATTGCTTGGGGGACATTGTGCTGGTTTGCCATGTTGTATAGGTGACTTCCAAGTCAGCCATATTGCATGGGGGACATTGTGCTGGTGGCCATGTTCTATAGGTGACTTCCAAGTCAGCCATATTGCATGGGGACATTGTGCTGGTTGTCTTGTATAGGTGACTTCCAAGTCAGCCATATTGCATGGGGGACATTGTGCTGGTTGCCATGTTGTATAGGTGACTTCCAAGTGAGCCATATTGCTTGGGGGACATTGTGCTGGTTGCCATGTTGTATAGGTGACTTCCAAGTCAGCCATATTGCATGGGGGACATTGTGCTGGTGGCCATGTTCTATAGGTGACTTCCAAGTCAGCCATATTGCATGGGGACATTGTGCTGGTTGTCTTGTATAGGTGACTTCCAAGTCAGCCATATTGCATGGGGGACATTGTGCTGGTTGCCATGTTGTATAGGTGACTTCCAAGTCAGCCATATTGCATGGGGGACATTGTGCTGGTTGCCATGTTGTATAGGTGACTTCCAAGTCAGCCATATTGCATGGGGGACATTGTGCTGGTTGTGTTGTATAGGTGACTTCCAAGTCAGCCATATTGCTTGGGGGACATTGTGCTGGTGGCCATGTTGTATAGGTGACTTCCAAGTCAGCCATATTGCTTGGGGGACATTGTGCTGGTTGCCATGTTCTATAGGTGACTTCCAAGTCAGCCATATTGCATGGGGGACATTGTGCTGGTTGTGTTGTATAGGTGAGTTCCAAGTCAGCCATATTGCATGGGGGACATTGTGCTGGTTGTGTTGTATAGGTGACTTCCAAGTCAGCCATATTGCATGGGGGACATTGTGCTGGTTGCCATGTTGTATAGGTGACTTCCAAGTGAGCCATATTGCTTGGGGGACATTGTGCTGGTTGCCATGTTGTATAGGTGACTTCCAAGTCAGCCATATTGCATGGGGGACACTGTGCTGGTGGCCATGTTCTATAGGTGACTTCCAAGTCAGCCATATTGCATGGGGACTTTGTGCTGGTTGTCTTGTATAGGTGACTTCCAAGTCAGCCATATTGCATGGGGGACATTGTGCTGGTTGCCATGTTGTATAGGTGACTTCCAAGTCAGCCATATTGCATGGGGGACATTGTGCTGGTTGTGTTGTATAGGTGTCTTCCAAGTCAGCCATATTGCTTGGGGGACATTGTGCTGGTGGCCATGTTGTATAGGTGACTTCCAAGTCAGCCAGATTGCTTGGGGGACATTGTGCTGGTTGCCATGTTCTATAGGTGACTTCCAAGTCAGCCATATTGCATGGGGGACATTGTGCTGGTTGTGTTGTATAGGTGACTTCCAAGTCAGCCATATTGCTTGAGGGACATTGTGCTGGTGGCCATGTTGTATAGGTGACTTCCAAGTCAGCCATATTGCTTGGGGGACATTGTGCTGGTTGCCATGTTCTATAGGTGACTTCCAAGTCAGCCATATTGCATGGGGGACATTGTGCTGGTTGTGTTGTATAGGTGACTTCTAAGTCAGCCATATTGCATGGGGGACATTGTGCTGGTTGTGTTGTATAGGTGACTTCCAAGTCAGCCATATTGCATGGGGGACATTGTGCTGGTTGTATTGCATAGGTGACTTCCAAGTCAGCCATATTGCATGGGGGACATTGTGCTGGTTGCCATGTTGTATAGGTGACTTCCAAGTCAGCCATATTGCATGGGGGACATTGTGCTGGTTGTGTTGTATAGGTGACTTCCAAATCAGCCATATTGCATGGGGAACATTGTGCTGGTTGTATTGTATAGGTGACTTCCAAGTCAGCCTTATTGCATGGGGGACATTGTGCTGGTTGTCTTGTATAGGTGACTTCCAAGTCAGCCATATTGCTTGGGGGACATTGTGCTGGTTGTATTGTATAGGTGACTTCCAAGTCAGCCATATTGCATGGGGGACATTGTGCTGGTTGCCATGTTGTATAGGTGACTTCCAAGTCAGCCATATTGCATGGGGGACATTGTGCTGGTGGCCATGTTCTATAGGTGACTTCCAAGTCAGCCATATTGCATGGGGGACATTGTGCTGGTTGCCATGTTGTATAGGTGACTTCCAAGTCAGCCATATTGCTTGGGGGACATTGTGCTGGTTGCCATGTTGTATAGGTGACTTCCAAGTCAGCCATATTGCCTGGGGGACATTGTGCTGGTTGTATTGTATAGGTGACTTCCAAGTCAGCCATATTGCATGGGGGACATTGTGCTGGTTGCCATGTTGTATAGGTGACTTCCAAGTCAGCCATATTGCATGGGGGACATTGTGCTGGTTGCCATGTTGTATAGGTGACTTCCAAGTGAGCCATATTGCTTGGGGGACATTGTGCTGGTTGTGTTGTATAGGTGACTTCCAGTCAGCCATATTGCATGGGGGACATTGTGCTGGTTGTCTTGTATAGGTGACTTTCAAGTCAGCCGTGTTGCATGGGGGACATTGTGCTGGTGGCCATGTACTATAGGTGACTTCCAAGTCAGCCATATTGCATGGGGGACATTGTGCTGGTTGCCATGTTGTATAGGTGACTTCCAAGTGAGCCAAATTGCTTGGGGGACATTGTGCTGGTTGCCATGTTGTATAGGTGACTTCCAAGTCAGCCATATTGCATGGGGGACATTGTGCTGGTGGCCATGTTCTATAGGTGACTTCCAAGTCAGCCATATTGCATGGGGACATTGTGCTGGTTGTCTTGTATAGGTGACTTCCAAGTCAGCCATATTGCATGGGGGACATTGTGCTGGTTGCCATGTTGTATAGGTGACTTCCAAGTCAGCCATATTGCATGGGGGACATTGTGCTGTTTGCCATGTTGTATAGGTGACTTCCAAGTCAGCCATATTGCATGGGGGACATTGTGCTGGTTGTGTTGTATAGGTGACTTCCAAGTCAGCCATATTGCTTGGGGGACATTGTGCTGGTGGCCATGTTGTATAGGTGACTTCCAAGTCAGCCATATTGCTTGGGGGACATTGTGCTGGTTGCCATGTTCTATAGGTGACTTCCAAGTCAGCCATATTGCATGGGGGACATTGTGCTGGTTGTGTTGTATAGGTGAGTTCCAAGTCAGCCATATTGCATGGGGGACATTGTGCTGGTTGTGTTGTATAGGTGACTTCCAAGTCAGCCATATTGCATGGGTGGACATTGTGCTGGTTGCCATGTTGTATAGGTGACTTCCAAGTGAGCCATATTGCTTGGGGGACATTGTGCTGGTTGCCATGTTGTATAGGTGACTTCCAAGTCAGCCATATTGCATGGGGGACATTGTGCTGGTGGCCATGTTCTATAGGTGACTTCCAAGTCAGCCATATTGCATGGGGACATTGTGCTGGTTGTCTTGTATAGGTGACTTCCAAGTCAGCCATATTGCATGGGGGACATTGTGCTGGTTGCCATGTTGTATAGGTGACTTCCAAGTCAGCCATATTGCATGGGGGACATTGTGCTGGTTGCCATGTTGTATAGGTGACTTCCAAGTCAGCCATATTGCATGGGGGACATTGTGCTGGTTGTGTTGTATAGGTGACTTCCAAGTCAGCCATATTGCTTGGGGGACATTGTGCTGGTGGCCATGTTGTATAGGTGACTTCCAAGTCAGCCATATTGCTTGGGGGACATTGTGCTGGTTGCCATGTTCTATAGGTGACTTCCAAGTCAGCCATATTGCATGGGGGACATTGTGCTGGTTGTGTTGTATAGGTGACTTCCAAGTCAGCCATATTGCATGGGGGACATTGTGCTGGTTGTGTTGTATAGGTGACTTCCAAGTCAGCCATATTGCATGGGGGATATTGTGCTGGTTGTATTGCATAGGTGACTTCCAAGTCGGCCATATTGCATGGGGGACATTGTGCTGGTTGCCATGTTGTATAGGTGACTTCCAAGTCAGCCATATTGCATGGGGGACATTGTGCTGGTTGTGTTGTATAGGTGACTTCCAAATCAGCCATATTGCATGGGGAACATTGTGCTGGTTGTATTGTATAGGTGACTTCCAAGTCAGCCATATTGCATGGGGGACATTGTGCTGGTGGCCATGTTCTATAGGTGACTTCCAAGTTAGCCATATTGCATGGGGACATTGTGCTGGTTGTCTTGTATAGGTGACTTCCAAGTCAGCCATATTGCATGGGGGACATTGTGCTGGTTGCCATGTTGTATAGGTGACTTCCAAGTCAGCCATATTGCATGGGGGACATTGTGCTGGTTGCCATGTTGTATAGGTGACTTCCAAGTCAGCCATATTGCATGGGGGACATTGTGCTGGTTGTGTTGTATAGGTGACTTCCAAGTCAGCCATATTGCTTGGGGGACATTGTGCTGGTGGCCATGTTGTATAGGTGACTTCCAAGTCAGCCATATTGCTTGGGGGACATTGTGCTGGTTGCCATGTTCTATAGGTGACTTCCAAGTCAGCCATATTGCATGGGGGACATTGTGCTGGTTGTGTTGTATAGGTGAGTTCCAAGTCAGCCATATTGCATGGGGGACATTGTGCTGGTTGTGTTGTATAGGTGACTTCCAAGTCAGCCATATTGCATGGGGGACATTGTGCTGGTTGCCATGTTGTATAGGTGACTTCCAAGTGAGCCATATTGCTTGGGGGACATTGTGCTGGATGCCATGTTGTATAGGTGACTTCCAAGTCAGCCATATTGCATGGGGGACATTGTGCTGGTGGCCATGTTCTATAGGTGACTTCCAAGTCAGCCATATTGCATGGGGACATTGTGCTGGTTGTCTTGTATAGGTGACTTCCAAGTCAGCCATATTGCATGGGGGACATTGTGCTGGTTGCCATGTTGTATAGGTGACTTCCAAGTCAGCCATATTGCATGGGGGACATTGTGCTGGTTGCCATGTTGTATAGGTGACTTCCAAGTCAGCCATATTGCATGGGGGACATTGTGCTGGTTGTGTTGTATAGGTGACTTCCAAGTCAGCCATATTGCTTGGGGGACATTGTGCTGGTGGCCATGTTGTATAGGTGACTTCCAAGTCAGCCATATTGCTTGGGCGACATTGTGCTGGTTGCCATGTTCTATAGGTGACTTCCAAGTCAGCCATATTGCATGGGGGACATTGTGCTGGTTGTGTTGTATAGGTGACTTCCAAGTCAGCCATATTGCATGGGGGACATTGTGCTGGTTGTGTTGTATAGGTGACTTCCAAGTCAGCCATATTGCATGGGGGACATTGTGCTGGTTGTATTGCATAGGTGACTTCCAAGTCAGCCATATTGCATGGGGGACATTGTGCTGGTTGCCATGTTGTATAGGTGACTTCCAAGTCAGCCATATTGCATGGGGGACATTGTGCTGGTTGTGTTGTATAGGTTACTTCCAAATCAGCCATATTGCATGGGGAACATTGTGCTGGTTGTATTGTATAGGTGACTTCCAAGTCAGCCATATTGCATGGGGGACATTGTGCTGGTTGTCTTGTATAGGTGACTTCCAAGTCAGCCATATTGCTTGGGGGACATTGTGCTGGTTGTATTGTATAGGTGACTTCCAAGTCAGCCATATTGCATGGGGGACATTGTGCTGGTTGCCATGTTGTATAGGTGACTTCCAAGTCAGCCATATTGCATGGGAGACATTGTGCTGGTGGCCATGTTCTATAGGTGACTTCCAAGTCAGCCATATTGCATGGGGGACATTGTGCTGGTTGCCATGTTGTATAGGTGACTTCCAAGTCAGCCATATTGCTTGGGGGACATTGTGCTGGTTGCCATGTTGTATAGGTGACTTCCAAGTCAGCCATATTGCCTGCGGGACATTGTGCTGGTTGTATTGTATAGGTGACTTCCAAGTCAGCCATATTGCATGGGGGACATTGTGCTGGTTGCCATGTTGTATAGGTGACTTCCAAGTCAGCCATATTGCATGGGGGACATTGTGCTGGTTGCCATGTTGTATAGGTGACTTCCAAGTGAGCCATATTGCTTGGGGGACATTGTGCTGGTTGTGTTGTATAGGTGACTTCCAAGTCAGCCATATTGCATGGGGGACATTGTGCTGGTTGTCTTGTATAGGTGACTTTCAAGTCAGCCGTGTTGCATGGGGGACATTGTGCTGGTGGCCATGTACTATAGGTGACTTCCAAGTCAGCCATATTGCATGGGGGACATTGTGCTGGTTGCCATGTTGTATAGGTGACTTCCAAGTCAGCCATATTGCATGGGGGACATTGTGCTGGTTGTGTTGTATAGGTGACTTCCAAGTCAGCCATATTGCTTGGGGGACATTGTGCTGGTGGCCATGTTGTATAGGTGACTTCCAAGTCAGCCATATTGCTTGGGGGACATTGTGCTGGTTGCCATGTTCTATAGGTGACTTCCAAGTCAGCCATATTGCATGGGGGACATTGTGCTGGTTGTGTTGTATAGGTGACTTCCAAGTCAGCCATATTGCATGGGGGACATTGTGCTGGTTGTGTTGTATAGGTGACTTCCAAGTCAGCCATATTGCATGTGGGACATTGTGCTGGTTGTATTGCATAGGTGACTTCCAAGTCGGCCATATTGCATGGGGGACATTGTGCTGGTTGCCATGTTGTATAGGTGACTTCCAAGTCAGCCATATTGCATGGGGGACATTGTGCTGGTTGTGTTGTATAGGTGACTTCCAAATCAGCCATATTGCATGGGGAACATTGTGATGGTTGTATTGTATAGGTGACTTCCAAGTCAGCCATATTGCATGGGGGACATTGTGCTGGTGGCCATGTTCTATAGGTGACTTCCAAGTTAGCCATATTGCATGGGGACATTGTGCTGGTTGTCTTGTATAGGTGACTTCCAAGTCAGCCATATTGCATGGGGGACATTGTGCTGGTTGCCATGTTGTATAGGTGACTTCCAAGTCAGCCATATTGCATGGGGGACATTGTGCTGGTTGCCATGTTGTATAGGTGACTTCCAAGTCAGCCATATTGCATGGGGGACATTGTGCTGGTTGTGTTGTATAGGTGACTTCCAAGTCAGCCATATTGCTTGGGGGACATTGTGCTGGTGGCCATGTTGTATAGGTGACTTCCAAGTCAGCCATATTGCTTGGGGGACATTGTGCTGGTTGCCATGTTCTATAGGTGACTTCCAAGTCACCCATATTGCATGGGGGACATTGTGCTGGTTGTGTTGTATAGGTGAGTTCCAAGTCAGCCATATTGCATGGGGGACATTGTGCTGGTTGTGTTGTATAGGTGACTTCCAAGTCAGCCATATTGCATGGGGGACATTGTGCTGGTTGCCATGTTGTATAGGTGACTTCCAAGTGAGCCATATTGCTTGGGGGACATTGTGCTGGTTGCCATGTTGTATAGGTGACTTCCAAGTCAGCCATATTGCATGGGGGACATTGTGCTGGTGGCCATGTTCTATAGGTGACTTCCAAGTCAGCCATATTGCATGGGGACATTGTGCTGGTTGTCTTGTATAGGTGACTTCCAAGTCAGCCATATTGCATGGGGGACATTGTGCTGGTTGCCATGTTGTATAGGTGACTTCCAAGTCAGCCATATTGCATGGGGGACATTGTGCTGGTTGCCATGTTGTATAGGTGACTTCCAAGTCAGCCATATTGCATGGGGGACATTGTGCTGGTTGTGTTGTATAGGTGACTTCCAAGTCAGCCATATTGCTTGGGGGACATTGTGCTGGTGGCCATGTTGTATAGGTGACTTCCAAGTCAGCCATATTGCTTGGGCGACATTGTGCTGGTTGCCATGTTCTATAGGTGACTTCCAAGTCAGCCATATTGCATGGGGGACATTGTGCTGGTTGTGTTGTATAGGTGACTTCCAAGTCAGCCATATTGCATGGGGGACATTGTGCTGGTTGCCATGTTGTATAGGTGACTTCCAAGTCAGCCATATTGCATGGGAGACATTGTGCTGGTGGCCATGTTCTATAGGTGACTTCCAAGTCAGCCATATTGCATGGGGGACATTGTGCTGGTTGCCATGTTGTATAGGTGACTTCCAAGTCAGCCATATTGCTTGGGGGACATTGTGCTGGTTGCCATGTTGTATAGGTGACTTCCAAGTCAGCCATATTGCCTGGGGGACATTGTGCTGGTTGTATTGTATAGGTGACTTCCAAGTCAGCCATATTGCATGGGGGACATTGTGCTGGTTGCCATGTTGTATAGGTGACTTCCAAGTCAGCCATATTGCATGGGGGACATTGTGCTGGTTGCCATGTTGTATAGGTGACTTCCAAGTGAGCCATATTGCTTGGGGGACATTGTGCTGGTTGTGTTGTATAGGTGACTTCCAAGTCAGCCATATTGCATGGGGGACATTGTGCTGGTTGTCTTGTATAGGTGACTTTCAAGTCAGCCGTGTTGCATGGGGGACATTGTGCTGGTGGCCATGTACTATAGGTGACTTCCAAGTCAGCCATATTGCATGGGGGACATTGTGCTGGTTGCCATGTTGTATAGGTGACTTCCAAGTCAGCCATATTGCATGGGGGACATTGTGCTGGTTGTGTTGTATAGGTGACTTCCAAGTCAGCCATATTGCTTGGGGGACATTGTGCTGGTGGCCATGTTGTATAGGTGACTTCCAAGTCAGCCATATTGCTTGGGGGACATTGTGCTGGTTGCCATGTTCTATAGGTGACTTCCAAGTCAGCCATATTGCATGGGGGACATTGTGCTGGTTGTGTTGTATAGGTGACTTCCAAGTCAGCCATATTGCATGGGGGACATTGTGCTGGTTGTGTTGTATAGGTGACTTCCAAGTCAGCCATATTGCATGTGGGACATTGTGCTGGTTGTATTGCATAGGTGACTTCCAAGTCGGCCATATTGCATGGGGGACATTGTGCTGGTTGCCATGTTGTATAGGTGACTTCCAAGTCAGCCATATTGCATGGGGGACATTGTGCTGGTTGTGTTGTATAGGTGACTTCCAAATCAGCCATATTGCATGGGGAACATTGTGATGGTTGTATTGTATAGGTGACTTCCAAGTCAGCCATATTGCATGGGGGACATTGTGCTGGTGGCCATGTTCTATAGGTGACTTCCAAGTTAGCCATATTGCATGGGGACATTGTGCTGGTTGTCTTGTATAGGTGACTTCCAAGTCAGCCATATTGCATGGGGGACATTGTGCTGGTTGCCATGTTGTATAGGTGACTTCCAAGTCAGCCATATTGCATGGGGGACATTGTGCTGGTTGCCATGTTGTATAGGTGACTTCCAAGTCAGCCATATTGCATGGGGGACATTGTGCTGGTTGTGTTGTATAGGTGACTTCCAAGTCAGCCATATTGCTTGGGGGACATTGTGCTGGTGGCCATGTTGTATAGGTGACTTCCAAGTCAGCCATATTGCTTGGGGGACATTGTGCTGGTTGCCATGTTCTATAGGTGACTTCCAAGTCAGCCATATTGCATGGGGGACATTGTGCTGGTTGTGTTGTATAGGTGAGTTCCAAGTCAGCCATATTGCATGGGGGACATTGTGCTGGTTGTGTTGTATAGGTGACTTCCAAGTCAGCCATATTGCATGGGGGACATTGTGCTGGTTGCCATGTTGTATAGGTGACTTCCAAGTGAGCCATATTGCTTGGGGGACATTGTGCTGGTTGCCATGTTGTATAGGTGACTTCCAAGTCAGCCATATTGCATGGGGGACATTGTGCTGGTGGCCATGTTCTATAGGTGACTTCCAAGTCAGCCATATTGCATGGGGACATTGTGCTGGTTGTCTTGTATAGGTGACTTCCAAGTCAGCCATATTGCATGGGGGACATTGTGCTGGTTGCCATGTTGTATAGGTGACTTCCAAGTCAGCCATATTGCATGGGGGACATTGTGCTGGTTGCCATGTTGTATAGGTGACTTCCAAGTCAGCCATATTGCATGGGGGACATTGTGCTGGTTGTGTTGTATAGGTGACTTCCAAGTCAGCCATATTGCTTGGGGGACATTGTGCTGGTGGCCATGTTGTATAGGTGACTTCCAAGTCAGCCATATTGCTTGGGCGACATTGTGCTGGTTGCCATGTTCTATAGGTGACTTCCAAGTCAGCCATATTGCATGGGGGACATTGTGCTGGTTGTGTTGTATAGGTGACTTCCAAGTCAGCCATATTGCATGGGGGACATTGTGCTGGTTGTGTTGTATAGGTGACTTCCAAGTCAGCCATATTGCATGGGGGACATTGTGCTGGTTGTATTGCATAGGTGACTTCCAAGTCAGCTATATTGCATGGGGGACATTGTGCTGGTTGCCATGTTGTATAGGTGACTTCCAAGTCAGCCATATTGCATGGGGGACATTGTGCTGGTTGTGTTGTATAGGTTACTTCCAAATCAGCCATATTGCATGGGGAACATTGTGCTGGTTGTATTGTATAGGTGACTTCCAAGTCAGCCATATTGCATGGGGGACATTGTGCTGGTTGTCTTGTATAGGTGACTTCCAAGTCAGCCATATTGCTTGGGGGACATTGTGCTGGTTGTATTGTATAGGTGACTTCCAAGTCAGCCATATTGCATGGGAGACATTGTGCTGGTGGCCATGTTCTATAGGTGACTTCCAAGTCAGCCATATTGCATGGGGGACATTGTGCTGGTTGCCATGTTGTATAGGTGACTTCCAAGTCAGCCATATTGCTTGGGGTGACTTCCAAGTCAGCCATATTGCCTGGGGGACATTGTGCTGGTTGTATTGTATAGGTGACTTCCAAGTCAGCCATATTGCATGGGGGACATTGTGCTGGTTGCCATGTTGTATAGGTGACTTCCAAGTCAGCCATATTGCATGGGGGACATTGTGCTGGTTGCCATGTTGTATAGGTGACTTCCAAGTCAGCCATATTGCTTGGGGGACATTGTGCTGGTTGCCATGTTGTATAGGTGACTTCCAAGTCAGCCATATTGCCTGGGGGACATTGTGCTGGTTGTATTGTATAGGTGACTTCCAAGTCAGCCATATTGCATGGGGGACATGGTGCTGGTTGCCATGTTGTATACGTGACTTCCAAGTCAGCCATATTGCATGGGGGACATTGTGCTGGTTGCCATGTTGTATAGGTGACTTCCAAGTGAGCCATATTGCTTGGGGGACATTGTGCTGGTTGTGTTGTATAGGTGACTTCCAAGTCAGCCATATTGCATGGGGGACATTGTGCTGGTTGTCTTGTATAGGTGACTTTCAAGTCAGCCGTGTTGCATGGGGGACATTGTGCTGGTGGCCATGTACTATAGGTGACTTCCAAGTCAGCCATATTGCATGGGGGACATTGTGCTGGTGGCCATGTTGTATAGGTGACTTCCAAGTGAGCCATATTGCTTGGGGGACATTGTGCTGGTTGCCATGTTGTATAGGTGACTTCCAAGTCAGCCATATTGCATGGGGGACATTGTGCTGGTGGCCATGTACTATAGGTGACTTCCAAGTCAGCCATATTGCATGGGGGACATTGTGCTGGTTGCCATGTTGTATAGGTGACTTCCAAGTCAGCCATATTGCATGGGGGACATTGTGCTGGTTGTGTTGTATAGGTGACTTCCAAGTCAGCCATATTGCTTGGGGGACATTGTGCTGGTGGCCATGTTGTATAGGTGACTTCCAAGTCAGCCATATTGCTTGGGGGACATTGTGCTGGTTGCCATGTTCTATAGGTGACTTCCAAGTCAGCCATATTGCATGGGGGACATTGTGCTGGTTGTGTTGTATAGGTGACTTCCAAGTCAGCCATATTGCATGGGGGACATTGTGCTGGTTGTGTTGTATAGGTGACTTCCAAGTCAGCCATATTGCATGGGGGACATTGTGCTGGTTGTATTGCATAGGTGACTTCCAAGTCGGCCATATTGCATGGGGGACATTGTGCTGGTTGCCATGTTGTATAGGTGACTTCCAAGTCAGCCATATTGCATGGGGGACATTGTGCTGGTTGTGTTGTATAGGTGACTTCCAAATCAGCCATATTGCATGGGGAACATTGTGCTGGTTGTATTGTATAGGTGACTTCCAAGTCAGCCATATTGCATGGGGGACATTGTGCTGGTGGCCATGTTCTATAGGTGACTTCCAAGTTAGCCATATTGCATGGGGACATTGTGCTGGTTGTCTTGTATAGGTGACTTCCAAGTCAGCCATATTGCATGGGGGACATTGTGCTGGTTGCCATGTTGTATAGGTGACTTCCAAGTCAGCCATATTGCATGGGGGACATTGTGCTGGTTGCCATGTTGTATAGGTGACTTCCAAGTCAGCCATATTGCATGGGGGACATTGTGCTGGTTGTGTTGTATAGGTGACTTCCAAGTCAGCCATATTGCTTGGGGGACATTGTGCTGGTGGCCATGTTGTATAGGTGACTTCCAAGTCAGCCATATTGCTTGGGGGACATTGTGCTGGTTGCCATGTTCTATAGGTGACTTCCAAGTCAGCCATATTGCATGGGGGACATTGTGCTGGTTGTGTTGTATAGGTGAGTTCCAAGTCAGCCATATTGCATGGGGGACATTGTGCTGGTTGTGTTGTATAGGTGACTTCCAAGTCAGCCATATTGCATGGGGGACATTGTGCTGGTTGCCATGTTGTATAGGTGACTTCCAAGTGAGCCATATTGCTTGGGGGACATTGTGCTGGTTGCCATGTTGTATAGGTGACTTCCAAGTCAGCCATATCGCATGGGGGACATTGTGCTGGTGGCCATGTTCTATAGGTGACTTCCAAGTCAGCCATATTGCATGGGGACATTGTGCTGGTTGTCTTGTATAGGTGACTTCCAAGTCAGCCATATTGCATGGGGGACATTGTGCTGGTTGCCATGTTGTATAGGTGACTTCCAAGTCAGCCATATTGCATGGGGGACATTGTGCTGGTTGCCATGTTGTATAGGTGACTTCCAAGTCAGCCATATTGCATGGGGGACATTGTGCTGGTTGTGTTGTATAGGTGACTTCCAAGTCAGCCATATTGCTTGGGGGACATTGTGCTGGTGGCCATGTTGTATAGGTGACTTCCAAGTCAGCCATATTGCTTGGGCGACATTGTGCTGGTTGCCATGTTCTATAGGTGACTTCCAAGTCAGCCATATTGCATGGGGGACATTGTGCTGGTTGTGTTGTATAGGTGACTTCCAAGTCAGCCATATTGCATGGGGGACATTGTGCTGGTTGTGTTGTATAGGTGACTTCCAAGTCAGCCATATTGCATGGGGGACATTGTGCTGGTTGTATTGCATAGGTGACTTCCAAGTCAGCCATATTGCATGGGGGACATTGTGCTGGTTGCCATGTTGTATAGGTGACTTCCAAGTCAGCCATATTGCATGGGGGACATTGTGCTGGTTGTGTTGTATAGGTTACTTCCAAATCAGCCATATTGCATGGGGAACATTGTGCTGGTTGTATTGTATAGGTGACTTCCAAGTCAGCCATATTGCATGGGGGACATTGTGCTGGTTGTCTTGTATAGGTGACTTCCAAGTCAGCCATATTGCTTGGGGGACATTGTGCTGGTTGTATTGTATAGGTGACTTCCAAGTCAGCCATATTGCATGGGGGACATTGTGCTGGTTGCCATGTTGTATAGGTGACTTCCAAGTCAGCCATATTGCATGGGAGACATTGTGCTGGTGGCCATGTTCTATAGGTGACTTCCAAGTCAGCCATATTGCATGGGGGACATTGTGCTGGTTGCCATGTTGTATAGGTGACTTCCAAGTCAGCCATATTGCTTGGGGGACATTGTGCTGGTTGCCATGTTGTATAGGTGACTTCCAAGTCAGCCATATTGCCTGGGGGACATTGTGCTGGTTGTATTGTATAGGTGACTTCCAAGTCAGCCATATTGCATGGGGGACATTGTGCTGGTTGCCATGTTGTATAGGTGACTTCCAAGTCAGCCATATTGCATGGGGGACATTGTGCTGGTTGCCATGTTGTATAGGTGACTTCCAAGTGAGCCATATTGCTTGGGGGACATTGTGCTGGTTGTGTTGTATAGGTGACTTCCAAGTCAGCCATATTGCATGGGGGACATTGTGCTGGTTGTCTTGTATAGGTGACTTTCAAGTCAGCCGTGTTGCATGGGGGACATTGTGCTGGTGGCCATGTACTATAGGTGACTTCCAAGTCAGCCATATTGCATGGGGGACATTGTGCTGGTTGCCATGTTGTATAGGTGACTTCCAAGTGAGCCATATTGCTTGGGGGACATTGTGCTGGTTGCCATGTTGTATAGGTGACTTCAAAGTCAGCCATATTGCATGGGGGACATTGTGCTGGTGGCCATGTTCTATAGGTGACTTCCAAGTCAGCCATATTGCATGGGGACATTGTGCTGGTTGTTTTGTATAGGTGACTTCCAAGTCAGCCATATTGCATGGGGGACATTGTGCTGGTTGCCATGTTGTATAGGTGACTTCCAAGTCAGCCATATTGCATGGGGGACATTGTGCTGGTTGCCATGTTATATAGGTGACTTCCAAGTCAGCCATATTGCATGGGGGACATTGTGCTGGTTGTGTTGTATAGGTGACTTCCAAGTCAGCCATATTGCTTGGGGGACATTGTGCTGGTGGCCATGTTGTATAGGTGACTTCCAAGTCAGCCATATTGCTTGGGGGACATTGTGCTGGTTGCCATGTTCTATAGGTGACTTCCAAGTCAGCCATATTGCATGGGGGACATTGTGCTGGTTGTGTTGTATAGGTGAGTTCCAAGTCAGCCATATTGCATGGGGGACATTGTGCTGGTTGTGTTGTATAGGTGACTTCCAAGTCAGCCATATTGCATGGGGGACATTGTGCTGGTTGTATTGCATAGGTGACTTCCAAGTCAGCCATATTGCATGGGGGACATTGTGCTGGTTGCCATGTTGTATAGGTGACTTCCAAGTCAGCCATATTGCATGGGGGACATTGTGCTGGTTGTGTTGTATAGGTGACTTCCAAATCAGCCATATTGCATGGGGAACATTGTGCTGGTTGTATTGTATAGGTGACTTCCAAGTCAGCCATATTGCATGGGGGACATTGTGCTGGTTGTCTTGTATAGGTGACTTCCAAGTCAGCCATATTGCTTGGGGGACATTGTGCTGGTTGTATTGTATAGGTGACTTCCAAGTCAGCCATATTGCATGGGGGACATTGTGCTGGTTGCCATGTTGTATAGGTGACTTCCAAGTCAGCCATATTGCATGGGGGACATTGTGCTGGTGGCCATTTTCTATAGGTGACTTCCAAGTCAGCCATATTGCATTTGGGACATTGTGCTGGTTGTCTTATATAGGTGACTTCCAAGTCAGCCATATTGCTTGGGGGACATTGTGCTGGTTGCCATGTCCTATAGGTGACTTCCAAGTCAGCCATATTGCATGGGGGACATTGTGCTGGTTGTCTTGTATAGGTGACTTCCAAGTCAGCCATATTGCATGGGGGACATTGTGCTGGTTGCCATGTTGTATAGGTGACTTCCAAGTCAGCCATATTGCATGGGGGACATTGTGCTGGTTGCAATGTTGTATAGGTGACTTCCAAGTGAGACATATTGCTTGGGGGACATTGTGCTGGTTGTGTTGTATAGGTGACTTCCAAGTCAGCCATATTGCATGGGGGACATTGTGCTGGTTGTCTTGTATCGGTGACTTCCAAGTCAGCCGTGTTGCATGGGGGACATTGTGCTGGTGGCCATGTTCTATAGGTGACTTCCAAGTCAGCCATATTGCATGGGGGACATTGTGCTGGTTGCCATGTTGTATAGGTGACTTCCAAGTCAGCCATATTGCTTGGGGGACATTGTGCTGGTTGCCATGTTCTATAGGTGACTTCCAAGTCAGCCATATTGCATGGGGGACATTGTGCTGGTTGTGTTGTATAGGTGACTTCCAAGTCAGCCATATTGCATGGGGGACATTGTGCTGGTTGTGTTGTATAGGTGACTTCCAAGTCAGCCATATTGCATGGGGGACATTGTGCTGGTTGTATTGCATAGGTGACTTCCAAGTCAGCCAGATTGCATGGGGGACATTGTGCTGGTTGCCATGTTGTATAGGTGACTTCCAAGTCAGCCATATTGCATGGGGGACATTGTGCTGGTTGTGTTGTATAGGTGACTTCCAAATCAGCCATATTGCATGGGGAACATTGTGCTGGTTGTATTGTATAGGTGACTTCCAAGTCAGCCATATTGCATGGGGGACATTGTGCTGGTTGTCTTGTATAGGTGACTTCCAAGTCAGCCATATTGCTTGGGGGACATTGTGCTGGTTGTATTGTATAGGTGACTTCCAAGTCAGCCATATTGCATGGGGGACATTGTGCTGGTTGCCATGTTGTATAGGTGACTTCCAAGTCAGCCATATTGCATGGGGGACATTGTGCTGGTGGCCATGTTCTATAGGTGACTTCCAAGTCAGCCATATTGCATTTGGGACATTGTGCTGGTTGTCTTGTATAGGTGACTTCCAAGTCAGCCATATTGCTTGGGGGACATTGTGCTGGTTGCCATGTCCTATAGGTGACTTCCAAGTCAGCCATATTGCATGGGGGACATTGTGCTGGTTGTCTTGTATAGGTGACTTCCAAGTCAGCCATATTGCATGGGGGACATTGTGCTGGTTGCCATGTTGTATAGGTGACTTCCAAGTCAGCCATATTGCATGGGGGACATTGTGCTGTTTGCCATGTTGTATAGGTGACTTCCAAGTGAGCCATATTGCTTGGGGGACATTGTGCTGGTTGTGTTGTATAGGTGACTTCCAAGTCAGCCATATTGCATGGGGGACATTGTGCTGGTTGTCTTGTATAGGTGACTTCCAAGTCAGCCGTGTTGCATGGGGGACATTGTGCTGGTGGCCATGTTCTATAGGTGACTTCCAAGTCAGCCATATTGCATGGGGGACATTGTGCTGGTTGCCATGTTGTATAGGTGACTTCCAAGTCAGCCATATTGCTTGGGGGACATTGTGCTGGTTGCCATGTGCTATAGGTGACTTCCAAGTGAGCCATATTGCTTGGGTGACATTGTGCTGGTTGCCATGTTATATAGGTGACTTCCAAGTCAGCCATATTGCATGGGGAACATTGTGCTGGTGGCCATGTTCTATAGGTGACTTCCAAGTCAGCCACATTGCATGGGGGACATTGTGCTGGTTTCTTGTATAGGTGACTTCCAAGTCAACCATATTGCATTAGGGACATTGTGCTGGTTGCCATGTTGTATAGGTGACTTCCAAGTCAACCATATTGCATGGGGCACATTGTGCTGGTTGCCATGTTGTATAGGTGACTTCCAAGTCAGCCATATTGCATGGGGGACATTGTGCTGGTTGTGTTGTATAGGTGACTTCCAAGTGAGCCATATTGCATGGGGGACATTGTGCTGGTTGTGTTGTATAGGTGACTTCCAAGTCAACCATATTGCATGGGGGACATTGTGCTGGTTGTATTGTATAGGTGACTTCCAATTCAGCCATATTGCATGGGGGACATTGTGCTGGTTGTATTGTATAGGTGACTTCCAAGTGAGCCATATTGCTTGGGGGACATTGTGCTGGTGGCCATGTTCTATAGGTGACTTCCAAGCCAGACATATTGCATGGGGGACATTGTGCTGGTTGCCATGTCCTATAGGTGACTTCCAAGTCAGCCATATTGCATGGGGGACATTGTGCTGGTTGCCTTGTTGTATAGGTGACTTCCAAGTGAGCCATATTGCTTGGGGGACATTGTGCTGGTTGTGTTGTATAGGTGACTTCCAAGTCAGCCATATTGCATGGGGGACATTGTGCTGGTTGTCTTGTATAGGTGACTTCCAAGTCAGCCGTGTTGCATGGGGGACATTGTGCTGGTTGTATTGTATAGGTGACTTCCAAGTCAGCCATATTGCATGGGGGACATTGTGCTGGTGGCCATGTTGTAAAGGTGACTTCCAAGTCAGCCATATTGCATGGGGGACATTGTGCTGGTTGCCATGTTGTATAGGTGACTTCCAAGTCAGCCATATTGCATGGGGGACATTGTGCTGGTTGCCATGTTGTATAGGTGACTTACAAGTCAGCCATATTGCATGGGGGACATTGTGCTGGTTGCCATGTCCTATAGGTGACTTCCAAGTCAGCCATATTGCATGGGGGAAATTGTGCTGGTTGTCTTGTATAGGTGACTTTTAAGTCAGCCACATTGCTTGGGGGACATTGTGCTGGTTGCCATGTTCTATAGGTGACTTCCAAGTCAGCCATATTGCTTGGTAGACATTGCGCTGGTTGCCATGTTGTATAGGTGACTTCCAAGTCAGCCATATTGCTTGGGGGACATTGTGCTGGTTGCCATGTTGTATAGGTGACTTCCAAGTCAGCCATATTGCATGGGGGACATTGTGCTGGTGCCATGTTCTATAGGTGACTTCCAAGTCAGCCATATTGCATGGGGGACATTGTGCTGGTTGTCTTGTATAGGTGACTTCCAAGTCAGCCATATTGCATGGGGGACATTGTGCTGGTTGTGTTGTATAGGTGACTTCCAAATCAGCCATATTGCATGGGGGACATTGTGCTGGTTGTATTGTATAGGTGACTTCCAAGTCAGCCATATTGCATGGGGGACATTGTGCTGGTTGTATTGTATAGGTGACTTCCAAGTCAGCCATATTGCATGGGGGACATTGTGCTGGTGGCCATGTCCTATAGGTGACTTCCAAGTCAGCCATATTGCATGGGGGACATTGTGCTGGTTGTCTTGTATAGGTGACTTCCAAGTCAGCCATATTGCTTGGGGGACATTGTGCTGGTTGCCATGTCCTATAGGTGACTTCCAAGTCAGCCATATTGCATGGGGGACATTGTGCTGGTTGTCTTGTATAGGTGACTTCCAAGTCAGCCATATTGCATGGGGGACATTGTGCTGGTTGCCATGTTGTATAGGTGACTTCCAAGTCAGCCATATTGCATGGGGGACATTGTGCTGTTTGCCATGTTGTATAGGTGACTTCCAAGTGAGCCATATTGCTTGGGGGACATTGTGCTGGTTGTGTTGTATAGGTGACTTCCAAGTCAGCCATATTGCATGGGGGACATTGTGCTGGTTGTCTTGTATAGGTGACTTCCAAGTCAGCCGTGTTGCATGGGGGACATTGTGCTGGTGGCCATGTTCTATAGGTGACTTCCAAGTCAGCCATATTGCATGGGGGACATTGTGCTGGTTGCCATGTTGTATAGGTGACTTCCAAGTCAGCCATATTGCTTGGGGGACATTGTGCTGGTTGCCATGTGCTATAGGTGACTTCCAAGTGAGCCATATTGCTTGGGTGACATTGTGCTGGTTGCCATGTTATATAGGTGACTTCCAAGTCAGCCATATTGCATGGGGAACATTGTGCTGGTGGCCATGTTCTATAGGTGACTTCCAAGTCAGCCACATTGCATGGGGGACATTGTGCTGGTTTCTTGTATAGGTGACTTCCAAGTCAACCATATTGCATTAGGGACATTGTGCTGGTTGCCATGTTGTATAGGTGACTTCCAAGTCAACCATATTGCATGGGGGACATTGTGCTGGTTGCCATGTTGTATAGGTGACTTCCAAGTCAGCCATATTGCATGGGGGACATTGTGCTGGATGCCATGTTGTATAGGTGACTTCCAAGTGAGCCATATTGCATGGGGGACATTGTGCTGGTTGTGTTGTATAGGTGACTTCCAAGTGAGCCATATTGCATGGGGGACATTGTGCTGGTTGTGTTGTATAGGTGACTTCCAAGTCAACCATATTGCATGGGGGACATTGTGCTGGTTGTATTGTATAGGTGACTTCCAATTCAGCCATATTGCATGGGGGACATTGTGCTGGTTGTATTGTATAGGTGACTTCCAAGTGAGCCATATTGCTTGTGGGACATTGTGCTGGTGGCCATGTTCTATAGGTGACTTCCAAGCCAGACATATTGCATGGGGGACATTGTGCTGGTTGCCATGTCCTATAGGTGACTTCCAAGTCAGCCATATTGCATGGGGGACATTGTGCTGGTTGCCTTGTTGTATAGGTGACTTCCAAGTGAGCCATATTGCTTGGGGGACATTGTGCTGGTTGTGTTGTATAGGTGACTTCCAAGTCAGCCATATTGCATGGGGGACATTGTGCTGGTTGTCTTGTATAGGTGACTTCCAAGTCAGCCGTGTTGCATGGGGGACATTGTGCTGGTTGTATTGTATAGGTGACTTCCAAGTCAGCCATATTGCATGGGGGACATTGTGCTGGTGGCCATGTTGTAAAGGTGACTTCCAAGTCAGCCATATTGCATGGGGGACATTGTGCTCTTTGCCATGTTGTATAGGTGACTTCCAAGTCAGCCATATTGCATGGGGGACATTGTGCTGGTTGCCATGTTGTATAGGTGACTTACAAGTCAGCCATATTGCATGGGGGACATTGTGCTGGTTGCCATGTCCTATAGGTGACTTCCAAGTCAGCCATATTGCATGGGGGAAATTGTGCTGGTTGTCTTGTATAGGTGACTTTTAAGTCAGCCACATTGCTTGGGGGACATTGTGCTGGTTGCCATGTTCTATAGGTGACTTCCAAGTCAGCCATATTGCTTGGTAGACATTGCGCTGGTTGCCATGTTGTATAGGTGACTTCCAAGTCAGCCATATTGCTTGGGGGACATTGTGCTGGTTGCCATGTTGTATAGGTGACTTCCAAGTCAGCCATATTGCATGGGGGACATTGTGCTGGTGCCATGTTCTATAGGTGACTTCCAAGTCAGCCACATTGCATGGGGGACATTGTGCTGGTTTCTTGTATAGGTGACTTCCAAGTCAACCATATTGCATGGGGGACATTGTGCTGGTTGCCATGTTGTATAGGTGACTTCCAAGTCAGCCATATTGCATGGGGGACATTGTGCTGGATGCCATGTTGTATAGGTGACTTCCAAGTGAGCCATATTGCATGGGGGACATTGTGCTGGTTGTGTTGTATAGGTGACTTCCAAGTGAGCCATATTGCATGGGGGACATTGTGCTGGTTGTGTTGTATAGGTGACTTCCAAGTCAACCATATTGCATGGGGGACATTGTGCTGGTTGTATTGTATAGGTGACTTCCAATTCAGCCATATTGCATGGGGGACATTGTGCTGGTTGTATTGTATAGGTGACTTCCAAGTGAGCCATATTGCTTGTGGGACATTGTGCTGGTGGCCATGTTCTATAGGTGACTTCCAAGCCAGACATATTGCATGGGGGACATTGTGCTGGTTGCCATGTCCTATAGGTGACTTCCAAGTCAGCCATATTGCATGGGGGACATTGTGCTGGTTGCCTTGTTGTATAGGTGACTTCCAAGTGAGCCATATTGCTTGGGGGACATTGTGCTGGTTGTGTTGTATAGGTGACTTCCAAGTCAGCCATATTGCATGGGGGACATTGTGCTGGTTGTCTTGTATAGGTGACTTCCAAGTCAGCCGTGTTGCATGGGGGACATTGTGCTGGTTGTATTGTATAGGTGACTTCCAAGTCAGCCATATTGCATGGGGGACATTGTGCTGGTGGCCATGTTGTAAAGGTGACTTCCAAGTCAGCCATATTGCATGGGGGACATTGTGCTCTTTGCCATGTTGTATAGGTGACTTCCAAGTCAGCCATATTGCATGGGGGACATTGTGCTGGTTGCCATGTTGTATAGGTGACTTACAAGTCAGCCATATTGCATGGGGGACATTGTGCTGGTTGCCATGTCCTATAGGTGACTTCCAAGTCAGCCATATTGCATGGGGGAAATTGTGCTGGTTGTCTTGTATAGGTGACTTTTAAGTCAGCCACATTGCTTGGGGGACATTGTGCTGGTTGCCATGTTCTATAGGTGACTTCCAAGTCAGCCATATTGCTTGGTAGACATTGCGCTGGTTGCCATGTTGTATAGGTGACTTCCAAGTCAGCCATATTGCTTGGGGGACATTGTGCTGGTTGCCATGTTGTATAGGTGACTTCCAAGTCAGCCATATTGCATGGGGGACATTGTGCTGGTGCCATGTTCTATAGGTGACTTCCAAGTCAGCCATATTGCATGGGGGACATTGTGCTGGTTGTCTTGTATAGGTGACTTCCAAGTCAGCCATATTGCATGGGGGACATTGTGCTGGTTGTGTTGTATAGGTGACTTCCAAATCAGCCATATTGCATGGGGGACATTGTGCTGGTTGTATTGTATAGGTGACTTCCAAGTCAGCCATATTGCATGGGGGACATTGTGCTGGTGGCCATGTCCTATAGGTGACTTCCAAGTCAGCCATATTGCATGGGGGACATTGTGCTGGTTGTCTTGTATAGGTGACTTCCAAGTCAGCCATATTGCTTGGGGGACATTGTGCTGGTTGCCATGTCCTATAGGTGACTTCCAAGTCAGCCATATTGCATGGGGGACATTGTGCTGGTTGTCTTGTATAGGTGACTTCCAAGTCAGCCATATTGCATGGGGGACATTGTGCTGGTTGCCATGTTGTATAGGTGACTTCCAAGTCAGCCATATTGCATGGGGGACATTGTGCTGGTTGCCTTGTTGTATAGGTGACTTCCAAGTGAGCCATATTGCTTGGGGGACATTGTGCTGGTTGTGTTGTATAGGTGACTTCCAAGTCAGCCATATTGCATGGGGGACATTGTGCTGGTTGTCTTGTATAGGTGACTTCCAAGTCAGCCGTGTTGCATGGGGGACATTGTGCTGGTTGTATTGTATAGGTGACTTCCAAGTCAGCCATATTGCATGGGGGACATTGTGCTGGTGGCCATGTTGTAAAGGTGACTTCCAAGTCAGCCATATTGCATGGGGGACATTGTGCTCTTTGCCATGTTGTATAGGTGACTTCCAAGTCAGCCATATTGCATGGGGGACATTGTGCTGGTTGCCATGTTGTATAGGTGACTTACAAGTCAGCCATATTGCATGGGGGACATTGTGCTGGTTGCCATGTCCTATAGGTGACTTCCAAGTCAGCCATATTGCATGGGGGAAATTGTGCTGGTTGTCTTGTATAGGTGACTTTTAAGTCAGCCACATTGCTTGGGGGACATTGTGCTGGTTGCCATGTTGTATAGGTGACTTCCAAGTCAGCCATATTGCTTGGTAGACATTGCGCTGGTTGCCATGTTGTATAGGTGACTTCCAAGTCAGCCATATTGCTTGGGGGACATTGTGCTGGTTGCCATGTTGTATAGGTGACTTCCAAGTCAGCCATATTGCATGGGGGACATTGTGCTGGTGCCATGTTCTATAGGTGACTTCCAAGTCAGCCATATTGCATGGGGGACATTGTGCTGGTTGTCTTGTATAGGTGACTTCCAAGTCAGCCATATTGCATGGGGGACATTGTGCTGGTTGTGTTGTATAGGTGACTTCCAAATCAGCCATATTGCATGGGGGACATTGTGCTGGTTGTATTGTATAGGTGACTTCCAAGTCAGCCATATTGCATGGGGGACATTGTGCTGGTTGTATTGTATAGGTGACTTCCAAGTCAGCCATATTGCATGGGGGACATTGTGCTGGTGGCCATGTCCTATAGGTGACTTCCAAGTCAGCCATATTGCATGGGGGACATTGTGCTGGTTGTCTTGTATAGGTGACTTCCAAGTCAGCCATATTGCTTGGGGGACATTGTGCTGGTTGCCATGTCCTATAGGTGACTTCCAAGTCAGCCATATTGCATGGGGGACATTGTGCTGGTTGTCTTGTATAGGTGACTTCCAAGTCAGCCATATTGCATGGGGGACATTGTGCTGGTTGCCATGTTGTATAGGTGACTTCCAAGTCAGCCATATTGCATGGGGGACATTGTGCTGGTTGCCATGTTGTATAGGTGACTTCCAAGTGAGCCATATTGCTTGGGGGACATTGTGCTGGTTGTGTTGTATAGGTGACTTCCAAGTCAGCCATATTGCATGGGGGACATTGTGCTGGTTGTCTTGTATAGTTGACTTCCAAGTCAGCCGTGTTGCATGGGGGACATTGTGCTGGTGGCCATGTTCTATAGGTGACTTCCAAGTCAGCCATATTGCATGGGGGACATTGTGCTGGTTGCCATGTTGTATAGGTGACTTCCAAGTCAGCCATATTGCTTGGGGGACATTGTGCTGGTTGCCATGTTCTATAGGTGACTTCCAAGTCAGCCATATTGCATGGGGGACATTGTGCTGGTTGTGTTGTATAGGTGACTTCCAAGTCAGCCATATTGCATGGGGGACATTGTGCTGGTTGTGTTGTATAGGTGACTTCCAAGTCAGCCATATTGCATGGGGGACATTGTGCTGGTTGTATTGCATAGGTGACTTCCAAGTCAGCCATATTGCATGGGGGACATTGTGCTGGTTGCCATGTTGTATAGGTGACTTCCAAGTCAGCCATATTGCATGGGGGACATTGTGCTGGTTGTGTTGTATAGGTGACTTCCAAATCAGCCATATTGCATGGGGAACATTGTGCTGGTTGTATTGTATAGGTGACTTCCAAGTCAGCCATATTGCATGGGGGACATTGTGCTGGTTGTCTTGTATAGGTGACTTCCAAGTCAGCCATATTGCTTGGGGGACATTGTGCTGGTTGTATTGTATAGGTGACTTCCAAGTCAGCCATATTGCATGGGGGACATTGTGCTGGTGGCCATGTTCTATAGGTGACTTCCAAGTCAGCCATATTGCATTTGGGACATTGTGCTGGTTGTCTTGTATAGGTGACTTCCAAGTCAGCCATATTGCTTGGGGGACATTGTGCTGGTTGCCATGTCCTATAGGTGACTTCCAAGTCAGCCATATTGCATTGGGGACATTGTGCTGGTTGTCTTGTATAGGTGACTTCCAAGTCAGCCATATTGCATGGGGGACATTGTGCTGGTTGCCATGTTGTATAGGTGACTTCCAAGTCAGCCATATTGCATGGGGGACATTGTGCTGGTTGCCATGTTGTATAGGTGACTTCCAAGTGAGCCATATTGCTTGGGGGACATTGTGCTGGTTGTGTTGTATAGGTGACTTTCAAGTCAGCCATATTGCATGGGGGACATTGTGCTGGTTGTCTTGTATAGGTGACTTCCAAGTCAGCCGTGTTGCATGGGGGACATTGTGCTGGTGGCCATGTTCTATAGGTGACTTCCAAGTCAGCCATATTGCATGGGGGACATTGTGCTGGTTGCCATGTTGTATAGGTGACTTCCAAGTCAGCCATATTGCTTGGGGGACATTGTGCTGGTTGCCATGTGCTATAGGTGACGTCCAAGTGAGCCATATTGCTTGGGGGACATTGTGCTGGTTGCCATGTTCTATAGGTGACTTCCAAGTCAGCCATATTGCTTGGTAGACATTGCGCTGGTTGCCATGTTCTATAGGTGACTTCCAAGTCAGCCACATTGCATGGGGGACATTGTGCTGGTTTCTTGTATAGGTGACTTCCAAGTCAACCATATTGCATTAGGGACATTGTGCTGGTTGCCATGTTCTATAGGTGACTTCCAAGTCAGCCATATTGCATGGGGGACATTGTGCTGGTTGTCTTGTATAGGTGACTTCCAAGTCAGCCATATTGCATGGGGGACATTGTGCTGGTTGTGTTGTATAGGTGACTTCCAAATCAGCCATATTGCATGGGGGACATTGTGCTGGTTGTATTGTATAGGTGACTTCCAAGTCAGCCATATTGCATGGGGGACATTGTGCTGGTTGTATTGTATAGGTGACTTCCAAGTCAGCCATATTGCATGGGGGACATTGTGCTGGTGGCCATGTCCTATAGGTGACTTCCAAGTCAGCCATATTGCATGGGGGACATTGTGCTGGTTGTCTTGTATAGGTGACTTCCAAGTCAGCCATATTGCTTGGGGGACATTGTGCTGGTTGCCATGTCCTATAGGTGACTTCCAAGTCAGCCATATTGCATGGGGGACATTGTGCTGGTTGTCTTGTATAGGTGACTTCCAAGTCAGCCATATTGCATGGGGGACATTGTGCTGGTTGCCATGTTGTATAGGTGACTTCCAAGTCAGCCATATTGCATGGGGGACATTGTGCTGGTTGCCTTGTTGTATAGGTGACTTCCAAGTGAGCCATATTGCTTGGGGGACATTGTGCTGGTTGTGTTGTATAGGTGACTTCCAAGTCAGCCATATTGCATGGGGGACATTGTGCTGGTTGTCTTGTATAGGTGACTTCCAAGTCAGCCGTGTTGCATGGGGGACATTGTGCTGGTTGTATTGTATAGGTGACTTCCAAGTCAGCCATATTGCATGGGGGACATTGTGCTGGTGGCCATGTTGTAAAGGTGACTTCCAAGTCAGCCATATTGCATGGGGGACATTGTGCTCTTTGCCATGTTGTATAGGTGACTTCCAAGTCAGCCATATTGCATGGGGGACATTGTGCTCTTTGCCATGTTGTATAGGTGACTTCCAAGTCAGCCATATTGCATGGGGGACATTGTGCTGGTTGCCATGTTGTATAGGTGACTTACAAGTCAGCCATATTGCATGGGGGACATTGTGCTGGTTGCCATGTCCTATAGGTGACTTCCAAGTCAGCCATATTGCATGGGGGAAATTGTGCTGGTTGTCTTGTATAGGTGACTTTTAAGTCAGCCACATTGCTTGGGGGACATTGTGCTGGTTGCCATGTTGTATAGGTGACTTCCAAGTCAGCCATATTGCTTGGTAGACATTGCGCTGGTTGCCATGTTGTATAGGTGACTTCCAAGTCAGCCATATTGCTTGGGGGACATTGTGCTGGTTGCCATGTTGTATAGGTGACTTCCAAGTCAGCCATATTGCATGGGGGACATTGTGCTGGTGCCATGTTCTATAGGTGACTTCCAAGTCAGCCATATTGCATGGGGGACATTGTGCTGGTTGTCTTGTATAGGTGACTTCCAAGTCAGCCATATTGCATGGGGGACATTGTGCTGGTTGTGTTGTATAGGTGACTTCCAAATCAGCCATATTGCATGGGGGACATTGTGCTGGTTGTATTGTATAGGTGACTTCCAAGTCAGCCATATTGCATGGGGGACATTGTGCTGGTTGTATTGTATAGGTGACTTCCAAGTCAGCCATATTGCATGGGGGACATTGTGCTGGTGGCCATGTCCTATAGGTGACTTCCAAGTCAGCCATATTGCATGGGGGACATTGTGCTGGTTGTCTTGTATAGGTGACTTCCAAGTCAGCCATATTGCTTGGGGGACATTGTGCTGGTTGCCATGTCCTATAGGTGACTTCCAAGTCAGCCATATTGCATGGGGGACATTGTGCTGGTTGTCTTGTATAGGTGACTTCCAAGTCAGCCATATTGCATGGGGGACATTGTGCTGGTTGCCATGTTGTATAGGTGACTTCCAAGTCAGCCATATTGCATGGGGGACATTGTGCTGGTTGCCATGTTGTATAGGTGACTTCCAAGTGAGCCATATTGCTTGGGGGACATTGTGCTGGTTGTGTTGTATAGGTGACTTCCAAGTCAGCCATATTGCATGGGGGACATTGTGCTGGTTGTCTTGTATAGTTGACTTCCAAGTCAGCCGTGTTGCATGGGGGACATTGTGCTGGTGGCCATGTTCTATAGGTGACTTCCAAGTCAGCCATATTGCATGGGGGACATTGTGCTGGTTGCCATGTTGTATAGGTGACTTCCAAGTCAGCCATATTGCTTGGGGGACATTGTGCTGGTTGCCATGTTCTATAGGTGACTTCCAAGTCAGCCATATTGCATGGGGGACATTGTGCTGGTTGTGTTGTATAGGTGACTTCCAAGTCAGCCATATTGCATGGGGGACATTGTGCTCGTTGTGTTGTATAGGTGACTTCCAAGTCAGCCATATTGCATGGGGGACATTGTGCTGGTTGTATTGCATAGGTGACTTCCAAGTCAGCCATATTGCATGGGGGACATTGTGCTGGTTGCCATGTTGTATAGGTGACTTCCAAGTCAGCCATATTGCATGGGGGACATTGTGCTGGTTGTGTTGTATAGGTGACTTCCAAATCAGCCATATTGCATGGGGAACATTGTGCTGGTTGTATTGTATAGGTGACTTCCAAGTCAGCCATATTGCATGGGGGACATTGTGCTGGTTGTCTTGTATAGGTGACTTCCAAGTCAGCCATATTGCTTGGGGGACATTGTGCTGGTTGTATTGTATAGGTGACTTCCAAGTCAGCCATATTGCATGGGGGACATTGTGCTGGTGGCCATGTTCTATAGGTGACTTCCAAGTCAGCCATATTGCATTTGGGACATTGTGCTGGTTGTCTTGTATAGGTGACTTCCAAGTCAGCCATATTGCTTGGGGGACATTGTGCTGGTTGCCATGTCCTATAGGTGACTTCCAAGTCAGCCATATTGCATTGGGGACATTGTGCTGGTTGTCTTGTATAGGTGACTTCCAAGTCAGCCATATTGCATGGGGGACATTGTGCTGGTTGCCATGTTGTATAGGTGACTTCCAAGTCAGCCATATTGCATGGGGGACATTGTGCTGGTTGCCATGTTGTATAGGTGACTTCCAAGTGAGCCATATTGCTTGGGGGACATTGTGCTGGTTGTGTTGTATAGGTGACTTTCAAGTCAGCCATATTGCATGGGGGACATTGTGCTGGTTGTCTTGTATAGGTGACTTCCAAGTCAGCCGTGTTGCATGGGGGACATTGTGCTGGTGGCCATGTTCTATAGGTGACTTCCAAGTCAGCCATATTGCATGGGGGACATTGTGCTGGTTGCCATGTTGTATAGGTGACTTCCAAGTCAGCCATATTGCTTGGGGGACATTGTGCTGGTTGCCATGTGCTATAGGTGACGTCCAAGTGAGCCATATTGCTTGGGGGACATTGTGCTGGTTGCCATGTTATATAGGTGACTTCCAAGTCAGCCATATTGCATGGGGAACATTGTGCTGGTGGCCATGTTCTATAGGTGACTTCCAAGTCAGCCACATTGCATGGGGGACATTGTGCTGGTTTCTTGTATAGGTGACTTCCAAGTCAACCATATTGCATTAGGGACATTGTGCTGGTTGCCATGTTGTATAGGTGACTTCCAAGTCAACCATATTGCATGGGGGACATTGTGCTGGTTGCCATGTTGTATAGGTGACTTCCAAGTCAGCCATATTGCATGGGGGACATTGTGCTGGATGCCATGTTGTATAGGTGACTTCCAAGTGAGCCATATTGCATGGGGGACATTGTGCTGGTTGTGTTGTATAGGTGACTTCCAAGTGAGCCATATTGCATGGGGGACATTGTGCTGGTTGTGTTGTATAGGTGACTTCCAAGTCAGCCATATTGCATGGGGGACATTGTGCTGGTTGTATTGTATAGGTGACTTCCAATTCAGCCATATTGCATGGGGGACATTGTGCTGGTTGTATTGTATAGGTGACTTCCAAGTGAGCCATATTGCTTGGGGGACATTGTGCTGGTGGCCATGTTCTATAGGTGACTTCCAAGCCAGCCATATTGCATGGTGGACATTGTGCTGGTTGCCATGTCCTATAGGTGACTTCCAAGTCAGCCATATTGCATGGGGGACATTGTGCTGGTTGCCTTGTTGTATAGGTGACTTCCAAGTGAGCCATATTGCTTGGGGGACATTGTGCTGGTTGTGTTGTATAGGTGACTTCCAAGTCAGCCATATTGCATGGGGGACATTGTGCTGGTTGTCTTGTATAGGTGACTTCCAAGTCAGCCGTGTTGCATGGGGGACATTGTGCTGGTTGTATTGTATAGGTGACTTCCAAGTCAGCCATATTGCATGGGGGACATTGTGCTGGTGGCCATGTTGTAAAGGTGACTTCCAAGTCAGCCATATTGCATGGGGGACATTGTGCTCTTTGCCATGTTGTATAGGTGACTTCCAAGTCAGCCATATTGCATGGGGGACATTGTGCTGGTTGCCATGTTGTATAGGTGACTTACAAGTCAGCCATATTGCATGGGGGACATTGTGCTGGTTGCCATGTCCTATAGGTGACTTCCAAGTCAGCCATATTGCATGGGGGAAATTGTGCTGGTTGTCTTGTATAGGTGACTTTTAAGTCAGCCACATTGCCCTGGGGGACATTGTGCTGGTTGCCATGTTCTATAGGTGACTTCCAAGTCAGCCATATTGCTTGGTAGACATTGCGCTGGTTGCCATGTTGTATAGGTGACTTCCAAGTCAGCCATATTGCTTGGGGGACATTGTGCTGGTTGCCATGTTGTATAGGTGACTTCCAAGTCAGCCATATTGCATGGGGGATATTGTGCTGGTGCCATGTTCTATAGGTGACATCCAAGTCAGCCATATTGCATGGGGGACATTGTGCTGGTTGTCTTGTATAGGTGACTTCCAAGTCAGCCATATTGCATGGGGGACATTGTGCTGGTTGTGTTGTATAGGTGACTTCCAAATCAGCCATATTGCATGGCGGACATTGTGCTGGTTGTATTGTATAGGTGACTTCCAAGTCAGCCATATTGCATGGGGGACATTGTGCTGGTTGTATTGTATAGGTGACTTCCAAGTCAGCCATATTGCATGGGGGACATTGTGCTGGTGGCCATGTCCTATAGGTGACTTCCAAGTCAGCCAAATTGCATGGGGGACATTGTGCTGGTTGTCTTGTATAGGTGACTTCCAAGTCAGCCATATTGCTTGGGGGACATTGTGCTGGTTGTATTGTATAGGTGACTTCCAAGTCAGCCATATTGCATGGGGGACATTGTGCCGGTTGCCATGTTGTATAGGTGACTTCCAAGTCAGCCATATTGCATGGGGGACATTGTGCTGGTGGCCATGTTCTATAGGTGACTTCCAAGTCAGCCATATTGCATTTGGGACATTGTGCTGGTTGTCTTGTATAGGTGACGTCCAAGTCAGCCATATTGCATGGGGGACATTGTGCTGGTTGTGTTGTATAGGTGACTTCCAAATCAGCCATATTGCATGGGGGACATTGTGCTGGTTGTATTGTATAGGTGACTTCCAAGTCAGCCATATTGCATGGGGGACATTGTGCTGGTTGTCTTGTATAGGTGACTTCCAAGTCAGCCATATTGGATGGGGGACATTGTGCTGGTTGTATTGTATAGGTGACTTCCAAGTCAGCCATATTGCATGGGGGACATTGTGCTGGTTGCCATGTTGTATAGGTGACTTCCAAGTCAGCCATATTGCATGGGGGACATTGTGCTGGTGGCCATTTTCTATAGGTGACTTCCAAGTCAGCCATATTGCATTTGGGACATTGTGCTGGTTGTATTGTATAGGTGACTTCCAAGTCAGCCATACTGCATGGGGGACATTGTGCTGGTTGTATTGTATAGGTGACTTCCAAGTGAGCCATTTTGCTTGGGGGACATTGTGCTGGTGGCCATGTTCTATAGGTGACTTCCAAGTCAGCCATATTGCATGGGGGACATTGTGCTGGTTGCCATGTCCTATAGGTGACTTCCAAGTCGGCCATATTGCAAGGGGGACATTGTGCTGGTTGTCTTGTATAGGTGACTTCCAAGTCAGCCATATTGCTTGGGGGACATTGTGCTGGTTGCCATGTTCTATAGGTGACTTCCAAGTCAGCCATATTGCTTGGTGGACATTGTGCTGGTGGCCATGTTCTATAGGTGACTTCCAAGTCAGCCATATTGCTTGAGGGACATTGTGCTGGTTGCCAGGTTGTATAGGTGACTTTCAAGTCAGCCATATTGCATGGGGGACATTGTGCTGGTGGCCATGTTCTATAGGTGACTTCCAAGTCAGCCATATTGCATGGGGGACATTGTGCTGGTTGCCATGTTGTATAGGTGACTTCCAAGTCAGCCATATTGCATGGGGGACATTGTGCTGGTGGCCATGTTCTATAGGTGACTTCCATGTCAGCCATATTGCATGGGGGACATTGTGCTGGTTGTCTTGTATAGGTGACTTCCAAGTCAGCCAAATTGCTTGGGGGACATTGTGCTGGTTGTATTGTATAGGTGACTTCCAAGTCAGCCATATTGCATGGGGGACATTGTGCTGGTTGCCATGTTGTATAGGTGACTTCCAAGTCAGCCATATTGCATGGGGGACATTGTGCTGGTGGCCATGTTCTATAGGTGACTTCCAAGTCAGCCACATTGCATGGGGGACATTGTGCTGGTTTCTTGTATAGGTGACTTCCAAGTCAGCCATATTGCATGGGGGACATTGTGCTGGTTGCCATGTTGTATAGATGACTTCAAAGTCAGCCATATTGCATGGGGGACATTGTGCTGGTTGCCATGTTGTATAGGTGACTTCCAAGTCAGCCATATTGCATGGAGGACATTGTGCTGGATGCCATGTTGTATAGGTGACTTCCAAGTGAGCCATATTGCATGGGGGACATTGTGCTGGTTGTGTTGTATAGGTGACTTCCAAGTCAGCCATATTGCATGGGGGACATTGTGCTGGTTGTGTTGTATAGGTGACTTCCAAGTCAGCCATATTGCATGGGGGACATTGTGCTGGTTGTATTGTATAGGTGACTTCCAAGTCAGCCATATTGCATGGGGGACATTGTGCTGGTTGTATTGTATAGGTGACTTCCAAGTGAGCCATATTGTTTGGGGGACATTTTGCTGGTGGCCATGTTCTATAGGTGACTTCCAAGTCAGCCATATTGCATGGGGGACATTGTGCTGGTTGCCATGTCCTATAGGTGACTTCCAAGTCAGCCATATTGCTTGGGGGACATTGTGCTGGTTGCCATGTTGTATAGGTGACTTCCAAGTCAGCCATATTGCATGGGGGACATTGTGCTGGTTGTCTTGTATAGGTGACTTCCAAGTGAGCCATATTGCATGGGGGACATTGTGCTGGTTGCCATGTTCTATAGGTGACTTCCAAGTCAGCCATATTGCATGGGGGACATTGTGCTGGTTGTCTTGTATAGGTGACTTCCAAGTCAGCCATATTGCATGGGGGACATTGTGCTGGTTGTATTGTATAGGTGACTTCCAAGTCAGCCATATTGCATGGGGGACATTGTGCTGGTTGTGTTTTATAGGTGACTTCCAAGTCAGCCATATTGCATGGGGGCCATTGTGCTGGTTGTATTGTATAGGTGACTTCCAAGTCAGCCATATTGCATGGGGGACATTGTGCTGGTTGTATTGTATAGGTGACTTCCAAGTGAGCCATATTGTTTGGGGGACATTGTGCTGGTGGCCATGTTCTATACGTGACTTCCAAGTCAGCCATATTGCATGGGGGACATTGTGCTGGTTGCCATGTTCTATAGGTGATTTCTAAGTCAGCCATATTGCTTGGGGGACATTGTGCTGGTTGCCATGTTGTATAGGTGACTTCCAAGTCAGCCATATTGCATGAGGGACATTGTGCTGGTGGCCATGTTCTATAGGTGACTTCCAAGTCAGCCATATTGCATGGGGGACATTGTGCTGGTTGTGTTGTATAGGTGACTTCCAAATCAGCCATATTGCATGGGGGACATTGTGCTGGTTGTATTGTATAGGTGACTTCCAAGTCAGCCATATTGCATGGGGGACATTGTGCTGGTTGTATTGTATAGGTGACTTCCAAGTCAGCCATATTGCATGGGGGACATTGTGCTGGTGGCCATGTCCTATAGGTGACTTCCAAGTCAGCCATATTGCATGGGGGACATTGTGCTGGTTGTCTTGTATAGGTGACTTCCAAGTCAGCCATATTGCTTGGGGGACATTGTGCTGGTTGTATTGTATAGGTGACTTCCAAGTCAGCCATATTGCATGGGGGACATTGTGCTGGTTGCCATGTTGTATAGGTGACTTCCAAGTCAGCCATATTGCATGGGGGACATTGTGCTGGTGGCCATGTTCTATAGGTGACTTCCAAGTCAGCCATATTGCATTTGGGACATTGTGCTGGTTGTCTTGTATAGGTGATTTCCAAGTCAGCCATATTGCATGGGGGACATTGTGCTGGTTGTGTTGTATAGGTGACTTCCAAATCAGCCATATTGCATGTGGGACATTGTGCTGGTTGTATTGTATAGGTGACTTCCAAGTCAGCCATATTGCATGGGGGACATTGTGCTGGTTGTCTTGTATAGGTGACTTCCAAGTCAGCCATATTGGATGGGGGACATTGTGCTGGTTGTATTGTATAGGTGACTTCTAAGTCAGCCATATTGCATGGGGGACATTGTGCTGGTTGCCATGTTGTATAGGTGACTTCCAAGTCAGCCATATTGCATGGGGGACATTGTGCTGGTGGCCATGTTCTATAGGTGACTTCCAAGTCAGCCATATTGCATTTGGGACATTGTGCTGGTTGTATTGTATAGGTGACTTCCAAGTCAGCCATATTGCATGGGGGACATTGTGCTGGTTGTATTGTATAGGTGACTTCCAAGTGAGCCATGTTGCTTGGGGGACATTGTGCTGGTGGCCATGTTCTATAGGTGACTTCCAAGTCAGCCATATTGCATGGGGGACATTGTGCTGGTTGCCATGTCCTATAGGTGACTTCCAAGTCGGCCATATTGCAAGGGGGACATTGTGCTGGTTGTCTTGTATAGGTGACTTCCAAGTCAGCCATATTGCTTGGGGGACATTGTGCTGGTTGCCATGTTCTATAGGTGACTTCCAAGTCAGCCATATTGCTTGGTTGACATTGTGCTGGTGGCCATGTTCTATAGGTGACTTCCAAGTCAGCCATATTGCTTGGGGGACATTGTGCTGGTTGCCATGTTGTAAAGGTGACTTTCAAGTCAGCCATATTGCATGGGGGACATTGTGCTGGTGGCCATGTTCTATAGGTGACTTCCAAGTCAGCCATATTGCATGGGGGACATTGTGCTGGTTGCCATGTTGTATAGGTGACTTCCAAGTCAGCCATATTGCATGGGGGACATTGTGCTGGTGGCCATGTTCTATAGGTGACTTCCAAGTCAGCCATATTGCATGGGGGACATTGTGCTGGTTGTCTTGTATAGGTGACTTCCAAGTCAGCCATATTGCTTGGGGGACATTGTGCTGGTTGTATTGTATAGGTGACTTCCAAGTCAGCCATATTGCATGGGGAACATTGTGCTGGTTGCCATGTTGTATAGGTGACTTCCAAGTCAGCCATATTGCATGGGGGACATTGTGCTGGTGGCCATGTTCTATAGGTGACTTCCAAGTCAGCCACATTGCATGGGGGACATTGTGCTGGTTTCTTGTATAGGTGACTTCCAAGTCAGCCATATTGCATGGGGGACATTGTGCTGGTTGCCATGTTGTATAGGTGACTTCCAAGTCAGCCATATTGCATGGGGGATATTGTGCTGGTTGCCATGTTGTATAGGTGACTTCCAAGTCAGCCATATTGCATGGGTGACATTGTGCTGGATGCCATGTTGTATAGGTGACTTCCAAGTGAGCCATATTGCATGGGGGACATTGTGCTGGTTGTGTTGTATAGGTGACTTCCAAGTCAGCCATATTGCATGGGGGACATTGTGCTGGTTGTGTTGTATAGGTGACTTCCAAGTCAGCCATATTGCATGGGGGACATTGTGCTGGTTGTATTGTATAGGTGACTTCCAAGTCAGCCATATTGCATGGGCGACATTGTGCTGGTTGTATTGTATAGGTGACTTCCAAGTGAGCCATATTGTTTGGGGGACATTGTGCTGGTGGCCATGTTCTATAGGTGACTTCCAAGTCAGCCATATTGCATGGGGGACATTGTGCTGGTTGCGATGTCCTATAGGTGACTTCCAAGTCAGCCATATTGCATGGGGGACATTGTGCTGGTTGCCATGTTGTATAGGTGACTTCCAAGTGAGCCATATTGCTTGGGGGACATTGTGCTGGTTGTGTTGTATAGGTGACTTCCAAGTCAGCCATATTGCATGGGGGACATTGTGCTGGTTGTCTTGTATAGGTGACTTCCAAGTCAGCCGTGTTGCATGGGGGACATTGTGCTGGTTGTGTTGTATAGGTGACTTCCAAGTCAGCCATATTGCATGGGGGACATTGTGCTGGCGGCCATGTTGTAAAGGTGACTTCCAAGTCAGCCATATTGCATGGGGGACATTGTGCTGGTTGCCATGTTGTATAGGTGACTTCCAAGTCAGCCACATTGCATGGGGGACATTGTGCTGGTTGCCATGTTGTATAGGTGACTTACAAGTCAGCCATATTGCATGGGGGACATTGTGCTGCTTGCCATGTCCTATAGGTGACTTCCAAGTCAGCCATATTGCATGGGGGAAATTGTGCTGGTTGTCTTGTATAGGTGACTTTTAAGTCAGCCATATTGCTTGGGGGACATTGTGCTGGTTGCCATGTTCTATAGGTGACTTCCAAGTCAGCCAAATTGCTTGGGGGACATTGTGCTGGTTGCCATGTTGTATAGGTGACTTCCAAGTCAGCCATATTGCTTGGGGGACATTGTGCTGTTTGCCATGTTGTATTGGTGACTTCCAAGTCAGCCATATTGCATGGGGGACATTGTGCTGGTGGCCATGTTCTATAGGTGACTTCCAAGTCAGCCATATTGCATGGGGGACATTGTGCTGGTTGCCATGTTGTATAGGTGACTTCCAAGTCAGCCATATTGCATGGGGGACATTGTGCTGGTGGCCTTGTTCTATAGGTGACTTCGAAGTCAGCCATATTGCATGGGGGACATTGTGCTGGTTGTCTTGTATAGGTGACTTCCAAGTCAGCCATATTGCTTGGGGGACATTGTGCTGGTTGTATTGTATAGGTGACTTCCAAGTCAGCCATATTGCATGGGGAACATTGTGCTGGTTGCCATGTTGTATAGGTGACTTCCAAGTCAGCCATATTGCATGGGGGACATTGTGCTGGTGGCCATGTTCTATAGGTGACTTCCAAGTCAGCCACATTGCATGGGGGACATTGTGCTGGTTTCTTGTATAGGTGACTTCCAAGTCAGCCATATTGCATGGGGGACATTGTGCTGGTTGCCATGTTGTATAGGTGACTTCCAAGTCAGCCATATTGCATGGGGGACATTGTGCTGGTTGCCATGTTGTATAGGTGACTTCCAAGTCAGCCATATTGCATGGGTGACATTGTGCTGGATGCCATGTTGTATAGGTGACTTCCAAGTGAGCCATATTGCATGGGGGACATTGTGCTGGTTGTGTTGTATAGGTGACTTCCAAGTCAGCCATATTGCATGGGGGACATTGTGCTGGTTGTGTTGTATAGGTGACTTCCAAGTCAGCCATATTGCATGGGGGACATTGTGCTGGTTGTATTGTATAGGTGACTTCCAAGTCAGCCATATTGCATGGGGGACATTGTGCTGGTTGTATTGTATAGGTGACTTCCTAGTGAGCCATATTGTTTGGGGGACATTGTGCTGGTGGCCATGTTCTATAGGTGACTTCCAAGTCAGCCATATTGCATGGGGGACATTGTGCTTTTTGCCATGTCCTATAGGTGACTTCCAAGTCAGCCATATTGCATGGGGGACATTGTGCTGGTTGCCATGTTGTATAGGTGACTTCCAAGTGAGCCATATTGCTTGGGGGACATTGTGCTGGTTGTGTTGTATAGGTGACTTCCAAGTCAGCCATATTGCATGGGGGACATTGTGCTGGTTGCCAAGTTGTATAGGTGACTTACAAGTCAGCCATATTGCATGGGGGACATTGTGCTGCTTGCCATGTCCTATAGGTGACTTCCAAGTCAGCCATATTGCATGGGGGAAATTGTGCTGGTTGTCTTGTATAGGTGACTTTTAAGTCAGCCATATTGCTTGGGGGACATTGTGCTGGTTGCCATGTTGTATAGGTGACTTCCAAGTCAGCCATATTGCTTGGGGGACATTGTGCTGGTTGCCATGTTGTATTGGTGACTTCCAAGTCAGCCATATTGCATGGGGGACATTGTGCTGGTGGCCATGTTCTATAGGTGACTTCCAAGTCAGCCATATTGCATGGGGGACATTGTGCTGGTTGTCTTGTATAGGTGACTTCCAAGTCAGCCATATTGCATGGGGGACATTGTGCTGGTTGTGTTGTATAGGTGACTTCCAAATCAGCCATATTGCATGGGGGACATTGTGCTGGTTGTATTGTATAGGTGACTTCCAAGTCAGCCATATTGCATGCGGGACATTGTGCTGGTTGTATTGTATAGGTGACTTCCAAGTCAGCCATATTGCATGGGGGACATTGTACTGGTGGCCATGTCCTATAGGTGACTTCCAAGTCAGCCATATTGCATGGGGGACATTGTGCTGGTTGTCTTGTATAGGTGACTTCCAAGTCAGCCATATTGCTTGGGGGACATTGTGCTGGTTGTATTGTATAGGTGACTTCCAAGTCAGCCATATTGCATGGGGGACATTGTGCTGGTTGACATGTTGTATAGGTGACTTCCAAGTCAGCCATATTGCATGGGGGACATTGTGCTGGTGGCCATGTTCTATAGGTGACTTCCAAGTCAGCCATATTGCATTTGGGACATTGTGCTGGTTGTCTTGTATAGGTGACTTCCAAGTCAGCCATATTGCATGGGGGACATTGTGCTGGTTGTGTTGTATAGGTGACTTCCAAATCAGCCATATTGGATGGGGGACATTGTGCTGGTTGTATTGTATAGGTGACTTCCAAGTCAGCCATATTGCATGGGGGACATTGTGCTGGTTGTATTGTATAGGTGACTTCCAAGTGAGCCATATTGCTTGGGGGACATTGTGCTGGTGGCCATGTTCTATAGGTGAATTCCAAGTCAGCCATATTGCATGGGGGACATTGTGCTGGTTGCCATGTCCTATAGGTGACTACCAAGTCAGCCATATTGCATGGGGGACATTGTGCTGGTTTTCTTGTATAGGTGACTTCCAATTTAGCCATATTGCTTGGGGGACATTGTGCTGGTTGCCATGTTCTATAGGTGACTTCCAAGTCAGCCATATTGCTTGGGGGACATTGTGCTGGTGGCCATGTTCTATAGGTGACTTCCAAGTCAGCCATATTGCTTGGGGGACATTGTGCTGGTTGCCATGTTGTATAGGTGACTTCCAAGTCAGCCATATTGCATGAGGGACATTGTGCTGGTGGCCATGTTCTATAGGTGACTTCCAAGTCAGTCATATTGCATGGGGGACATTGTGCTGGTTGCCATGTTGTATAGGTGACTTCCAAGTCAGCCATATTGCATGGGGGACATTGTGCTGGTGGCCATGTTCTATGGGTGACTTCCAAGTCAGCCATATTGCATGGGGGACATTGTGCTGGTTGTCTTGTATAGGTGCCTTCCAAGTCAGCCATATTGCATGGGGGACATTGTGCTGGTTGTATTGTATAGGTGACTTCCAAGTCAGCCATATTGCATGGGGGACATTGTGCTGGTTGCCATGTTGTATAGGTGACTTCCAAGTCAGCCATATTGCATGGGGGACATTGTGCTGGTGGCCATGTTCTATAGGTGACTTCCAAGTCAGCCATATTGCATGGGGGACATTGTGCTGGTTGTCTTGTATAGGTGACTTCCAAGTCAGCCATATTGCATGGGGGACATTGTGCTGGTGGCCATGTCCTATAGGTGACTTCCAAGTCAGCCATATTGCATGGGGGACATTGTGCTGGTTGTCTTGTATAGGTGACTTCCAAGTCAGCCATATTGCTTGGGGGACATTGTGCTGGTTGTATTGTATAGGTGACTTCCAAGTCAGCCATATTGCATGGGGGACATTGTGCTGGTTGCCATGTTGTATAGGTGACTTCCAAGTCAGCCATATTGCATGGGGGACATTGTGCTGGTGGCCATGTTCTATAGGTGACTTCCAAGTCAGCCATATTGCATTTGGGACATTGTGCTGGTTGTCTTGTATAGGTGACTTCCAAGTCAGCCATATTGCATGGGGACATTGTGCTGGTTGTGTTGTATAGGTGACTTCCAAATCAGCCATATTGCATGGGGGACATTGTGCTGGTTGTATTGTATAGGTGACTTCCAAGTCAGCCATATTGCATGGGGGACATTGTGCTGGTTGTCTTGTATAGGTGACTTCCAAGTCAGCCATATTGCTTGGGGGACATTGTGCTGGTTGTATTGTATAGGTGACTTCCAAAACAGCCATATTGCATGGGGGACATTGTGCTGGTTGCCATGTTGTATAGGTGACTTCCAAGTCAGCCATATTGCATGGGGGACATTGTGCTGGTGGCCATGTTCTATAGGTGACTTCCAAGTCAGCCATATTGCATTTGGGACATTGTGCTGGTTGTATTGTATAGGTGACTTCCAAGTCAGCCATATTGCATGGGGGACATTGTGCTGGTTGTATTGTATAGGTGACTTCCAAGTGAGCCATATTGCTTGGGGGACATTGTGCGGGTGGCCATGTTCTATAGGTGACTTCCAAGTCAGCCATATTGCATGGGGGACATTGTGCTGGTTGCCATGTCCTATAGGTGACTTCCAAGTCAGCCATATTGCATGGGGGACATTATGCTGGTTGTCTTGTATAGGTGACTTCCAAGTCAGCCATATTGCTTGGGGACATTGTGCTGGTTGCCATGTTCTATAGGTGACTTCCAAGTCAGCCATATTGCTTGGGGGACATTGTGCTGGTGGCCATGTTCTCTAGGTGACTTCCAAGTCAGCCATATTGCTTGGGGGACATTGTGCTGGTTGCCATTTTGTATAGGTGACTTCCAAGTCAGCCATATTGCATGGGGGACATTGTGCTGGTGGCCATGTTCTATAGGTGACTTCCAAGTCAGCCATATTGCATTGGGGACATTGTGCTGGTTGCCATGTTGTTTAGGTGACTTCCAAGTCAGCCATATTGCATGGGGGACATTGTGCTGGTTGTTTTGTATAGGTGACTTCCAAGTCAGCCATATTGCATGGGGGACATTGTGCTGGTTGCCATGTCCTATAGGTGACTTCCAAGTCAGCCATATTGCATGGGGGAAATTGTGCTGGTTGTCTTGTATAGGTGACTTCCAAGTCAGCCATATTGCTTGGGGGACATTGTGCTGGTTGCCATGTTCTAAAGGTGACTTCCAAGTCAGCCATATTGCATGGGGGACATTGTGCTGGTGGCCATGTTCTATAGGTGACTTCCAAGTCAGCCATATTGCATGGGGGACATTGTGCTGGTTGTCTTGTATAGGTGACTTCCAAGTCAGCCATATTGCATGGGGGACATTGTGCTGGTGGCCATGTTCTATAGGTGACTTCCAAGTCAGCCATATTGCTTGGGGGACATTGTGCTGGTTGTATTGTATAGGTGACTTCCAATTCAGCCATATTGCATGGGGGACATTGTGCTGGTTGCCATGTTGTATAGGTGACTTCCAAGTGAGCCATATTGCTTGGGGGACATTGTGCTGGTTGTGTTGTATAGGTGACTTCCAAGTCAGCCATATTGCATTTGGGACATTGTGCTGGTTGTCTTGTATAGGTGACTTCCAAGTCAGCCATATTGCATGGGGGACATTGTGCTGGTTGTGTTGTATAGGTGACTTCCAAATCAGCCATATTGCATGGGGGACATTGTGCTGGTTGTATTGTATAGGTGACTTCCAAGTCAGCCATATTGCATGGGGGACATTGTGCTGGTTGTCTTGTATAGGTGACTTCCAAGTCAGCCATATTGCTTGGGGGACATTGTGCTGGTTGTATTGTATAGGTGACTTCCAAGACAGCCATATTGCATGGGGGACATTGTGCTGGTTGTATTGTATAGGTGACTTCCAAGTGAGCCATATTGCTTGGGGGACATTGTGCGGGTGGCCATGTTCTATAGGTGACTTCCAAGTCAGCCATATTGCATGGGGGACATTGTGCTGGTTGCCATGTCCTATAGGTGACTTCCAAGTCAGCCATATTGCATGGGGGACATTATGCTGGTTGTCTTGTATAGGTGACTTCCAAGTCAGCCATATTGCTTGGGGGACATTGTGCTGGTTGCCATGTTCTATAGGTGACTTCCAAGTCAGCCATATTGCTTGGGGGACATTGTGCTGGTGGCCATGTTCTATAGGTGACTTCCAAGTCAGCCATATTGCTTGGGGGACATTGTGCTGGTTGCCATGTTGTATAGGTGACTTCCAAGTCAGCCATATTGCATGGGGGACATTGTGCTGGTGGCCATGTTCTATAGGTGACTTCCAAGTCAGCCATATTGCATTGGGGACATTGTGCTGGTTGCCATGTTGTATAGGTGACTTCCAAGTCAGCCATATTGCATGGGGGACATTGTGCTGGTTGTATTGTATAGGTGACTTCCAAGTCAGCCATATTGCATGGGGGACATTGTGCTGGTTGCCATGTCCTATAGGTGACTTCCAAGTCAGCCATATTGCATGGGGGAAATTGTGCTGGTTGTCTTGTATAGGTGACTTCCAAGTCAGCCATATTGCATGGGGGACATTGTGCTGGTGGCCATGTTCTATAGGTAACTTCCAAGTCAGCCATATTGCATGGGGGACATTGTGATGGTTGTCTTGTATAGGTGACTTCCAAGTCAGCCATATTGCATGGGGGACATTGTGCTGGTGGCCATGTTCTATAGGTGACTTCCAAGTCAGCCATATTGCTTGGGGGACATTGTGCTGGTTGTATTGTATAGGTGACTTCCAATTCAGCCATATTGCATGGGGGACATTGTGCTGGTTGCCATGTTGTATAGGTGACTTCCAAGTGAGCCATATTGCTTGGGGGACATTGTGCTGGTTGTGTTGTATAGGTGACTTCCAAGTCAGCCATATTGCATGGGGGACATTGTGCTGGTTGTCTTGTATAGGTGACTTCCAAGTCAGCCGTTTTGCATGGGGGACATTGTGCTGGTTGTCTTGTATAGGTGACTTCCAAGTCAGCCATATTGCTTGGGGGACATTGTGCTGGTTGCCATGTTCTGTAGGTGACTTCCAAGTCAGCCATATTGCTTGGGGGACATTGTGCTGGTGGCCATGTTCTATAGGTGACTTCCAAGTCAGCCATATTGCTTGGGGGACATTGTGCTGGTTGCCATGTTGTATAGGTGACTTCCAAGTAAGCCATATTGCATGGGGGACATTGTGCTGGTGGCCATGTTCTATAGGTGACTTCCAAGTCAGCCATATTGCATTTGGGACATTGTGCTGGTTGTCTTGTATAGGTGACTTCCAAGTCAGCCATATTGCTTGGGGGACATTGTGCTGGTTGCCATGTCCTATAGGTGACTTCCAAGTCAGCCATATTGCATGGGGGACATTGTGCTGGTTGTCTTGTATAGGTGACTTCCACGTCAGCCATATTGCATGGGGGACATTGTGCTGGTGGCCATGTTGTATAGGTGACTTCCAAGTCAGCCATATTGCATGGGGGACATTGTGCTGGTTGCCATGTTGTATAGGTGACTTCCAAGTCAGCCATATTGCATGGGGGACATTGTGCTGGTTGCCATGTTGTATAGGTGACTTCCAAGTCAGCCATATTGCTTGGGGGACATTGTGCTGGTTGCCATGTTGTATAGGTGACTTCCAAGTCAGCCATATTGCCTGGGGGACATTGTGCTGGTTGTATTGTATAGGTGACTTCCAAGTCAGCCATATTGCATGGGGGACATTGTGCTGGTTGCCATGTTGTATAGGTGACTTCCAAGTCAGCCATATTGCATGGGGGACATTGTGCTGGTTGCCATGTTGTATAGGTGACTTCCAAGTGAGCCATATAGCTTGGGGGACATTGTGCTGGTTGTGTTGTATAGGTGACTTCCAAGTCAGCCATATTGCATGGGGGACATTGTGCTGGTTGTCTTGTATAGGTGACTTTCAAGTCAGCCGTGTTGCATGGGGGACATTGTACTGGTGGCCATGTACTATAGGTGACTTCCAAGTCAGCCATATTGCATGGGGGACATTGTGCTGGTTGCCATGTTGTATAGGTGACTTCCAAGTGAGCCATATTGCTTGTGGGACATTGTGCTGGTTGCCATGTTGTATAGGTGACTTCCAAGTCAGCCATATTGCATGGGGGACATTGTGCTGGTGGCCATGTTCTATAGGTGACTTCCAAGTCAGCCATATTGCATGGGGACATTGTGCTGGTTGTCTTGTATAGGTGACTTCCAAGTCAGCCATATTGCATGGGGGACATTGTGCTGGTTGCCATGTTGTATAGGTGACTTCCAAGTCAGCCATATTGCATGGGGGACATTGTGCTGGTTGCCATGTTGTATAGGTGACTTCCAAGTCAGCCATATTGCATGGGGGACATTGTGCTGGTTGTGTTGTATAGGTGACTTCCAAGTCAGCCATATTGCTTGGGGGACATTGTGCTGGTGGCCATGTTCTATAGGTGACTTCCAAGTCAGCCATATTGCATGGGGGACATTGTGCTGGTGGCCATGTTCTATAGGTGACTTCCAAGTCAGCCATATTGCATTTGGGACATTGTGCTGGTTGTCTTGTATAGGTGACTTCCAAGTCAGCCATATTGCTTGGGGGACATTGTGCTGGTTGCCATGTCCTATAGGTGACTTCCAAGTCAGCCATATTAAATGGGGGACATTGTGCTGGTTGTCTTGTATAGGTGACTTCCACGTCAGCCATATTGCATGGGGGACATTGTGCTGGTGGCCATGTTGTATAGGTGACTTCCAAGTCAGCCATATTGCATGGGGGACATTGTGCTGGTTGCCATGTTGTATAGGTGACTTCCAAGTCAGCCATATTGCATGGGGGACATTGTGCTGGTTGCCATGTTGTATAGGTGACTTCCAAGTCAGCCATATTGCATGGGGGACATTGTGCTGGTTGCCATGTTGTATAGGTGACTTCCAAGTCAGCCATATTGCTTGGGGGACATTGTGCTGGTTACCATGTTGTATAGGTGACTTCCAAGTCAGCCATATTGCCTGGGGGACATTGTGCTGGTTGTATTGTATAGGTGACTTCCAAGTCAGCCATATTGCATGGGGGACATTGTGCTGGTTGCCATGTTGTATAGGTGACTTCCAAGTCAGCCATATTGCATGGGGGACATTGTGCTGGTTGCCATGTTGTATAGGTGACTTCCAAGTGAGCCATATTGCTTGGGGGACATTGTGCTGGTTGTGTTGTATAGGTGACTTCCAAGTCAGCCATATTGCATGGGGGACATTGTGCTGGTTGTCTTGTATAGGTGACTTTCAAGTCAGCCGTGTTGCATGGGGGACATTGTACTGGTGGCCATGTACTATAGGTGACTTCCAAGTCAGCCATATTGCATGGGGGAAATTGTGCTGGTTGCCATGTTGTATAGGTGACTTCCAAGTGAGCCATATTGCTTGGGGGACATTGTGCTGGTTGCCATGTTGTATAGGTGACTTCCAAGTCAGCCATATTGCATGGGGGACATTGTGCTGGTGGCCATGTTCTATAGGTGACTTCCAAGTCAGCCATATTGCATGGGGACATTGTGCTGGTTGTCTTGTATAGGTGACTTCCAAGTCAGCCATATTGCATGGGGGACATTGTGCTGGTTGCCATGTTGTATAGGTGACTTCCAAGTCAGCCATATTGCATGGGGGACATTGTGCTGGTTGCCATGTTGTATAGGTGACTTCCAAGTCAGCCATATTGCATGGGGGACATTGTGCTGGTTGTGTTGTATAGGTGACTTCCAAGTCAGCCATATTGCTTGGGGGACATTGTGCTGGTGGCCATGTTGTATAGGTGACTTCCAAGTCAGCCATATTGCTTGGGGGACATTGTGCTGGTTGCCATGTCCTATAGGTGACTTCCAAGTCAGCCATATTGCATGGGGGACATTATGCTGGTTGTCTTGTATAGGTGACTTCCAAGTCAGCCATATTGCTTGGGGGACATTGTGCTGGTTGCCATGTTCTATAGGTGACTTCCAAGTCAGCCATATTGCTTGGGGGACATTGTGCTGGTGGCCATGTTCTATAGGTGACTTCCAAGTCAGCCATATTGCTTGGGGGACATTGTGCTGGTTGCCATGTTGTATAGGTGACTTCCAAGTCAGCCATATTGCATGGGGGACATTGTGCTGGTGGCCATGTTCTATAGGTGACTTCCAAGTCAGCCATATTGCATTGGGGACATTGTGCTGGTTGCCATGTTGTATAGGTGACTTCCAAGTCAGCCATATTGCATGGGGGACATTGTGCTGGTTGTATTGTATAGGTGACTTCCAAGTCAGCCATATTGCATGGGGGACATTGTGCTGGTTGCCATGTCCTATAGGTGACTTCCAAGTCAGCCATATTGCATGGGGGAAATTGTGCTGGTTGTCTTGTATAGGTGACTTCCAAGTCAGCCATATTGCATGGGGGACATTGTGCTGGTGGCCATGTTCTATAGGTAACTTCCAAGTCAGCCATATTGCATGGGGGACATTGTGATGGTTGTCTTGTATAGGTGACTTCCAAGTCAGCCATATTGCATGGGGGACATTGTGCTGGTGGCCATGTTCTATAGGTGACTTCCAAGTCAGCCATATTGCTTGGGGGACATTGTGCTGGTTGCCATGTTGTATAGGTGACTTCCAAGTCAGCCATATTGCATGGGGGACATTGTGCTGGTTGTCTTGTATAGGTGACTTCCAAGTCAGCCGTTTTGCATGGGGGACATTGTGCTGGTTGTCTTGTATAGGTGACTTCCAAGTCAGCCATATTGCTTGGGGGACATTGTGCTGGTTGCCATGTTCTGTAGGTGACTTCCAAGTCAGCCATATTGCTTGGGGGACATTGTGCTGGTGGCCATGTTCTATAGGTGACTTCCAAGTCAGCCATATTGCTTGGGGGACATTGTGCTGGTTGCCATGTTGTATAGGTGACTTCCAAGTAAGCCATATTGCATGGGGGACATTGTGCTGGTGGCCATGTTCTATAGGTGACTTCCAAGTCAGCCATATTGCATTTGGGACATTGTGCTGGTTGTCTTGTATAGGTGACTTCCAAGTCAGCCATATTGCTTGGGGGACATTGTGCTGGTTGCCATGTCCTATAGGTGACTTCCAAGTCAGCCATATTGCATGGGGGACATTGTGCTGGTTGTCTTGTATAGGTGACTTCCACGTCAGCCATATTGCATGGGGGACATTGTGCTGGTGGCCATGTTGTATAGGTGACTTCCAAGTCAGCCATATTGCATGGGGGACATTGTGCTGGTTGCCATGTTGTATAGGTGACTTCCAAGTCAGCCATATTGCATGGGGGACATTGTGCTGGTTGCCATGTTGTATAGGTGACTTCCAAGTCAGCCATATTGCTTGGGGGACATTGTGCTGGTTGCCATGTTGTATAGGTGACTTCCAAGTCAGCCATATTGCCTGGGGGACATTGTGCTGGTTGTATTGTATAGGTGACTTCCAAGTCAGCCATATTGCATGGGGGACATTGTGCTGGTTGCCATGTTGTATAGGTGACTTCCAAGTCAGCCATATTGCATGGGGGACATTGTGCTGGTTGCCATGTTGTATAGGTGACTTCCAAGTGAGCCATATAGCTTGGGGGACATTGTGCTGGTTGTGTTGTATAGGTGACTTCCAAGTCAGCCATATTGCATGGGGGACATTGTGCTGGTTGTCTTGTATAGGTGACTTTCAAGTCAGCCGTGTTGCATGGGGGACATTGTACTGGTGGCCATGTACTATAGGTGACTTCCAAGTCAGCCATATTGCATGGGGGACATTGTGCTGGTTGCCATGTTGTATAGGTGACTTCCAAGTGAGCCATATTGCTTGTGGGACATTGTGCTGGTTGCCATGTTGTATAGGTGACTTCCAAGTCAGCCATATTGCATGGGGGACATTGTGCTGGTGGCCATGTTCTATAGGTGACTTCCAAGTCAGCCATATTGCATGGGGACATTGTGCTGGTTGTCTTGTATAGGTGACTTCCAAGTCAGCCATATTGCATGGGGGACATTGTGCTGGTTGCCATGTTGTATAGGTGACTTCCAAGTCAGCCATATTGCATGGGGGACATTGTGCTGGTTGCCATGTTGTATAGGTGACTTCCAAGTCAGCCATATTGCATGGGGGACATTGTGCTGGTTGTGTTGTATAGGTGACTTCCAAGTCAGCCATATTGCTTGGGGGACATTGTGCTGGTGGCCATGTTCTATAGGTGACTTCCAAGTCAGCCATATTGCATGGGGGACATTGTGCTGGTTGCCATGTTGTATAGGTGACTTCCAAGTCAGCCATATTGCATGGGGGACATTGTGCTGGTTGCCATGTTGTATAGGTGACTTCCAAGTCAGCCATATTGCATGGGGGACATTGTGCTGGTTGTGTTGTATAGGTGACTTCCAAGTCAGCCATATTGCTTGGGGGACATTGTGCTGGTGGCCATGTTCTATAGGTGACTTCCAAGTCAGCCATATTGCATGGGGGACATTGTGCTGGTGGTCATGTTCTATAGGTGACTTCCAAGTCAGCCATATTGCATGGGGGACATTGTGCTGGTTGTCTTGTATAGGTGACTTTCAAGTCAGCCGTGTTGCATGGGGGACATTGTACTGGTGGCCATGTACTATAGGTGACTTCCAAGTCAGCCATATTGCATGGGGGACATTGTGCTGGTTGCCATGTTGTATAGGTGACTTCCAAGTGAGCCATATTGCTTGTGGGACATTGTGCTGGTTGCCATGTTGTATAGGTGACTTCCAAGTCAGCCATATTGCATGGGGGACATTGTGCTGGTGGCCATGTTCTATAGGTGACTTCCAAGTCAGCCATATTGCATGGGGACATTGTGCTGGTTGTCTTGTATAGGTGACTTCCAAGTCAGCCATATTGCATGGGGGACATTGTGCTGGTTGCCATGTTGTATAGGTGACTTCCAAGTCAGCCATATTGCATGGGGGACATTGTGCTGGTTGCCATGTTGTATAGGTGACTTCCAAGTCAGCCATATTGCATGGGGGACATTGTGCTGGTTGTGTTGTATAGGTGACTTCCAAGTCAGCCATATTGCTTGGGGGACATTGTGCTGGTGGCCATGTTCTATAGGTGACTTCCAAGTCAGCCATATTGCATGGGGGACATTGTGCTGGTGGCCATGTTCTATAGGTGACTTCCAAGTCAGCCATATTGCATTTGGGACATTGTGCTGGTTGTCTTGTATAGGTGACTTCCAAGTCAGCCATATTGCTTGGGGGACATTGTGCTGGTTGCCATGTCCTATAGGTGACTTCCAAGTCAGCCATATTGCATGGGGGACATTGTGCTGGTTGTCTTGTATAGGTGACTTCCACGTCAGCCATATTGCATGGGGGACATTGTGCTGGTGGCCATGTTGTATAGGTGACTTCCAAGTCAGCCATATTGCATGGGGGACATTGTGCTGGTTGCCATGTTGTATAGGTGACTTCCAAGTCAGCCATATTGCATGGGGGACATTGTGCTGGTTGCCATGTTGTATAGGTGACTTCCAAGTCAGCCATATTGCATGGGGGACATTGTGCTGGTTGCCATGTTGTATAGGTGACTTCCAAGTCAGCCATATTGCTTGGGGGACATTGTGCTGGTTACCATGTTGTATAGGTGACTTCCAAGTCAGCCATATTGCCTGGGGGACATTGTGCTGGTTGTATTGTATAGGTGACTTCCAAGTCAGCCATATTGCATGGGGGACATTGTGCTGGTTGCCATGTTGTATAGGTGACTTCCAAGTCAGCCATATTGCATGGGGGACATTGTGCTGGTTGCCATGTTGTATAGGTGACTTCCAAGTGAGCCATATTGCTTGGGGGACATTGTGCTGGTTGTGTTGTATAGGTGACTTCCAAGTCAGCCATATTGCATGGGGGACATTGTGCTGGTTGTATTGTATAGGTGACTTTCAAGTCAGCCGTGTTGCATGGGGGACATTGCACTGGTGGCCATGTACTATAGGTGACTTCCAAGTCAGCCATATTGCATGGGGGAAATTGTGCTGGTTGCCATGTTGTATAGGTGACTTCCAAGTGAGCCATATTGCTTGGGGGACATTGTGCTGGTTGCCATGTTGTATAGGTGACTTCCAAGTCAGCCATATTGCATGGGGGACATTGTGCTGGTGGCCATGTTCTATAGGTGACTTCCAAGTCAGCCATATTGCATGGGGACATTGTGCTGGTTGTCTTGTATAGGTGACTTCCAAGTCAGCCATATTGCATGGGGGACATTGTGCTGGTTGCCATGTTGTATAGGTGACTTCCAAGTCAGCCATATTGCATGGGGGACATTGTGCTGGTTGCCATGTTGTATAGGTGACTTCCAAGTCAGCCATATTGCATGGGGGACATTGTGCTGGTTGTGTTGTATAGGTGACTTCCAAGTCAGCCATATTGCTTGGGGGACATTGTGCTGGTGGCCATGTTGTATAGGTGACTTCCAAGTCAGCCATATTGCTTGGGGGACATTGTGCTGGTTGCCATGTTCTATAGGTGACTTCCAAGTCAGCCATATTGCATGGGGGACATTGTGCTGGTTGTGTTGTATAGGTGACTTCCAAGTCAGCCATATTGCATGGGGGACATTGTGCTGGTTGCCATGTTGTATAGGTGACTTCCAAGTCAGCCATATTGCATGGGGGACATTGTGCTGGTTGCCATGTTGTATAGGTGACTTCCAAGTGAGCCATATTGCTTGGGGGACATTGTGCTGGTTGTGTTGTATAGGTGACTTCCAAGTCAGCCATATTGCATGGGGGACATTGTGCTGGTTGTCTTGTATAGGTGACTTTCAAGTCAGCCGTGTTGCATGGGGGACATTGTACTGGTGGCCATGTACTATAGGTGACTTCCAAGTCAGCCATATTGCATGGGGGAAATTGTGCTGGTTGCCATGTTGTATAGGTGACTTCCAAGTGAGCCATATTGCTTGGGGGACATTGTGCTGGTTGCCCTGTTGTATAGGTGACTTCCAAGTCAGCCATATTGCATGGGGGACATTGTGCTGGTGGCCATGTTCTATAGGTGACTTCCAAGTCAGCCATATTGCATGGGGACATTGTGCTGGTTGTCTTGTATAGGTGACTTCCAAGTCAGCCATATTGCATGGGGGACATTGTGCTGGTTGCCATGTTGTATAGGTGACTTCCAAGTCAGCCATATTGCATGGGGGACATTGTGCTTGTTGCCATGTTGTATAGGTGACTTCCAAGTCAGCCATATTGCATGGGGGACATTGTGCTGGTTGTGTTGTATAGGTGACTTCCAAGTCAGCCATATTGCTTGGGGGACATTGTGCTGGTGGCCATGTTGTATAGGTGACTTCCAAGTCAGCCATATTGCTTGGGGGACATTGTGCTGGTTGCCATGTTCTACAGGTGACTTCCAAGTCAGCCATATTGCATGGGGGACATTGTGCTGGTTGTGTTGTATAGGTGACTTCCAAGTCAGCCATATTGCATGGGGGACATTGTGCTGGTTGTGTTGTATAGGTGACTTCCAAGTCAGCCATATTGCATGGGGGACATTGTGCTGGTTGTATTGCATAGGTGACTTCCAAGTCAGCCATATTGCATAGGGGACATTGTGCTGGTTGCCATGTTGTATAGGTGACTTCCAAGTCAGCCATATTGCATGGGGGACATTGTGCTGGTGGCCATGTTCTATAGGTGACTTCCAAGTCAGCCATATTGCATTTGGGACATTGTGCTGGTTGTCTTGTATAGGTGACTTCCAAGTCAGCCATATTGCATGGGGGACATTGTGCTGGTTGTGTTGTATAGGTGACTTCCAAATCAGCCATATTGCATGGGGGACATTGTGCTGGTTGTCTTGTATAGGTGACTTCCAAGTCAGCCATATTGCATGGGGGACATTGTGCTGGTTGTGTTGTATAGGTGACTTCCAAATCAGCCATATTGCATGGGGGACATTGTGCTGGTTGTATTGTATAGGTGACTTCCAAGTCAGCCATATTGCATGGGGGACATTGTGCTGGTTGTCTTGTATAGGTGACTTCCAAGTCAGCCATATTGCTTGGGGGACATTGTGCTGGTTGTATTGTATAGGTGACTTCCAAGTCAGCCATATTGCATGGGGGACATTGTGCTGGTTGCCATGTTGTATAGGTGACTTCCAAGTCAGCCATATTGCATGGGGGACATTGTGCTGGTGGCCATGTTCTATAGGTGACTTCCAAGTCAGCCATATTGCATTTGGGACATTGTGCTGGTTGTCTTGTATAGGTGACTTCCAAGTCAGCCATATTGCTTGGGGGACATTGTGCTGGTTGCCATGTTGTATAGGTGACTTCCAAGTGAGCCATATTGCTTGGGGGACATTGTGCTGGTTGTGTTGTATAGGTGACTTCCAAGTCAGCCATATTGCATTTGGGACATTGTGCTGGTTGTCTTGTATAGGTGACTTCCAAGTCAGCCATATTGCATGGGGGACATTGTGCTGGTTGTGTTGTATAGGTGACTTCCAAATCAGCCATATTGCATGGTGGACATTGTGCTGTTTGTATTGTATAGGTGACTTCCAAGTCAGCCATATTGCATGGGGGACATTGTGCTGGTTGTCTTGTATAGGTGACTTCCAAGTCAGCCATATTGCTTGGGGGACATTGTGCTGGTTGTATTGTATAGGTGACTTCCAAGACAGCCATATTGCATGGGGGACATTGTGCTGGTTGCCATGTTGTATAGGTGACTTCCAAGTCAGCCATATTGCATGGGGGACATTGTGCTGGTGGCCATGTTCTATAGGTGACTTCCAAGTCAGCCATATTGCATTTGGGACATTGTGCTGGTTGTATTGTATAGGTGACTTCCAAGTCAGCCATATTGCATGGGGGACATTGTGCTGGTTGTATTGTATAGGTGACTTCCAAGTGAGCCATATTGCTTGGGGGACATTGTGCGGGTGGCCATGTTCTATAGGTGACTTCCAAGTCAGCCATATTGCATGGGGGACATTGTGCTGGTTGCCATGTCCTATAGGTGACTTCCAAGTCAGCCATATTGCATGGGGGACATTATGCTGGTTGTCTTGTATAGGTGACTTCCAAGTCAGCCATATTGCATGGGGGACATTGTGCTGGTTGTATTGTATAGGTGACTTCCAAGTCAGCCATATTGCATGGGGGACATTGTGCTTGTTGCCATGTCCTATAGGTGACTTCCAAGTCAGCCATATTGCATGGGGGAAATTGTGCTGGTTGTCTTGTATAGGTGACTTCCAAGTCAGCCATATTGCTTGGGGGACATTGTGCTGGTTGCCATGTTCTATAGGTGACTTCCAAGTCAGCCATATTGCATGGGGGACATTGTGCTGGTGGCCATGTTCTATAGGTGACTTCCAAGTCAGCCATATTGCATGGGGGACATTGTGCTGGTGGCCATGTTCTATAGGTGACTTCCAAGTCAGCCATATTGCTTGGGGGACATTGTGCTGGTTGTATTGTATAGGTGACTTCCAATTCAGCCATATTGCATGGGGGACATTGTGCTGGTTGCCATGCTGTATAGGTGACTTCCAAGTGAGCCATATTGCTTGGGGGACAATGTGCTGGTTGTGTTGTATAGGTGACTTCCAAGTCAGCCATATTGCATGGGGGACATTGTGCTGGTTTTCTTGTATAGGTGACTTCCAAGTCAGCCGTTTTGCATGGGGGACATTGTGCTGGTTGTCTTGTATAGGTGACTTCCAAGTCAGCCATATTGCTTGGGGGACATTGTGCTGGTTGCCATGTTCTGTAGGTGACTTCCAAGTCAGCCATATTGCTTGGGGGACATTGTGCTGGTGGCCATGTTCTATAGGTGACTTCCAAGTCAGCCATATTGCTTGCGGGACATTGTGCTGGTTGCCATGTTGTATAGGTGACTTCCAAGTAAGCCATATTGCATGGGGGACATTGTGCTGGTGGCCATGTTCTATAGGTGACTTCCAAGTCAGCCATATTGCATTTGGGACATTGTGCTGGTTGTCTTGTATAGGTGACTTCCAAGTCAGCCATATTGCTTGGGGGACATTGTGCTGGTTGCCATGTCCTATAGGTGACTTCCAAGTCAGCCATATTGCATGGGGGACATTGTGCTGGTTGTCTTGTATAGGTGACTTCCACGTCAGCCATATTGCTTGGGGGACATTGTGCTGGTGGCCATGTTCTATAGGTGACTTCCAAGTCAGCCATATTGCTTAGGGGACATTGTGCTGGTTGCCATGTTGTTTAGGTGACTTCCAAGTAAGCCATATTGCATTTGGGACATTGTGCTGGTTGTCTTGTATAGGTGACTTCCAAGTCAGCCATATTGCTTGGGGGACATTGTGCTGGTTGCCATGTCCTATAGGTGACTTCCAAGTCAGCCATATTGCATGGGGGACATTGTGCTGGTTGTCTTGTATAGGTGACTTCCACGTCAGCCATATTGCATGGGGGACATTGTGCTGGTGGCCATGTTGTATAGGTGACTTCCAAGTCAGCCATATTGCATGGGGGACATTGTGCTGGTTGCCATGTTGTATAGGTGACTTCCAAGTCAGCCATATTGCATGGGGGACATTGTGCTGGTTGCCATGTTGTATAGGTGACTTCCAAGTCAGCCATATTGCATGGGGGACATTGTGCTGGTTGCCATGTTGTATAGGTGACTTCCAAGTCAGCCATATTGCTTGGGGGACATTGTGCTGGTGGCCATGTTGTATAGGTGACTTCCAATTCAGCCATATTGCATGGGGGACATTGTGCTGGTTGCCATGTTGTATAGGTGACTTCCAAGTCAGCCATATTGCATGGGGGACATTGTGCTGGTTGTATTGTATAGGTGACTTCCAAGTCAGCCATATTGCTTGGGGGACATTGTGCTGGTTGCCATGTTGTATAGGTGACTTCCAAGTCAGCCATATTGCCTGGGGGACATTGTGCTGGTTGTATTGTATAGGTGACTTCCAAGTCAGCCATATTGCATGGGGGACATTGTGCTGGTTGCCATGTTGTATAGGTGACTTCCAAGTCAGCCATATTGCATGGGGGACATTGTGCTGGTTGCCATGTTGTATAGGTGACTTCCAAGTGAGCCATATTGCTTGGGGGACATTGTGCTGGTTGTGTTGTATAGGTGACTTCCAAGTCAGCCATATTGCATGGGGGACATTGTGCTGGTTGTCTTGTATAGGTGACTTTCAAGTCAGCCGTGTTGCATGGGGGACATTGTACTGGTGGCCATGTACTATAGGTGACTTCCAAGTCAGCCATATTGCATGGGGGACATTGTGCTGGTTGCCATGTTGTATAGGTGACTTCCAAGTCAGCCATATTGCATGGGGACATTGTGCTGGTTGTCTTGTATAGGTGACTTCCAAGTCAGCCATATTGCATGGGGGACATTGTGCCTGTTGTGTTGTATAGGTGACTTCCAAATCAGCCATATTGCATGGGGGACATTGTGCTGGTTGTCTTGTATAGGTGACTTCCAAGTCAGCCATATTGCATGGGGGACATTGTGCTGGTTGTGTTGTATAGGTGACTTCCAAATCAGCCATATTGCATGGGGGACATTGTGCTGGTTGTATTGTATAGGTGACTTCCAAGTCAGCCATATTGCATGGGGGACATTGTGCTGGTTGTCTTGTATAGGTGACTTCCAAGTCAGCCATATTGCTTGGGGGACATTGTGCTGGTTGTATTGTATAGGTGACTTCCAAGTCAGCCATATTGCATGGGGGACATTGTGCTGGTTGCCATGTTGTATAGGTGACTTCCAAGTCAGCCATATTGCATGGGGGACATTGTGCTGGTGGCCATGTTCTATAGGTGACTTCCAAGTCAGCCATATTGCATTTGGGACATTGTGCTGGTTGTCTTGTATAGGTGACTTCCAAGTCAGCCATATTGCTTGGGGGACATTGTGCTGGTTGCCATGTTGTATAGGTGACTTCCAAGTGAGCCATATTGCTTGGGGGACATTGTGCTGGTTGTGTTGTATAGTTGACTTCCAAGTCAGCCATATTGCATTTGGGACATTGTGCTGGTTGTCTTGTATAGGTGACTTCCAAGTCAGCCATATTGCATGGGGGACATTGTGCTGGTTGTGTTGTATAGGTGACTTCCAAATCAGCCATATTGCATGGTGGACATTGTGCTGTTTGTATTGTATAGGTGACTTCCAAGTCAGCCATATTGCATGGGGGACATTGTGCTGGTTGTCTTGTATAGGTGACTTCCAAGTCAGCCATATTGCTTGGGGGACATTGTGCTGGTTGTATTGTATAGGTGACTTCCAAGACAGCCATATTGCATGGGGGACATTGTGCTGGTTGCCATGTTGTATAGGTGACTTCCAAGTCAGCCATATTGCATGGGGGACATTGTGCTGGTGGCCATGTTCTATAGGTGACTTCCAAGTCAGCCATATTGCATTTGGGACATTGTGCTGGTTGTATTGTATAGGTGACTTCCAAGTCAGCCATATTGCATGGGGGACATTGTGCTGGTTGTATTGTATAGGTGACTTCCAAGTGAGCCATATTGCTTGGGGGACATTGTGCGGGTGGCCATGTTCTATAGGTGACTTCCAAGTCAGCCATATTGCATGGGGGACATTGTGCTGGTTGCCATGTCCTATAGGTTTACTTCCAAGTCAGCCATATTGCATGGGGGACATTATGCTGGTTGTCTTGTATAGGTGACTTCCAAGTCAGCCATATTGCATGGGGGACATTGTGCTGGTTGTATTGTATAGGTGACTTCCAAGTCAGCCATATTGCATGGGGGACATTGTGCTTGTTGCCATGTCCTATAGGTGACTTCCAAGTCAGCCATATTGCATGGGGGAAATTGTGCTGGTTGTCTTGTATAGGTGACTTCCAAGTCAGCCATATTGCTTGGGGGACATTGTGCTGGTTGCCATGTTCTATAGGTGACTTCCAAGTCAGCCATATTGCATGGGGGACATTGTGCTGGTGGCCATGTTCTATAGGTGACTTCCAAGTCAGCCATATTGCATGGGGGACATTGTGCTGGTTGTCTTGTATAGGTGACTTCCAAGTCAGCCATATTGCATGGGGGACATTGTGCTGGTGGCCATGTTCTATAGGTGACTTCCAAGTCAGCCATATTGCTTGGGGGACATTGTGCTGGTTGTATTGTATAGGTGACTTCCAATTCAGCCATATTGCATGGGGGACATTGTGCTGGTTGCCATGTTGTATAGGTGACTTCCAAGTGAGCCATATTGCTTGGGGGACAATGTGCTGGTTGTGTTGTATAGGTGACTTCCAAGTCAGCCATATTGCATGGGGGACATTGTGCTGGTTTTCTTGTATAGGTGACTTCTAAGTCAGCCGTTTTGCATGGGGGACATTGTGCTGGTTGTCTTGTATAGTTGACTTCCAAGTCAGCCATATTGCTTGGGGGACATTGTGCTGGTTGTATTGTATAGGTGACTTCCAAGTGAGCCATATTGCTTGGGGGACATTGTGCGGGTGGCCATGTTCTATAGGTGACTTCCAAGTCAGCCATATTGCATGGGGGACATTGTGCTGGTTGCCATGTCCTATAGGTGACTTCCAAGTCAGCCATATTGCATGGGGGACATTATGCTGGTTGTCTTGTATAGGTGACTTCCAAGTCAGCCATATTGCATGGGGGACATTGTGCTGGTTGTATTGTATAGGTGACTTCCAAGTCAGCCATATTGCATGGGGGACATTGTGCTTGTTGCCATGTCCTATAGGTGACTTCCAAGTCAGCCATATTGCATGGGGGAAATTGTGCTGGTTGTCTTGTATAGGTGACTTCCAAGTCAGCCATATTGCTTGGGGGACATTGTGCTGGTTGCCATGTTCTATAGGTGACTTCCAAGTCAGCCATATTGCATGGGGGACATTGTGCTGGTGGCCATGTTCTATAGGTGACTTCCAAGTCAGCCATATTGCATGGGGGACATTGTGCTGGTTGTCTTGTATAGGTGACTTCCAAGTCAGCCATATTGCATGGGGGACATTGTGCTGGTGGCCATGTTCTATAGGTGACTTCCAAGTCAGCCATATTGCTTGGGGGACATTGTGCTGGTTGTATTGTATAGGTGACTTCCAATTCAGCCATATTGCATGGGGGACATTGTGCTGGTTGCCATGTTGTATAGGTGACTTCCAAGTGAGCCATATTGCTTGGGGGACAATGTGCTGGTTGTGTTGTATAGGTGACTTCCAAGTCAGCCATATTGCATGGGGGACATTGTGCTGGTTTTCTTGTATAGGTGACTTCCAAGTCAGCCGTTTTGCATGGGGGACATTGTGCTGGTTGTCTTGTATAGGTGACTTCCAAGTCAGCCATATTGCTTGGGGGACATTGTGCTGGTTGCCATGTTCTGTAGGTGACTTCCAAGTCAGCCATATTGCTTGGGGGACATTGTGCTGGTGGCCATGTTCTATAGGTGACTTCCAAGTCAGCCATATTGCTTGGGGGACATTGTGCTGGTTGCCATGTTGTATAGGTGACTTCCAAGTAAGCCATATTGCATGGGGGACATTGTGCTGGTGGCCATGTTCTATAGGTGACTTCCAAGTCAGCCATATTGCATTTGGGACATTGTGCTGGTTGTCTTGTATAGGTGACTTCCAAGTCAGCCATATTGCTTGGGGGACATTGTGCTGGTTGCCATGTCCTATAGGTGACTTCCAAGTCAGCCATATTGCATGGGGGACATTGTGCTGGTTGTCTTGTATAGGTGACTTCCACGTCAGCCATATTGCTTGGGGGACATTGTGCTGGTGGCCATGTTCTATAGGTGACTTCCAAGTCAGCCATATTGCTTAGGGGATATTGTGCTGGTTGCCATGTTGTTTAGGTGACTTCCAAGTAAGCCATATTGCATGGGGGACATTGTGCTGGTGGCCATGTTCTATAGGTGACTTCCAAGTCAGCCATATTGCATTTGGGACATTGTGCTGGTTGTCTTGTATAGGTGACTTCCAAGTCAGCCATATTGCTTGGGGGACATTGTGCTGGTTGCCATGTCCTATAGTTGACTTCCAAGTCAGCCATATTGCATGGGGGACATTGTGCTGGTTGTCTTGTATAGGTGACTTCCACGTCAGCCATATTGCATGGGGGACATTGTGCTGGTGGCCATGTTGTATAGGTGACTTCCAAGTCAGCCATATTGCATGGGGGACATTGTGCTGGTTGCCATGTTGTATAGGTGACTTCCAAGTCAGCCATATTGCATGGGGGACATTGTGCTGGTTGCCATGTTGTATAGGTGACTTCCAAGTCAGCCATATTGCATGGGGGACATTGTGCTGGTTGCCATGTTGTATAGGTGACTTCCAAGTCAGCCATATTGCTTGGGGGACATTGTGCTGGTTGCCATGTTGTATAGGTGACTTCCAAGTCAGCCATATTGCCTGGGGGACATTGTGCTGGTTGTATTGTATAGGTGACTTCCAAGTCAGCCATATTGCATGGGGGACATTGTGCTGGTTGCCATGTTGTATAGGTGACTTCCAAGTCAGCCATATTGCATGGGGGACATTGTGCTGGTTGTGTTGTATAGGTGACTTCCAAGTCAGCCATATTGCATGGGGGACATTGTGCTGGTTGTCTTGTATAGGTGACTTTCAAGTCAGCCGTGTTGCATGGGGGACATTGTACTGGTGGCCATGTACTATAGGTGACTTCCAAGTCAGCCATATTGCATGGGGGACATTGTGCTGGTTGCCATGTTGTATAGGTGACTTCCAAGTCAGCCATATTGCATGGGGACATTGTGCTGGTTGTCTTGTATAGGTGACTTCCAAGTCAGCCATATTGCATGGGGGACATTGTGCTGGTTGCCATGTTGTATAGGTGACTTCCAAGTCAGCCATATTGCATGGGGGACATTGTGCTGGTTGCCATGTTGTATAGGTGACTTCCAAGTCAGCCATATTGCATGGGGGACATTGTGCTGGTTGTGTTGTATAGGTGACTTCCAAGTCAGCCATATTGTTTGGGGGACATTGTGCTGGTGGCCATGTTGTATAGGTGACTTCCAAGTCAGCCATATTGCTTGGGGGACATTGTGCTGGTTGCCATGTTCTATAGGTGACTTCCAAGTCAGCCATATTGCATGGGGGACATTGTGCTGGTTGTGTTGTATAGGTGACTTCCAAGTCAGCCATATTGCATGGGGGACATTGTGCTGGTTGCCATGTTGTATAGGTGACTTCCAAGTCAGCCATATTGCATGGGGGACATTGTGCTGGTTGCCATGTTGTATAGGTGACTTCCAAGTGAGCCATATTGCTTGGGGGACATTGTGCTGGTTGTGTTGTATAGGTGACTTCCAAGTCAGCCATATTGCATGGGGGACATTGTGCTGGTTGTCTTGTATAGGTGACTTTCAAGTCAGCCGTGTTGCATGGGGGACATTGTACTGGTGGCCATGTACTATAGGTGACTTCCAAGTCAGCCATATTGCATGGGGGAAATTGTGCTGGTTGCCATGTTGTATAGGTGACTTCCAAGTGAGCCATATTGCTTGGGGGACATTGTGCTGGTTGCCATGTTGTATAGGTGACTTCCAAGTCAGCCATATTGCATGGGGGACATTGTGCTGGTGGCCATGTTCTATAGGTGACTTCCAAGTCAGCCATATTGCATGGGGACATTGTGCTGGTTGTCTTGTATAGGTGACTTCCAAGTCAGCCATATTGCATGGGGGACATTGTGCTGGTTGCCATGTTGTATAGGTGACTTCCAAGTCAGCCATATTGCATGGGGGACATTGTGCTGGTTGCCATGTTGTATAGGTGACTTCCAAGTCAGCCATATTGCATGGGGGACATTGTGCTGGTTGTGTTGTATAGGTGACTTCCAAGTCAGCCATATTGCTTGGGGGACATTGTGCTGGTGGCCATGTTGTATAGGTGACTTCCAAGTCAGCCATATTGCTTGGGGGACATTGTGCTGGTTGCGATGTTCTATAGGTGACTTCCAAGTCAGCCATATTGCATGGGGGACATTGTGCTGGTTGTGTTGTATAGGTGACTTCCAAGTCAGCCATATTGCATGGGGGACATTGTGCTGGTTGTGTTGTATAGGTGACTTCCAAGTCAGCCATATTGCATGGGGGACATTGTGCTGGTTTTATTGCATAGGTGACTTCCAAGTCAGCCATATTGCATAGGGGACATTGTGCTGGTTGCCATGTTGTATAGGTGACTTCCAAGTCAGCCATATTGCATGGGGGACATTGTGCTGGTGGCCATGTTCTATAGGTGACTTCCAAGTCAGCCATATTGCATTTGGGACATTGTGCTGGTTGTCTTGTATAGGTGACTTCCAAGTCAGCCATATTGCATGGGGGACATTGTGCTGGTTGTGTTGTATAGGTGACTTCCAAATCAGCCATATTGCATGGGGGACATTGTGCTGGTTGTCTTGTATAGGTGACTTCCAAGTCAGCCATATTGCATGGGGGACATTGTGCTGGTTGTGTTGTATAGGTGACTTCCAAATCAGCCATATTGCATGGGGGACATTGTGCTGGTTGTATTGTATAGGTGACTTCCAAGTCAGCCATATTGCATGGGGGACATTGTGCTGGTTGTCTTGTATAGGTGACTTCCAAGTCAGCCATATTGCTTGGGGGACATTGTGCTGGTTGTATTGTATAGGTGACTTCCAAGTCAGCCATATTGCATGGGGGACATTGTGCTGGTTGCCATGTTGTATAGGTGACTTCCAAGTCAGCCATATTGCTTGGGGGACATTGTGCTGGTTGCGATGTTCTATAGGTGACTTCCAAGTCAGCCATATTGCATGGGGGACATTGTGCTGGTTGTGTTGTATAGGTGACTTCCAAGTCAGCCATATTGCATGGGGGACATTGTGCTGGTTGTGTTGTATAGGTGACTTCCAAGTCAGCCATATTGCATGGGGGACATTGTGCTGGTTTTATTGCATAGGTGACTTCCAAGTCAGCCATATTGCATAGGGGACATTGTGCTGGTTGCCATGTTGTATAGGTGACTTCCAAGTCAGCCATATTGCATGGGGGACATTGTGCTGGTGGCCATGTTCTATAGGTGACTTCCAAGTCAGCCATATTGCATTTGGGACATTGTGCTGGTTGTCTTGTATAGGTGACTTCCAAGTCAGCCATATTGCATGGGGGACATTGTGCTGGTTGTGTTGTATAGGTGACTTCCAAATCAGCCATATTGCATGGGGGACATTGTGCTGGTTGTCTTGTATAGGTGACTTCCAAGTCAGCCATATTGCATGGGGGACATTGTGCTGGTTGTGTTGTATAGGTGACTTCCAAATCAGCCATATTGCATGGGGGACATTGTGCTGGTTGTATTGTATAGGTGACTTCCAAGTCAGCCATATTGCATGGGGGACATTGTGCTGGTTGTCTTGTATAGGTGACTTCCAAGTCAGCCATATTGCTTGGGGGACATTGTGCTGGTTGTATTGTATAGGTGACTTCCAAGTCAGCCATATTGCATGGGGGACATTGTGCTGGTTGCCATGTTGTATAGGTGACTTCCAAGTCAGCCATATTGCATGGGGGACATTGTGCTGGTGGCCATGTTCTACAGGTGACTTCCAAGTCAGCCATATTGCATTTGGGACATTGTGCTGGTTGTCTTGTATAGGTGACTTCCAAGTCAGCCATATTGCTTGGGGGACATTGTGCTGGTTGCCATGTTGTATAGGTGACTTCCAAGTGAGCCATATTGCTTGGGGGACATTGTGCTGGTTGTGTTGTATAGGTGACTTCCAAGTCAGCCATATTGCATTTGGGACATTGTGCTGGTTGTCTTGTATAGGTGACTTCCAAGTCAGCCATATTGCATGGGGGACATTGTGCTGGTTGTGTTGTATAGGTGACTTCCAAATCAGCCATATTGCATGGTGGACATTGTGCTGTTTGTATTGTATAGGTGACTTCCAAGTCAGCCATATTGCATTGGGGACATTGTGCTGGTTGTCTTGTATAGGTGACTTCCAAGTCAGCCATATTGCTTGGGGGACATTGTGCTGGTTGTATTGTATAGGTGACTTCCAAGACAGCCATATTGCATGGGGGACATTGTGCTGGTTGCCATGTTGTATAGGTGACTTCCAAGTCAGCCATATTGCATGGGGGACATTGTGCTGGTGGCCATGTTCTATAGGTGACTTCCAAGTCAGCCATATTGCATTTGGGACATTGTGCTGGTTGTATTGTATAGGTGACTTCCAAGTCAGCCATATTGCATGGGGGACATTGTGCTGGTTGTATTGTATAGGTGACTTCCAAGTGAGCCATATTGCTTGGGGGACATTGTGCGGGTGGCCATGTTCTATAGGTGACTTCCAAGTCAGCCATATTGCATGGGGGACATTGTGCTGGTTGCCATGTCCTATAGGTGACTTCCAAGTCAGCCATATTGCATGGGGGACATTATGCTGGTTGTCTTGTATAGGTGACTTCCAAGTCAGCCATATTGCATGGGGGACATTGTGCTGGTTGTATTGTATAGGTGACTTCCAAGTCAGCCATATTGCATGGGGGACATTGTGCTTGTTGCCATGTCCTATAGGTGACTTCCAAGTCAGCCATATTGCATGGGGGAAATTGTGCTGGTTGTCTTGTATAGGTGACTTCCAAGTCAGCCATATTGCTTGGGGGACATTGTGCTGGTTGCCATGTTCTATAGGTGACTTCCAAGTCAGCCATATTGCATGGGGGACATTGTGCTGGTGGCCATGTTCTATAGGTGACTTCCAAGTCAGCCATATTGCATGGGGGACATTGTGCTGGTTGTCTTGTATAGGTGACTTCCAAGTCAGCCATATTGCATGGGGGACATTGTGCTGGTGGCCATGTTCTATAGGTGACTTCCATGTCAGCCATATTGCTTGGGGGACATTGTGCTGGTTGTATTGTATAGGTGACTTCCAATTCAGCCATATTGCATGGGGGACATTGTGCTGGTTGCCATGTTGTATAGGTGACTTCCAAGTGAGCCATATTGCTTGGGGGACAATGTGCTGGTTGTGTTGTATAGGTGACTTCCAAGTCAGCCATATTGCATGGGGGACATTGTGCTGGTTTTCTTGTATAGGTGACTTCCAAGTCAGCCGTTTTGCATGGGGGACATTGTGCTGGTTGTCTTGTATAGGTGACTTCTAAGTCAGCCATATTGCTTGGGGGACATTGTGCCGGTTGCCATGTTCTGTAGGTGACTTCCAAGTCAGCCATATTGCTTGGGGGACATTGTGCTGGTGGCCATGTTCTATAGGTGACTTCCAAGTCAGCCATATTGCTTGGGGGACATTGTGCTGGTTGCCATGTTGTATAGGTGACTTCCAAGTAAGCCATATTGCATGGGGGACATTGTGCTGGTGGCCATGTTCTATAGGTGACTTCCAAGTCAGCCATATTGCATTTGGGACATTGTGCTGGTTGTCTTGTATAGGTGACTTCCAAGTCAGTCATATTGCTTGGGGGACATTGTGCTGGTTGCCATGTCCTATAGGTGACTTCCAAGTCAGCCATATTGCATGGGGGACATTGTGCTGGTTGTCTTGTATAGGTGACTTCCACGTCAGCCATATTGCTTGGGGGACATTGTGCTGGTGGCCATGTTCTATAGGTGACTTCCAAGTCAGCCATATTGCATTTGGGACATTGTGCTGGTTGTCTTGTATAGGTGACTTCCAAGTCAGTCATATTGCTTGGGGGACATTGTGCTGGTTGCCATGTCCTATAGGTGACTTCCAAGTCAGCCATATTGCATGGGGGACATTGTGCTGGTTGTCTTGTATAGGTGACTTCCACGTCAGCCATATTGCTTGGGGGACATTGTGCTGGTGGCCATGTTCTATAGGTGACTTCCAAGTCAGCCATATTGCTTAGGGGACATTGTGCTGGTTGCCATGTTGTTTAGGTGACTTCCAAGTCAGCCATATTGCATGGGGGACATTGTGCTGGTTGTCTTGTATAGGTGACTTCCACGTCAGCCATATTGCATGGGGGACATTGTGCTGGTGGCCATGTTGTATAGGTGACTTCCAAGTCAGCCATATTGCATGGGGGACATTGTGCTGGTTGCCATGTTGTATAGGTGACTTCCAAGTCAGCCATATTGCATGGGGGACATTGTGCTGGTTGCCATGTTGTATAGGTGACTTCCAAGTCAGCCATATTGCATGGGGGACATTGTGCTGGTTACCATGTTGTATAGGTGACTTCCAAGTCAGCCATATTGCTTGGGGGACATTGTGCTGGTTGCCATGTTGTATAGGTGACTTCCAAGTCAGCCATATTGCCTGGGGGACATTGTGCTGGTTGTATTGTATAGGTGACTTCCAAGTCAGCCATATTGCATGGGGGACATTGTGCTGGTTGCCATGTTGTATAGGTGACTTCCAAGTCAGCCATATTGCATGGGGGACATTGTGCTGGTTGCCATGTTGTATAGGTGACTTCCAAGTGAGCCATATTGCTTGGGGGACATTGTGCTGGTTGTGTTGTATAGGTGACTTCCAAGTCAGCCATATTGCATGGGGGACATTGTGCTGGTTGTCTTGTATAGGTGACTTTCAAGTCAGCCGTGTTGCATGGGGGACATTGTACTGGTGGCCATGTACTATAGGTGACTTCCAAGTCAGCCATATTGCATGGGGGACATTGTGCTGGTTGCCATGTTGTATAGGTGACTTCCAAGTCAGCCATATTGCATGGGGGACATTGTGCTGGTTGTGTTGTATAGGTGACTTCCAAGTCAGCCATATTGCTTGGGGGACATTGTGCTGGTGGCCATGTTGTATAGGTGACTTCCAAGTCAGCCATATTGCTTGGGGGACATTGTGCTGGTTGCCATGTTCTATAGGTGACTTCCAAGTCAGCCATATTGCATGGGGGACATTGTGCTGGTTGTGTTGTATAGGTGACTTCCAAGTCAGCCATATTGCATGGGGGACATTGTGCTGGTTGTGTTGTATAGGTGACTTCCAAGTCAGCCATATTGCATGGGGGACATTGTGCTGGTTGTATTGCATAGGTGACTTCCAAGTCAGCCATATTGCATGGGGGACATTGTGCTGGTTGCCATGTTGTATAGGTGACTTCCAAGTCAGCCATATTGCATGGGGGACATTGTGCTGGTGGCCATGTTCTATAGGTGACTTCCAAGTCAGCCATATTGCATTTGGGACATTGTGCTGGTTGTCTTGTATAGGTGACTTCCAAGTCAGCCATATTGCTTGGGGGACATTGTGCTGGTTGCCATGTCCTATAGGTGACTTCTAAGTCAGCCATATTGCATGGGGGACATTGTGCTGGTTGTCTTGTATAGGTGACTTCCAAGTCAGCCATATTGCATGGGGGCCATTGTGCTGGTTGCCATGTTGTATAGGTGACTTCCAAGTCAGCCATATTGCATGGGGGACATTATGCTGGTTGTCTTGTATAGGTGACTTCCAAGTCAGCCATATTGCATGGGGGACATTGTGCTGGTTGTATTGTATAGGTGACTTCCAAGTCAGCCATATTGCATGGGGGACATTGTGCTTGTTGCCATGTCCTATAGGTGACTTCCAAGTCAGCCATATTGCATGGGGGAAATTGTGCTGGTTGTCTTGTATAGGTGACTTCCAAGTCAGCCATATTGCTTGGGGGACATTGTGCTGGTTGCCATGTTCTATAGGTGACTTCCAAGTCAGCCATATTGCATGGGGGACATTGTGCTGGTGGCCATGTTCTATAGGTGACTTCCAAGTCAGCCATATTGCATGGGGGACATTGTGCTGGTTGTCTTGTATAGGTGACTTCCAAGTCAGCCATATTGCATGGGGGACATTGTGCTGGTGGCCATGTTCTATAGGTGACTTCCAAGTCAGCCATATTGCTTGGGGGACATTGTGCTGGTTGTATTGTATAGGTGACTTCCAATTCAGCCATATTGCATGGGGGACATTGTGCTGGTTGCCATGTTGTATAGGTGACTTCCAAGTGAGCCATATTGCTTGGGGGACAATGTGCTGGTTGTGTTGTATAGGTGACTTCCAAGTCAGCCATATTGCATGGGGGACATTGTGCTGGTTTTCTTGTATAGGTGACTTCCAAGTCAGCCGTTTTGCATGGGGGACATTGTGCTGGTTGTCTTGTATAGGTGACTTCCAAGTCAGCCATATTGCTTGGGGGACATTGTGCTGGTTGCCATGTTCTGTAGGTGACTTCCAAGTCAGCCATATTGCTTGGGGGACATTGTGCTGGTGGCCATGTTCTATAGGTGACTTCCAAGTCAGCCATATTGCTTGGGGGACATTGTGCTGGTTGCCATGTTGTATAGGTGACTTCCAAGTAAGCCATATTGCATGGGGGACATTGTGCTGGTGGCCATGTTCTATAGGTGACTTCCAAGTCAGCCATATTGCATTTGGGACATTGTGCTGGTTGTCTTGTATAGGTGACTTCCAAGTCAGCCATATTGCTTGGGGGACATTGTGCTGGTTGCCATGTCCTATAGGTGACTTCCAAGTCAGCCATATTGCATGGGGGACATTGTGCTGGTTGTCTTGTATAGGTGACTTCCACGTCAGCCATATTGCTTGGGGGACATTGTGCTGGTGGCCATGTTCTATAGGTGACTTCCAAGTCAGCCATATTGCTTAGGGGACATTGTGCTGGTTGCCATGTTGTTTAGGTGACTTCCAAGTAAGCCATATTGCATGGGGGACATTGTGCTGGTGGCCATGTTCTATAGGTGACTTCCAAGTCAGCCATATTGCATTTGGGACATTGTGCTGGTTGTCTTGTATAGGTGACTTCCAAGTCAGCCATATTGCTTGGGGGACATTGTGCTGGTTGCCATGTCCTATAGGTGACTTCCAAGTCAGCCATATTGCATGGGGGACATTGTGCTGGTTGTCTTGTATAGGTGACTTCCACGTCAGCCATATTGCATGGGGGACATTGTGCTGGTGGCCATGTTGTATAGGTGACTTCCAAGTCAGCCATATTGCATGGGGGACATTGTGCTGGTTGCCATGTTGTATAGGTGACTTCCAAGTCAGCCATATTGCATGGGGTCATTGTGCTGGTTGCAATGTTGTATAGGTGACTTCCAAGTCAGCCATATTGCATGGGGGACATTGTGCTGGTTGCCATGTTGTATAGGTGACTTCCAAGTCAGCCATATTGCTTGGGGGACATTGTGCTGGTTGCCATGTTGTATAGGTGACTTCCAAGTCAGCCATATTGCCTGGGGGACATTGTGCTGGTTGTATTGTATAGGTGACTTCCAAGTCAGCCATATTGCATGGGGGACATTGTGCTGGTTGCCATGTTGTATAGGTGACTTCCAAGTCAGCCATATTGCATGGGGGACATTGTGCTGGTTGCCATGTTGTATAGGTGACTTCCAAGTGAGCCATATTGCTTGGGGGACATTGTGCTGGTTGTGTTGTATAGGTGACTTCCAAGTCAGCCATATTGCATGGGGGACATTGTGCTGGTTGTCTTGTATAGGTGACTTTCAAGTCAGCCGTGTTGCATGGGGGACATTGTACTGGTGGCCATGTACTATAGGTGACTTCCAAGTCAGCCATATTGCATGGGGGACATTGTGCTGGTTGCCATGTTGTATAGGTGACTTCCAAGTCAGCCATATTGCATGGGGGACATTGTGCTGGTTGTGTTGTATAGGTGACTTCCAAGTCAGCCATATTGCTTGGGGGACATTGTGCTGGTGGCCATGTTGTATAGGTGACTTCCAAGTCAGCCATATTGCTTGGGAGACATTGTGCTGGTTGCCATGTTCTATAGGTGACTTCCAAGTCAGCCATATTGCATGGGGGACATTGTGCTGGTTGTGTTGTATAGGTGACTTCCAAGTCAGCCATATTGCATGGGGGACATTGTGCTGGTTGTGTTGTATAGGTGACTTCCAAGTCAGCCATATTGCATGGGGGACATTGTGCTGGTTGTATTGCATAGGTGACTTCCAAGTCAGCCATATTGCATGGGGGACATTGTGCTGGTTGCCATGTTGTATAGGTGACTTCCAAGTCAGCCATATTGCATGGGGGACATTGTGCTGGTTGTATTGCATAGGTGACTTCCAAGTCAGCCATATTGCATGGGGGACATTGTGCTGGTTGCCATGTTGTATAGGTGACTTCCAAGTCAGCCATATTGCATGGGGGACATTGTGCTGGTGGCCATGTTCTATAGGTGACTTCCAAGTCAGCCATATTGCATTTGGGACATTGTGCTGGTTGTCTTGTATAGGTGACTTCCAAGTCAGCCATATTGCTTGGGAGACATTGTGCTGGTTGCCATGTCCTATAGGTGACTTCTAAGTCAGCCATATTGCATGGGGGACATTGTGCTGGTTGTCTTGTATAGGTGACTTCCAAGTCAGCCATATTGCATGGGGGCCATTGTGCTGGTTGCCATGTTGTAGAGGTGACTTCCAAGTCAGCCATATTGCATGGGGGACATTGTGCTGGTTGCCATGTTGTATAGGTGACTTCCAAGTGAGCCATATTGCTTGGGGGACATTGTGCTGGTTGTGTTGTATAGGTGACTTCCAAGTCAGCCATATTGCATGGGGGACATTGTGCTGGTTGTCTTGTATAGGTGACTTCCAAGTCAGCCGTGTTGCATGGGGGACATTGTGCTGGTGGCCATGTTCTATAGGTGACTTCCAAGTCAGCCATATTGCATGGGGGACATTGTGCTGGTTTGCCATGTTGTATAGGTGACTTCCAAGTCAGCCATATTGCTTGGGGGACATTGTGCTGGTTGCCATGTTCTATAGGTGACTTCCAAGTGAGCCATATTGCTTGGGGGACATTGTGCTGGTTGCCATGTTGTATAGGTGACTTCCAAGTCAGCCATATTGCATGGTGGACATTGTGCTGTTGGCCATGTTCTATGGGTGACTTCCAAGTCAGCCACATTGCATGGGGGACATTGTGCTGGTTTCTTGTATAGGTGACTTCCAAGTCAACCATATTGCATTAGGGACATTGTGCTGGTTGCCCTGTTGTATAGGTGACTTCCAAGTCAACCATATTGCATGGGGGACATTGTGCTGGTTGCCATGTTGTATAGGTGACTTCCAAGTCAGCCATATTGCATGGGGGACATTGTGCTGGATGCCATGTTGTATAGGTGACTTCCAAGTGAGCCATATTGCATGGGGGACATTGTGCTGGTTGTGTTGTATAGTTGACTTCCAAGTCAGCCATATTGCATGGGGGACATTGTGCTGGTTGTGTTGTATAGGTGACTTCCAAGTCAGCCATATTGCATGGGGGACATTGTGCTGGTTGTATTGTATAGGTGACTTCCAAGTCAGCCATATTGCATGGGGGACATTGTGCTGGTTGTATTGTATAGGTGACTTCCAAGTGAGCCATATTGCTTGGGGGACATTGTGCTGGTGGCCATGTTCTATAGGTGACTTCCAAGTCAGCCATATTGCATGGGGGACATTGTGCTGGTTGCCATGTCCTATAGGTGACTTCCAAGTCAGCCATATTGCATGGGGGACATTGCGCTGGTTGCCATGTTGTATAGGTGACTTCCAAGTGAGCCATATTGCTTGGGGGACATTGTGCTGGTTGTGTTGTATAGTTGACTTCCAAGTCAGCCATATTGCATGGGGGACATTGTGCTGGTTGTCTTGTATAGGTGACTTCCAAGTCAGCCGTGTTGCATGGGGGACATTGTGCTGGTGGCCATGTTCTATAGGTGACTTCCAAGTCAGCCATATTGCATGGGGGACATTGTGCTGGTTTGCCATGTTGTATAGGTGACTTCCAAGTCAGCCATATTGCTTGGGGGACATTGTGCTGGTTGCCATGTTCTATAGGTGACTTCCAAGTGAGCCATTTTGCTTGGGGGACATTGTGCTGGTTGCCATGTTGTATAGGTGACTTCCAATTCAGCCATATTGCATGGTGGACATTGTGCTGGTGGCCATGTTCTATGGGTGACTTCCAAGTCAGCCACATTGCATGGGGGACATTGTGCTGGTTTCTTGTATAGGTGACTTCCAAGTCAACCATATTGCATTAGGGACATTGTGGTGGTTGCCCTGTTGTATAGGTGACTTCCAAGTCAACCATATTGCATGGGGGACATTGTGCTGGTTGCCATGTTGTATAGGTGACTTCCAAGTCAGCCATATTGCATGGGGGACATTGTGCTGGATGCCATGTTGTATAGGTGACTTCCAAGTGAGCCATATTGCATGGGGGACATTGTGCTGGTTGTGTTGTATAGTTGACTTCCAAGTCAGCCATATTGCATGGGGGACATTGTGCTGGTTGTGTTGTATAGGTGACTTCCAAGTCAGCCATATTGCTTGGGGGACATTGTGCTGGTTGCCATGTTGTATAGGTGACTTCCAAGTAAGCCATATTGCATGGGGGACATTGTGCTGGTGGCCATGTTCTATAGGTGACTTCCAAGTCAGCCATATTGCATTTGGGACATTGTGCTGGTTGTCTTGTATAGGTGACTTCCAAGTCAGCCATATTGCTTGGGGGACATTGTGCTGGTTGCCATGTCCTATAGGTGACTTCCAAGTCAGCCATATTGCATGGGGGACATTGTGCTGGTTGTCTTGTATAGGTGACTTCCACGTCAGCCATATTGCTTGGGGGGCATTGTGCTGGTGGCCATGTTCTATAGGTGACTTCCAAGTCAGCCATATTGCTTAGGGGACATTGTGCTGGTTGCCATGTTGTTTAGGTGACTTCCAAGTAAGCCATATTGCATGGGGGACATTGTGCTGGTGGCCATGTTCTATAGGTGACTTCCAAGTCAGCCATATTGCATTTGGGACATTGTGCTGGTTGTCTTGTATAGGTGACTTCCAAGTCAGCCATATTGCTTGGGGGACATTGTGCTGGTTGCCATGTCCTATAGGTGACTTCCAAGTCAGCCATATTGCATGGGGGACATTGTGCTGGTTGTCTTGTATAGGTGACTTCCACGTCAGCCATATTGCATGGGGGACATTGTGCTGGTGGCCATGTTGTATAGGTGACTTCCAAGTCAGCCATATTGCATGGGGGACATTGTGCTGGTTGCCATGTTGTATAGGTGACTTCCAAGTCAGCCATATTGCCTGGGGGACATTGTGCTGGTTGTATTGTATAGGTGACTTCCAAGTCAGCCATATTGCATGGGGGACATTGTGCTGGTTGCCATGTTGTATAGGTGACTTCCAAGTCAGCCATATTGCATGGTGGCCATTGTGCTGGTTGCCATGTTGTATAGGTGACTTCCAAGTGAGCCATATTGCTTGGGGGACATTGTGCTGGTTGTGTTGTATAGGTGACTTCCAAGTCAGCCATATTGCATGGGGGACATTGTGCTGGTTGTCTTGTATAGGTGACTTTCAAGTCAGCCGTGTTGCATGGGGGACATTGTACTGGTGGCCATGTACTATAGGTGACTTCCAAGTCAGCCATATTGCATGGGGGACATTGTGCTGGTTGCCATGTTGTATAGGTGACTTCCAAGTCAGCCATATTGCATGGGGGACATTGTGCTGGTTGTGTTGTATAGGTGACTTCCAAGTCAGCCATATTGCTTGGGGGACATTGTGCTGGTGGCCATGTTGTATAGGTGACTTCCAAGTCAGCCATATTGCTTGGGGGACATTGTGCTGGTTGCCATGTTCTATAGGTGACTTCCAAGTCAGCCATATTGCATGGGGGACATTGTGCTGGTTGTGTTGTATAGGTGACTTCCAAGTCAGCCATATTGCATGGGGGACATTGTGCTGGTTGTATTGCATAGGTGACTTCCAAGTCAGCCATATTGCATGGGGGACATTGTGCTGGTTGCCATGTTGTATAGGTGACTTCCAAGTCAGCCATATTGCATGGGGGACATTGTGCTGGTGGCCATGTTCTATAGGTGACTTCCAAGTCAGCCATATTGCATTTGGGACATTGTGCTGGTTGTCTTGTATAGGTGACTTCCAAGTCAGCCATATTGCTTGGGAGACATTGTGCTGGTTGCCATGTCCTATAGGTGACTTCTAAGTCAGCCATATTGCATGGGGGACATTGTGCTGGTTGTCTTGTATAGGTGACTTCCAAGTCAGCCATATTGCATGGGGGCCATTGTGCTGGTTGCCATGTTGTAGAGGTGACTTCCAAGTCAGCCATATTGCATGGGGGACATTGTGCTGGTTGCCATGTTGTATAGGTGACTTCCAAGTGAGCCATATTGCTTGGGGGACATTGTGCTGGTTGTGTTGTATAGGTGACTTCCAAGTCAGCCATATTGCATGGGGGACATTGTGCTGGTTGTCTTGTATAGGTGACTTCCAAGTCAGCCGTGTTGCATGGGGGACATTGTGCTGGTGGCCATGTTCTATAGGTGACTTCCAAGTCAGCCATATTGCATGGGGGACATTGTGCTGGTTTGCCATGTTGTATAGGTGACTTCCAAGTCAGCCATATTGCTTGGGGGACATTGTGCTGGTTGCCATGTTCTATAGGTGACTTCCAAGTGAGCCATATTGCTTGGGGGACATTGTGCTGGTTGCCATGTTGTATAGGTGACTTCCAAGTCAGCCATATTGCATGGTGGACATTGTGCTGTTGGCCATGTTCTATGGGTGACTTCCAAGTCAGCCACATTGCATGGGGGACATTGTGCTGGTTTCTTGTATAGGTGACTTCCAAGTCAACCATATTGCATTAGGGACATTGTGCTGGTTGCCCTGTTGTATAGGTGACTTCCAAGTCAACCATATTGCATGGGGGACATTGTGCTGGTTGCCATGTTGTATAGGTGACTTCCAAGTCAGCCATATTGCATGGGGGACATTGTGCTGGATGCCATGTTGTATAGGTGACTTCCAAGTGAGCCATATTGCATGGGGGACATTGTGCTGGTTGTGTTGTATAGTTGACTTCCAAGTCAGCCATATTGCATGGGGGACATTGTGCTGGTTGTGTTGTATAGGTGACTTCCAAGTCAGCCATATTGCATGGGGGACATTGTGCTGGTTGTATTGTATAGGTGACTTCCAAGTCAGCCATATTGCATGGGGGACATTGTGCTGGTTGTATTGTATAGGTGACTTCCAAGTGAGCCATATTGCTTGGGGGACATTGTGCTGGTGGCCATGTTCTATAGGTGACTTCCAAGTCAGCCATATTGCATGGGGGACATTGTGCTGGTTGCCATGTCCTATAGGTGACTTCCAAGTCAGCCATATTGCATGGGGGACATTGCGCTGGTTGCCATGTTGTATAGGTGACTTCCAAGTGAGCCATATTGCTTGGGGGACATTGTGCTGGTTGTGTTGTATAGTTGACTTCCAAGTCAGCCATATTGCATGGGGGACATTGTGCTGGTTGTCTTGTATAGGTGACTTCCAAGTCAGCCGTGTTGCATGGGGGACATTGTGCTGGTGGCCATGTTCTATAGGTGACTTCCAAGTCAGCCATATTGCATGGGGGACATTGTGCTGGTTTGCCATGTTGTATAGGTGACTTCCAAGTCAGCCATATTGCTTGGGGGACATTGTGCTGGTTGCCATGTTCTATAGGTGACTTCCAAGTGAGCCATTTTGCTTGGGGGACATTGTGCTGGTTGCCATGTTGTATAGGTGACTTCCAATTCAGCCATATTGCATGGTGGACATTGTGCTGGTGGCCATGTTCTATGGGTGACTTCCAAGTCAGCCACATTGCATGGGGGACATTGTGCTGGTTTCTTGTATAGGTGACTTCCAAGTCAACCATATTGCATTAGGGACATTGTGGTGGTTGCCCTGTTGTATAGGTGACTTCCAAGTCAACCATATTGCATGGGGGACATTGTGCTGGTTGCCATGTTGTATAGGTGACTTCCAAGTCAGCCATATTGCATGGGGGACATTGTGCTGGATGCCATGTTGTATAGGTGACTTCCAAGTGAGCCATATTGCATGGGGGACATTGTGCTGGTTGTGTTGTATAGTTGACTTCCAAGTCAGCCATATTGCATGGGGGACATTGTGCTGGTTGTGTTGTATAGGTGACTTCCAAGTCAGCCATATTGCTTGGGGGACATTGTGCTGGTTGCCATGTTGTATAGGTGACTTCCAAGTAAGCCATATTGCATGGGGGACATTGTGCTGGTGGCCATGTTCTATAGGTGACTTCCAAGTCAGCCATATTGCATTTGGGACATTGTGCTGGTTGTCTTGTATAGGTGACTTCCAAGTCAGCCATATTGCTTGGGGGACATTGTGCTGGTTGCCATGTCCTATAGGTGACTTCCAAGTCAGCCATATTGCATGGGGGACATTGTGCTGGTTGTCTTGTATAGGTGACTTCCACGTCAGCCATATTGCTTGGGGGGCATTGTGCTGGTGGCCATGTTCTATAGGTGACTTCCAAGTCAGCCATATTGCTTAGGGGACATTGTGCTGGTTGCCATGTTGTTTAGGTGACTTCCAAGTAAGCCATATTGCATGGGGGACATTGTGCTGGTGGCCATGTTCTATAGGTGACTTCCAAGTCAGCCATATTGCATTTGGGACATTGTGCTGGTTGTCTTGTATAGGTGACTTCCAAGTCAGCCATATTGCTTGGGGGACATTGTGCTGGTTGCCATGTCCTATAGGTGACTTCCAAGTCAGCCATATTGCATGGGGGACATTGTGCTGGTTGTCTTGTATAGGTGACTTCCACGTCAGCCATATTGCATGGGGGACATTGTGCTGGTGGCCATGTTGTATAGGTGACTTCCAAGTCAGCCATATTGCATGGGGGACATTGTGCTGGTTGCCATGTTGTATAGGTGACTTCCAAGTCAGCCATATTGCCTGGGGGACATTGTGCTGGTTGTATTGTATAGGTGACTTCCAAGTCAGCCATATTGCATGGGGGACATTGTGCTGGTTGCCATGTTGTATAGGTGACTTCCAAGTCAGCCATATTGCATGGTGGCCATTGTGCTGGTTGCCATGTTGTATAGGTGACTTCCAAGTGAGCCATATTGCTTGGGGGACATTGTGCTGGTTGTGTTGTATAGGTGACTTCCAAGTCAGCCATATTGCATGGGGGACATTGTGCTGGTTGTCTTGTATAGGTGACTTTCAAGTCAGCCGTGTTGCATGGGGGACATTGTACTGGTGGCCATGTACTATAGGTGACTTCCAAGTCAGCCATATTGCATGGGGGACATTGTGCTGGTTGCCATGTTGTATAGGTGACTTCCAAGTCAGCCATATTGCATGGGGGACATTGTGCTGGTTGTGTTGTATAGGTGACTTCCAAGTCAGCCATATTGCTTGGGGGACATTGTGCTGGTGGCCATGTTGTATAGGTGACTTCCAAGTCAGCCATATTGCTTGGGGGACATTGTGCTGGTTGCCATGTTCTATAGGTGACTTCCAAGTCAGCCATATTGCATGGGGGACATTGTGCTGGTTGTGTTGTATAGGTGACTTCCAAGTCAGCCATATTGCATGGGGGACATTGTGCTGGTTGTGTTGTATAGGTGACTTCCAAGTCAGCCATATTGCATGGGGGACATTGTGCTGGTTGTATTGCATAGGTGACTTCCAAGTCAGCCATATTGCATGGGGGACATTGTGCTGGTTGCCATGTTGTATAGGTGACTTCCAAGTCAGCCATATTGCATGGGGGACATTGTGCTGGTGGCCATGTTCTATAGGTGACTTCCAAGTCAGCCATATTGCATTTGGGACATTGTGCTGGTTGTCTTGTATAGGTGACTTCCAAGTCAGCCATATTGCTTGGGGGACATTGTGCTGGTTGCCATGTCCTATAGGTGACTTCTAAGTCAGCCATATTGCATGGGGGACATTGTGCTGGTTGTCTTGTATAGGTGACTTCCAAGTCAGCCATATTGCATGGGGGCCATTGTGCTGGTTGCCATGTTGTATAGGTGACTTCCAAGTCAGCCATATTGCATGGGGGACATTGTGCTGGTTGCCATGTTGTATAGGTGACTTCCAAGTGAGCCATATTGCTTGGGGGACATTGTGCTGGTTGTGTTGTATAGGTGACTTCCAAGTCAGCCATATTGCATGGGGGACATTGTGCTGGTTGTCTTGTATAGGTGACTTCCAAGTCAGCCGTGTTGCATGGGGGACATTGTGCTGGTGGCCATGTTCTATAGGTGACTTCCAAGTCAGCCATATTGCATGGGGGACATTGTGCTGGTTTGCCATGTTGTATAGGTGACTTCCAAGTCAGCCATATTGCTTGGGGGACATTGTGCTGGTTGCCATGTTCTATAGGTGACTTCCAAGTGAGCCATATTGCTTGGGGGACATTGTGCTGGTTGCCATGTTGTATAGGTGACTTCCAAGTCAGCCATATTGCATGGTGGACATTGTGCTGGTGGCCATGTTCTATGGGTGACTTCCAAGTCAGCCACATTGCATGGGGGACATTGTGCTGGTTTCTTGTATAGGTGACTTCCAAGTCAACCATATTGCATTAGGGACATTGTTCTGGTTGCCCTGTTGTATAGGTGACTTCCAAGTCAACCATATTGCATGGGGGACATTGTGCTGGTTGTGTTGTATAGGTGACTTCCAAGTCAGCCATATTGCATGGGGGACATTGTGCTGGTTGTATTGTATAGGTGACTTCCAAGTCAGCCATATTGCATGGGGGACATTGTGCTGGTTGTATTGTATAGGTGACTTCCAAGTGAGCCATATTGCTTGGGGGACATTGTGCTGGTGGCCATGTTCTATAGGTGACTTCCAAGTCAGCCATATTGCATGGGGGACATTGTGCTGGTTGCCATGTCCTATAGGTGACTTCCAAGTCAGCCATATTGCATGGGGGACATTGCGCTGGTTGCCATGTTGTATAGGTGACTTCCAAGTGAGCCATAATGCTTGGGGGACATTGTGCTGGTTGTGTTGTATAGTTGACTTCCAAGTCAGCCATATTGCATGGGGGACATTGTGCTGGTTGTCTTGTATAGGTGACTTCCAAGTCAGCCGTGTTGCATGGGGGACATTGTGCTGGTGGCCATGTTCTATAGGTGACTTCCAAGTCAGCCATATTGCATGGGGGACATTGTGCTGGTTTGCCATGTTGTATAGGTGACTTCCAAGTCAGCCATATTGCTTGGGGGACATTGTGCTGGTTGCCATGTTCTATAGGTGACTTCCAAGTGAGCCATATTGCTTGGGGGACATTGTGCTGGTTGCCATGTTGTATAGGTGACTTCCAATTCAGCCATATTGCATGGTGGACATTGTGCTGGTGGCCATGTTCTATGGGTGACTTCCAAGTCAGCCACATTGCATGGGGGACTTTGTGCTGGTTTCTTGTATAGGTGACTTCCAAGTCAACCATATTGCATTAGGGACATTGTGCTGGTTGCCCTGTTGTATAGGTGACTTCCAAGTCAACCATATTGCATGGGGGACATTGTGCTGGTTGCCATGTTGTATAGGTGACTTCCAAGTCAGCCATATTGCATGGGGGACATTGTGCTGGATGCCATGTTGTATAGGTGACTTCCAAGTGAGCCATATTGCATGGGGGACATTGTGCTGGTTGTGTTGTATAGTTGACTTCCAAGTCAGCCATATTGCATGGGGGACATTGTGCTGGTTGTGTTGTATAGGTGACTTCCAAGTCAGCCATATTGCATGGGGGACATTGTGCTGGTTGTATTGTATAGGTGACTTCCAAGTCAGCCATATTGCATGGGGGACATTGTGCTGGTTGTATTGTATAGGTGACTTCCAAGTGAGCCATATTGCTTGGGGGACATTGTGCTGGTGGCCATGTTCTATAGGTGACTTCCAAGTCAGCCATATTGCATGGGGGACATTGTGCTGGTTGCCATTTCCTATAGGTGACTTCCAAGTCAGCCATATTGCATGGGGGACATTGTGCTGGTTGCCATGTTGTATAGGTGACTTCCAAGTGAGCCATATTGCTTGGGGGACATTGTGCTGGTTGTGTTGTATAGGTGACTTCCAAGTCAGCCATATTGCATGGGGGACATTGTGCTGGTTGTCTTGTATAGGTGACTTCCAAGTCAGCCGTGTTGCATGGGGGACATTGTGCTGGTTGTATTGTATAGGTGACTTCCAAGTCAGCCATATTGCATGGGGGACATTGTGCTGGTGGCCATGTTGTAAAGGTGACTTCCAAGTCAGCCATATTGCATGGGGGACATTGTGCTGGTTGCCATGTTGTATAGGTGACTTCCAAGTCAGCCATATTGCATGGGGGACATTGTGCTGGTTGCCATGTTGTATAGGTGACTTACAAGTCAGCCATATTGCATGGGGGACATTGTGCTGGTTGCCATGTTGTATAGGTGACTTCCAAGTGAGCCATATTGCTTGGGTGACATTGTGCTGGTTGTGTTGTATAGGTGACTTCCAAGTCAGCCATATTGCATGGGGGACATTGTGCTGGTTGTCTTGTATAGGTGACTTTCAAGTCAGCCGTGTTGCATGGGGGACATTGTACTGGTGGCCATGTACTATAGGTGACTTCCAAGTCAGCCATATTGCATGGGGGACATTGTGCAGGTTGCCATGTTGTATAGGTGACTTCCAAGTGAGCCATATTGCTTGGGGGACATTGTGCTGGTTGCCATGTTGTATAGGTGACTTCCAAGTGAGCCATATTGCTTGGGGGATATTGTGCTGGTTGCCATGTTGTATAGGTGACTTCCAAGTCTGCCATATTGCATGGGGGACATTGTGCTGGTGGCCATGTTCTATAGGTGACTTCCAAGTCAGCCATATTGCATGGGGACATTGTGCTGGTTGTCTTGTATAGGTGACTTCCAAGTCAGCCATATTGCATGGGGGACATTGTGCTGGTTGCCATGTTGTATAGGTGACTTCCAAGTCAGCCATATTGCATGGGGGACATTGTGCTGGTTGCCATGTTGTATAGGTGACTTCCAAGTCAGCCATATTGCATGGGGGACATTGTGCTGGTTGTGTTGTATAGGTGACTTCCAAGTCAGCCATATTGCTTGGGGGACATTGTGCTGGTGGCCATGTTGTATAGGTGACTTCCAAGTCAGCCATATTGCTTGGGGGACATTGTGCTGGTTGCCATGTTCTATAGGTGACTTCCAAGTCAGCCATATTGCATGGGGGACATTGTGCTGGTTGTGTTGTATAGGTGACTTCCAAGTCAGCCATATTGCATGGGGGACATTGTGCTGGTTGTGTTGTATAGGTGACTTCCAAGTCAGCCATATTGCATGGGGGACATTGTGCTGGTTGTATTGCATAGGTGACTTCCAAGTCAGCCATATTGCATGGGGGACATTGTGCTGGTTGCCATGTTGTATAGGTGACTTCCAAGTCAGCAATATTGCATGGGGGACATTGTCCTGGTGGCCATGTTCTATAGGTGACTTCCGAGTCAGCCATATTGCATTTGGGACATTGTGTTGGTTGTCTTGTATAGGTGACTTCCAAGTCAGCCATATTGCATGGGGGACATTGTGCTGGTTGTGTTGTATAGGTGACTTCCAAATCAGCCATATTGCATGGGGGACATTGTGCTGGTTGTATTGTATAGGTGACTTCCAAGTCAGCCATATTGCATGGGGGACATTGTGCTGGTTGTCTTGTATAGGTGACTTCCAAGTCAGCCATATTGCTTGGGGGACATTGTGCTGGTTGTATTGTATAGGTGACTTCCAAGTCAGCCATATTGCATGGGGGACATTGTGCTGGTTGCCATTTTGTATAGGTGACTTCCAAGTCAGCCATATTGCATGGGGGACATTGTGCTGGTGGCCATGTTCTATAGGTGACTTCCAAGTCAGCCATATTGCATTTGGGACATTGTGCTGGTTGTCTTGTATAGGTGACTTCCAAGTCAGCCATATTGAATGGGGGACATTGTGCTGGTTGCCATGTCCTATAGGTGACTTCTAAGTCAGCCATATTGCATGGGGGACATTGTGCTGGTTGTCTTGTATTGGTGACTTCCAAGTCAGCCATATTGCATGGGGGCCATTGTGCTGGTTGCCATGTTGTATAGGTGACTTCCAAGTCAGCCATATTGCATGGGGGACATTGTGCTGTTTGCCATGTTGTATAGGTGACTTCCAAGTGAGCCATATTGCTTGGGGGACATTGTGCTGGTTGTGTTGTATAGGTGACTTCCAAGTCAGCCATATTGCATGGGGGACATTGTGCTGGTTGTCTTGTATAGGTGACTTCCAAGTCAGCCGTGTTGCATGGGGGACATTGTGCTGGTGGCCATGTTCTATAGGTGACTTCCAAGTCAGCCATATTGCATGGGGGAAATTGTGCTGGTTTGCCATGTTGTATAGGTGACTTCCAAGTCAGCCATATTGCTTGTGGGACATTCTGCTGGTTGCCATGTTCTATAGGTGACTTCCAAGTGAGCCATATTGCTTGGGGGACATTGTGCTGGTTGCCATGTTGTATAGGTGACTTCCAAGTCAGCCATATTGCATGGTGGACATTGTGCTGGTGGCCATGTTCTATGGGTGACTTCCAAGTCAGCCACATTGCATGGGGGACATTGTGCTGGTTTCTTGTATAGGTGACTTCCAAGTCAACCATATTGCATTAGGGACATTGTGCTGGTTGCCCTGTTGTATAGGTGACTTCCAAGTCAACCATATTGCATGGGGGACATTGTGCTGGTTGCCATGTTGTATAGGTGACTTCCAAGTCAGCCATATTGCATGGGGGACATTGTGCTGGATGCCATGTTGTATAGGTGACTTCCAAGTGAGCCATATTGCATGGGGGACATTGTGCTGGTTGTGTTGTATAGGTGACTTCCAAGTCAGCCATATTGCATGGGGGACATTGTGCTGGTTGTGTTGTATAGGTGACTTCCAAGTCAGCCATATTGCATGGGGGACATTGTGCTGGTTGTATTGTATAGGTGACTTCCAAGTCAGCCATATTGCATGGGGGACATTGTGCTGGTTGTATTGTATAAGTGACTTCCAAGTGAGCCATATTGCTTGGGGGACATTGTGCTGGTGGCCATGTTCTATAGGTGACTTCCAAGTCAGCCATATTGCATGGGGGACATTGTGCTGGTTGCCATGTCCTATAGGTGACTTCCAAGTCAGCCATATTGCATGGGGGACATTGTGCTGGTTGCCATGTTGTATAGGTGACTTCCAAGTGAGCCATATTGCTTGGGGGACATTGTGCTGGTTGTGTTGTATAGGTGACTTCCAAGTCAGCCATATTGCATGGGGGACATTGTGCTGGTTGTCTTGTATAGGTGACTTCCAAGTCAGCCATATTGCATGGGGGACATTGTGCTGGTGGCCATGTTGTAAAGGTGACTTCCAAGTCAGCCATATTGCATGGGGGACATTGTGCTGGTTGCCATGTTGTATAGGTGACTTCCAAGTCAGCCATATTGCATGGGGGACATTGTGCTGGTTGCCATGTTGTATAGGTGACTTACAAGTCAGCCATATTGCATGGGGGACATTGTGCTGGTTGCCATGTTGTATAGGTGACTTCCAAGTGAGCCATATTGCTTGGGGGACATTGTGCTGGTTGTGTTGTATAGGTGACTTCCAAGTCAGCCATATTGCATGGGGGACATTGTGCTGGTTGTCTTGTATAGGTGACTTCCAAGTCTGCCGTGTTGCATGGGGGACATTGTGCTGGTTGTATTGTATAGGTGACTTCCAAGTCAGCCATATTGCATGGGGGACATTGTGCTGGTGGCCATGTTGTAAAGGTGACTTCCAAGTCAGCCATATTGCATGGGGGACATTGTGCTGGTTGCCATGTTGTATAGGTGACTTCCAAGTCAGCCATATTGCATGGGGGACATTGTGCTGGTTGCCATGTTGTATAGGTGACTTACAAGTCAGCCATATTGCATGGGGGACATTGTGCTGGTTGCCATGTCCTATAGGTGACTTCCAAGTCAGCCACATTGCTTGGGGGACATTGTGCTGGTTGCCATGTTCTATAGGTGACTTCCAAGTCAGCCATATTGCTTGGTAGACATTGCGCTGGTTGCCATGTTGTATAGGTGACTTCCAAGTCAGCCATATTGCTTGGGGGACATTGTGCTGGTTGCCATGTTGTATAGGTGAATTCCAAGTCAGCCATATTGCATGGGGACATTGTGCTAATGGCCATGTTCTATAGGTGACTTCCAAGTCAGCCATATTGCATGGGGGACATTGTGCTGGTTGTCTTGTATAGGTGACTTCCAAGTCAGCCATATTGCATGGGGGACATTGTGCTGGTTGTGTTGTATAGGTGACTTCCAAATCAGCCATATTGCATGGGGGACATTGTGCTGGTTGTATTGTATAGGTGACTTCCAAGTCAGCCATATTGCATGGGGGACATTGTGCTGGTTGTATTGTATAGGTGACTTCCAAGTCAGCCATATTGCATGGGGGACATTGTGCTGGTGGCCATGTCCTATAGGTGACTTCCAAGTCAGCCATATTGCATGGGGGACATTGTGCTGGTTGTCTTGTATAGGTGACTTCCAAGTCAGCCATATTGCTTGGGGGACATTGTGCTGGTTGTTTTGTATAGGTGACTTCCAAGTCAGCCATATTGCATGGGGGACATTGTGCTGGTTGCCATGTTGTATAGGTGACTTCCAAGTCAGCCATATTGCATGGGGGACATTGTGCTGGTGGCCATGTTCTATAGGTGACTTCCAAGTCAGCCATATTGCATTTGGGACATTGTGCTGGTTGTCTTGTATAGGTGACTTCCAAGTCAGCCATATTGCATGGGGGAAATTGTTCTGGTTGTGTTGTATAGGTGACTTCCAAATCAGCCATATTGCATGGGGGACATTGTGCTGGTTGTATTGTATAGGTGACTTCCAAGTCAGCCATATTGCATGGGGGACATTGTGCTGGTTGTCTTGTATAGGTGACTTCCAAGTCAGCCATATTGCTTGGGGGACATTGTGCTGGTTGTATTGTATAGGTGACTTCCAAGTCAGCCATATTGCATGGGGGACATTGTGCTGGTGGCCATGTTGTAAAGGTGACTTCCAAGTCAGCCATATTGCATGGGGGACATTGTGCTGGTTGCCATGTTGTATAGGTGACTTCCAAGTCAGCCATATTGCATGGGGGACATTGTGCTGGTTGCCATGTTGTATAGGTGACTTACAAGTCAGCCATATTGCATGGGGGACATTGTGCTGGTTGCCATGTCCTATAGGTGACTTCCAAGTCAGCCATATTGCATGGGGGAAATTGTGCTGGTTGTCTTGTATAGGTGAATTTTAAGTCAGCCACATTGCTTGGGGGACATTGTGCTGGTTGCCATGTTCTATAGGTGACTTCCAAGTCAGCCATATTGCATGGGGGACATTGTGCTGGTTGCCATGTTGTATAGGTGACTTCCAAGTCAGCCAAATTGCATGGGGGACATTGTGCTGGTTGCCATGTTGTATAGGTGACTTCCAAGTCAGCCATATTGCATGGGGGACATTGTGCTGGTTGTGTTGTATAGGTGACTTCCAAGTCAGCCATATTGCATGGGGGACATTGTGCTGGTTGTATTGTATAGGTGACTTCCAAGTCAGCCATATTGCATGGGGGACATTGTGCTGGTTGTATTGTATAGGTGACTTCCAAGTCAGCCATATTGCATGGGGGACATTGTGCTGGTTGCCATGTCCTATAGGTGACTTCCAAGTCAGCCATATTGCATGGGGGGCATTGTGCTGGTTGTCTTGTATAGGTGACGTCCAAGTCAGCCATATTGCTTGGGGGACATTGTGCTGGTTGCCATGTTCTATAGGTGACTTCCAAGTCAGCCATATTGCTTGGGGACATTGTGCTGGTTGTGTTGTATAGGTGACTTCCAAGTCAGCCATATTGCATGGGGGACATTGTGCTGGTTGTCTTGTATAGGTGACTTCCAATTCAGCCATATTGCATGGGGGACATTGTGCTGGTGGCCATGTTCTATAGGTGACTTCCAAGTCAGCCATATTGCTTGGGGGACATTGTGCTGGTTGTATTGTATAGGTGACTTCCAAGTCAGCCATATTGCATGGGGGACATTGTGCTTGTTGTGTTGTATAGGTGACTTCCAAGTCGCCATATTGCATGGGGGACATTGTGCTGGTTGTATTGTATAGGTGACTTCCAAGTCAGCCATATTGCATGGGGGACATTGTGCTGGTTGTATTGTATAGGTGACTTCCAAGTCAGCCATATTGCATGGGGGTCATTGTGCTGGTTGCCATGTTCTATAGGTGACTTCCAAGTCAGCCATATTGCATGGGGGACATTGTGCTGGTGGCCATGTTCTATAGGTGACTTCCAAGTCAGCCATATTGCATGGGGGACATTGTGCTGGTTGTCTTGTATAGGTGACTTCCAAGTCAGCCATATTCCATGGGGGACATTGTGCTGGTGGCCATGTTCTATAGGTGACTTCCAAGTGAGCCATATTGCTTGGGGGACATTGTGCTGGTTGTGTTGTATACGTGACTTCCAAGTCAGACATATATTGCATGGGGGACATTGTGCTGGTTGTCTTGTATAGGTGACTTCCAAGTCAGCCGTGTTGCATGGGGGACATTGTGCTGGTGGCCATGTTCTATTGGTGACTTCCAAGTCAGCCATATTGCATGGGGGACATTGTGCTGGTGGCCATGTTCTATAGGTGACTTCCAAGTCAGCCGTTTTGCATGGGGGACATTGTGCTGGTTGCCATGTTCTATAGGTGACTTCCAGGTCAGCCATATTGCTTGGGGGACATTGTGCTGGTTGCCATGTTGTATAGGTGACTTCCAATTCAGCCATATTGCATGGGGGACATTGTGCTGGTGGCCATGTTCTATAGGTGACTTCCAAGTCAGCCATATTGCTTGGGGGACATTGTGCTGGTTGTATTGTATAGGTGACTTCCAAGTCAGCCATATTGCATGGGGGACATTGTGCTGGTTGTGTTGTATAGGTGACTTCCAAGTCAGCCATATTGCATGGGGGACATTGTGCTGGTTGTATTGTATAGGTGACTTCCAAGTCAGCCATATTGCATGGGGGACATTGTGCTGGTTGTATTGTATAGGTGACTTCCATGTCAGCCATATTGCATGGGGGTCATTGTGCTGGTTGCCATGTTCTATAGGTGACTTCCAAGTCAGCCATATTGCATGGGGGACATTGTGCTGGTGGCCATGTTCTATAGGTGACTTCCAAGTCAGCCATATTGCATGGGGGACATTGTGCTGGTTGTATTGTATAGGTGACTTCCAAGTCAGCCATATTGCATGGGGGACATTGTGCTGGTTGTATTGTATAGGTGACTTCCAAGTCAGCCATATTGCATGGGGGTCATTGTGCTGGTGGCCATGTTCTATAGGTGACTTCCAAGTGAGCCATATTGCTTGGGGGACATTGTGCTGGTTGTGTTGTATACGTGACTTCCAAGTCAGACATATATTGCATGGGGGACATTGTGCTGGTTGTCTTGTATAGGTGACTTCCAAGTCAGCCGTGTTGCATGGGGGACATTGTGCTGGTGGCCATGTTCTATAGGTGACTTCCAAGTCAACCATATTGCATGGGGGACATTGTGCTGGTGGCCATGTTCTCTAGGTGACTTCCAAGTCAGCCGTTTTGCATGGGGGACATTGTGCTGGTTGCCATGTTCTATAGGTGACTTCCAGGTCAGCCATATTGCTTGGGGGACATTGTGCTGGTTGCCATGTTGTATAGGTGACTTCCAATTCAGCCATATTGAATGGGGGACATTGTGCTGGTGGCCATGTTCTATAGGTGACTTCCAAGTCAGCCATATTGCTTGGGGGACATTGTGCTGGTTGTATTGTATAGGTGACTTCCAAGTCAGCCATATTGCATGGGGGACATTGTGCTGGTTGTGTTGTATAGGTGACTTCCAAGTCAGCCATATTGCATGGGGGACATTGTGCTGGTTGTATTGTATAGGTGACTTCCAAGTCAGCCATATTGCATGGGGGACATTGTGCTGGTTGTATTGTATAGGTGACTTCCAAGTCAGCCATATTGCATGGGGGTCATTGTGCTGGTTGCCATGTTCTATAGGTGACTTCCAAGTCAGCCATATTGCATGGGGGACATTGTGCTGGTGGCCATGTTCTATAGGTGACTTCCAAGTCAGCCATATTGCATGGGGGACATTGTGCTGGTTGTGTTGTATAGGTGACTTCCAAGTCAGCCATATTGCATGGGGGACATTGTGCTGGTTGTATTGTATAGGTGACTTCCAAGTCAGCCATATTGCAAGGGGGACATTGTGCTGGTTGTATTGTATAGGTGACTTCCAAGTCAGCCATATTGCATGGGGGTCATTGTGCTGGTTGCCATGTTCTATAGGTGACTTCCAAGTCAGCCATATTGCATGGGGGACATTGTGCTGGTGGCCATGTTCTATAGGTGACTTCCAAGTCAGCCATATTGCATGGGGGACATTGTGCTGGTTGTCTTGTATAGGTGACTTCCAAGTCAGCCATATTCCATGGGGGACATTGTGCTAGTGGCCATGTTCTATAGGTGACTTCCAAGTGAGCCATATTGCTTGGGGGACATTTTGCTGGTTGTGTTGTATACGTGACTTCCAAGTCAGACATATTGCATGGGGGACATTGTGCTGGTTGTCTTGTATAGGTGACTTCCAAGTCAGCCGTGTTGCATGGGGGACATTGTGCTGGTGGCCATGTTCTATAGGTGACATCCAAGTCAGCCATATTGCATGGGGTACATTGTGCTGGTTGCCATGTTGTATAGGTGACTTCCAAGTCAGCCATATTGCATGGGGGACATTGTACTGGTTGTCTTGTATAGGTGACTTCCAAGTCAGCCGTGTTGCATTGGGGACATTGTGCTGGTGGCCATGTTCTATAGGTGACTTCCAAGTCAGCCAAATTGCATGGGGGACATTGTGCTGGTTGCCATGTTGTATAGGTGACTTCCAAGTCAGCCATATTGCATGGGGGACATTGTGCTGGTTGTGTTGTATAGGTGACTTCCAAGTCAGCCATATTGCATGGGGGACATTGTGCTGGTTGTATTGTATAAGTGACTTCCAAGTCAGCCATATTGCATGGGGGACATTGTGCTGGTTGTATTGTATAGGTGACTTCCAAGTCAGCCATATTGCATGGGGGACATTGTGCTGGTTGCCATGTCCTATAAGTGACTTCCAAGTCAGCCATATTGCATGGGGGACATTGTGCTGGTTGTCTTGTATAGGTGACGTCCAAGTCAGCCATATTGCTTGGGGGACATTGTGCTGGTTGCCATGTTCTATAGGTGACTTCCAAGTCAGCCATATTGCTTGGGGACATTGTGCTGGTTGTGTTGTATAGGTGACGTCCAAGTCAGCCATATTGCATGGGGGACATTGTGCTGGTTGTCTTGTATAGGTGACTTCCAATTCAGCCATATTGCATGGGGGACATTGTGCTGGTGGCCATGTTCTATAGGTGACTTCCAAGTCAGCCATATTGCTTGGGGGACATTGTGCTGGTTGTATTGTATAGGTGACTTCCAAGTCAGCCATATTGCATGGGGGACATTGTGCTGGTTGTGTTGTATAGGTGACTTCCAAGTCGCCATATTGCATGGGGGACATTGTGCTGGTTGTATTGTATAGGTGACTTCCAAGTCAGCCATATTGCATGGGGGACATTGTGCTGGTTGTATTGTATAGGTGACTTCCAAGTCAGCCATATTGCATGGGGGTCATTGTGCTGGTTGCCATGTTCTATAGGTGACTTCCAAGTCAGCCATATTGCATGGGGGACATTGTGCTGGTGGCCATGTTCTATAGGTGACTTCCAAGTCAGCCATATTGCATGGGGGACATTGTGCTGGTTGTCTTGTATAGGTGACTTCCAAGTCAGCCATATTCCATGGGGGACATTGTGCTGGTGGCCATGTTCTATAGGTGACTTCCAAGTGAGCCATATTGCTTGGGGGACATTGTGCTGGTTGTGTTGTATACGTGACTTCCAAGTCAGACATATATTGCATGGGGGACATTGTGCTGGTTGTCTTGTATAGGTGACTTCCAAGTCAGCCGTGTTGCATGGGGGACATTGTGCTGGTGGCCATGTTCTATAGGTGACTTCCAAGTCAGCCATATTGCATGGGGGACATTGTGCTGGTGGCCATGTTCTATAGGTGACTTCCAAGTCAGCCGTTTTGCATGGGGGACATTGTGCTGGTTGCCATGTTCTATAGGTGACTTCCAGGTCAGCCATATTGCTTGGGGGACATTGTGCTGGTTGCCATGTTGTATAGGTGACTTCCAATTCAGCCATATTGCATGGGGGACATTGTGCTGGTGGCCATGTTCTATAGGTGACTTCCAAGTCAGCCATATTGCTTGGGGGACATTGTGCTGGTTGTATTGTATAGGTGACTTCCAAGTCAGCCATATTGCATGGGGGACATTGTGCTGGTTGTGTTGTATAGGTGACTTCCAAGTCAGCCATATTGCATGGGGGACATTGTGCTGGTTGTATTGTATAGGTGACTTCCAAGTCAGCCATATTGCATGGGGGACATTGTGCTGGTTGTATTGTATAGGTGACTTCCAAGTCAGCCATATTGCATGGGGGTCATTGTGCTGGTTGCCATGTTCTATAGGTGACTTCCAAGTCAGCCATATTGCATGGGGGACATTGTGCTGGTGGCCATGTTCTATAGGTGACTTCCAAGTCAGCCATATTGCATGGGGGACATTGTGCTGGTTGTGTTGTATAGGTGACTTCCAAGTCAGCCATATTGCATGGGGGACATTGTGCTGGTTGTATTGTATAGGTGACTTCCAAGTCAGCCATATTGCATGGGGGACATTGTGCTGGTTGTATTGTATAGGTGACTTCCAAGTCAGCCATATTGCATGGGGGTCATTGTGCTGGTTGCCATGTTCTATAGGTGACTTCCAAGTCAGCCATATTGCATGGGGGACATTGTGCTGGTGGCCATGTTCTATAGGTGACTTCCAAGTCAGCCATATTGCATGGGGGACATTGTGCTGGTTGTCTTGTATAGGTGACTTCCAAGTCAGCCATATTCCATGGGGGACATTGTGCTGGTGGCCATGTTCTATAGGTGACTTCCAAGTGAGCCATATTGCTTGGGGGACATTGTGCTGGTTGTGTTGTATACGTGACTTCCAAGTCAGACATATTGCATGGGGGACATTGTGCTGGTTGTCTTGTATAGGTGACTTCCAAGTCAGCCGTGTTGCATGGGGGACATTGTGCTGGTGGCCATGTTCTATAGGTGACTTCCAAGTCAGCCATATTGCATGGGGGACATTGTGCTGGTTGCCATGTTGTATAGGTGACTTCCAAGTCAGCCATATTGCATGGGGGACATTGTGCTGGTTGCCATGTTGTATAGGTGACTTCCAAGTCAGCCATATTGCATGGGGGACATAGTGCTGGTTGTGTTGTATAGGTGACTTCCAAGTCAGCCATATTGCATGGGGGACATTGTGCTGGTTGTATTGTATAGGTGACTTCCAAGTCAGCCATATTGCATGGGGGACATTGTGCTGGTTGTATTGTATAGGTGACTTCCAAGTCAGCCATATTGCATGGGGGACATTGTGCTGGTTGTATTGTATAGGTGACTTCCAAGTCAGCCATATTGCATGGGGGACATTGTGCTGGTTGCCATGTCCTATAGGTGACTTCCAAGTCAGCCATATTGCATGGGGGACATTGTGCTGGTTGTCTTGTATAGGTGACTTCCAAGTCAGCCATATTGCTTGGGGGACATTGTGCTGGTTGCCATGTTCTATAGGTGACTTCTAAGTCAGCCATATTGCATTGGGGACATTGTGTTGGTTGTGTTGTATAGGTGACTTCCAAGTCAGCCATATTGCATGGGGGACATTGTGCTGGTGGCCATGTTCTATAGGTGACTTCCAAGTCAGCCATATTGCATGGGGGACATTGTGCTGGTTGTCTTGTATAGGTGACTTCCAAGTCAGCCGTGTTGCATGGGGGACATTGTGCTGGTGGCCATGTTCTATAGGTGACTTCCAAGTCAGCCATATTGCATGGGGGACATTGTGCTGGTTGCCATGTTGTATAGGTGACTTCCAAGTCAGCCATATTGCATGGGGGACATTGTGCTGGTTGCCATGTTGTATAGGTGACTTCCAAGTCAGCCATATTGCATGGGGGACATAGTGCTGGTTGTGTTGTATAGGTGACTTCCAAGTCAGCCATATTGCATGGGGGACATTGTGCTGGTTGTATTGTATAGGTGACTTCCAAGTCAGCCATATTGCATGGGGGACATTGTGCTGGTTGTATTGTATAGGTGACTTCCAAGTCAGCCATATTGCATGGGGGACATTGTGCTGGTTGTATTGTATAGGTGACTTCCAAGTCAGCCATATTGCATGGGGGACATTGTGCTGGTTGCCATGTCCTATAGGTGACTTCCAAGTCAGCCATATTGCATGGGGGACATTGTGCTGGTTGTCTTGTATAGGTGACTTCCAAGTCAGCCATATTGCTTGGGGGACATTGTGCTGGTTGCCATGTTCTATAGGTGACTTCTAAGTCAGCCATATTGCATTGGGGACATTGTGTTGGTTGTGTTGTATAGGTGACTTCCAAGTCAGCCATATTGCATGGGGGACATTGTGCTGGTGGCCATGTTCTATAGGTGACTTCCAAGTCAGCCATATTGCATGGGGGACATTGTGCTGGTGGCCATGTTCTATAGGTGACTTCCAAGTCAGCCATATTGCATGGGGGACATTGTACTGGTTGTCTTGTATAGGTGACTTCCAAGTCAGCCGTGTTGCATTGGGGACATTGTGCTGGTGGCCATGTTCTATAGGTGACTTCCAAGTCAGCCATATTGCATGGGGGACCTTGTGCTGGTTGCCATGTTGTATAGGTGACTTCCAAGGCAGCCATATTGCATGGGGGACATTGTGCTGGTTGCCATGTTGTATAGGTGACTTCCAAGTCAGCCATATTGCATGGGGGACATTATGCTGGTTGTGTTGTATTGGTGACTTTCAAGTCAGCCATATTGCATGGGGGACATTGTGCTGGTTGCCATGTCCTATAGGTGACTTCCAAGTCAGCCATATTGCATGGGGGACATTGTGCTGGTTGTCTTGTATAGGTGACGTCCAAGTCAGCCATATTGCTTGGGGGACATTGTGCTGGTTGCCATGTTCTATAGGTGACTTCCAAGTCAGCCATTTTGCTTGGGGGACATTGTGCTGGTTGTGTTGTATAGGTGACTTCCAAGTCAGCCATATTGCATGGGGGACATTGTGCTGGTTGTCTTGTATAGGTGACTTCCAATTCAGCCATATTGCATGGGGGACATTGTGCTGGTGGCCATGTTCTATAGGTGACTTCCAAGTCAGCCATATTGCTTGGGGGACATTGTGCTGGTTGTATTGTATAGGTGACTTCCAAGTCAGCCATATTGCATGGGGGACATTGTGCTGGTTGTGTTGTATAGGTGACTTCCAAGTCAGCCATATTGCATGGGGGACATTGTGCTGGTTGTATTGTATAGGTGACTTCCAACTCAGCCATATTGCATGGGGGACATTGTGCTGGTTGTGTTGTATAGGTGACTTCCAAGTCAGCCATATTGCATGGGGGACATTGTGCTGGTTGTGTTGTATAGGTGACTTCCAAGTCAGCCATATTGCATGGGGGACATTGTGCTGGTGGCCATGTTCTATAGGTGACTTCCAAGTCAGCCATATTGCATGGGGGACATTGTGCTGGTGGCCATGTTATATAGGTGACTTCCAAGTCAGCCATATTGCATGGGGGACATTGTGCTGGTTGTCTTGTATAGGTGACTTCCAAGTCAGCCATATTGCATGGGGGACATTGTGCTGGTGGCCATGTTCTATAGGTGACTTCCAAGTCAGCCATATTGCTTGGGGGACATTGTGCTGGTTGCCATGTTGTATAGGTGACTTCCAAGTCAGCCATATTGCATGGGGGACATTGTGCTGGTTGCCGTATAGGTGACTTCCAAGTCAGCCATATTGCATGGGGGACATTGTGCTGGTTGTGTTGTTTAGGTGATTTCCAAGTCAGCCATATTGCATGGGGGACATTGTGCTGGTTGTGTTGTATAGGTGACTTCCAAGTCAGCCATATTGCATGGGGGACATTGTGCTGGTTGTATTGTATAGGTGACTTCCAAGTCAGCCATATTGCATGGGGGACATTGTGCTGGTTGCCATGTCCTATAGGTGACTTCCAAGTCAGCCATATTGCATGGGGGACATTGTGCTGGTTGTCTTGTATAGGTGACGTCCAAGTCAGCCATATTGCTTGGGGGACATTGTGCTGGTTGCCATGTTCTATAGGTGACTTCCAAGTCAGCCATATTGCTTGGGGGACATTGTGCTGGTTGTGTTGTATAGGTGACTTCCAAGTCAGCCATATTGCTTGGGGGACATTGTGCTGGTTGTGTTGTATAGGTGACTTCCAAGTCAGCCGTGTTGCATGGGGGACATTGTGCTGGTGGCCATGTTCTATAGGTGACATCCAAGTCAGCCATATTGCATGGGGGACATTGTGCTGGTTGCCATGTTGTATAGGTGACTTCCAATTCAGACATATTGCATGGGGGACATTGTACTGGTTGTCTTGTATAGGTGACTTCCAAGTCAGCCGTGTTGCATTGGGGACATTGTGCTGGTGGCCATGTTCTATAGGTGACTTCCAAGTCAGCCATATTGCATGGGGGACATTGTGCTGGTTGCCATGTTGTATAGGTGACTTCCAAGTCAGCCATATTGCATGGGGGACATTGTGCTGGTTGCCATGTTGTATAGGTGACTTCCAAGTCAGCCATATTGCATGGGGGACATTGTGCTGGTGGCCATGTTCTATAGGTGACTTCCAAGTCAGCCATATTGCTTGGGTGACATTGTGCTGGTTGTATTGTATAGGTGACTTCCAAGTCAGCCATATTGCATGGGGGACATTGTGCTGGTTGTGTTGTATAGGTGACTTCCAAGTCAGCCATATTGCTTGGGGGACATTGTGCTGGTTGCCATGTTCTATAGGTGACTTCCAAGTCAGCCATATTGCTTGGGGGACATTGTGCTGGTTGTGTTTTATAGGTGACTTCCAAGTCAGCCATATTGCATGGGGGACATTGTGCTGGTTGTATTGTATAGGTGACTTCCAAATCAGCCATATTGCATGGGGGACATTGTGCTGGTTGTATTGTATAGGTGACTTCCAAGTCAGCCATATTGCATGGGGGACATTGTGCTGGTTGCCATGTCCTATAGGTGACTTCCAAGTCAGCCATATTGCATGGGGGACATTGTGCTGGTTGTCTTGTATAGGTGACTTCCAAGTCAGCCATATTGCTTGGGGGACATTGTGCTGGTTACCATGTTCTATAGGTGACTTCCAAGTCAGCCATATTGCATGGGGGACATTGTGCTGGTTGTGTTGTATAGGTGACTTCCAAGTCAGCCATATTGCATGGGGGACATTGTGCTGGTTGTGTTGTATAGGTGACTTCCAAGTCAGCCATATTGCATGGGGGACATTGTGCTGGTGGCCATGTTCTATAGGTGACTTCCAAGTCAGCCATATTGCATGGGGGACATTGTGCTGGTGGCCATGTTCTATAGGTGACTTCCAAGTCAGCCATATTGCATGGGGGACATTGTGCTGGTTGTCTTGTATAGGTGACTTCCAAGTCAGCCATATTGCATGGGGGACATTGTGCTGGTGGCCATGTTCTATAGGTGACTTCCAAGTCAGCCATATTGCTTGGGGGACATTGTGCTGGTTGCCATGTTGTATAGGTGACTTCCAAGTCAGCCATATTGCATGGGGGACATTGTGCTGGTTGCCATGTTGTATAGGTGACTTCCAAGTCAGCCATATTGCATGGGGGACATTGTGCTGGTTGTGTTGTTTAGGTGATTTCCAAGTCAGCCATATTGCATGGGGGACATTGTGCTGGTTGTGTTGTATAGGTGACTTCCAAGTCAGCCATATTGCATGGGGGACATTGTGCTGGTTGTATTGTATAGGTGACTTCCAAGTCAGCCATATTGCATGGGGGACATTGTGCTTGTTGCCATGTCCTATAGGTGACTTCCAAGTCAGCCATATTGCATGGGGGACATTGTGCTGGTTGTCTTGTATAGGTGACGTCCAAGTCAGCCATATTGCTTGGGGGACATTGTGCTGGTTGCCATGTTCTATAGGTGACTTCCAAGTCAGCCATATTGCTTGGGGGACATTGTGCTGGTTGTGTTGTATAGGTGACTTCCAAGTCAGCCATATTGCATGGGGGACATTGTGCTGGTTGTCTTGTATAGGTGACTTCCAATTCAGCCATATTGCATGGGGGACATTGTGCTGGTTGTATTGTATAGGTGACTTCCAAGTCAGCCATATTGCATGGGGGACATTGTGCTGGTTGTGTTGTATAGGTGACTTCCAAGTCAGCCATATTGCATGGGGGACATTGTGCTGGTTGTATTGTATAGGTGACTTCCAAGTCAGCCATATTGCATGGGGGACATTGTGCTGGTTGTATTGTATAGGTGACTTCCAAGTCAGCCGTGTTGCATGGGGGACATTGTGCTGGTGGCCATGTTCTATAGGAGACATCCAAGTCAGCCATATTGCATGGGGGACATTGTGCTGGTTGCCATGTTGTATAGGTGACTTCCAAGTCAGACATATTGCATGGGGGACATTGTACTGGTTGTCTTGTATAGGTGACTTCCAAGTCAGCCGTGTTGCATTGGGGACATTGTGCTGGTGGCCATGTTCTATAGGTGACTTCCAAGTCAGCCATATTGCATGGGGGACATTGTGCTGGTTTCCATGTTGTATAGGTGACTTCCAAGTCAGCCATATTGCATGGGGGACATTGTGCTGGTTGCCATGTTGTATAGGTGACTTCCAAGTCAGCCATATTGCATGGGGGACATTGTGCTGGTGGCCATGTTCTATAGGTGACTTCCAAGTCAGCCATATTGCTTGGGTGACATTGTGCTGGTTGTATTGTATAGGTGACTTCCAAGTCAGCCATATTGCATGGGGGACATTGTGCTGGTTGTGTTGTATAGGTGACTTCCAAGTCAGCCATATTGCATGGGGGACATTGTGCTGGTTGTATTGTATAGGTGACTTCCAAGACAGCCATATTGCATGGGGGACATTGTGCTGGTTGTATTGTATAGGTGACTTCCAAGTCAGCCGTGTTGCATGGGGGACATTGTGCTGGTGGCCATGTTCTATAGGTGACATCCAAGTCAGCCATATTGCATGGGGGACATTGTGCTGGTTGCCATGTTGTATAGGTGACTTCCAAGTCAGCCATATTGCATGGGGGACATTGTACTGGTTGTCTTGTATAGGTGACTTCCAAGTCAGCCGTGTTGCATTGGGGACATTGTGCTGGTGGCCATGTTCTATAGGTGACTTCCAAGTCAGCCATATTGCATGGGGGACATTGTGCTGGTTGCCATGTTGTATAGGTGACTTCCAAGTCAGCCATATTGCATGGGGGACATTGTGCTGGTTGCCATGTTGTATAGGTGACTTCCAAGTCAGCCATATTGCCTGGGGGACATTGTGCTGGTTGTGTTGTATAGTTGACTTCCAAGTCAGCCATATTGCATGGGGGACATTGTGCTGGTTGTATTGTATAGGTGACTTCCAAGTCAGCCATATTGCATGGGGGACATTGTGCTGGTTGTATTGTATAGGTGACTTCCAAGTCAGCCATATTGCATGGGGGACATTGTGCTGGTTGCCATGTCCTATAGGTGACTTCCAAGTCAGCCATATTGCATGGGGGACATTGTGCTGGTTGTCTTGTATAGGTGACGTCCAAGTCAGCCATATTGCTTGGGGGACATTGTGCTGGTTGCCATGTTCTATAGGTGACTTCCAAGTCTTCCATATTGCTTGGGGGACATTGTGCTGGTTGTGTTTTATAGGTGACTTCCAAGTCAGCCATATTGCATGGGGGACATTGTGCTGGTTGCATTGTATAGGTGACTTCCAAGTCAGCCATATTGCATGGGGGACATTGTGCTGGTTGTATTGTATAGGTGACTTCCAAGTCAGCCATATTGCATGGGGGACATTGTGCTGGTTGCCATGTCCTATAGGTGACTTCCAAGTCAGCCATATTGCATGGGGGACATTGTGCTGGTTGTCTTGTATAGGTGACTTCCAAGTCAGCCATATTGCTTGGGGGACATTGTGCTGGTTGCCATGTTCTATAGGTGACTTCCAAGTCAGCCATATTGCATGGGGGACATTGTGCTGGTTGTGTTGTATAGGTGACTTCCAAGTCAGCCATATTGCATGGGGGACATTGTGCTGGTGGCCATGTTCTATAGGTGACTTCCAAGTCAGCCATATTGCATGGGGGACATTGTGCTGGTGGCCATGTTCTATAGGTGACTTCCAAGTCAGCCATATTGCATGGGGGACATTGTGCTGGTTGTCTTGTATAGGTGACTTCCAAGTCAGCCATATTGCATAGGGGACATTGTGCTGGTGGCCATGTTCTATAGGTGACATCCAAGTCAGCCATATTGCATGGGAGACATTGTGCTGGTTGCCATGTTGTATAGGTGACTTCCAAGTCAGCCATATTGCATGGGGGACATTGTACTGGTTGTCTTGTATAGGTGACTTCCAAGTCAGCCGTGTTGCATTGGGGACATTGTGCTGGTGGCCATGTTCTATAGGTGACTTCCAAGTCAGCCATATTGCATGGGGGACATTGTGCTGGTTGCCATGTTGTATAGGTGACTTCCAAATCAGCCATATTGCATGGGGGACATTGTGCTGGTGGCCATGTTCTATAGGTCACTTCCAAGTCAGCCATATTGCTTGGGTGACATTGTGCTGGTTGTATTGTATAGGTGACTTCCAAGTCAGCCATATTGCATGGGGGACATTGTGCTGGTTGTATTGTATAGGTGACTTCCAAGTCAGCCATATTGCATGGGGGACATTGTGCTGGTTGTATTGTATAGGTGACTTCCAAGTCAGCCATATTGCATGGGGGACATTGTGCTGGTTGTATTGTATAGGTGACTTCCAAGTCAGCCGTGTTGCATGGGGGACATTGTGCTGGTGGCCATGTTCTATAGGTGACATCCAAGTCAGCCATATTGCATGGGGGACATTGTGCTGGTTGCCATGTTGTATAGGTGACTTCCAAGTCAGCCATATTGCATGGGGGACATTGTACTGGTTGTCTTGTATAGGTGACTTCCAAGTCAGCCGTGTTGCATTGGGGACATTGTGCTGGTGGCCATGTTCTATAGGTGACTTCCAAGTCAGCCATATTGCATGGGGGACATTGTGCTGGTTGCCATGTTGTATAGGTGACTTCCAAGTCAGCCATATTGCATGGGGGACATTGTGCTGGTTGCCATGTTGTATAGGTGACTTCCAAGTCAGCCATATTGCATGGGGGACATTGTGCTGGTTGTGTTGTATAGGTGACTTCCAAGTCAGCCATATTGCATGGGGGACATTGTGCTGGTTGTATTGTATAGGTGACTTCCAAGTCAGCCATATTGCATGGGGGACATTGTGCTGGTTGTATTGTATAGGTGACTTCCAAGTCAGCCATATTGCATGGGGGACATTGTGCTGGTTGCCATGTCCTATAGGTGACTTCCAAGTCAGCCATATTGCATGGGGGACATTGTGCTGGTTGTCTTGTATAGGTGACGTCCAAGTCAGCCATATTGCTTGGGGGACATTGTGCTGGTTGCCATGTTCTATAGGTGACTTCCAAGTCAGCCATATTGCTTGGGGGACATTGTGCTGGTTGTGTTTTATAGGTGACTTCCAAGTCAGCCATATTGCATGGGGGACATTGTGCTGGTTGTATTGTATAGGTGACTTCCAAGTCAGCCATATTGCATGGGGGACATTGTGCTGGTTGTATTGTATAGGTGACTTCCAAGTCAGCCATATTGCATGGGGGACATTGTGCTGGTTGCCATGTCCTATAGGTGACTTCCAAGTCAGCCATATTGCATGGGGGACATTGTGCTGGTTGTCTTGTATAGGTGACTTCCAAGTCAGCCATATTGCATGGGGGACATTGTGCTGGTTGTCTTGTATAGGTGACTTCCAAGTCAGCCATATTGCATGGGGGACATTGTGCTGGTTGTATTGTATAGGTGACTTCCAAGTCAGCCATATTGCATGGGGGACATTGTGCTGGTTGTATTGTATAGGTGACTTCCAAGTCAGCCATATTGCATGGGGGACATTGTGCTGGTTGCCATGTCCTATAGGTGACTTCCAAGTCAGCCATATTGCATGGGGGACATTGTGCTGGTTGTGTTGTATAGGTGACTTCCAAGTCAGCCATATTGCATGGGGGACATTGTGCTGGTTGTATTGTATAGGTGACTTCCAAGTCAGCCATATTGCATGGGGGACATTGTGCTGGTTGTATTGTATAGGTGACTTCCAAGTCAGCCGTGTTGCATGGGGGACATTGTGCTGGTGGCCATGTTCTATAGGAGACATCCAAGTCAGCCATATTGCATGGGGGACATTGTGCTGGTTGCCATGTTGTATAGGTGACTTCCAAGTCAGACATATTGCATGGGGGACATTGTACTGGTTGTCTTGTATAGGTGACTTCCAAGTCAGCCGTGTTGCATTGGGGACATTGTGCTGGTGGCCATGTTCTATAGGTGACTTCCAAGTCAGCCATATTGCATGGGGGACATTGTGCTGGTTTCCATGTTGTATAGGTGACTTCCAAGTCAGCCATATTGCATGGGGGACATTGTGCTGGTTGCCATGTTGTATAGGTGACTTCCAAGTCAGCCATATTGCATGGGGGACATTGTGCTGGTGGCCATGTTCTATAGGTGACTTCCAAGTCAGCCATATTGCTTGGGTGACATTGTGCTGGTTGTATTGTATAGGTGACTTCCAAGTCAGCCATATTGCATGGGGGACATTGTGCTGGTTGTGTTGTATAGGTGACTTCCAAGTCAGCCATATTGCATGGGGGACATTGTGCTGGTTGTATTGTATAGGTGACTTCCAAGACAGCCATATTGCATGGGGGACATTGTGCTGGTTGTATTGTATAGGTGACTTCCAAGTCAGCCGTGTTGCATGGGGGACATTGTGCTGGTGGCCATGTTCTATAGGTGACATCCAAGTCAGCCATATTGCATGGGGGACATTGTGCTGGTTGCCATGTTGTATAGGTGACTTCCAAGTCAGCCATATTGCATGGGGGACATTGTACTGGTTGTCTTGTATAGGTGACTTCCAAGTCAGCCGTGTTGCATTGGGGACATTGTGCTGGTGGCCATGTTCTATAGGTGACTTCCAAGTCAGCCATATTGCATGGGGGACATTGTGCTGGTTGCCATGTTGTATAGGTGACTTCCAAGTCAGCCATATTGCATGGGGGACATTGTGCTGGTTGCCATGTTGTATAGGTGACTTCCAAGTCAGCCATATTGCATGGGGGACATTGTGCTGGTTGTGTTGTATAGTTGACTTCCAAGTCAGCCATATTGCATGGGGGACATTGTGCTGGTTGTATTGTATAGGTGACTTCCAAGTCAGCCATATTGCATGGGGGACATTGTGCTGGTTGTATTGTATAGGTGACTTCCAAGTCAGCCATATTGCATGGGGGACATTGTGCTGGTTGCCATGTCCTATAGGTGACTTCCAAGTCAGCCATATTGCATGGGGGACATTGTGCTGGTTGTCTTGTATAGGTGACGTCCAAGTCAGCCATATTGCTTGGGGGACATTGTGCTGGTTGCCATGTTCTATAGGTGACTTCCAAGTCTTCCATATTGCTTGGGGGACATTGTGCTGGTTGTGTTTTATAGGTGACTTCCAAGTCAGCCATATTGCATGGGGGACATTGTGCTGGTTGCATTGTATAGGTGACTTCCAAGTCAGCCATATTGCATGGGGGACATTGTGCTGGTTGTATTGTATAGGTGACTTCCAAGTCAGCCATATTGCATGGGGGACATTGTGCTGGTTGCCATGTCCTATAGGTGACTTCCAAGTCAGCCATATTGCATGGGGGACATTGTGCTGGTTGTCTTGTATAGGTGACTTCCAAGTCAGCCATATTGCTTGGGGGACATTGTGCTGGTTGCCATGTTCTATAGGTGACTTCCAAATCAGCCATATTGCATGGGGGACATTGTGCTGGTTGTGTTGTATAGGTGACTTCCAAGTCAGCCATTTTGCATGGGGGACATTGTGCTGGTGGCCATGTTCTATAGGTGACTTCCAAGTCAGCCATATTGCATGGGGGACATTGTGCTGGTGGCCATGTTCTATAGGTGACTTCCAAGTCAGCCATATTGCATGGGGGACATTGTGCTGGTTGTCTTGTATAGGTGACTTCCAAGTCAGCCATATTGCATAGGGGACATTGTGCTGGTGGCCATGTTCTATAGGTGACATCCAAGTCAGCCATATTGCATGGGAGACATTGTGCTGGTTGCCATGTTGTATAGGTGACTTCCAAGTCAGCCATATTGCATGGGGGACATTGTACTGGTTGTCTTGTATAGGTGACTTCCAAGTCAGCCGTGTTGCATTGGGGACATTGTGCTGGTGGCCATGTTCTATAGGTGACTTCCAAGTCAGCCATATTGCATGGGGGACATTGTGCTGGTTGCCATGTTGTATAGGTGACTTCCAAATCAGCCATATTGCATGGGGGACATTGTGCTGGTGGCCATGTTCTATAGGTCACTTCCAAGTCAGCCATATTGCTTGGGTGACATTGTGCTGGTTGTATTGTATAGGTGACTTCCAAGTCAGCCATATTGCATGGGGGACATTGTGCTGGTTGTGTTGTATAGGTGACTTCCAAGTCAGCCATATTGCATGGGGGACATTGTGCTGGTTGTATTGTATAGGTGACTTCCAAGTCAGCCATATTGCATGGGGGACATTGTGCTGGTTGTATTGTATAGGTGACTTCCAAGTCAGCCGTGTTGCATGGGGGACATTGTGCTGGTGGCCATGTTCTATAGGTGACATCCAAGTCAGCCATATTGCATGGGGGACATTGTGCTGGTTGCCATGTTGTATAGGTGACTTCCAAGTCAGCCATATTGCATGGGGGACATTGTACTGGTTGTCTTGTATAGGTGACTTCCAAGTCAGCCGTGTTGCATTGGGGACATTGTGCTGGTGGCCATGTTCTATAGGTGACTTCCAAGTCAGCCATATTGCATGGGGGACATTGTGCTGGTTGCCATGTTGTATAGGTGACTTCCAAGTCAGCCATATTGCATGGGGGACATTGTGCTGGTTGCCATGTTGTATAGGTGACTTCCAAGTCAGCCATATTGCATGGGGGACATTGTGCTGGTTGTGTTGTATAGGTGACTTCCAAGTCAGCCATATTGCATGGGGGACATTGTGCTGGTTGTATTGTATAGGTGACTTCCAAGTCAGCCATATTGCATGGGGGACATTGTGCTGGTTGTATTGTATAGGTGACTTCCAAGTCAGCCATATTGCATGGGGGACATTGTGCTGGTTGCCATGTCCTATAGGTGACTTCCAAGTCAGCCATATTGCATGGGGGACATTGTGCTGGTTGTCTTGTATAGGTGACGTCCAAGTCAGCCATATTGCTTGGGGGACATTGTGCTGGTTGCCATGTTCTATAGGTGACTTCCAAGTCAGCCATATTGCTTGGGGGACATTGTGCTGGTTGTGTTTTATAGGTGACTTCCAAGTCAGCCATATTGCATGGGGGACATTGTGCTGGTTGTATTGTATAGGTGACTTCCAAGTCAGCCATATTGCATGGGGGACATTGTGCTGGTTGTATTGTATAGGTGACTTCCAAGTCAGCCATATTGCATGGGGGACATTGTGCTGGTTGCCATGTCCTATAGGTGACTTCCAAGTCAGCCATATTGCATGGGGGACATTGTGCTGGTTGTCTTGTATAGGTGACTTCCAAGTCAGCCATATTGCATGGGGGACATTGTGCTGGTTGTCTTGTATAGGTGACTTCCAAGTCAGCCATATTGCATGGGGGACATTGTGCTGGTTGTATTGTATAGGTGACTTCCAAGTCAGCCATATTGCATGGGGGACATTGTGCTGGTTGTATTGTATAGGTGACTTCCAAGTCAGCCATATTGCATGGGGGACATTGTGCTGGTTGCCATGTCCTATAGGTGACTTCCAAGTCAGCCATATTGCATGGGGGACATTGTGCTGGTTGTCTTGTATAGGTGACTTCCAAGTCAGCCATATTGCTTGGGGGACATTGTGCTGGTTGCCATGTTCTATAGGTGACTTCCAAGTCAGCCATATTGCATGGGGGACATTGTGCTGGTTGTGTTGTATAGGTGACTTCCAAGTCAGCCATATTGCATGGGGGACATTGTGCTTGTGGCCATGTTCTATAGGTGACTTCCAAGTCAGCCATATTGCATGGGGGACATTGTGCTGGTGGCCATGTTCTATAGGTGACTTCCAAGTCAGCCATATTGCATGGGGGACATTTTGCTGGTTGTCTTGTATAGGTGACTTCCAAGTCAGCCATATTGCATGGGGGACATTGTGCTGGTGGCCATGTTCTATAGGTGACTTCCAAGTCAGCCATATTGCTTGGGGGACATTGTGCTGGTTGCCATGTTGTATAGGTGACTTCCAAGTCAGCCATATTGCATGGGGGACATTGTGCTGGTTGCCATGTTGTATAGGTGACTTCCAAGTCAGCCATATTGCATGGGGGACATTGTGCTGGTTGTGTTGTATAGGTGACTTCCAAGTCAGCCATATTGCATGGGGGACATTGTGCTGGTTGTGTTGTATAGGTGACTTCCAAGTCAGCCATATTGCATAGGGGACATTGTGCTGGTTGTATTGTATAGGTGACTTCCAAGTCAGCCATATTGCATGGGGGACATTGTGCTGGTTGCCATGTCCTATAGGTGACTTCCAAGTCAGCCATATTGCATGGGGGACATTGTGCTGGTTGTCTTGTATAGGTGACGTCCAAGTCAGCCATATTGCTTGGGGGACATTGTGCTGGTTGCCGTGTTCTATAGGTGACTTCCAAGTCAGCCATATTGCTTGGGGGACATTGTGCTGGTGGCCATGTTCTATAGGTGACTTCCAAGTCAGCCATATTGCTTGGGGGACATTGTGCTGGTTGTATTGTATAGGTGGTTCCAAGTCAGCCATATTGCATGGGGGACATTGTGCTGGTTGTGTTGTATAGGTGACTTCCAAGTCAGCCATATTGCATGGGGGACATTGTGCTGGTTGTATTGTATAGGTGACTTCCAAGTCAGCCATATTGCATGGGGGACATTGTGCTGGTTGTATTGTATAGGTGACTTCCAAGTCAGCCGTGTTGCATGGGGGACATTGTGCTGGTGGCCTTGTTCTATAGGTGACATCCAAGTCAGCCATATTGCATGGGGGACATTGTGCTGGTTGCCATGTTGTATAGGTGACTTCCAAGTCAGCCATATTGCATGGGGGACATTGTACTGGTTGTCTTGTATAGGTGACTTCCAAGTCAGCCGTGTTGCATTGGGGACATTGTGCTGGTGGCCATGTTCTATAGGTGACTTCCAAGTCAGCCATATTGCATGGGGGACATTGTGCTGGTTGCCATGTTGTATAGGTGACTTCCAAGTCAGCCATATTGCATGGGGGACATTGTGCTGGTTGCCATGTTGTATAGGTGACTTCCAAGTCAACCATATTGCATGGGGGACATTGTGCTGGTTGTGTTGTATAGGTGACTTCCAAGTCAACCATATTGCATGAGGGACATTGTGCTGGTTGTATTGTATAGGTGACTTCCAAGTCAGCCATATTGCATGGGGGACATTGTACTGGTTGTATTGTATAGGTGACTTCCAAGTCAGCCATATTGCATGGGGGACATTGTGCTGGTTGCCATGTCCTATATGTGACTTCCAAGTCAGCCATATTGCATGGGGGACATTGTGCTGGTTGTCTTGTATAGGTGACGTCCAAGTCAGCCATATTGCTTGGGGGACATTGTGCTGGTTGCCATGTTCTATAGGTGACTTCCAAGTCAGCCATATTGCTTGGGGGACATTGTGCTGGTTGTGTTGTATAGGTGACTTCCAAGTCAGCCATATTGCATGGGGGACATTGTGCTGGTTGTATTGTATAGGTGACTTCCAAGTCAGCCATATTGCATGGGGGACATTGTGCTGGTTGTATTGTATAGGTGACTTCCAAGTCAGCCATATTGCATGGGGGACATTGTGCTGGTTGCCATGTCCTATAGGTGACTTCCAAGTCAGCCATATTGCATGGGGGACATTGTGCTGGTTGTCTTGTATAGGTGACTTCCAAGTCAGCCATATTGCTTGGGGGACATTGTGCTGGTTGACATGTTCTATAGGTGACTTCCAAGTCAGCCATATTGCATGGGGGACATTGTGCTGGTTGTGTTGTATAGGTGACTTCCAAGTCAGCCATATTGCATGGGGGACATTGTGCTGGTGGCCATGTTCTATAGGTGACTTCCAAGTCAGCCATATTGCATGGGGGACATTGTGCTGGTGGCCATGTTCTATAGGTGACTTCCAAGTCAGCCATATTGCATGGGGGACATTGTGCTGGTTGTCTTGTATAGGTGACTTCCAAGTCAGCCATATTGCATGGGGGACATTGTGCTGGTGGCCATGTTCTATAGGTGACTTCCAAGTCAGCCATATTGCTTGGGGGACATTGTGCTGGTTGCCATGTTGTATAGGTGACTTCCAAGTCAGCCATATTGCATGGGGGACATTGTGCTGGTTGCCATGTTGTATAGGTGACTTCCAAGTCAGCCATATTGCATGGGGGACATTGTGCTGGTTGTGTTGTATAGGTGACTTCCAAGTCAGCCATATTGCATGGGGGACATTGTGCTGGTTGTGTTGTATAGGTGACTTCCAAGTCAGCCATATTGCATAGGGGACATTGTGCTGGTTGTATTGTATAGGTGACTTCCAAGTCAGCCATATTGCATGGGGGACATTGTGCTGGTTGCCATGTCCTATAGGTGACTTCCAAGTCAGCCATATTGCATGGGAGACATTGTGCTGGTTGTCTTGTATTGGTGACGTCCAAGTCAGCCATATTGCTTGGGGGACATTGTGCTGGTTGCCATGTTCTATAGGTGACTTCCAAGTCAGCCATATTGCTTGGGGGACATTGTGCTGGTTGTGTTGTATAGGTGACTTCCAAGTCAGCCATATTGCATGGGGGACATTGTGCTGGTTGTCTTGTATAGGTGACTTCCAATTCAGCCATATTGCATGGGGGACATTGTGCTGGTGGCCATGTTCTATAGGTGACTTCCAAGTCAGCCATATTGCTTGGGGGACATTGTGCTGGTTGTATTGTATAGGTGACTTCCAAGTCAGCCATATTGCATGGGGGACATTGTGCTGGTTGTGTTGTATAGGTGACTTCCAAGTCAGCCATATTGCATGGGGGACATTGTGCTGGTTGTATTGTATAGGTGACTTCCAAGTCAGCCATATTGCATGGGGGACATTGTGCTGGTTGTATTGTATAGGTGACTTCCAAGTCAGCCGTGTTGCATGGGGGACATTGTGCTGGTGGCCATGTTCTATAGGTGACATCCAAGTCAGCCATATTGCATGGGGGACATTATGCTGGTTGCCATGTTGTATAGGTGACTTCCAAGTCAGCCATATTGCATGGGGGACATTGTGCTGGTTGCCATGTTGTATAGGTGACTTCCAAGTCAGCCATATTGCATGGGGGACATTGTGCTGGTGGCCATGTTCTATAGGTGACTTCCAAGTCAGCCATATTGCTTGGGTGACATTGTGCTGGTTGTATTGTATAGGTGACTTCCAAGTCAGCCATATTGCATGGGGGACATTGTGCTGGTTGTGTTGTATAGGTGACTTCCAAGTCAGCCATATTGCATGGGGGACATTGTGCAGGTTGTATTGTATAGGTGACTTCCAAGTCAGCCATATTGCATGGGGGACATTGTGCTGGTTGTATTGTATAGGTGACTTCCAAGTCAGCCGTGTTGCATGGGGGACATTGTGCTGGTGGCCATGTTCTATAGGTGACATCCAAGTCAGCCATATTGCATGGGGGACATTGTGCTGGTTGCCATGTTGTATAGGTGACTTCCAAGTCAGCCATATTGCATGGGGGACATTGTACTGGTTGTCTTGTATAGGTGACTTCCAAGTCAGCCGTGTTGCATTGGGGACATTGTGCTGGTGGCCATGTTCTATAGGTGACTTCCAAGTCAGCCATATTGCATGGGGGACATTGTGCTGGTTGCCATGTTGTATAGGTGACTTCCAAGTCAGCCATATTGCATGGGGGACATTGTGCTGGTTGCCATGTTGTATAGGTGACTTCCAAGTCAGCCATATTGCATGGGGGACATTGTGCTGGTTGTGTTGTATAGGTGACTTCCAAGTCAGCCATATTGCATGGGGGACATTGTGCTGGTTGTATTGTATAGGTGACTTCCAAGTCAGCCATATTGCATGGGGGACATTGTGCTGGTTGTATTGTATAGGTGACTTCCAAGTCAGCCATATTGCATGGGGGACATTGTGCTGGTTGCCATGTCCTATAGGTGACTTCCAAGTCAGCCATATTGCATGGGGGACATTGTGCTGGTTGTCTTGTATAGGTGACGTCCAAGTCAGCCATATTGCTTGGGGGAGATTGTGCTGGTTGCCATGTTCTATAGGTGACTTCCAAGTCAGCCATATTGCTTGGGGGACATTGTGCTGGTTGTGTTTTATAGGTGACTTCCAAGTCAGCCATATTGCATGGGGGACATTGTGCTGGTTGTATTGTATAGGTGACTTCCAAGTCAGCCATATTGCATGGGGGACATTGTGCTGGTTGTATTGTATAGGTGACTTCCAAGTCATCCATATTGCATGGGGGACATTGTGCTGGTTGCCATGTCCTATAGGTGACTTCCAAGTCAGCCATATTGCATGGGGGACATTGTGCTGGTGGCCATGTTCTATAGGTGACTTCCAAGTCAGCCATATTGCATGGGGGACATTGTGCTGGTTGTCTTGTATAGGTGACTTCCAAGTCAGCCATATTGCATGGGGGACATTGTGCTGGTGGCCATGTTCTATAGGTGACTTCCAAGTCAGCCATATTGCTTGGGGGACATTGTGCTGGTTGCCATGTTGTATAGGTGACTTCCAAGTCAGCCATATTGCATGGGGGACATTGTGCTGGTTGCCATGTTGTATAGGTGACTTCCAAGTCAGCCATATTGCATGGGGGACATTGTGCTGGTTGTGTTGTATAGGTGACTTCCAAGTCAGCCATATTGCATGGGGGACATTGTGCTGGTTGTGTTGTATAGGTGACTTCCAAGTCAGCCATATTGCATAGGGGACATTGTGCTGGTTGTATTGTATAGGTGACTTCCAAGTCAGCCATATTGCATGGGGGACATTGTGCTGGTTGCCATGTCCTATAGGTGACTTCCAAGTCAGCCATATTGCATGGGAGACATTGTGCTGGTTGTCTTGTATTGGTGACGTCCAAGTCAGCCATATTGCTTGGGGGACATTGTGCTGGTTGCCATGTTCTATAGGTGACTTCCAAGTCAGCCATATTGCTTGGGGGACATTGTGCTGGTTGTGTTGTATAGGTGACTTCCAAGTCAGCCATATTGCATGGGGGACATTGTGCTGGTTGTCTTGTATAGGTGACTTCCAATTCAGCCATATTGCATGGGGGACATTGTGCTGGTGGCCATGTTCTATAGGTGACTTCCAAGTCAGCCATATTGCTTGGGGGACATTGTGCTGGTTGTATTGTATAGGTGACTTCCAAGTCAGCCATATTGCATGGGGGACATTGTGCTGGTTGTGTTGTATAGGTGACTTCCAAGTCAGCCATATTGCATGGGGGACATTGTGCTGGTTGTATTGTATAGGTGACTTCCAAGTCAGCCATATTGCATGGGGGACATTGTGCTGGTTGTATTGTATAGGTGACTTCCAAGTCAGCCGTGTTGCATGGGGGACATTGTGCTGGTGGCCATGTTCTATAGGTGACATCCAAGTCAGCCATATTGCATGGGGGACATTATGCTGGTTGCCATGTTGTATAGGTGACTTCCAAGTCAGCCATATTGCATGGGGGACATTGTGCTGGTTGCCATGTTGTATAGGTGACTTCCAAGTCAGCCATATTGCATGGGGGACATTGTGCTGGTGGCCATGTTCTATAGGTGACTTCCAAGTCAGCCATATTGCTTGGGTGACATTGTGCTGGTTGTATTGTATAGGTGACTTCCAAGTCAGCCATATTGCATGGGGGACATTGTGCTGGTTGTGTTGTATAGGTGACTTCCAAGTCAGCCATATTGCATGGGGGACATTGTGCAGGTTGTATTGTATAGGTGACTTCCAAGTCAGCCATATTGCATGGGGGACATTGTGCTGGTTGTATTGTATAGGTGACTTCCAAGTCAGCCGTGTTGCATGGGGGACATTGTGCTGGTGGCCATGTTCTATAGGTGACATCCAAGTCAGCCATATTGCATGGGGGACATTGTGCTGGTTGCCATGTTGTATAGGTGACTTCCAAGTCAGCCATATTGCATGGGGGACATTGTACTGGTTGTCTTGTATAGGTGACTTCCAAGTCAGCCGTGTTGCATTGGGGACATTGTGCTGGTGGCCATGTTCTATAGGTGACTTCCAAGTCAGCCATATTGCATGGGGGACATTGTGCTGGTTGCCATGTTGTATAGGTGACTTCCAAGTCAGCCATATTGCATGGGGGACATTGTGCTGGTTGCCATGTTGTATAGGTGACTTCCAAGTCAGCCATATTGCATGGGGGACATTGTGCTGGTTGTGTTGTATAGGTGACTTCCAAGTCAGCCATATTGCATGGGGGACATTGTGCTGGTTGTATTGTATAGGTGACTTCCAAGTCAGCCATATTGCATGGGGGACATTGTGCTGGTTGTATTGTATAGGTGACTTCCAAGTCAGCCATATTGCATGGGGGACATTGTGCTGGTTGCCATGTCCTATAGGTGACTTCCAAGTCAGCCATATTGCATGGGGGACATTGTGCTGGTTGTCTTGTATAGGTGACGTCCAAGTCAGCCATATTGCTTGGGGGAGATTGTGCTGGTTGCCATGTTCTATAGGTGACTTCCAAGTCAGCCATATTGCTTGGGGGACATTGTGCTGGTTGTGTTTTATAGGTGACTTCCAAGTCAGCCATATTGCATGGGGGACATTGTGCTGGTTGTATTGTATAGGTGACTTCCAAGTCAGCCATATTGCATGGGGGACATTGTGCTGGTTGTATTGTATAGGTGACTTCCAAGTCAGCCATATTGCATGGGGGACATTGTGCTGGTTGCCATGTCCTATAGGTGACTTCCAAGTCAGCCATATTGCATGGGGGACATTGTGCTGGTTGTCTTGTATAGGTGAATTCCAAGTCAGCCATATTGCTTGGGGGACATTGTGCTGGTTGTGTTGTATAGGTGACTTCCAAGTCAGCCATATTGCATGGGGGACATTGTGCTGGTGGCCATGTTCTATAGGTGACTTCCAAGTCAGCCATATTGCATGGGGGACATTGTGCTGGTGGCCATGTTCTATAGGTGACTTCCAAGTCAGCCATATTGCATGGGGGACATTGTGCTGGTTGTGTTGTATAGGTGACTTCCAAGTCAGCCATATTGCATGGGGGACATTGTGCTGGTGGCCATGTTCTATAGGTGACTTCCAAGTCAGCCATATTGCATGGGGGACATTGTGCTGGTGGCCATGTTCTATAGGTGACTTCCAAATCAGCCATATTGCATGGGGGACATTGTGCTGGTTGTCTTGTATAGGTGACTTCCAAGTCAGCCATATTGCATGGGGGACATTGTGCTGGTGGCCATGTTCTATAGATGACTTCCAAGTCAGCCATATTGCATGGGGGACATTGTGCTGGTTGCCATGTTGTATAGGTGACTTCCAAGTCAGCCATATTGCATGGGGGACATTGTGCTGGTTGTGTTGTATAGGTGACTTCCAAGTCAGCCATATTGCATGGGGGACATTGTGCTGGTTGTGTTGTATAGGTGACTTCCAAGTCAGCCATATTGCATAGGGGACATTGTGCTGGTTGTATTGTATAGGTGACTTCCAAGTCAGCCATATTGCATGGGGGACATTGTGCTGGTTGCCATGTCCTATAGGTGACTTCCAAGTCAGCCATATTGCATGGGGGACATTGTGCTGGTTGTCTTGTATAGGTGACGTCCAAGTCAGCCATATTGCTTGGGGGACATTGTGCTGGTTGCCATGTTCTATAGGTGACTTCCAAGTCAGCCATATTGCTTGGGGGACATTGTGCTGGTTGTGTTGTATAGGTGACTTCCAAGTCAGCCATATTGCATGGGGGACATTGTGCTGGTTGTCTTGTATAGGTGACTTCCAATTCAGCCATATTGCATGGGGGACATTGTGCTGGTGGCCATGTTCTATAGGTGACTTCCAAGTCAGCCATATTGCATGGGGGACATTGTGCTGGTTGTGTTGTATAGGTGACTTCCAAGTCAGCCATATTGCATGGGGGACATTGTGGTGGTTGTATTGTATAGGTGACTTCCAAGTCAGCCATATTGCATGGGGGACATTGTGCTGGTTGTATTGTATAGGTGACTTCCAAGTCAGCCGTGTTGCATGGGGGACATTGTGCTGGTGGCCTTGTTCTATAGGTGACATCCAAGTCAGCCATATTGCATGGGGGACATTGTGCTGGTTGCCATGTTGTATAGGTGACTTCCAAGTCAGCCATATTGCATGGGGGACATTGTACTGGTTGTCTTGTATAGGTGACTTCCAAGTCAGCCGTGTTGCATTGGGGACATTGTGCTGGTGGCCATGTTCTATAGGTGACTTCCAAGTCAGCCATATTGCATGGGGGACATTGTGCTGGTTGCCATGTTGTATAGGTGACTTCCAAGTCAGCCATATTGCATGGGGTACATTGTGCTGGTTGTGTTGTATAGGTGACTTCCAAGTCAGCCATATTGCATGGGGGACATTGTGCTGGTTGTATTGTATAGGTGACTTCCAAGTCAGCCATATTGCATGGGGGACATTGTACTGGTTGTATTGTATAGGTGACTTCCAAGTCAGCCATATTGCATGGGGGACATTGTGCTGGTTGCCATGTCCTATATGTGACTTCCAAGTCAGCCATATTGCATGGGGGACATTGTGCTGGTTGTCTTGTATAGGTGACGTCCAAGTCAGCCATATTGCTTGGGGGACATTGTGCTGGTTGCCATGTTCTATAGGTGACTTCCAAGTCAGCCATATTGCTTGGGGGACATTGTGCTGGTTGTGTTGTATAGGTGACTTCCAAGTCAGCCATTTTGCATGGGGGACATTGTGCTGGTTGTATTGTATAGGTGACTTCCAAGTCAGCCATATTGCATGGGGGACATTGTGCTGGTTGTATTGTATAGGTGACTTCCAAGTCAGCCATATTGCATGGGGGACATTGTGCTGGTTGCCATGTCCTATAGGTGACTTCCAAGTCAGCCATATTGCATGGGGGACATTGTGCTGGTTGTCTTGTATAGGTGACTTCCAAGTCAGCCATATTGCTTGGGGGACATTGTGCTGGTTGCCATGTTCTATAGGTGACTTCCAAGTCAGCCATATTGCATGGGGGACATTGTGCTGGTTGTGTTGTATAGGTGACTTCCAAGTCAGCCATATTGCATGGGGGACATTGTGCTGGTGGCCATGTTCTATAGGTGACTTCCAAGTCAGCCATATTGCATGGGGGACATTGTGCTGGTGGCCATGTTCTATAGGTGACTTCCAAGTCAGCCATATTGCTTGGGGGACATTGTGCTGGTTGTATTGTATAGGTGACTTCCAAGTCAGCCATATTGCATGGGGGACATTGTGCTGGTTGTGTTGTATAGGTGACTTCCAAGTCAGCCATATTGCATGGGGGACATTGTGCTGGTTGTATTGTATAGGTGACTTCCAAGTCAGCCATATTGCATGGGGGACATTGTGCTGGTTGTATTGTATAGGTGACTTCCAAGTCAGCCGTGTTGCATGGGGGACATTGTGCTGGTGGCCATGTTCTATAGGTGACATCCAAGTCAGCCATATTGCATGGGGGACATTATGCTGGTTGCCATGTTGTATAGGTGACTTCCAAGTCAGCCATATTGCATGGGGGACATTGTGCTGGTTGCCATGTTGTATAGGTGACTTCCAAGTCAGCCATATTGCATGGGGGACATTGTGCTGGTGGCCATGTTCTATAGGTGACTTCCAAGTCAGCCATATTGCTTGGGTGACATTGTGCTGGTTGTATTGTATAGGTGACTTCCAAGTCAGCCATATTGCATGGGGGACATTGTGCTGGTTGTGTTGTATAGGTGACTTCCAAGTCAGCCATATTGCATGGGGGACATTGTGCAGGTTGTATTGTATAGGTGACTTCCAAGTCAGCCATATTGCATGGGGGACATTGTGCTGGTTGTATTGTATAGGTGACTTCCAAGTCAGCCGTGTTGCATGGGGGACATTGTGCTGGTGGCCATGTTCTACAGGTGACATCCAAGTCAGCCATATTGCATGGGGGACATTGTGCTGGTTGCCATGTTGTATAGGTGACTTCCAAGTCAGCCATATTGCATGGGGGACATTGTACTGGTTGTCTTGTATAGGTGACTTCCAAGTCAGCCGTGTTGCATTGGGGACATTGTGCTGGTGGCCATGTTCTATAGGTGACTTCCAAGTCAGCCATATTGCATGGGGGATATTGTGCTGGTTGCCATGTTGTATAGGTGACTTCCAAGTCAGCCATATTGCATGGGGGACATTGTGCTGGTTGCCATGTTGTATAGGTGACTTCCAAGTCAGCCATATTGCATGGGGGACATTGTGCTGGTTGTGTTGTATAGGTGACTTCCAAGTCAGCCATATTGCATGGGGGACATTGTGCTGGTTGTATTGTATAGGTGACTTCCAAGTCAGCCATATTGCATGGGGGACATTGTGCTGGTTGTATTGTATAGGTGACTTCCAAGTCAGCCATATTGCATGGGGGACATTGTGCTGGTTGCCATGTCCTATAGGTGACTTCCAAGTCAGCCATATTGCATGGGGGACATTGTGCTGGTTGTCTTGTATAGGTGACGTCCAAGTCAGCCATATTGCTTGGGGGACATTGTGCTGGTTGCCATGTTCTATAGGTGACTTCCAAGTCAGCCATATTGCTTGGGGGACATTGTGCTGGTTGTGTTTTATAGGTGACTTCCAAGTCAGCCATATTGCATGGGGGACATTGTGCTGGTTGTATTGTATAGGTGACTTCCAAGTCAGCCATATTGCATGGGGGACATTGTGCTGGTTGTATTGTATAGGTGACTTCCAAGTCAGCCATATTGCATGGGGGACATTGTGCTGGTTGCCATGTCCTATAGGTGACTTCCAAGTCAGCCATATTGCATGGGGGACATTGTGCTGGTTGTCTTGTATAGGTGAATTCCAAGTCAGCCATATTGCTTGGGGGACATTGTGCTGGTTGTGTTGTATAGGTGACTTCCAAGTCAGCCATATTGCATGGGGGACATTGTGCTGGTGGCCATGTTCTATAGGTGACTTCCAAGTCAGCCATATTGCATGGGGGACATTGTGCTGGTGGCCATGTTCTATAGGTGACTTCCAAGTCAGCCATATTGCATGGGGGACATTGTGCTGGTTGTGTTGTATAGGTGACTTCCAAGTCAGCCATATTGCATGGGGGACATTGTGCTGGTGGCCATGTTCTATAGGTGACTTCCAAGTCAGCCATATTGCATGGGGGACATTGTGCTGGTGGCCATGTTCTATAGGTGACTTCCAAGTCAGCCATATTGCATGGGGGACATTGTGCTGGTTGTCTTGTATAGGTGACTTCCAAGTCAGCCATATTGCATGGGGGACATTGTGCTGGTGGCCATGTTCTATAGATGACTTCCAAGTCAGCCATATTGCTTGGGGGACATTGTGCTGGTTGCCATGTTGTATAGGTGACTTCCAAGTCAGCCATATTGCATGGGGGACATTGTGCTGGTTGCCATGTTGTATAGGTGACTTCCAAGTCAGCCATATTGCATGGGGGACATTGTGCTGGTTGTGTTGTATAGGTGACTTCCAAGTCAGCCATATTGCATGGGGGACATTGTGCTGGTTGTGTTGTATAGGTGACTTCCAAGTCAGCCATATTGCATAGGGGACATTGTGCTGGTTGCCATGTCCTATAGGTGACTTCCAAGTCAGCCATATTGCATGGGGGACATTGTGCTGGTTGTCTTGTATAGGTGACGTCCAAGTCAGCCATATTGCTTGGGGGACATTGTGCTGGTTGCCATGTTCTATAGGTGACTTCCAAGTCAGCCATATTGCTTGGGGGACATTGTGCTGGTTGTGTTGTATAGGTGACTTCCAAGTCAGCCATATTGCATGGGGGACATTGTGCTGGTTGTCTTGTATAGGTGACTTCCAATTCAGCCATATTGCATGGGGGACATTGTGCTGGTGGCCATGTTCTATAGGTGACTTCCAAGTCAGCCATATTGCATGGGGGACATTGTGCTGGTTGTGTTGTATAGGTGACTTCCAAGTCAGCCATATTGCATGGGGGACATTGTGGTGGTTGTATTGTATAGGTGACTTCCAAGTCAGCCATATTGCATGGGGGACATTGTGCTGGTTGTATTGTATAGGTGACTTCCAAGTCAGCCGTGTTGCATGGGGGACATTGTGCTGGTGGCCTTGTTCTATAGGTGACATCCAAGTCAGCCATATTGCATGGGGGACATTGTGCTGGTTGCCATGTTGTATAGGTGACTTCCAAGTCAGCCATATTGCATGGGGGACATTGTACTGGTTGTCTTGTATAGGTGACTTCCAAGTCAGCCGTGTTGCATTGGGGACATTGTGCTGGTGGCCATGTTCTATAGGTGACTTCCAAGTCAGCCATATTGCATGGGGGACATTGTGCTGGTTGCCATGTTGTATAGGTGACTTCCAAGTCAGCCATATTGCATGGGGGACATTGTGCTGGTTGCCATGTTGTATAGGTGACTTCCAAGTCAGCCATATTGCATGGGGTACATTGTGCTGGTTGTGTTGTATAGGTGACTTCCAAGTCAGCCATATTGCATGGGGGACATTGTGCTGGTTGTATTGTATAGGTGACTTCCAAGTCAGCCATATTGCATGGGGGACATTGTACTGGTTGTATTGTATAGGTGACTTCCAAGTCAGCCATATTGCATGGGGGACATTGTGCTGGTTGCCATGTCCTATATGTGACTTCCAAGTCAGCCATATTGCATGGGGGACATTGTGCTGGTTGTCTTGTATAGGTGACGTCCAAGTCAGCCATATTGCTTGGGGGACATTGTGCTGGTTGCCATGTTCTATAGGTGACTTCCAAGTCAGCCATATTGCTTGGGGGACATTGTGCTGGTTGTGTTGTATAGGTGACTTCCAAGTCAGCCATTTTGCATGGGGGACATTGTGCTGGTTGTATTGTATAGGTGACTTCCAAGTCAGCCATATTGCATGGGGGACATTGTGCTGGTTGTATTGTATAGGTGACTTCCAAGTCAGCCATATTGCATGGGGGACATTGTGCTGGTTGCCATGTCCTATAGGTGACTTCCAAGTCAGCCATATTGCATGGGGGACATTGTGCTGGTTGTCTTGTATAGGTGACTTCCAAGTCAGCCATATTGCTTGGGGGACATTGTGCTGGTTGCCATGTTCTATAGGTGACTTCCAAGTCAGCCATATTGCATGGGGAACATTGTGCTGGTTGTGTTGTATAGGTGACTTCCAAGTCAGCCATATTGCATGGGGGACATTGTGCTGGTGGCCATGTTCTATAGGTGACTTCCAAGTCAGCCATATTGCATGGGGGACATTGTGCTGGTGGCCATGTTCTATAGGTGACTTCCAAGTCAGCCATATTGCATGGGGGACATTGTGCTGGTTGTCTTGTATAGGTGACTTCCAAGTCAGCCATATTGCATGGGGGACATTGTGCTGGTGGCCATGTTCTATAGGTGACTTCCAAGTCAGCCATATTGCTTGGGGGACATTGTGCTGGTTGCCATGTTGTATAGGTGACTTCCAAGTCAGCCATATTGCATGGGGGACATTGTGCTGGTTGCCATGTTGTATAGGTGACTTCCAAGTCAGCCATATTGCATGGGGGACATTGTGCTGATTGTGTTGTATAGGTGACTTCCAAGTCAGCCATATTGCATGGGGGACATTGTGCTGGTTGTGTTGTATAGGTGACTTCCAAGTCAGCCATATTGCATAGGGGACATTGTGCTGGTTGTATTGTATAGGTGACTTCCATGTCAGCCATATTGCATGGGGGACATTGTGCTGGTTGCCATGTCCTATAGGTGACTTCCAAGTCAGCCATATTGCATGGAAGACATTGTGCTGGTTGTCTTGTATTGGTGACGTCCAAGTCAGCCATATTGCTTGGGGGACATTGTGCTGGTTGCCATGTTCTATAGGTGACTTCCAAGTCAGCCATATTGCTTGGGGGACATTGTGCTGGTTGTGTTGTATAGGTGACTTCCAAGTCAGCCATATTGCATGGGGGACATTGTGCTGGTTGTCTTGTATAGGTGACTTCCAATTCAGCCATATTGCATGGGGGACATTGTGCTGGTGGCCATGTTCTATAGGTGACTTCCAAGTCAGCCATATTGCATGGGGGACATTGTACTGGTTGTCTTGTATAGGTGACTTCCAAGTCAGCCGTGTTGCATTGGGGACATTGTGCTGGTGGCCATGTTCTATAGGTGACTTCCAAGTCAGCCATATTGCATGGGGGACATTGTGCTGGTTGCCATGTTGTATAGGTGACTTCCAAGTCAGCCATATTGCATGGGGGACATTGTGCTGGTTGCCATGTTGTATAGGTGACTTCCAAGTCAGCCATATTGCATGGGGTACATTGTGCTGGTTGTGTTGTATAGGTGACTTCCAAGTCAGCCATATTGCATGGGGGACATTGTGCTGGTTGTATTGTATAGGTGACTTCCAAGTCAGCCATATTGCATGGGGGACATTGTACTGGTTGTATTGTATAGGTGACTTCCAAGTCAGCCATATTGCATGGGGGACATTGTGCTGGTTGCCATGTCCTATATGTGACTTCCAAGTCAGCCATATTGCATGGGGGACATTGTGCTGGTTGTCTTGTATAGGTGACGTCCAAGTCAGCCATATTGCTTGGGGGACATTGTGCTGGTTGCCATGTTCTATAGGTGACTTCCAAGTCAGCCATATTGCTTGGGGGACATTGTGCTGGTTGTGTTGTATAGGTGACTTCCAAGTCAGCCATTTTGCATGGGGGACATTGTGCTGGTTGTATTGTATAGGTGACTTCCAAGTCAGCCATATTGCATGGGGGACATTGTGCTGGTTGTATTGTATAGGTGACTTCCAAGTCAGCCATATTGCATGGGGGACATTGTGCTGGTTGCCATGTCCTATAGGTGACTTCCAAGTCAGCCATATTGCATGGGGGACATTGTGCTGGTTGTCTTGTATAGGTGACTTCCAAGTCAGCCATATTGCTTGGGGGACATTGTGCTGGTTGCCATGTTCTATAGGTGACTTCCAAGTCAGCCATATTGCATGGGGAACATTGTGCTGGTTGTGTTGTATAGGTGACTTCCAAGTCAGCCATATTGCATGGGGGACATTGTGCTGGTGGCCATGTTCTATAGGTGACTTCCAAGTCAGCCATATTGCATGGGGGACATTGTGCTGGTGGCCATGTTCTATAGGTGACTTCCAAGTCAGCCATATTGCATGGGGGACATTGTGCTGGTTGTCTTGTATAGGTGACTTCCAAGTCAGCCATATTGCATGGGGGACATTGTGCTGGTGGCCATGTTCTATAGGTGACTTCCAAGTCAGCCATATTGCTTGGGGGACATTGTGCTGGTTGCCATGTTGTATAGGTGACTTCCAAGTCAGCCATATTGCATGGGGGACATTGTGCTGGTTGCCATGTTGTATAGGTGACTTCCAAGTCAGCCATATTGCATGGGGGACATTGTGCTGATTGTGTTGTATAGGTGACTTCCAAGTCAGCCATATTGCATGGGGGACATTGTGCTGGTTGTGTTGTATAGGTGACTTCCAAGTCAGCCATATTGCATAGGGGACATTGTGCTGGTTGTATTGTATAGGTGACTTCCATGTCAGCCATATTGCATGGGGGACATTGTGCTGGTTGCCATGTCCTATAGGTGACTTCCAAGTCAGCCATATTGCATGGAAGACATTGTGCTGGTTGTCTTGTATTGGTGACGTCCAAGTCAGCCATATTGCTTGGGGGACATTGTGCTGGTTGCCATGTTCTATAGGTGACTTCCAAGTCAGCCATATTGCTTGGGGGACATTGTGCTGGTTGTGTTGTATAGGTGACTTCCAAGTCAGCCATATTGCATGGGGGACATTGTGCTGGTTGTCTTGTATAGGTGACTTCCAATTCAGCCATATTGCATGGGGGACATTGTGCTGGTGGCCATGTTCTATAGGTGACTTCCAAGTCAGCCATATTGCTTGGGGGACATTGTGCTGGTTGTATTGTATAGGTGACTTCCAAGTCAGCCATATTGCATGGGGGACATTGTGCTGGTTGTGTTGTATAGGTGACTTCCAAGTCAGCCATATTGCATGGGGGACATTGTGCTGGTTGTATTGTATAGGTGACTTCCAAGTTAACCATATTGCATGGGGGACATTGTGCTGGTTGTATTGTATAGGTGACTTCCAAGTCAGCCGTGTTGCATGGGGGACATTGTGCTGGTGGCCATGTTCTATAGGTGACATCCAAGTCTGCCATATTGCATGGGGGACATTGTGCTGGTTGCCATGTTGTATAGGTGACTTCCAAGTCAGCCATATTGCATGGGGGACATTGTACTGGTTGTCTTGTATAGGTGACTTCCAAGTCAGCCGTGTTGCATTGGGGACATTGTGCTGGTGGCCATGTTCTATAGGTGACTTCCAAGTCAGCCATATTGCATGGGGGACATTGTGCTGGTTGCCATGTTGTATAGGTGACTTCCAAGTCAGCCATATTGCATGGGGGACATTGTACTGGTTGTCTTGTATAGGTGACTTCCAAGTCAGCCGTGTTGCATTGGGGACATTGTGCTGGTGGCCATGTTCTATAGGTGACTTCCAAGTCAGCCATATTGCATGGGGGACATTGTGCTGGTTGCCATGTTGTATAGGTGACTTCCAAGTCAGCCATATTGCATGGGGGACATTGTGCTGGTTGCCATGTTGTATAGGTGACTTCCAAGTCAGCCATATTGCATGCGGGACATTGTGCTGGTTGTGTTGTATAGGTGACTTCCAAGTCAGCCATATTGCATGTGGGACATTGTGCTGGTTGTGTTGTATAGGTGACTTCCAAGTCAGCCATATTGCATAGGGGACATTGTGCTGGTTGTATTGTATAGGTGACTTCCAAGTCAGCCATATTGCATGGGGGACATTGTGCTGGTTGCCATGTCCTATAGGTGACTTCCAAGTCAGCCATATTGCATGGGGGACATTGTGCTGGTTGTCTTGTATAGGTGACGTCCAATTCAGCCATATTGCTTGGGGGACATTGTGCTGGTTGCCATGTTCTATAGGTGACTTCCAAGTAAGCCATATTGCTTGGGGGACATTGTGCTGGTTGTGTTGTATAGGTGACTTCCAAGTCAGCCATATTGCATGGGGGACATTGTGCTGGTTGTCTTGTATAGGTGACTTCCAATTCAGCCATATTGCATGGGGGACATTGTGCTGGTGGCCATGTTCTATAGGTGACTTCCAAGTCAGCCATATTGCTTGGGGGACATTGTGCTGGGTGTATTGTATAGGTGACTTCCAAGTCAGCCATATTGCATGGGGGACATTGTGCTGGTTGTGTTGTATAGGTGACTTCCAAGTCAGCCATATTGCATGGGGGACATTGTGCTGGTTGTATTGTATAGGTGACTTCCAAGTCAGCCATATTGCATGGGGGACATTGTGCTGGTTGTATTGTATAGGTGACTTCCAAGTCAGCCGTGTTGCATGGGGGACATTGTGCTGGTGGCCTTGTTCTATAGGTGACATCCAAGTCAGCCATATTGCATGGGGGACATTGTGCTGGTTGCCATGTTGTATAGGTGACTTCCAAGTCAGCCATATTGCATGGGGGACATTGTACTGGTTGTCTTGTATAGGTGACTTCCAAGTCAGCCGTGTTGCATTGGGGACATTGTGCTGGTGGCCATGTTCTATAGGTGACTTCCAAGTCAGCCATATTGCATGGGGGACATTGTGCTGGTTGCCATGTTGTATAGGTGACTTCCAAGTCAGCCATATTGCATGGGGGACATTGTGCTGGTTGTGTTGTATAGGTGACTTCCAAGTCAGCCATATTGCATGGGGGACATTGTGCTGGTTGTATTGTATAGGTGACTTCCAAGTCAGCCATATTGCATGGGGGACATTGTACTGGTTGTATTGTATAGGTGACTTCCAAGTCAGCCATATTGCATGGGGGACATTGTGCTGGTTGTATTGTATAGGTGACTTCCAAGTCAGCCATATTGCATGGGGGACATTGTGCTGGTTGTATTGTATAGGTGACTTCCAAGTCAGCCGTGTTGCATGGGGGACATTGTGCTGGTGGCCTTGTTCTATAGGTGACATCCAAGTCAGCCATATTGCATGGGGGACATTGTGCTGGTTGCCATGTTGTATAGGTGACTTCCAAGTCAGCCATATTGCATGGGGGACATTGTACTGGTTGTCTTGTATAGGTGACTTCCAAGTCAGCCGTGTTGCATTGGGGACATTGTGCTGGTGGCCATGTTCTATAGGTGACTTCTAAGTCAGCCATATTGCATGGGGGACATTGTGCTGGTTGCCATGTTGTATAGGTGACTTCCAAGTCAGCCATATTGCATGGGGGACATTGTGCTGGTTGTGTTGTATAGGTGACTTCCAAGTCAACCATATTGCATGGGGGACATTGTGCTGGTTGTATTGTATAGGTGACTTCCAAGTCAGCCATATTGCATGGGGGACATTGTGCTGGTTGCCATGTTGTATAGGTGACTTCCAAGTCAGCCATATTGCATGGGGGACATTGTGCTGGTTGTGTTGTATAGGTGACTTCCAAGTCAACCATATTGCATGGGGGACATTGTGCTGGTTGTATTGTATAGGTGACTTCCAAGTCAGCCATATTGCATGGGGGACATTGTGCTGGTTGTATTGTATAGGTGACTTCCAAGTCAGCCATATTGCATGGGGGACATTGTGCTGGTTGTATTGTATAGGTGACTTCCAAGTCAGCCGTGTTGCATGGGGGACATTGTGCTGGTGGCCTTGTTCTATAGGTGACATCCAAGTCAGCCATATTGCATGGGGGACATTGTGCTGGTTGCCATGTTGTATAGGTGACTTCCAAGTCAGCCATATTGCATGGGGGACATTGTACTGGTTGTCTTGTATAGGTGACTTCCAAGTCAGCCGTGTTGCATTGGGGACATTGTGCTGGTGGCCATGTTCTATAGGTGACTTCTAAGTCAGCCATATTGCATGGGGGACATTGTGCTGGTTGCCATGTTGTATAGGTGACTTCCAAGTCAGCCATATTGCATGGGGGACATTGTGCTGGTTGTGTTGTATAGGTGACTTCCAAGTCAACCATATTGCATGGGGGACATTGTGCTGGTTGTATTGTATAGGTGACTTCCAAGTCAGCCATATTGCATGGGGGACATTGTGCTGGTTGCCATGTTGTATAGGTGACTTCCAAGTCAGCCATATTGCATGGGGGACATTGTGCTGGTTGTGTTGTATAGGTGACTTCCAAGTCAACCATATTGCATGGGGGACATTGTGCTGGTTGTATTGTATAGGTGACTTCCAAGTCAGCCATATTGCATGGGGGACATTGTACTGGTTGTCTTGTATAGGTGACGTCCAAGTCAGCCATATTGCTTGGGGGACATTGTGCTGGTTGCCATGTTCTATAGGTGACTTCCAAGTCAGCCATATTGCTTGGGGGACATTGTGCTGGTTGTGTTGTATAGGTGACTTCCAAGTCAGCCATATTGCATGGGGGACATTGTGCTGGTTGTATTGTATAGGTGACTTCCAAGTCAGCCATATTGCATGGGGGACATTGTGCTGGTTGTATTGTATAGGTGACTTCCAAGTCAGCCATATTGCATGGGGGACATTGTGCTGGTTGCCATGTCCTATAGGTGACTTCCAAGTCAGCCATATTGCATGGGGGACATTGTGCTGGTTGTCTTGTATAGGTGACTTCCAAGTCAGCCATATTGCTTGGGGGACATTGTGCTGGTTGACATGTTCTATAGGTGACTTCCAAGTCAGCCATATTGCATGGGGGACATTGTGCTGGTTGTGTTGTATAGGTGACTTCCAAGTCAGCCATATTGCATGGGGGACATTGTGCTGGTGGCCATGTTCTATAGGTGACTTCCAAGTCAGCCATATTGCATGGGGGACATTGTGCTGGTTGTCTTGTATAGGTGACTTCCAAGTCAGCCATATTGCATGGGGGACATTGTGCTGGTGGCCATGTTCTATAGGTGACTTCCAAGTCAGCCATATTGCTTGGGGGACATTGTGCTGGTTGCCATGTTGTATAGGTGACTTCCAAGTCAGCCATATTGCATGGGGGACATTGTGCTGGTTGCCATGTTGTATAGGTGACTTCCAAGTCAGCCATATTGCATGGGGGACATTGTGCTGGTTGCCATGTTGTATAGGTGACTTCCAAGTCAGCCATATTGCATGCGGGACATTGTGCTGGTTGTGTTGTATAGGTGACTTCCAAGTCAGCCATATTGCATGTGGGACATTGTGCTGGTTGTGTTGTATAGGTGACTTCCAAGTCAGCCATATTGCATAGGGGACATTGTGCTGGTTGTATTGTATAGGTGACTTCCAAGTCAGCCATATTGCATGGGGGACATTGTGCTGGTTGCCATGTCCTATAGGTGACTTCCAAGTCAGCCATATTGCATGGGGGACATTGTGCTGGTTGTCTTGTATAGGTGACGTCCAATTCAGCCATATTGCTTGGGGGACATTGTGCTGGTTGCCATGTTCTATAGGTGACTTCCAAGTAAGCCATATTGCTTGGGGGACATTGTGCTGGTTGTGTTGTATAGGTGACTTCCAAGTCAGCCATATTGCATGGGGGACATTGTGCTGGTTGTCTTGTATAGGTGACTTCCAATTCAGCCATATTGCATGGGGGACATTGTGCTGGTGGCCATGTTCTATAGGTGACTTCCAAGTCAGCCATATTGCTTGGGGGACATTGTGCTGGGTGTATTGTATAGGTGACTTCCAAGTCAGCCATATTGCATGGGGGACATTGTGCTGGTTGTGTTGTATAGGTGACTTCCAAGTCAGCCATATTGCATGGGGGACATTGTGCTGGTTGTATTGTATAGGTGACTTCCAAGTCAGCCATATTGCATGGGGGACATTGTGCTGGTTGTATTGTATAGGTGACTTCCAAGTCAGCCGTGTTGCATGGGGGACATTGTGCTGGTGGCCTTGTTCTATAGGTGACATCCAAGTCAGCCATATTGCATGGGGGACATTGTGCTGGTTGCCATGTTGTATAGGTGACTTCCAAGTCAGCCATATTGCATGGGGGACATTGTACTGGTTGTCTTGTATAGGTGACTTCCAAGTCAGCCGTGTTGCATTGGGGACATTGTGCTGGTGGCCATGTTCTATAGGTGACTTCCAAGTCAGCCATATTGCATGGGGGACATTGTGCTGGTTGCCATGTTGTATAGGTGACTTCCAAGTCAGCCATATTGCATGGGGGACATTGTGCTGGTTGTGTTGTATAGGTGACTTCCAAGTCAGCCATATTGCATGGGGGACATTGTGCTGGTTGTATTGTATAGGTGACTTCCAAGTCAGCCATATTGCATGGGGGACATTGTACTGGTTGTATTGTATAGGTGACTTCCAAGTCAGCCATATTGCATGGGGGACATTGTGCTGGTTGTATTGTATAGGTGACTTCCAAGTCAGCCATATTGCATGGGGGACATTGTGCTGGTTGTATTGTATAGGTGACTTCCAAGTCAGCCGTGTTGCATGGGGGACATTGTGCTGGTGGCCTTGTTCTATAGGTGACATCCAAGTCAGCCATATTGCATGGGGGACATTGTGCTGGTTGCCATGTTGTATAGGTGACTTCCAAGTCAGCCATATTGCATGGGGGACATTGTACTGGTTGTCTTGTATAGGTGACTTCCAAGTCAGCCGTGTTGCATTGGGGACATTGTGCTGGTGGCCATGTTCTATAGGTGACTTCTAAGTCAGCCATATTGCATGGGGGACATTGTGCTGGTTGCCATGTTGTATAGGTGACTTCCAAGTCAGCCATATTGCATGGGGGACATTGTGCTGGTTGTGTTGTATAGGTGACTTCCAAGTCAACCATATTGCATGGGGGACATTGTGCTGGTTGTATTGTATAGGTGACTTCCAAGTCAGCCATATTGCATGGGGGACATTGTGCTGGTTGCCATGTTGTATAGGTGACTTCCAAGTCAGCCATATTGCATGGGGGACATTGTGCTGGTTGTGTTGTATAGGTGACTTCCAAGTCAACCATATTGCATGGGGGACATTGTGCTGGTTGTATTGTATAGGTGACTTCCAAGTCAGCCATATTGCATGGGGGACATTGTACTGGTTGTCTTGTATAGGTGACGTCCAAGTCAGCCATATTGCTTGGGGGACATTGTGCTGGTTGCCATGTTGTATAGGTGACTTCCAAGTCAGCCATATTGCATGCGGGACATTGTGCTGGTTGTGTTGTATAGGTGACTTCCAAGTCAGCCATATTGCATGTGGGACATTGTGCTGGTTGTGTTGTATAGGTGACTTCCAAGTCAGCCATATTGCATAGGGGACATTGTGCTGGTTGTATTGTATAGGTGACTTCCAAGTCAGCCATATTGCATGGGGGACATTGTGCTGGTTGCCATGTCCTATAGGTGACTTCCAAGTCAGCCATATTGCATGGGGGACATTGTGCTGGTTGTCTTGTATAGGTGACGTCCAATTCAGCCATATTGCTTGGGGGACATTGTGCTGGTTGCCATGTTCTATAGGTGACTTCCAAGTAAGCCATATTGCTTGGGGGACATTGTGCTGGTTGTGTTGTATAGGTGACTTCCAAGTCAGCCATATTGCATGGGGGACATTGTGCTGGTTGTCTTGTATAGGTGACTTCCAATTCAGCCATATTGCATGGGGGACATTGTGCTGGTGGCCATGTTCTATAGGTGACTTCCAAGTCAGCCATATTGCTTGGGGGACATTGTGCTGGGTGTATTGTATAGGTGACTTCCAAGTCAGCCATATTGCATGGGGGACATTGTGCTGGTTGTGTTGTATAGGTGACTTCCAAGTCAGCCATATTGCATGGGGGACATTGTGCTGGTTGTATTGTATAGGTGACTTCCAAGTCAGCCATATTGCATGGGGGACATTGTGCTGGTTGTATTGTATAGGTGACTTCCAAGTCAGCCGTGTTGCATGGGGGACATTGTGCTGGTGGCCTTGTTCTATAGGTGACATCCAAGTCAGCCATATTGCATGGGGGACATTGTGCTGGTTGCCATGTTGTATAGGTGACTTCCAAGTCAGCCATATTGCATGGGGGACATTGTACTGGTTGTCTTGTATAGGTGACTTCCAAGTCAGCCGTGTTGCATTGGGGACATTGTGCTGGTGGCCATGTTCTATAGGTGACTTCCAAGTCAGCCATATTGCATGGGGGACATTGTGCTGGTTGCCATGTTGTATAGGTGACTTCCAAGTCAGCCATATTGCATGGGGGACATTGTGCTGGTTGTGTTGTATAGGTGACTTCCAAGTCAGCCATATTGCATGGGGGACATTGTGCTGGTTGTATTGTATAGGTGACTTCCAAGTCAGCCATATTGCATGGGGGACATTGTACTGGTTGTATTGTATAGGTGACTTCCAAGTCAGCCATATTGCATGGGGGACATTGTGCTGGTTGTATTGTATAGGTGACTTCCAAGTCAGCCATATTGCATGGGGGACATTGTGCTGGTTGTATTGTATAGGTGACTTCCAAGTCAGCCGTGTTGCATGGGGGACATTGTGCTGGTGGCCTTGTTCTATAGGTGACATCCAAGTCAGCCATATTGCATGGGGGACATTGTGCTGGTTGCCATGTTGTATAGGTGACTTCCAAGTCAGCCATATTGCATGGGGGACATTGTACTGGTTGTCTTGTATAGGTGACTTCCAAGTCAGCCGTGTTGCATTGGGGACATTGTGCTGGTGGCCATGTTCTATAGGTGACTTCTAAGTCAGCCATATTGCATGGGGGACATTGTGCTGGTTGCCATGTTGTATAGGTGACTTCCAAGTCAGCCATATTGCATGGGGGACATTGTGCTGGTTGTGTTGTATAGGTGACTTCCAAGTCAACCATATTGCATGGGGGACATTGTGCTGGTTGTATTGTATAGGTGACTTCCAAGTCAGCCATATTGCATGGGGGACATTGTGCTGGTTGCCATGTTGTATAGGTGACTTCCAAGTCAGCCATATTGCATGGGGGACATTGTGCTGGTTGTGTTGTATAGGTGACTTCCAAGTCAACCATATTGCATGGGGGACATTGTGCTGGTTGTATTGTATAGGTGACTTCCAAGTCAGCCATATTGCATGGGGGACATTGTACTGGTTGTCTTGTATAGGTGACTTCCAATTCAGCCATATTGCATGGGGGACATTGTGCTGGTGGCCATGTTCTATAGGTGACTTCCAAGTCAGCCATATTGCTTGGGGGACATTGTGCTGGGTGTATTGTATAGGTGACTTCCAAGTCAGCCATATTGCATGGGGGACATTGTGCTGGTTGTGTTGTATAGGTGACTTCCAAGTCAGCCATATTGCATGGGGGACATTGTGCTGGTTGTATTGTATAGGTGACTTCCAAGTCAGCCATATTGCATGGGGGACATTGTGCTGGTTGTATTGTATAGGTGACTTCCAAGTCAGCCGTGTTGCATGGGGGACATTGTGCTGGTGGCCTTGTTCTATAGGTGACATCCAAGTCAGCCATATTGCATGGGGGACATTGTGCTGGTTGCCATGTTGTATAGGTGACTTCCAAGTCAGCCATATTGCATGGGGGACATTGTACTGGTTGTCTTGTATAGGTGACTTCCAAGTCAGCCGTGTTGCATTGGGGACATTGTGCTGGTGGCCATGTTCTATAGGTGACTTCTAAGTCAGCCATATTGCATGGGGGACATTGTGCTGGTTGCCATGTTGTATAGGTGACTTCCAAGTCAGCCATATTGCATGGGGGACATTGTGCTGGTTGTGTTGTATAGGTGACTTCCAAGTCAACCATATTGCATGGGGGACATTGTGCTGGTTGTATTGTATAGGTGACTTCCAAGTCAGCCATATTGCATGGGGGACATTGTGCTGGTTGCCATGTTGTATAGGTGACTTCCAAGTCAGCCATATTGCATGGGGGACATTGTGCTGGTTGTGTTGTATAGGTGACTTCCAAGTCAACCATATTGCATGGGGGACATTGTGCTGGTTGTATTGTATAGGTGACTTCCAAGTCAGCCATATTGCATGGGGGACATTGTACTGGTTGTCTTGTATAGGTGACTTCCAATTCAGCCATATTGCATGGGGGACATTGTGCTGGTGGCCATGTTCTATAGGTGACTTCCAAGTCAGCCATATTGCTTGGGGGACATTGTGCTGGGTGTATTGTATAGGTGACTTCCAAGTCAGCCATATTGCATGGGGGACATTGTGCTGGTTGTGTTGTATAGGTGACTTCCAAGTCAGCCATATTGCATGGGGGACATTGTGCTGGTTGTATTGTATAGGTGACTTCCAAGTCAGCCATATTGCATGGGGGACATTGTGCTGGTTGTATTGTATAGGTGACTTCCAAGTCAGCCGTGTTGCATGGGGGACATTGTGCTGGTGGCCTTGTTCTATAGGTGACATCCAAGTCAGCCATATTGCATGGGGGACATTGTGCTGGTTGCCATGTTGTATAGGTGACTTCCAAGTCAGCCATATTGCATGGGGGACATTGTACTGGTTGTCTTGTATAGGTGACTTCCAAGTCAGCCGTGTTGCATTGGGGACATTGTGCTGGTGGCCATGTTCTATAGGTGACTTCCAAGTCAGCCATATTGCATGGGGGACATTGTGCTGGTTGCCATGTTGTATAGGTGACTTCCAAGTCAGCCATATTGCATGGGGGACATTGTGCTGGTTGTGTTGTATAGGTGACTTCCAAGTCAGCCATATTGCATGGGGGACATTGTGCTGGTTGTATTGTATAGGTGACTTCCAAGTCAGCCATATTGCATGGGGGACATTGTACTGGTTGTATTGTATAGGTGACTTCCAAGTCAGCCATATTGCATGGGGGACATTGTGCTGGTTGTATTGTATAGGTGACTTCCAAGTCAGCCATATTGCATGGGGGACATTGTGCTGGTTGTATTGTATAGGTGACTTCCAAGTCAGCCGTGTTGCATGGGGGACATTGTGCTGGTGGCCTTGTTCTATAGGTGACATCCAAGTCAGCCATATTGCATGGGGGACATTGTGCTGGTTGCCATGTTGTATAGGTGACTTCCAAGTCAGCCATATTGCATGGGGGACATTGTACTGGTTGTCTTGTATAGGTGACTTCCAAGTCAGCCGTGTTGCATTGGGGACATTGTGCTGGTGGCCATGTTCTATAGGTGACTTCTAAGTCAGCCATATTGCATGGGGGACATTGTGCTGGTTGCCATGTTGTATAGGTGACTTCCAAGTCAGCCATATTGCATGGGGGACATTGTGCTGGTTGTGTTGTATAGGTGACTTCCAAGTCAACCATATTGCATGGGGGACATTGTGCTGGTTGTATTGTATAGGTGACTTCCAAGTCAGCCATATTGCATGGGGGACATTGTGCTGGTTGCCATGTTGTATAGGTGACTTCCAAGTCAGCCATATTGCATGGGGGACATTGTGCTGGTTGTGTTGTATAGGTGACTTCCAAGTCAACCATATTGCATGGGGGACATTGTGCTGGTTGTATTGTATAGGTGACTTCCAAGTCAGCCATATTGCATGGGGGACATTGTACTGGTTGTCTTGTATAGGTGACGTCCAAGTCAGCCATATTGCTTGGGGGACATTGTGCTGGTTGCCATGTTCTATAGGTGACTTCCAAGTCAGCCATATTGCTTGGGGGACATTGTGCTGGTTGTGTTGTATAGGTGACTTCCAAGTCAGCCATATTGCATGGGGGACATTGTGCTGGTTGTATTGTATAGGTGACTTCCAAGTCAGCCATATTGCATGGGGGACATTGTGCTGGTTGTATTGTATAGGTGACTTCCAAGTCAGCCATATTGCATGGGGGACATTGTGCTGGTTGCCATGTCCTATAGGTGACTTCCAAGTCAGCCATATTGCATGGGGGACATTGTGCTGGTTGTCTTGTATAGGTGACTTCCAAGTCAGCCATATTGCTTGGGGGACATTGTGCTGGTTGACATGTTCTATAGGTGACTTCCAAGTCAGCCATATTGCATGGGGGACATTGTGCTGGTTGTGTTGTATAGGTGACTTCCAAGTCAGCCATATTGCATGGGGGACATTGTGCTGGTGGCCATGTTCTATAGGTGACTTCCAAGTCAGCCATATTGCATGGGGGACATTGTGCTGGTTGTCTTGTATAGGTGACTTCCAAGTCAGCCATATTGCATGGGGGACATTGTGCTGGTGGCCATGTTCTATAGGTGACTTCCAAGTCAGCCATATTGCTTGGGGGACATTGTGCTGGTTGCCATGTTGTATAGGTGACTTCCAAGTCAGCCATATTGCATGGGGGACATTGTGCTGGTTGCCATGTTGTATAGGTGACTTCCAAGTCAGCCATATTGCATGGGGGACATTGTGCTGGTTGTGTTGTATAGGTGACTTCCAAGTCAGCCATATTGCATGGGGGACATTGTGCTGGTTGTGTTGTATAGGTGACTTCCAAGTCAGCCATATTGCATAGGGGACATTGTGCTGGTTGTATTGTATAGGTGACTTCCAAGTCAGCCATATTGCATGGGGGACATTGTGCTGGTTGCCATGTCCTATAGGTGACTTCCAAGTCAGCCATATTGCATGGGAGACATTGTGCTGGTTGTCTTGTATTGGTGACGTCCAAGTCAGCCATATTGCTTGGGGGACATTGTGCTGGTTGCCATGTTCTATAGGTGACTTCCAAGTCAGCCATATTGCTTGGGGGACATTGTGCTGGTTGTGTTGTATAGGTGACTTCCAAGTCAGCCATATTGCATGGGGGACATTGTGCTGGTTGTCTTGTATAGGTGACTTCCAATTCAGCCATATTGCATGGGGGACATTGTGCTGGTGGCCATGTTCTATAGGTGACTTCCAAGTCAGCCATATTGCTTGGGGGACATTGTGCTGGTTGTATTGTATAGGTGACTTCCAAGTCAGCCATATTGCATGGGGGACATTGTGCTGGTTGTGTTGTATAGGTGACTTCCAAGTCAGCCATATTGCATGGGGGACATTGTGCTGGTTGTATTGTATAGGTGACTTCCAAGTCAGCCATATTGCATGGGGGACATTGTGCTGGTTGTATTGTATAGGTGACTTCCAAGTCAGCCGTGTTGCATGGGGGACATTGTGCTGGTGGCCATGTTCTATAGGTGACATCCAAGTCAGCCATATTGCATGGGGGACATTGTGCTGGTTGCCATGTTGTATAGGTGACTTCCAAGTCAGCCATATTGCATGGGGGACATTGTGCTGGTTGCCATGTTGTATAGGTGACTTCCAAGTCAGCCATATTGCATGGGGGACATTGTGCTGGTGGCCATGTTCTATAGGTGACTTCCAAGTCAGCCATATTGCTTGGGTGACATTGTGCTGGTTGTATTGTATAGGTGACTTCCAAGTCAGCCATATTGCATGGGGGACATTGTGCTGGTTGTGTTGTATAGGTGACTTCCAAGTCAGCCATATTGCATGGGGGACATTGTGCAGGTTGTATTGTATAGGTGACTTCCAAGTCAGCCATATTGCATGGGGGACATTGTGCTGGTTGTATTGTATAGGTGACTTCCAAGTCAGCCGTGTTGCATGGGGGACATTGTGCTGGTGGCCATGTTCTATAGGTGACATCCAAGTCAGCCATATTGCATGGGGGACATTGTGCTGGTTGCCATGTTGTATAGGTGACTTCCAAGTCAGCCATATTGCATGGGGGACATTGTACTGGTTGTCTTGTATAGGTGACTTCCAAGTCAGCCGTGTTGCATTGGGGACATTGTGCTGGTGGCCATGTTCTATAGGTGACTTCCAAGTCAGCCATATTGCATGGGGGACATTGTGCTGGTTGCCATGTTGTATAGGTGACTTCCAAGTCAGCCATATTGCATGGGGGACATTGTGCTGGTTGCCATGTTGTATAGGTGACTTCCAAGTCAGCCATATTGCATGGGGGACATTGTGCTGGTTGTATTGTATAGGTGACTTCCAAGTCAGCCATATTGCATGGGGGACATTGTGCTGGTTGTATTGTATAGGTGACTTCCAAGTCAGCCATATTGCATGGGGGACATTGTGCTGGTTGCCATGTCCTATAGGTGACTTCCAAGTCAGCCATATTGCATGGGGGACATTGTGCTGGTTGTCTTGTATAGGTGACGTCCAAGTCAGCCATATTGCTTGGGGGACATTGTGCTGGTTGCCATGTTCTATAGGTGACTTCCAAGTCAGCCATATTGCTTGGGGGACATTGTGCTGGTTGTGTTTTATAGGTGACTTCCAAGTCAGCCATATTGCATGGGGGACATTGTGCTGGTTGTATTGTATAGGTGACTTCCAAGTCAGCCATATTGCATGGGGGACATTGTGCTGGTTGTATTGTATAGGTGACTTCCAAGTCAGCCATATTGCATGGGGGACATTGTGCTGGTTGCCATGTCCTATAGGTGACTTCCAAGTCAGCCATATTGCATGGGGGACATTGTGCTGGTTGTCTTGTATAGGTGACTTCCAAGTCAGCCATATTGCTTGGGGGACATTGTGCTGGTTGTGTTGTATAGGTGACTTCCAAGTCAGCCATATTGCATGGGGGACATTGTGCTGGTGGCCATGTTCTATAGGTGACTTCCAAGTCAGCCATATTGCATGGGGGACATTGTGCTGGTGGCCATGTTCTATAGGTGACTTCCAAGTCAGCCATATTGCATGGGGGACATTGTGCTGGTTGTGTTGTATAGGTGACTTCCAAGTCAGCCATATTGCATGGGGGACATTGTGCTGGTGGCCATGTTCTATAGGTGACTTCCAAGTCAGCCATATTGCATGGGGGACATTGTGCTGGTGGCCATGTTCTATAGGTGACTTCCAAGTCAGCCATATTGCATGGGGGACATTGTGCTGGTTGTCTTGTATAGGTGACTTCCATGTCAGCCATATTGCATGGGGGACATTGTGCTGGTGGCCATGTTCTATAGATGACTTCCAAGTCAGCCATATTGCTTGGGGGACATTGTGCTGGTTGCCATGTTGTATAGGTGACTTCCAAGTCAGCCATATTGCATGGGGGACATTGTGCTGGTTGCCATGTTGTATAGGTGACTTCCAAGTCAGCCATATTGCATGGGGGACATTGTGCTGGTTGTGTTGTATAGGTGACTTCCAAGTCAGCCATATTGCATGGGGGACATTGTGCTGGTTGTGTTGTATAGGTGACTTCCAAGTCAGCCATATTGCATAGGGGACATTGTGCTGGTTGTATTGTATAGGTGACTTCCAAGTCAGCCATATTGCATGGGGGACATTGTGCTGGTTGCCATGTCCTATAGGTGACTTCCAAGTCAGCCATATTGCATGGGGGACATTGTGCTGGTTGTCTTGTATAGGTGACGTCCAAGTCAGCCATATTGCTTGGGGGACATTGTGCTGGTTGCCATGTTCTATAGGTGACTTCCAAGTCAGCCATATTGCTTGGGGGACATTGTGCTGGTTGTGTTGTATAGGTGACTTCCAAGTCAGCCATATTGCATGGGGGACATTGTGCTGGTTGTCTTGTATAGGTGACTTCCAATTCAGCCATATTGCATGGGGGACATTGTGCTGGTGGCCATGTTCTATAGGTGACTTCCAAGTCAGCCATATTGCATGGGGGACATTGTGCTGGTTGTGTTGTATAGGTGACTTCCAAGTCAGCCATATTGCATGGGGGACATTGTGGTGGTTGTATTGTATAGGTGACTTCCAAGTCAGCCATATTGCATGGGGGACATTGTGCTGGTTGTATTGTATAGGTGACTTCCAAGTCAGCCGTGTTGCATGGGGGACATTGTGCTGGTGGCCTTGTTCTATAGGTGACATCCAAGTCAGCCATATTGCATGGGGGACATTGTGCTGGTTGCCATGTTGTATAGGTGACTTCCAAGTCAGCCATATTGCATGGGGGACATTGTACTGGTTGTCTTGTATAGGTGACTTCCAAGTCAGCCGTGTTGCATTGGGGACATTGTGCTGGTGGCCATGTTCTATAGGTGACTTCCAAGTCAGCCATATTGCATGGGGGACATTGTGCTGGTTGCCATGTTGTATAGGTGACTTCCAAGTCAGCCATATTGCATGGGGGACATTGTGCTGGTTGCCATGTTGTATAGGTGACTTCCAAGTCAGCCATATTGCATGGGGTACATTGTGCTGGTTGTGTTGTATAGGTGACTTCCAAGTCAGCCATATTGCATGGGGGACATTGTGCTGGTTGTATTGTATAGGTGACTTCCAAGTCAGCCATATTGCATGGGGGACATTGTACTGGTTGTATTGTATAGGTGACTTCCAAGTCAGCCATATTGCATGGGGGACATTGTGCTGGTTGCCATGTCCTATATGTGACTTCCAAGTCAGCCATATTGCATGGGGGACATTGTGCTGGTTGTCTTGTATAGGTGACGTCCAAGTCAGCCATATTGCTTGGGGGACATTGTGCTGGTTGCCATGTTCTATAGGTGACTTCCAAGTCAGCCATATTGCTTGGGGGACATTGTGCTGGTTGTGTTGTATAGGTGACTTCCAAGTCAGCCATTTTGCATGGGGGACATTGTGCTGGTTGTATTGTATAGGTGACTTCCAAGTCAGCCATATTGCATGGGGGACATTGTGCTGGTTGTATTGTATAGGTGACTTCCAAGTCAGCCATATTGCATGGGGGACATTGTGCTGGTTGCCATGTCCTATAGGTGACTTCCAAGTCAGCCATATTGCATGGGGGACATTGTGCTGGTTGTCTTGTATAGGTGACTTCCAAGTCAGCCATATTGCTTGGGGGACATTGTGCTGGTTGCCATGTTCTATAGGTGACTTCCAAGTCAGCCATATTGCATGGGGGACATTGTGCTGGTTGTGTTGTATAGGTGACTTCCAAGTCAGCCATATTGCATGGGGGACATTGTGCTGGTGGCCATGTTCTATAGGTGACTTCCAAGTCAGCCATATTGCATGGGGGACATTGTGCTGGTGGCCATGTTCTATAGGTGACTTCCAAGTCAGCCATATTGCATGGGGGACATTGTGCTGGTTGTCTTGTATAGGTGACTTCCAAGTCAGCCATATTGCATGGGGGACATTGTGCTGGTGGCCATGTTCTATAGGTGACTTCCAAGTCAGCCATATTGCTTGGGGGACATTGTGCTGGTTGCCATGTTGTATAGGTGACTTCCAAGTCAGCCATATTGCATGGGGGACATTGTGCTGGTTGCCATGTTGTATAGGTGACTTCCAAGTCAGCCATATTGCATGGGGGACATTGTGCTGGTTGTGTTGTATAGGTGACTTCCAAGTCAACCATATTGCATGGGGGACATTGTGCTGGTTGTATTGTATAGGTGACTTCCAAGTCAGCCATATTGCATGGGGGACATTGTACTGGTTGTCTTGTATAGGTGACGTCCAAGTCAGCCATATTGCTTGGGGGACATTGTGCTGGTTGCCATGTTCTATAGGTGACTTCCAAGTCAGCCATATTGCTTGGGGGACATTGTGCTGGTTGTGTTGTATAGGTGACTTCCAAGTCAGCCATATTGCATGGGGGACATTGTGCTGGTTGTATTGTATAGGTGACTTCCAAGTCAGCCATATTGCATGGGGGACATTGTGCTGGTTGTATTGTATAGGTGACTTCCAAGTCAGCCATATTGCATGGGGGACATTGTGCTGGTTGCCATGTCCTATAGGTGACTTCCAAGTCAGCCATATTGCATGGGGGACATTGTGCTGGTTGTCTTGTATAGGTGACTTCCAAGTCAGCCATATTGCTTGGGGGACATTGTGCTGGTTGACATGTTCTATAGGTGACTTCCAAGTCAGCCATATTGCATGGGGGACATTGTGCTGGTTGTGTTGTATAGGTGACTTCCAAGTCAGCCATATTGCATGGGGGACATTGTGCTGGTGGCCATGTTCTATAGGTGACTTCCAAGTCAGCCATATTGCATGGGGGACATTGTGCTGGTTGTCTTGTATAGGTGACTTCCAAGTCAGCCATATTGCATGGGGGACATTGTGCTGGTGGCCATGTTCTATAGGTGACTTCCAAGTCAGCCATATTGCTTGGGGGACATTGTGCTGGTTGCCATGTTGTATAGGTGACTTCCAAGTCAGCCATATTGCATGGGGGACATTGTGCTGGTTGCCATGTTGTATAGGTGACTTCCAAGTCAGCCATATTGCATGGGGGACATTGTGCTGGTTGTGTTGTATAGGTGACTTCCAAGTCAGCCATATTGCATGGGGGACATTGTGCTGGTTGTGTTGTATAGGTGACTTCCAAGTCAGCCATATTGCATAGGGGACATTGTGCTGGTTGTATTGTATAGGTGACTTCCAAGTCAGCCATATTGCATGGGGGACATTGTGCTGGTTGCCATGTCCTATAGGTGACTTCCAAGTCAGCCATATTGCATGGGAGACATTGTGCTGGTTGTCTTGTATTGGTGACGTCCAAGTCAGCCATATTGCTTGGGGGACATTGTGCTGGTTGCCATGTTCTATAGGTGACTTCCAAGTCAGCCATATTGCTTGGGGGACATTGTGCTGGTTGTGTTGTATAGGTGACTTCCAAGTCAGCCATATTGCATGGGGGACATTGTGCTGGTTGTCTTGTATAGGTGACTTCCAATTCAGCCATATTGCATGGGGGACATTGTGCTGGTGGCCATGTTCTATAGGTGACTTCCAAGTCAGCCATATTGCTTGGGGGACATTGTGCTGGTTGTATTGTATAGGTGACTTCCAAGTCAGCCATATTGCATGGGGGACATTGTGCTGGTTGTGTTGTATAGGTGACTTCCAAGTCAGCCATATTGCATGGGGGACATTGTGCTGGTTGTATTGTATAGGTGACTTCCAAGTCAGCCATATTGCATGGGGGACATTGTGCTGGTTGTATTGTATAGGTGACTTCCAAGTCAGCCGTGTTGCATGGGGGACATTGTGCTGGTGGCCATGTTCTATAGGTGACATCCAAGTCAGCCATATTGCATGGGGGACATTGTGCTGGTTGCCATGTTGTATAGGTGACTTCCAAGTCAGCCATATTGCATGGGGGACATTGTGCTGGTTGCCATGTTGTATAGGTGACTTCCAAGTCAGCCATATTGCATGGGGGACATTGTGCTGGTGGCCATGTTCTATAGGTGACTTCCAAGTCAGCCATATTGCTTGGGTGACATTGTGCTGGTTGTATTGTATAGGTGACTTCCAAGTCAGCCATATTGCATGGGGGACATTGTGCTGGTTGTGTTGTATAGGTGACTTCCAAGTCAGCCATATTGCATGGGGGACATTGTGCAGGTTGTATTGTATAGGTGACTTCCAAGTCAGCCATATTGCATGGGGGACATTGTGCTGGTTGTATTGTATAGGTGACTTCCAAGTCAGCCGTGTTGCATGGGGGACATTGTGCTGGTGGCCATGTTCTATAGGTGACATCCAAGTCAGCCATATTGCATGGGGGACATTGTGCTGGTTGCCATGTTGTATAGGTGACTTCCAAGTCAGCCATATTGCATGGGGGACATTGTACTGGTTGTCTTGTATAGGTGACTTCCAAGTCAGCCGTGTTGCATTGGGGACATTGTGCTGGTGGCCATGTTCTATAGGTGACTTCCAAGTCAGCCATATTGCATGGGGGACATTGTGCTGGTTGCCATGTTGTATAGGTGACTTCCAAGTCAGCCATATTGCATGGGGGACATTGTGCTGGTTGCCATGTTGTATAGGTGACTTCCAAGTCAGCCATATTGCATGGGGGACATTGTGCTGGTTGTATTGTATAGGTGACTTCCAAGTCAGCCATATTGCATGGGGGACATTGTGCTGGTTGTATTGTATAGGTGACTTCCAAGTCAGCCATATTGCATGGGGGACATTGTGCTGGTTGCCATGTTGTATAGGTGACTTCCAAGTCAGCCATATTGCATGGGGGACATTGTGCTGGTTGTGTTGTATAGGTGACTTCCAAGTCAACCATATTGCATGGGGGACATTGTGCTGGTTGTATTGTATAGGTGACTTCCAAGTCAGCCATATTGCATGGGGGACATTGTACTGGTTGTCTTGTATAGGTGACGTCCAAGTCAGCCATATTGCTTGGGGGACATTGTGCTGGTTGCCATGTTCTATAGGTGACTTCCAAGTCAGCCATATTGCTTGGGGGACATTGTGCTGGTTGTGTTGTATAGGTGACTTCCAAGTCAGCCATATTGCATGGGGGACATTGTGCTGGTTGTATTGTATAGGTGACTTCCAAGTCAGCCATATTGCATGGGGGACATTGTGCTGGTTGTATTGTATAGGTGACTTCCAAGTCAGCCATATTGCATGGGGGACATTGTGCTGGTTGCCATGTCCTATAGGTGACTTCCAAGTCAGCCATATTGCATGGGGGACATTGTGCTGGTTGTCTTGTATAGGTGACTTCCAAGTCAGCCATATTGCTTGGGGGACATTGTGCTGGTTGACATGTTCTATAGGTGACTTCCAAGTCAGCCATATTGCATGGGGGACATTGTGCTGGTTGTGTTGTATAGGTGACTTCCAAGTCAGCCATATTGCATGGGGGACATTGTGCTGGTGGCCATGTTCTATAGGTGACTTCCAAGTCAGCCATATTGCATGGGGGACATTGTGCTGGTTGTCTTGTATAGGTGACTTCCAAGTCAGCCATATTGCATGGGGGACATTGTGCTGGTGGCCATGTTCTATAGGTGACTTCCAAGTCAGCCATATTGCTTGGGGGACATTGTGCTGGTTGCCATGTTGTATAGGTGACTTCCAAGTCAGCCATATTGCATGGGGGACATTGTGCTGGTTGCCATGTTGTATAGGTGACTTCCAAGTCAGCCATATTGCATGGGGGACATTGTGCTGGTTGTGTTGTATAGGTGACTTCCAAGTCAGCCATATTGCATGGGGGACATTGTGCTGGTTGTGTTGTATAGGTGACTTCCAAGTCAGCCATATTGCATAGGGGACATTGTGCTGGTTGTATTGTATAGGTGACTTCCAAGTCAGCCATATTGCATGGGGGACATTGTGCTGGTTGCCATGTCCTATAGGTGACTTCCAAGTCAGCCATATTGCATGGGAGACATTGTGCTGGTTGTCTTGTATTGGTGACGTCCAAGTCAGCCATATTGCTTGGGGGACATTGTGCTGGTTGCCATGTTCTATAGGTGACTTCCAAGTCAGCCATATTGCTTGGGGGACATTGTGCTGGTTGTGTTGTATAGGTGACTTCCAAGTCAGCCATATTGCATGGGGGACATTGTGCTGGTTGTCTTGTATAGGTGACTTCCAATTCAGCCATATTGCATGGGGGACATTGTGCTGGTGGCCATGTTCTATAGGTGACTTCCAAGTCAGCCATATTGCTTGGGGGACATTGTGCTGGTTGTATTGTATAGGTGACTTCCAAGTCAGCCATATTGCATGGGGGACATTGTGCTGGTTGTGTTGTATAGGTGACTTCCAAGTCAGCCATATTGCATGGGGGACATTGTGCTGGTTGTATTGTATAGGTGACTTCCAAGTCAGCCATATTGCATGGGGGACATTGTGCTGGTTGTATTGTATAGGTGACTTCCAAGTCAGCCGTGTTGCATGGGGGACATTGTGCTGGTGGCCATGTTCTATAGGTGACATCCAAGTCAGCCATATTGCATGGGGGACATTGTGCTGGTTGCCATGTTGTATAGGTGACTTCCAAGTCAGCCATATTGCATGGGGGACATTGTGCTGGTTGCCATGTTGTATAGGTGACTTCCAAGTCAGCCATATTGCATGGGGGACATTGTGCTGGTGGCCATGTTCTATAGGTGACTTCCAAGTCAGCCATATTGCTTGGGTGACATTGTGCTGGTTGTATTGTATAGGTGACTTCCAAGTCAGCCATATTGCATGGGGGACATTGTGCTGGTTGTGTTGTATAGGTGACTTCCAAGTCAGCCATATTGCATGGGGGACATTGTGCAGGTTGTATTGTATAGGTGACTTCCAAGTCAGCCATATTGCATGGGGGACATTGTGCTGGTTGTATTGTATAGGTGACTTCCAAGTCAGCCGTGTTGCATGGGGGACATTGTGCTGGTGGCCATGTTCTATAGGTGACATCCAAGTCAGCCATATTGCATGGGGGACATTGTGCTGGTTGCCATGTTGTATAGGTGACTTCCAAGTCAGCCATATTGCATGGGGGACATTGTACTGGTTGTCTTGTATAGGTGACTTCCAAGTCAGCCGTGTTGCATTGGGGACATTGTGCTGGTGGCCATGTTCTATAGGTGACTTCCAAGTCAGCCATATTGCATGGGGGACATTGTGCTGGTTGCCATGTTGTATAGGTGACTTCCAAGTCAGCCATATTGCATGGGGGACATTGTGCTGGTTGCCATGTTGTATAGGTGACTTCCAAGTCAGCCATATTGCATGGGGGACATTGTGCTGGTTGTATTGTATAGGTGACTTCCAAGTCAGCCATATTGCATGGGGGACATTGTGCTGGTTGTATTGTATAGGTGACTTCCAAGTCAGCCATATTGCATGGGGGACATTGTGCTGGTTGCCATGTCCTATAGGTGACTTCCAAGTCAGCCATATTGCATGGGGGACATTGTGCTGGTTGTCTTGTATAGGTGACGTCCAAGTCAGCCATATTGCTTGGGGGACATTGTGCTGGTTGCCATGTTCTATAGGTGACTTCCAAGTCAGCCATATTGCTTGGGGGACATTGTGCTGGTTGTGTTTTATAGGTGACTTCCAAGTCAGCCATATTGCATGGGGGACATTGTGCTGGTTGTATTGTATAGGTGACTTCCAAGTCAGCCATATTGCATGGGGGACATTGTGCTGGTTGCCATGTTGTATAGGTGACTTCCAAGTCAGCCATATTGCATGGGGGACATTGTGCTGGTTGTGTTGTATAGGTGACTTCCAAGTCAGCCATATTGCATGGGGGACATTGTGCTGGTTGTGTTGTATAGGTGACTTCCAAGTCAGCCATATTGCATAGGGGACATTGTGCTGGTTGTATTGTATAGGTGACTTCCAAGTCAGCCATATTGCATGGGGGACATTGTGCTGGTTGCCATGTCCTATAGGTGACTTCCAAGTCAGCCATATTGCATGGGGGACATTGTGCTGGTTGTCTTGTATAGGTGACGTCCAAGTCAGCCATATTGCTTGGGGGACATTGTGCTGGTTGCCATGTTCTATAGGTGACTTCCAAGTCAGCCATATTGCTTGGGGGACATTGTGCTGGTTGTGTTGTATAGGTGACTTCCAAGTCAGCCATATTGCATGGGGGACATTGTGCTGGTTGTCTTGTATAGGTGACTTCCAATTCAGCCATATTGCATGGGGGACATTGTGCTGGTGGCCATGTTCTATAGGTGACTTCCAAGTCAGCCATATTGCATGGGGGACATTGTGCTGGTTGTGTTGTATAGGTGACTTCCAAGTCAGCCATATTGCATGGGGGACATTGTGGTGGTTGTATTGTATAGGTGACTTCCAAGTCAGCCATATTGCATGGGGGACATTGTGCTGGTTGTATTGTATAGGTGACTTCCAAGTCAGCCGTGTTGCATGGGGGACATTGTGCTGGTGGCCTTGTTCTATAGGTGACATCCAAGTCAGCCATATTGCATGGGGGACATTGTGCTGGTTGCCATGTTGTATAGGTGACTTCCAAGTCAGCCATATTGCATGGGGGACATTGTACTGGTTGTCTTGTATAGGTGACTTCCAAGTCAGCCGTGTTGCATTGGGGACATTGTGCTGGTGGCCATGTTCTATAGGTGACTTCCAAGTCAGCCATATTGCATGGGGGACATTGTGCTGGTTGCCATGTTGTATAGGTGACTTCCAAGTCAGCCATATTGCATGGGGGACATTGTGCTGGTTGCCATGTTGTATAGGTGACTTCCAAGTCAGCCATATTGCATGGGGTACATTGTGCTGGTTGTGTTGTATAGGTGACTTCCAAGTCAGCCATATTGCATGGGGGACATTGTGCTGGTTGTATTGTATAGGTGACTTCCAAGTCAGCCATATTGCATGGGGGACATTGTACTGGTTGTATTGTATAGGTGACTTCCAAGTCAGCCATATTGCATGGGGGACATTGTGCTGGTTGCCATGTCCTATATGTGACTTCCAAGTCAGCCATATTGCATGGGGGACATTGTGCTGGTTGTCTTGTATAGGTGACGTCCAAGTCAGCCATATTGCTTGGGGGACATTGTGCTGGTTGCCATGTTCTATAGGTGACTTCCAAGTCAGCCATATTGCTTGGGGGACATTGTGCTGGTTGTGTTGTATAGGTGACTTCCAAGTCAGCCATTTTGCATGGGGGACATTGTGCTGGTTGTATTGTATAGGTGACTTCCAAGTCAGCCATATTGCATGGGGGACATTGTGCTGGTTGTATTGTATAGGTGACTTCCAAGTCAGCCATATTGCATGGGGGACATTGTGCTGGTTGCCATGTCCTATAGGTGACTTCCAAGTCAGCCATATTGCATGGGGGACATTGTGCTGGTTGTCTTGTATAGGTGACTTCCAAGTCAGCCATATTGCTTGGGGGACATTGTGCTGGTTGCCATGTTCTATAGGTGACTTCCAAGTCAGCCATATTGCATGGGGGACATTGTGCTGGTTGTGTTGTATAGGTGACTTCCAAGTCAGCCATATTGCATGGGGGACATTGTGCTGGTGGCCATGTTCTATAGGTGACTTCCAAGTCAGCCATATTGCATGGGGGACATTGTGCTGGTGGCCATGTTCTATAGGTGACTTCCAAGTCAGCCATATTGCATGGGGGACATTGTGCTGGTTGTCTTGTATAGGTGACTTCCAAGTCAGCCATATTGCATGGGGGACATTGTGCTGGTGGCCATGTTCTATAGGTGACTTCCAAGTCAGCCATATTGCTTGGGGGACATTGTGCTGGTTGCCATGTTGTATAGGTGACTTCCAAGTCAGCCATATTGCATGGGGGACATTGTGCTGGTTGCCATGTTGTATAGGTGACTTCCAAGTCAGCCATATTGCATGGGGGACATTGTGCTGATTGTGTTGTATAGGTGACTTCCAAGTCAGCCATATTGCATGGGGGACATTGTGCTGGTTGTGTTGTATAGGTGACTTCCAAGTCAGCCATATTGCATAGGGGACATTGTGCTGGTTGTATTGTATAGGTGACTTCCAAGTCAGCCATATTGCATGGGGGACATTGTGCTGGTTGCCATGTCCTATAGGTGACTTCCAAGTCAGCCATATTGCATGGAAGACATTGTGCTGGTTGTCTTGTATTGGTGACGTCCAAGTCAGCCATATTGCTTGGGGGACATTGTGCTGGTTGCCATGTTCTATAGGTGACTTCCAAGTCAGCCATATTGCTTGGGGGACATTGTGCTGGTTGTGTTGTATAGGTGACTTCCAAGTCAGCCATATTGCATGGGGGACATTGTGCTGGTTGCCATGTTGTATAGGTGACTTCCAATTCAGCCATATTGCATGGGGGACATTGTGCTGGTGGCCATGTTCTATAGGTGACTTCCAAGTCAGCCATATTGCTTGGGGGACATTGTGCTGGTTGTATTGTATAGGTGACTTCCAAGTCAGCCATATTGCATGGGGGACATTGTGCTGGTTGTGTTGTATAGGTGACTTCCAAGTCAGCCATATTGCATGGGGGACATTGTGCTGGTTGTATTGTATAGGTGACTTCCAAGTTAACCATATTGCATGGGGGACATTGTGCTGGTTGTATTGTATAGGTGACTTCCAAGTCAGCCGTGTTGCATGGGGGACATTGTGCTGGTGGCCATGTTCTATAGGTGACATCCAAGTCTGCCATATTGCATGGGGGACATTGTGCTGGTTGCCATGTTGTATAGGTGACTTCCAAGTCAGCCATATTGCATGGGGGACATTGTACTGGTTGTCTTGTATAGGTGACTTCCAAGTCAGCCGTGTTGCATTGGGGACATTGTGCTGGTGGCCATGTTCTATAGGTGACTTCCAAGTCAGCCATATTGCATGGGGGACATTGTGCTGGTTGCCATGTTGTATAGGTGACTTCCAAGTCAGCCATATTGCATGGGGGACATTGTACTGGTTGTCTTGTATAGGTGACTTCCAAGTCAGCCGTGTTGCATTGGGGACATTGTGCTGGTGGCCATGTTCTATAGGTGACTTCCAAGTCAGCCATATTGCATGGGGGACATTGTGCTGGTTGCCATGTTGTATAGGTGACTTCCAAGTCAGCCATATTGCATGGGGGACATTGTGCTGGTTGCCATGTTGTATAGGTGACTTCCAAGTCAGCCATATTGCATGCGGGACATTGTGCTGGTTGTGTTGTATAGGTGACTTCCAAGTCAGCCATATTGCATGGGGGACATTGTGCTGGTTGTGTTGTATAGGTGACTTCCAAGTCAGCCATATTGCATAGGGGACATTGTGCTGGTTGTATTGTATAGGTGACTTCCAAGTCAGCCATATTGCATGGGGGACATTGTGCTGGTTGCCATGTCCTATAGGTGACTTCCAAGTCAGCCATATTGCATGGAGGACATTGTGCTGGTTGTCTTGTATAGGTGACGTCCAATTCAGCCATATTGCTTGGGGGACATTGTGCTGGTTGCCATGTTCTATAGGTGACTTCCAAGTCAGCCATATTGCTTGGGGGACATTGTGCTGGTTGTGTTGTATAGGTGACTTCCAAGTCAGCCATATTGCATGGGGGACATTGTGCTGGTTGTCTTGTATAGGTGACTTCCAATTCAGCCATATTGCATGGGGGACATTGTGCTGGTGGCCATGTTCTATAGGTGACTTCCAAGTCAGCCATATTGCTTGGGGGACATTGTGCTGGTTGTATTGTATAGGTGACTTCCAAGTCAGCCATATTGCATGGGGGACATTGTGCTGGTTGTGTTGTATAGGTGACTTCCAAGTCAGCCATATTGCATGGGGGACATTGTGCTGGTTGTATTGTATAGGTGACTTCCAAGTCAGCCATATTGCATGGGGGACATTGTGCTGGTTGTATTGTATAGGTGACTTCCAAGTCAGCCGTGTTGCGTGGGGGACATTGTGCTGGTGGCCTTGTTCTATAGGTGACATCCAAGTCAGCCATATTGCATGGGGGACATTGTGCTGGTTGCCATGTTGTATAGGTGACTTCCAAGTCAGCCATATTGCATGGGGGACATTGTACTGGTTGTCTTGTATAGGTGACTTCCAAGTCAGCCGTGTTGCATTGGGGACATTGTGCTGGTGGCCATGTTCTATAGGTGACTTCCAAGTCAGCCATATTGCATGGGGGACATTGTGCTGGTTGCCATGTTGTATAGGTGACTTCCAAGTCAGCCATATTGCATGGGGGACATTGTGCTGGTTGCCATGTTGTATAGGTGACTTCCAAGTCAGCCATATTGCATGGGGGACATTGTGCTGGTTGTGTTGTATAGGTGACTTCCAAGTCAGCCATATTGCATGGGGGACATTGTGCTGGTTGTATTGTATAGGTGACTTCCAAGTCAGCCATATTGCATGGGGGACATTGTACTGGTTGTATTGTATAGGTGACTTCCAAGTCAGCCATATTGCATGGGGGACATTGTGCTGGTTGCCATGTCCTATATGTGACTTCCAAGTCAGCCATATTGCATGGGGGACATTGTGCTGGTTGTCTTGTATAGGTGACGTCCAAGTCAGCCATATTGCTTGGGGGACATTGTGCTGGTTGCCATGTTCTATAGGTGACTTCCAAGTCAGCCATATTGCTTGGGGGACATTGTGCTGGTTGTGTTGTATAGGTGACTTCCAAGTCAGCCATTTTGCATGGGGGACATTGTGCTGGTTGTATTGTATAGGTGACTTCCAAGTCAGCCATATTGCATGGGGGACATTGTGCTGGTTGTATTGTATAGGTGACTTCCAAGTCAGCCATATTGCATGGGGGACATTGTGCTGGTTGCCATGTCCTATAGGTGACTTCCAAGTCAGCCATATTGCATGGGGGACATTGTGCTGGTTGTCTTGTATAGGTGACTTCCAAGTCAGCCATATTGCTTGGGGGACATTGTGCTGGTTGCCATGTTCTATAGATGACTTCCAAGTCAGCCATATTGCATGGGGGACATTGTGCTGGTTGTGTTGTATAGGTGACTTCCAAGTCAGCCATATTGCATGGGGGACATTGTGATGGTGGCCATGTTCTATAGGTGACTTCCAAGTCAGCCATATTGCATGGGGGACATTGTGCTGGTGGCCATGTTCTATAGGTGACTTCCAAGTCAGCCATATTGCATGGGGGACATTGTGCTGGTTGTCTTGTATAGGTGACTTCCAAGTCAGCCATATTGCATGGGGGACATTGTGCTGGTGGCCATGTTCTATAGGTGACTTCCAAGTCAGCCATATTGCTTGGGGGACATTGTGCTGGTTGCAATGTTGTATAGGTGACTTCCAAGTCAGCCATATTGCATGGGGGACATTGTGCTGGTTGCCATGTTGTATAGGTGACTTCCAAGTCAGCCATATTGCATGGGGGACATTGTGCTGGTTGTGTTGTATAGGTGACTTCCAAGTCAGCCATATTGCATGGGGGACATTGTGCTGGTTGTGTTGTATAGGTGACTTCCAAGTCAGCCATATTGCATAGGGGACATTGTGCTGGTTGTATTGTATAGGTGACTTCCAAGTCAGCCATATTGCATGGGGGACATTGTGCTGGTTGCCATGTCCTATAGGTGACTTCCAAGTCAGCCATATTGCATGGGAGACATTGTGCTGGTTGTCTTGTATTGGTGACGTCCAAGTCAGCCATATTGCTTGGGGGACATTGTGCTGGTTGCCATGTTCTATAGGTGACTTCCAAGTCAGCCATATTGCTTGGGGGACATTGTGCTGGTTGTGTTGTATAGGTGACTTCCAAGTCAGCCATATTGCTTGGGGGACATTGTGCTGGTTGTCTTGTATAGGTGACTTCCAATTCAGCCATATTGCATGGGGGACATTGTGCTGGTGGCCATGTTCTATAGGTGACTTCCAAGTCAGCCATATTGCTTGGGGGACATTGTGCTGGTTGTATTGTATAGGTGACTTCCAAGTCAGCCATATTGCATGGGGGACATTGTGCTGGTTGTGTTGTATAGGTGACTTCCAAGTCAGCCGTGTTGCATGGGGGACATTGTGCTGGTGGCCATGTTCTATAGGTGACATCCAAGTCAGCCATATTGCATGGGGGACATTGTGCTGGTTGCCATGTTGCATAGGTGACTTCCAAGTCAGCCATATTGCATGGGGGACATTGTACTGGTTGTCTTGTATAGGTGACTTCCAAGTCAGCCGTGTTGCATTGGGGACATTGTGCTGGTGGCCATGTTCTATAGGTGACTTCCAAGTCAGCCATATTGCATGGGGGACATTGTGCTGGTTGCCATGTTGTATAGGTGACTTCCAAGTCAGCCATATTGCTTGGGGGACATTGTGCTGGTTGTGTTGTATAGGTGACTTCCAAGTCAGCCATTTTGCATGGGGGACATTGTGCTGGTTGTATTGTATAGGTGACTTCCAAGTCAGCCATATTGCATGGGGGACATTGTGCTGGTTGTATTGTATAGGTGACTTCCAAGTCAGCCATATTGCATGGGGGACATTGTGCTGGTTGCCATGTCCTATAGGTGACTTCCAAGTCAGCCATATTGCATGGGGGACATTGTGCTGGTTGTCTTGTATAGGTGACTTCCAAGTCAGCCATATTGCTTGGGGGACATTGTGCTGGTTGCCATGTTCTATAGGTGACTTCCAAGTCAGCCATATTGCATGGGGGACATTGTGCTGGTTGTGTTGTATAGGTGACTTCCAAGTCAGCCATATTGCATGGGGGACATTGTGCTGGTGGCCATGTTCTATAGGTGACTTCCAAGTCAGCCATATTGCATGGGGGACATTGTGCTGGTGGCCATGTTCTATAGGTGACTTCCAAGTCAGCCATATTGCATGGGGGACATTGTGCTGGTTGTCTTGTATAGGTGACTTCCAAGTCAGCCATATTGCATGGGGGACATTGTGCTGGTGGCCATGTTCTATAGGTGACTTCCAAGTCAGCCATATTGCTTGGGGGACATTGTGCTGGTTGCCATGTTGTATAGGTGACTTCCAAGTCAGCCATATTGCATGGGGGACATTGTGCTGGTTGCCATGTTGTATAGGTGACTTACAAGTCAGCCATATTGCATGGGGGACATTGTGCTGATTGTGTTGTATAGGTGACTTCCAAGTCAGCCATATTGCATGGGGGACATTGTGCTGGTTGTGTTGTATAGGTGACTTCCAAGTCAGCCATATTGCATCATGGACATTGTGCTGGTTGTATTGTATAGGTGACTTCCAAGTCAGCCATATTGCATGGGGGACATTGTGCTGGTTGCCATGTCCTATAGGTGACTTCCAAGTCAGCCATATTGCATGGGAGACATTGTGCTGGTTGTCTTGTATTGGTGACGTCCAAGTCAGCCATATTGCTTGGGGGACATTGTGCTGGTTGCCATGTTCTATAGGTGACTTCCAAGTCAGCCATATTGCTTGGGGGACATTGTGCTGGTTGTGTTGTATAGGTGACTTCCAAGTCAGCCATATTGCATGGGGGACATTGTGCTGGTTGTCTTGTATAGTTGACTTCCAATTCAGCCATATTGCATGGGGGACATTGTGCTGGTGGCCATGTTCTATAGGTGACTTCCAAGTCAGCCATATTGCTTGGGGGACATTGTGCTGGTTGTATTGTATAGGTGACTTCCAAGTCAGCCATATTGCATGGGGGACATTGTGCTGGTTGTGTTGTATAGGTGACTTCCAAGTCAGCCATATTGCATGGGGGACATTGTGCTGGTTGTATTGTATAGGTGACTTCCAAGTTAACCATATTGCATGGGGGACATTGTGCTGGTTGTATTGTATAGGTGACTTCCAAGTCAGCCGTGTTGCATGGGGGACATTGTGCTGGTGGCCATGTTCTATAGGTGACATCCAAGTCAGCCATATTGCATGGGGGACATTGTGCTGGTTGCCATGTTGTATAGGTGACTTCCAAGTCAGCCATATTGCATGGGGGACATTGTACTGGTTGTCTTGTATAGGTGACTTCCAAGTCAGCCGTGTTGCATTGGGGACATTGTGCTGGTGGCCATGTTCTATAGGTGACTTCCAAGTCAGCCATATTGCATGGGGGACATTGTGCTGGTTGCCATGTTGTATAGGTGACTTCCAAGTCAGCCATATTGCATGGGGGACATTGTACTGGTTGTCTTGTATAGGTGACTTCCAAGTCAGCCGTGTTGCATTGGGGACATTGTGCTGGTGGCCATGTTCTATAGGTGACTTCCAAGTCAGCCATATTGCATGGGGGACATTGTGCTGGTTGCCATGTTGTATAGGTGACTTCCAAGTCAGCCATATTGCATGGGGGACATTGTGCTGGTTGCCATGTTGTATAGGTGACTTCCAAGTCAGCCATATTGCATGCGGGACATTGTGCTGGTTGTGTTGTATAGGTGACTTCCAAGTCAGCCATATTGCATGGGGGACATTGTGCTGGTTGTGTTGTATAGGTGACTTCCAAGTCAGCCATATTGCATAGGGGACATTGTGCTGGTTGTATTGTATAGGTGACTTCCAAGTCAGCCATATTGCATGGGGGACATTGTGCTGGTTGCCATGTCCTATAGGTGACTTCCAAGTCAGCCATATTGCATGGGGGACATTGTGCTGGTTGTCTTGTATAGGTGACGTCCAATTCAGCCATATTGCTTGGGGGACATTGTGCTGGTTGCCATGTTCTATAGGTGACTTCCAAGTCAGCCATATTGCTTGGGGGACATTGTGCTGGTTGTGTTGTATAGGTGACTTCCAAGTCAGCCATATTGCATGGGGGACATTGTGCTGGTTGTCTTGTATAGGTGACTTCCAATTCAGCCATATTGCATGGGGGACATTGTGCTGGTGGCCATGTTCTATAGGTGACTTCCAAGTCAGCCATATTGCTTGGGGGACATTGTGCTGGTTGTATTGTATAGGTGACTTCCAAGTCAGCCATATTGCATGGGGGACATTGTGCTGGTTGTGTTGTATAGGTGACTTCCAAGTCAGCCATATTGCATGGGGGACATTGTGCTGGTTGTATTGTATAGGTGACTTCCAAGTCAGCCATATTGCATGGGGGACATTGTGCTGGTTGTATTGTATAGGTGACTTCCAAGTCAGCCGTGTTGCATGGGGGACATTGTGCTGGTGGCCTTGTTCTATAGGTGACATCCAAGTCAGCCATATTGCATGGGGGACATTGTGCTGGTTGCCATGTTGTATAGGTGACTTCCAAGTCAGCCATATTGCATGGGGGACATTGTACTGGTTGTCTTGTATAGGTGACTTCCAAGTCAGCCGTGTTGCATTGGGGACATTGTGCTGGTGGCCATGTTCTATAGGTGACTTCCAAGTCAGCCATATTGCATGGGGGACATTGTGTTGGTTGCCATGTTGTATAGGTGACTTCCAAGTCAGCCATATTGCATGGGGGACATTGTGCTGGTTGCCATGTTGTATAGGTGACTTCCAAGTCAGCCATATTGCATGGGGGACATTGTGCTGGTTGTGTTGTATAGGTGACTTCCAAGTCAGCCATATTGCATGGGGGACATTGTGCTGGTTGTATTGTATAGGTGACTTCCAAGTCAGCCATATTGCATGGGGGACATTGTACTGGTTGTATTGTATAGGTGACTTCCAAGTCAGCCATATTGCATGGGGGACATTGTGCTGGTTGCCATGTCCTATATGTGACTTCCAAGTCAGCCATATTGCATGGGGGACATTGTGCTGGTTGTCTTGTATAGGTGACGTCCAAGTCAGCCATATTGCTTGGGGGACATTGTGCTGGTTGCCATGTTCTATAGGTGACTTCCAAGTCAGCCATATTGCTTGGGGGACATTGTGCTGGTTGTGTTGTATAGGTGACTTCCAAGTCAGCCATTTTGCATGGGGGACATTGTGCTGGTTGTATTGTATAGGTGACTTCCAAGTCAGCCATATTGCATGGGGGACATTGTGCTGGTTGTATTGTATAGGTGACTTCCAAGTCAGCCATATTGCATGGGGGACATTGTGCTGGTTGCCACGTCCTATAGGTGACTTCCAAGTCAGCCATATTGCATGGGGGACATTGTGCTGGTTGTCTTGTATAGGTGACTTCCAAGTCAGCCATATTGCTTGGGGGACATTGTGCTGGTTGCCATGTTCTATAGGTGACTTCCAAGTCAGCCATATTGCATGGGGGACATTGTGCTGGTTGTGTTGTATAGGTGACTTCCAAGTCAGCCATATTGCATGGGGGACATTGTGATGGTGGCCATGTTCTATAGGTGACTTCCAAGTCAGCCATATTGCATGGGGGACATTGTGCTGGTGGCCATGTTCTATAGGGACTTCCAAGTCAGCCATATTGCATGGGGGACATTGTGCTGGTTGTCTTGTATAGGTGACTTCCAAGTCAGCCATATTGCATGGGGGACATTGTGCTGGTGGCCATGTTCTATAGGTGACTTCCAAGTCAGCCATATTGCTTGGGGGACATTGTGCTGGTTGCCATGTTGTATAGGTGACTTCCAAGTCAGCCATATTGCATGGGGGACATTGTGCTGGTTGCCATGTTGTATAGGTGACTTCCAAGTCAGCCATATTGCATGGGGGACATTGTGCTGGTTGTGTTGTATAGGTGACTTCCAAGTCAGCCATATTGCATGGGGGACATTGTGCTGGTTGTGTTGTATAGGTGACTTCCAAGTCAGCCATATTGCATAGGGGACATTGTGCTGGTTGTATTGTATAGGTGACTTCCAAGTCAGCCATATTGCATGGGGGACATTGTGCTGGTTGCCATGTCCTATAGGTGACTTCCAAGTCAGCCATATTGCATGGGAGACATTGTGCTGGTTGTCTTGTATTGGTGACGTCCAAGTCAGCCATATTGCTTGGGGGACATTGTGCTGGTTGCCATGTTCTATAGGTGACTTCCAAGTCAGCCATATTGCTTGGGGGACATTGTGCTGGTTGTGTTGTATAGGTGACTTCCAAGTCAGCCATATTGCATGGGGGACATTGTGCTGGTTGTCTTGTATAGGTGACTTCCAATTCAGCCATATTGCATGGGGGACATTGTGCTGGTGGCCATGTTCTATAGGTGACTTCCAAGTCAGCCATATTGCTTGGGGGACATTGTGCTGGTTGTATTGTATAGGTGACTTCCAAGTCAGCCATATTGCATGGGGGACATTGTGCTGGTTGTGTTGTATAGGTGACTTCCAAGTCAGCCGTGTTGCATGGGGGACATTGTGCTGGTGGCCATGTTCTATAGGTGACATCCAAGTCAGCCATATTGCATGGGGGACATTGTGCTGGTTGCCATGTTGCATAGGTGACTTCCAAGTCAGCCATATTGCATGGGGGACATTGTACTGGTTGTCTTGTATAGGTGACTTCCAAGTCAGCCGTGTTGCATTTTGGACATTGTGCTGGTGGCCATGTTCTATAGGTGACTTCCAAGTCAGCCATATTGCATGGGGGACATTGTGCTGGTTGCCATGTTGCATAGGTGACTTCCAAGTCAGCCATATTGCATGGGGGACATTGTACTGGTTGTCTTGTATAGGTGACTTCCAAGTCAGCCGTGTTGCATTGGGGACATTGTGCTGGTGGCCATGTTCTATAGGTGACTTCCAAGTCAGCCATATTGCATGGGGGACATTGTGCTGGTTGCCATGTTGTATAGGTGACTTCCAAGTCAGCCATATTGCATGGGGGACATTGTGCTGGTTGCCATGTTGTATAGGTGACTTCCAAGTCAGCCATATTGCATGCGGGACATTGTGCTGGTTGTGTTGTATAGGTGACTTCCAAGTCAGCCATATTGCATGGGGGACATTGTGCTGGTTGTATTGTATAGGTGACTTCCAAGTCAGCCATATTGCATGGGGGACATTGTGCTGGTTGTATTGTATAGGTGACTTCCAAGTCAGCCATATTGCATGGGGGACATTGTGCTGGTTGCCATGTCCTATAGGTGACTTCCAAGTCAGCCATATTGCATGGGGGACATTGTGCTGGTTGTCTTGTATAGGTGACGTCCAAGTCAGCCATATTGCTTGGGGGACATTGTGCTGGTTGCCATGTTCTATAGGTGACTTCCAAGTCAGCCATATTGCTTGGGGGACATTGTGCTGGTTGTGTTGTATAGGTGACTTCCAAGTCAGCCAAATTGCATGGGGGACATTGTGCTGGTTGTATTGTATAGGTGACTTCCAAGTCAGCCATATTGCATGGGGGACATTGTGCTGGTTGTATTGTATAGGTGACTTCCAAGTCAGCCATATTGCATGGGGGACATTGTGCTGGTTGCCATGTCCTATAGGTGACTTCCAAGTCAGCCATATTGCATGGGGGACATTGTGCTGGTTGTCTTGTATAGGTGACTTCCAAGTCAGCCATATTGCTTGGGGGACATTGTGCTGGTTGCCATGTTCTATAGGTGACTTCCAAGTCAGCCATATTGCATGGAGGACATTGTGCTGGTTGTGTTGTATAGGTGACTTCCAAGTCAGCCATATTGCATGGGGGACATTGTGCTGGTGGCCATGTTTTATAGGTGACTTCCAAGTCAGCCATATTGCATGGGGGACATTGTGCTGGTGGCCATGTTCTATAGGTGACTTCCAATTCAGCCATATTGCATGGGGGACATTGTGCTGGTTGTCTTGTATAGGTGACTTCCAAGTCAGCCATATTGCATGGGGGACATTGTGCTGGTGGCCATGTTCTATAGGTGACTTCCAAGTCAGCCATATTGCATGGGGGACATTGTGCTGGTTGCCATGTTGTATAGGTGACTTCCAAGTCAGCCATATTGCATGGGGGACATTGTGCTGGTTGTGTTGTATAGGTGACTTCCAAGTCAGCCATATTGCATGGGGGACATTGTGCTGGTTGTGTTGTATAGGTGACTTCCAAGTCAGCCATACTGCTTGGGGGACATTGTGCTGGTTGCCATGTCCTATAGGTGACTTCCAAGTCAGCCATATTGCATGGGGGACATTGTGCTGGTTGTCTTGTATGGTGACTTCCAAGTCAGCCATATTGCATGGGGGACATTGTGCTGGTTGCCATGTTGTAAAGGTCACTTCAAGTCAGCCATATTGCATGGGGGACATTGTGCTGGTTGTATTGTATAGGTGACTTCCAAGTCAGCCATATTGCATGGGGGACATTGTGCTGGTTGCCATGTCCTATAGGTGACTTCCAAGTCAGCCATATTGCATGGGGGACATTGTGCTGGTTGCCATGTTGTATAGGTGACTTCCAAGTCAGCCATATTGCTTGGGGGACATTGTGCTTGTTGCCATGTTCTATAGGTGACTTCCAAGTCAGCCATATTGCTTGGGGGACATTGTGCTGGTTGTGTTGTATAGGTGACTTCCAAGTCAGCCATATTGCATGGGGGACATTGTGCTGGTTGTCTTGTATAGGTGACTTCCAATTCAGCCATATTGCATGGGGGACATTGTGCTGGTGGCCATGTTCTATAGGTGACTTTCAAGTCAGCCATATTGCTTGGGGGACATTTTGCTGGTTGTATTGTATAGGTGACTTCCAAGTCAGCCATATTGCATGGGGGACATTGTGCTGGTTGTGTTGTATAGGTGACTTCCAAGTCAGCCATATTGCATGGGGGACATTGTGCTGGTTGTATTGTATAGGTGACTTCCAAGTCAGCCATATTGCATGGGGGACATTGTGCTGGTTGTATTGTATAGGTGACTTCCAAGTCAGCCGTGTTGCATGGGGGACATTCTGCTGGTGGCCATGTTCTATAGGTGACATCCAAGTCAGCCATATTGCATGGGGGACATTGTGCTGGTTGCCATGTTGTATAGGTGACTTCCAAGTCAGCCATATTGCATGGGGGACATTGTGCTGGTTGTATTGTATAGGTGACTTCCAAGTCAGCCATATTGCATGGGGGACATTGTGCTGGTTGTATTGCATAGGTGACTTCCAAGTCAGCCATATTGCATGGGGGACATTGTGCTGGTTGCCATGTCCTATAGGTGACTTCCAAGTCAGCCATATTGCATGGGGGACATTGTGCTGGTTGTCTTGTATAGGTGACTTCCAAGTCAGCCATATTGCTTGGGGGACATTGTGCTGGTTGCCATGTTCTATAGGTGACTTCCAAGTCAGCCATATTGCATGGGGGACATTGTGCTGGTTGTGTTGTATAGGTGACTTCCAAGTCAGCCATATTGCATGGGGGACATTGTGCTGGTGGCCATGTTCTATAAGTGACTTCCAAGTCAGCCATATTGCATGGGGGACATTGTGCTGGTGGCCATGTTCTATAGGTGACTTCCAAGTCAGCCATATTGCATGGGGGACATTGTGCTGGTTGTCTTGTATAGGTGACTTCCAAGTCAGCCATATTGCATGGGGGACATTGTGCTGGTGGCCATGTTCTATAGATGACTTCCAAGTCAGCCATATTGCTTGGGGGACATTGTGCTGGTTGCCATGTTGTATAGGTGACTTCCAAGTCAGCCATATTGCATGGGGGACATTGTGCTGGTTGCCATGTTGTATAGGTGACTTCCAAGTCAGCCATATTGAATGGGGAACATTGTGCTGGTTGTGTTGTATAGGTGACTTCCAAGTCAGCCATATTGCATGGGGGACATTGTGCTGGTTGTGTTGTATAGGTGACTTCCAAGTCAGCCATATTGCATAGGGGACATTGTGCTGGTTGTATTGTATAGGTGACTTCCAAGTCAGCCATATTGCATGGGGGACATTGTGCTGGTTGCCATGTCCTATAGGTGACTTCCAAGTCAGCCATATTGCATGGGGGACATTGTGCTGGTTGTCTTGTATAGGTGACGTCCAAGTCAGCCATATTGCTTGGGGGACATTGTGCTGGTTGCCATGTTCTGTAGGTGACTTCCAAGTCAGCCATATTGCTTGGGGGACATTGTGCTGGTTGTGTTGTATAGGTGACTTCCAAGTCAGCCATATTGCATGGGGGACATTGTGCTGGTTGTCTTGTATAGGTGACTTCCAATTCAGCCATATTGCATGGGGGACATTGTGCTGGTGGCCATGTTCTATAGGTGACTTCCAAGTCAGCCATATTGCTTGGGGGACATTGTGCTGGTTGTATTGTATAGGTGACTTCCAAGTCAGCCATATTGCATGGGGGACATTGTGCTGGTTGTGTTGTATAGGTGACTTCCAAGTCAGCCATATTGCATGGGGGACATTGTACTGGTTGTATTGTATAGGTGACTTCCAAGTCAGCCATATTGCATGGGGGACATTGTGCTGGTTGTATTGTATAGGTGACTTCCAAGTCAGCCGTGTTGCATGGGGGACATTGTGCTGGTGGCCTTGTTCTATAGGTGACATCCAAGTCAGCCATATTGCATGGGGGACATTGTGCTGGTTGCCATGTTGTATAGGTGACTTCCAAGTCAGCCATATTGCATGGGGGACATTGTACTGGTTGTCTTGTATAGGTGACTTCCAAGTCAGCCGTGTTGCATTGGGGACATTGTGCTGGTGGCCATGTTCTATAGGTGACTTCCAAGTCAACCATATTGCATGGGGGACATTGTGCTGGTTGCCATGTTGTATAGGTGACTTCCAAGTCAGCCATATTGCATGGGGGACATTGTGCTGGTTGCCATGTTGTATAGGTGACTTCCAAGTCAGCCATATTGCATGGGGTACATTGTGCTGGTTGTGTTGTATAGGTGACTTCCAAGTCAGCCATATTGCATGGGGGACATTGTGCTGGTTGTATTGTATAGGTGACTTCCAAGTCAGCCATATTGCATGGGGGACATTGTACTGGTTGTATTGTATAGGTGACTTCCAAGTCAGCCATATTGCATGGGGGACATTGTGCTGGTTGCCATGTCCTATATGTGACTTCCAAGTCAGCCATATTGCATGGGGGACATTGTGCTGATTGTCTTGTATAGGTGACGTCCAAGTCAGCCATATTGCTTGGGGGACATTGTGCTGGTTGCCATGTTCTATAGGTGACTTCCAAGTCAGCCATATTGCTTGGGGGACATTGTGCTGGTTGTGTTGTATAGGTGACTTCCAAGTCAGCCATTTTGCATGGGGGACATTGTGCTGGTTGTATTGTATAGGTGACTTCCAAGTCAGCCATATTGCATGGGGGACATTGTGCTGGTTGTATTGTATAGGTGACTTCCAAGTCAGCCATATTGCATGGGGGACATTGTGCTGGTTGCCATGTCCTATAGGTGACTTCCAAGTCAGCCATATTGCATGGGGGACATTGTGCTGGTTGTCTTGTATAGGTGACTTCCAAGTCAGCCATATTGCTTGGGGGACATTGTGCTGGTTGCCATGTTCTATAGGTGACTTCCAAGTCAGGCATATTGCATGGGGGACATTGTGCTGGTTGTGTTGTATAGGTGACTTCCAAGTCAGCCATATTGCATGGGGGACATTGTGCTGGTGGCCATGTTCTATAGGTGACTTCCAAGTCAGCCATATTGCATGGGGGACATTGTGCTGGTGGCCATGTTCTATAGGTGACTTCCAAGTCAGCCATATTGCATGGGGGACATTGTGCTGGTTGTCTTGTATAGGTGACTTCCAAGTCAGCCATATTGCATGGGGGACATTGTGCTGGTGGCCATGTTCTATAGGTGACTTCCAAGTCAGCCATATTGCTTGGGGGACATTGTGCTGGTTGCCATGTTGTATAGGTGACTTCCAAGTCAGCCATATTGCATGGGGGACATTGTGCTGGTTGCCATGTTGTATAGGTGACTTCCAAGTCAGCCATATTGCATGGGGGACATTGTGCTGGTTGTGTTGTATAGGTGACTTCCAAGTCAGCCATATTGCATGGGGGACATTGTGCTGGTTGTGTTGTATAGGTGACTTCCAAGTCAGCCATATTGCATAGGGGACATTGTGCTGGTTGTATTGTATAGGTGACTTCCAAGTCAGCCATATTGCATGGGGGACATTGTGCTGGTTGCCATGTCCTATAGGTGACTTCCAAGTCAGCCATATTGCATGGGAGACATTGTGCTGGTTGTCTTGTATTGGTGACGTCCAAGTCAGCCATATTGCTTGGGGGACATTGTGCTGGTTGCCATGTTCTATAGGTGACTTCCAAGTCAGCCATATTGATTGGGGGACATTGTGCTGGTTGTGTTGTATAGGTGACTTCCAAGTCAGCCATATTGCATGGGGGACATTGTGCTGGTTGTCTTGTATAGGTGACTTCCAATTCAGCCATATTGCATGGGGGACATTGTGCTGGTGGCCATGTTCTATAGGTGACTTCCAAGTCAGCCATATTGCTTGGGGGACATTGTGCTGGTTGTATTGTATAGGTGACTTCCAAGTCAGGCATATTGCATGGGGGACATTGTGCTGGTTGTGTTGTATAGGTGACTTCCAAGTCAGCCATATTGCATGGGGGACATTGTGCTTGTTGTATTGTATAGGTGACTTCCAAGTTAACCATATTGCATGGGGGACATTGTGCTGGTTGTATTGTATAGGTGACTTCCAAGTCAGCCGTGTTGCATGGGGGACATTGTGCTGGTGGCCATGTTCTATAGGTGACATCCAAGTCAGCCATATTGCATGGGGGACATTGTGCTGGTTGCCATGTTGTATAGGTGACTTCCAAGTCAGCCATATTGCATGGGGGACATTGTACTGGTTGTCTTGTATAGGTGACTTCCAAGTCAGCCGTGTTGCATTGGGGACATTGTGCTGGTGGCCATGTTCTATAGGTGACTTCCAAGTCAGCCATATTGCATGGGGGACATTGTGCTGGTTGCCATGTTGTATAGGTGACTTCCAAGTCAGCCATATTGCATGGGGGACATTGTACTGGTTGTCTTGTATAGGTGACTTCCAAGTCAGCCGTGTTGCATTGGGGACATTGTGCTGGTGGCCATGTTCTATAGGTGACTTCCAAGTCAGCCATATTGCATGGGGGACATTGTGCTGGTTGCCATGTTGTATAGGTGACTTCCAAGTCAGCCATATTGCATGGGGGACATTGTGCTGGTTGCCATGTTGTATAGGTGACTTCCAAGTCAGCCATATTGCATGCGGGACATTGTGCTGGTTGTGTTGTATAGGTGACTTCCAAGTCAGCCATATTGCATGGGGGACATTGTGCTGGTTGTGTTGTATAGGTGACTTCCAAGTCAGCCATATTGCATAGGGGACATTGTGCTGGTTGTATTGTATAGGTGACTTCCAAGTCAGCCATATTGCATGGGGGACATTGTACTGGTTGCCATGTCCTATAGGTGACTTCCAAGTCAGCCATATTGCATGGGGGACATTGTGCTGGTTGCCATGTCCTATATGTGACTTCCAAGTCAGCCATATTGCATGGGGGACATTGTGCTGATTGTCTTGTATAGGTGACGTCCAAGTCAGCCATATTGCTTGGGGGACATTGTGCTGGTTGCCATGTTCTATAGGTGACTTCCAAGTCAGCCATATTGCTTGGGGGACATTGTGCTGGTTGTGTTGTATAGGTGACTTCCAAGTCAGCCATTTTGCATGGGGGACATTGTGCTGGTTGTATTGTATAGGTGACTTCCAAGTCAGCCATATTGCATGGGGGACATTGTGCTGGTTGTATTGTATAGGTGACTTCCAAGTCAGCCATATTGCATGGGGGACATTGTGCTGGTTGCCATGTCCTATAGGTGACTTCCAAGTCAGCCATATTGCATGGGGGACATTGTGCTGGTTGTCTTGTATAGGTGACTTCCAAGTCAGCCATATTGCTTGGGGGACATTGTGCTGGTTGCCATGTTCTATAGGTGACTTCCAAGTCAGGCATATTGCATGGGGGACATTGTGCTGGTTGTGTTGTATAGGTGACTTCCAAGTCAGCCATATTGCATGGGGGACATTGTGCTGGTGGCCATGTTCTATAGGTGACTTCCAAGTCAGCCATATTGCATGGGGGACATTGTGCTGGTGGCCATGTTCTATAGGTGACTTCCAAGTCAGCCATATTGCATGGGGGACATTGTGCTGGTTGTCTTGTATAGGTGACTTCCAAGTCAGCCATATTGCATGGGGGACATTGTGCTGGTGGCCATGTTCTATAGGTGACTTCCAAGTCAGCCATATTGCTTGGGGGACATTGTGCTGGTTGCCATGTTGTATAGGTGACTTCCAAGTCAGCCATATTGCATGGGGGACATTGTGCTGGTTGCCATGTTGTATAGGTGACTTCCAAGTCAGCCATATTGCATGGGGGACATTGTGCTGGTTGTGTTGTATAGGTGACTTCCAAGTCAGCCATATTGCATGGGGGACATTGTGCTGGTTGTGTTGTATAGGTGACTTCCAAGTCAGCCATATTGCATAGGGGACATTGTGCTGGTTGTATTGTATAGGTGACTTCCAAGTCAGCCATATTGCATGGGGGACATTGTGCTGGTTGCCATGTCCTATAGGTGACTTCCAAGTCAGCCATATTGCATGGGAGACATTGTGCTGGTTGTCTTGTATTGGTGACGTCCAAGTCAGCCATATTGCTTGGGGGACATTGTGCTGGTTGCCATGTTCTATAGGTGACTTCCAAGTCAGCCATATTGATTGGGGGACATTGTGCTGGTTGTGTTGTATAGGTGACTTCCAAGTCAGCCATATTGCATGGGGGACATTGTGCTGGTTGTCTTGTATAGGTGACTTCCAATTCAGCCATATTGCATGGGGGACATTGTGCTGGTGGCCATGTTCTATAGGTGACTTCCAAGTCAGCCATATTGCTTGGGGGACATTGTGCTGGTTGTATTGTATAGGTGACTTCCAAGTCAGGCATATTGCATGGGGGACATTGTGCTGGTTGTGTTGTATAGGTGACTTCCAAGTCAGCCATATTGCATGGGGGACATTGTGCTTGTTGTATTGTATAGGTGACTTCCAAGTTAACCATATTGCATGGGGGACATTGTGCTGGTTGTATTGTATAGGTGACTTCCAAGTCAGCCGTGTTGCATGGGGGACATTGTGCTGGTGGCCATGTTCTATAGGTGACATCCAAGTCAGCCATATTGCATGGGGGACATTGTGCTGGTTGCCATGTTGTATAGGTGACTTCCAAGTCAGCCATATTGCATGGGGGACATTGTACTGGTTGTCTTGTATAGGTGACTTCCAAGTCAGCCGTGTTGCATTGGGGACATTGTGCTGGTGGCCATGTTCTATAGGTGACTTCCAAGTCAGCCATATTGCATGGGGGACATTGTGCTGGTTGCCATGTTGTATAGGTGACTTCCAAGTCAGCCATATTGCATGGGGGACATTGTACTGGTTGTCTTGTATAGGTGACTTCCAAGTCAGCCGTGTTGCATTGGGGACATTGTGCTGGTGGCCATGTTCTATAGGTGACTTCCAAGTCAGCCATATTGCATGGGGGACATTGTGCTGGTTGCCATGTTGTATAGGTGACTTCCAAGTCAGCCATATTGCATGGGGGACATTGTGCTGGTTGCCATGTTGTATAGGTGACTTCCAAGTCAGCCATATTGCATGCGGGACATTGTGCTGGTTGTGTTGTATAGGTGACTTCCAAGTCAGCCATATTGCATGGGGGACATTGTGCTGGTTGTGTTGTATAGGTGACTTCCAAGTCAGCCATATTGCATAGGGGACATTGTGCTGGTTGTATTGTATAGGTGACTTCCAAGTCAGCCATATTGCATGGGGGACATTGTGCTGGTTGCCATGTCCTATAGGTGACTTCCAAGTCAGCCATATTGCATGGGGGACATTGTGCTGGTTGTCTTGTATAGGTGACGTCCAATTCAGCCATATTGCTTGGGGGACATTGTGCTGGTTGCCATGTTCTATAGGTGACTTCCAAGTCAGCCATATTGCTTGGGGGACATTGTGCTGGTTGTGTTGTATAGGTGACTTCCAAGTCAGCCATATTGCATGGGGGACATTGTGCTGGTTGTCTTGTATAGGTGACTTCCAATTCAGCCATATTGCATGGGGGACATTGTGCTGGTGGCCATGTTCTATAGGTGACTTCCAAGTCAGCCATATTGCTTGGGGGACATTGTGCTGGTTGTATTGTATAGGTGACTTCCAAGTCAGCCATATTGCATGGGGGACATTGTGCTGGTTGTGTTGTATAGGTGACTTCCAAGTCAGCCATATTGCATGGGGGACATTGTGCTGGTTGTATTGTATAGGTGACTTCCAAGTCAGCCATATTGCATGGGGGACATTGTGCTGGTTGTATTGTATAGGTGACTTCCAAGTCAGCCGTGTTGCATGGGGGACATTGTGCTGGTGGCCTTGTTCTATAGGTGACATCCAAGTCAGCCATATTGCATGGGGGACATTGTGCTGGTTGCCATGTTGTATAGGTGACTTCCAAGTCAGCCATATTGCATGGGGGACATTGTACTGGTTGTCTTGTATAGGTGACTTCCAAGTCAGCCGTGTTGCATTGGGGACATTGTGCTGGTGGCCATGTTCTATAGGTGACTTCCAAGTCAGCCATATTGCATGGGGGACATTGTGCTGGTTGCCATGTTGTATAGGTGACTTCCAAGTCAGCCATATTGCATGGGGGACATTGTGCTGGTTGCCATGTTGTATAGGTGACTTCCAAGTCAGCCATATTGCATGGGGGACATTGTGCTGGTTGTGTTGTATAGGTGACTTCCAAGTCAGCCATATTGCATGGGGGACATTGTGCTGGTTGTATTGTATAGGTGACTTCCAAGTCAGCCATATTGCATGGGGGACATTGTACTGGTTGTATTGTATAGGTGACTTCCAAGTCAGCCATATTGCATGGGGGACATTGTGCTGGTTGCCATGTCCTATAGGTGACTTCCAAGTCAGCCATATTGCATGGGGGACATTGTGCTGGTTGTCTTGTATAGGTGACGTCCAATTCAGCCATATTGCTTGGGGGACATTGTGCTGGTTGCCATGTTCTATAGGTGACTTCCAAGTCAGCCATATTGCTTGGGGGACATTGTGCTGGTTGTGTTGTATAGGTGACTTCCAAGTCAGCCATATTGCATGGGGGACATTGTGCTGGTTGTCTTGTATAGGTGACTTCCAATTCAGCCATATTGCATGGGGGACATTGTGCTGGTGGCCATGTTCTATAGGTGACTTCCAAGTCAGCCATATTGCTTGGGGGACATTGTGCTGGTTGTATTGTATAGGTGACTTCCAAGTCAGCCATATTGCATGGGGGACATTGTGCTGGTTGTGTTGTATAGGTGACTTCCAAGTCAGCCATATTGCATGGGGGACATTGTGCTGGTTGTATTGTATAGGTGACTTCCAAGTCAGCCATATTGCATGGGGGACATTGTGCTGGTTGTATTGTATAGGTGACTTCCAAGTCAGCCGTGTTGCATGGGGGACATTGTGCTGGTGGCCTTGTTCTATAGGTGACATCCAAGTCAGCCATATTGCATGGGGGACATTGTGCTGGTTGCCATGTTGTATAGGTGACTTCCAAGTCAGCCATATTGCATGGGGGACATTGTACTGGTTGTCTTGTATAGGTGACTTCCAAGTCAGCCGTGTTGCATTGGGGACATTGTGCTGGTGGCCATGTTCTATAGGTGACTTCCAAGTCAGCCATATTGCATGGGGGACATTGTGCTGGTTGCCATGTTGTATAGGTGACTTCCAAGTCAGCCATATTGCATGGGGGACATTGTGCTGGTTGCCATGTTGTATAGGTGACTTCCAAGTCAGCCATATTGCATGGGGGACATTGTGCTGGTTGTGTTGTATAGGTGACTTCCAAGTCAGCCATATTGCATGGGGGACATTGTGCTGGTTGTATTGTATAGGTGACTTCCAAGTCAGCCATATTGCATGGGGGACATTGTACTGGTTGTATTGTATAGGTGACTTCCAAGTCAGCCATATTGCATGGGGGACATTGTGCTGGTTGCCATGTCCTATATGTGACTTCCAAGTCAGCCATATTGCATGGGGGACATTGTGCTGGTTGTCTTGTATAGGTGACGTCCAAGTCAGCCATATTGCTTGGGGGACATTGTGCTGGTTGCCATGTTCTATAGGTGACTTCCAAGTCAGCCATATTGCTTGGGGGACATTGTGCTGGTTGTGTTGTATAGGTGACTTCCAAGTCAGCCATTTTGCATGGGGGACATTGTGTTGGTTGTATTGTATAGGTGACTTCCAAGTCAGCCATATTGCATGGGGGACATTGTGCTGGTTGTATTGTATAGGTGACTTCCAAGTCAGCCATATTGCATGGGGGACATTGTGCTGGTTGCCATGTCCTATAGGTGACTTCCAAGTCAGCCATATTGCATGGGGGACATTGTGCTGGTTGTCTTGTATAGGTGACTTCCAAGTCAGCCATATTGCTTGGGGGACATTGTGCTGGTTGCCATGTTCTATAGGTGACTTCCAAGTCAGCCATATTGCATGGGGGACATTGTGCTGGTTGTGTTGTATAGGTGACTTCCAAGTCAGCCATATTGCATGGGGGACATTGTGATGGTGGCCATGTTCTATAGGTGACTTCCAAGTCAGCCATATTGCATGGGGGACATTGTGCTGGTGGCCATGTTCTATAGGTGACTTCCAAGTCAGCCATATTGCATGGGGGACATTGTGCTGGTTGTCTTGTATAGGTGACTTCCAAGTCAGCCATATTGCATGGGGGACATTGTGCTGGTGGCCATGTTCTATAGGTGACTTCCAAGTCAGCCATATTGCTTGGGGGACATTGTGCTGGTTGCCATGTTGTATAGGTGACTTCCAAGTCAGCCATATTGCATGGGGGACATTGTGCTGGTTGCCATGTTGTATAGGTGACTTCCAAGTCAGCCATATTGCATGGGGGACATTGTTCTGGTTGTGTTGTATAGGTGACTTCCAAGTCAGCCATATTGCATGGGGGACATTGTGCTGGTTGTGTTGTATAGGTGACTTCCAAGTCAGCCATATTGCATAGGGGACATTGTGCTGGTTGTATTGTATAGGTGACTTCCAAGTCAGCCATATTGCATGGGGGACATTGTGCTGGTTGCCATGTCCTATAGGTGACTTCCAAGTCAGCCATATTGCATGGGAGACATTGTGCTGGTTGTCTTGTATTGGTGACGTCCAAGTCAGCCATATTGCTTGGGGGACATTGTGCTGGTTGCCATGTTCTATAGGTGACTTCCAAGTCAGCCATATTGCTTGGGGGACATTGTGCTGGTTGTGTTGTATAGGTGACTTCCAAGTCAGCCATATTGCATGGGGGACATTGTGCTGGTTGTCTTGTATAGGTGACTTCCAATTCAGCCATATTGCATGGGGGACATTGTGCTGGTGGCCATGTTCTATAGGTGACTTCCAAGTCAGCCATATTGCTTGGGGGACATTGTGCTGGTTGTATTGTATAGGTGACTTCCAAGTCAGCCATATTGCATGGGGGACATTGTGCTGGTTGTGTTGTATAGGTGACTTCCAAGTCAGCCATATTGCATGGGGGACATTGTGCTGGTTGTATTGTATAGGTGACTTCCAAGTTAACCATATTGCATGGGGGACATTGTGCTGGTTGTATTGTATAGGTGACTTCCAAGTCAGCCGTGTTGCATGGGGGACATTGTGCTGGTGGCCATGTTCTATAGGTGACATCCAAGTCAGCCATATTGCATGGGGGACATTGTGCTGGTTGCCATGTTGCATAGGTGACTTCCAAGTCAGCCATATTGCATGGGGGACATTGTACTGGTTGTCTTGTATAGGTGACTTCCAAGTCAGCCGTGTTGCATTGGGGACATTGTGCTGGTGGCCATGTTCTATAGGTGACTTCCAAGTCAGCCATATTGCATGGGGGACATTGTGCTGGTTGCCATGTTGTATAGGTGACTTCCAAGTCAGCCATATTGCATGGGGGACATTGTACTGGTTGTCTTGTATAGGTGACTTCCAAGTCAGCCGTGTTGCATTGGGGACATTGTGCTGGTGGCCATGTTCTATAGGTGACTTCCAAGTCAGCCATATTGCATGGGGGACATTGTGCTGGTTGCCATGTTGTATAGGTGACTTCCAAGTCAGCCATATTGCATGGGGGACATTGTGCTGGTTGCCATGTTGTATAGGTGACTTCCAAGTCAGCCATATTGCATGCGGGACATTGTGCTGGTTGTGTTGTATAGGTGACTTCCAAGTCAGCCATATTGCATGAGGGACATTGTGCTGGTTGTATTGTATAGGTGACTTCCAAGTCAGCCATATTGCATGGGGGACATTGTGCTGGTTGTATTGTATAGGTGACTTCCAAGTCAGCCATATTGCATGGGGGACATTGTGCTGGTTGCCATGTCCTATAGGTGACTTCCAAGTCAGCCATATTGCATGGGGGACATTGTGCTGGTTGTCTTGTATAGGTGACGTCCAAGTCAGCCATATTGCTTGGGGGACATTGTGCTGGTTGCCATGTTCTATAGGTGACTTCCAAGTCAGCCATATTGCTTGGGGGACATTGTGCTGGTTGTGTTGTATAGGTGACTTCCAAGTCAGCCATATTGCATGGGGGACATTGTGCTGGTTGTATTGTATAGGTGACTTCCAAGTCAGCCATATTGCATGGGGGACATTGTGCTGGTTGTATTGTATAGGTGACTTCCAAGTCAGCCATATTGCATGGGGGACATTGTGCTGGTTGCCATGTCCTATAGGTGACTTCCAAGTCAGCCATATTGCATGGGGGACATTGTGCTGGTTGTCTTGTATAGGTGACTTCCAAGTCAGCCATATTGCTTGGGGAACATTGTGCTGGTTGCCATGTTCTATAGGTGACTTCCAAGTCAGCCATATTGCATGGAGGACATTGTGCTGGTTGTGTTGTATAGGTGTCTTCCAAGTCAGCCATATTGCATGGGGGACATTGTGCTGGTGGCCATGTTTTATAGGTGACTTCCAAGTCAGCCATATTGCATGGGGGACATTGTGCTGGTGGCCATGTTCTATAGGTGACTTCCAAGTCAGCCATATTGCATGGGGGACATTGTGCTGGTTGTCTTGTATAGGTGACTTCCAAGTCAGCCATATTGCATGGGGGACATTGTGCTGGTGGCCATGTTCTATAGGTGACTTCCAAGTCAGCCATATTGCTTGGGGGACATTGTGCTGGTTGCCATGTTGTATAGGTGACTTCCAAGTCAGCCATATTGCATGGGGGACATTGTGCTGGTTGCCATGTTGTATAGGTGACTTCCAAGTCAGCCATATTGCATGGGGGACATTGTGCTGGTTGTGTTGTATAGGTGACTTCCAAGTCAGCCATATTGCATGGGGGACATTGTGCTGGTTGTGTTGTATAGGTGACTTCCAAGACAGCCATATTGCATGGGGGACATTGTGCTGGTTGTATTGTATAGGTGACTTCCAAGTCAGCCATATTGCATGGGGGACATTATGCTGGTTGCCATGTCCTATAGGTGACTTCCAAGTCAGCCATATTGCATGGGGGACATTGTGCTGGTTGCCATATTGTATAGGTGACTTCCAAGTCAGCCATATTGCTTGGGGGACATTGTGCTGGTTGCCATGTTCTATAGGTGACTTCCAAGTCAGCCATATTGCTTGGGGGACATTGTGCTGGTTGTGTTGTATAGGTGACTTCCAAGTCAGCCATATTGCATGGGGGACATTGTGCTGGTTGTCTTGTATAGGTGACTTCCAATTCAGCCATATTGCATGGGGGACATTGTGCTGGTTGCCATGTTCTATAGGTGACTTTCAAGTCAGCCATATTGCTTGGGGGACATTGTGCTGGTTGTATTGTATAGGTGACTTCCAAGTCAGCCATATTGCATGGGGGACATTGTGCTGGTTGTGTTGTATAGGTGACTTCCAAGTCAGCCATATTGCATGGGGGACATTGTGCTGGTTGTATTGTATAGGTGACTTCCAAGTCAGCCATATTGCATAGGGGACATTGTGCTGGTTGTATTGTATAGGTGACTTCCAAGTCAGCCATATTGCATGGGGGACATTGTGCTGGTTGCCATGTCCTATAGGTGACTTCCAAGTCAGCCATATTGCATGGGAGACATTGTGCTGGTTGTCTTGTATTGGTGACGTCCAAGTCAGCCATATTGCTTGGGGGACATTGTGCTGGTTGCCATGTTCTATAGGTGACTTCCAAGGCAGCCATATTGCTTGGGGGACATTGTGCTGGTTGTGTTGTATAGGTGACTTCCAAGTCAGCCATATTGCATGGGGGACATTGTGCTGGTTGTCTTGTATAGGTGACTTCCAATTCAGCCATATTGCATGGGGGACATTGTGCTGGTGGCCATGTTCTATAGGTGACTTCCAAGTCAGCCATATTGCTTGGGGGACATTGTGCTGGTTGTATTGTATAGGTGACTTCCAAGTCAGCCATATTGCATGGGGGACATTGTGCTGGTTGTGTTGTATAGGTGACTTCCAAGTCAGCCATATTGCATGGGGGACATTGTGCTGGTTGTATTGTATAGGTGACTTCCAAGTTAACCATATTGCATGGGGGACATTGTGCTGGTTGTATTGTATAGGTGACTTCCAAGTCAGCCGTGTTGCATGGGGGACAATGTGCTGGTGGCCATGTTCTATAGGTGACATCCAAGTCAGCCATATTGCATGGGGGACATTGTGCTGGTTGCCATGTTGCATAGGTGACTTCCAAGTCAGCCATATTGCATGGGGGACATTGTACTGGTTGTCTTGTATAGGTGACTTCCAAGTCAGCCGTGTTGCATTGGGGACATTGTGCTGGTGGCCATGTTCTATAGGTGACTTCCAAGTCAGCCATATTGCATGGGGGACATTGTGCTGGTTGCCATGTCCTATAGGTGACTTCCAAGTCAGCCATATTGCATGGGGGACATTGTACTGGTTGTCTTGTATAGGTGACTTCCAAGTCAGCCGTGTTGCATTGGGGACATTGTGCTGGTGGCCATGTTCTATAGGTGACTTCCAAGTCAGCCATATTGCATGGGGGACATTGTGCTGGTTGCCATGTTGTATAGGTGACTTCCAAGTCAGCCATATTGCATGCGGGACATTGTGCTGGTTGTGTTGTATAGGTGACTTCCAAGTCAGCCATATTGCATGAGGGACATTGTGCTGGTTGTATTGTATAGGTGACTTCCAAGTCAGCCATATTGCATGGGGGACATTGTGCTGGTTGTATTGTATAGGTGACTTCCAAGTCAGCCATATTGCATGGGGGACATTGTGCTGGTTGCCATGTCCTATAGGTGACTTCCAAGTCAGCCATATTGCATGGGGGACATTGTGCTGGTTGTCTTGTATAGGTGACGTCCAAGTCAGCCATATTGCTTGGGGGACATTGTGCTGGTTGCCATGTTCTATAGGTGACTTCAAAGTCAGCCATATTGCTTGGGGGACATTGTGCTGGTTGTGTTGTATAGGTGACTTCCAAGTCAGCCATATTGCATGGGGGACATTGTGCTGGTTGTATTGTATAGGTGACTTCCAAGTCAGCCATATTGCATGGGGGACATTGTGCTGGTTGTATTGTATAGGTGACTTCCAAGTCAGCCATATTGCATGGGGGACATTGTGCTGGTTGCCATGTCCTATAGGTGACTTCCAAGTCAGCCATATTGCATGGGGGACATTGTGCTGGTTGTCTTGTATAGGTGACTTCCAAGTCAGCCATATTGCTTGGGGGACATTGTGCTGGTTGCCATGTTCTATAGGTGACTTCCAAGTCAGCCATATTGCATGGAGGACATTGTGCTGGTTGTGTTGTATAGGTGTCTTCCAAGTCAGCCATATTGCATGGGGGACATTGTGCTTGTGGCCATGTTTTATAGGTGACTTCCAAGTCAGCCATATTGCATGGGGGACATTGTGCTGGTGGCCATGTTCTATAGGTGACTTCCAAGTCAGCCATATTGCATGGGGGACATTGTGCTGGTTGTCTTGTATAGGTGACTTCCAAGTCAGCCATATTGCATGGGGGACATTGTGCTGGTGGCCATGTTCTATAGGTGAATTCCAAGTCAGCCATATTGCTTGGGGGACATTGTGCTGGTTGCCATGTTGTATAGGTGACTTCCAAGTCAGCCATATTGCATGGGGGACATTGTGCTGGTTGCCATGTTGTATAGGTGACTTCCAAGTCAGCCATATTGCATGGGGGACATTGTGCTGGTTGTGTTGTATAGGTGACTTCCAAGTCAGCCATATTGCATGAGGGACATTGTGCTGGTTGTGTTGTATAGGTGACTTCCAAGACAGCCATATTGCAGATGGGACATTGTGCTGGTTGTATTGTATAGGTGACTTCCAAGTCAGCCATATTGCATGGGGGACATTGTGCTGGTTGCCATGTCCTATAGGTGACTTCCAAGTCAGCCATATTGCATGGGGGACATTGTGCTGGTTGCCATGTTGTATAGGTGACTTCCAAGTCAGCCATATTGCTTGGGGGACATTGTGCTGGTTGCCATGTTCTATAGGTGACTTCCAAGTCAGCCATATTGCTTGGGGGACATTGTGCTGGTTGTGTTGTATAGGTGACTTCCAAGTCAGCCATATTGCATGGGGGACATTGTGCTGGTTGTCTTGTATAGGTGACTTCCAATTCAGCCATATTGCATGGGGGACATTGTGCTGGTGGCCATGTTCTATAGGTGACTTTCAAGTCAGCCATATTGCTTGGGGGACATTGTGCTGGTTGTATTGTATAGGTGACTTCCAAGTCAGCCATATTGCATGGGGGACATTGTGCTGGTTGTGTTGTATAGGTGACTTCCAAGTCAGCCATATTGCATGGGGGACATTGTGCTGGTTGTCATGTTCTATAGGTGACTTCAAAGTCAGCCATATTGCTTGGGGGACATTGTGCTGGTTGTGTTGTATAGGTGACTTCCAAGTCAGCCATATTGCATGGGGGACATTGTGCTGGTTGTATTGTATAGGTGACTTCCAAGTCAGCCATATTGCATGGGGGACATTGTGCTGGTTGTATTGTATAGGTGACTTCCAAGTCAGCCATATTGCATGGGGGACATTGTGCTGGTTGCCATGTCCTATAGGTGACTTCCAAGTCAGCCATATTGCATGGGGGACATTGTGCTGGTTGTCTTGTATAGGTGACTTCCAAGTCAGCCATATTGCTTGGGGGACATTGTGCTGGTTGCCATGTTCTATAGGTGACTTCCAAGTCAGCCATATTGCATGGAGGACATTGTGCTGGTTGTGTTGTATAGGTGTCTTCCAAGTCAGCCATATTGCATGGGGGACATTGTGCTTGTGGCCATGTTTTATAGGTGACTTCCAAGTCAGCCATATTGCATGGGGGACATTGTGCTGGTGGCCATGTTCTATAGGTGACTTCCAAGTCAGCCATATTGCATGGGGGACATTGTGCTGGTTGTCTTGTATAGGTGACTTCCAAGTCAGCCATATTGCATGGGGGACATTGTGCTGGTGGCCATGTTCTATAGGTGAATTCCAAGTCAGCCATATTGCTTGGGGGACATTGTGCTGGTTGCCATGTTGTATAGGTGACTTCCAAGTCAGCCATATTGCATGGGGGACATTGTGCTGGTTGCCATGTTGTATAGGTGACTTCCAAGTCAGCCATATTGCATGGGGGACATTGTGCTGGTTGTGTTGTATAGGTGACTTCCAAGTCAGCCATATTGCATGAGGGACATTGTGCTGGTTGTGTTGTATAGGTGACTTCCAAGACAGCCATATTGCAGATGGGACATTGTGCTGGTTGTATTGTATAGGTGACTTCCAAGTCAGCCATATTGCATGGGGGACATTGTGCTGGTTGCCATGTCCTATAGGTGACTTCCAAGTCAGCCATATTGCATGGGGGACATTGTGCTGGTTGCCATGTTGTATAGGTGACTTCCAAGTCAGCCATATTGCTTGGGGGACATTGTGCTGGTTGCCATGTTCTATAGGTGACTTCCAAGTCAGCCATATTGCTTGGGGGACATTGTGCTGGTTGTGTTGTATAGGTGACTTCCAAGTCAGCCATATTGCATGGGGGACATTGTGCTGGTTGTCTTGTATAGGTGACTTCCAATTCAGCCATATTGCATGGGGGACATTGTGCTGGTGGCCATGTTCTATAGGTGACTTTCAAGTCAGCCATATTGCTTGGGGGACATTGTGCTGGTTGTATTGTATAGGTGACTTCCAAGTCAGCCATATTGCATGGGGGACATTGTGCTGGTTGTGTTGTATAGGTGACTTCCAAGTCAGCCATATTGCATGGGGGACATTGTGCTGGTTGTATTGTATAGGTGACTTCCAAGTCAGCCATATTGCATGGGGGACATTGTGCTGGTTGTATTGTATAGGTGACTTCCAAGTCAGCCGTGTTGCATGGGGGACATTCTGCTGGTGGCCATGTTCTATAGGTGACATCCAAGTCAGCCATATTGCATGGGGGACATTGTGCTGGTTGCCATGTTGTATAGGTGACTTCCAAGTCAGCCATATTGCATGGGGGACATTGTACTGGTTGTCTTGTATAGGTGACTTCCAAGTCAGCCGTGTTGCATTGGGGACATTGTGCTGGTGGCCATGTTCTATAGGTGACTTCCAAGTCAGCCATATTGCATGGGGGACATTGTGCTGGTTGCCATGTTGTATAGGTGACTTCCAAGTCAGCCATATTGCATGGGGGACATTGTGCTGGTTGCCATGTTGTATAGGTGACTTCCAAGTCAGCCATATTGCATGGGGGACATTGTGCTGGTTGTGTTGTATAGGTGACTTCCAAGTCAGCCATATTGCATGGGGGACATTGTGCTGGTTGTATTGTATAGGTGACTTCCAAGTCAGCCATATTGCATGGGGGACATTGTGCTGGTTGTATTGTATATGTGACTTCCAAGTCAGCCGTGTTGCATGGGGGACATTCTGCTGGTGGCCATGTTCTATAGGTGACATCTAAGTCAGCCATATTGCATGGGGGACATTGTGCTGGTTGCCATGTTGTATAGGTGACTTCCAAGTCAGCCATATTGCATGGGGGACATTGTACTGGTTGTCTTGTATAGGTTACTTCCAAGTCAGCCGTGTTGCATTGGGGACATTGTGCTGGTGGCCATGTTCTATAGGTGACTTCCAAGTCAGCCATATTGCATGGGGGACATTGTGCTGGTTGCCATGTTGTATAGGTGACTTCCAAGTCAGCCATATTGCATGGGGGACATTGTGCTGGTTGCCATGTTGTATAGGTGACTTCCAAGTCAGCCATATTGCATGGGGGACATTGTGCTGGTTGTGTTGTATAGGTGACTTCCAAGTCAGCCATATTGCATGGGGGACATTGTGCTGGTTGTATTGTATAGGTGACTTCCAAGTCAGCCATATTGCATGGGGGACATTGTGCTGGTTGTATTGTATAGGTGACTTCCAAGTCAGCCATATTGCATGGGGGACACTGTGCTGGTTGCCATGTCCTATAGGTGACTTCCAAGTCAGCCATATTGCATGGGGGACATTGTGCTGGTTGTCTTGTATAGGTGACGTCCAAGACAGCCATATTGCTTGGGGGACATTGTGCTGGTTGCCATGTTCTATAGGTGACATCCAAGTCAGCCATATTGCTTGGGGACATTGTGCTGGTTGTGTTGTATAGGTGACTTCCAAGTCAGCCATATTGCATGGGGGACATTGTGCTGGTTGTCTTGTATAGGTGACTTCCAATTCAGCCATATTGCATGGGGGACATTGTGCTGGTGGCCATGTTCTATAGGTGACTTCCAAGTCAGCCATATTGCATGGGGGACATTGTGCTGGTTGTGTTGTATAGGTGACTTCCAAGTCAGCCATATTGCATGGGGAACATTGTGCTGGTTGTATTGTATAGGTGACTTCCAAGTCAGCCATATTGCATGGGGGACATTGTGCTGGTTGTATTGTATAGGTGACTTCCAAGTCAGCCATATTGCATGGGGGTCATTGTGCTGGTTGCCATGTTCTATAGGTGACTTCCAAGTCAGCCATATTGCATGGGGGACATTGTGCTGGTGGCCATGTTCTATAGGTGACTTCCAAGTCAGCCATATTGCATGGGGGACATTGTGCTGGTTGTCTTGTATAGGTGACTTCCAAGTCAGCCATATTCCATGGGGGACATTGTGCTGGTGGCCATGTTCTATAGGTGACTTCCAAGTGAGCCATATTGCTTGGGGGACATTGTGCTGGTTGTGTTGTATACGTGACTTCCAAGTCAGACATATATTGCATGGGGGACATTGTGCTGGTTGTCTTGTATAGGTGACTTCCAAGTCAGCTGTGTTGCATGGGGGACATTGTGCTGGTGGCCATGTTCTATAGGTGACTTCCAAGTCAGCCATATTGCATGGGGGACATTGTGCTGGTGGCCATGTTCTATAGGTGACTTCCAAGTCAGCCGTTTTGCATGGGGGACATTGTGCTGGTTGCCATGTTCTATAGGTGACTTCCAGGTCAGCCATATTGCTTGGGGGACATTGTGCTGGTTGCCATGTTGTATAGGTGACTTCCAATTCAGCCATATTGCATGGGGGACATTGTGCTGGTGGCCATGTTCTATAGGTGACTTCCAAGTCAGCCATATTGCTTGGGGGACATTGTGCTGGTTGTATTGTATAGGTGACTTCCAAGTCAGCCATATTGCATGGGGGACATTGTGCTGGTTGTGTTGTATAGGTGACTTCCAAGTCAGCCATATTGCATGGGGGACATTGTGCTGGTTGTATTGTATAGGTGACTTCCAAGTCAGCCATATTGCATGGGGGACATTGTGCTGGTTGTATTGTATAGGTGACTTCCAAGTCAGCCATATTGCATGGGGGTCATTGTGCTGGTTGCCATGTTCTATAGGTGACTTCCAAGTCAGACATATTGCATGGGGGACATTGTACTGGTGGCCATGTTTTATAGGTGACTTCCAAGTCAGCCATATTGCATGGGGGATATTGTGCTGGTTGTGTTGTATAGGTGACTTCCAAGTCAGCCATATTGCATGGGGGACATTGTGCTGGTTGTATTGTATAGGTGACTTCCAAGTCAGCCATATTGCAAGGGGGACATTGTGCTGGTTGTATTGTATAGGTGACTTCCAAGTCAGCCATATTGCATGGGGGTCATTGTGCTGGTTGCCATGTTCTATAGGTGACTTCCAAGTCAGCCATATTGCATGGGGGACATTGTGCTGGTGGCCATGTTCTATAGGTGACTTCCAAGTCAGCCATATTGCATGGGGGACATTGTGCTGGTTGTCTTGTATAGGTGACTTCCAAGTCAGCCATATTCCATGGGGGACATTGTGCTGGTGGCCATGTTCTATAGGTGACTTCCAAGTGAGCCATATTGCTTGGGGGACATTGTGCTGGTTGTGTTGTATACGTGACTTCCAAGTCAGACATATTGCATGGGGGACATTGTGCTGGTTGTCTTGTATAGGTGACTTCCAAGTCAGCCGTGTTGCATGGGGGACATTGTGCTGGTGGCCATGTTCTATAGGTGACATCCAAGTCAGCCATATTGCATGGGGGACATTGTGCTGGTTGCCATGTTGTATAGGTGACTTCCAAGTCAGCCATATTGCATGGGGGACATTGTACTGGTTGTCTTGTATAGGTGACTTCCAAGTCAGCCGTGTTGCATTGGTGACATTGTGCTGGTGGCCATGTTCTATAGGTGACTTCCAAGTCAGCCATATTGCATGGGGGACATTGTGCTGGTTGCCATGTTGTATAGGTGACTTCCAAGTCAGCCAAATTGCATGGGGGACATTGTGCTGGTTGCCATGTTGTATAGGTGACTTCCAAGTCAGCCATATTGCATGGGGGACATTGTGCTGGTTGTGTTGTATAGGTGACTTCCAAGTCAGCCATATTGCATGGGGGACATTGTGCTGGTTGTATTGTATAGGTGACTTCCAAGTCAGCCATATTGCATGGGGGACATTGTGCTGGTTGTATTGTATAGGTGACTTCCAAGTCAGCCATATTGCATGGGGGACATTGTGCTGGTTGCCATGTCCTATAGGTGACTTCCAAGTCAGCCATATTGCATGGGGGGCATTGTGCTGGTTGTCTTGTATAGGTGACGTCCAAGTCAGCCATATTGCTTGGGGGACATTGTGCTGGTTGCCATGTTCTATAGGTGACTTCCAAGTCAGCCATATTGCTTGGGGACATTGTGCTGGTTGTGTTGTATAGGTGACTTCCAAGTCAGCCATATTGCATGGGGGACATTGTGCTGGTTGTCTTGTATAGGTGACTTCCAATTCAGCCATATTGCATGGGGGACATTGTGCTGGTGGCCATGTTCTATAGGTGACTTCCAAGTCAGCCATATTGCTTGGGGGACATTGTGCTGGTTGTATTGTATAGGTGACTTCCAAGTCAGCCATATTGCATGGGGGACATTGTGCTTGTTGTGTTGTATAGGTGACTTCCAAGTCGCCATATTGCATGGGGGACATTGTGCTGGTTGTATTGTATAGGTGACTTCCAAGTCAGCCATATTGCATGGGGGACATTGTGCTGGTTGTATTGTATAGGTGACTTCCAAGTCAGCCATATTGCATGGGGGTCATTGTGCTGGTTGCCATGTTCTATAGGTGACTTCCAAGTCAGCCATATTGCATGGGGGACATTGTGCTGGTGGCCATGTTCTATAGGTGACTTCCAAGTCAGCCATATTGCATGGGGGACATTGTGCTGGTTGTCTTGTATAGGTGACTTCCAAGTCAGCCATATTCCATGGGGGACATTGTGCTGGTGGCCATGTTCTATAGGTGACTTCCAAGTGAGCCATATTGCTTGGGGGACATTGTGCTGGTTGTGTTGTATACGTGACTTCCAAGTCAGACATATATTGCATGGGGGACATTGTGCTGGTTGTCTTGTATAGGTGACTTCCAAGTCAGCCGTGTTGCATGGGGGACATTGTGCTGGTGGCCATGTTCTATAGGTGACTTCCAAGTCAGCCATATTGCATGGGGGACATTGTGCTGGTGGCCATGTTCTATAGGTGACTTCCAAGTCAGCCGTTTTGCATGGGGGACATTGTGCTGGTTGCCATGTTCTATAGGTGACTTCCAGGTCAGCCATATTGCTTGGGGGACATTGTGCTGGTTGCCATGTTGTATAGGTGACTTCCAATTCAGCCATATTGCATGGGGGACATTGTGCTGGTGGCCATGTTCTATAGGTGACTTCCAAGTCAGCCATATTGCTTGGGGGACATTGTGCTGGTTGTATTGTATAGGTGACTTCCAAGTCAGCCATATTGCATGGGGGACATTGTGCTGGTTGTGTTGTATAGGTGACTTCCAAGTCAGCCATATTGCATGGGGGACATTGTGCTGGTTGTATTGTATAGGTGACTTCCAAGTCAGCCATATTGCATGGGGGACATTGTGCTGGTTGTATTGTATAGGTGACTTCCATGTCAGCCATATTGCATGGGGGTCATTGTGCTGGTTGCCATGTTCTATAGGTGACTTCCAAGTCAGCCATATTGCATGGGGGACATTGTGCTGGTGGCCATGTTCTATAGGTGACTTCCAAGTCAGCCATATTGCATGGGGGACATTGTGCTGGTTGTATTGTATAGGTGACTTCCAAGTCAGCCATATTGCATGGGGGACATTGTGCTGGTTGTATTGTATAGGTGACTTCCAAGTCAGCCATATTGCATGGGGGTCATTGTGCTGGTGGCCATGTTCTATAGGTGACTTCCAAGTGAGCCATATTGCTTGGGGGACATTGTGCTGGTTGTGTTGTATACGTGACTTCCAAGTCAGACATATATTGCATGGCGACATTGTGCTGGTTGTCTTGTATAGGTGACTTCCAAGTCAGCCGTGTTGCATGGGGGACATTGTGCTGGTGGCCATGTTCTATAGGTGACTTCCAAGTCAGCCATATTGCATGGGGGACATTGTGCTGGTGGCCATGTTCTCTAGGTGACTTCCAAGTCAGCCGTTTTGCATGGGGGACATTGTGCTGGTTGCCATGTTCTATAGGTGACTTCCAGGTCAGCCATATTGCTTGGGGGACATTGTGCTGGTTGCCATGTTGTATAGGTGACTTCCAATTCAGCCATATTGAATGGGGGACATTGTGCTGGTGGCCATGTTCTATAGGTGACTTCCAAGTCAGCCATATTGCTTGGGGGACATTGTGCTGGTTGTATTGTATAGGTGACTTCCAAGTCAGCCATATTGCATGGGGGACATTGTGCTGGTTGTGTTGTATAGGTGACTTCCAAGTCAGCCATATTGCATGGGGGACATTGTGCTGGTTGTATTGTATAGGTGACTTCCAAGTCAGCCATATTGCATGGGGGACATTGTGCTGGTTGTATTGTATAGGTGACTTCCAAGTCAGCCATATTGCATGGGGGTCATTGTGCTGGTTGCCATGTTCTATAGGTGACTTCCAAGTCAGCCATATTGCATGGGGGACATTGTGCTGGTGGCCATGTTCTATAGGTGACTTCCAAGTCAGCCATATTGCATGGGGGACATTGTGCTGGTTGTGTTGTATAGGTGACTTCCAAGTCAGCCATATTGCATGGGGGACATTGTGCTGGTTGTATTGTATAGGTGACTTCCAAGTCAGCCATATTGCAAGGGGGACATTGTGCTGGTTGTATTGTATAGGTGACTTCCAAGTCAGCCATATTGCATGGGGGTCATTGTGCTGGTTGCCATGTTCTATAGGTGACTTCCAAGTCAGCCATATTGCATGGGGGACATTGTGCTGGTGGCCATGTTCTATAGGTGACTTCCAAGTCAGCCATATTGCATGGGGGACATTGTGCTGGTTGTCTTGTATAGGTGACTTCCAAGTCAGCCATATTCCATGGGGGACATTGTGCTGGTGGCCATGTTCTATAGGTGACTTCCAAGTGAGCCATATTGCTTGGGGGACATTTTGCTGGTTGTGTTGTATACGTGACTTCCAAGTCAGACATATTGCATGGGGGACATTGTGCTGGTTGTCTTGTATAGGTGACTTCCAAGTCAGCCGTGTTGCATGGGGGACATTGTGCTGGTGGCCATGTTCTATAGGTGACATCCAAGTCAGCCATATTGCATGGGGGACATTGTGCTGGTTGCCATGTTGTATAGGTGACTTCCAAGTCAGCCATATTGCATGGGGGACATTGTACTGGTTGTCTTGTATAGGTGACTTCCAAGTCAGCCGTGTTGCATTGGGGACATTGTGCTGGTGGCCATGTTCTATAGGTGACTTCCAAGTCAGCCAAATTGCATGGGGGACATTGTGCTGGTTGCCATGTTGTATAGGTGACTTCCAAGTCAGCCATATTGCATGGGGGACATTGTGCTGGTTGTGTTGTATAGGTGACTTCCAAGTCAGCCATATTGCATGGGGGACATTGTGCTGGTTGTATTGTATAGGTGACTTCCAAGTCAGCCATATTGCATGGGGGACATTGTGCTGGTTGTATTGTATAGGTGACTTCCAAGTCAGCCATATTGCATGGGGGACATTGTGCTGGTTGCAATGTCCTATAGGTGACTTCCAAGTCAGCCATATTGCATGGGGGACATTGTGCTCGTTGTCTTGTATAGGTGACCTCCAAGTCAGCCATATTGCTTGGGGGACATTGTGCTGGTTGCCATGTTCTATAGGTGACTTCCAAGTCAGCCATATTGCTTGGGGACATTGTGCTGGTTGTGTTGTATAGGTGACTTCCAAGTCAGCCATATTGCATGGGGGACATTGTGCTGGTTGTCTTGTATAGGTGACTTCCAATTCAGCCATATTGCATGGGGGACATTGTGCTGGTGGCCATGTTCTATAGGTGACTTCCAAGTCAGCCATATTGCTTGGGGGACATTGTGCTGGTTGTATTGTATAGGTGACTTCCAAGTCAGCCATATTGCATGGGGGACATTGTGCTGGTTGTGTTGTATAGGTGACTTCCAAGTCGCCATATTGCATGGGGGACATTGTGCTGGTTGTATTGTATAGGTGACTTCCAAGTCAGCCATATTGCATGGGGGACATTGTGCTGGTTGTATTGTATAGGTGACTTCCAAGTCAGCCATATTGCATGGGGGTCATTGTGCTGGTTGCCATGTTCTATAGGTGACTTCCAAGTCAGCCATATTGCATGGGGGACATTGTGCTGGTGGCCATGTTCTATAGGTGACTTCCAAGTCAGCCATATTGCATGGGGGACATTGTGCTGGTTGTCTTGTATAGGTGACTTCCAAGTCAGCCATATTCCATGGGGGACATTGTGCTGGTGGCCATGTTCTATAGGTGACTTCCAAGTGAGCCATATTGCTTGGGGGACATTGTGCTGGTTGTGTTGTATACGTGACTTCCAAGTCAGACATATATTGCATGGGGGACATTGTGCTGGTTGTCTTGTATAGGTGACTTCCAAGTCAGCCGTGTTGCATGGGGGACATTGTGCTGGTGGCCATGTTCTATAGGTGACTTCCAAGTCAGCCATATTGCATGGGGGACATTGTGCTGGTGGCCATGTTCTATAGGTGACTTCCAAGTCAGCCGTTTTGCATGGGGGACATTGTGCTGGTTGCCATGTTCTATAGGTGACTTCCAGGTCAGCCATATTGCTTGTGGGACATTGTGCTGGTTGCCATGTTGTATAGGTGACTTCCAATTCAGCCATATTGCATGGGGGACATTGTGCTGGTGGCCATGTTCTATAGGTGACTTCCAAGTCAGCCATATTGCTTGGGGGACATTGTGCTGGTTGTATTGTATAGGTGACTTCCAAGTCAGCCATATTGCATGGGGGACATTGTGCTGGTTGTGTTGTATAGGTGACTTCCAAGTCAGCCATATTGCATGGGGGACATTGTGCTGGTTGTATTGTATAGGTGACTTCCAAGTCAGCCATATTGCATGGGGGACATTGTGCTGGTTGTATTGTATAGGTGACTTCCAAGTCAGCCATATTGCATGGGGGTCATTGTGCTGGTTGCCATGTTCTATAGGTGACTTCCAAGTCAGCCATATTGCATGGGGGACATTGTGCTGGTGGCCATGTTCTATAGGTGACTTCCAAGTCAGCCATATTGCATGGGGGACATTGTGCTGGTTGTGTTGTATAGGTGACTTCCAAGTCAGCCATATTGCATGGGGGACATTGTGCTGGTTGTATTGTATAGGTGACTTCCAAGTCAGCCATATTGCATGGGGGACATTGTGCTGGTTGTATTGTATAGGTGACTTCCAAGTCAGCCATATTGCATGGGGGTCATTGTGCTGGTTGCCATGTTCTATAGGTGACTTCCAAGTCAGCCATATTGCATGGGGGACATTGTGCTGGTGGCCATGTTCTCTAGGTGACTTCCAAGTCAGCCATATTGCATGGGGGACATTGTGCTGGTTGTCTTGTATAGGTGACTTCCAAGTCAGCCATATTCCATGGGGGACATTGTGCTGGTGGCCATGTTCTATAGGTGACTTCCAAGTGAGCCATATTGCTTGGGGGACATTGTGCTGGTTGTATTGTATAGGTGACTTCCAAGTCAGCCATATTGCATGGGGGACATTGTGCTGGTGGCCATGTTCTATAGGTGACTTCCAAGTCAGCCATATTGCTTGGGGGACATTGTGCTGGTTGCCATGTTGTATAGGTGACTTCCAAGTCAGACATATTGCATGGGGGACATTGTGCTGGTGTCAATGTTCTATAGGTGACTTCCAAGTCAGCCATATTGCATTTGGGACATTGAGCTGGTTGTCTTGTATAGGTGACTTCCAAGTCAGCCATATTGCTTGGGGGACATTGTGCTGGTTGCCATGTCCTATAGGTGACTTCCAAGTCAGCCATATTGCATGGGGGACATTGTGCTGGTGGCCATGTTCTATAGGTGACTTCCAAGTCAGCCATATTGCTTGGGGGACATTGTGCTGGTTGCCATGTTGTATAGGTGACTTCCAAGTCAGCCATATTGCATGGGGGACATTGTGCTGGTTTTGTTGTATAGGTGACTTCCAAGTCAGCCATATTGCATGGGGGACATTGTGCTGGTGGCCATGTTCTATAGGTGACTTCCAAGTCAGCCATATTGCTTTGGGGACATTGTGCTGGTTGTATTGTATAGGTGACTTCCAAGTCAGCCATATTGCATGGGGGACATTGTGCTGGTGGCCATGTTCTATAGGTGACTTCCAAGTCAGCCATATTGCTTGGGGGACATTGTGCTGGTTGCCATGTTGTATAGGTGACTTCCAAGTCAGACATATTGCATGGGGGACATTGTGCTGGTGTCAATGTTCTATAGGTGACTTCCAAGTCAGCCATATTGCATTTGGGACATTGAGCTGGTTGTCTTGTATAGGTGACTTCCAAGTCAGCCATATTGCTTGGGGGACATTGTGCTGGTTGCCATGTCCTATAGGTGACTTCCAAGTCAGCCATATTGCATGGGGGACATTGTGCTGGTGGCCATGTTCTATAGGTGACTTCCAAGTCAGCCATATTGCTTGGGGGACATTGTGCTGGTTGCCATGTTGTATAGGTGACTTCCAAGTCAGCCATATTGCATGGGGGACATTGTGCTGGTTGCCATGTTGTATAGGTGACTTCCAAGTCAGCCATATTGCATGGGGGACATTGTGCTGGTTGTGTTGTATAGGTGACTTCCAATTCAGCCATATTGCATGGGGGACATTGTGCTGGTTGTGTTGTATAGGTGACTTCCAAGTCAGCCATATTGCATGGGGGACATTGTGCTGGTTGTCTTGTATAGGTGACTTCCAAGTCAGCCATATTGCATGGGGGACATTGTGCTGGTTGTCATGTACTATAGGTGACTTCCAAGTCAGCCATATTGCATGGGGGACATTGTGCTGGTTGTCTTGTATAGGTGACGTCCAAGTCAGCCATATTGCTTGGGGGACATTGTGCTGGTTGCCATGTTCTCTAGGTGACTTCCAAGTCAGCCATATTGCTTGGGGGACATTGTGCTGGTTGTGTTGTATAGGTGACTTCCAAGTCAGCCATATTGCATGGGGGACATTGTGCTGGTTGTCTTGTATAGGTGACTTCCAATTCAGCCATATTGCATGGGGGACATTGTGCTGGTGGCCATGTTCTATAGGTGACTTCCAAGTCAGCCATATTGCTTGGGGGACATTGTGCTGGTTGTATTGTATAGGTGACTTCCAAGTCAGCCATATTGCATGGGGGACATTGTGCTGGTTGTATTGTATAGGTGACTTCCAAGTCAGCCATATTGCATGGGGGACATTGTCCTGGTTGTCTTGTATAGGTGACTTCCAAGTCAGCCGTGTTGCATTGGGGACATTGTGCTGGTGGCCATGTTCTATAGGTGACTTCCAAGTCAGCCATATTGCATGGGGGACATTGTGCTGGTTGCCATGTTGTATAGGTGACTTCCAAGTCAGCCATATTGCATGGGGGACATTGTGCTGGTTGCCATGTTGTATAGGTGACTTCCAAGTCAGCCATATTGCATGGGGGACATTGTGCTGGTTGTGTTGTATAGGTGACTTCCAAGTCAGCCATATTGCATGGGGGACATTGTGCTGGTTGTATTGTATAGGTGACTTCCAAGTCAGCCATATTGCATGGGGGACATTGTGCTGGTTGTATTGTATAGGTGACTTCCAAGTCAGCCATATTGCATGGGGGACATTGTGCTGGTTGCCATGTCCTATAGGTGACTTCCAAGTCAGCCATATTGCATGGGGGACATTGTGCTGGTTGTCTTGTATAGGTGACGTCCAAGTCAGCCATATTGCTTGGGGGACATTGTGCTGGTTGCCATGTTCTATAGGTGACTTCCAAGTCAGCCATATTGCTTGGGGGACATTGTGCTGGTTGCCATGTAATATAGGTGACTTCCAAGTCAGCCATATTGCATGGGGGACATTGTGCTGGTGGCCATGTTCTATAGGTGACTTCCAAGTCAGCCATATTGCATGGGGGACATTGTGCTGGTTGTCTTGTATAGGTGACTTCCAAGTCAGCCATTTTCCATGGGGGACATTGTGCTGGTGGCCATGTTCTATAGGTGACTTCCAAGTGAGCCATATTGCTTGGGGGACATTGTGCTGGTTGTGTTGTATACGTGACTTCCAAGTCAGACATATTGCATGGGGGACATTGTGCTGGTTGTATTGTATAGGTGACTTCCAAGTCAGCCGTGTTGCATGGGGGACATTGTGTTGGTGGCCATGTTCTATAGGTGACTTCCAAGTCAGCCATATTGCATGGGGGACATTGTGCTGGTGGCCATGTTCTATAGGTGACTTCCAAGTCAGCCGTTTTGCATGGGGGACATTGTGCTGGTTGCCATGTTCTATAGGTGACTTCCAAGTCAGCCATATTGCATGGGGGACATTGTGCTGGTTGTCTTGTATAGGGGACTTCCAAGTCAGCCATATTGCATGGGGGACATTGTGCTGGTGGCCATGTTCTATAGGTGACTTCCAAGTCAGCCATATTGCTTGGGGGACATTGTGCTGGTTGTATTGTATAGGTGACTTCCAAGTCAGCCATATTGCATGGGGGACATTGTGCTGGTGGCCATGTTCTATAGGTAACTTCCAAGTCAGCCATATTGCTTGGGGGACATTGTGCTGGTTGCCATGTTGTATAGGTGACTTCCAAGTCAGCCTTATTGCATGGGGGACATTGTGCTGGTGGCAATGTTCTATAGGTGACTTCCAAGTCAGCCATATTGCATTTGGGACATCAAGCTGGTTGTCTTGTATAGGTGACTTCCAAGTCAGCCATATTGCTTGGGGGACATTGTGCTGGTTTCCATGTCCTATAGGTGACTTCCAAGTCAGCCATATTGCATGGGGGACATTGTGCTGGTTGTCTTGTATAGGTGACTTTTAATAAGCAAGCAATATTGCTTGGGGGACATTGTGCTGGTTGTATTGTATAGGTGACTTCGAAGTCAGCCATATTGCATGGGGGACATTGTGCTGGTTGCCATGTTGTATAGGTGACTTCCAAGTCAGCCATATTGCATGGGGGACATTGTGCCGGTTGCCATGTTGTATAGGTGACTTCCAAGTCAGCCATATTGCATGGGGGACATTGTGCTGGTTGCCATGTTGTATAGGTGACTTCCAAGTCAGCCATATTGCATGGGGGACATTGTGCTTATTGCCATGTTGTATAGGTGACTTCCAAGTCAGCCATATTGCATGGGGGACATTGTGCTGGTTGCCATGTTGTATAGGTGACTTCCAAGTCAGCCATATTGCATGGGGGACATTGTGCTGGTTGTGTTGTTTAGGTGACTTCCAAGTCAGCCATATTGCATGGGGGACATTGTGCTGGTTGTGTTGTTTAGGTGACTTCCAAGTCAGCCATATTGCATGGGGGACATTGTGCTGGTTGTATTGTATAGGTGACTTGCAAGTCAGCATATTGCATGGGGGACATTGTGCTGGTTGTATTGTATAGGTGACTTCCAAGTCAGCCATATTGCATGGGGGACATTGTGCTGGTTGTCTTGTATAGGTGACTTCCAAGTCAGCCATATTGCATGGGGGACATTGTGCTTTTTGTGTTGTATAGGTGACTTCCAAGTCAGCCATATTGCATGGGGGACATTGTGCTGGTTGTATTGTATAGGTGACTTCCAAGTCAGCCATATTGCATGGGGGACATTGTGCTGGTTGCCATGTCCTATAGGTGACTTCCAAGTCGGCCATATTGCATGGGGGACATTGTGCTGGTTGTCTTGTATAGGTGACTTCCAAGTCAGCCATATTGCTTAGGGGACATTGTGCTGGTTGCCATGTTCTATAGGTGACTTCCAAGTCAGCCATATTGCTTGGGGGACATTGTGCTGGTGGCCATGTTCTATAGGTGACTTCCAAGTCAGCCATATTGCATGGGGGACATTGTGCTGGTTGCCATGTTGTATAGGTGACTTCCAAGTCAGCCATATTGCATGGGGGACATTGTGCTGGTGGCTATGTTTTATAGGTCACTTCCAAGTCAGCCATATTGCATGGGGGACATTGTGCTGGTTGTCTTATATAGGTGACTTCCAAGTCAGCCATATTGCATGGGGGACATTGTGCTGGTGGCCATGTTCTATAGGTGACTTCCAAGTCAGCCATATTGCTTGGGGGACATTGTGCTGGTTGTATTGTATAGATGACTTCCAAGTCAGCCATATTGCATGGGGGACATTGTGCTGGTTGCCATGTTGTATAGGTGACTTCCAAGTCAGCCATATTGCATGGGGGACATTGTGCTGGTTGCCATGTTGTATAGGTGACTTCCAAGTCAGCCATATTGCATGGGGGACATTGTGCTGGTTGCCATGTTGTATAGGTGACTTCCAAGTCAGCCATATTGCATGGGGGACATTGTGCTGGTTGCCATGTTTTATAGGTGACTTCCAAGTCAGCCATATTGCATGGGGGACATTGTGCTGGTTGCCATGTTGTATAGGTGACTTCCAAGTCAGCCATATTGCATGGGGGACATTGTGCTGGTTGTGTTGTTTAGGTGACTTCCAAGTCAGCCATATTGCATGGGGGACATTGTGCTGGTTGTCTTGTATAGGTGACTTCCAAGTCAGCCATATTCCATGGGGGACATTGTGCTGGTGGCCATGTTCTATAGGTGACTTCCAAGTGAGCCATATTGCTTGGGGGACATTGTGCTGGTTGTGTTGTATACGTGACTTCCAAGTCAGCCATATTGCATGGGGGACATTGTGCTGGTGGCCATGTTCTATAGGTGACTTCCAAGTCAGCCATATTGCATGGGGGACATTGTGCTGGTGGCCATGTTCTATAGGTGACTTCCAAGTCAGCCATATTGCATGGGGGACATTGTGGTGGTTGTCTTGTATAGGTGACTTCCAAGTCAGCCATATTCCATGGGGGACATTGTGCTGGTGGCCATGTTCTATAGGTGACTTCCAAGTGAGCCATATTGCTTGGGGGACATTGTGCTGGTTGTGTTGTATACGTGACTTCCAAGTCAGCCATATTGCATGGGGGACATTGTGCTGGTTGTCTTGTATAGGTGACTTCCAAGTCAGCCGTGTTGCATGGGGGACATTGTGCTGGTGGCCATGTTCTATAGGTGACTTCCAAGTCAGCCATATTGCATGGGGGACATTGTGCTGGTGGCCATGTTCTATAGGTGACTTCCAAGTCAGCCGTGTTGCATGGGGGACATTGTGCTGGTTGCCATGTTCTATAGGTGACTTCCAAGTCAGCCATATTGCTTGGGGGACATTGTGCTGGTTGCCATGTTCTATAGGTGACTTCCAAGTCAGCCATATTGCATGGGGGACATTGTGCTGGTTGCCATGTTGTATAGGTGACTTCCAAGTCAGCCATATTGCATGGGGGACATTGTGCTGGTTGCCATGTTGTATAGGTGACTTCCAAGTCAGCCATATTGCTTGTGGGACATTGTGCTGGTTGCCATGTTGTATAGGTGACTTCCAAGTCAGCCATATTGCATGGGGGACATTGTGCTGGTTGCCATGTTGTATAGGTGACTTCCAAGTGAGCCATATTGCATGGGGGACATTGTGCTGGTTGTGTTGTATAGGTGACTTCCAAGTCAGCCATATTGCATGGGGGACATTGTGCTGGTGGCCATGTTCTATAGGTGACTTCCAAGTGAGCCATATTGCTTGGGGGACATTGTGCTGGTTGTGTTGTATACGTGACTTCCAAGTCAGCCATATTGCATGGGGGACATTGTGCTGGTTGTCTTGTATAGGTGACTTCCAAGTCAGCCGTGTTGCATGGGGGACATTGTGCTGGTGGCCATGTTCTATAGGTGACTTCCAAGTCAGCCATATTGCATGGGGGACATTGTGCTGGTGGCCATGTTCTATAGGTGACTTCCAATCAGCCATATTGCATGGGGGACATTGTGCTGGTTGTCTTGTATAGGTGACTTCCAAGTCAGCCATATTCCATGGGGGACATTGTGCTGGTGGCCATGTTCTATAGGTGACTTCCAAGTGAGCCATATTGCTTGGGGGACATTGTGCTGGTTGTGTTGTATACGTGACTTCCAAGTCAGCCATATTGCATGGGGGACATTGTGCTGGTTGTCTTGTATAGGTGACTTCCAAGTCAGCCGTGTTGCATGGGGGACATTGTGCTGGTGGCCATGTTCTATAGGTGACTTCCAAGTCAGCCATATTGCATGGGGGACATTGTGCTGGTGGCCATGTTCTATAGGTGACTTCCAAGTCAGCCGTGTTGCATGGGGGACATTGTGCTGGTTGCCATGTTCTATAGGTGACTTCCAAGTCAGCCATATTGCTTGGGGGACATTGTGCTGGTTGCCATGTTCTATAGGTGACTTCCAAGTCAGCCATATTGCATGGGGGACATTGTGCTGGTTGCCATGTTGTATAGGTGACTTCCAAGTCAGCCATATTGCATGGGGGACATTGTGCTGGTTGCCATGTTGTATAGGTGACTTCCAAGTCAGCCATATTGCTTGTGGGACATTGTGCTGGTTGCCATGTTGTATAGGTGACTTCCAAGTCAGCCATATTGCATGGGGGACATTGTGCTGGTTGCCATGTTGTATAGGTGACTTCCAAGTCAGCCATATTGCATGGGGGACATTGTGCTGGTTGCCATGTTGTATAGGTGACTTCCAAGTCAGCCATATTGCATGGGGGACATTGTGCTGGTTGCCATGTTGTATAGGTGACTTCCAAGTCAGCCATATTGCATGGGGGACATTGTGCTGGTTGTGTTGTTTAGGTGACTTCCAAGTCAGCCATATTGCATGGGGGACATTGTGCTGGTTGTGTTGTTTAGGTGACTTCCAAGTCAGCCATATTGCATGGGGGACATTGTGCTGGTTGTATTGTATAGGTGACTTCCAAGTCAGCCATATTGCATGGGGGACATTGTGCTGGTTGTATTGTATAGGTGACTTCCAAGTCAGCCATATTGCATGGGGGACATTGTGCTGGTTGTCTTGTACAGGTGACTTCCAAGTCAGCCATATTGCATGGGGGACATTGTGCTTTTTGTGTTGTATAGGTGACTTCCAAGTCAGCCATATTGCATGGGGGACATTGTGCTGGTTGTCTTGTATAGGTGACTTCCAAGTCAGCCATATTGCATGGGGGACATTGTGCTGGTTACCATGTCCTATAGGTGACTTCCAAGTCGGCCATATTGCATGGGGGACATTGTGCTGGTTGTCTTGTATAGGTGACTTCCAAGTCAGCCATATTTCTTAGGGGACATTGTGCTGGTTGCCATGTTCTATAGGTGACTTCCAAGTCAGCCATATTGCTTGGGGGACATTGTGCTGGTGGCCATGTTCTATAGGTGACTTCCAAGTCAGCCATATTGCTTGGGGGACATTGTGCTGGTTGCCATGCTGTATAGGTGACTTCCAAGTCAGCCATATTGCATGGGGGACATTGTGCTGGTGGCTATGTTTTATAGGTCACTTCCAAGTCAGCCATATTGCATGGGGGACATTGTGCTGGTTGTCTTATATAGGTGACTTCCAAGTCAGCCATATTGCATGGGGGACATTGTGCTGGTGGCCATGTTCTATAGGTGACTTCCAAGTCAGCCATATTGCTTGGGGGACATTGTGCTGGTTGTATTGTATAGATGACTTCCAAGTCAGCCATATTGCATGGGGGACATTGTGCTGGTTGCCATGTTGTATAGGTGACTTCGAAGTCAGCCATATTGCATGGGGGACATTGTGCTGGTTGCCATGTTGTATAGGTGACTTCCAAGTCAGCCATATTGCATGGGGGACATTGTGCTGGTTGCCATGTTGTATAGGTGACTTCCAAGTCAGCCATATTGCATGGGGGACATTGTGCTGGTTGCCATGTTTTATAGGTGACTTCCAAGTCAGCCATATTGCATGGGGGACATTGTGCTGGTTGCCATGTTGTATAGGTGACTTCCAAGTCAGCCATATTGCATGGGGGACATTGTGCTGGTTGTGTTGTTTAGGTGACTTCCAAGTCAGCCATATTGCATGGGGGACATTGTGCTTTTTGTGTTGTATAGGTGACTTCCAAGTCAGCCATATTGCATGGGGGACATTGTGCTGGTTGTATTGTATAGGTGACTTCCAAGTCAGCCATATTGCATGGGGGACATTGTGCTGGTTGTCTTGTATAGGTGACTTCCAAGTCAGCCATATTGCATGGGGGACATTGTGCTGGTTGCCATGTCCTATAGGTGACTTCCAAGTCGGCCATATTGCATGGGGGACATTGTGCTGGTTGTCTTGTATAGGTGACTTCCAAGTCAGCCATATTTCTTAGGGGACATTGTGCTGGTTGCCATGTTCTATAGGTGACTTCCAAGTCAGCCATATTGCTTGGGGGACATTGTGCTGGTGGCCATGTTCTATAGGTGACTTCCAAGTCAGCCATATTGCTTGGGGGACATTGTGCTGGTGGCCATGTTCTATAGGTGACTTCCAAGTGAGCCATATTGCTTGGGGGACATTGTGCTGGTGGCCATGTTCTATAGGTGACTTCCAAGTCAGCCATATTGCATGGGGGACATTGTGCTGGTGGCTATGTTTTATAGGTCACTTCCAAGTCAGCCATATTGCATGGGGGACATTGTGCTGGTTGCCATGTTGTATAGGTGACTTCCAAGTCAGCCATATTGCATGGGGGACATTGTGCTGGTTGCCATGTTGTATAGGTGACTTCCAAGTCAGCCATATTGCATGGGGGACATTGTGCTGGTTGCCATGTTGTATAGGTGACTTCCAAGTCAGCCATATTGCATGGGGGACATTGTGCTGGTTGCCATGTTGTATAGGTGACTTCCAAGTCAGCCATATTGCATGGGGGACATTGTGCTGGTTGCCATGTTGTATAGGTGACTTCCAAGTCAGCCATATTGCATGGGGGACATTGTGCTGGTTGCCATGTTTTATAGGTGACTTCCAAGTCAGCCATATTGCATGGGGGACATTGTGCTGGTTGCCATGTTGTATAGGTGACTTCCAAGTCAGCCATATTGCATGGGGGACATTGTGCTGGTTGTGTTGTTTAGGTGACTTCCAAGTCAGCCATATTGCATGGGGGACATTGTGCTTTTTGTGTTGTATAGGTGACTTCCAAGTCAGCCATATTGCATGGGGGACATTGTGCTGGTTGTATTGTATAGGTGACTTCCAAGTCAGCCATATTGCATGGGGGACATTGTGCTGGTTGTCTTGTATAGGTGACTTCCAAGTCAGCCATATTGCATGGGGGACATTGTGCTGGTTGCCATGTCCTATAGGTGACTTCCAAGTCGGCCATATTGCATGGGGGACATTGTGCTGGTTGTCTTGTATAGGTGACTTCCAAGTCAGCCATATTTCTTAGGGGACATTGTGCTGGTTGCCATGTTCTATAGGTGACTTCCAAGTCAGCCATATTGCTTGGGGGACATTGTGCTGGTGGCCATGTTCTATAGGTGACTTCCAAGTCAGCCATATTGCTTGGGGGACATTGTGCTGGTGGCCATGTTCTATAGGTGACTTCCAAGTGAGCCATATTGCTTGGGGGACATTGTGCTGGTTGTGTTGTATACGTGACTTCCAAGTCAGCCATATTGCATGGGGGACATTGTGCCGGTTGTCTTATATAGGTGACTTCCAAGTCAGCCATATTGCATGGGGGACATTGTGCTGGTGGCCATGTTCTATAGGTGACTTCCAAGTCAGCCATATTGCTTGGGGGACATTGTGCTGGTTGTATTGTATAGATGACTTCCAAGTCAGCCATATTGCATGGGGGACATTGTGCTGGTTGCCATGTTGTATAGGTGACTTCCAAGTCAGCCATATTGCATGGGGGACATTGTGCTGGTTGCCATGTTGTATAGGTGACTTCCAAGTCAGCCATATTGCATGGGGGACATTGTGCTGGTTGCCATGTTGTATAGGTGACTTCCAAGTCAGCCATATTGCATGGGGGACATTGTGCTGGTTGCCATGTTTTATAGGTGACTTCCAAGTCAGCCATATTGCATGGGGGACATTGTGCTGGTTGCCATGTTGTATAGGTGACTTCCAAGTCAGCCATATTGCATGGGGGACATTGTGCTGGTTGCCATGTTGTATAGGTGACTTCCAAGTGAGCCATATTGCATGGGGGACATTGTGCTGGTTGTGTTGTATAGGTGACTTCCAAGTCAGCCATATTCCATGGGGGACATTGTGCTGGTGGCCATGTTCTATAGGTGACTTCCAAGTGAGCCATATTGCTTGGGGGACATTGTGCTGGTTGTGTTGTATACGTGACTTCCAAGTCAGCCATATTGCATGGGGGACATTGTGCTGGTTGTCTTGTATAGGTGACTTCCAAGTCAGCCGTGTTGCATGGGGGACATTGTGCTGGTGGCCATGTTCTATAGGTGACTTCCAAGTCAGCCATATTGCATGGGGGACATTGTGCTGGTGGCCATGTTCAATAGGTGACTTCCAAGTCAGCCATATTGCATGGGGGACATTGTGCTGGTGGCCATGTTCTATAGGTGACTTCCAAGTCAGCCATATTGCTTGGGGGACATTGTGCTGGTGGCCATGTTCTATAGGTGACTTCCAAGTGAGCCATATTGCTTGGGGGACATTGTGCTGGTTGTGTTGTATACGTGACTTCCAAGTCAGCCATATTGCATGGGGGACATTGTGCCGGTTGTCTTATATAGGTGACTTCCAAGTCAGCCATATTGCATGGGGGACATTGTGCTGGTGGCCATGTTCTATAGGTGACTTCCAAGTCAGCCATATTGCTTGGGGGACATTGTGCTGGTTGTATTGTATAGATGACTTCCAAGTCAGCCATATTGCATGGGGGACATTGTGCTGGTTGCCATGTTGTATAGGTGACTTCCAAGTCAGCCATATTGCATGGGGGACATTGTGCTGGTTGCCATGTTGTATAGGTGACTTCCAAGTCAGCCATATTGCATGGGGGACATTGTGCTGGTTGCCATGTTGTATAGGTGACTTCCAAGTCAGCCATATTGCATGGGGGACATTGTGCTGGTTGCCATGTTTTATAGGTGACTTCCAAGTCAGCCATATTGCATGGGGGACATTGTGCTGGTTGCCATGTTGTATAGGTGACTTCCAAGTCAGCCATATTGCATGGGGGACATTGTGCTGGTTGCCATGTTGTATAGGTGACTTCCAAGTGAGCCATATTGCATGGGGGACATTGTGCTGGTTGTGTTGTATAGGTGACTTCCAAGTCAGCCATATTCCATGGGGGACATTGTGCTGGTGGCCATGTTCTATAGGTGACTTCCAAGTGAGCCATATTGCTTGGGGGACATTGTGCTGGTTGTGTTGTATACGTGACTTCCAAGTCAGCCATATTGCATGGGGGACATTGTGCTGGTTGTCTTGTATAGGTGACTTCCAAGTCAGCCGTGTTGCATGGGGGACATTGTGCTGGTGGCCATGTTCTATAGGTGACTTCCAAGTCAGCCATATTGCATGGGGGACATTGTGCTGGTGGCCATGTTCAATAGGTGACTTCCAAGTCAGCCATATTGCATGGGGGACATTGTGCTGGTTGTCTTGTATAGGTGACTTCCAAGTCAGCCATATTCCATGGGGGACATTGTGCTGGTGGCCATGTTCTATAGGTGACTTCCAAGTGAGCCATATTGCTTGGGGGACATTGTGCTGGTTGTGTTGTATACGTGACTTCCAAGTCAGCCATATTGCATGGGGGACATTGTGCTGGTTGTCTTGTATAGGTGACTTCCAAGTCAGCCGTGTTGCATGGGGGACATTGTGCTGGTTGCCATGTTCTATAGGTGACTTCCAAGTCAGCCATATTGCTTGGGGGACATTGTGCTGGTTGCCATGTTGTATAGGTGACTTCCAAGTGAGCCATATTGCATGGGGGACATTGTGCTGGTTGCCATGTTGTATAGGTGACTTCCAAGTCAGCCAAATTGCATGGGGGACATTGTGCTGGTTGCCATGTTGTATAGGTGACTTCCAAGTGAGCCATATTGCATGGGGGACATTGTGCTGGTTGCCATGTTGTATAGGTGACTTCCAAGTGAGTCATATTGCTTGGGGGACATTGTGCTGGTTGTGTTGTATAGGTGACTTCCAAGTCAGCCATATTACATGGGGGACATTGTGCTGGTTGTGTTGTATAGGTGACTTCCAAGTCAGCCATATTACATGGGGGACATTGTGCTGGTTGTGTTGTATAGGTGACTTCCAAGTCAGCCATATTGCTTCGGGGACATTGTGCTGGTTGCCATGTTCTATAGGTGACTTCCAAGTCAGCCATATTGCATGGGGGACATTGTGCTGGTGGCCATGTTCTATAGGTGACTTCCAAGTCAGCCATATTGCATGGGGGACATTGTGCTGGTTGTCTTGTATAGGTGACTTCAAAGTCAGCCATATTGCATGGGGGACATTGTGCTGGTGGCCATGTTCTATAGGTGACTTCCAAGTCAGCCATATTGCTTGGGGGACATTGTGCTGGTTGTATTGTATAGGTGACTTCCAAGTCAGCCATATTGCATGGGGGACATTGTGCTGGTTGCCATGTTGTATAGGTGACTTCCAAGTCAGCCATATTGCATTGGGGACATTGTGCTGGTGGCCATGTTCTATAGGTGACTTCCAAGTGAGCCATATTGCATGGGGGACATTGTGCTGGTTGCCATATTGTATAGGTGACTTCCAAGTCAGCCATATTGCATGGGGGACATTGTGCTGGTTGCCATGTTGTATAGGTGACTTCCAAGTCAGCCATATTGCATGGGGGACATTGTGCTGGTTGTATTGTATAGGTGACTTCCAAGTCAGCCATATTGCATGGGGGACATTGTGCTGGTTGCCATGTCCTATAGGTGACTTCCAAGTCAGCCATATTGCATGGGGGAAATTGTGCTGGTTGTCTTGTATAGGTGACTTCCAAGTCAGCCATATTGCTTGGGAGACATTGTGCTGGTTGCCATGTTCTATAGGTGACTTCCAAGTCAGCCATATTGCATGGGGGACATTGTGCTGGTGGCCATGTTCTATAGGTGACTTCCAAGTCAGCCATATTGCATGGTGGACATTGTGCTGGTTGTCTTGTATAGGTGACTTCCAAGTCAGCCATATTGCATGGGGGACATTGTGCTTGTGGCCATGTTCTATAGGTGACTTCCAAGTCAGCCATATTGCTTGGGGGACATTGTGCTGGTTGTATTGTATAGGTGACTTCCAAGTCAGCCATATTGCATGGGGGACATTGTGCTGGTTGCCATGTTGTATAGGTGACTTCCAAGTGAGCCATATTGCATGGGGGACATTGCGCTGGTTGTGTTGTATAGGTGACTTCCAAGTCAGCCATATTGCATGGGGGACATTGTGCTGGTTGTCTTGTATAGGTGACTTCCAAGTCAGCCGTGTTGCATGGGGGACATTGTGCTGGTTGTCTTGTATAGGTGACTTCCAAGTCAGCCATATTACTTGGGGGACATTGTTCTGGTTGCCATGTTGTATAGGTGACTTCCAAGTCAGCCAAATTGCATGGGGGACATTGTGCTGGTGGCCATGTTCTATAGGTGACTTCCAAGTCAGCCATATTGCATTTGGGACATTGTGCTGGTTGTCTTGTATAGGTGACTTCCAAGTCAGCCATATTGCTTGGGGGACATTGTGCTGGTTGCCATGTCCTATAGGTGACTTCCATGTCAGCCATATTGCATGGGGGACATTGTGCTGGTTGTCTTGTATAGGTGACTTCCAAGTCAGCCATATTGCATGGGGGGCATTGTGCTGGTTGCCATGTTGTATAGGTGACTTCCAAGTCAGCCATATTGCATGGGGGACATTGTGCTGGTTGCCATGTTGTATAGGTGACTTCCAAGTGAGCCATATTGCTTGGGGGACATTGTGCTGGTTGCCATGTTGTATAGGTGAATTCCAAGTCAGCCATATTGCATGGGGGACATTGTGCTGTTTGCCATGTTGTAGAGGTGACTTCCAAGTCAGCCATATTGCATGGGGGACATTGTGCTGGTTGCCATGTTGTATAGGTGACTTCCAAGTCAGCCATATTGCATGGGGGACATTGCGCTGGTTGCCATGTTGTATAGGTGACTTCCAAGTGAGCCATATTGCTTGGGGGACATTGTGCTGGTTGTGTTGTATAGGTGACTTCCAAGTCAGCCATATTGCATGGGGGACATTGTGCTGGTTGTCTTGTATAGGTGACTTCCAAGTCAGCCGTGTTGCATGGGGGACATTGTGCTGGTGGCCATGTTCTATAGGTAACTTCCAAATCAGCCATATTGCATGGGGGACATTGTGCTGGTTGCCATGTTGTATAGGTGACTTCCAAGTGAGCCATATTGCTTGGGGGACATTGTGCTGGTTGCCATGTTGTATAGGTGACTTCCAAGTCAGCCATATTGCATGGGGGACATTGTGCTGGTGGCCATGTTCTATAGGTGACTTCCAAGTCAGCCATATTGCATGGGGACATTGTGCTGGTTGTCTTGTATAGGTGACTTCCAAGTCAGCCATATTGCATGGGGGACATTGTGCTGGTTGCCATGTTGTATAGGTGACTTCCAAGTCAGCCATATTGCATGGGGGGCATTGTGCTGGTTGCCATGATGTATAGGTGACTTCCAAGTCACCCATATTGCATGGGGGACATTGTGCTGGTTGTGTTGTATAGGTGACTTCCAAGTCAGCCATATTGCATGGGGGACATTGTGCTGGTTGTGTTGTTTAGGTGACTTCCAAGTCAGCCATATTGCATGGGGGACATTGTGCTGGTTGCCATGTTGTATAGGTGACTTCCAAGTCAGCCATATTGCATGGGGGGCATTGTGCTGGTTGCCATGATGTATAGGTGACTTCCAAGTCACCCAAATTGCATGGGGGACATTGTGCTGGTTGCCATGTTGTATAGGTGACTTCCAAGTGAGCCATATTGCATGGGGGACATTGTGCTGGTTGTGTTGTATAGGTGACTTCCAAGTCAGCCATATTGCATGGGGGACATTGTGCTGGTTGTGTTGTTTAGGTGACTTCCAAGTCAGCCATATTGCATGGGGGATATTGTGCTGGTTGTGTTGTATTGGTGACTTCCAAGTCAGCCATATTGCATGGGGGACATTGTGCTGGTTGTATTGTATAGGTGACTTCCAAGTCAGCCATATTGCATGGGGGACATTGTGCTGGTTGCCATGTCCTATAGGTGACTCCCAAGTCAGCCATATTGCATGGGAGACATTGTGCTGGTTGTCTTGTATAGGTGACTTCCAAGTCAGCCATATTGCTTGGGGGACATTGTGCTGGTTGCCATGTTCTATAGGTGACTTCCAAGTCAGCCATATTGCTTGGGGGACATTGTGCTGGTTGCCATGTTGTATAGGTGACTTCCAAGCCAGCCATATTGCATGGGGGACATTGTGCTGGTGGCCATGTTCTATAGGTGACTTCCAAGTCAGCCATATTGCATGGGGGCCATTGTGCTGGTTGTCTTGTATAGGTGACTTCCAAGTCAGCCATACTGCTTGGGGGACATTGTGCTGGTTGCCATGTCCTATAGGTGACTTCCAAGTCAGCCATATTGCATGGGGGACATTGTGCTGGTTGTCTTGTATAGGTGACTTCCAAGTCAGCCATATTGCATGGGGGACATTGTGCTGGTTGCCATGTTGTAAAGGTGACTTCCAAGTCAGCCATATTGCATGGGGGACATTGTGCTGGTTGCCATGTTGTATAGGTGACTTCCAAGTGAGCCATATTGCTTGGGGGACATTGTGCTGGTTGCCATGTTGTATAGGTGACTTCCAAGTCAGCCATATTGCATGGGGGACATTGTGCTGGTTGCCATGTTGTATAGGTGACTTCCAAGTCAGCCATATTGCATGGGGGACATTGTGCTGGTTGCCATGTTGTATAGGTGACTTCCAAGTCAGCCATATTGCATGGGGGACATTGTGCTGGTTGCCATGTTGTATAGGTGACTTCCAAGTGAGCCATATTGCATGGGGGACATTGTGCTGGTTGCCATGTTGTATAGGTGACTTCCAAGTCAGCCATATTGCATGGGGGACATTGTGCTGGTTGCCATGTTGTATAGGTGACTTCCAAGTCAGCCATATTGCATGGGGGACATTGTGCTGGTTGCCATGTTGTATAGGTGACTTCCAAGTGAGCCATATTGCTTGGGGGACATTGTGCTGGTTGTGTTGTATAGGTGACTTCCAAGTCAGCCATATTGCATGGGGGACATTGTGCTGGTTGTCTTGTATAGGTGACTTCCAAGTCAGCCGTGTTGCATGGGGGACATTGTGCTGGTGGCCATGTTCTATAGGTGACTTCCAAGTCAGCCATATTGCATGGGGGACATTGTGCTGGTTGCCATGTTGTATAGGTGACTTCCAAGTCAGCCATATTGCATGGGGGACATTGTGCTGGTTGTCTTGTATAGGTGACTTCCAAGTCAGCCGTGTTGCATGGGGGACATTGTGCTGGTGGCCATGTTCTATAGGTGACTTCCAAGTCAGCCATATTGCATGGGGGACATTGTGCTGGTTGCCATGTTGTATAGGTGACTTCCAAGTGAGCCATATTGCTTGGGGGACATTGTGCTGGTTGCCATGTTGTATAGGTGACTTCCAAGTCAGCCATATTGCATGGGGGACATTGTGCTGGTGGCCATGTTCTATAGGTGACTTCCAAGTCAGCCATATTGCATGGGGACATTGTGCTGGTTGGCTTGTATAGGTGACTTCAAAGTCAGCCATATTGCATGGGGGACATTGTGCTGGTTGCCATGTTGTATAGGTGACTTCCAAGTCAGCCATATTGCATGGGGGACATTGTGCTGGTTGCCATGTTGTATAGGTGACTTCCAAGTCAGCCATATTGCATGGGGGACATTGTGCTGGTTGCCATGTTGTATAGGTGACTTCCAAGTGAGCCATATTGCATGGGGGACATTGTGCTGGTGGCCATGTTCTATAGGTGACTTCCAAGTCAGCCATATTGCATGGGGGCCATTGTGCTGGTTGTCTTGTATAGGTGACTTCCAAGTCAGCCATACTGCTTGGGGGACATTGTGCTGGTTGCCATGTCCTATAGGTGACTTCCAAGTCAGCCATATTGCATGGGGGACATTGTGCTGGTTGTCTTGTATAGGTGACTTCCAAGTCAGCCATATTGCATGGGGGACATTGTGCTGGTTGCCATGTTGTAAAGGTGACTTCCAAGTCAGCCATATTGCATGGGGGACATTGTGCTGGTTGCCATGTTGTATAGGTGACTTCCAAGTGAGCCATATTGCTTGGGGGACATTGTGCTGGTTGCCATGTTGTATAGGTGACTTCCAAGTCAGCCATATTGCATGGGGGACATTGTGCTGGTTGCCATGTTGTATAGGTGACTTCCAAGTCAGCCATATTGCATGGGGGACATTGTGCTGGTTGCCATGTTGTATAGGTGACTTCCAAGTCAGCCATATTGCATGGGGGACATTGTGCTGGTTGCCATGTTTTATAGGTGACTTCCAAGTCAGCCATATTGCATGGGGGACATTGTGCTGGTTGCCATGTTGTATAGGTGACTTCCAAGTCAGCCATATTGCATGGGGGACATTGTGCTGGTTGTGTTGTTTAGGTGACTTCCAAGTCAGCCATATTGCATGGGGGACATTGTGCTTTTTGTGTTGTATAGGTGACTTCCAAGTCAGCCATATTGCATGGGGGACATTGTGCTGGTTGTATTGTATAGGTGACTTCCAAGTCAGCCATATTGCATGGGGGACATTGTGCTGGTTGTCTTGTATAGGTGACTTCCAAGTCAGCCATATTGCATGGGGGACATTGTGCTGGTTGCCATGTCCTATAGGTGACTTCCAAGTCGGCCATATTGCATGGGGGACATTGTGCTGGTTGTCTTGTATAGGTGACTTCCAAGTCAGCCATATTTCTTAGGGGACATTGTGCTGGTTGCCATGTTCTATAGGTGACTTCCAAGTCAGCCATATTGCTTGGGGGACATTGTGCTGGTGGCCATGTTCTATAGGTGACTTCCAAGTCAGCCATATTGCTTGGGGGACATTGTGCTGGTGGCCATGTTCTATAGGTGACTTCCAAGTGAGCCATATTGCTTGGGGGACATTGTGCTGGTGGCCATGTTCTATAGGTGACTTCCAAGTCAGCCATATTGCATGGGGGACATTGTGCTGGTGGCTATGTTTTATAGGTCACTTCCAAGTCAGCCATATTGCATGGGGGACATTGTGCTGGTTGCCATGTTGTATAGGTGACTTCCAAGTCAGCCATATTGCATGGGGGACATTGTGCTGGTTGCCATGTTGTATAGGTGACTTCCAAGTCAGCCATATTGCATGGGGGACATTGTGCTGGTTGCCATGTTGTATAGGTGACTTCCAAGTCAGCCATATTGCATGGGGGACATTGTGCTGGTTGCCATGTTGTATAGGTGACTTCCAAGTCAGCCATATTGCATGGGGGACATTGTGCTGGTTGCCATGTTGTATAGGTGACTTCCAAGTCAGCCATATTGCATGGGGGACATTGTGCTGGTTGCCATGTTTTATAGGTGACTTCCAAGTCAGCCATATTGCATGGGGGACATTGTGCTGGTTGCCATGTTGTATAGGTGACTTCCAAGTCAGCCATATTGCATGGGGGACATTGTGCTGGTTGTGTTGTTTAGGTGACTTCCAAGTCAGCCATATTGCATGGGGGACATTGTGCTTTTTGTGTTGTATAGGTGACTTCCAAGTCAGCCATATTGCATGGGGGACATTGTGCTGGTTGTATTGTATAGGTGACTTCCAAGTCAGCCATATTGCATGGGGGACATTGTGCTGGTTGTCTTGTATAGGTGACTTCCAAGTCAGCCATATTGCATGGGGGACATTGTGCTGGTTGCCATGTCCTATAGGTGACTTCCAAGTCGGCCATATTGCATGGGGGACATTGTGCTGGTTGTCTTGTATAGGTGACTTCCAAGTCAGCCATATTTCTTAGGGGACATTGTGCTGGTTGCCATGTTCTATAGGTGACTTCCAAGTCAGCCATATTGCTTGGGGGACATTGTGCTGGTGGCCATGTTCTATAGGTGACTTCCAAGTCAGCCATATTGCTTGGGGGACATTGTGCTGGTGGCCATGTTCTATAGGTGACTTCCAAGTGAGCCATATTGCTTGGGGGACATTGTGCTGGTTGTGTTGTATACGTGACTTCCAAGTCAGCCATATTGCATGGGGGACATTGTGCCGGTTGTCTTATATAGGTGACTTCCAAGTCAGCCATATTGCATGGGGGACATTGTGCTGGTGGCCATGTTCTATAGGTGACTTCCAAGTCAGCCATATTGCTTGGGGGACATTGTGCTGGTTGTATTGTATAGATGACTTCCAAGTCAGCCATATTGCATGGGGGACATTGTGCTGGTTGCCATGTTGTATAGGTGACTTCCAAGTCAGCCATATTGCATGGGGGACATTGTGCTGGTTGCCATGTTGTATAGGTGACTTCCAAGTCAGCCATATTGCATGGGGGACATTGTGCTGGTTGCCATGTTGTATAGGTGACTTCCAAGTCAGCCATATTGCATGGGGGACATTGTGCTGGTTGCCATGTTTTATAGGTGACTTCCAAGTCAGCCATATTGCATGGGGGACATTGTGTTGGTTGCCATGTTGTATAGGTGACTTCCAAGTCAGCCATATTGCATGGGGGACATTGTGCTGGTTGCCATGTTGTATAGGTGACTTCCAAGTGAGCCATATTGCATGGGGGACATTGTGCTGGTTGTGTTGTATAGGTGACTTCCAAGTCAGCCATATTCCATGGGGGACATTGTGCTGGTGGCCATGTTCTATAGGTGACTTCCAAGTGAGCCATATTGCTTGGGGGACATTGTGCTGGTTGTGTTGTATACGTGACTTCCAAGTCAGCCATATTGCATGGGGGACATTGTGCTGGTTGTCTTGTATAGGTGACTTCCAAGTCAGCCGTGTTGCATGGGGGACATTGTGCTGGTGGCCATGTTCTATAGGTGACTTCCAAGTCAGCCATATTGCATGGGGGACATTGTGCTGGTGGCCATGTTCAATAGGTGACTTCCAAGTCAGCCATATTGCATGGGGGACATTGTGCTGGTGGCCATGTTCTATAGGTGACTTCCAAGTCAGCCATATTGCTTGGGGGACATTGTGCTGGTGGCCATGTTCTATAGGTGACTTCCAAGTGAGCCATATTGCTTGGGGGACATTGTGCTGGTTGTGTTGTATACGTGACTTCCAAGTCAGCCATATTGCATGGGGGACATTGTGCCGGTTGTCTTATATAGGTGACTTCCAAGTCAGCCATATTGCATGGGGGACATTGTGCTGGTGGCCATGTTCTATAGGTGACTTCCAAGTCAGCCATATTGCTTGGGGGACATTGTGCTGGTTGTATTGTATAGATGACTTCCAAGTCAGCCATATTGCATGGGGGACATTGTGCTGGTTGCCATGTTGTATAGGTGACTTCCAAGTCAGCCATATTGCATGGGGGACATTGTGCTGGTTGCCATGTTGTATAGGTGACTTCCAAGTCAGCCATATTGCATGGGGGACATTGTGCTGGTTGCCATGTTGTATAGGTGACTTCCAAGTCAGCCATATTGCATGGGGGACATTGTGCTGGTTGCCATGTTTTATAGGTGACTTCCAAGTCAGCCATATTGCATGGGGGACATTGTGCTGGTTGCCATGTTGTATAGGTGACTTCCAAGTCAGCCATATTGCATGGGGGACATTGTGCTGGTTGCCATGTTGTATAGGTGACTTCCAAGTGAGCCATATTGCATGGGGGACATTGTGCTGGTTGTGTTGTATAGGTGACTTCCAAGTCAGCCATATTCCATGGGGGACATTGTGCTGGTGGCCATGTTCTATAGGTGACTTCCAAGTGAGCCATATTGCTTGGGGGACATTGTGCTGGTTGTGTTGTATACGTGACTTCCAAGTCAGCCATATTGCATGGGGGACATTGTGCTGGTTGTCTTGTATAGGTGACTTCCAAGTCAGCCGTGTTGCATGGGGGACATTGTGCTGGTGGCCATGTTCTATAGGTGACTTCCAAGTCAGCCATATTGCATGGGGGACATTGTGCTGGTGGCCATGTTCAATAGGTGACTTCCAAGTCAGCCATATTGCATGGGGGACATTGTGCTGGTTGTCTTGTATAGGTGACTTCCAAGTCAGCCATATTCCATGGGGGACATTGTGCTGGTGGCCATGTTCTATAGGTGACTTCCAAGTGAGCCATATTGCTTGGGGGACATTGTGCTGGTTGTGTTGTATACGTGACTTCCAAGTCAGCCATATTGCATGGGGGACATTGTGCTGGTTGTCTTGTATAGGTGACTTCCAAGTCAGCCGTGTTGCATGGGGGACATTGTGCTGGTTGCCATGTTCTATAGGTGACTTCCAAGTCAGCCATATTGCTTGGGGGACATTGTGCTGGTTGCCATGTTGTATAGGTGACTTCCAAGTGAGCCATATTGCATGGGGGACATTGTGCTGGTTGCCATGTTGTATAGGTGACTTCCAAGTCAGCCAAATTGCATGGGGGACATTGTGCTGGTTGCCATGTTGTATAGGTGACTTCCAAGTGAGCCATATTGCATGGGGGACATTGTGCTGGTTGCCATGTTGTATAGGTGACTTCCAAGTGAGTCATATTGCTTGGGGGACATTGTGCTGGTTGTGTTGTATAGGTGACTTCCAAGTCAGCCATATTACATGGGGGACATTGTGCTGGTTGTGTTGTATAGGTGACTTCCAAGTCAGCCATATTACATGGGGGACATTGTGCTGGTTGTGTTGTATAGGTGACTTCCAAGTCAGCCATATTGCTTCGGGGACATTGTGCTGGTTGCCATGTTCTATAGGTGACTTCCAAGTCAGCCATATTGCATGGGGGACATTGTGCTGGTGGCCATGTTCTATAGGTGACTTCCAAGTCAGCCATATTGCATGGGGGACATTGTGCTGGTTGTCTTGTATAGGTGACTTCAAAGTCAGCCATATTGCATGGGGGACATTGTGCTGGTGGCCATGTTCTATAGGTGACTTCCAAGTCAGCCATATTGCTTGGGGGACATTGTGCTGGTTGTATTGTATAGGTGACTTCCAAGTCAGCCATATTGCATGGGGGACATTGTGCTGGTTGCCATGTTGTATAGGTGACTTCCAAGTCAGCCATATTGCATTGGGGACATTGTGCTGGTGGCCATGTTCTATAGGTGACTTCCAAGTGAGCCATATTGCATGGGGGACATTGTGCTGGTTGCCATATTGTATAGGTGACTTCCAAGTCAGCCATATTGCATGGGGGACATTGTGCTGGTTGCCATGTTGTATAGGTGACTTCCAAGTCAGCCATATTGCATGGGGGACATTGTGCTGGTTGTATTGTATAGGTGACTTCCAAGTCAGCCATATTGCATGGGGGACATTGTGCTGGTTGCCATGTCCTATAGGTGACTTCCAAGTCAGCCATATTGCATGGGGGAAATTGTGCTGGTTGTCTTGTATAGGTGACTTCCAAGTCAGCCATATTGCTTGGGAGACATTGTGCTGGTTGCCATGTTCTATAGGTGACTTCCAAGTCAGCCATATTGCATGGGGGACATTGTGCTGGTGGCCATGTTCTATAGGTGACTTCCAAGTCAGCCATATTGCATGGTGGACATTGTGCTGGTTGTCTTGTATAGGTGACTTCCAAGTCAGCCATATTGCATGGGGGACATTGTGCTTGTGGCCATGTTCTATAGGTGACTTCCAAGTCAGCCATATTGCTTGGGGGACATTGTGCTGGTTGTATTGTATAGGTGACTTCCAAGTCAGCCATATTGCATGGGGGACATTGTGCTGGTTGCCATGTTGTATAGGTGACTTCCAAGTGAGCCATATTGCATGGGGGACATTGCGCTGGTTGTGTTGTATAGGTGACTTCCAAGTCAGCCATATTGCATGGGGGACATTGTGCTGGTTGTCTTGTATAGGTGACTTCCAAGTCAGCCGTGTTGCATGGGGGACATTGTGCTGGTTGTCTTGTATAGGTGACTTCCAAGTCAGCCATATTACTTGGGGGACATTGTTCTGGTTGCCATGTTGTATAGGTGACTTCCAAGTCAGCCAAATTGCATGGGGGACATTGTGCTGGTGGCCATGTTCTATAGGTGACTTCCAAGTCAGCCATATTGCATTTGGGACATTGTGCTGGTTGTCTTGTATAGGTGACTTCCAAGTCAGCCATATTGCTTGGGGGACATTGTGCTGGTTGCCATGTCCTATAGGTGACTTCCATGTCAGCCATATTGCATGGGGGACATTGTGCTGGTTGTCTTGTATAGGTGACTTCCAAGTCAGCCATATTGCATGGGGGGCATTGTGCTGGTTGCCATGTTGTATAGGTGACTTCCAAGTCAGCCATATTGCATGGGGGACATTGTGCTGGTTGCCATGTTGTATAGGTGACTTCCAAGTGAGCCATATTGCTTGGGGGACATTGTGCTGGTTGCCATGTTGTATAGGTGAATTCCAAGTCAGCCATATTGCATGGGGACATTGTGCTGTTTGCCATGTTGTAGAGGTGACTTCCAAGTCAGCCATATTGCATGGGGGACATTGTGCTGGTTGCCATGTTGTATAGGTGACTTCCAAGTCAGCCATATTGCATGGGGGACATTGCGCTGGTTGCCATGTTGTATAGGTGACTTCCAAGTGAGCCATATTGCTTGGGGGACATTGTGCTGGTTGTGTTGTATAGGTGACTTCCAAGTCAGCCATATTGCATGGGGGACATTGTGCTGGTTGTCTTGTATAGGTGACTTCCAAGTCAGCCGTGTTGCATGGGGGACATTGTGCTGGTGGCCATGTTCTATAGGTGACTTCCAAGTCAGCCATATTGCATGGGGGACATTGTGCTGGTTGCCATGTTGTATAGGTGACTTCCAAGTGAGCCATATTGCTTGGGGGACATTGTGCTGGTTGCCATGTTGTATAGGTGACTTCCAAGTCAGCCATATTGCATGGGGGACATTGTGCTGGTGGCCATGTTCTATAGGTGACTTCCAAGTCAGCCATATTGCATGGGGACATTGTGCTGGTTGTCTTGTATAGGTGACTTCCAAGTCAGCCATATTGCATGGGGGACATTGTGCTGGTTGCCATGTTGTATAGGTGACTTCCAAGTCAGCCATATTGCATGGGGGGCATTGTGCTGGTTGCCATGATGTATAGGTGACTTCCAAGTCACCCATATTGCATGGGGGACATTGTGCTGGTTGTGTTGTATAGGTGACTTCCAAGTCAGCCATATTGCATGGGGGACATTGTGCTGGTTGTGTTGTTTAGGTGACTTCCAAGTCAGCCATATTGCATGGGGGACATTGTGCTGGTTGCCATGTTGTATAGGTGACTTCCAAGTCAGCCATATTGCATGGGGGGCATTGTGCTGGTTGCCATGATGTATAGGTGACTTCCAAGTCACCCATATTGCATGGGGGACATTGTGCTGGTTGCCATGTTGTATAGGTGACTTCCAAGTGAGCCATATTGCATGGGGGACATTGTGCTGGTTGTGTTGTATAGGTGACTTCCAAGTCAGCCATATTGCATGGGGGACATTGTGCTGGTTGTGTTGTTTAGGTGACTTCCAAGTCAGCCATATTGCATGGGGGATATTGTGCTGGTTGTGTTGTATTGGTGACTTCCAAGTCAGCCATATTGCATGGGGGACATTGTGCTGGTTGTATTGTATAGGTGACTTCCAAGTCAGCCATATTGCATGGGGGACATTGTGCTGGTTGCCATGTCCTATAGGTGACTCCCAAGTCAGCCATATTGCATGGGAGACATTGTGCTGGTTGTCTTGTATAGGTGACTTCCAAGTCAGCCATATTGCTTGGGGGACATTGTGCTGGTTGCCATGTTCTATAGGTGACTTCCAAGTCAGCCATATTGCTTGGGGGACATTGTGCTGGTTGCCATGTTGTATAGGTGACTTCCAAGCCAGCCATATTGCATGGGGGACATTGTGCTGGTGGCCATGTTCTATAGGTGACTTCCAAGTCAGCCATATTGCATGGGGGCCATTGTGCTGGTTGTCTTGTATAGGTGACTTCCAAGTCAGCCATACTGCTTGGGGGACATTGTGCTGGTTGCCATGTCCTATAGGTGACTTCCAAGTCAGCCATATTGCATGGGGGACATTGTGCTGGTTGTCTTGTATAGGTGACTTCCAAGTCAGCCATATTGCATGGGGGACATTGTGCTGGTTGCCATGTTGTAAAGGTGACTTCCAAGTCAGCCATATTGCATGGGGGACATTGTGCTGGTTGCCATGTTGTATAGGTGACTTCCAAGTGAGCCATATTGCTTGGGGGACATTGTGCTGGTTGCCATGTTGTATAGGTGACTTCCAAGTCAGCCATATTGCATGGGGGACATTGTGCTGGTTGCCATGTTGTATAGGTGACTTCCAAGTCAGCCATATTGCATGGGGGACATTGTGCTGGTTGCCATGTTGTATAGGTGACTTCCAAGTCAGCCATATTGCATGGGGGACATTGTGCTGGTTGCCATGTTGTATAGGTGACTTCCAAGTGAGCCATATTGCATGGGGGACATTGTGCTGGTTGCCATGTTGTATAGGTGACTTCCAAGTCAGCCATATTGCATGGGGGACATTGTGCTGGTTGCCATGTTGTATAGGTGACTTCCAAGTCAGCCATATTGCATGGGGGACATTGTGCTGGTTGCCATGTTGTATAGGTGACTTCCAAGTGAGCCATATTGCTTGGGGGACATTGTGCTGGTTGTGTTGTATAGGTGACTTCCAAGTCAGCCATATTGCATGGGGGACATTGTGCTGGTTGTCTTGTATAGGTGACTTCCAAGTCAGCCGTGTTGCATGGGGGACATTGTGCTGGTGGCCATGTTCTATAGGTGACTTCCAAGTCAGCCATATTGCATGGGGGACATTGTGCTGGTTGCCATGTTGTATAGGTGACTTCCAAGTCAGCCATATTGCATGGGGGACATTGTGCTGGTTGTCTTGTATAGGTGACTTCCAAGTCAGCCGTGTTGCATGGGGGACATTGTGCTGGTGGCCATGTTCTATAGGTGACTTCCAAGTCAGCCATATTGCATGGGGGACATTGTGCTGGTTGCCATGTTGTATAGGTGACTTCCAAGTGAGCCATATTGCTTGGGGGACATTGTGCTGGTTGCCATGTTGTATAGGTGACTTCCAAGTCAGCCATATTGCATGGGGGACATTGTGCTGGTGGCCATGTTCTATAGGTGACTTCCAAGTCAGCCATATTGCATGGGGACATTGTGCTGGTTGGCTTGTATAGGTGACTTCAAAGTCAGCCATATTGCATGGGGGACATTGTGCTGGTTGCCATGTTGTATAGGTGACTTCCAAGTCAGCCATATTGCATGGGGGACATTGTGCTGGTTGCCATGTTGTATAGGTGACTTCCAAGTCAGCCATATTGCATGGGGGACATTGTGCTGGTTGCCATGTTGTATAGGTGACTTCCAAGTGAGCCATATTGCATGGGGGACATTGTGCTGGTGGCCATGTTCTATAGGTGACTTCCAAGTCAGCCATATTGCATGGGGGCCATTGTGCTGGTTGTCTTGTATAGGTGACTTCCAAGTCAGCCATACTGCTTGGGGGACATTGTGCTGGTTGCCATGTCCTATAGGTGACTTCCAAGTCAGCCATATTGCATGGGGGACATTGTGCTGGTTGTCTTGTATAGGTGACTTCCAAGTCAGCCATATTGCATGGGGGACATTGTGCTGGTTGCCATGTTGTAAAGGTGACTTCCAAGTCAGCCATATTGCATGGGGGACATTGTGCTGGTTGCCATGTTGTATAGGTGACTTCCAAGTGAGCCATATTGCTTGGGGGACATTGTGCTGGTTGCCATGTTGTATAGGTGACTTCCAAGTCAGCCATATTGCATGGGGGACATTGTGCTGGTTGCCATGTTGTATAGGTGACTTCCAAGTCAGCCATATTGCATGGGGGACATTGTGCTGGTTGCCATGTTGTATAGGTGACTTCCAAGTCAGCCATATTGCATGGGGGACATTGTGCTGGTTGCCATGTTGTATAGGTGACTTCCAAGTGAGCCATATTGCATGGGGGACATTGTGCTGGTTGCCATGTTGTATAGGTGACTTCCAAGTCAGCCATATTGCATGGGGGACATTGTGCTGGTTGCCATGTTGTATAGGTGACTTCCAAGTCAGCCATATTGCATGGGGGACATTGTGCTGGTTGCCATGTTGTATAGGTGACTTCCAAGTGAGCCATATTGCTTGGGGGACATTGTGCTGGTTGTGTTGTATAGGTGACTTCCAAGTCAGCCATATTGCATGGGGGACATTGTGCTGGTTGTCTTGTATAGGTGACTTCCAAGTCAGCCGTGTTGCATGGGGGACATTGTGCTGGTGGCCATGTTCTATAGGTGACTTCCAAGTCAGCCATATTGCATGGGGGACATTGTGCTGGTTGCCATGTTGTATAGGTGACTTCCAAGTCAGCCATATTGCATGGGGGACATTGTGCTGGTTGTCTTGTATAGGTGACTTCCAAGTCAGCCGTGTTGCATGGGGGACATTGTGCTGGTGGCCATGTTCTATAGGTGACTTCCAAGTCAGCCATATTGCATGGGGGACATTGTGCTGGTTGCCATGTTGTATAGGTGACTTCCAAGTGAGCCATATTGCTTGGGGGACATTGTGCTGGTTGCCATGTTGTATAGGTGACTTCCAAGTCAGCCATATTGCATGGGGGACATTGTGCTGGTGGCCATGTTCTATAGGTGACTTCCAAGTCAGCCATATTGCATGGGGACATTGTGCTGGTTGGCTTGTATAGGTGACTTCAAAGTCAGCCATATTGCATGGGGGACATTGTGCTGGTTGCCATGTTGTATAGGTGACTTCCAAGTCAGCCATATTGCATGGGGGACATTGTGCTGGTTGCCATGTTGTATAGGTGACTTCCAAGTCAGCCATATTGCATGGGGGACATTGTGCTGGTTGCCATGTTGTATAGGTGACTTCCAAGTGAGCCATATTGCATGGGGGACATTGTGCTGGTTGTGTTGTATAGGTGACTTCCAAGTCAGCCATATTGCATGGGGGACATTGTGCTGGTGTGTTGTTTAGGTGACTTCCAAGTCAGCCATATTGCATGGGGGACATTGTGCTGGTTGTGTTGTATTGGTGACTTCCAAGTCAGCCATATTGCATGGGGGACATTGTGCTGGTTGTATTGTATAGGTGACTTCCAAGTCAGCCATATTGCATGGGGGACATTGTGCTGGTTGCCATGTCCTATAGGAGACTTCCAAGTCAGCCATATTGCATGGGAGACATTGTGCTGGTTGTCTTGTATAGGTGACTTCCAAGTCAGCCATATTGCTTGGGGGACATTGTGCTGGTTGCCATGTTCTATAGGTGACTTCCAAGTCAGCCATATTGCTTGGGGGACATTGTGCTGGTTGCCATGTTGTATAGGTGACTTCCAAGTCAGCCATATTGCATGGGGGACATTGTGCTGGTGGCCATGTTCTATAGGTGACTTCCAAGTCAGCCATATTGCATGGGGGACATTGTGCTGATTGTCTTGTATAGGTGACTTCCAAGTCAGCCATATTGCTTGGGGGACATTGTGCTGGTTGCCATGTTGTATAGGTGACTTCCAAGTGAGCCATATTGCTTGGGGGACATTGTGCTGGTTGCCATGTTGTATAGGTGACTTCCAAGTCAGCCATATTGCATGGGGGACATTGTGCTGGTGGCCATGTCCTATAGGTGACTTCCAAGTCAGCCATATTGCATGGGGGACATTGTGCTGGTTGCCATGTTGTATAGGTGACTTCCAAGTGAGCCATATTGCTTGGGGGACATTGTGCTGGTTGCCATGTTGTATAGATGACTTCCAAGTCAGCCATATTGCATGGGGGACATTGTGCTGGTTGCCATGTTGTATAGGTGACTTCCAAGTGAGCCATATTGCATGGGAGACATTGTGCTGGTTGCCATGTTGTATAGGTGACTTCCAAGTCAGCCATATTGCATGGGGGACATTGTGCTGGTTGCCATGTTGTATAGGTGACTTCCAAGTGAGCCATATTGCATGGGGGACATTGTGCTGGTTGTCTTGTATAGGTGACTTCCAAGTCAGCCATACTGCTTGGGGGACATTGTGCTGGTTGCCATGTCCTATAGGTGACTTCCAAGTCAGCCATATTGCATGGGGGACATTGTGCTGGTTGTCTTGTATGGTGACTTCCAAGTCAGCCATATTGCATGGGGGACATTGTGCTGGTTGCCATGTTGTAAAGGTCACTTCCAAGTCAGCCATATTGCATGGGGGACATTGTGCTGGTTGCCATGTTGTATAGGTGACTTCCAAGTGAGCCATATTGCTTGGGGGACATTGTGCTGGTTGCCATGTTGTATAGGTGACTTACAAGTCAGCCATATTGCATGGGGGACATTGTGCTGGTTGCCATGTTGTATAGGTGACTTCCAAGTCAGCCATATTGCAACGGGAAACATTGTGCTGGTTGCCATGTTGTATAGGTGACTTCCAAGTCAGCCATATTGCATGGGGGACATTGTGCTGGTTGCCATGTTGTATAGGTGACTTCCAAGTGAGCCATATTGCATGGGGGACATTGTGCTGGTTGCCATGTTGTATAGGTGACTTCCAAGTCAGCCATATTGCATGGGGGACATTGTGCTGGTTGCCATGTTGTATAGGTGACTTCCAAGTCAGCCATATTGCATGGGGGACATTGTGCTGGTTGCCATGTTGTATAGGTGACTTCCAAGTGAGCCATATTGCTTGGGGGACATTGTGCTGGTTGTGTTGTATAGGTGACTTCCAAGTCAGCCATATTGCATGGGGGACATTGTGCTGGTTGTCTTGTATAGGTGACTTCCAAGTCAGCCGTGTTGCATGGGGGACATTGTGCTGGTGGCCATGTTATATAGGTGACTTCCAAGTCAGCCATATTGCATGGGGGACATTGTGATGGTTGCCATGTTGTATAGGTGACTTCCAAGTCAGCCATATTGCTTGGGGGACATTGTGCTGGTTGCCATGTTGTATAGGTGACTTCCAAGTCAGCCATATTGCATGGGGGACATTGTGCTGGTGGCCATGTTCTATAGGTGACTTCCAAGTGAGCCATATTGCATGGGGGACATTGTGCTGGTTGGCTTGTATAGGTGACTTCCAAGTCAGCCATATTGCATGGGGGACATTGTGCTGGTTGCCATGTTGTATAGGTGACTTCCAAGTCAGCCATATTGCATGGGGGACATTGTGCTGGTTGCCATGTTGTATAGGTGACTTCCAAGTCAGCCATATTGCATGGGGGACATTGTGCTGGTTGCCATGTTGTATAGGTGACTTCCAAGTGAGCCATATTGCATGGGGGACATTGTGCTGGTTGTGTTGTATAGGTGACTTCCAAGTCAGCCATATTGCATGGGGGACATTGTGCTGGTGTATTGTTTAGGTGACTTCCAAGTCAGCCATATTGCATGGGGGACATTGTGCTGGTTGTGTTGTATTGGTGACTTCCAAGTCAGCCATATTGCATGGGGGACATTGTGCTGGTTGTATTGTATAGGTGACTTCCAAGTCAGCCATATTGCATGGGGGACATTGTGCTGGTTGCCATGTTGTATAGGTGACTTCCAAGTGAGTCATATTGCTTGGGGGACATTGTGCTGGTTGCCATGTTGTATAGATGACTTCCAAGTCAGCCATATTGCATGGGGGACATTGTGCTGGTTGCCATGTTGTATAGGTGACTTCTAAGTGAGCCATATTGCATGGGAGACATTGTGCTGGTTGCCATGTTGTATAGGTGACTTCCAAGTCAGCCATATTGCATGGGGGACATTGTGCTGGTTGCCATGTTGTATAGGTGACTTCCAAGTGAGCCATATTGCATGGGGGACATTGTGCTGGTTGTCTTGTATAGGTGACTTCCAAGTCAGCCATACTGCTTGGGGGACATTGTGCTGGTTGCCATGTCCTATAGGTGACTTCCAAGTCAACCATATTGCATGGGGGACATTGTGCTGGTTGTCTTGTATAGGTGACTTCCAAGTCAGCCATATTGCATGGGGGACATTGTGCTGGTTGCCATGTTGTAAAGGTGACTTCCAAGTCAGCCATATTGCATGGGGGACATTGTGCTGGTTGCCATGTTGTATAGGTGACTTCCAAGTGAGCCATATTGCTTGGGGGACATTGTGCTGGTTGCCATGTTGTATAGGTGACTTCCAAGTCAGCCATATTGCATGGGGGACATTGTGCTGGTTGCCATGTTGTATAGGTGACTTCCAAGTCAGCCATATTGCAACGGGAAACATTGTGCTGGTTGCCATGTTGTATAGGTGACTTCCAAGTCAGCCATATTGCATGGGGGACATTGTGCTGGGTGCCATGTTGTATAGGTGACTTCCAAGTGAGCCATATTGCATGGGGGACATTGTGCTGGTTGCCATGTTGTATAGGTGACTTCCAAGTCAGCCATATTGCATGGGGGACATTGTGCTGGTTGCCATGTTGTATAGGTGACTTCCAAGTCAGCCATATTGCATGGGGGACATTGTGCTGGTTGCCATGTTGTATAGGTGACTTCCAAGTGAGCCATATTGCTTGGGGGACATTGTGCTGGTTGTGTTGTATAGGTGACTTCCAAGTCAGCCATATTGCATGGGGGACATTGTGCTGGTTGTCTTGTATAGGTGACTTCCAAGTCAGCCGTGTTGCATGGGGGACATTGTGCTGGTGGCCATGTTCTATAGGTGACTTCCAAGTCAGCCATATTGCATGGGGGACATTGTGCTGGTTGCCATGTTGTATAGGTGACTTCCAAGTCAGCCATATTGCTTGGGGGACATTGTGCTGGTTGCCATGTTGTATAGGTGACTTCCAAGTCAGCCATATTGCATGGGGGACATTGTGCTGGTGGCCATGTTCTATAGGTGACTTCCAAGTCAGCCATATTGCATGGGGACATTGTGCTGGTTGGCTTGTATAGGTGACTTCCAAGTCAGCCATATTGCATGGGGGACATTGTGCTGGTTGCCATGTTGTATAGGTGACTTCCAAGTCAGCCATATTGCATGGGGGACATTGTGCTGGTTGCCATGTTGTATAGGTGACTTCCAAGTCAGCCATATTGCATGGGGGACATTGTGCTGGTTGCCATGTTGTATAGGTGACTTCCAAGTGAGCCATATTGCATGGGGGACATTGTGCTGGTTGTGTTGTATAGGTGACTTCCAAGTCAGCCATATTGCATGGGGGACATTGTGCTGGTGTATTGTTTAGGTGACTTCCAAGTCAGCCATATTGCATGGGGGACATTGTGCTGGTTGTGTTGTATTGGTGACTTCCAAGTCAGCCATATTGCATGGGGGACATTGTGCTGGTTGTATTGTATAGGTGACTTCCAAGTCAGCCATATCGCATGGGGGACATTGTGCTGGTTGCCATGTCCTATAGGAAACTTCCAAGTCAGCCATATTGCATGGGAGACATTGTGCTGGTTGTCTTGTATAGGTGACTTCCAAGTCAGCCATATTGCTTGGGCGACATTGTGCTGGTTGCCATGTTGTATAGGTGACTTCCAAGTCAGCCATATTGCATGGGGGACATTGTGCTGGTGGCCATGTTCTATAGGTGACTTCCAAGTCAGCCATATTGCATGGGGGACATTGTGCTGGTTGTCTTGTATAGGTGACTTCCAAGTCAGCCATATTGCTTGGGGGACATTGTGCTGGTTGCCATGTTGTATAGGTGACTTCCAAGTGAGCCATATTGCTTGGGGGACATTGTGCTGGTTGCCATGTTGTATAGGTGACTTCCAAGTCAGCCATATTGCATGGGGGACATTGTGCTGGTGGCCATGTCCTATAGGTGACTTCCAAGTCAGCCATATTGCATGGGGGACATTGTGCTGGTTGCCATGTTGTATAGGTGACTTCCAAATGAGCCATATTGCTTGGGGGACATTGTGCTGGTTGCCATGTTGTATAGATGACTTCCAAGTCAGCCATATTGCATGGGGGACATTGTACTGGTTGCCATGTTGTATAGGTGACTTCCAAGTGAGCCATATTGCATGGGGGACATTGTGCTGGTGGCCATGTTCTATAGGTGACTTCCAACTCAGCCATATTGCATGGGGGACATTGTGCTGGTTGTCTTGTATAGGTGACTTCCAAGTCAGCCATATTGCATGGGGGACATTGTGCTGGTGGCCATGTTCTATAGGTGACTTCCAAGTCAGCCATATTGCTTGGGGGACATTGTGCTGGTTGCCATGTCCTATAGGTGACTTCCAAGTCAGCCATATTGCATGGGGGACATTGTGCTGGTTGTCTTGTATAGGTGACTTCCAAGTCAGCCATATTGCATGGGGGACATTGTGCTGGTTGCCATGTTGTATAGGTGACTTCCAAGTCAGCCATATTGCATGGGGGACATTGTGCTGGTTGCCATGTTGTATAGGTGACTTCCAAGTCAGCCATATTGCATGGGGGACATTGTGCTGGTTGTCTTGTATAGGTGACTTCCATGTCAGCCATATTGCATGGGGGACATTGTGCTGGTTGCCATGTTGTATAGGTGACTTCCAAGTGAGCCGTATTGCTTGGGGGACATTGTGCTGGTTGCCATGTTGTATAGGTGACTTCCAAGTCAGCCATATTGCATGGGGGACATTGTGCTGTTTGCCATGTTGTAGAGGTGACTTCCAAGTCAGCCATATTGCATGGGGGACATTGTGCTGGTTGCCATGTTGTATAGGTGACTTCCAAGTCAGCCATATTGCATGGGGGACATTGTGCTGGTTGCCATGTTGCATAGGTGACTTCCAAGTGAGCCATATTGCTTGGGGGACATTGTGCTTGTTGTGTTGTATAGGTGACTTCCAAGTCAGCCATATTGCATGGGGGACATTGTGCTGGTTGCCATGTTGTATAGGTGACTTCCAAGTGAGCCATTTTGCATGGGGGACATTGTGCTGGTTGTGTTGTATAGGTGACTTCCAAGTCAGCCATATTGCATGGGGGACATTGTGCTGGTTGCCATGTTGTATAGGTGACTTCCAAGTCAGCCATATTGCATGGGGGACATTGTGCTGGTTGTATTGTATAGGTGACTTCCAAGTCAGCCATATTGCATGGGGGACATTGTGCTGGTTGCCATGTCCTATAGGTGACTTCCATGTCAGCCATATTGCATGGGAGACATTGTGCTGGTTGTCTTGTATAGGTGACTTCCAAGTCAGCCATATTGCTTGGGGGACATTGTGCTGGTTGCCATGTTCTATAGTTGACTTCCAAGTCAGCCATATTGCTTGGGGACATTGTGCTGGTTGCCATGTTGTATAGGTGACTTCCAAGTCAGCCATATTGCATGGGGGACATTGTGCTGGTGGCCATGTTCTATAGGTGACTTCCAAGTCAGCCATATTGCATGTGGGACATTGTGCTGGTTGTCTTGTATAGGTGACTTCCAAGTCAGCCATATTGCATGGGGGACATTGTGCTGGTGGCCATGTTCTATAGGTGACTTCCAAGTCAGCCATATTGCTTCGGGGACATTGTGCTGGTTGTATTGTATAGGTGACTTCCAAGTGAGCCATATTGCATGGGGGACATTGTGCTGGTTGCCATGTTGTATAGGTGACTTCCAAGTCAGCCATATTGCTTGGGGGACATTGTGCTGGTTGTTTTGTATAGGTGACTTCCAAGTCAGCCATATTGCATGGGGGACATTGTGCTGGTTGTGTTGTATAGGTGACTTCCAAGTCAGCCATAGTGTATGGGGGACATTGTGCTGGTTGCCATATTGTATAGGTGACTTCCAAGTCAGCCATATTGCATGGGGGACATTGTGCTGGTTGCCATGTTGTATAGGTGACTTCCAAGTCAGCCATATTGCATATGGGACATTGTGCTGGTTGTGTTGTATAGGTGACTTCCAAGTCAGCCATAGTGCATGGGGGACATTGTGCTGGTTGCCATATTGTATAGGTGACTTCCAAGTCAGCCATACTGCATGGGGGACATTGTGCTGGTTGCCATGTTGTATAGGTGACTTCCAAGTCAGCCATATTGCATGGGGGACATTGTGCTGGTTGTATTGTATAGGTGACTTCCAAGTCAGCCATATTGCATGGGGGACATTGTGCTGGTTGCCATGTCCTATAGGTGACTTCCAAGTCAGCCATATTGCATGGGGGAAATTGTGCTGGTTGTCTTGTATAGGTGACTTCCAAGTCAGCCATATTGCTTGGGGGACATTGTGCTGGTGGCCATGTTCTATAGGTGACTTCCAAGTCAGCCATATTGCATGGGGGACATTGTGCTGGTTGCCATGTTGTATAGGTGACTTCCAAGTCAGCCATATTGCATGGGGGACATTGTGCTGGTTGCCATGTTGTAAAGGTGACTTCCAAGTCAGCCATATTGCATTTGGGACATTGTGCTGGTTGTCTTGTATAGGTGACTTCCAAGTCAGCCATATTGCTTGGTTTACATTGTGCTGGTTGCCCTGTCCTATAGGTGACTTCCAAGTCAGCCATATTGCATGGGGGACCTTGTGCTGGTTGTCTTGTATAGGTGACTTCCAAGTCAGCCATATTGCATGGGGGACATTGTGCTGGTTGCCATGTTGTATAGGTGACATCCAAGTCAGCCATATTGCATGGGGGACATTGTGCTGGTTGCCATGTTGTATAGGTGAGTTCCAAGTGAGCCATATTGCTTGGGGGACATTGTGCTGGTTGCCATGTTGTATAGGTGACATCCAAGTCGGCCATATTGCATGGGGGACATTGTGCTGGTTGCCATGTTCTATAGGTGACTTCCAAGTGAGCCATATTGCTTGGGGGACATTGTGCTGGTTGTGTTATATAGGTGACTTCCAAGTCAGCCATATTGCATGGGGGACATTGTGCTGGTTGTCTTGTATAGGTGACTTCCAAGTCAGGGGTGTTGCATGGGAGACATTGTGCTGGTGGCCATGTTCTATAGGTGACTTCAGCCATATTGCATGGGGGACATTGTGCTGGTTGCCATGTTGTATAGGTGACTTCACAAGTGAGCCATATTGCTTGGGGGACATTGTGCTGGTTGCCATGTTGTATAGGTGACTTCCAAGTCAGCCATATTGCTTGGGGGACATTGTGCTGGTTGTATTGTATAGGTGACTTCCAAGTCAGCCATATTGCATGGGGGACATTGTGCTGGTTGCCATGTCCTATAGGTGACTTCCAAGTCAGCCATATTGCATGGGGGACATTGTGCTGGTTGTCTTGTATAGGTGACTTCCAAGTCAGCCATATTGCATGGGGGACATTGTGCTGGTTGCCATGTTGTATAGGTGATTTCCAAGTCAGCCATATTGCTTGGGTGACATTGTGCTGGTTGCCATGTTGTATAGGTGACTTCCAAGTAAGCCATATTGCATGGAGGACATTGTGCTGGTGGCCATGTTCTATAGGTGACTTCCAAGTCAGCCATATTGCATGGGGGACATTGTGCTGGTTGTCTTGTATAGGTGACTTCCAAGTCAGCCATATTGCATTGGGGACATTGTGCTGGTTGTATTGTATAGGTGACTTCCAAGTCAGCCATATTGCATGGGGGACATTGTGCTGGTTGCCATGTCCTATAGGTGACTTCCAAGTCAGCCATATTGCATGGGGGACATTGTGCTGGTTGCCATGTTGTATAGGTGACTTACAAGTCAGCCATATTGCATGGGGGACATTGTGCTGGTTGCCATGTTGTATAGGTGACTTCCAAGTCAGCCATATTGCATGGGGGACATTGTGCTGGTGGCCATGTTCTATAGGTGACTTCCAAGTCAGCCATATTGCATGGGGGACATTGTGCTGGTTGTCTTGTATAGGTGACTTCCAAGTCAGCCATATTGCATGGGGACATTGTGCTGGTGGCCATGTTCTATAGGTGACTTCCAAGTCAGCCGTGTTGCATGGGGGACATTGTGCTGGTTGCCATGTTCTATAGGTGACTTCCAAGTCAGCCATATTGCATGGGGGACATTGTGCTGGTTGTCTTGTATAGGTGACTTCCAAGTCAGCCGTGTTGCATGGGGGACATTGTGCTGGTTGTCTTGTATAGGTGACTTCCAAGTCAGCCATATTGCTTGGGGGACATTGTGCTGGTTGCCATGTTCTGTAGGTGACTTCCAAGTCAGCCATATTGCTTGGGGGACATTGTGCTGGTGGCCATGTTCTATAGGTGACTTCCAAGTCAGCCATATTGCTTGGGGGACATTGTGCTGGTTGCCATGTTGTATAGGTGACGTCCAAGTCAGCCATATTGCATGGGGGACATTGTGCTGGTGGCCATGTTCTATAGGTGACTTCCAAGTCAGCCATATTGCATTTGAGACATTGTGCTGGTTGTCTTGTATAGGTGACTTCCAAGTCAGCCATATTGCTTGGGGGACATTGTGCTGGTTGCCATGTCCTATAGGTGACTTCCAAGTCAGCCATATTGCATGGGGGACATTGTGCTGGTTGTCTTGTATAGGTGACTTCCAAGTCAGCCATATTGCATGGGGGACATTGTGCTGGTGGCCATGTTGTATAGGTGACTTCCAAGTCAGCCATATTGCATGGGGGACATTGTGCTGGTTGCCTTGTTGTATAGGTGACTTCCAAGTGAGCCATATTGCATTGGGGACATTGTACTGGTTGCCATGTTGTATAGGTGACTTCCAAGTCAGCCATATTGCTTGGGGGACATTGTGCTGGTTGCCATGTTGTATAGGTGACTTCCAAGTCAGCCATATTGCATGGGGGACATTGTGCTGGTGGCCATGTTGTATAGGTGACTTCCAAGTCAGCCATATTGCATGGGGGACATTGTGCTGGTTGCCATGTTGTATAGGTGACTTCCAAGTGAGCCATATTGCATTGGGGACATTGTACTGGTTGCCATGTTGTACAGGTGACTTCCAAGTCAGCCATATTGCTTGGGGGACATTGTGCTGGTTGCCATGTTGTATAGGTGACTTCCAAGTCAGCCATATTGCCTGGGGGACATTGTGCTGGTTGTATTGTGTAGGTGACTTCCAAGTCAGCCATATTGCATGGGGGACATTGTGCTGGTTGTCTTGTATAGGTGACTTCCAAGTCAGCCGTGTTGCATGGGGGACATTGTGCTGGTTGTCTTGTATAGGTGACTTCCAAGTCAGCCATATTGCTTGGGGGACATTGTGCTGGTTGCCATGTCCTATAGGTGACTTCCAAGTCAGCCATATTGCATGGGGGACATTGTGCTGGTTGTCTTGTATAGGTGACTTCCAAGTCAGCCATATTGCATGGGGGACATTGTGCTGGTGGCCATGTTGTATAGGTGACTTCCAAGTCAGCCATATTGCATGGGGGACATTGTGCTGGTTGCCATGTTGTATAGGTGACTTCCAAGTGAGCCATATTGCATGGGGGACATTGTACTGGTTGCCATGTTGTATAGGTGACTTCCAAGTCAGCCATATTGCTTGGGGGACATTGTGCTGGTTGCCATGTTGTATAGGTGACTTCCAAGTCAGCCATATTGCCTGGGGGACATTGTGCTGGTTGTATTGTATAGGTGACTTCCAAGTCAGCCATATTGCATGGGGGACATTGTGCTGGTTGTCTTGTATAGGTGACTTCCAAGTCAGCCGTGTTGCATGGGGGACATTGTGCTGGTTGTCTTGTATAGGTGACTTCCAAGTCAGCCATATTGCTTGGGGGACATTGTGCTAGTTGCCATGTTCTGTAGGTGACTTCCAAGTCAGCCATATTGCTTGGGGGACATTGTGCTGGTGGCCATGTTCTATAGGTGACTTCCAAGTCAGCCATATTGCTTGGGGGACATTGTGCTGGTTGCCATGTTGTATAGGTGACTTCCAAGTCAGCCATATTGCATGTGGGACATTGTGCTGGTGGCCATGTTCTATAGGTGACTTCCAAGTCAGCCATATTGCATTTGGGACATTGTGCTGGTTGTCTTGTATAGGTGACTTCCAAGTCAGCCATATTGCTTGGGGGACATTGTACTGGTTGCCATGTCCTATAGGTGACTTCCAAGTCAGCCATATTGCATGGGGGACATTGTGCTGGTTGTCTTGTATAGGTGACTTCCAAGTCAGCCATATTGCATGGGGGACATTGTGCTGGTGGTCATGTTGTATAGGTGACTTCCAAGTCAGCCATATTGCATGGGGGACATTGTGCTGGTTGCCATGTTGTATAGGTGACTTCCAAGTGAGCCATATTGCATGGGGGACATTGTGCTGGTTGCCATGTTGTATAGGTGACTTCCAAGTCAGCCATATTGCTTGGGGGACATTGTGCTGGTTGCCATGTTGTATAGGTGACTTCCAAGTCAGCCATATTGCCTGGGGGACATTATGCTGGTTGTATTGTATAGGTGACTTCCAAGTCAGCCATATTGCATGGGGGACATTGTGCTGGTTGCCATGTTGTATAGGTGACTTCCAAGTCAGCCATATTGCATGGGGGACATTGTGCTGGTTGCCATGTTGTATAGGTGACTTCCAAGTGAGCCATATTGCTTGGGGGACATTGTGCTGGTTGTGTTGTATAGGTGACTTCCAAGTCAGCCATATTGCATGGGGGACATTGTGCTGGTTGTCTTGTATAGGTGACTTCCAAGTCAGCCGTGTTGCATGGGGGACATTGTGCTGGTGGCCATGTTCTATAGGTGACTTCCAAGTCAGCCATATTGCATGGGGGACATTGTGCTGGTTGCCATGTTGTATAGGTGACTTCCAAGTGAGCCATATTGCTTGGGGGACATTGTGCTGGTTGCCATGTTGTATAGGTGACTTCCAAGTCAGCCATATTGCATGGGGGACATTGTGCTGGTGGCCATGTTCTATAGGTGACTTCCAAGTCAGCCATATTGCATGGGGACATTGAGCTGGTTGTCTTGTATAGGTGACTTCCAAGTCAGCCATATTGCATGGGGGACATTGTGCTGGTTGCCATGTTGTATATTTGACTTCCAAGTCAGCCATATTGCATGGGGGACATTGTGCTGGTTGCCATGTTGTATAGGTGACTTCCAAGTCAGCCATATTGCATGGGGGACATTGTGCTGGTTGCCATGTTGTATATTTGACTTCCAAGTCAGCCATATTGCATGGGGGACATTGTGCTGGTTATATTGTATAGGTGACTTCAAGTCAGCCATATTTCATGGGGGACATTGTGCTGGTTGTATTGTATAGGTGACTTCCAAGTGAGCCATATTGCTTGGGGGACATTGTGCTGGTGGCCATGTTGTATAGGTGACTTCCAAGTCAGCCATATTGCTTGGGGGACATTGTGCTGGTTGCCATGTTCTATAGGTGACTTCCAAGTCAGCCATATTGCATGGGGGACATTATGCTGGTTGTGTTGTATAGGTGACTTCCAAGTGAGCCATATTGCATGGGGGACATTGTGCTGGTTGTGTTGTATAGGTGACTTCCAAGTCAGCCATATTGCATGGGGGACATTGTGCTGGTTGTATTGCATAGGTGACTTCCAAGTCAGCCATATTGCATGGGGGACATTGTGCTGGTTGCCATGTCCTATAGGTGACTTCCAAGTCAGCCGTGTTGCATGGGGGACATTGTGCTGGTTGTCTTGTATAGGTGACTTCCAAGTCAGCCATATTGCTTGGGGGACATTGTGCTGGTTGCCATGTTCTGTAGGTGACTTCCAAGTCAGCCATATTGCTTGGGGGACATTGTGCTGGTGGCCATGTTCTATAGGTGACTTCCAAGTCAGCCATATTGCTTGGGGGACATTGTGCTGGTTGCCATGTTGTATAGGTGACTTCCAAGTCAGCCATATGGCATGGGGGACATTGTGCTGGTGGCCATGTCCTATAGGTGACTTCCAAGTCAGCCATATTGCATGGGGGACGTTGTGCTGGTTGTCTTGTATAGGTGACTTCCAAGTCAGCCATATTGCATGGGGGACATTGTGCTGGTTGTGTTGTATAGGTGACTTCCAAGTCAGCCATATTGCATGGGGGACATTGTGCTGGTTGTATTGCATAGGTGACTTCCAAGTCAGCCATGTTGCATGGGGGACATTGTGCTGGTTGCCATGTTGTATAGGTGACTTCCAAGTGAGCCATATTGCATGGGGGACATTGTGCTGGTGGCCATGTTCTATAGGTGACTTCCAAGTCAGCCATATTGCTTGGGGGACATTGTGCTGGTTGCCATGTTGTATAGGTGACTTCCAAGTCAGCCATATTGCATGTGGGACATTGTGCTGGTGGCCATGTTCTATAGGTGACTTCCAAGTCAGCCATATTGCTTGGGGGACATTGTGCTGGTTGCCATGTTGTATAGGTGACTTCCAAGTCAGCCATATTGCATGTGGGACATTGTGCTGGTGGCCATGTTCTATAGGTGACTTCCAAGTCAGCCATATTGCATTTGGGACATTGTGCTGGTTGTCTTGTATAGGTGACTTCCAAGTCAGCCATATTGCTTGGGGGACATTGTACTGGTTGCCATGTCCTATAGGTGACTTCCAAGTCAGCCATATTGCATGGGGGACATTGTGCTGGTTGTCTTGTATAGGTGACTTCCAAGTCAGCCATATTGCATGGGGGACATTGTGCTGGTGGTCATGTTGTATAGGTGACTTCCAAGTCAGCCATATTGCATGGGGGACATTGTGCTGGTTGCCATGTTGTATAGGTGACTTCCAAGTGAGCCATATTGCATGGGGGACATTGTGCTGGTTGCCATGTTGTATAGGTGACTTCCAAGTCAGCCATATTGCTTGGGGGACATTGTGCTGGTTGCCATGTTGTATAGGTGACTTCCAAGTCAGCCATATTGCCTGGGGGACATTATGCTGGTTGTATTGTATAGGTGACTTCCAAGTCAGCCATATTGCATGGGGGACATTGTGCTGGTTGCCATGTTGTATAGGTGACTTCCAAGTCAGCCATATTGCATGGGGGACATTGTGCTGGTTGCCATGTTGTATAGGTGACTTCCAAGTGAGCCATATTGCTTGGGGGACATTGTGCTGGTTGTGTTGTATAGGTGACTTCCAAGTCAGCCATATTGCATGGGGGACATTGTGCTGGTTGTCTTGTATAGGTGACTTCCAAGTCAGCCGTGTTGCATGGGGGACATTGTGCTGGTGGCCATGTTCTATAGGTGACTTCCAAGTCAGCCATATTGCATGGGGGACATTGTGCTGGTTGCCATGTTGTATAGGTGACTTCCAAGTGAGCCATATTGCTTGGGGGACATTGTGCTGGTTGCCATGTTGTATAGGTGACTTCCAAGTCAGCCATATTGCATGGGGGACATTGTGCTGGTGGCCATGTTCTATAGGTGACTTCCAAGTCAGCCATATTGCATGGGGACATTGAGCTGGTTGTCTTGTATAGGTGACTTCCAAGTCAGCCATATTGCATGGGGGACATTGTGCTGGTTGCCATGTTGTATATTTGACTTCCAAGTCAGCCATATTGCATGGGGGACATTGTGCTGGTTGCCATGTTGTATAGGTGACTTCCAAGTCAGCCATATTGCATGGGGGACATTGTGCTGGTTGCCATGTTGTATATTTGACTTCCAAGTCAGCCATATTGCATGGGGGACATTGTGCTGGTTATATTGTATAGGTGACTTCCAAGTCAGCCATATTTCATGGGGGACATTGTGCTGGTTGTATTGTATAGGTGACTTCCAAGTGAGCCATATTGCTTGGGGGACATTGTGCTGGTGGCCATGTTGTATAGGTGACTTCCAAGTCAGCCATATTGCTTGGGGGACATTGTGCTGGTTGCCATGTTCTATAGGTGACTTCCAAGTCAGCCATATTGCATGGGGGACATTGTGCTGGTTGTGTTGTATAGGTGACTTCCAAGTCAGCCATATTGCATGGGGGACATTGTGCTGGTTGTATTGCATAGGTGACTTCCAAGTCAGCCATATTGCATGGGGGACATTGTGCTGGTTGCCATGTCCTATAGGTGACTTCCAAGTCAGCCGTGTTGCATGGGGGACATTGTGCTGGTTGTCTTGTATAGGTGACTTCCAAGTCAGCCATATTGCTTGGGGGACATTGTGCTGGTTGCCATGTTCTGTAGGTGACTTCCAAGTCAGCCATATTGCTTGGGGGACATTGTGCTGGTGGCCATGTTCTATAGGTGACTTCCAAGTCAGCCATATTGCTTGGGGGACATTGTGCTGGTTGCCATGTTGTATAGGTGACTTCCAAGTCAGCCATATGGCATGGGGGACATTGTGCTGGTGGCCATGTCCTATAGGTGACTTCCAAGTCAGCCATATTGCATGGGGGACGTTGTGCTGGTTGTCTTGTATAGGTGACTTCCAAGTCAGCCATATTGCATGGGGGACATTGTGCTGGTTGTGTTGTATAGGTGACTTCCAAGTCAGCCATATTGCATGGGGGACATTGTGCTGGTTGTATTGCATAGGTGACTTCCAAGTCAGCCATGTTGCATGGGGGACATTGTGCTGGTTGCCATGTTGTATAGGTGACTTCCAAGTGAGCCATATTGCATGGGGGACATTGTGCTGGTTGCCATGTTGTATAGGTGACTTCCAAGTTAGCCATATTGCTTGGGGGACATTGTGCTGGTTGCCATGTTGTATAGGTGACTTCCAAGTCAGCCATATTGCCTGGGGGACATTGTGCTGGTTGTATTGTATAGGTGACTTCCAAGTCAGCCATATTGCATGGGGGACATTGTGCTGGTTGCCATGTTGTATAGGTGACTTCCAAGTCAGCCATATTGCATGGGGGACATTGTGCTGGTTGCCATGTTGTATAGGTGACTTCCAAGTGAGCCATATTGCTTGGGGGACATTGTGCTGGTTGTGTTGTATAGGTGACTTCCAAGTCAGCCATATTGCATGGGGGACATTGTGCTGGTTGTCTTGTATAGGTGACTTCCAAGTCAGCCGTGTTGCATGGGGGACATTGTGCTGGTGGCCATGTTCTATAGGTGACTTCCAAGTCAGCCATATTGCATGGGGGACATTGTGCTGGTTGCCATGTTGTATAGGTGACTTCCAAGTGAGCCATATTGCTTGGGGGACATTGTGCTGGTTGCCATGTTGTATAGGTGACTTCCAAGTCAGCCATATTGCATGGGGGACATTGTGCTGGTGGCCATGTTCTATAGGTGACTTCCAAGTCAGCCATATTGCATGGGGACATTGAGCTGATTGTCTTGTATAGGTGACTTCCAAGTCAGCCATATTGCATGGGGGACATTGTGCTGGTTGCCATGTTGTATATTTGACTTCCAAGTCAGCCATATTGCATGGGGGACATTGTGCTGGTTGCCATGTTGTATAGGTGACTTCCAAGTCAGCCATATTGCATGGGGGACATTGTGCTGGTTGCCATGTTGTATATTTGACTTCCAAGTCAGCCATATTGCATGGGGGACATTGTGCTGGTTATATTGTATAGGTGACTTCCAAGTCAGCCATATTTCATGGGGGACATTGTGCTGGTTGTATTGTATAGGTGACTTCCAAGTGAGCCATATTGCTTGGGGGACATTGTGCTGGTGGCCATGTTGCATAGGTGACTTCCAAGTCAGCCATATTGCTTGGGGGACATTGTGCTGGTTGCCATGTTCTATAGGTGACTTCCAAGTCAGCCATATTGCATGGGGGACATTGTGCTGGTTGTGTTGTATAGGTGACTTCCAAGTCAGCCATATTGCATGGGGGACATTGTGCTGGTTGTGTTGTATAGGTGACTTCCAAGTCAGCCATATTGCATGGGGGACATTGTGCTGGTTATATTGCATAGGTGACTTCCAAGTCAGCCATATTGTATGGGGGACATTGTGCTGGTTGCCATGTCCTATAGGTGACTTCCAAGTCAGCCGTGTTGCATGGGGGACATTGTGCTGGTTGTCTTGTATAGGTGACTTCCAAGTCAGCCATATTGCTTGGGGGACATTGTGCTGGTTGCCATGTTCTGTAGGTGACTTCCAAGTCAGCCATATTGCTTGGGGGACATTGTGCTGGTGGCCATGTTCTATAGGTGACTTCCAAGTCAGCCATATTGCTTGGGGGACATTGTGCTGGTTGCCATGTTGTATAGGTGACTTCCAAGTCAGCCATATGGCATGGGGGACATTGTGCTGGTGGCCATGTCCTATAGGTGACTTCCAAGTCAGCCATATTGCATGGGGGACATTGTGCTGGTTGTCTTGTATAGGTGACTTCCAAGTCAGCTATATTGCATGGGGGACATTGTGCTGGTGGCCATGTTGTATAGGCGACTTCCAAGTCAGCCATATTGCATGGGGGACATTGTGCTGGTTGCCATGTTGTATAGGTGACTTCCAAGTGAGCCATATTGCATGGGGGACATTGTGCTGGTTGCCATGTTGTATAGGTGACTTCCAAGTCAACCATATTGCTTGGGGGACATTGTGCTGGTTGCCATGTTGTATAGGTGACTTCCAAGTCAGCCATATTGCCTGGGGGACATTGTGCTGGTTGTATTGTATAGGTGACTTCCAAGTCAGCCATATTGCATGGAGGACATTGTGCTGGTTGCCATGTTGTATAGGTGACTTCCAAGTGAGCCATATTGCTTGGGGGACATTGTGATGGTTGTGTTCTATAGGTGACTTCCAAGTCAGCCATATTGCATGGGGGACATTGTGCTGGTTGTCTTGTATAGGTGACTTCCAAGTCAGCCGTGTTGCATGGGGGACATTGTGCTGGTGGCCATGTTCTATAGGTGACTTCCAAGTCAGCCATATTGCATGGGGGACATTGTGCTGGTTGTCTTGTATAGGTGACTTCCACGTCAGCCATATTGCATGGGGGACATTGTGCTGGTGGCCATGTTCTATAGGTGACTTCCAAGTCAGCCATATTGCTTGGGGGACATTGTGCTGGTTGTATTGTATAGGTGACTTCCAAGTCAGCCATATTGCATGGGGGACATTGTGCTGGTTGCCATGTTGTATAGGTGACTTCCAAGTGAGCCATATTGCATGGGGGACATTGTGCTGGTTGCCATGTTGTACAGGTGACTTCCAAGTGAGCCATATTGCTTGGGGGACATTTTGCTGGTTGTATTGTATAGGTGACTTCCAAGTCAGCCATATTGCATGGGGGACATTGTGCTGGTTGTATTGTATAGGTGACTTCCAAGTCAGCCGTGTTGCATTGGGGACATTGTGCTGGTGGCCATGTTCTATAGGTGACTTCCAAGTCATCCATATTGCATGGGGGACATTGTGCTGGTTGCCATGTTGTATAGGTGACTTCCAAGTCAGCCATATTGCATGGGGGACATTGTACTGGTTGTCTTGTATAGGTGACTTCCAAGTCAGCCGTGTTGCATTGGGGACATTGTGCTGGTGGCCATGTTCTATAGGTGACTTCCAAGTCATCCATATTGCATGGGGGACATTGTGCTGGTTGCCATGTTGTATAGGTGACTTCCAAGTCAGCCATATTGCATGGGGGACATTGTGCTGGTTGCCATGTTGTATAGGTGACTTCCAAGTCAGCCATATTGCATGGGGGACATTGTGCTGGTTGTGTTGTATAGGTGACTTCCAAGTCAGCCATATTGCATGGGGGACATTGTGCTGGTTGTATTGTATAGGTGACTTCCAAGTCAGCCATATTGCATGGGGGACGTTGTGCTGGTTGTATTGTATAGGTGACTTCCAAGTCAGCCATATTGCATGGGGGACATTGTGCTGGTTGCCATGTCCTATAGGTGACCTCCAAGTCAGCCATATTGCATGGGGGACATTGTGCTGGTTGTCTTGTATAGGTGACGTCCAAGTCAGCCATATTGCTTGGGGGACATTGTGCTGGTTGCCATGTTCTATAGGTGACTTCCAAGTCAGCCATATTGCTTGGGGGACATTGTGCTGGTTGTGTTGTATAGGTGACTTCCAAGTCAGCCATATTGCATGGGGGACATTGTGCTGGTTGTCTTGTATAGGTGACTTCCAATTCAGCCATATTGCATGGGGGACATTGTGCTGGTGGCCATGTTCTATTGGTGACTTCCAAGTCAGCCATATTGCTTGGGGGACATTGTGCTGGTTGTATTGTATAGGTGACTTCCAAGTCAGCCATATTGCATGGGGGACATTGTGCTGGTTGTATTGTATAGGTGACGTCCAAGTCAGCCATATTGCATGGGGGACATTGTGCTGGTTGTATTGTATAGGTGACTTCCAAGTCAGCCATATTGCATGGGGTCATTGTTCTGGTTGCCATGTTCTATAGGTGACTTCCAAGTCAGCCATATTGCATGGGGGACATTGTGCTGGTGGCCATGTTCTATAGGTGACTTCCAAGTCAGCCATATTGCATGGGGGACATTGTGCTGGTTGTCTTGTATAGGTGACTTCCAAGTCAGCCATATTGCATGGGGGACATTGTGCTGGTTGTCTTGTATAGGTGACTTCCAAATCAGCCATATTGCATGGGGGACATTGTACTGGTTGCCATGTTCTATAGGTGACTTCCAAGTCAGCCATATTGCATGGGGGATATTGTGCTGGTTGCCATGTTGTATAGGTGACTTCCAAGTCAGCCATATTGCTTGGGGGACATTGTGCTGGTTGCCATGTTGTATAGGTGACTTCCAAGTCAGCCATATTGCCTGGGGGACATTGTGCTGGTTGTATTGTATAGGTGACTTCCAAGTCAGCCATATTGCATGGGGGACATTGTGCTGGTTGCCATGTTGTATAGGTGAATTCCAAGTGAGCCATATTGCTTGGGGGACATTGTGCTGGTTGTGTTCTATAGGTGACTTCCAAGTCAGCCATATTGCATGGGGGACATTGTGCTGGTTGTCTTGTATAGGTGACTTCCAAGTCAGCCATATTGCATGGGGGACATTGTGCTGGTGGCCATGTTCTATAGGTGACTTCCAAGTCAGCCATATTGCTTGGGGGACATTGTGCTGGTTGTATTGTATAGGTGACTTCCAAGTCAGCCATATTGCATGGGGGACATTGTGCTGGTTGCCATTTTGTATAGGTGACTTCCAAGTGAGCCATATTGCATGGGGGACATTGTGCTGGTTGCCATGTTGTATAGGTGACTTCCAAGTCAGCCATATTGCATGGGGGACATTGTACTGGTAGTCTTGTATAGGTGACTTCCAAGTCAGCCGTGTTGCATTGGGGACATTGTGCTGGTGGCCATGTTCTATAGGTGACTTCCAAGTCATCCATATTGCATGGGGGACATTGTGCTGGTTGCCATGTTGTATAGGTGACTTCCAAGTCAGCCATATTGCATGGGGGACATTGTGCTGGTTGCCATGTTGTATAGGTAACTTCCAAGTCAGCCATATTGCATGGGGGACATTGTGCTGGTTGTGTTGTATAGGTGACTTCCAAGTCAGCCATATTGCATGGGGGACATTGTGCTGGTTGTATTGTATAGGTGACTTCCAAGTCAGCCATATTGCATGGGGGACGTTGTGCTGGTTGTATTGTATAGGTGACTTCCAAGTCAGCCATATTGCATGGGGGACATTGTGCTGGTTGCCATGTCCTATAGGTGACCTCCAAGTCAGCCATATTGCATGGGGGACATTGTGCTGGTTGTCTTGTATAGGTGACGTCCAAGTCAGCCATATTGCTTGGGGGACATTGTGCTGGTTGCCATGTTCTATAGGTGACTTCCAAGTCAGCCATATTGCTTGGGGGACATTGTGCTGGTTGTGTTGTATAGGTGACTTCCAAGTCAGCCATATTGCATGGGGGACATTGTGCTGGTTGTCTTGTATAGGTGACTTCCAATTCAGCCATATTGCATGGGGGACATTGTGCTGGTGGCCATGTTCTATTGGTGACTTCCAAGTCAGCCATATTGCTTGGGGGACATTGTGCTGGTTGTATTGTATAGGTGACTTCCAAGTCAGCCATATTGCATGGGGGACATTGTGCTAGTTGTATTGTATAGGTGACGTCCAAGTCAGCCATATTGCATGGGGGACATTGTGCTGGTTGTATTGTATAGGTGACTTCCAAGTCAGCCATATTGCATGGGGTCATTGTGCTGGTTGCCATGTTCTATAGGTGACTTCCAAGTCAGCCATATTGCATGGGGGACATTGTGCTGGTGGCCATGTTCTATAGGTGACTTCCAAGTCAGCCATATTGCATGGGGGACATTGTGCTGGTTGTCTTGTATAGGTGACTTCCAAGTCAGCCATATTGCATGGGGGACATTGTGCTGGTTGTCTTGTATAGGTGACTTCCAAATCAGCCATATTGCATGGGGGACATTGTACTGGTTGCCATGTCTATAGGTGACTTCCAAGTCAGCCATATTGCATGGGGGACATTGTGCTGGTGGCCATGTTCTATAGGTGACTTCCAAGTCAGCCATATTGCTTGGGGGACATTGTGCTGGTTGCCATGTTGTATAGGTGACTTTCAAGTCAGCCATATTGCATGGGGGGCATTGTGCTGGTGGCCATGTTGTATAGGTGACTTCCAAGTGAGCCATATTGCATGGGGGACATTGTGCTGGTTGTCTTGTATAGGTGACTTCCAAGTCAGCCATATTGCATGGGGGACATTGTGCTGGTTGTCTTGTATAGGTGACTTCCAAATCAGCCATATTGCATGGGGGACATTGTACTGGTTGCCATGTTCTATAGGTGACTTCCAAGTCAGCCATATTGCATGGGGGACATTGTGCTGGTTGCCATGTTGTATAGGTGACTTCCAAGTCAGCCATATTGCATGGGGGACATTGTGCTGGTTGCCATGTTGTATAGGTGACTTCCAAGTCAGCCATATTGCATGGGGGACATTGTGCTGGTTGCCATGTTGTATAGGTGACTTCCAAGTGAGGCATATTGCATGGGGGACATTGTGCTGGTTGTGTTGTATAGGTGACTTCCAAGTCAGCCATATTGCATGGGGGACATTGTGCTGGTTGCCATGTTGCATAGGTGACTTCCAAGTCAGCCATATTGCATGGGGGACATTGTGCTGGTGGCCACCAGCACAATGTCCCCCATGCAACACGGCTGACTTGGAAGTCACCTATACAAGACAACCAGCACAATGTCCCCCATGCAATATGGCTGACTTGGAAGTCACCTATACAACACAACCAGCACAATGTCCCCCAAGCAATATGGCTCACTTGGAAGTCACCTATACAACATGGCAACCAGCACAATGTCCCCCATGCAATATGGCTGACTTGGAAGTCACCTATACAACATGGCAACCAGCACAATGTCCCCCATGCAATATGGCTGACTTGGAAGTCACCTATACAAGACAACCAGCACAATGTCCCCCATGCAATATGGCTGACTTGGAAGTCACCTATAGGACATGGCAACCAGCACAATGTCCCCCAAGCAATATGGCTGACTTGGAAGTCACCTATACAAGACAACCAGCACAATGTCCCAAATGCAATATGGCTGACTTGGAAGTCACCTATAGAACATGGCCACCAGCACAATGTCCCCCATGCAATATGGCTGACTTGGAAGTCACCTATACAACATGGCAACCAGCACAATGTCCCCCATGCAATATGGCTGACTTGGAAGTCACCTATACAATGCAACCAGCACAATGTCCCCCAAGCAATATGGCTGACTTGGAAGTCACCTATACAAGACAACCAGCACAATGTCCCCCATGCAATATGGCTGACTTGGAAGTCACCTATAGGACATGGCCACCAGCACAATGTCCCCCATGCAATATGGCTGACTTGGAAGTCACCTATACAATACAACCAGCACAATGTCCCCCATGCAATATGGCTGACTTGGAAGTCACCTATACAATACAACCAGCACAATGTCCCCCATGCAATATGGGTGATTTGGAAGTCACCTATACAACACAACCAGCACAATGTCCCCCATGCAATATGGCTGACTTGGAAGTCACCTATACAAGACAACCAGCACAATGTCCCAAATGCAATATGGCTGACTTGGAAGTCACCTATAGAACATGGCCACCAGCACAATGTCCCCCATGCAATATGGCTGACTTGGAAGTCACCTATACAACATGGCAACCAGCACAATGTCCCCCATGCAATATGGCTGACTTGGAAGTCACCTATGCAATACAACCAGCACAATGTCCCCCATGCAATATGGCTGACTTGGAAGTCACCTATACAACACAACCAGCACAATGTCCCCCATGCAATATGGCTGACTTGGAAGTCACCTATACAACACAACCAGCACAATGTCCCCCATGCAATATGGCTGACTTGGAAGTCACCTATAGAACATGGCAACCAGCACAATGTCCCCCAAGCAATATGGCTGACTTGGAAGTCACCTATACAACATGGCCACCAGCACAATGTCCCCCAAGCAATATGGCTCACTGGGAAGTCACCTATACAATACAACCAGCACAATGTCCCCCATGCAATATGGCTGACTTGGAAGTCACCTATACAATACAACCAGCACAATGTCCCCCATGCAATATGGCTGACTTGGAAGTCACCTATACAACACAACCAGCACAATGTCCCCCATGCAATATGGCTGACTTGGAAGTCACCTATACAACATGGCAACCAGCACAATGTCCCCCATGCAATATGGCTGACTTGGAAGTCACCTATACAACATGGCAACCAGCACAATGTCCCCCATGCAATATGGCTGACTTGGAAGTCACCTATACAAGACAACCAGCACAATGTCCCCATGCAATATGGCTGACTTGGAAGTCACCTATAGAACATGGCCACCAGCACAATGTCCCCCATGCAATATGGCTGACTTGGAAGTCACCTATACAACATGGCAACCAGCACAATGTCCCCCATGCAATATGGCTGACTTGGAAGTCACCTATAGAACATGGCCACCAGCACAATGTCCCCCATGCAACACGGCTGACTTGGAAGTCACCTATACAAGACAACCAGCACAATGTCCCCCATGCAATATGGCTGACTTGGAAGTCACCTATACAACACAACCAGCACAATGTCCCCCAAGCAATATGGCTCACTTGGAAGTCACCTATACAACATGGCAACCAGCACAATGTCCCCCATGCAATATGGCTGACTTGGAAGTCACCTATACAAGACAACCAGCACAATGTCCCCCATGCAATATGGCTGACTTGGAAGTCACCTATAGGACATGGCAACCAGCACAATGTCCCCCAAGCAATATGGCTGACTAGGACGTCACCTATACAAGACAACCAGCACAATGTCCCAAATGCAATATGGCTGACTTGGAAGTCACCTATAGAACATGGCCACCAGCACAATGTCCCCCATGCAATATGGCTGACTTGGAAGTCACCTATACAACATGGCAACCAGCACAATTTCCCCCATGCAATATGGCTGACTTGGAAGTCACCTATACAACATGGCAACCAGCACAATGTCCCCCATGCAATATGGCTGACTTGGAAGTCACCTATACAAGACAACCAGCACAATGTCCCCATGCAATATGGCTGACTTGGAAGTCACCTATAGAACATGGCCACCAGCACAATGTCCCCCATGCAATATGGCTGACTTGGAAGTCACCTATACAACATGGCAACCAGCACAATGTCCCCCATGCAATATGGCTGACTTGGAAGTCACCTATAGAACATGGCCACCAGCACAATGTCCCCCATGCAACACGGCTGACTTGGAAGTCACCTATACAAGACAACCAGCACAATGTCCCCCATGCAATATGGCTGACTTGGAAGTCACCTATACAACACAACCAGCACAATGTCCCCCAAGCAATATGGCTCACTTGGAAGTCACCTATACAACATGGCAACCAGCACAATGTCCCCCATGCAATATGGCTGACTTGGAAGTCATCTATACAAGACAACCAGCACAATGTCCCCCATGCAATATGGCTGACTTGGAAGTCACCTCTAGGACATGGCAACCAGCACAATGTCCCCCAAGCAATATGGCTGACTTGGACGTCACCTATACAAGACAACCAGCACAATGTCCCAAATGCAATATGGCTGACTTGGAAGTCACCTATAGGACATGGCCACCAGCACAATGTCCCCCATGCAATATGGCTGACTTGGAAGTCACCTATACAATACAACCAGCACAATGTCCCCCATGCAATATGGCTGACTTGGAAGTCACCTATACAAGACAACCAGCACAATGTCCCCATGCAATATGGCTGACTTGGAAGTCACCTATAGAACATGGCCACCAGCACAATGTCCCCCATGCAATATGGCTGACTTGGAAGTCACCTCTACAACATGGCAACCAGCACAATGTCCCCCATGCAATATGGCTGACTTGGAAGTCACCTATAGAACATGGCCACCAGCACAATGTCCTCCATGCAACACGGCTGACTTGGAAGTCACCTATACAACACAACCAGCACAATGTCCCCCATGCAATATGGCTGACTTGGAAGTCACCTATACAACACAACCAGCACAATGTCCCCCAAGCAATATGGCTCACTTGGAAGTCACCTATACAACATGGCAACCAGCACAATGTCCCCCATGCAATATGGCTGACTTGGAAGTCACCTATACAAGACAACCAGCACAATGTCCCCCATGCAATATGGCTGACTTGGAAGTCACCTATAGGACATGGCAACCAGTACAATGTCCCCCAAGCAATATGGCTGACTTGGAAGTCACCTATAAAAGACAACCAGCACAATGTCCCAAATGCAATATGGCTGACTTGGAAGTCACCTATAGAACATGGCCACCAGCACAATGTCCCCCATGCAATATGGCTGACTTGGAAGTCACCAATACAACATGGCAACCAGCACAATGTCCCCCATGCAATATGGCTGACTTGGAAGTCACCTATACAATACAACCAGCACAATGTCCCCCAAGCAATATGGCTGACTTGGAAGTCACCTATACAAGACAACCAGCACAATGTCCCCCATGCAATATGGCTGACTTGGAAGTCACCTATAGGACATGGCCACCAGCACAATGTCCCCCATGCAATTATGGCTGACTTGGAAGTCACCTATACAATACAACCAGCACAATGTCCCCCATGCAATATGGCTGACTTGGAAGTCACCTATACAATACAACCAGCACAATGTCCCCCATGCAATATGGCTGATTTGGAAGTCACCTATACAACACAACCAGCACAATGTCCCCCATGCAATATGGCTGATTGGAAGTCACCTATACAAGACAACCAGCACAATGTCCCCCATGCAATATGGCTGACTTGGAAGTCACCTATACAAGACAACCAGCACAATGTCCCCATGCAATATGGCTGACTTGGAAGTCACCTATAGAACATGGCCACCAGCACAATGTCCCCCATGCAATATGGCTGACTTGGAAGTCACCTCTACAACATGGCAACCAGCACAATGTCCCCCATGCAATATGGCTGACTTGGAAGTCACCTATAGAACATGGCCACCAGCACAATGTCCCCCATGCAACACGGCTGACTTGGAAGTCACCTATACAACATGGCAACCAGCACAATGTCCCCCATGCAATATGGCTGACTTGGAAGTCACCTATACAAGACAACCAGCACAATGTCCCCATGCAATATGGCTGACTTGGAAGTCACCTATAGAACATGGCCACCAGCACAATGTCCCCCATGCAATATGGCTGACTTGGAAGTCACCTATACAACATGGCAACCAGCACAATGTCCCCCATGCAATATGGCTGACTTGGAAGTCACCTATAGAACATGGCCACCAGCACAATGTCCCCCATGCAACACGGCTGACTTGGAAGTCACCTATACAAGACAACCAGCACAATGTCCCCCATGCAATATGGCTGACTTGGAAGTCACCTATACAACACAACCAGCACAATGTCCCCCAAGCAATATGGCTCACTTGGAAGTCACCTATACAACATGGCAACCAGCACAATGTCCCCCATGCAATATGGCTGACTTGGAAGTCACCTATACAAGACAACCAGCACAATGTCCCCCATGCAATATGGCTGACTTGGAAGTCACCTATAGGACATGGCAACCAGCACAATGTCCCCCAAGCAATATGGCTGACTAGGACGTCACCTATACAAGACAACCAGCACAATGTCCCAAATGCAATATGGCTGACTTGGAAGTCACCTATAGAACATGGCCACCAGCACAATGTCCCCCATGCAATATGGCTGACTTGGAAGTCACCTATACAACATGGCAACCAGCACAATTTCCCCCATGCAATATGGCTGACTTGGAAGTCACCTATACAACATGGCAACCAGCACAATGTCCCCCATGCAATATGGCTGACTTGGAAGTCACCTATACAAGACAACCAGCACAATGTCCCCATGCAATATGGCTGACTTGGAAGTCACCTATAGAACATGGCCACCAGCACAATGTCCCCCATGCAATATGGCTGACTTGGAAGTCACCTATACAACATGGCAACCAGCACAATGTCCCCCATGCAATATGGCTGACTTGGAAGTCACCTATAGAACATGGCCACCAGCACAATGTCCCCCATGCAACACGGCTGACTTGGAAGTCACCTATACAAGACAACCAGCACAATGTCCCCCATGCAATATGGCTGACTTGGAAGTCACCTATACAACACAACCAGCACAATGTCCCCCAAGCAATATGGCTCACTTGGAAGTCACCTATACAACATGGCAACCAGCACAATGTCCCCCATGCAATATGGCTGACTTGGAAGTCATCTATACAAGACAACCAGCACAATGTCCCCCATGCAATATGGCTGACTTGGAAGTCACCTCTAGGACATGGCAACCAGCACAATGTCCCCCAAGCAATATGGCTGACTTGGACGTCACCTATACAAGACAACCAGCACAATGTCCCAAATGCAATATGGCTGACTTGGAAGTCACCTATAGGACATGGCCACCAGCACAATGTCCCCCATGCAATATGGCTGACTTGGAAGTCACCTATACAATACAACCAGCACAATGTCCCCCATGCAATATGGCTGACTTGGAAGTCACCTATACAAGACAACCAGCACAATGTCCCCATGCAATATGGCTGACTTGGAAGTCACCTATAGAACATGGCCACCAGCACAATGTCCCCCATGCAATATGGCTGACTTGGAAGTCACCTCTACAACATGGCAACCAGCACAATGTCCCCCATGCAATATGGCTGACTTGGAAGTCACCTATAGAACATGGCCACCAGCACAATGTCCTCCATGCAACACGGCTGACTTGGAAGTCACCTATACAACACAACCAGCACAATGTCCCCCATGCAATATGGCTGACTTGGAAGTCACCTATACAACACAACCAGCACAATGTCCCCCAAGCAATATGGCTCACTTGGAAGTCACCTATACAACATGGCAACCAGCACAATGTCCCCCATGCAATATGGCTGACTTGGAAGTCACCTATACAAGACAACCAGCACAATGTCCCCCATGCAATATGGCTGACTTGGAAGTCACCTATAGGACATGGCAACCAGTACAATGTCCCCCAAGCAATATGGCTGACTTGGAAGTCACCTATAAAAGACAACCAGCACAATGTCCCAAATGCAATATGGCTGACTTGGAAGTCACCTATAGAACATGGCCACCAGCACAATGTCCCCCATGCAATATGGCTGACTTGGAAGTCACCAATACAACATGGCAACCAGCACAATGTCCCCCATGCAATATGGCTGACTTGGAAGTCACCTATACAATACAACCAGCACAATGTCCCCCAAGCAATATGGCTGACTTGGAAGTCACCTATACAAGACAACCAGCACAATGTCCCCCATGCAATATGGCTGACTTGGAAGTCACCTATAGGACATGGCCACCAGCACAATGTCCCCCATGCAATTATGGCTGACTTGGAAGTCACCTATACAATACAACCAGCACAATGTCCCCCATGCAATATGGCTGACTTGGAAGTCACCTATACAATACAACCAGCACAATGTCCCCCATGCAATATGGCTGATTTGGAAGTCACCTATACAACACAACCAGCACAATGTCCCCCATGCAATATGGCTGATTGGAAGTCACCTATACAAGACAACCAGCACAATGTCCCCCATGCAATATGGCTGACTTGGAAGTCACCTATACAAGACAACCAGCACAATGTCCCCATGCAATATGGCTGACTTGGAAGTCACCTATAGAACATGGCCACCAGCACAATGTCCCCCATGCAATATGGCTGACTTGGAAGTCACCTCTACAACATGGCAACCAGCACAATGTCCCCCATGCAATATGGCTGACTTGGAAGTCACCTATAGAACATGGCCACCAGCACAATGTCCCCCATGCAACACGGCTGACTTGGAAGTCACCTATACAAGACAACCAGCACAATGTCCCCCATGCAATATGGCTGACTTGGAAGTCACCTATACAACACAACCAGCACAATGTCCCCCAAGCAATATGGCTCACTTGGAAGTCACCTATACAACATGGCAACCAGCACAATGTCCCCCATGCAATATGGCTGACTTGGAAGTCACCTATACAAGACAACCAGCACAATGTCCCCCATGCAATATGGCTGACTTGGAAGTCACCTATAGGACATGGCAAACAGCACAATGTCCCCCAAGCAATATGGCTGACTTGGAAGTCACCTATACAAGACAACCAGCACAATGTCCCAAATGCAATATGGCTGACTTGGAAGTCACCTATAGAACATGGCCACCAGCACAATGTCCCCCATGCAATATGGCTGACTTGGAAGTCACCTATACAACATGGCAACCAGCACAATGTCCCCCATGCAATATGGCTGACTTGGAAGTCACCTATACAATACAACCAGCACAATGTCCCCCAAGCAATATGGCTGACTTGGAAGTCACCTATACAAGACAACCAGCACAATGTCCCCCATGCAATATGGCTGACTTGGAAGTCACCTATAGGACATGGCCACCAGCACAATGTCCCCCATGCAATATGGCTGACTTGGAAGTCACCTATACAATACAACCAGCACAATGTCCCAAATGCAATATGGCTGACTTGGAAGTCACCTATAGAACATGGCCACCAGCACAATGTCCCCCATGCAATATGGCTGACTTGGAAGTCACCTATACAACATGGCAACCAGCACAATGTCCCCCATGCAATATGGCTGACTTGGAAGTCACCTATGCAATACAACCAGCACAATGTCCCCCATGCAATATGGCTGACTTGGAAGTCACCTATACAACATGGCAACCAGCACAATGTCCCCCATGCAATATGGCTGACTTGGAAGTCACCTATAGAACATGGCCACCAGCACAATGTCCCCCATGCAACACGGCTGACTTGGAAGTCACCTATACAAGACAACCAGCACAATGTCCCCCATGCAATATGGCTGACTTGGAAGTCACCTATACAACACAACCAGCACAATGTCCCCCAAGCAATATGGCTCACTTGGAAGTCACCTATACAACATGGCAACCAGCACAATGTCCCCCATGCAATATGGCTGACTTGGAAGTCACCTATACAAGACAACCAGCACAATGTCCCCCATGCAATATGGCTGACTTGGAAGTCACCTATAGGACATGGCAACCAGCACAATGTCCCCCAAGCAATATGGCTGACTAGGACGTCACCTATACAAGACAACCAGCACAATGTCCCAAATGCAATATGGCTGACTTGGAAGTCACCTATAGAACATGGCCACCAGCACAATGTCCCCCATGCAATATGGCTGACTTGGAAGTCACCTATACAACATGGCAACCAGCACAATGTCCCCCATGCAATATGGCTGACTTGGAAGTCACCTATACAACATGGCAACCAGCACAATGTCCCCCATGCAATATGGCTGACTTGGAAGTCACCTATACAAGACAACCAGCACAATGTCCCCATGCAATATGGCTGACTTGGAAGTCACCTATAGAACATGGCCACCAGCACAATGTCCCCCATGCAATATGGCTGACTTGGAAGTCACCTATACAACATGGCAACCAGCACAATGTCCCCCATGCAATATGGCTGACTTGGAAGTCACCTATAGAACATGGCCACCAGCACAATGTCCCCCATGCAACACGGCTGACTTGGAAGTCACCTATACAAGACAACGAGCACAATGTCCCCCATGCAATATGGCTGACTTGGAAGTCACCTATACAACACAACCAGCACAATGTCCCCCAAGCAATATGGCTCACTTGGAAGTCACCTATACAACATGGCAACCAGCACAATGTCCCCCATGCAATATGGCTGACTTGGAAGTCACCTATACAAGACAACCAGCACAATGTCCCCCATGCAATATGGCTGACTTGGAAGTCACCTATAGGACATGGCAACCAGCACAATGTCCCCCAAGCAATATGGCTGACTAGGACGTCACCTATACAAGACAACCAGCACAATGTCCCAAATGCAATATGGCTGACTTGGAAGTCACCTATAGAACATGGCCACCAGCACAATGTCCCCCATGCAATATGGCTGACTTGGAAGTCACCTATACAACATGGCAACCAGCACAATGTCCCCCATGCAATATGGCTGACTTGGAAGTCACCTATACAACATGGCAACCAGCACAATGTCCCCCATGCAATATGGCTGACTTGGAAGTCACCTATACAAGACAACCAGCACAATGTCCCCATGCAATATGGCTGACTTGGAAGTCACCTATAGAACATGGCCACCAGCACAATGTCCCCCATGCAATATGGCTGACTTGGAAGTCACCTATACAACATGGCAACCAGCACAATGTCCCCCATGCAATATGGCTGACTTGGAAGTCACCTATAGAACATGGCCACCAGCACAATGTCCCCCATGCAACACGGCTGACTTGGAAGTCACCTATACAAGACAACCAGCAGAATGTCCCCCATGCAATATGGCTGACTTGGAAGTCACCTATACAACACAACCAGCACAATGTCCCCCAAGCAATATGGCTCACTTGGAAGTCACCTATACAACATGGCAACCAGCACAATGTCCCCCATGCAATATGGCTGACTTGGAAGTCATCTATACAAGACAACCAGCACAATGTCCCCCATGCAATATGGCTGACTTGGAAGTCACCTATAGGACATGGCAACCAGCACAATGTCCCCCAAGCAATATGGCTGACTTGGACGTCACCTATACAAGACAACCAGCACAATGTCCCAAATGCAATATGGCTGACTTGGAAGTCACCTATAGGACATGGCCACCAGCACAATGTCCCCCATGCAATATGGCTGACTTGGAAGTCACCTATACAATACAACCAGCACAATGTCCCCCATGCAATATGGCTGACTTGGAAGTCACCTATACAAGACAACCAGCACAATGTCCCCATGCAATATGGCTGACTTGGAAGTCACCTATAGAACATGGCCACCAGCACAATGTCCCCCATGCAATATGGCTGACTTGGAAGTCACCTCTACAACATGGCAACCAGCACAATGTCCCCCATGCAATATGGCTGACTTGGAAGTCACCTATAGAACATGGCCACCAGCACAATGTCCTCCATGCAACACGGCTGACTTGGAAGTCACCTATACAACACAACCAGCACAATGTCCCCCATGCAATATGGCTGACTTGGAAGTCACCTATACAACACAACCAGCACAATGTCCCCCAAGCAATATGGCTCACTTGGAAGTCACCTATACAACATGGCAACCAGCACAATGTCCCCCATGCAATATGGCTGACTTGGAAGTCACCTATACAAGACAACCAGCACAATGTCCCCCATGCAATATGGCTGACTTGGAAGTCACCTATAGGACATGGCAACCAGTACAATGTCCCCCAAGCAATATGGCTGACTTGGAAGTCACCTATAAAAGACAACCAGCACAATGTCCCAAATGCAATATGGCTGACTTGGAAGTCACCTATAGAACATGGCCACCAGCACAATGTCCCCCATGCAATATGGCTGACTTGGAAGTCACCAATACAACATGGCAACCAGCACAATGTCCCCCATGCAATATGGCTGACTTGGAAGTCACCTATACAATACAACCAGCACAATGTCCCCCAAGCAATATGGCTGACTTGGAAGTCACCTATACAAGACAACCAGCACAATGTCCCCCATGCAATATGGCTGACTTGGAAGTCACCTATAGGACATGGCCACCAGCACAATGTCCCCCATGCAATATGGCTGACTTGGAAGTCACCTATACAATACAACCAGCACAATGTCCCCCATGCAATATGGCTGACTTGGAAGTCACCTATACAATACAACCAGCACAATGTCCCCCATGCAATATGGCTGATTTGGAAGTCACCTATACAACACAACCAGCACAATGTCCCCCATGCAATATGGCTGATTGGAAGTCACCTATACAAGACAACCAGCACAATGTCCCCCATGCAATATGGCTGACTTGGAAGTCACCTATACAAGACAACCAGCACAATGTCCCCATGCAATATGGCTGACTTGGAAGTCACCTATAGAACATGGCCACCAGCACAATGTCCCCCATGCAATATGGCTGACTTGGAAGTCACCTCTACAACATGGCAACCAGCACAATGTCCCCCATGCAATATGGCTGACTTGGAAGTCACCTATAGAACATGGCCACCAGCACAATGTCCCCCATGCAACACGGCTGACTTGGAAGTCACCTATACAAGACAACCAGCACAATGTCCCCCATGCAATATGGCTGACTTGGAAGTCACCTATACAACACAACCAGCACAATGTCCCCCAAGCAATATGGCTCACTTGGAAGTCACCTATACAACATGGCAACCAGCACAATGCCCCCCATGCAATATGGCTGACTTGGAAGTCACCTATACAAGACAACCAGCACAATGTCCCCCATGCAATATGGCTGACTTGGAAGTCACCTATAGGACATGGCAACCAGCACAATGTCCCCCAAGCAATATGGCTGACTTGGAAGTCACCTATACAAGACAACCAGCCCAATGTCCCAAATGCAATATGGCTGACTTGGAAGTCACCTATAGAACATGGCCACCAGCACAATGTCCCCCATGCAATATGGCTGACTTGGAAGTCACCTATACAACATGGCAACCAGCACAATGTCCCCCATGCAATATGGCTGACTTGGAAGTCACCTATACAATACAACCAGCACAATGTCCCCCAAGCAATATGGCTGACTTGGAAGTCACCTATACAAGACAACCAGCACAATGTCCCCCATGCAATATGGCTGACTTGGAAGTCACCTATAGGACATGGCCACCAGCACAATGTCCCCCATGCAATATGGCTGACTTGGAAGTCACCTATACAATACAACCAGCACAATGTCCCAAATGCAATATGGCTGACTTGGAAGTCACCTATAGAACATGGCCACCAGCACAATGTCCCCCATGCAATATGGCTGACTTGGAAGTCACCTATACAACATGGCAACCAGCACAATGTCCCCCATGCAATATGGCTGACTTGGAAGTCACCTATACAACACAACCAGCACAATGTCCCCCATGCAATATGGCTGACTTGGAAGTCACCTATACAACACAACCAGCACAATGTCCCCCATGCAATATGGCTGACTTGGAAGTCACCTATAGAACATGGCAACCAGCACAATGTCCCCCAAGCAATATGGCTGACTTGGAAGTCACCTATACAACATGGCCACCAGCACAATGTCCCCCAAGCAATATGGCTCACTTGGAAGTCACCTATACAATACAACCAGCACAATGTCCCCCATGCAATATGGCTGACTTGGAAGTCACCTATACAACATGGCAACCAGCACAATGTCCCCCATGCAATATGGCTGACTTGGAAGTCACCTATAAAAGACAACCAGCACAATGTCCCAAATGCAATATGGCTGACTTGGAAGTCACCTATAGAACATGGCCACCAGCACAATGTCCCCCATGCAATATGGCTGACTTGGAAGTCACCAATACAACATGGCAACCAGCACAATGTCCCCCATGCAATATGGCTGACTTGGAAGTCACCTATACAATACAACCAGCACAATGTCCCCCAAGCAATATGGCTGACTTGGAAGTCACCTATACAAGACAACCAGCACAATGTCCCCCATGCAATATGGCTGACTTGGAAGTCACCTATAGGACATGGCCACCAGCACAATGTCCCCCATGCAATATGGCTGACTTGGAAGTCACCTATACAATACAACCAGCACAATGTCCCCCATGCAATATGGCTGACTTGGAAGTCACCTATACAATACAACCAGCACAATGTCCCCCATGCAATATGGCTGATTTGGAAGTCACCTATACAACACAACCAGCACAATGTCCCCCATGCAATATGGCTGATTGGAAGTCACCTATACAAGACAACCAGCACAATGTCCCCCATGCAATATGGCTGACTTGGAAGTCACCTATACAAGACAACCAGCACAATGTCCCCATGCAATATGGCTGACTTGGAAGTCACCTATAGAACATGGCCACCAGCACAATGTCCCCCATGCAATATGGCTGACTTGGAAGTCACCTCTACAACATGGCAACCAGCACAATGTCCCCCATGCAATATGGCTGACTTGGAAGTCACCTATAGAACATGGCCACCAGCACAATGTCCCCCATGCAACACGGCTGACTTGGAAGTCACCTATACAAGACAACCAGCACAATGTCCCCCATGCAATATGGCTGACTTGGAAGTCACCTATACAACACAACCAGCACAATGTCCCCCAAGCAATATGGCTCACTTGGAAGTCACCTATACAACATGGCAACCAGCACAATGTCCCCCATGCAATATGGCTGACTTGGAAGTCACCTATACAAGACAACCAGCACAATGTCCCCCATGCAATATGGCTGACTTGGAAGTCACCTATAGGACATGGCAACCAGCACAATGTCCCCCAAGAAATATGGCTGACTTGGAAGTCACCTATACAAGACAACCAGCCCAATGTCCCAAATGCAATATGGCTGACTTGGAAGTCACCTATAGAACATGGCCACCAGCACAATGTCCCCCATGCAATATGGCTGACTTGGAAGTCACCTATACAACGTGGCAACCAGCACAATGTCCCCCATGCAATATGGCTGACTTGGAAGTCACCTATACAATACAACCAGCACAATGTCCCCCAAGCAATATGGCTGACTTGGAAGTCACCTATACAAGACAACCAGCACAATGTCCCCCATGCAATATGGCTGACTTGGAAGTCACCTATAGGACATGGCCACCAGCACAATGTCCCCCATGCAATATGGCTGACTTGGAAGTCACCTATACAATACAACCAGCACAATGTCCCAAATGCAATATGGCTGACTTGGAAGTCACCTATAGAACATGGCCACCAGCACAATGTCCCCCATGCAATATGGCTGACTTGGAAGTCACCTATACAACATGGCAACCAGCACAATGTCCCCCATGCAATATGGCTGACTTGGAAGTCACCTATACAACACAACCAGCACAATGTCCCCCATGCAATATGGCTGACTTGGAAGTCACCTATACAACACAACCAGCACAATGTCCCCCATGCAATATGGCTGACTTGGAAGTCACCTATAGAACATGGCAACCAGCACAATGTCCCCCAAGCAATATGGCTGACTTGGAAGTCACCTATACAACATGGCCACCAGCACAATGTCCCCCAAGCAATATGGCTCACTTGGAAGTCACCTATACAATACAACCAGCACAATGTCCCCCATGCAATATGGCTGACTTGGAAGTCACCTATACAATACAACCAGCACAATGTCCCCCATGCAATATGGCTGACTTGGAAGTCACCTATACAACACAACCAGCACAATGTCCCCCATGCAATATGGCTGACTTGGAAGTCACCTATACAACATGGCAACCAGCACAATGTCCCCCATGCAATATGGCTGACTTGGAAGTCACCTATACAACATGGCAACCAGCACAATGTCCCCCATGCAATATGGCTGACTTGGAAGTCACCTATACAAGACAACCAGCACAATGTCCCCATGCAATATGGCTGACTTGGAAGTCACCTATAGAACATGGCCACCAGCACAATGTCCCCCATGCAATATGGCTGACTTGGAAGTCACCTATACAACATGGCAACCAGCACAATGTCCCCCATGCAATATGGCTGACTTGGAAGTCACCTATAGAACATGGCCACCAGCACAATGTCCCCCATGCAACACGGCTGACTTGGAAGTCACCTATACAAGACAACCAGCACAATGTCCCCCATGCAATATGGCTGACTTGGAAGTCACCTATACAACACAACCAGCACAATGTCCCCCAAGCAATATGGCTCACTTGGAAGTCACCTATACAACATGGCAACCAGCACAATGTCCCCCATGCAATATGGCTGACTTGGAAGTCACCTATACAAGACAACCAGCACAATGTCCCCCATGCAATATGGCTGACTTGGAAGTCACCTATAGGACATGGCAACCAGCACAATGTCCCCCAAGCAATATGGCTGACTAGGACGTCACCTATACAAGACAACCAGCACAATGTCCCAAATGCAATATGGCTGACTTGGAAGTCACCTATAGAACATGGCCACCAGCACAATGTCCCCCATGCAAGATGGCTGACTTGGAAGTCACCTATACAACATGGCAACCAGCACAATGTCCCCCATGCAATATGGCTGACTTGGAAGTCACCTATACAACATGGCAACCAGCACAATGTCCCCCATGCAATATGGCTGACTTGGAAGTCACCTATACAAGACAACCAGCACAATGTCCCCATGCAATATGGCTGACTTGGAAGTCACCTATAGAACATGGCCACCAGCACAATGTCCCCCATGCAATATGGCTGACTTGGAAGTCACCTATACAACATGGCAACCAGCACAATGTCCCCCATGCAATATGGCTGACTTGGAAGTCACCTATAGAACATGGCCACCAGCACAATGTCCCCCATGCAACACGGCTGACTTGGAAGTCACCTATACAAGACAACCAGCACAATGTCCCCCATGCAATATGGCTGACTTGGAAGTCACCTATACAACACAACCAGCACAATGTCCCCCAAGCAATATGGCTCACTTGGAAGTCACCTATACAACATGGCAACCAGCACAATGTCCCCCATGCAATATGGCTGACTTGGAAGTCACCTATACAAGACAACCAGCACAATGTCCCCCATGCAATATGGCTGACTTGGAAGTCACCTATAGGACATGGCAACCAGCACAATGTCCCCCAAGCAATATGGCTGACTTGGACGTCACCTATACAAGACAACCAGCACAATGTCCCAAATGCAATATTGCTGACTTGGAAGTCACCTATAGGACATGGCCACCAGCACAATGTCCCCCATGCAATATGGCTGACTTGGAAGTCACCTATACAATACAACCAGCACAATGTCCCCCATGCAATATGGCTGACTTGGAAGTCACCTTTACAAGACAACCAGCACAATGTCCCCATGCAATATGGCTGACTTGGAAGTCACCTATAGAACATGGCCACCAGCACAATGTCCCCCATGCAATATGGCTGACTTGGAAGTCACCTCTACAACATGGCAACCAGCACAATGTCCCCCATGCAATATGGCTGACTTGGAAGTCACCTATAGAACATGGCCACCAGCACAATGTCCTCCATGCAACACGGCTGACTTGGAAGTCACCTATACAACACAACCAGCACAAAGTCCCCCATGCAATATGGCTGACTTGGAAGTCACCTATACAACACAACCAGCACAATGTCCCCCAAGCAATATGGCTCACTTGGAAGTCACCTATACAACATGGCAACCAGCACAATGTCCCCCATGCAATATGGCTGACTTGGAAGTCACCTATACAAGACAACCAGCACAATGTCCCCCATGCAATATGGCTGACTTGGAAGTCACCTATAGGACATGGCAACCAGTACAATGTCCCCCAAGCAATATGGCTGACTTGGAAGTCACCTATAAAAGACAACCAGCACAATGTCCCAAATGCAATATGGCTGACTTGGAAGTCACCTATATAACATGGCCACCAGCACAATGTCCCCCATGCAATATGGCTGACTTGGAAGTCACCAATACAACATGGCAACCAGCACAATGTCCCCCATGCAATATGGCTGACTTGGAAGTCACCTATACAATACAACCAGCACAATGTCCCCCAAGCAATATGGCTGACTTGGAAGTCACCTATACAAGACAACCAGCACAATGTCCCCCATGCAATATGGCTGACTTGGAAGTCACCTATAGGACATGGCCACCAGCACAATGTCCCCCATGCAATATGGCTGACTTGGAAGTCACCTATACAATACAACCAGCACAATGTCCCCCATGCAATATGGCTGACTTGGAAGTCACCTATACAATACAACCAGCACAATGTCCCCCATGCAATATGGCTGATTTGGAAGTCACCTATTCAACACAACCAGCACAATGTCCCCCATGCAATATGGCTGATTGGAAGTCACCTATACAAGACAACCAGCACAATGTCCCCCATGCAATATGGCTGACTTGGAAGTCACCTATACAAGACAACCAGCACAATGTCCCCATGCAATATGGCTGACTTGGAAGTCACCTATAGAACATGGCCACCAGCACAATGTCCCCCATGCAATATGGCTGACTTGGAAGTCACCTCTACAACATGGCAACCAGCACAATGTCCCCCATGCAATATGGCTGACTTGGAAGTCACCTATAGAACATGGCCACCAGCACAATGTCCCCCATGCAACACGGCTGACTTGGAAGTCACCTATACAAGACAACCAGCACAATGTCCCCCATGCAATATGGCTGACTTGGAAGTCACCTATACAACACAACCAGCACAATGTCCCCCAAGCAATATGGCTCACTTGGAAGTCACCTATACAACATGGCAACCAGCACAATGTCCCCCATGCAATATGGCTGACTTGGAAGTCACCTATACAAGACAACCAGCACAATGTCCCCCATGCAATATGGCTGACTTGGAAGTCACCTATAGGACATGGCAACCAGCACAATGTCCCCCAAGCAATATGGCTGACTTGGAAGTCACCTATACAAGACAACCAGCACAATGTCCCAAATGCAATATGGCTGACTTGGAAGTCACCTATAGAACATGGCCACCAGCACAATGTCCCCCATGCAATATGGCTGACTTGGAAGTCACCTATACAACATGGCAACCAGCACAATGTCCCCCATGCAATATGGCTGACTTGGAAGTCACCTATACAATACAACCAGCACAATGTCCCCCAAGCAATATGGCTGACTTGGAAGTCACCTATAGGACATGGCAACCAGTACAATGTCCCCCAAGCAATATGGCTGACTTGGAAGTCACCTATAAAAGACAACCAGCACAATGTCCCAAATGCAATATGGCTGACTTGGAAGTCACCTATAGAACATGGCCACCAGCACAATGTCCCCCATGCAATATGGCTGACTTGGAAGTCACCAATACAACATGGCAACCAGCACAATGTCCCCCATGCAATATGGCTGACTTGGAAGTCACCTATACAATACAACCAGCACAATGTCCCCCAAGCAATATGGCTGACTTGGAAGTCACCTATACAAGACAACCAGCACAATGTCCCCCATGCAATATGGCTGACTTGGAAGTCACCTATAGGACATGGCCACCAGCACAATGTCCCCCATGCAATATGGCTGACTTGGAAGTCACCTATACAATACAACCAGCACAATGTCCCCCATGCAATATGGCTGACTTGGAAGTCACCTATACAATACAACCAGCACAATGTCCCCCATGCAATATGGCTGATTTGGAAGTCACCTATACAACACAACCAGCACAATGTCCCCCATGCCATATGGCTGATTGGAAGTCACCTATACAAGACAACCAGCACAATGTCCCCATGCAATATGGCTGACTTGGAAGTCACCTATAGAACATGGCCACCAGCACAATGTCCCCCATGCAATATGGCTGACTTGGAAGTCACCTCTACAACATGGCAACCAGCACAATGTCCCCCATGCAATATGGCTGACTTGGAAGTCACCTATAGAACATGGCCACCAGCACAATGTCCCCCATGCAACACGGCTGACTTGGAAGTCACCTATACAAGACAACCAGCACAATGTCCCCCATGCAATATGGCTGACTTGGAAGTCACCTATACAACACAACCAGCACAATGTCCCCCAAGCAATATGGCTCACTTGGAAGTCACCTATACAACATGGCAACCAGCACAATGTCCCCCATGCAATATGGCTGACTTGGAAGTCACCTATACAAGACAACCAGCACAATGTCCCCCATGCAATATGGCTGACTTGGAAGTCACCTATAGGACATGGCAACCAGCACAATGTCCCCCAAGCAATATGGCTGACTTGGAAGTCACCTATACAAGACAACCAGCACAATGTCCCAAATGCAATATGGCTGACTTGGAAGTCACCTATAGAACATGGCCACCAGCACAATGTCCCCCATGCAATATGGCTGACTTGGAAGTCACCTATACAACATGGCAACCAGCACAATGTCCCCCATGCAATATGGCTGACTTGGAAGTCACCTATACAATACAACCAGCACAATGTCCCCCAAGCAATATGGCTGACTTGGAAGTCACCTCTACAACATGGCAACCAGCACAATGTCCCCCATGCAATATGGCTGACTTGGAAGTCACCTATAGAACATGGCCACCAGCACAATGTCCCCCATGCAACACGGCTGACTTGGAAGTCACCTATACAAGACAACCAGCACAATGTCCCCCATGCAATATGGCTGACTTGGAAGTCACCTATACAACACAACCAGCACAATGTCCCCCAAGCAATATGGCTCACTTGGAAGTCACCTATACAACATGGCAACCAGCACAATGTCCCCCATGCAATATGGCTGACTTGGAAGTCACCTATACAAGACAACCAGCACAATGTCCCCCATGCAATATGGCTGACTTGGAAGTCACCTATAGGACATGGCAACCAGCACAATGTCCCCCAAGCAATATGGCTGACTTGGAAGTCACCTATACAAGACAACCAGCACAATGTCCCAAATGCAATATGGCTGACTTGGAAATCACCTATAGAACATGGCCACCAGCACAATGTCCCCCATGCAATATGGCTGACTTGGAAGTCACCTATACAACATGGCAACCAGCACAATGTCCCCCATGCAATATGGCTGACTTGGAAGTCACCTATACAATACAACCAGCACAATGTCCCCCAAGCAATATGGCTGACTTGGAAGTCACCTATACAAGACAACCAGCACAATGTCCCCCATGCAATATGGCTGACTTGGAAGTCACCTATAGGACATGGCCACCAGCACAATGTCCCCCATGCAATATGGCTGACTTGGAAGTCACCTATACAATACAACCAGCACAATGTCCCCCATGCAATATGGCTGACTTGGAAGTCACCTATACAATACAACCAGCACAATGTCCCCCATGCAATATGGCTGATTTGGAAGTCACCTATACAACACAACCAGCACAATGTCCCCCATGCAATATGGCTGACTTGGAAGTCACCTATACAAGACAACCAACACAATGTCCCAAATGCAATATGGCTGACTTGGAAGTCACCTATAGAACATGGCCACCAGCACAATGTCCCCAATGCAATATGGCTGACTTGGAAGTCACCTATACAACATGGCAACCAGCACAATGTCCCCCATGTAATATGGCTGACTTGGAAGTCACCTATGCATTACAACCAGCACAATGTCCCCCATGCAATATGGCTGACTTGGAAGTCACCTACACAACACAACCAGCACAATGTCCCCCATGCAATATGGCTGACTTGGAAGTCACCTATACAACACAACCAGCACAATGTCCCCCATGCAATATGGTTGACTTGGAAGTCACCTATAGAACATGGCAACCAGCACAATGTCCCCCAAGCAATATTGCTGACTTGGAAGTCACCTATGCAACATGGCCACCAGCACAATGTCCCCCAAGCAATATGGCTCACTTGGAAGTCACCTATACAATACAACCAGCACAATGTCCCCCATGCAATATGGCTGACTTGGAAGTCACCTATACAATACAACCAGCACAATGTCCCCCATGCAATATGGCTGACTTGGAAGTCACCTATACAACACAACCAGCACAATGTCCCCCATGCAATATGGCTGACTTGGAAGTCACCTATACAACATGGCAACTAGCACAATGTCCCCGATGCAATATGGCTGACTTGGAAGTCACCTATACAACATGGCAACCAGCACAATGTCCCCCATGCAATATGGCTGACTTGGAAGTCACCTATACAAGACAACCAGCACAATGTCCCCATGTAATATGGCTGACTTGGAAGTCACCTATAGAACATGGCCACCAGCACAATGTCCCCCATGCAATATGGCTGACTTGGAAGTCACCTATACAACATGGCAACCAGCACAATGTCCCCCAAGCAATATCGCTCACTTGGAAGTCACCTATACAACATGGCAACCAGCACAATGTCCCCCATGCAATGTGGCTGACTTGGAAGTCACCTATAGAACATGGCCACCAGCACAATGTCCCCCATGCAACACGGCTGACTTGGAAGTCACCTATACAAGACAACCAGCACAATGTCCCCCAAGCAATATGGCTCACTTGGAAGTCACCTATACAACATGGCAACCAGCACAATGTCCCCCATGCAATATGGCTGTCTTGGAAGTCACCTATACAACATGGCAACCAGCACAATGTCCCCCAGGCAATATGGCTGACTTGGAAGTCACCTATACAACATGGCAACCAGCACAATGTCCCCCAAGCAATATGGCTGACTTGGAAGTCAACTATACAACATGGCAACCAGCACAATGTCCCCCATGCAATATGGCTGACTTGGAAGTCACTTATACAACATGGCAACCAGCACAATGTCCCCCATGCAATATGGCTGACTTGGAAGTCACCTATACAACATGGCAACCAGCACAATGTCCCCCATGCAATATGGCTGACATGGAAGTGACCTATACAACATGGCCACCAGCACAATGTCCCCCATGCAATATGGCTGACTTGGAAGTCACCTATACAAGACAACCAGCACAATGTCCCCCATGCAATATGGCTGACTTGGAAGCCACCTATAGGACATGGCAACCAGCACAATGTCCCCCAAGCAATATGGCTGACTTGGAAGTCACCTATACAAGACAACCAGCACAATGTGCCAAATGCAATATGGCTGACTTGGAAGTCACCTATAGAACATGGCCACCAGCGCAATGTCCCCCATGCAATATGGCTGACTTGGAAGTCACCTATACAACATGGCAACCAGCACAATGTCACCCAAGCAATATGGCTGACTTGGAAGTCAACTATAGAACATGGCCACCAGCACAATGTCCCCCAAGCAATATGGCTGACTTGGAAGTCACCTACAGAACATGGCAACCAGCACAATGTCCCCCAAGCAATATGGCTGACTTGGAAATCACCTATACAAGACTACCAGCACAATGTCCCCCAAGCAATATGGCTGACTTGGAAGTCACCTACAGAACATGGCAACCAGCACAATGTCCCCCATGCAACACGGCTGACTTGGAAGTCACCTATACAAGACAACCAGCACAATGTCCCCCATGCAATATGGCTGACTTGGAAGTCACCTATACAACACAACCAGCACAATGTCCCCCAAGCAATATGGCTCACTTGGAAGTCACCTATACAACATGGCAACCAGCACAATGTCCCCCATGCAATATGGCTGACTTGGAAGTCACCTATACAATACAACCAGCACAATGTCCCCCAAGCAATATGGCTGACTTGGAAGTCACCTATAGAACATGGCCACCAGCACAATGTCCCCCATGAAATATGGCTGACTTGGAAGTCACCTATACAAGACAACCAGCACAATGTCCCCCATGCAATATGGCTGACTTGGAAGTCACCTATAGAACATGGCCACCAGCACAATGTCCCCCATGCAATATGGCTGACTTGGAAGTCACCTATAGAACATGGCAACCAGCACAATGTCCCAAAGCAATATGGCTGACTTGGAAGTCACCTATACAAGACAACCAGCACAATTTCCCCCATGCAATATGGCTGACTTGGAAGTCACCTATAGGACATGGCAACCAGCACAATGTCCCCCATGCAATATGGCTGACTTGGAAGTCACCTATACAACATGGCAACCAGCACAATGTCCCCCATGCAATATGGCTGACTTGGAAGTCACCTATACAACACAACCAGCACAATGTCCCCCATGCAATATGGCTGACTTGGAAGTCACCTATACAACATGGCAACCAGCACAATGTCCCCCATGCAATATGGCTGACTTGGAAGTGACCTATACAACATGGCCACCAGCACAATGTCCCCCATGCAATATGGCTGACTTGGAAGTCACCTATACAAGACAACCAGCACAATGTCCCCCATGCAATATGGCTGACTTGGAAGCCACCTATAGGACAAGGCAACCAGCACAATGTCCCCCAAGCAATATGGCTGACTTGGAAGTCACCTATACAAGACAACCAGCACAATGTGCCAAATGCAATATGGCTGACTTGGAAGTCACCTATAGAACATGGCCACCAGCGCAATGTCCCCCATGCAATATGGCTGACTTGGAAGTCACCTATACAACATGGCAACCAGCACAATGTCACCCAAGCAATATGGCTGACTTGGAAGTCAACTATAGAACATGGCCACCAGCACAATGTCCCCCAAGCAATATGGCTGACTTGGAAGTCACCTACAGAACATGGCAACCAGCACAATGTCCCCCAAGCAATATGGCTGACTTGGAAATCACCTATACAAGACAACCAGCACAATGTCCCCCATGCAACACGGCTGACTTTGAAGTCACCTATACAAGACAACCAGCACAATGTCCCCCATGCAATATGGCTGACTTGGAAGTCACCTATACAACACAACCAGCACAATGTCCCCCAAGCAATATGGCTCACTTGGAAGTCACCTATACAACATGGCAACCAGCACAATGTCCCCCATGCAATATGGCTGACTTGGAAGTCACCTATACAATACAACCAGCACAATGTCCCCCAAGCAATATGGCTGACTTGGAAGTCACCTATAGAACATGGCCACCAGCACAATGTCCCCCATGCAATATGGCTGACTTGGAAGTCACCTATACAAGACAACCAGCACAATGTCCCCCATGCAATATGGCTGACTTGGAAGTCACCTATACAACATGGCAACCAGCACAATGTCCCCCATGCAATATGGCTGACTTGGAAGTGACCTATACAACATGGCCACCAGCACAATGTCCCCCATGCAATATGGCTGACTTGGAAGTCACCTATACAAGACAACCAGCACAATGTCCCCCATGCAATATGGCTGACTTGGAAGCCACCTATAGGACATGGCAACCAGCACAATGTCCCCCAAGCAATATGGCTGACTTGGAAGTCACCTATACAAGACAACCAGCACAATGTGCCAAATGCAATATGGCTGACTTGGAAGTCACCTATAGAACATGGCCACCAGCGCAATGTCCCCCATGCAATATGGCTGACTTGGAAGTCACCTATACAACATGGCAACCAGCACAATGTCACCCAAGCAATATGGCTGACTTGGAAGTCAACTATAGAACATGGCCACCAGCACAATGTCCCCCAAGCAATATGGCTGACTTGGAAGTCACCTACAGAACATGGCAACCAGCACAATGTCCCCCAAGCAATATGGCTGACTTGGAAATCACCTATACAAGACTACCAGCACAATGTCCCCCAAGCAATATGGCTGACTTGGAAGTCACCTACAGAACATGGCAACCAGCACAATGTCCCCCATGCAACACGGCTGACTTGGAAGTCACCTATACAAGACAACCAGCACAATGTCCTCCATGCAATATGGCTGACTTGGAAGTCACCTATACAACACAACCAGCACAATGTCCCCCAAGCAATATGGCTCACTTGGAAGTCACCTATACAACATGGCAACCAGCACAATGTCCCCCATGCAATATGGCTGACTTGGAAGTCACCTATACAATACAACCAGCACAATGTCCCCCAAGCAATATGGCTGACTTGGAAGTCACCTATAGAACATGGCCACCAGCACAATGTCCCCCATGAAATATGGCTGACTTGGAAGTCACCTATACAAGACAACCAGCACAATGTCCCCCATGCAATATGGCTGACTTGGAAGTCACCTATAGAACATGGCCACCAGCACAATGTCCCCCATGCAATATGGCTGACTTGGAAGTCACCTATAGAACATGGCAACCAGCACAATGTCCCAAAGCAATATGGCTGACTTGGAAGTCACCTATACAAGACAACCAGCACAATTTCCCCCATGCAATATGGCTGACTTGGAAGTCACCTATAGGACATGGCAACCAGCACAATGTCCCCCATGCAATATGGCTGACTTGGAAGTCACCTATACAACATGGCAACCAGCACAATGTCCCCCATGCAATATGGCTGACTTGGAAGTCACCTATACAACACAACCAGCACAATGTCCCCCATGCAATATGGCTGACTTGGAAGTCACCTATACAACATGGCAACCAGCACAATGTCCCCCATGCAATATGGCTGACTTGGAAGTGACCTATACAACATGGCCACCAGCACAATGTCCCCCATGCAATATGGCTGACTTGGAAGTCACCTATACAAGACAACCAGCACAATGTCCCCCATGCAATATGGCTGACTTGGAAGCCACCTATAGGACAAGGCAACCAGCACAATGTCCCCCAAGCAATATGGCTGACTTGGAAGTCACCTATACAAGACAACCAGCACAATGTGCCAAATGCAATATGGCTGACTTGGAAGTCACCTATAGAACATGGCCACCAGCGCAATGTCCCCCATGCAATATGGCTGACTTGGAAGTCACCTATACAACATGGCAACCAGCACAATGTCACCCAAGCAATATGGCTGACTTGGAAGTCAACTATAGAACATGGCCACCAGCACAATGTCCCCCAAGCAATATGGCTGACTTGGAAGTCACCTACAGAACATGGCAACCAGCACAATGTCCCCCAAGCAATATGGCTGACTTGGAAATCACCTATACAAGACAACCAGCACAATGTCCCCCATGCAACACGGCTGACTTTGAAGTCACCTATACAAGACAACCAGCACAATGTCCCCCATGCAATATGGCTGACTTGGAAGTCACCTATACAACACAACCAGCACAATGTCCCCCAAGCAATATGGCTCACTTGGAAGTCACCTATACAACATGGCAACCAGCACAATGTCCCCCATGCAATATGGCTGACTTGGAAGTCACCTATACAATACAACCAGCACAATGTCCCCCAAGCAATATGGCTGACTTGGAAGTCACCTATAGAACATGGCCACCAGCACAATGTCCCCCATGCAATATGGCTGACTTGGAAGTCACCTATACAAGACAACCAGCACAATGTCCCCCATGCAATATGGCTGACTTGGAAGTCACCTATAGAACATGGCCACCAGCACAATGTCCCCCATGCAATATGGCTGACTTGGAAGTCACCTATAGAATATGGCAACCAGCACAATGTCCCAAAGCAATATGGCTGACTTGGAAGTCACCTATACAAGACAACCAGCACAATTTCCCCCATGCAATATGGCTGACTTGGAAGTCACCTATAGGACATGGCAACCAGCACAATGTCCCCCATGCAATATGGCTGACTTGGAAGTCACCTATACAACATGGCAACCAGCACAATGTCCCCCATGTAATATGGCTGACTTGGAAGTCACCTATGCATTACAACCAGCACAATGTCCCCCATGCAATATGGCTGACTTGGAAGTCACCTATAGGACATGGCAACCAGCACAATGTCCCCCATGCAATATGGCTGACTTGGAAGTCACCTATACAACATGGCAACCAGCACAATGTCCCCCAAGCAATATGGCTGACTTGGAAGTCACCTACAGAACATGGCAACCAGCACAATGTCCCCCAAGCAATATGGCTGACTTGGAAATCACCTATACAAGACAACCAGCACAATGTCCCCCATGCAACACGGCTGACTTGGAAGTCACCTATACAAGACAACCAGCACAATGTCCCCCATGCAATATGGCTGACTTGGAAGTCACCTATACAACACAACCAGCACAATGTCCCCCAAGCAATATGGCTCACTTGGAAGTCACCTATACAACATGGCAACCAGCACAATGTCCCCCATGCAATATGGCTGACTTGGAAGTCACCTATACAATACAACCAGCACAATGTCCCCCAAGCAATATGGCTGACTTGGAAGTCACCTATAGAACATGGCCACCAGCACAATGTCCCCCATGCAATATGGCTGACTTGGAAGTCACCTATACAAGACAACCAGCACAATGTCCCCCATGCAATATGGCTGACTTGGAAGTCACCTATAGAACATGGCCACCAGCACAATGTCCCCCATGCAATATGGCTGACTTGGAAGTCACCTATAGAATATGGCAACCAGCACAATGTCCCAAAGCAATATGGCTGACTTGGAAGTCACCTATACAAGACAACCAGCACAATTTCCCCCATGCAATATGGCTGACTTGGAAGTCACCTATAGGACATGGCAACCAGCACAATGTCCCCCATGCAATATGGCTGACTTGGAAGTCACCTATACAACATGGCAACCAGCACAATGTCCCCCATGTAATATGGCTGACTTGGAAGTCACCTATGCATTACAACCAGCACAATGTCCCCCATGCAATATGGCTGACTTGGAAGTCACCTATACAACACAACCAGCACAATGTCCCCCATGCAATATGCCTGACTTGGAAGTCACCTATAGAACATGGCAACCAGCACAATGTCCCCCAAGCAATATTGCTGACTTGGAAGTCACCTATGCAACATGGCCACCAGCACAATGTCCCCCAAGCAATATGGCTCACTTGGAAGTCACCTATACAATACAACCAGCACAATGTCCCCCATGCAATATGGCTGACTTGGAAGCCACCTATAGGACATGGCAACCAGCACAATGTCCCCCAAGCAATATGGCTGACTTGGAAGTCACCTATACAAGACAACCAGCACAATGTGCCAAATGCAATATGGCTGACTTGGAAGTCACCTATAGAACATGGCCACCAGCACAATGTCCCCCATGCAATATGGCTGACTTGGAAGTCACCTATACAACATGGCAACCAGCACAATGTCACCCAAGCATTATGGCTGACTTTGAAGTCAACTATAGAACATGGCCACCAGCACAATGTCCCCCAAGCAATATGGCTGACTTGGAAGTCACCTACAGAACATGGCAACCAGCACAATGTCCCCCAAGCAATATGGCTGACTTGGAAATCACCTATACAAGACAACCAGCACAATGTCCCCCATGCAACACGGCTGACTTGGAAGTCACCTATACAAGACAACCAGCACAATGTCCCCCATGCAATATGGCTGACTTGGAAGTCACCTATACAACACAACCAGCACAATGTCCCCCAAGCAATATGGCTCACTTGGAAGTCACCTATACAACATGGCAACCAGCACAATGTCCCCCATGCAATATGGCTGACTTGGAAGTCACCTATACAATACAACCAGCACAATGTCCCCCAAGCAATATGGCTGACTTGGAAGTCACCTATAGAACATGGCCACCAGCACAATGTCCCCCATGCAATATGGCTGACTTGGAAGTCACCTATACAAGACAACCAGCACAATGTCCCCCATGCAATATGGCTGACTTGGAAGTCACCTATAGAACATGGCCACCAGCACAATGTCCCCCATGCAATATGGCTGACTTGGAAGTCACCTATAGAACATGGCAACCAGCACAATGTCCCAAAGCAATATGGCTGACTTGGAAGTCACCTATACAAGACAACCAGCACAATTTCCCCCATGCAATATGGCTGACTTGGAAGTCACCTATAGGACATGGCAACCAGCACAATGTCCCCCATGCAATATGGCTGACTTGGAAGTCACCTCTACAACATGGCAACCAGCACAATGTCCCCCATGTAATATGGCTGACTTGGAAGTCACCTATGCATTACAACCAGCACAATGTCCCCCATGCAATATGGCTGACTTGGAAGTCACCTATACAACACAACCAGCACAATGTCCCCCATGCAATATGGCTGACTTGGAAGTCACCTATACAACACAACCAGCACAATGTCCCCCATGCAATATGCCTGACTTGGAAGTCACCTATAGAACATGGCAACCAGCACAATGTCCCCCAAGCAATATTGCTGACTTGGAAGTCACCTATGCAACATGGCCACCAGCACAATGTCCCCCAAGCAATATGGCTCACTTGGAAGTCACCTATACAATACAACCAGCACAATGTCCCCCATGCAATATGGCTGACTTGGAAGTCACCTATACAATACAACCAGCACAATGTCCCCCATGCAATATGGCTGACTTGGAAGTCACCTATACAACACAACCAGCACAATGTCCCCCATGCAATATGGCTGACTTAGAAGTCACCTATACAACATGGCAACCAGCACAACGTCCCCCATGCAATATGGCTGACTTGGAAGTCACCTATACAACATGGCAACCAGCACAATGTCCCCCATGCAATATGGCTGACTTGGAAGTCACCTATACAAGACAACCAGCACAATGTCCCCATGTAATATGGCTGACTTGGAAGTCACCTATAGAACATGGCCACCAGCACAATGTCCCCCATGCAATATGGCTGACTTGGAAGTCACCTATACAACATGGCAACCAGCACAATGTCCCCCAAGCAATATGGCTGACTTGGAAGTCACCTATAGAACATGGCCACCAGCACAATGTCCCCCATGCAATATGGCTGACTTGGAAGTCAACTATACAACATGGCAACCAGCACAATGTCACCCAAGCAATATGACTGACTTGGAAGTCAACTATAGAACATGGCCACCAGCACAATGTCCCCCAAGCAATATGGCTGACTTGGAAGTCACCTACAGAACATGGCAACCAGCACAATGTCCCCCAAGCAATATGGCTGACTTGGAAATCACCTATACAAGACAACCAGCACAATGTCCCCCATGCAACACGGCTGACTTGGAAGTCACCTATACAAGACAACCAGCACAATGTCCCCCATGCAATATGGCTGACTTGGAAGTCACCTATACAACACAACCAGCACAATGTCCCCCAAGCAATATGGCTCACTTGGAAGTCACCTATACAACATGGCAACCAGCACAATGTCCCCCATGCAATATGGCTGACTTGGAAGTCACCTATACAATACAACCAGCACAATGTCCCCCAAGCAATATGGCTGACTTGGAAGTCACCTATAGAACATGGCCACCAGCACAATGTCCCCCATGCAATATGGCTGACTTGGAAGTCACCTATACAAGACAACCAGCACAATGTCCCCCATGCAATATGGCTGACTTGGAAGTCACCTATAGAACATGGCCACCAGCACAATGTCCCCCATGCAATATGGCTGACTTGGAAGTCACCTATAGAACATGGCAACCAGCACAATGTCCCAAAGCAATATGGCTGACTTGGAAGTCACCTATACAAGACAACCAGCACAATTTCCCCCATGCAATATGGCTGACTTGGAAGTCACCTATAGGACATGGCAACCAGCACAATGTCCCCCATGCAATATGGCTGACTTGGAAGTCACCTATACAACATGGCAACCAGCACAATGTCCCCCATGTAATATGGCTGACTTGGAAGTCACCTATGCATTACAACCAGCACAATGTCCCCCATGCAATATGGCTGACTTGGAAGTCACCTATACAACACAACCAGCACAATGTCCCCCATGCAATATGGCTGACTTGGAAGTCACCTATACAACACAACCAGCACAATGTCCCCCATGCAATATGCCTGACTTGGAAGTCACCTATAGAACATGGCAACCAGCACAATGTCCCCCAAGCAATATTGCTGACTTGGAAGTCACCTATGCAACATGGCCACCAGCACAATGTCCCCCAAGCAATATGGCTCACTTGGAAGTCACCTATACAATACAACCAGCACAATGTCCCCCATGCAATATGGCTGACTTGGAAGTCACCTATACAATACAACCAGCACAATGTCCCCCATGCAATATGGCTGACTTGGAAGTCACCTATACAACACAACCAGCACAATGTCCCCCATGCAATATGGCTGACTTGGAAGTCACCTATACAACATGGCAACCAGCACAACGTCCCCCATGCAATATGGCTGACTTGGAAGTCACCTATACAACATGGCAACCAGCACAATGTCCCCCATGCAATATGGCTGACTTGGAAGTCACCTATACAAGACAACCAGCACAATGTCCCCATGTAATATGGCTGACTTGGAAGTCACCTATAGAACATGGCCACTAGCACAATGTCCCCCATGCAATATGGCTGACTTGGAAGTCACCTATACAACATGGCAACCAGCACAATGTCCCCCAAGCAATATGGCTGACTTGGAAGTCAGCTATAGAACATGGCCACCAGCACAATGTCCCCCATGCAATATGGCTGACTTGGAAGTCAACTATACAACATGGCAACCAGCACAATGTCACCCAAGCAATATGGCTGACTTGGAAGTCAACTATAGAACATGGCCACCAGCACAATGTCCCCCAAGCAATATGGCTGACTTGGAAGTCACCTACAGAACATGGCAACCAGCACAATGTCCCCCATGCAACACGGCTGACTTGGAAGTCACCTATACAAGACAACCAGCACAATGTCCCCCATGCAATATGGCTGACTTGGAAGTCACCTATACAACACAACCAGCACAATGTCCCCCAAGCAATATGGCTCACTTGGAAGTCACCTATACAACATGGCAACCAGCACAATGTCCCCCATGCAATATGGCTGACTTGGAAGTCACCTATACAATACAACCAGCACAATGTCCCCCAAGCAATATGGCTGACTTGGAAGTCACCTATAGAACATGGCCACCAGCACAATGTCCCCCATGCAATATGGCTGACTTGGAAGTCACCTATACAAGACAACCAGCACAATGTCCCCCATGCAATATGGCTGACTTGGAAGTCACCTATAGAACATGGCCACCAGCACAATGTCCCCCATGCAATATGACTGACTTGGAAGTCACCTATAGAACATGGCAACCAGCACAATGTCCCAAAGCAATATGGCTGACTTGGAAGTCACCTATACAAGACAACCAGCACAATTTCCCCCATGCAATATGGCTGACTTGGAAGTCACCTATAGGACATGGCAACCAGCACAATGTCCCCCATGCAATATGGCTGACTTGGAAGTCACCTATACAACATGGCAACCAGCACAATGTCCCCCATGTAATATGGCTGACTTGGAAGTCACCTTTGCATTACAACCAGCACAATGTCCCCCATGCAATATGGCTGACTTGGAAGTCACCTATACAACACAACCAGCACAATGTCCCCCATGCAATATGGCTGACTTGGAAGTCACCTATACAACACAACCAGCACAATGTCCCCCATGCAATATGCCTGACTTGGAAGTCACCTATAGAACATGGCAACCAGCACAATGTCCCCCAAGCAATATTGCTGACTTGGAAGTCACCTATGCAACATGGCCACCAGCACAATGTCCCCCAAGCAATATGGCTCACTTGGAAGTCACCTATACAATACAACCAGCACAATGTCCCCCATGCAATATGGCTGACTTGGAAGTCACCTATACAATACAACCAGCACAATGTCCCCCATGCAATATGGCTGACTTGGAAGTCACCTATACAACACAACCAGCACAATGTCCCCCATGCAATATGGCTGACTTGGAAGTCACCTATACAACATGGCAACCAGCACAACGTCCCCCATGCAATATGGCTGACTTGGAAGTCACCTATACAACATGGCAACCAGCACAATGTCCCCCATGAAATATGGCTGACTTGGAAGTCACCTATACAAGACAACCAGCACAATGTCCCCATGTAATATGGCTGACTTGGAAGTCACCTATAGAACATGGCCACCAGCACAATGTCCCCCATGCAATATGGCTGACTTGGAAGTCACCTATACAACATGGCAACCAGCACAATGTCCCCCAAGCAATATGGCTCACTTGGAAGTCACCTATACAACATGGCAACCAGCACAATGTCCCCCATGCAATGTGGCTGACTTGGAAGTCACCTATAGAACATGGCCACCAGCACAATGTCCCCCATGCAACACGGCTGACTTGGAAGTCACCTATACAAGACAACCAGCACAATGTCCCCCATGCAATATGGCTGACTTGGAAGTCACCTATACAACACAACCAGCACAATGTCCCCCAAGCAATATGGCTCACTTGGAAGTCACCTATACAACATGGCAACCAGCACAATGTCCCCCATGCAATATGGCTGACTTGGAAGTCACCTTTACAACATGGCAACCAGCACAATGTCCCCCAGGCAATATGGCTGACTTGGAAGTCACCTATACAACATGGCAACCAGCACAATGTCCCCCAAGCAATATGGCTGACTTGGAAGTCACCTATACAACATGGCAACCAGCACAATGTCCCCCATGCAATATGGCTGACTTGGAAGTCACCTATACAACATGGCAACCAGCACAATGTCCCCCATGCAATATGGCTGACTTGGAAGTCACCTATACAACATGGCAACCAGCACAATGTCCCCCATGCAATATGGCTGACTTGGAAGTGACCTATACAAGACAACCAGCACAATGTCCCCCATGCAATATGGCTGACTTGAAAGCCACCTATAGGACATGGCAACCAGCACAATGTCCCCCAAGCAATATGGCTGACTTGGAAGTCACCTATACAAGACAACCAGCACAATGTGCCAAATGCAATATGGCTGACTTGGAAGTCACCTATAGAACATGGCCACCAGCACAATGTCCCCCATGCAATATGGCTGACTTGGAAGTCACCTATACAACATGGCAACCAGCACAATGTCACCCAAGCAATATGGCTGACTTGGAAGTCAACTATAGAACATGGCCACCAGCACAATGTCCCCCAAGCAATATGGCTGACTTGAAAGTCACCTACAGAACATGGCAACCAGCACAATGTCCCCCAAGCAATATGGCTGACTTGGAAGTCACCTATACAAGACAACCAGCACAATGTCCCCCATGCAACACGGCTGACTTGGAAGTCACCTATACAACATGGCAACCAGCACAATGTCCCCCATGCAATATGGCTGACTTGGAAGTCACCTTTACAACATGGCAACCAGCACAATGTCCCCCAGGCAATATGGCTGACTTGGAAGTCACCTATACAACATGGCAACCAGCACAATGTCCCCCAAGCAATATGGCTGACTTGGAAGTCACCTATACAACATGGCAACCAGCACAATGTCCCCCATGCAATATGGCTGACTTGGAAGTCACCTATACAACATGGCAACCAGCCACAATGTCCCCCATGCAATATGGCTGACTTGGAAGTCACCTATACAACATGGCAACCAGCACAATGTCCCCCATGCAATATGGCTGACTTGGAAGTCACCTATACAAGACAACCAGCACAATGTCCCCCATGCAATATGGCTGACTTGAAAGCCACCTATAGGACATGGCAACCAGCACAATGTCCCCCAAGCAATATGGCTGACTTGGAAGTCACCTATACAAGACAACCAGCACAATGTGCCAAATGCAATATGGCTGACTTGGAAGTCACCTATAGAACATGGCCACCAGCACAATGTCCCCCATGCAATATGGCTGACTTGGAAGTCACCTATACAACATGGCAACCAGCACAATGTCACCCAAGCAATATGGCTGACTTGGAAGTCAACTATAGAACATGGCCACCAGCACAATGTCCCCCAAGCAATATGGCTGACTTGAAAGTCACCTACAGAACATGGCAACCAGCACAATGTCCCCCAAGCAATATGGCTGACTTGGAAGTCACCTATACAAGACAACCAGCACAATGTCCCCCATGCAACACGGCTGACTTGGAAGTCACCTATACAAGACAACCAGCACAATGTCCCCCATGCAATATGGCTGACTTGGAAGTCACCTATACAACACAACCAGCACAATGTCCCCCAAGCAATATGGCTGACTTGGAAGTCACCTATAGAACATGGCCACCAGCACAATGTCCCCCATGCAATATGGCTGACTTGGAAGTCACCTATACAAGACAACCAGCACAATGTCCCCCATGCAATATGGCTGACTTGGAAGTCACCTATAGAACATGGCCACCAGCACAATGTCCCCCATGCAATATGGCTGACTTGGAAGTCACCTATAGAACATGGCAACCAGCACAATGTCCCAAAGCAATATGGCTGACTTGGAAGTCACCTATACAAGACAACCAGCACAATTTCCCCCATGCAATATGGCTGACTTGGAAGTCACCTATAGGACATGGCAACCAGCACAATGTCCCCCATGCAATATGGCTGACTTGGAAGTCACCTATACAATACAACCAGCACAATGTCCCCCATGCAATATGGCTGACTTGGAAGTCACCTATACAACATGGCAACCAGCACAATGTCCCCCATGCAATATGGCTGACTTGGAAGTCACCTATAGAACATGTCCACCAGCACAATGTCCCCCATGCAATATGGCTGACTTGGAAGTCACCTATAAAACATGGCAACCAGCACAATGTCCTCCAAGCAATATGGCTGACTTGGAAGTCACCTATAGAACATGGCCACCAGCACAATGTCCCCCAAGCAATATGGCTGACTTGGAAGTCACCTATAGAACATGGCAACCAGCACAATGTCCCCCAAGCAATATGGCTGACTTGGAAGTCACCTATACAAGACAACCAGCACAATGTCCCCCATGCAATATGGCTGACTTGGAAGTCACCTATAGGACATGGCAACCAGCACAATGTCCCCCATGCAATATGGCTGACTTGGAAGTCACCTATAGAACATGGCCACCAGCACAATGTCCCCCAAGCAATATGGCTCACTTGGAAGTCACCTATACAATACAACCAGCACAATGTCCCCCATGCAATATGGCTGACTTGGAAGTCACCTATACAATACAACCAGCACAATGTCCCAAAGCAATATGGCTGACTTGGAAGTCACCTATACAAGACAACCAGCACAATTTCCCCCATGCAATATGGCTGACTTGGAAGTCACCTATAGGACATGGCAACCAGCACAATGTCCCCCATGCAATATGGCTGACTTGGAAGTCACCTCTACAACATGGCAACCAGCACAATGTCCCCCATGTAATATGGCTGACTTGGAAGTCACCTATGCATTACAACCAGCACAATGTCCCCCATGCAATATGGCTGACTTGGAAGTCACCTATACAACACAACCAGCACAATGTCCCCCATGCAATATGGCTGACTTGGAAGTCACCTATACAACACAACCAGCACAATGTCCCCCATGCAATATGCCTGACTTGGAAGTCACCTATAGAACATGGCAACCAGCACAATGTCCCCCAAGCAATATTGCTGACTTGGAAGTCACCTATGCAACATGGCCACCAGCACAATGTCCCCCAAGCAATATGGCTCACTTGGAAGTCACCTATACAATACAACCAGCACAATGTCCCCCATGCAATATGGCTGACTTGGAAGTCACCTATACAATACAACCAGCACAATGTCCCCCATGCAATATGGCTGACTTGGAAGTCACCTATACAACACAACCAGCACAATGTCCCCCATGCAATATGGCTGACTTGGAAGTCACCTTTACAACATGGCAACCAGCACAATGTCCCCCAGGCAATATGGCTGACTTGGAAGTCACCTATACAACATGGCAACCAGCACAATGTCCCCCAAGCAATATGGCTGACTTGGAAGTCACCTATACAACATGGCAACCAGCACAATGTCCCCCATGCAATATGGCTGACTTGGAAGTCACCTATACAACATGGCAACCAGCCACAATGTCCCCCATGCAATATGGCTGACTTGGAAGTCACCTATACAACATGGCAACCAGCACAATGTCCCCCATGCAATATGGCTGACTTGGAAGTCACCTATACAAGACAACCAGCACAATGTCCCCCATGCAATATGGCTGACTTGAAAGCCACCTATAGGACATGGCAACCAGCACAATGTCCCCCAAGCAATATGGCTGACTTGGAAGTCACCTATACAAGACAACCAGCACAATGTGCCAAATGCAATATGGCTGACTTGGAAGTCACCTATAGAACATGGCCACCAGCACAATGTCCCCCATGCAATATGGCTGACTTGGAAGTCACCTATACAACATGGCAACCAGCACAATGTCACCCAAGCAATATGGCTGACTTGGAAGTCAACTATAGAACATGGCCACCAGCACAATGTCCCCCAAGCAATATGGCTGACTTGAAAGTCACCTACAGAACATGGCAACCAGCACAATGTCCCCCAAGCAATATGGCTGACTTGGAAGTCACCTATACAAGACAACCAGCACAATGTCCCCCATGCAACACGGCTGACTTGGAAGTCACCTATACAAGACAACCAGCACAATGTCCCCCATGCAATATGGCTGACTTGGAAGTCACCTATACAACACAACCAGCACAATGTCCCCCAAGCAATATGGCTGACTTGGAAGTCACCTATAGAACATGGCCACCAGCACAATGTCCCCCATGCAATATGGCTGACTTGGAAGTCACCTATACAAGACAACCAGCACAATGTCCCCCATGCAATATGGCTGACTTGGAAGTCACCTATAGAACATGGCCACCAGCACAATGTCCCCCATGCAATATGGCTGACTTGGAAGTCACCTATAGAACATGGCAACCAGCACAATGTCCCAAAGCAATATGGCTGACTTGGAAGTCACCTATACAAGACAACCAGCACAATTTCCCCCATGCAATATGGCTGACTTGGAAGTCACCTATAGGACATGGCAACCAGCACAATGTCCCCCATGCAATATGGCTGACTTGGAAGTCACCTATACAATACAACCAGCACAATGTCCCCCATGCAATATGGCTGACTTGGAAGTCACCTATACAACATGGCAACCAGCACAATGTCCCCCATGCAATATGGCTGACTTGGAAGTCACCTATAGAACATGTCCACCAGCACAATGTCCCCCATGCAATATGGCTGACTTGGAAGTCACCTATAAAACATGGCAACCAGCACAATGTCCTCCAAGCAATATGGCTGACTTGGAAGTCACCTATAGAACATGGCCACCAGCACAATGTCCCCCAAGCAATATGGCTGACTTGGAAGTCACCTATAGAACATGGCAACCAGCACAATGTCCCCCAAGCAATATGGCTGACTTGGAAGTCACCTATACAAGACAACCAGCACAATGTCCCCCATGCAATATGGCTGACTTGGAAGTCACCTATAGGACATGGCAACCAGCACAATGTCCCCCATGCAATATGGCTGACTTGGAAGTCACCTATAGAACATGGCCACCAGCACAATGTCCCCCAAGCAATATGGCTCACTTGGAAGTCACCTATACAATACAACCAGCACAATGTCCCCCATGCAATATGGCTGACTTGGAAGTCACCTATACAATACAACCAGCACAATGTCCCAAAGCAATATGGCTGACTTGGAAGTCACCTATACAAGACAACCAGCACAATTTCCCCCATGCAATATGGCTGACTTGGAAGTCACCTATAGGACATGGCAACCAGCACAATGTCCCCCATGCAATATGGCTGACTTGGAAGTCACCTCTACAACATGGCAACCAGCACAATGTCCCCCATGTAATATGGCTGACTTGGAAGTCACCTATGCATTACAACCAGCACAATGTCCCCCATGCAATATGGCTGACTTGGAAGTCACCTATACAACACAACCAGCACAATGTCCCCCATGCAATATGGCTGACTTGGAAGTCACCTATACAACACAACCAGCACAATGTCCCCCATGCAATATGCCTGACTTGGAAGTCACCTATAGAACATGGCAACCAGCACAATGTCCCCCAAGCAATATTGCTGACTTGGAAGTCACCTATGCAACATGGCCACCAGCACAATGTCCCCCAAGCAATATGGCTCACTTGGAAGTCACCTATACAATACAACCAGCACAATGTCCCCCATGCAATATGGCTGACTTGGAAGTCACCTATACAATACAACCAGCACAATGTCCCCCATGCAATATGGCTGACTTGGAAGTCACCTATACAACACAACCAGCACAATGTCCCCCATGCAATATGGCTGACTTGGAAGTCACCTATACAACATGGCAACCAGCACAACGTCCCCCATGCAATATGGCTGACTTGGAAGTCACCTATACAACATGGCAACCAGCACAATGTCCCCCATGCAATATGGCTGACTTGGAAGTCACCTATACAAGACAACCAGCACAATGTCCCCATGTAATATGGCTGACTTGGAAGTCACCTATAGAACATGGCCACCAGCACAATGTCCCCCATGCAATATGGCTGACTTGGAAGTCACCTATACAACATGGCAACCAGCACAATGTCCCCCAAGCAATATGGCTGACTTGGAAGTCACCTATAGAACATGGCCACCAGCACAATGTCCCCCATGCAATATGGCTGACTTGGAAGTCAACTATACAACATGGCAACCAGCACAATGTCACCCAAGCAATATGACTGACTTGGAAGTCAACTATAGAACATGGCCACCAGCACAATGTCCCCCAAGCAATATGGCTGACTTGGAAGTCACCTACAGAACATGGCAACCAGCACAATGTCCCCCAAGCAATATGGCTGACTTGGAAATCACCTATACAAGACAACCAGCACAATGTCCCCCATGCAACACGGCTGACTTGGAAGTCACCTATACAAGACAACCAGCACAATGTCCCCCATGCAATATGGCTGACTTGGAAGTCACCTATACAACACAACCAGCACAATGTCCCCCAAGCAATATGGCTCACTTGGAAGTCACCTATACAACATGGCAACCAGCACAATGTCCCCCATGCAATATGGCTGACTTGGAAGTCACCTATACAATACAACCAGCACAATGTCCCCCAAGCAATATGGCTGACTTGGAAGTCACCTATAGAACATGGCCACCAGCACAATGTCCCCCATGCAATATGGCTGACTTGGAAGTCACCTATACAAGACAACCAGCACAATGTCCCCCATGCAATATGGCTGACTTGGAAGTCACCTATAGAACATGGCCACCAGCACAATGTCCCCCATGCAATATGGCTGACTTGGAAGTCACCTATAGAACATGTCAACCAGCACAATGTCCCAAAGCAATATGGCTGACTTGGAAGTCACCTATACAAGACAACCAGCACAATTTCCCCCATGCAATATGGCTGACTTGGAAGTCACCTATAGGACATGGCAACCAGCACAATGTCCCCCATGCAATATGGCTGACTTGGAAGTCACCTATACAACATGGCAACCAGCACAATGTCCCCCATGTAATATGGCTGACTTGGAAGTCACCTATGCATTACAACCAGCACAATGTCCCCCATGCAATATGGCTGACTTGGAAGTCACCTATACAACACAACCAGCACAATGTCCCCCATGCAATATGGCTGACTTGGAAGTCACCTATACAACACAACCAGCACAATGTCCCCCATGCAATATGCCTGACTTGGAAGTCACCTATAGAACATGGCAACCAGCACAATGTCCCCCAAGCAATATTGCTGACTTGGAAGTCACCTATGCAACATGGCCACCAGCACAATGTCCCCCAAGCAATATGGCTCACTTGGAAGTCACCTATACAATACAACCAGCACAATGTCCCCCATGCAATATGGCTGACTTGGAAGTCACCTATACAATACAACCAGCACAATGTCCCCCATGCAATATGGCTGACTTGGAAGTCACCTATACAACACAACCAGCACAATGTCCCCCATGCAATATGGCTGACTTGGAAGTCACCTATACAACATGGCAACCAGCACAACGTCCCCCATGCAATATGGCTGACTTGGAAGTCACCTATACAACATGGCAACCAGCACAATGTCCCCCATGCAATATGGCTGACTTGGAAGTCACCTATACAAGACAACCAGCACAATGTCCCCATGTAATATGGCTGACTTGGAAGTCACCTATAGAACATGGCCACTAGCACAATGTCCCCCATGCAATATGGCTGACTTGGAAGTCACCTATACAACATGGCAACCAGCACAATGTCCCCCAAGCAATATGGCTGACTTGGAAGTCAGCTATAGAACATGGCCACCAGCACAATGTCCCCCATGCAATATGGCTGACTTGGAAGTCAACTATACAACATGGCAACCAGCACAATGTCACCCAAGCAATATGGCTGACTTGGAAGTCAACTATAGAACATGGCCACCAGCACAATGTCCCCCAAGCAATATGGCTGACTTGGAAGTCACCTACAGAACATGGCAACCAGCACAATGTCCCCCATGCAACACGGCTGACTTGGAAGTCACCTATACAAGACAACCAGCACAATGTCCCCCATGCAATATGGCTGACTTGGAAGTCACCTATACAACACAACCAGCACAATGTCCCCCAAGCAATATGGCTCACTTGGAAGTCACCTATACAACATGGCAACCAGCACAATGTCCCCCATGCAATATGGCTGACTTGGAAGTCACCTATACAATACAACCAGCACAATGTCCCCCAAGCAATATGGCTGACTTGGAAGTCACCTATAGAACATGGCCACCAGCACAATGTCCCCCATGCAATATGGCTGACTTGGAAGTCACCTATACAAGACAACCAGCACAATGTCCCCCATGCAATATGGCTGACTTGGAAGTCACCTATAGAACATGGCCACCAGCACAATGTCCCCCATGCAATATGACTGACTTGGAAGTCACCTATAGAACATGGCAACCAGCACAATGTCCCAAAGCAATATGGCTGACTTGGAAGTCACCTATACAAGACAACCAGCACAATTTCCCCCATGCAATATGGCTGACTTGGAAGTCACCTATAGGACATGGCAACCAGCACAATGTCCCCCATGCAATATGGCTGACTTGGAAGTCACCTATACAACATGGCAACCAGCACAATGTCCCCCATGTAATATGGCTGACTTGGAAGTCACCTATGCATTACAACCAGCACAATGTCCCCCATGCAATATGGCTGACTTGGAAGTCACCTATACAACACAACCAGCACAATGTCCCCCATGCAATATGGCTGACTTGGAAGTCACCTATACAACACAACCAGCACAATGTCCCCCATGCAATATGCCTGACTTGGAAGTCACCTATAGAACATGGCAACCAGCACAATGTCCCCCAAGCAATATTGCTGACTTGGAAGTCACCTATGCAACATGGCCACCAGCACAATGTCCCCCAAGCAATATGGCTCACTTGGAAGTCACCTATACAATACAACCAGCACAATGTCCCCCATGCAATATGGCTGACTTGGAAGTCACCTATACAATACAACCAGCACAATGTCCCCCATGCAATATGGCTGACTTGGAAGTCACCTATACAACACAACCAGCACAATGTCCCCCATGCAATATGGCTGACTTGGAAGTCACCTATACAACATGGCAACCAGCACAACGTCCCCCATGCAATATGGCTGACTTGGAAGTCACCTATACAACATGGCAACCAGCACAATGTCCCCCATGAAATATGGCTGACTTGGAAGTCACCTATACAAGACAACCAGCACAATGTCCCCATGTAATATGGCTGACTTGGAAGTCACCTATAGAACATGGCCACCAGCACAATGTCCCCCATGCAATATGGCTGACTTGGAAGTCACCTATACAACATGGCAACCAGCACAATGTCCCCCAAGCAATATGGCTCACTTGGAAGTCACCTATACAACATGGCAACCAGCACAATGTCCCCCATGCAATGTGGCTGACTTGGAAGTCACCTATAGAACATGGCCACCAGCACAATGTCCCCCATGCAACACGGCTGACTTGGAAGTCACCTATACAAGACAACCAGCACAATGTCCCCCATGCAATATGGCTGACTTGGAAGTCACCTATACAACACAACCAGCACAATGTCCCCCAAGCAATATGGCTCACTTGGAAGTCACCTATACAACATGGCAACCAGCACAATGTCCCCCATGCAATATGGCTGACTTGGAAGTCACCTTTACAACATGGCAACCAGCACAATGTCCCCCAGGCAATATGGCTGACTTGGAAGTCACCTATACAACATGGCAACCAGCACAATGTCCCCCAAGCAATATGGCTGACTTGGAAGTCACCTATACAACATGGCAACCAGCACAATGTCCCCCATGCAATATGGCTGACTTGGAAGTCACCTATACAACATGGCAACCAGCACAATGTCCCCCATGCAATATGGCTGACTTGGAAGTCACCTATACAACATGGCAACCAGCACAATGTCCCCCATGCAATATGGCTGACTTGGAAGTGACCTATACAAGACAACCAGCACAATGTCCCCCATGCAATATGGCTGACTTGAAAGCCACCTATAGGACATGGCAACCAGCACAATGTCCCCCAAGCAATATGGCTGACTTGGAAGTCACCTATACAAGACAACCAGCACAATGTGCCAAATGCAATATGGCTGACTTGGAAGTCACCTATAGAACATGGCCACCAGCACAATGTCCCCCATGCAATATGGCTGACTTGGAAGTCACCTATACAACATGGCAACCAGCACAATGTCACCCAAGCAATATGGCTGACTTGGAAGTCAACTATAGAACATGGCCACCAGCACAATGTCCCCCAAGCAATATGGCTGACTTGAAAGTCACCTACAGAACATGGCAACCAGCACAATGTCCCCCAAGCAATATGGCTGACTTGGAAGTCACCTATACAAGACAACCAGCACAATGTCCCCCATGCAACACGGCTGACTTGGAAGTCACCTATACAACATGGCAACCAGCACAATGTCCCCCATGCAATATGGCTGACTTGGAAGTCACCTTTACAACATGGCAACCAGCACAATGTCCCCCAGGCAATATGGCTGACTTGGAAGTCACCTATACAACATGGCAACCAGCACAATGTCCCCCAAGCAATATGGCTGACTTGGAAGTCACCTATACAACATGGCAACCAGCACAATGTCCCCCATGCAATATGGCTGACTTGGAAGTCACCTATACAACATGGCAACCAGCACAATGTCCCCCATGCAATATGGCTGACTTGGAAGTCACCTATACAACATGGCAACCAGCACAATGTCCCCCATGCAATATGGCTGACTTGGAAGTCACCTATACAAGACAACCAGCACAATGTCCCCCATGCAATATGGCTGACTTGAAAGCCACCTATAGGACATGGCAACCAGCACAATGTCCCCCAAGCAATATGGCTGACTTGGAAGTCACCTATACAAGACAACCAGCACAATGTGCCAAATGCAATATGGCTGACTTGGAAGTCACCTATAGAACATGGCCACCAGCACAATGTCCCCCATGCAATATGGCTGACTTGGAAGTCACCTATACAACATGGCAACCAGCACAATGTCACCCAAGCAATATGGCTGACTTGGAAGTCAACTATAGAACATGGCCACCAGCACAATGTCCCCCAAGCAATATGGCTGACTTGAAAGTCACCTACAGAACATGGCAACCAGCACAATGTCCCCCAAGCAATATGGCTGACTTGGAAGTCACCTATACAAGACAACCAGCACAATGTCCCCCATGCAACACGGCTGACTTGGAAGTCACCTATACAAGACAACCAGCACAATGTCCCCCATGCAATATGGCTGACTTGGAAGTCACCTATACAACACAACCAGCACAATGTCCCCCAAGCAATATGGCTGACTTGGAAGTCACCTATAGAACATGGCCACCAGCACAATGTCCCCCATGCAATATGGCTGACTTGGAAGTCACCTATACAAGACAACCAGCACAATGTCCCCCATGCAATATGGCTGACTTGGAAGTCACCTATAGAACATGGCCACCAGCACAATGTCCCCCATGCAATATGGCTGACTTGGAAGTCACCTATAGAACATGGCAACCAGCACAATGTCCCAAAGCAATATGGCTGACTTGGAAGTCACCTATACAAGACAACCAGCACAATTTCCCCCATGCAATATGGCTGACTTGGAAGTCACCTATAGGACATGGCAACCAGCACAATGTCCCCCATGCAATATGGCTGACTTGGAAGTCACCTATACAATACAACCAGCACAATGTCCCCCATGCAATATGGCTGACTTGGAAGTCACCTATACAACATGGCAACCAGCACAATGTCCCCCATGCAATATGGCTGACTTGGAAGTCACCTATAGAACATGTCCACCAGCACAATGTCCCCCATGCAATATGGCTGACTTGGAAGTCACCTATAAAACATGGCAACCAGCACAATGTCCTCCAAGCAATATGGCTGACTTGGAAGTCACCTATAGAACATGGCCACCAGCACAATGTCCCCCAAGCAATATGGCTGACTTGGAAGTCACCTATAGAACATGGCAACCAGCACAATGTCCCCCAAGCAATATGGCTGACTTGGAAGTCACCTATACAAGACAACCAGCACAATGTCCCCCATGCAATATGGCTGACTTGGAAGTCACCTATAGGACATGGCAACCAGCACAATGTCCCCCATGCAATATGGCTGACTTGGAAGTCACCTATAGAACATGGCCACCAGCACAATGTCCCCCAAGCAATATGGCTCACTTGGAAGTCACCTATACAATACAACCAGCACAATGTCCCCCATGCAATATGGCTGACTTGGAAGTCACCTATACAATACAACCAGCACAATGTCCCAAATGCAATATGGCTGACTTGGAAGTCACCTATAGAACATGGCCACCAGCACAATGTCCCCCATGCAATATGGCTGACTTGGAAGTCACCTATAAAACATGGCAACCAGCACAATGTCCTCCAAGCAATATGGCTGACTTGGAAGTCACCTATAGAACATGGCCACCAGCACAATGTCCCCCAAGCAATATGGCTGACTTGGAAGTCACCTATAGAACATGGCAACCAGCACAATGTCCCCCAAGCAATATGGCTGACTTGGAAGTCACCTATACAAGACAACCAGCACAATGTCCCCCATGCAATATGGCTGACTTGGAAGTCACTTATAGGACATGGCAACCAGCACAATGTCCCCCATGCAATATGGCTGACTTGGAAGTCACCTATAGAACATGGCCACCAGCACAATGTCCCCCAAGCAATATGGCTCACTTGGAAGTCACCTATACAATACAACCAGCACAATGTCCCCCATGCAATATGGCTGACTTGGAAGTCACCTATACAATACAACCAGCACAATGTCCCAAATGCAATATGGCTGACTTGGAAGTCACCTATAGAACATGGCCACCAGCACAATGTCCCCCATGCAATATGGCTGACTTGGAAGTCACCTATACTACATGGCAACCAGCACAATGTCCCCCATGCAATATGGCTGACTTGGAAGTCACCTATACAATACAACCAGCACAATGTCCCCCAAGCAATATGGCTGACTTGGAAGTCACCTATACAATACAACCAGCACAATGTCCCCCATGCAATATGGCTGATTTGGAAGTCACCTATACAATACAACCAGCACAATGTCCCCCATGCAATATGGCTGATTTGGAAGTCACCTATACAACACAACCAGCACAATGTCCCCCAGGCAATATGGCTGACTTGGAAGTCACCTATACAACATGGCAACCAGCACAATGTCCCCCAAGCAATATGGCTGACTTGGAAGTCACCTATACAACATGGCAACCAGCACAATGTCCCCCATGCAATATGGCTGACTTGGAAGTCACCTATACAACATGGCAACCAGCACAATGTCCCCCATGCAATATGGCTGACTTGGAAGTCACCTATACAACATGGCAACCAGCACAATGTCCCCATGCAATATGGCTGACTTGGAAGTGACCTATACAACATGGCCACCAGCACAATGTCCCCCATGCAATATGGCTGACTTGGAAGTCACCTATACAAGACAACCAGCACAATGTCCCCCATGCAATATGGCTGACTTGAAAGCCACCTATAGGACATGGCAACCAGCACAATGTCCCCCAAGCAATATGGCTGACTTGGAAGTCACCTATACAAGACAACCAGCACAATGTGCCAAATGCAATATGGCTGACTTGGAAGTCACCTATAGAACATGGCCACCAGCACAATGTCCCCAATGCAATATGGCTGACTTGGAAGTCACCTATACAACATGGCAACCAGCACAATGTCACCCAAGCAATATGGCTGACTTGGAAGTCAACTATAGAACATGGCCACCAGCACAATGTCCCCCAAGCAATATGGCTGACTTGGAAGTAACCTACAGAACATGGCAACCAGCACAATGTCCCCCAAGCAATATGGCTGACTTGGAAGTCACCTATACAAGACAACCAGCACAATGTCCCCCATGCAACACGGCTGACTTGGAAGTCACCTATACAAGACAACCAGCACAATGTCCCCCATGCAATATGGCTGACTTGGAAGTCACCTATACAACACAACCAGCACAATGTACCCCATGCAACACGGCTGACTTGGAAGTCACCTATACAAGACAACCAGCACAATGTCCCCCAAGCAATATGGCTGACTTGGAAGTCACCTATACAACATGGCCACCAGCACAATGTCCCCCAAGCAATATGGCTCACTTGGAAGTCATCTATACAATACAACCAGCACAATGTCCCCCATGCAATATGGCTGACTTGGAAGTCACCTATAGAACATGGCCACCAGCACAATGTCCCCCAAGCAATATGGCTGACTTGGAAGTCACCTATAGAACATGGCAACCAGCAGAATGTCCCCCAAGCAATATGGCTGACTTGGAAGTCACCTATAGAACATGGCAACCAGCACAATGTCCCCCAAGCAATATGGCTGACTTGGAAGTCACCTATAGAACATGGCCACCAGCACAATGTCCCCCAAGCAATATGGCTGACTTGGAAGTCACCTATAGAACATGGCAACCAGCACAATGTCCCCCAAGCAATATGGCTGACTTGGAAGTCACCTATACAAGACAACCAGCACAATGTCCCCCATGCAATATGGCTGACTTGGAAGTCACCTATAGGACATGGCAACCAGCACAATGTCCCCCATGCAATATGGCTGACTTGGAAGTCACCTATAGAACATGGCCACCAGCACAATGTCCCCCAAGCAATATGGCTCACTTGGAAGTCACCTATACAATACAACCAGCACAATGTCCCCCATGCAATATGGCTGACTTGGAAGTCACCTATACAATACAACCAGCACAACGTCCCAAATGCAATATGGCTGACTTGGAAGTCACCTATAGAACATGGCCACCAGCACAATGTCCCCCATGCAATATGGCTGACTTGGAAGTCACCTATACAACATGGCAACCAGCACAATGTCCCCCATGCAATATGGCTGACTTGGAAGTCACCTATACAATACAACCAGCACAATGTCCCCCAAGCAATATGGCTGACTTGGAAGTCACCTATACAATACAACCAGCACAATGTCCCCCATGCAATATGGCTGATTTGGAAGTCACCTATACAATACAACCAGCACAATGTCCCCCATGCAATATGGCTGATTTGGAAGTCACCTATACAACACAACCAGCACAATGTCCCCCAGGCAATATGGCTGACTTGGAAGTCACCTATACAACATGGCAACCAGCACAATGTCCCCCAAGCAATATGGCTGACTTGGAAGTCACCTATACAACATGGCAACCAGCACAATGTCCCCCATGCAATATGGCTGACTTGGAAGTCACCTATACAACATGGCAACCAGCACAATGTCCCCCATGCAATATGGCTGACTTGGAAGTCACCTATACAACATGGCAACCAGCACAATGTCCCCCATGCAATATGGCTGACTTGGAAGTGACCTATACAACATGGCCACCAGCACAATGTCCCCCATGCAATATGGCTGACTTGGAAGTCACCTATACAAGACAACCAGCACAATGTCCCCCATGCAATATGGCTGACTTGAAAGCCACCTATAGGACATGGCAACCACCACAATGTCCCCCAAGCAATATGGCTGACTTGGAAGTCACCTATACAAGACAACCAGCACAATGTGCCAAATGCAATATGGCTGACTTGGAAGTCACCTATAGAACATGGCCACCAGCACAATGTCCCCCATGCAATATGGCTGACTTGGAAGTCACCTATACAACATGGCAACCAGCACAATGTCACCCAAGCAATATGGCTGACTTGGAAGTCAACTATAGAACATGGCCACCAGCACAATGTCCCCCAAGCAATATGGCTGACTTGGAAGTCACCTACAGAACATGGCAACCAGCACAATGTCCCCCAAGCAATATGGCTGACTTGGAAGTCACCTATACAAGACAACCAGCACAATGTCCCCCATGCAACACGGCTGACTTGGAAGTCACCTATACAAGACAACCAGCACAATGTCCCCCATGCAATATGGCTGACTTGGAAGTCACCTATACAACACAACCAGCACAATGTCCCCCAAGCAATATGGCTCACTTGGAAGTCACCTATACAACATGGCAACCAGCACAATGTCCCCCATGCAATATGGCTGACTTGGAAGTCACCTATACAATACAACCAGCACAATGTCCCCCAAGCAATATGGCTGACTTGGAAGTCACCTATAGAACATGGCCACCAGCACAATGTCCCCCATGCAATATGGCTGACTTGGAAGTCACCTATACAAGACAACCAGCACAATGTCCCCCATGCAATATGGCTGACTTGGAAGTCACCTATAGAACATGGCCACCAGCACAATGTCCCCCATGCAATATGGCTGACTTGGAAGTCACCTATAGAACATGGCAACCAGCACAATGTCCCAAAGCAATATGGCTGACTTGGAAGTCACCTATACAAGACAACCAGCACAATTTCCCCCATGCAATATGGCTGACTTGGAAGTCACCTATAGGACATGGCAACCAGCACAATGTCCCCCATGCAATATGGCTGACTTGGAAGTCACCTATACAATACAACCAGCACAATGTCCCCCATGCAATATGGCTGACTTGGAAGTCACCTATACAACATGGCAACCAGCACAATGTCCCCCATGCAATATGGCTGACTTGGAAGTCACCTATAGAACATGTCCACCAGCACAATGTCCCCCATGCAATATGGCTGACTTGGAAGTCACCTATAAAACATGGCAACCAGCACAATGTCCCCCAAGCAATATGGCTGACTTGGAAGTCACCTATAGAACATGGCCACCAGCACAATGTCCCCCAAGCAATATGGCTGACTTGAAAGTCACCTATAGAACATGGCAACCAGCACAATGTCCCCCAAGCAATATGGCTGACTTGGAAGTCACCTATACAAGACAACCAGCACAATGTCCCCCATGCAATATGGCTGACTTGGAAGTCACCTATAGGACATGGCAACCAGCACAATGTCCCCCATGCAATATGGCTGACTTGGAAGTCACCTATAGAACATGGCCACCAGCACAATGTCCCCCAAGCAATATGGCTCACTTGGAAGTCACCTATACAATACAACCAGCACAATGTCCCCCATGCAATATGGCTGACTTGGAAGTCACCTATACAATACAACCAGCACAATGTCCCAAATGCAATATGGCTGACTTGGAAGTCACCTATAGAACATGGCCACCAGCACAATGTCCCCCATGCAATATGGCTGAATTGGAAGTCACCTATACAACATGGCAACCAGCACAATGTCCCCCATGCAATATGGCTGACTTGGAAGTCACCTATACAAGACAACCAGCACAATGTGCCAAATGCAATATGGCTGACTTGGAAGTCACCTATAGAACATGGCCACCAGCACAATGTCCCCCATGCAATATGGCTGACTTGGAAGTCACCTATACAACATGGCAACCAGCACAATGTCACCCAAGCAATATGGCTGACTTGGAAGTCACCTATACAAGACAACCAGCACAATGTGCCAAATGCAATATGGCTGACTTGGAAGTCACCTACAGAACATGGCAACCAGCACAATGTCCCCCAAGCAATATGGCTGACTTGGAAGTCACCTATACAAGACAACCAGCACAATGTCCCCCATGCAACACGGCTGACTTGGAAGTCACCTATACAAGACAACCAGCACAATGTCCCCCATGCAATATGGCTGACTTGGAAGTCACCTATACAACACAACCAGCACAATGTCCCCCAAGCAATATGGCTCACTTGGAAGTCACCTATACAACATGGCAACCAGCACAATGTCCCCCATGCAATATGGCTGACTTGGAAGTCACCTATACAATACAACCAGCACAATGTCCCCCAAGCAATATGGCTGACTTGGAAGTCACCTATAGAACATGGCCACCAGCACAATGTCCCCCATGCAATATGGCTGACTTGGAAGTCACCTATACAAGACAACCAGCACAATGTCCCCCATGCAATATGGCTGACTTGGAAGTCACCTATAGAACATGGCCACCAGCACAATGTCCCCCATGCAATATGGCTGACTTGGAAGTCACCTATAGAACATGGCAACCAGCACAATGTCCCAAAGCAATATGGCTGACTTGGAAGTCACCTATACAAGACAACCAGCACAATTTCCCCCATGCAATATGGCTGACTTGGAAGTCACCTATAGGACATGGCAACCAGCACAATGTCCCCCATGCAATATGGCTGACTTGGAAGTCACCTATACAATACAACCAGCACAATGTCCCCCATGCAATATGGCTGACTTGGAAGTCACCTATACAACATGGCAACCAGCACAATGTCCCCCATGCAATATGGCTGACTTGGAAGTCACCTATAAAACATGGCAACCAGCACAATGTCCCCCAAGCAATATGGCTGACTTGGAAGTCACCTATAGAACATGGCCACCAGCACAATGTCCCCCAAGCAATATGGCTGACTTGGAAGTCACCTATAGAACATGGCAACCAGCACAATGTCCCCCAAGCAATATGGCTGACTTGGAAGTCACCTATACAAGACAACCAGCACAATGTCCCCCATGCAATATGGCTGACTTGGAAGTCACCTATAGAACATGGCCACCAGCACAATGTCCCCCAAGCAATATGGCTCACTTGGAAGTCACCTATACAACATGGCAACCAGCACAATATCCCCCATGCAATATGGCTGACTTGGAAGTCACCTATACAATACAACCAGCACAATGTCCCCCAAGCAATATGGCTGACTTGGAAGTCACCTATACAATACAACCAGCACAATGTCCCCCATGCAATATGGCTGACTTGGAAGTCACCTATAGAACATGGCCACCAGCACAATGTCCCCCAAGCAATATGGCTGACTTGGAAGTCACCTATAGAACATGGCAACCAGCACAATGTCCCCCAAGCAATATGGCTGACTTGGAAGTCACCTATACAAGACAACCAGCACAATGTCCCCCATGCAATATGGCTGACTTGGAAGTCACCTATAGAACATGGCCACCAGCACAATGTCCCCCAAGCAATATGGCTCACTTGGAAGTCACCTATACAACATGGCAACCAGCACAATATCCCCCATGCAATATGGCTGACTTGGAAGTCACCTATACAATACAACCAGCACAATGTCCCCCAAGCAATATGGCTGACTTGGAAGTCACCTATACAATACAACCAGCACAATGTCCCAAATGCAATATGGCTGACTTGGAAGTCACCTATAGAACATGGCCACCAGCACAATGTCCCCCATGCAATATGGCTGACTTGGAAGTCACCTATACAACATGGCAACCAGCACAATATCCCCCATGCAATATGGCTGACTTGGAAGTCACCTATACAATACAACCAGCACAATGTCCCCCAAGCAATATGGCTGACTTGGAAGTCACCTATACAATACAACCAGCACAATGTCCCCCATGCAATATGGCTGATTTGGAAGTCACCTATACAATACAACCAGCACAATGTCCCCCATGCAATATGGCTGATTTGGAAGTCACCTATACAACACAACCAGCACAATGTCCCCCAGGCAATATGGCTGACTTGGAAGTCACCTATACAACATGGCAACCAGCACAATGTCCCCTAAGCAATATGGCTGACTTGGAAGTCACCTATACAACATGGCAACCAGCACAATGTCCCCCATGCAATATGGCTGACTTGGAAGTCACCTATACAACATGGCAACCAGCACAATGTCCCCCATGCAATATGGCTGACTTGGAAGTCACCTATACAACATGGCAACCAGCACAATGTCCCCCATGCAATATGGCTGACTTGGAAGTGACCTATACAACATGGCCACCAGCACAATGTCCCCCATGCAATATGGCTGACTTGGAAGTCACCTATACAAGACAACCAGCACAATGTCCCCCATGCAATATGGCTGACTTGAAAGCCACCTATAGGACATGGCAACCAGCACAATGTCCCCCAAGCAATATGGCTGACTTGGAAGTCACCTATACAAGACAACCAGCACAATGTGCCAAATGCAATATGGCTGACTTGGAAGTCACCTATAGAACATGGCCACCAGCACAATGTCCCCCATGCAATATGGCTGACTTGGAAGTCACCTATACAACATGGCAACCAGCACAATGTCACCCAAGCAATATGGCTGACTTGGAAGTCAACTATAGAACATGGCCACCAGCACAATGTCCCCCAAGCAATATGGCTGACTTGGAAGTCACCTAAAGAACATGGCAACCAGCACAATGTCCCCCAAGCAATATGGCTGACTTGGAAGTCACCTATACAAGACAACCAGCACAATGTCCCCCATGCAACACGGCTGACTTGGAAGTCACCTATACAAGACAACCAGCACAATGTCCCCCATGCAATATGGCTGACTTGGAAGTCACCTATACAACACAACCAGCACAATGTCCCCCAAGCAATATGGCTCACTTGGAAGTCACCTATACAACATGGCAACCAGCACAATGTCCCCCATGCAATATGGCTGACTTGGAAGTCACCTATACAATACAACCAGCACAATGTCCCCCAAGCAATATGGCTGACTTGGAAGTCACCTATAGAACATGGCCACCAGCACAATGTCCCCCATGCAATATGGCTGACTTGGAAGTCACCTATACAAGACAACCAGCACAATGTCCCCCATGCAATATGGCTGACTTGGAAGTCACCTATAGAACATGGCCACCAGCACAATGTCCCCCATGCAATATGGCTGACTTGGAAGTCACCTATAGAACATGGCAACCAGCACAATGTCCCAAAGCAATCTGGCTGACTTGGAAGTCACCTATACAAGACAACCAGCACAATTTCCCCCATGCAATATGGCTGACTTGGAAGTCACCTATAGGACATGGCAACCAGCACAATGTCCCCCATGCAATATGGCTGACTTGGAAGTCACCTATACAATACAACCAGCACAATGTCCCCCATGCAATATGGCTGACTTGGAAGTCACCTATACAACATGGCAACCAGCACAATGTCCCCCATGCAATATGGCTGACTTGGAAGTCACCTATAGAACATGTCCACCAGCACAATGTCCCCCATGCAATATGGCTGACTTGGAAGTCACCTATAAAACATGGCAACCAGCACAATGTCCCCCAAGCAATATGGCTGACTTGGAAGTCACCTATAGAACATGGCCACCAGCACAATGTCCCCCATGCAATATGGCTCACTTGGAAGTCACCTATACAACATGGCAACCAGCACAATGTCCCCCATGCAATATGGCTGACTTGGAAGTCACCTATACAATACAACCAGCACAATGTCCCCCAAGCAATATGGCTGACTTGGAAGTCACCTATACAAGACAACCAGCACAATGTCCCCCATGCAATATGGCTGACTTGGAAGTCACCTATAGGACATGGCCACCAGCACAATGTCCCCCATGCAATATGGCTGACTTGGAAGTCACCTATACAAGACAACCAGCACAATGTCCCCCATGCAATATGGCTGACTTGGAAGTCACCTATAGAACATGGCCACCAGCACAATGTCCCCCATGCAATATGGCTGACTTGGAAGTCACCTATACAACATGGCAACCAGCACAATGTCCCCCATGCAATATGGCTGACTTGGAAGTCACCTATACAATACAACCAGCACAATGTCCCCCATGCAATATGGCTGACTTGGAAGGCACCTATACAAGACAACCAGCACAATGTCCCCCATGCAATATGGCTGACTTGGAAGTCACCCATAGAACATGGCCACCAGCACAATGTCCCCCATGCAATATGGCTGACTTGGAAGTCACCTATACAACATGGCAACCAGCACAATGTCCCCCATGCAATATGACTGACTTGGAAGTCACCTATAGAACATGGCCACCAGCACAATGTCCCCCATGCAATATGGCTGACTTGGAAGTCACCTATACAAGACAACCAGCACAATGTCCCCAATGCAATATGGCTGACTTGGAAGTCACCTATAGAACATGGCCACCAGCACAATGTCCCCCTTGCAATATGGCTGACTTGGAAGTCACCTATAGAACATGGCAACCAGCACAATGTCCCAAAGCAATCTGGCTGACTTGGAAGTCACCTATACAAGACAACCAGCACAATTTCCCCCATGCAATATGGCTGACTTGGAAGTCACCTATAGGACATGGCAACCAGCACAATGTCCCCCATGCAATATGGCTGACTTGGAAGTCACCTATACAATACAACCAGCACAATGTCCCCCATGCAATATGGCTGACTTGGAAGTCACCTATAGAACATGGCAACCAGCACAATGTCCCAAAGCAATCTGGCTGACTTGGAAGTCACCTATACAAGACAACCAGCACAATTTCCCCCATGCAATATGGCTGACTTGGAAGTCACCTATAGGACATGGCAACCAGCACAATGTCCCCCATGCAATATGGCTGACTTGGAAGTCACCTATACAATACAACCAGCACAATGTCCCCCATGCAATATGGCTGACTTGGAAGTCACCTATAGAACATGTCCACCAGCACAATGTCCCCCATGCAATATGGTTGACTTGGAAGTCACCTATAAAACATGGCAACCAGCACAATGTCCCCCAAGCAATATGGCTGACTTGGAAGTCACCTATAGAACATGGCCACCAGCACAATGTCCCCCAAGCAATATGGCTGACTTGGAAGTCACCTATAGAACATGGCAACCAGCACAATGTCCCCCAAGCAATATGGCTGACTTGGAAGTCACCTATACAAGACAACCAGCACAATGTCCCCCAAGCAATATGGCTGACTTGGAAGTCACCTATAGAACATGGCCACCAGCACAATGTCCCCCATGCAATATGGCTGACTTGGAAGTCACCTATACAATACAACCAGCACAATGTCCCCCATGCAATATGGCTGATTTGGAAGTCACCTATACAATACAACCAGCACAATGTCCCCCATGCAATATGGCTGATTTGGAAGTCACCTATACAACACAACCAGCACAATGTCCCCCAGGCAATATGGCTGACTTGGAAGTCACCTATACAACATGGCAACCAGCACAATGTCCCCCAAGCAATATGGCTGACTTGGAAGTCACCTATACAACATGGCAACCAGCACAATGTCCCCCATGCAATATGGCTGACTTGGAAGTCACCTATACAACATGGCAACCAGCACAATGTCCCCCATGCAATATGGCTGACTTGGAAGTCACCTATACAACATGGCAACCAGCACAATGTCCCCCATGCAATATGGCTGACTTGGAAGTGACCTATACAACATGGCCACCAGCACAATGTCCCCCATGCAATATGGCTGACTTGGAAGTCACCTATACAAGACAACCAGCACAATGTCCCCCATGCAATATGGCTGACTTGAAAGCCACCTATAGGACATGGCAACCAGCACAATGTCCCCCAAGCAATATGGCTGACTTGGAAGTCACCTATACAAGACAACCAGCACAATGTGCCAAATGCAATATGGCTGACTTGGAAGTCACCTATAGAACATGGCCACCAGCACAATGTCCCCCATGCAATATGGCTGACTTGGAAGTCACCTATACAACATGGCAACCAGCACAATGTCACCCAAGCAATATGGCTGACTTGGAAGTCAACTATAGAACATGGCCACCAGCACAATGTCCCCCAAGCAATATGGCTGACTTGGAAGTCACCTAAAGAACATGGCAACCAGCACAATGTCCCCCAAGCAATATGGCTGACTTGGAAGTCACCTATACAAGACAACCAGCACAATGTCCCCCATGCAACACGGCTGACTTGGAAGTCACCTATACAAGACAACCAGCACAATGTCCCCCATGCAATATGGCTGACTTGGAAGTCACCTATACAACACAACCAGCACAATGTCCCCCAAGCAATATGGCTCACTTGGAAGTCACCTATACAACATGGCAACCAGCACAATGTCCCCCATGCAATATGGCTGACTTGGAAGTCACCTATACAATACAACCAGCACAATGTCCCCCAAGCAATATGGCTGACTTGGAAGTCACCTATAGAACATGGCCACCAGCACAATGTCCCCCATGCAATATGGCTGACTTGGAAGTCACCTATACAAGACAACCAGCACAATGTCCCCCATGCAATATGGCTGACTTGGAAGTCACCTATAGAACATGGCCACCAGCACAATGTCCCCCATGCAATATGGCTGACTTGGAAGTCACCTATAGAACATGGCAACCAGCACAATGTCCCAAAGCAATCTGGCTGACTTGGAAGTCACCTATACAAGACAACCAGCACAATTTCCCCCATGCAATATGGCTGACTTGGAAGTCACCTATAGGACATGGCAACCAGCACAATGTCCCCCATGCAATATGGCTGACTTGGAAGTCACCTATACAATACAACCAGCACAATGTCCCCCATGCAATATGGCTGACTTGGAAGTCACCTATACAACATGGCAACCAGCACAATGTCCCCCATGCAATATGGCTGACTTGGAAGTCACCTATAGAACATGTCCACCAGCACAATGTCCCCCATGCAATATGGCTGACTTGGAAGTCACCTATAAAACATGGCAACCAGCACAATGTCCCCCAAGCAATATGGCTGACTTGGAAGTCACCTATAGAACATGGCCACCAGCACAATGTCCCCCATGCAATATGGCTCACTTGGAAGTCACCTATACAACATGGCAACCAGCACAATGTCCCCCATGCAATATGGCTGACTTGGAAGTCACCTATACAATACAACCAGCACAATGTCCCCCAAGCAATATGGCTGACTTGGAAGTCACCTATAGAACATGGCCACCAGCACAATGTCCCCCATGCAATATGGCTGACTTGGAAGTCACCTATACAAGACAACCAGCACAATGTCCCCAATGCAATATGGCTGACTTGGAAGTCACCTATAGAACATGGCCACCAGCACAATGTCCCCCTTGCAATATGGCTGACTTGGAAGTCACCTATAGAACATGGCAACCAGCACAATGTCCCAAAGCAATCTGGCTGACTTGGAAGTCACCTATACAAGACAACCAGCACAATTTCCCCCATGCAATATGGCTGACTTGGAAGTCACCTATAGGACATGGCAACCAGCACAATGTCCCCCATGCAATATGGCTGACTTGGAAGTCACCTATACAATACAACCAGCACAATGTCCCCCATGCAATATGGCTGACTTGGAAGTCACCTATAGAACATGGCAACCAGCACAATGTCCCAAAGCAATCTGGCTGACTTGGAAGTCACCTATACAAGACAACCAGCACAATTTCCCCCATGCAATATGGCTGACTTGGAAGTCACCTATAGGACATGGCAACCAGAACAATGTCCCCCATGCAATATGGCTGACTTGGAAGTCACCTATACAATACAACCAGCACAATGTCCCCCATGCAATATGGCTGACTTGGAAGTCACCTATAGAACATGTCCACCAGCACAATGTCCCCCATGCAATATGGCTGACTTGGAAGTCACCTATAAAACATGGCAACCAGCACAATGTCCCCCAAGCAATATGGCTGACTTGGAAGTCACCTATAGAACATGGCCACCAGCACAATGTCCCCCAAGCAATATGGCTGACTTGGAAATCACCTATAGAACATGGCAACCAGCACAATGTCCCCCAAGCAATATGGCTGACTTGGAAGTCACCTATACAAGACAACCAGCACAATGTCCCCCAAGCAATATGGCTGACTTGGAAGTCACCTATAGAACATGGCCACCAGCACAATGTCCCCCATGCAATATGGCTGACTTGGAAGTCACCTATACAAGACAACCAGCACAATGTCCCCAATGCAATATGGCTGACTTGGAAGTCACCTATAGAACATGGCCACCAGCACAATGTCCCCCTTGCAATATGGCTGACTTGGAAGTCACCTATAGAACATGGCAACCAGCACAATGTCCCAAAGCAATCTGGCTGACTTGGAAGTCACCTATACAAGACAACCAGCACAATTTCCCCCATGCAATATGGCTGACTTGGAAGTCACCTATAGGACATGGCAACCAGCACAATGTCCCCCATGCAATATGGCTGACTTGGAAGTCACCTATACAATACAACCAGCACAATGTCCCCCATGCAATATGGCTGACTTGGAAGTCACCTATAGAACATGGCAACCAGCACAATGTCCCAAAGCAATCTGGCTGACTTGGAAGTCACCTATACAAGACAACCAGCACAATTTCCCCCATGCAATATGGCTGACTTGGAAGTCACCTATAGGACATGGCAACCAGCACAATGTCCCCCATGCAATATGGCTGACTTGGAAGTCACCTATACAATACAACCAGCACAATGTCCCCCATGCAATATGGCTGACTTGGAAGTCACCTATAGAACATGTCCACCAGCACAATGTCCCCCATGCAATATGGCTGACTTGGAAGTCACCTATAAAACATGGCAACCAGCACAATGTCCCCCAAGCAATATGGCTGACTTGGAAGTCACCTATAGAACATGGCCACCAGCACAATGTCCCCCAAGCAATATGGCTGACTTGGAAGTCACCTATAGAACATGGCAACCAGCACAATGTCCCCCAAGCAATATGGCTGACTTGGAAGTCACCTATACAAGACAACCAGCACAATGTCCCCCATGCAATATGGCTGACTTGGAAGTCACCTATAGGACATGGCAACCAGCACAATGTCCCCCATGCAATATGGCTGACTTGGAAGTCACCTATAGAACATGGCCACCAGCACAATGTCCCCCAAGCAATATGGCTCACTTGGAAGTCACCTATACAATACAACCAGCACAATGTCCCCCATGCAATATGGCTGACTTGGAAGTCACCTATACAATACAACCAGCACAATGTCCCAAATGCAATATGGCTGACTTGGAAGTCACCTATAGAACATGGCCACCAGCACAATGTCCCCCATGCAATATGGCTGACTTGGAAGTCATCTATACAACATGGCAACCAGCACAATGTCCCCCATGCAATATGGCTGACTTGGAAGTCACCTATACAATACAACCAGCACAATGTCCCCCAAGCAATATGGCTGACTTGGAAGTCACCTATACAATACAACCAGCACAATGTCCCCCATGCAATATGGCTGATTTGGAAGTCACCTATACAATACAACCAGCACAATGTCCCCCATGCAATATGGCTGATTTGGAAGTCACCTATACAACACAACCAACACAATGTCCCCCATGCAATATGGCTGACTTGGAAGTCACCTATACAAGACAACCAGCACAATGTCCCAAATGCAATATGGCTGACTTGGAAGTCACCTATAGAACATGGCCACCAGCACAATGTCCCCCATGCAATATGGCTGACTTGGAAGTCACCTATACAACATGGCAACCAGCACAATGTCCTCCATGCAATATGGCTGACTTGGAAGTCACCTATACAATACAACCAGCACAATGTCCCCCAAGCAATATGGCTGACTTGGAAGTCACCTATACAAGACAACCAGCACAATGTCCCCCATGCAATATGGCTGACTTGGAAGTCACCTATAGGACATGGCCACCAGCACAATGTCCCCCATGCAATATGGCTGACTTGGAAGTCACCTATACAATACAACCAGCACAATGTCCCACATGCAATATGGCTGACTTGGAAGTCACCTATACAATACAACCCGCACAATGTCCCCCAAGCAATATGGCTGACTTGGAAGTCACCTATAGAACATGGTCACCAGCACAATGTCCCCCAAGCAATATGGCTGACTTGGAAGTCACCTATAGAACATGGCAACCAGCACAATGTCACCCAAGCAATATGGCTGACTTGGAAGTCACCTATAGAACATGGCCACCAGCACAATGTCCCCCATGCAATATGGCTGACTTGGAAGTCACCTATACAACATGGCAACCAGCACAATGTCCCCCATGCAATATGGCTGACTTGGAAGTCACCTATACAATACAACCAGCACAATGTCCCCCAAGCAATATGGCTGACTTGGAAGTCACCTATACAATACAACCAGCACAATGTCCCCCATGCAATATGGCTGATTTGGAAGTCACCTATACAATACAACCAGCACAATGTCCCCCATGCAATATGGCTGATTTGGAAGTCACCTATACAACACAACCAGCACAATGTCCCCCATGCAATATGGCTGACTTGGAAGTCACCTATACAAGACAACCAGCACAATGTCCCAAATGCAATATGGCTGACTTGGAAGTCACCTATAGGACATGGCCACCAGCACAATGTCCCCCATGCAATATGGCTGACTTGGAAGTCACCTATACAATACAACCAGCACAATGTCCCCCATGCAATATGGCTGACTTGGAAGTCACCTATACAATACAACCAGCACAATGTCCCCCAAGCAATATGGCTGACTTGGATGTCACCTATAGAACATGGTCACCAGCACAATGTCCCCCAAGCAATATGGCTGACTTGGAAGTCACCTATAGAACATGGCAACCAGCACAATGTCCCCCATGCAATATGGCTGACTTGGAAGTCACCTATACAAGACAACCAGCACAATGTCCCCCATGCAATATGGCTGACTTGGAAGTCACCTATAGGACATGGCAACCAGCACAATGTCCCCATGCAATATGGCTGACTTGGAAGTCACCTATAGAACATGGCCACCAGCACAATGTCCCCCAAGCAATATGGCTCACTTGGAAGTCACCTATACAATACAACCAGCACAATGTCCCCCATGTAATATGGCTGACTTGGAAGTCACCTATACAATACAACCAGCACAATGTCCCAAATGCAATATGGCTGACTTGGAAGTCACCTATAGAACATGGCCACCAGCACAATGTCCCCCATGCAATATGGCTGACTTGGACGTCACCTATACAACATGGCAACCAGCACAATGTCCCCCATGCAATATGGCTGACTTGGAAGTCACCTATACAATACAACCAGCACAATGTCCCCCAAGCAATATGGCTGACTTGGAAGTCACCTATACAAGACAACCAGCACAATGTCCCCCATGCAATATGGCTGACTTGGAAGTCACCTATAGGACATGGCCACCAGCACAATGTCCCCCATGCAATATGGCTGACTTGGAAGTCACCTATGCAATACAACCAGCACAATGTCCCCCATGCAATATGGCTGATTTGGAAGTCACCTATACAACACAACCAGCACAATGTCCCCCATGCAATATGGCTGACTTGGAAGTCACCTATAGAACATGGCAACCAGCACAATGTCCCCCAAGCAATATGGCTGACTTGGAAGTCACCTATACAACATGGCCACCAGCACAATGTCCCCCAAGCAATATGGCTCACTTGGAATTCACCTATACAATACAACCAGCACAATGTCCCCCATGTAATATGGCTGACTTGGAAGTCACCTATAGAACATGGCCACCAGCACAATGTCCCCCATGCAATATGGCTGACTTGGAAGTCACCTATACAAGACAACCAGCACAATGTCCCCCATGCAATATGGCTGACTTGGAAGTCACCTATAGAACATGGCCACCAGCACAATGTCCCCCATGCAATATGGCTGACTTGGAAGTCACCTATAGAACATGGCAACCAGCACAATGTCCCAAAGCAATCTGGCTGACTTGGAAGTCACCTATACAAGACAACCAGCACAATTTCACCCATGCAATATGGCTGACTTGGAAGTCACCTATAGGACATGGCAACCAGCACAATGTCCCCCATGCAATATGGCTGACTTGGAAGTCACCTATACAATACAACCAGCACAATGTCCCCCATGCAATATGGCTGACTTGGAAGTCACCTATACAACATGGCAACCAGCACAATGTCCCCCATGCAATATGGCTGACTTGGAAGTCACCTATAGAACATGTCCACCAGCACAATGTCCCCCATGCAATATGGCTGACTTGGAAGTCACCTATAAAACATGGCAACCAGCACAATGTCCCCCAAGCAATATGGCTGACTTGGAAGTCACCTATAGAACATGGCCACCAGCACAATGTCCCCCATGCAATATGGCTCACTTGGAAGTCACCTATACAAAATGGCAACCAGCACAATGTCCCCCATGCAATATGGCTGACTTGGAAGTCACCTATACAATACAACCAGCACAATGTCCCCCAAGCAATATGGCTGACTTGGAAGTCACCTATAGAACATGGCCACCAGCACAATGTCCCCCATGCAATATGGCTGACTTGGAAGTCACCTATACAAGACAACCAGCACAATGTCCCCAATGCAATATGGCTGACTTGGAAGTCACCTATAGAACATGGCCACCAGCACAATGTCCCCCATGCAATATGGCTGACTTGGAAGTCACCTATAGAACATGGCAACCAGCACAATGTCCCAAAGCAATCTGGCTGACTTGGAAGTCACCTATACAAGACAACCAGCACAATTTCCCCCATGCAATATGGCTGACTTGGAAGTCACCTATAGGACATGGCAACCAGCACAATGTCCCCCATGCAATATGGCTGACTTGGAAGTCACCTATACAATACAACCAGCACAATGTCCCCCATGCAATATGGCTGACTTGGAAGTCACCTATAGAACATGGCAACCAGCACAATGTCCCAAAGCAATCTGTCTGACTTGGAAGTCACCTATACAAGACAACCAGCACAATTTCCCCCATGCAATATGGCTGACTTGGAAGTCACCTATAGGACATGGCAACCAGCACATTGTCCCCCATGCAATATGGCTGACTTGGAAGTCACCTATACAATACAACCAGCACAATGTCCCCCATGCAATATGGCTGACTTGGAAGTCACCTATAGAACATGTCCACCAGCACAATGTCCCCCATGCAATATGGCTGACTTGGAAGTCACCTATAAAACATGGCAACCAGCACAATGTCCCCCAAGCAATATGGCTGACTTGGAAGTCACCTATAGAACATGGCCACCAGCACAATGTCCCCCAAGCAATATGGCTGACTTGGAAGTCACCTATAGAACATGGCAACCAGCACAATGTCCCCCAAGCAATATGGCTGACTTGGAAGTCACCTATACAAGACAACCAGCACAATGTCCCCCATGCAATATGGCTGACTTGGAAGTCACCTATAGGACATGGCAACCAGCACAATGTCCCCCATGCAATATGGCTGACTTGGAAGTCACCTATAGAACATGGCCACCAGCACAATGTCCCCCAAGCAATATGGCTCACTTGGAAGTCACCTATACAATACAACCAGCACAATGTCCCCCATGCAATATGGCTGACTTGGAAGTCACCTATACAATACAACCAGCACAATGTCCCAAATGCAATATGGCTGACTTGGAAGTCACCTATAGAACATGGCCACCAGCACAATGTCCCCCATGCAATATGGCTGACTTGGAAGTCACCTATACAACATGGCAACCAGCACAATGTCCCCCATGCAATATGGCTGACTTGGAAGTCACCTATACAATACAACCAGCACAATGTCCCCCAAGCAATATGGCTGACTTGGAAGTCACCTATACAATACAACCAGCACAATGTCCCCCATGCAATATGGCTGATTTGGAAGTCACCTATACAATACAACCAGCACAATGTCCCCCATGCAATATGGCTGATTTGGAAGTCACCTATACAACACAACCAACACAATGTCCCCCATGCAATATGGCTGACTTGGAAGTCACCTATACAAGACAACCAGCACAATGTCCCAAATGCAATATGGCTGACTTGGAAGTCACCTATAGAACATGGCCACCAGCACAATGTCCCCCATGCAATATGGCTGACTTGGAAGTCACCTATACAACATGGCAACCAGCACAATGTCCTCCATGCAATATGGCTGACTTGGAAGTCACCTATACAATACAACCAGCACAATGTCCCCCAAGCAATATGGCTGACTTGGAAGTCACCTATACAAGACAACCAGCACAATGTCCCCCATGCAATATGGCTGACTTGGAAGTCACCTATAGGACATGGCCACCAGCACAATGTCCCCCATGCAATATGGCTGACTTGGAAGTCACCTATACAATACAACCAGCACAATGTCCCACATGCAATATGGCTGACTTGGAAGTCACCTATACAATACAACCCGCACAATGTCCCCCAAGCAATATGGCTGACTTGGAAGTCACCTATAGAACATGGTCACCAGCACAATGTCCCCCAAGCAATATGGCTGACTTGGAAGTCACCTATAGAACATGGCAACCAGCACAATGTCCCCCAAGCAATATGGCTGACTTGGAAGTCACCTATAGAACATGGCCACCAGCACAATGTCCCCCATGCAATATGGCTGACTTGGAAGTCACCTATACAACATGGCAACCAGCACAATGTCCCCCATGCAATATGGCTGACTTGGAAGTCACCTATACAATACAACCAGCACAATGTCCCCCAAGCAATATGGCTGACTTGGAAGTCACCTATACAATACAACCAGCACAATGTCCCCCATGCAATATGGCTGATTTGGAAGTCACCTATACAATACAACCAGCACAATGTCCCCCATGCAATATGGCTGACTTGGAAGTCACCTATAGAACATGTCCACCAGCACAATGTCCCCCATGCAATATGGCTGACTTGGAAGTCACCTATAAAACATGGCAACCAGCACAATGTCCCCCAAGCAATATGGCTGACTTGGAAGTCACCTATAGAACATGGCCACCAGCACAATGTCCCCCAAGCAATATGGCTGACTTGGAAGTCACCTATAGAACATGGCAACCAGCACAATGTCCCCCAAGCAATATGGCTGACTTGGAAGTCACCTATACAAGACAACCAGCACAATGTCCCCCAAGCAATATGGCTGACTTGGAAGTCACCTATAGAACATGGCCACCAGCACAATGTCCCCCATGCAATATGGCTGACTTGGAAGTCACCTATACAAGACAACCAGCACAATGTCCCCAATGCAATATGGCTGACTTGGAAGTCACCTATAGAACATGGCCACCAGCACAATGTCCCCCTTGCAATATGGCTGACTTGGAAGTCCATGTTGTATAGGTGACTTCCAAGTCAGCCATATTGCATGGGGGACATTGTGCTGGTGGCCATGTTCTATAGGTGACTTCCAAGTCAGCCATATTGCATTTGGGACATTGTGCTGGTTGTATTGTATAGGTGACTTCCAAGTCAGCCATATTGCATGGGGGACATTGTGCTGGTTGTATTGTATAGGTGACTTCCAAGTGAGCCATGTTGCTTGGGGGACATTGTGCTGGTGGCCATGTTCTATAGGTGACTTCCAAGTCAGCCATATTGCATGGGGGACATTGTGCTGGTTGCCATGTCCTATAGGTGACTTCCAAGTCGGCCATATTGCAAGGGGGACATTGTGCTGGTTGTCTTGTATAGGTGACTTCCAAGTCAGCCATATTGCTTGGGGGACATTGTGCTGGTTGCCATGTTCTATAGGTGACTTCCAAGTCAGCCATATTGCTTGGTTGACATTGTGTTGGTGGCCATGTTCTATAGGTGACTTCCAAGTCAGCCATATTGCTTGGGGGACATTGTGCTGGTTGCCATGTTGTAAAGGTGACTTTCAAGTCAGCCATATTGCATGGGGGACATTGTGCTGGTGGCCATGTTCTATAGGTGACTTCCAAGTCAGCCATATTGCATGGGGGACATTGTGCTGGTTGCCATGTTGTATAGGTGACTTCCAAGTCAGCCATATTGCATGGGGGACATTGTGCTGGTGGCCATGTTCTATAGGTGACTTCCAAGTCAGCCATATTGCATGGGGGACATTGTGCTGGTTGTCTTGTATAGGTGACTTCCAAGTCAGCCATATTGCTTGGGGGACATTGTGCTGGTTGTATTGTATAGGTGACTTCCAAGTCAGCCATATTGCATGGGGAACATTGTGCTGGTTGCCATGTTGTATAGGTGACTTCCAAGTCAGCCATATTGCATGGGGGACATTGTGCTGGTGGCCATGTTCTATAGGTGACTTCCAAGTCAGCCACATTGCATGGGGGACATTGTGCTGGTTTCTTGTATAGGTGACTTCCAAGTCAGCCATATTGCATGGGGGACATTGTGCTGGTTGCCATGTTGTATAGGTGACTTCCAAGTCAGCCATATTGCATGGGGGATATTGTGCTGGTTGCCATGTTGTATAGGTGACTTCCAAGTCAGCCATATTGCATGGGTGACATTGTGCTGGATGCCATGTTGTATAGGTGACTTCCAAGTGAGCCATATTGCATGGGGGACATTGTGCTGGTTGTGTTGTATAGGTGACTTCCAAGTCAGCCATATTGCATGGGGGACATTGTGCTGGTTGTGTTGTATAGGTGACTTCCAAGTCAGCCATATTGCATGGGGGACATTGTGCTGGTTGTATTGTATAGGTGACTTCCAAGTCAGCCATATTGCATGGGCGACATTGTGCTGGTTGTATTGTATAGGTGACTTCCAAGTGAGCCATATTGTTTGGGGGACATTGTGCTGGTGGCCATGTTCTATAGGTGACTTCCAAGTCAGCCATATTGCATGGGGGACATTGTGCTGGTTGCCATGTCCTATAGGTGACTTCCAAGTCAGCCATATTGCATGGGGGACATTGTGCTGGTTGCCATGTTGTATAGGTGACTTCCAAGTGAGCCATATTGCTTGGGGGACATTGTGCTGGTTGTGTTGTATAGGTGACTTCCAAGTCAGCCATATTGCATGGGGGACATTGTGCTGGTTGTCTTGTATAGGTGACTTCCAAGTCAGCCGTGTTGCATGGGGGACATTGTGCTGGTTGTGTTGTATAGGTGACTTCCAAGTCAGCCATATTGCATGGGGGACATTGTGCTGGCGGCCATGTTGTAAAGGTGACTTCCAAGTCAGCCATATTGCATGGGGGACATTGTGCTGGTTGCCATGTTGTATAGGTGACTTCCAAGTCAGCCACATTGCATGGGGGACATTGTGCTGGTTGCCATGTTGTATAGGTGACTTACAAGTCAGCCATATTGCATGGGGGACATTGTGCTGCTTGCCATGTCCTATAGGTGACTTCCAAGTCAGCCATATTGCATGGGGGAAATTGTGCTGGTTGTCTTGTATAGGTGACTTTTAAGTCAGCCATATTGCTTGGGGGACATTGTGCTGGTTGCCATGTTCTATAGGTGACTTCCAAGTCAGCCAAATTGCTTGGGGGACATTGTGCTGGTTGCCATGTTGTATAGGTGACTTCCAAGTCAGCCATATTGCTTGGGGGACATTGTGCTGTTTGCCATGTTGTATTGGTGACTTCCAAGTCAGCCATATTGCATGGGGGACATTGTGCTGGTGGCCATGTTCTATAGGTGACTTCCAAGTCAGCCATATTGCATGGGGGACATTGTGCTGGTTGCCATGTTGTATAGGTGACTTCCAAGTCAGCCATATTGCATGGGGGACATTGTGCTGGTGGCCTTGTTCTATAGGTGACTTCGAAGTCAGCCATATTGCATGGGGGAAATTGTGCTGGTTGTCTTGTATAGGTGACTTCCAAGTCAGCCATATTGCTTGGGGGACATTGTGCTGGTTGTATTGTATAGGTGACTTCCAAGTCAGCCATATTGCATGGGGAACATTGTGCTGGTTGCCATGTTGTATAGGTGACTTCCAAGTCAGCCATATTGCATGGGGGACATTGTGCTGGTGGCCATGTTCTATAGGTGACTTCCAAGTCAGCCACATTGCATGGGGGACATTGTGCTGGTTTCTTGTATAGGTGACTTCCAAGTCAGCCATATTGCATGGGGGACATTGTGCTGGTTGCCATGTTGTATAGGTGACTTCCAAGTCAGCCATATTGCATGGGGGACATTGTGCTGGTTGCCATGTTGTATAGGTGACTTCCAAGTCAGCCATATTGCATGGGTGACATTGTGCTGGATGCCATGTTGTATAGGTGACTTCCAAGTGAGCCATATTGCATGGGGGACATTGTGCTGGTTGTGTTGTATAGGTGACTTCCAAGTCAGCCATATTGCATGGGGGACATTATGCTGGTTGTGTTGTATAGGTGACTTCCAAGTCAGCCATATTGCATGGGGGACATTGTGCTGGTTGTATTGTATAGGTGACTTCCAAGTCAGCCATATTGCATGGGGGACATTGTGCTGGTTGTATTGTATAGGTGACTTCCAAGTGAGCCATATTGTTTGGGGGACATTGTGCTGGTGGCCATGTTCTATAGGTGACTTCCAAGTCAGCCATATTGCATGGGGGACATTGTGCTTTTTGCCATGTCCTATAGGTGACTTCCAAGTCAGCCATATTGCATGGGGGACATTGTGCTGGTTGCCATGTTGTATAGGTGACTTCCAAGTGAGCCATATTGCTTGGGGGACATTGTGCTGGTTGTGTTGTATAGGTGACTTCCAAGTCAGCCATATTGCATGGGGGACATTGTGCTGGTTGCCAAGTTGTATAGGTGACTTACAAGTCAGCCATATTGCATGGGGGACATTGTGCTGCTTGCCATGTCCTATAGGTGACTTCCAAGTCAGCCATATTGCATGGGGGAAATTGTGCTGGTTGTCTTGTATAGGTGACTTTTAAGTCAGCCATATTGCTTGGGGGACATTGTGCTGGTTGCCATGTTCTATAGGTGACTTCCAAGTCAGCCAAATTGCTTGGGGGACATTGTGCTGGTTGCCATGTTGTATAGGTGACTTCCAAGTCAGCCATATTGCTTGGGGGACATTGTGCTGGTTGCCATGTTGTATTGGTGACTTCCAAGTCAGCCATATTGCATGGGGGACATTGTGCTGGTGGCCATGTTCTATAGGTGACTTCCAAGTCAGCCATATTGCATGGGGGACATTGTGCTGGTTGTCTTGTATAGGTGACTTCCAAGTCAGCCATATTGCATGGGGGACATTGTGCTGGTTGTGTTGTATAGGTGACTTCCAAATCAGCCATATTGCATGGGGGACATTGTGCTGGTTGTATTGTATAGGTGACTTCCAAGTCAGCCATATTGCATGCGGGACATTGTGCTGGTTGTATTGTATAGGTGACTTCCAAGTCAGCCATATTGCATGGGGGACATTGTACTGGTGGCCATGTCCTATAGGTGACTTCCAAGTCAGCCATATTGCATGGGGGACATTGTGCTGGTTGTCTTGTATAGGTGACTTCCAAGTCAGCCATATTGCTTGGGGGACATTGTGCTGGTTGTATTGTATAGGTGACTTCCAAGTCAGCCATATTGCATGGGGGACATTGTGCTGGTTGACATGTTGTATAGGTGACTTCCAAGTCAGCCATATTGCATGGGGGACATTGTGCTGGTGGCCATGTTCTATAGGTGACTTCCAAGTCAGCCATATTGCATTTGGGACATTGTGCTGGTTGTCTTGTATAGGTGACTTCCAAGTCAGCCATATTGCATGGGGGACATTGTGCTGGTTGTGTTGTATAGGTGACTTCCAAATCAGCCATATTGGATGGGGGACATTGTGCTGGTTGTATTGTATAGGTGACTTCCAAGTCAGCCATATTGCATGGGGGACATTGTGCTGGTTGTATTGTATAGGTGACTTCCAAGTGAGCCATATTGCTTGGGGGACATTGTGCTGGTGGCCATGTTCTATAGGTGAATTCCAAGTCAGCCATATTGCATGGGGGACATTGTGCTGGTTGCCATGTCCTATAGGTGACTACCAAGTCAGCCATATTGCATGGGGGACATTGTGCTGGTTTTCTTGTATAGGTGACTTCCAATTTAGCCATATTGCTTGGGGGACATTGTGCTGGTTGCCATGTTCTATAGGTGACTTCCAAGTCAGCCATATTGCTTGGGGGACATTGTGCTGGTGGCCATGTTCTATAGGTGACTTCCAAGTCAGCCATATTGCTTGGGGGACATTGTGCTGGTTGCCATGTTGTATAGGTGACTTCCAAGTCAGCCATATTGCATGAGGGACATTGTGCTGGTGGCCATGTTCTATAGGTGACTTCCAAGTCAGTCATATTGCATGGGGGACATTGTGCTGGTTGCCATGTTGTATAGGTGACTTCCAAGTCAGCCATATTGCATGGGGGACATTGTGCTGGTGGCCATGTTCTATGGGTGACTTCCAAGTCAGCCATATTGCATGGGGGACATTGTGCTGGTTGTCTTGTATAGGTGCCTTCCAAGTCAGCCATATTGCATGGGGGACATTGTGCTGGTTGTATTGTATAGGTGACTTCCAAGTCAGCCATATTGCATGGGGGACATTGTGCTGGTTGCCATGTTGTATAGGTGACTTCCAAGTCAGCCATATTGCATGGGGGACATTGTGCTGGTGGCCATGTTCTATAGGTGACTTCCAAGTCAGCCATATTGCATGGGGGACATTGTGCTGGTTGTCTTGTATAGGTGACTTCCAAGTCAGCCATATTGCATGGGGGACATTGTGCTGGTGGCCATGTCCTATAGGTGACTTCCAAGTCAGCCATATTGCATGGGGGACATTGTGCTGGTTGTCTTGTATAGGTGACTTCCAAGTCAGCCATATTGCTTGGGGGACATTGTGCTGGTTGTATTGTATAGGTGACTTCCAAGTCAGCCATATTGCATGGGGGACATTGTGCTGGTTGCCATGTTGTATAGGTGACTTCCAAGTCAGCCATATTGCATGGGGGACATTGTGCTGGTGGCCATGTTCTATAGGTGACTTCCAAGTCAGCCATATTGCATTTGGGACATTGTGCTGGTTGTCTTGTATAGGTGACTTCCAAGTCAGCCATATTGCATGGGGACATTGTGCTGGTTGTGTTGTATAGGTGACTTCCAAATCAGCCATATTGCATGGGGGACATTGTGCTGGTTGTATTGTATAGGTGACTTCCAAGTCAGCCATATTGCATGGGGGACATTGTGCTGGTTGTCTTGTATAGGTGACTTCCAAGTCAGCCATATTGCTTGGGGGACATTGTGCTGGTTGTATTGTATAGGTGACTTCCAAGACAGCCATATTGCATGGGGGACATTGTGCTGGTTGCCATGTTGTATAGGTGACTTCCAAGTCAGCCATATTGCATGGGGGACATTGTGCTGGTGGCCATGTTCTATAGGTGACTTCCAAGTCAGCCATATTGCATTTGGGACATTGTGCTGGTTGTATTGTATAGGTGACTTCCAAGTCAGCCATATTGCATGGGGGACATTGTGCTGGTTGTATTGTATAGGTGACTTCCAAGTGAGCCATATTGCTTGGGGGACATTGTGCGGGTGGCCATGTTCTATAGGTGACTTCCAAGTCAGCCATATTGCATGGGGGACATTGTGCTGGTTGCCATGTCCTATAGGTGACTTCCAAGTCAGCCATATTGCATGGGGGACATTATGCTGGTTGTCTTGTATAGGTGACTTCCAAGTCAGCCATATTGCTTGGGGACATTGTGCTGGTTGCCATGTTCTATAGGTGACTTCCAAGTCAGCCATATTGCTTGGGGGACATTGTGCTGGTGGCCATGTTCTCTAGGTGACTTCCAAGTCAGCCATATTGCTTGGGGGACATTGTGCTGGTTGCCATGTTGTATAGGTGACTTCCAAGTCAGCCATATTGCATGGGGGACATTGTGCTGGTGGCCATGTTCTATAGGTGACTTCCAAGTCAGCCATATTGCATTGGGGACATTGTGCTGGTTGCCATGTTGTATAGGTGACTTCCAAGTCAGCCATATTGCATGGGGGACATTGTGCTGGTTGTTTTGTATAGGTGACTTCCAAGTCAGCCATATTGCATGGGGGACATTGTGCTGGTTGCCATGTCCTATAGGTGACTTCCAAGTCAGCCATATTGCATGGGGGAAATTGTGCTGGTTGTCTTGTATAGGTGACTTCCAAGTCAGCCATATTGCTTGGGGGACATTGTGCTGGTTGCCATGTTCTAAAGGTGACTTCCAAGTCAGCCATATTGCATGGGGGACATTGTGCTGGTGGCCATGTTCTATAGGTGACTTCCAAGTCAGCCATATTGCATGGGGGACATTGTGCTGGTTGTCTTGTATAGGTGACTTCCAAGTCAGCCATATTGCATGGGGGACATTGTGCTGGTGGCCATGTTCTATAGGTGACTTCCAAGTCAGCCATATTGCTTGGGGGACATTGTGCTGGTTGTATTGTATAGGTGACTTCCAATTCAGCCATATTGCATGGGGGACATTGTGCTGGTTGCCATGTTGTATAGGTGACTTCCAAGTGAGCCATATTGCTTGGGGGACATTGTGCTGGTTGTGTTGTATAGGTGACTTCCAAGTCAGCCATATTGCATTTGGGACATTGTGCTGGTTGTCTTGTATAGGTGACTTCCAAGTCAGCCATATTGCATGGGGGACATTGTGCTGGTTGTGTTGTATAGGTGACTTCCAAATCAGCCATATTGCATGGGGGACATTGTGCTGGTTGTATTGTATAGGTGACTTCCAAGTCAGCCATATTGCATGGGGGACATTGTGCTGGTTGTCTTGTATAGGTGACTTCCAAGTCAGCCATATTGCTTGGGGGACATTGTGCTGGTTGTATTGTATAGGTGACTTCCAAGACAGCCATATTGCATGGGGGACATTGTGCTGGTTGTATTGTATAGGTGACTTCCAAGTGAGCCATATTGCTTGGGGGACATTGTGCGGGTGGCCATGTTCTATAGGTGACTTCCAAGTCAGCCATATTGCATGGGGGACATTGTGCTGGTTGCCATGTCCTATAGGTGACTTCCAAGTCAGCCATATTGCATGGGGGACATTATGCTGGTTGTCTTGTATAGGTGACTTCCAAGTCAGCCATATTGCTTGGGGGACATTGTGCTGGTTGCCATGTTCTATAGGTGACTTCCAAGTCAGCCATATTGCTTGGGGGACATTGTGCTGGTGGCCATATTCTATAGGTGACTTCCAAGTCAGCCATATTGCTTGGGGGACATTGTGCTGGTTGCCATGTTGTATAGGTGACTTCCAAGTCAGCCATATTGCATGGGGGACATTGTGCTGGTGGCCATGTTCTATAGGTGACTTCCAAGTCAGCCATATTGCATTGGGGACATTGTGCTGGTTGCCATGTTGTATAGGTGACTTCCAAGTCAGCCATATTGCATGGGGGACATTGTGCTGGTTGTATTGTATAGGTGACTTCCAAGTCAGCCATATTGCATGGGGGACATTGTGCTGGTTGCCATGTCCTATAGGTGACTTCCAAGTCAGCCATATTGCATGGGGGAAATTGTGCTGGTTGTCTTGTATAGGTGACTTCCAAGTCAGCCATATTGCATGGGGGACATTGTGCTGGTGGCCATGTTCTATAGGTAACTTCCAAGTCAGCCATATTGCATGGGGGACATTGTGATGGTTGTCTTGTATAGGTGACTTCCAAGTCAGCCATATTGCATGGGGGACATTGTGCTGGTGGCCATGTTCTATAGGTGACTTCCAAGTCAGCCATATTGCTTGGGGGACATTGTGCTGGTTGTATTGTATAGGTGACTTCCAATTCAGCCATATTGCATGGGGGACATTGTGCTGGTTGCCATGTTGTATAGGTGACTTCCAAGTGAGCCATATTGCTTGGGGGACATTGTGCTGGTTGTGTTGTATAGGTGACTTCCAAGTCAGCCATATTGCATGGGGGACATTGTGCTGGTTGTCTTGTATAGGTGACTTCCAAGTCAGCCGTTTTGCATGGGGGACATTGTGCTGGTTGTCTTGTATAGGTGACTTCCAAGTCAGCCATATTGCTTGGGGGACATTGTGCTGGTTGCCATGTTCTGTAGGTGACTTCCAAGTCAGCCATATTGCTTGGGGGACATTGTGCTGGTGGCCATGTTCTATAGGTGACTTCCAAGTCAGCCATATTGCTTGTGGGACATTGTGCTGGTTGCCATGTTGTATAGGTGACTTCCAAGTAAGCCATATTGCATGGGGGACATTGTGCTGGTGGCCATGTTCTATAGGTGACTTCCAAGTCAGCCATATTGCATTTGGGACATTGTGCTGGTTGTCTTGTATAGGTGACTTCCAAGTCAGCCATATTGCTTGGGGGACATTGTGCTGGTTGCCATGTCCTATAGGTGACTTCCAAGTCAGCCATATTGCATGGGGGACATTGTGCTGGTTGTCTTGTATAGGTGACTTCCACGTCAGCCATATTGCATGGGGGACATTGTGCTGGTGGCCATGTTGTATAGGTGACTTCCAAGTCAGCCATATTGCATGGGGGACATTGTGCTGGTTGCCATGTTGTATAGGTGACTTCCAAGTCAGCCATATTGCATGGGGGACATTGTGCTGGTTGCCATGTTGTATAGGTGACTTCCAAGTCAGCCATATTGCTTGGGGGACATTGTGCTGGTTGCCATGTTGTATAGGTGACTTCCAAGTCAGCCATATTGCCTGGGGGACATTGTGCTGGTTGTATTGTATAGGTGACTTCCAAGTCAGCCATATTGCATGGGGGACATTGTGCTGGTTGCCATGTTGTATAGGTGACTTCCAAGTCAGCCATATTGCATGGGGGACATTGTGCTGGTTGCCATGTTGTATAGGTGACTTCCAAGTGAGCCATATAGCTTGGGGGACATTGTGCTGGTTGTGTTGTATAGGTGACTTCCAAGTCAGCCATATTGCATGGGGGACATTGTGCTGGTTGTCTTGTATAGGTGACTTTCAAGTCAGCCGTGTTGCATGGGGGACATTGTACTGGTGGCCATGTACTATAGGTGACTTCCAAGTCAGCCATATTGCATGGGGGACATTGTGCTGGTTGCCATGTTGTATAGGTGACTTCCAAGTGAGCCATATTGCTTGTGGGACATTGTGCTGGTTGCCATGTTGTATAGGTGACTTCCAAGTCAGCCATATTGCATGGGGGACATTGTGCTGGTGGCCATGTTCTATAGGTGACTTCCAAGTCAGCCATATTGCATGGGGACATTGTGCTGGTTGTCTTGTATAGGTGACTTCCAAGTCAGCCATATTGCATGGGGGACATTGTGCTGGTTGCCATGTTGTATAGGTGACTTCCAAGTCAGCCATATTGCATGGGGGACATTGTGCTGGTTGCCATGTTGTATAGGTGACTTCCAAGTCAGCCATATTGCATGGGGGACATTGTGCTGGTTGTGTTGTATAGGTGACTTCCAAGTCAGCCATATTGCTTGGGGGACATTGTGCTGGTGGCCATGTTCTATAGGTGACTTCCAAGTCAGCCATATTGCATGGGGGACATTGTGCTGGTGGCCATGTTCTATAGGTGACTTCCAAGTCAGCCATATTGCATTTGGGACATTGTGCTGGTTGTCTTGTATAGGTGACTTCCAAGTCAGCCATATTGCTTGGGGGACATTGTGCTGGTTGCCATGTCCTATAGGTGACTTCCAAGTCAGCCATATTGCATGGGGGACATTGTGCTGGTTGTCTTGTATAGGTGACTTCCACGTCAGCCATATTGCATGGGGGACATTGTGCTGGTGGCCATGTTGTATAGGTGACTTCCAAGTCAGCCATATTGCATGGGGGACATTGTGCTGGTTGCCATGTTGTATAGGTGACTTCCAAGTCAGCCATATTGCATGGGGGACATTGTGCTGGTTGCCATGTTGTATAGGTGACTTCCAAGTCAGCCATATTGCATGGGGGACATTGTGCTGGTTGCCATGTTGTATAGGTGACTTCCAAGTCAGCCATATTGCTTGGGGGACATTGTGCTGGTTACCATGTTGTATAGGTGACTTCCAAGTCAGCCATATTGCCTGGGGGACATTGTGCTGGTTGTATTGTATAGGTGACTTCCAAGTCAGCCATATTGCATGGGGGACATTGTGCTGGTTGCCATGTTGTATAGGTGACTTCCAAGTCAGCCATATTGCATGGGGGACATTGTGCTGGTTGCCATGTTGTATAGGTGACTTCCAAGTGAGCCATATTGCTTGGGGGACATTGTGCTGGTTGTGTTGTATAGGTGACTTCCAAGTCAGCCATATTGCATGGGGGACATTGTGCTGGTTGTCTTGTATAGGTGACTTTCAAGTCAGCCGTGTTGCATGGGGGACATTGTACTGGTGGCCATGTACTATAGGTGACTTCCAAGTCAGCCATATTGCATGGGGGAAATTGTGCTGGTTGCCATGTTGTATAGGTGACTTCCAAGTGAGCCATATTGCTTGGGGGACATTGTGCTGGTTGCCATGTTGTATAGGTGACTTCCAAGTCAGCCATATTGCATGGGGGACATTGTGCTGGTGGCCATGTTCTATAGGTGACTTCCAAGTCAGCCATATTGCATGGGGACATTGTGCTGGTTGTCTTGTATAGGTGACTTCCAAGTCAGCCATATTGCATGGGGGACATTGTGCTGGTTGCCATGTTGTATAGGTGACTTCCAAGTCAGCCATATTGCATGGGGGACATTGTGCTGGTTGCCATGTTGTATAGGTGACTTCCAAGTCAGCCATATTGCATGGGGGACATTGTGCTGGTTGTGTTGTATAGGTGACTTCCAAGTCAGCCATATTGCTTGGGGGACATTGTGCTGGTGGCCATGTTGTATAGGTGACTTCCAAGTCAGCCATATTGCTTGGGGGACATTGTGCTGGTTGCCATGTTCTATAGGTGACTTCCAAGTCAGCCATATTGCATGGGGGACATTGTGCTGGTTGTGTTGTATAGGTGACTTCCAAGTCAGCCATATTGCATGGGGGACATTGTGCTGGTTGCCATGTTGTATAGGTGACTTCCAAGTCAGCCATATTGCATGGGGGACATTGTGCTTGTTGCCATGTTGTATAGGTGACTTCCAAGTGAGCCATATTGCTTGGGGGACATTGTGCTGGTTGTGTTGTATAGGTGACTTCCAAGTCAGCCATATTGCATGGGGGACATTGTGCTGGTTGTCTTGTATAGGTGACTTTCAAGTCAGCCGTGTTGCATGGGGGACATTGTACTGGTGGCCATGTACTATAGGTGACTTCCAAGTCAGCCATATTGCATGGGGGAAATTGTGCTGGTTGCCATGTTGTATAGGTGACTTCCAAGTGAGCCATATTGCTTGGGGGACATTGTGCTGGTTGCCCTGTTGTATAGGTGACTTCCAAGTCAGCCATATTGCATGGGGGACATTGTGCTGGTGGCCATGTTCTATAGGTGACTTCCAAGTCAGCCATATTGCATGGGGACATTGTGCTGGTTGTCTTGTATAGGTGACTTCCAAGTCAGCCATATTGCATGGGGGACATTGTGCTGGTTGCCATGTTGTATAGGTGACTTCCAAGTCAGCCATATTGCATGGGGGACATTGTGCTGGTTGCCATGTTGTATAGGTGACTTCCAAGTCAGCCATATTGCATGGGGGACATTGTGCTGGTTGTGTTGTATAGGTGACTTCCAAGTCAGCCATATTGCTTGGGGGACATTGTGCTGGTGGCCATGTTGTATAGGTGACTTCCAAGTCAGCCATATTGCTTGGGGGACATTGTGCTGGTTGCCATGTTCTATAGGTGACTTCCAAGTCAGCCATATTGCATGGGGGACATTGTGCTGGTTGTGTTGTATAGGTGACTTCCAAGTCAGCCATATTGCATGGGGGACATTGTGCTGGTTGTGTTGTATAGGTGACTTCCAAGTCAGCCATATTGCATGGGGGACATTGTGCTGGTTGTATTGCATAGGTGACTTCCAAGTCAGCCATATTGCATAGGGGACATTGTGCTGGTTGCCATGTTGTATAGGTGACTTCCAAGTCAGCCATATTGCATGGGGGACATTGTGCTGGTGGCCATGTTCTATAGGTGACTTCCAAGTCAGCCATATTGCATTTGGGACATTGTGCTGGTTGTCTTGTATAGGTGACTTCCAAGTCAGCCATATTGCATGGGGGACATTGTGCTGGTTGTGTTGTATAGGTGACTTCCAAATCAGCCATATTGCATGGGGGACATTGTGCTGGTTGTCTTGTATAGGTGACTTCCAAGTCAGCCATATTGCATGGGGGACATTGTGCTGGTTGTGTTGTATAGGTGACTTCCAAATCAGCCATATTGCATGGGGGACATTGTGCTGGTTGTATTGTATAGGTGACTTCCAAGTCAGCCATATTGCATGGGGGACATTGTGCTGGTTGTCTTGTATAGGTGACTTCCAAGTCAGCCATATTGCTTGGGGGACATTGTGCTGGTTGTATTGTATAGGTGACTTCCAAGTCAGCCATATTGCATGGGGGACATTGTGCTGGTTGCCATGTTGTATAGGTGACTTCCAAGTCAGCCATATTGCATGGGGGACATTGTGCTGGTGGCCATGTTCTATAGGTGACTTCCAAGTCAGCCATATTGCATTTGGGACATTGTGCTGGTTGTCTTGTATAGGTGACTTCCAAGTCAGCCATATTGCTTGGGGGACATTGTGCTGGTTGCCATGTTGTATAGGTGACTTCCAAGTGAGCCATATTGCTTGGGGGACATTGTGCTGGTTGTGTTGTATAGGTGACTTCCAAGTCAGCCATATTGCATTTGGGACATTGTGCTGGTTGTCTTGTATAGGTGACTTCCAAGTCAGCCATATTGCATGGGGGACATTGTGCTGGTTGTGTTGTATAGGTGACTTCCAAATCAGCCATATTGCATGGTGGACATTGTGCTGTTTGTATTGTATAGGTGACTTCCAAGTCAGCCATATTGCATGGGGGACATTGTGCTGGTTGTCTTGTATAGGTGACTTCCAAGTCAGCCATATTGCTTGGGGGACATTGTGCTGGTTGTATTGTATAGGTGACTTCCAAGACAGCCATATTGCATGGGGGACATTGTGCTGGTTGCCATGTTGTATAGGTGACTTCCAAGTCAGCCATATTGCATGGGGGACATTGTGCTGGTGGCCATGTTCTATAGGTGACTTCCAAGTCAGCCATATTGCATTTGGGACATTGTGCTGGTTGTATTGTATAGGTGACTTCCAAGTCAGCCATATTGCATGGGGGACATTGTGCTGGTTGTATTGTATAGGTGACTTCCAAGTGAGCCATATTGCTTGGGGGACATTGTGCGGGTGGCCATGTTCTATAGGTGACTTCCAAGTCAGCCATATTGCATGGGGGACATTGTGCTGGTTGCCATGTCCTATAGGTGACTTCCAAGTCAGCCATATTGCATGGGGGACATTATGCTGGTTGTCTTGTATAGGTGACTTCCAAGTCAGCCATATTGCATGGGGGACATTGTGCTGGTTGTATTGTATAGGTGACTTCCAAGTCAGCCATATTGCATGGGGGACATTGTGCTTGTTGCCATGTCCTATAGGTGACTTCCAAGTCAGCCATATTGCATGGGGGAAATTGTGCTGGTTGTCTTGTATAGGTGACTTCCAAGTCAGCCATATTGCTTGGGGGACATTGTGCTGGTTGCCATGTTCTATAGGTGACTTCCAAGTCAGCCATATTGCATGGGGGACATTGTGCTGGTGGCCATGTTCTATAGGTGACTTCCAAGTCAGCCATATTGCATGGGGGACATTGTGCTGGTTGTCTTGTATAGGTGACTTCCAAGTCAGCCATATTGCATGGGGGACATTGTGCTGGTGGCCATGTTCTATAGGTGACTTCCAAGTCAGCCATATTGCTTGGGGGACATTGTGCTGGTTGTATTGTATAGGTGACTTCCAATTCAGCCATATTGCATGGGGGACATTGTGCTGGTTGCCATGCTGTATAGGTGACTTCCAAGTGAGCCATATTGCTTGGGGGACAATGTGCTGGTTGTGTTGTATAGGTGACTTCCAAGTCAGCCATATTGCATGGGGGACATTGTGCTGGTTTTCTTGTATAGGTGACTTCCAAGTCAGCCGTTTTGCATGGGGGACATTGTGCTGGTTGTCTTGTATAGGTGACTTCCAAGTCAGCCATATTGCTTGGGGGACATTGTGCTGGTTGCCATGTTCTGTAGGTGACTTCCAAGTCAGCCATATTGCTTGGGGGACATTGTGCTGGTGGCCATGTTCTATAGGTGACTTCCAAGTCAGCCATATTGCTTGCGGGACATTGTGCTGGTTGCCATGTTGTATAGGTGACTTCCAAGTAAGCCATATTGCATGGGGGACATTGTGCTGGTGGCCATGTTCTATAGGTGACTTCCAAGTCAGCCATATTGCATTTGGGACATTGTGCTGGTTGTCTTGTATAGGTGACTTCCAAGTCAGCCATATTGCTTGGGGGACATTGTGCTGGTTGCCATGTCCTATAGGTGACTTCCAAGTCAGCCATATTGCATGGGGGACATTGTGCTGGTTGTCTTGTATAGGTGACTTCCACGTCAGCCATATTGCTTGGGGGACATTGTGCTGGTGGCCATGTTCTATAGGTGACTTCCAAGTCAGCCATATTGCTTAGGGGACATTGTGCTGGTTGCCATGTTGTTTAGGTGACTTCCAAGTAAGCCATATTGCATTTGGGACATTGTGCTGGTTGTCTTGTATAGGTGACTTCCAAGTCAGCCATATTGCTTGGGGGACATTGTGCTGGTTGCCATGTCCTATAGGTGACTTCCAAGTCAGCCATATTGCATGGGGGACATTGTGCTGGTTGTCTTGTATAGGTGACTTCCACGTCAGCCATATTGCATGGGGGACATTGTGCTGGTGGCCATGTTGTATAGGTGACTTCCAAGTCAGCCATATTGCATGGGGGACATTGTGCTGGTTGCCATGTTGTATAGGTGACTTCCAAGTCAGCCATATTGCATGGGGGACATTGTGCTGGTTGCCATGTTGTATAGGTGACTTCCAAGTCAGCCATATTGCATGGGGGACATTGTGCTGGTTGCCATGTTGTATAGGTGACTTCCAAGTCAGCCATATTGCTTGGGGGACATTGTGCTGGTGGCCATGTTGTATAGGTGACTTCCAAGTCAGCCATATTGCATGGGGGACATTGTGCTGGTTGCCATGTTGTATAGGTGACTTCCAAGTCAGCCATATTGCATGGGGGACATTGTGCTGGTTGTATTGTATAGGTGACTTCCAAGTCAGCCATATTGCTTGGGGGACATTGTGCTGGTTGCCATGTTGTATAGGTGACTTCCAAGTCAGCCATATTGCCTGGGGGACATTGTGCTGGTTGTATTGTATAGGTGACTTCCAAGTCAGCCATATTGCATGGGGGACATTGTGCTGGTTGCCATGTTGTATAGGTGACTTCCAAGTCAGCCATATTGCATGGGGGACATTGTGCTGGTTGCCATGTTGTATAGGTGACTTCCAAGTGAGCCATATTGCTTGGGGGACATTGTGCTGGTTGTGTTGTATAGGTGACTTCCAAGTCAGCCATATTGCATGGGGGACATTGTGCTGGTTGTCTTGTATAGGTGACTTTCAAGTCAGCCGTGTTGCATGGGGGACATTGTACTGGTGGCCATGTACTATAGGTGACTTCCAAGTCAGCCATATTGCATGGGGGACATTGTGCTGGTTGTCATGTTGTATAGGTGACTTCCAAGTCAGCCATATTGCATGGGGACATTGTGCTGGTTGTCTTGTATAGGTGACTTCCAAGTCAGCCATATTGCATGGGGGACATTGTGCTGGTTGTGTTGTATAGGTGACTTCCAAATCAGCCATATTGCATGGGGGACATTGTGCTGGTTGTCTTGTATAGGTGACTTCCAAGTCAGCCATATTGCATGGGGGACATTGTGCTGGTTGTGTTGTATAGGTGACTTCCAAATCAGCCATATTGCATGGGGGACATTGTGCTGGTTGTATTGTATAGGTGACTTCCAAGTCAGCCATATTGCATGGGGGACATTGTGCTGGTTGTCTTGTATAGGTGACTTCCAAGTCAGCCATATTGCTTGGGGGACATTGTGCTGGTTGTATTGTATAGGTGAATTCCAAGTCAGCCATATTGCATGGGGGACATTGTGCTGGTTGCCATGTTGTATAGGTGACTTCCAAGTCAGCCATATTGCATGGGGGACATTGTGCTGGTGGCCATGTTCTATAGGTGACTTCCAAGTCAGCCATATTGCATTTGGGACATTGTGCTGGTTGTCTTGTATAGGTGACTTCCAAGTCAGCCATATTGCTTGGGGGACATTGTGCTGGTTGCCATGTTGTATAGGTGACTTCCAAGTGAGCCATATTGCTTGGGGGACATTGTGCTGGTTGTGTTGTATAGTTGACTTCCAAGTCAGCCATATTGCATTTGGGACATTGTGCTGGTTGTCTTGTATAGGTGACTTCCAAGTCAGCCATATTGCATGGGGGACATTGTGCTGGTTGTGTTGTATAGGTGACTTCCAAATCAGCCATATTGCATGGTGGACATTGTGCTGTTTGTATTGTATAGGTGACTTCCAAGTCAGCCATATTGCATGGGGGACATTGTGCTGGTTGTCTTGTATAGGTGACTTCCAAGTCAGCCATATTGCTTGGGGGACATTGTGCTGGTTGTATTGTATAGGTGACTTCCAAGACAGCCATATTGCATGGGGGACATTGTGCTGGTTGCCATGTTGTATAGGTGACTTCCAAGTCAGCCATATTGCATGGGGGACATTGTGCTGGTGGCCATGTTCTATAGGTGACTTCCAAGTCAGCCATATTGCATTTGGGACATTGTGCTGGTTGTATTGTATAGGTGACTTCCAAGTCAGCCATATTGCATGGGGGACATTGTGCTGGTTGTATTGTATAGGTGACTTCCAAGTGAGCCATATTGCTTGGGGGACATTGTGCGGGTGGCCATGTTCTATAGGTGACTTCCAAGTCAGCCATATTGCATGGGGGACATTGTGCTGGTTGCCATGTCCTATAGGTTTACTTCCAAGTCAGCCATATTGCATGGGGGACATTATGCTGGTTGTCTTGTATAGGTGACTTCCAAGTCAGCCATATTGCATGGGGGACATTGTGCTGGTTGTATTGTATAGGTGACTTCCAAGTCAGCCATATTGCATGGGGGACATTGTGCTTGTTGCCATGTCCTATAGGTGACTTCCAAGTCAGCCATATTGCATGGGGGAAATTGTGCTGGTTGTCTTGTATAGGTGACTTCCAAGTCAGCCATATTGCTTGGGGGACATTGTGCTGGTTGCCATGTTCTATAGGTGACTTCCAAGTCAGCCATATTGCATGGGGGACATTGTGCTGGTGGCCATGTTCTATAGGTGACTTCCAAGTCAGCCATATTGCATGGGGGACATTGTGCTGGTTGTCTTGTATAGGTGACTTCCAAGTCAGCCATATTGCATGGGGGACATTGTGCTGGTGGCCATGTTCTATAGGTGACTTCCAAGTCAGCCATATTGCTTGGGGGACATTGTGCTGGTTGTATTGTATAGGTGACTTCCAATTCAGCCATATTGCATGGGGGACATTGTGCTGGTTGCCATGTTGTATAGGTGACTTCCAAGTGAGCCATATTGCTTGGGGGACAATGTGCTGGTTGTGTTGTATAGGTGACTTCCAAGTCAGCCATATTGCATGGGGGACATTGTGCTGGTTTTCTTGTATAGGTGACTTCCAAGTCAGCCGTTTTGCATGGGGGACATTGTGCTGGTTGTCTTGTATAGGTGACTTCCAAGTCAGCCATATTGCTTGGGGGACATTGTGCTGGTTGTATTGTATAGGTGACTTCCAAGTGAGCCATATTGCTTGGGGGACATTGTGCGGGTGGCCATGTTCTATAGGTGACTTCCAAGTCAGCCATATTGCATGGGGGACATTGTGCTGGTTGCCATGTCCTATAGGTGACTTCCAAGTCAGCCATATTGCATGGGGGACATTATGCTGTTTGTCTTGTATAGGTGACTTCCAAGTCAGCCATATTGCATGGGGGACATTGTGCTGGTTGTATTGTATAGGTGACTTCCAAGTCAGCCATATTGCATGGGGGACATTGTGCTTGTTGCCATGTCCTATAGGTGACTTCCAAGTCAGCCATATTGCATGGGGGAAATTGTGCTGGTTGTCTTGTATAGGTGACTTCCAAGTCAGCCATATTGCTTGGGGGACATTGTGCTGGTTGCCATGTTCTATAGGTGACTTCCAAGTCAGCCATATTGCATGGGGGACATTGTGCTGGTGGCCATGTTCTATAGGTGACTTCCAAGTCAGCCATATTGCATGGGGGACATTGTGCTGGTTGTCTTGTATAGGTGACTTCCAAGTCAGCCATATTGCATGGGGGACATTGTGCTGGTGGCCATGTTCTATAGGTGACTTCCAAGTCAGCCATATTGCTTGGGGGACATTGTGCTGGTTGTATTGTATAGGTGACTTCCAATTCAGCCATATTGCATGGGGGACATTGTGCTGGTTGCCATGTTGTATAGGTGACTTCCAAGTCAGCCATATTGCTTGGGGGACATTGTGCTGGTGGCCATGTTCTATAGGTGACTTCCAAGTCAGCCATATTGCTTGGGGGACATTGTGCTGGTTGCCATGTTGTATAGGTGACTTCCAAGTAAGCCATATTGCATGGGGGACATTGTGCTGGTGGCCATGTTCTATAGGTGACTTCCAAGTCAGCCATATTGCATTTGGGACATTGTGCTGGTTGTCTTGTATAGGTGACTTCCAAGTCAGCCATATTGCTTGGGGGACATTGTGCTGGTTGCCATGTCCTATAGGTGACTTCCAAGTCAGCCATATTGCATGGGGGACATTGTGCTGGTTGTCTTGTATAGGTGACTTCCACGTCAGCCATATTGCTTGGGGGACATTGTGCTGGTGGCCATGTTCTATAGGTGACTTCCAAGTCAGCCATATTGCTTAGGGGATATTGTGCTGGTTGCCATGTTGTTTAGGTGACTTCCAAGTAAGCCATATTGCATGGGGGACATTGTGCTGGTGGCCATGTTCTATAGGTGACTTCCAAGTCAGCCATATTGCATTTGGGACATTGTGCTGGTTGTCTTGTATAGGTGACTTCCAAGTCAGCCATATTGCTTGGGGGACATTGTGCTGGTTGCCATGTCCTATAGGTGACTTCCAAGTCAGCCATATTGCATGGGGGACATTGTGCTGGTTGTCTTGTATAGGTGACTTCCACGTCAGCCATATTGCATGGGGGACATTGTGCTGGTGGCCATGTTGTATAGGTGACTTCCAAGTCAGCCATATTGCATGGGGGACATTGTGCTGGTTGCCATGTTGTATAGGTGACTTCCAAGTCAGCCATATTGCATGGGGGACATTGTGCTGGTTGCCATGTTGTATAGGTGACTTCCAAGTCAGCCATATTGCATGGGGGACATTGTGCTGGTTGCCATGTTGTATAGGTGACTTCCAAGTCAGCCATATTGCTTGGGGGACATTGTGCTGGTTGCCATGTTGTATAGGTGACTTCCAAGTCAGCCATATTGCCTGGGGGACATTGTGCTGGTTGTATTGTATAGGTGACTTCCAAGTCAGCCATATTGCATGGGGGACATTGTGCTGGTTGCCATGTTGTATAGGTGACTTCCAAGTCAGCCATATTGCATGGGGGACATTGTGCTGGTTGTGTTGTATAGGTGACTTCCAAGTCAGCCATATTGCATGGGGGACATTGTGCTGGTTGTCTTGTATAGGTGACTTTCAAGTCAGCCGTGTTGCATGGGGGACATTGTACTGGTGGCCATGTACTATAGGTGACTTCCAAGTCAGCCATATTGCATGGGGGACATTGTGCTGGTTGCCATGTTGTATAGGTGACTTCCAAGTCAGCCATATTGCATGGGGACATTGTGCTGGTTGTCTTGTATAGGTGACTTCCAAGTCAGCCATATTGCATGGGGGACATTGTGCTGGTTGCCATGTTGTATAGGTGACTTCCAAGTCAGCCATATTGCATGGGGGACATTGTGCTGGTTGCCATGTTGTATAGGTGACTTCCAAGTCAGCCATATTGCATGGGGGACATTGTGCTGGTTGTGTTGTATAGGTGACTTCCAAGTCAGCCATATTGTTTGGGGGACATTGTGCTGGTGGCCATGTTGTATAGGTGACTTCCAAGTCAGCCATATTGCTTGGGGGACATTGTGCTGGTTGCCATGTTCTATAGGTGACTTCCAAGTCAGCCATATTGCATGGGGGACATTGTGCTGGTTGTGTTGTATAGGTGACTTCCAAGTCAGCCATATTGCATGGGGGACATTGTGCTGGTTGCCATGTTGTATAGGTGACTTCCAAGTCAGCCATATTGCATGGGGGACATTGTGCTGGTTGCCATGTTGTATAGGTGACTTCCAAGTGAGCCATATTGCTTGGGGGACATTGTGCTGGTTGTGTTGTATAGGTGACTTCCAAGTCAGCCATATTGCATGGGGGACATTGTGCTGGTTGTCTTGTATAGGTGACTTTCAAGTCAGCCGTGTTGCATGGGGGACATTGTACTGGTGGCCATGTACTATAGGTGACTTCCAAGTCAGCCATATTGCATGGGGGAAATTGTGCTGGTTGCCATGTTGTATAGGTGACTTCCAAGTGAGCCATATTGCTTGGGGGACATTGTGCTGGTTGCCATTATGTATAGGTGACTTCCAAGTCAGCCATATTGCATGGGGGACATTGTGCTGGTGGCCATGTTCTATAGGTGACTTCCAAGTCAGCCATATTGCATGGGGACATTGTGCTGGTTGTCTTGTATAGGTGACTTCCAAGTCAGCCATATTGCATGGGGGACATTGTGCTGGTTGCCATGTTGTATAGGTGACTTCCAAGTCAGCCATATTGCATGGGGGACATTGTGCTGGTTGCCATGTTGTATAGGTGACTTCCAAGTCAGCCATATTGCATGGGGGACATTGTGCTGGTTGTGTTGTATAGGTGACTTCCAAGTCAGCCATATTGCTTGGGGGACATTGTGCTGGTGGCCATGTTGTATAGGTGACTTCCAAGTCAGCCATATTGCTTGGGGGACATTGTGCTGGTTGCGATGTTCTATAGGTGACTTCCAAGTCAGCCATATTGCATGGGGGACATTGTGCTGGTTGTGTTGTATAGGTGACTTCCAAGTCAGCCATATTGCATGGGGGACATTGTGCTGGTTGTGTTGTATAGGTGACTTCCAAGTCAGCCATATTGCATGGGGGACATTGTGCTGGTTTTATTGCATAGGTGACTTCCAAGTCAGCCATATTGCATAGGGGACATTGTGCTGGTTGCCATGTTGTATAGGTGACTTCCAAGTCAGCCATATTGCATGGGGGACATTGTGCTGGTGGCCATGTTCTATAGGTGACTTCCAAGTCAGCCATATTGCATTTGGGACATTGTGCTGGTTGTCTTGTATAGGTGACTTCCAAGTCAGCCATATTGCATGGGGGACATTGTGCTGGTTGTGTTGTATAGGTGACTTCCAAATCAGCCATATTGCATGGGGGACATTGTGCTGGTTGTCTTGTATAGGTGACTTCCAAGTCAGCCATATTGCATGGGGGACATTGTGCTGGTTGTGTTGTATAGGTGACTTCCAAATCAGCCATATTGCATGGGGGACATTGTGCTGGTTGTATTGTATAGGTGACTTCCAAGTCAGCCATATTGCATGGGGGACATTGTGCTGGTTGTCTTGTATAGGTGACTTCCAAGTCAGCCATATTGCTTGGGGGACATTGTGCTGGTTGTATTGTATAGGTGACTTCCAAGTCAGCCATATTGCATGGGGGACATTGTGCTGGTTGCCATGTTGTATAGGTGACTTCCAAGTCAGCCATATTGCTTGGGGGACATTGTGCTGGTTGCGATGTTCTATAGGTGACTTCCAAGTCAGCCATATTGCATGGGGGACATTGTGCTGGTTGTGTTGTATAGGTGACTTCCAAGTCAGCCATATTGCATGGGGGACATTGTGCTGGTTGTGTTGTATAGGTGACTTCCAAGTCAGCCATATTGCATGGGGGACATTGTGCTGGTTTTATTGCATAGGTGACTTCCAAGTCAGCCATATTGCATAGGGGACATTGTGCTGGTTGCCATGTTGTATAGGTGACTTCCAAGTCAGCCATATTGCATGGGGGACATTGTGCTGGTGGCCATGTTCTATAGGTGACTTCCAAGTCAGCCATATTGCATTTGGGACATTGTGCTGGTTGTCTTGTATAGGTGACTTCCAAGTCAGCCATATTGCATGGGGGACATTGTGCTGGTTGTGTTGTATAGGTGACTTCCAAATCAGCCATATTGCATGGGGGACATTGTGCTGGTTGTCTTGTATAGGTGACTTCCAAGTCAGCCATATTGCATGGGGGACATTGTGCTGGTTGTGTTGTATAGGTGACTTCCAAATCAGCCATATTGCATGGGGGACATTGTGCTGGTTGTATTGTATAGGTGACTTCCAAGTCAGCCATATTGCATGGGGGACATTGTGCTGGTTGTCTTGTATAGGTGACTTCCAAGTCAGCCATATTGCTTGGGGGACATTGTGCTGGTTGTATTGTATAGGTGACTTCCAAGTCAGCCATATTGCATGGGGTACATTGTGCTGGTTGCCATGTTGTATAGGTGACTTCCAAGTCAGCCATATTGCATGGGGGACATTGTGCTGGTGGCCATGTTCTATAGGTGACTTCCAAGTCAGCCATATTGCATTTGGGACATTGTGCTGGTTGTCTTGTATAGGTGACTTCCAAGTCAGCCATATTGCTTGGGGGACATTGTGCTGGTTGCCATGTTGTATAGGTGACTTCCAAGTGAGCCATATTGCTTGGGGGACATTGTGCTGGTTGTGTTGTATAGGTGACTTCCAAGTCAGCCATATTGCATTTGGGACATTGTGCTGGTTGTCTTGTATAGGTGACTTCCAAGTCAGCCATATTGCATGGGGGACATTGTGCTGGTTGTGTTGTATAGGTGACTTCCAAATCAGCCATATTGCATGGTGGACATTGTGCTGTTTGTATTGTATAGGTGACTTCCAAGTCAGCCATATTGCATGGGGGACATTGTGCTGGTTGTCTTGTATAGGTGACTTCCAAGTCAGCCATATTGCTTGGGGGACATTGTGCTGGTTGTATTGTATAGGTGACTTCCAAGACAGCCATATTGCATGGGGGACATTGTGCTGGTTGCCATGTTGTATAGGTGACTTCCAAGTCAGCCATATTGCATGGGGGACATTGTGCTGGTGGCCATGTTCTATAGGTGACTTCCAAGTCAGCCATATTGCATTTGGGACATTGTGCTGGTTGTATTGTATAGGTGACTTCCAAGTCAGCCATATTGCATGGGGGACATTGTGCTGGTTGTATTGTATAGGTGACTTCCAAGTGAGCCATATTGCTTGGGGGACATTGTGCGGGTGGCCATGTTCTATAGGTGACTTCCAAGTCAGCCATATTGCATGGGGGACATTGTGCTGGTTGCCATGTCCTATAGGTGACTTCCAAGTCAGCCATATTGCATGGGGGACATTATGCTGGTTGTCTTGTATAGGTGACTTCCAAGTCAGCCATATTGCATGGGGGACATTGTGCTGGTTGTATTGTATAGGTGACTTCCAAGTCAGCCATATTGCATGGGGGACATTGTGCTTGTTGCCATGTCCTATAGGTGACTTCCAAGTCAGCCATATTGCATGGGGGAAATTGTGCTGGTTGTCTTGTATAGGTGACTTCCAAGTCAGCCATATTGCTTGGGGGACATTGTGCTGGTTGCCATGTTCTATAGGTGACTTCCAAGTCAGCCATATTGCATGGGGGACATTGTGCTGGTGGCCATGTTCTATAGGTGACTTCCAAGTCAGCCATATTGCATGGGGGACATTGTGCTGGTTGTCTTGTATAGGTGACTTCCAAGTCAGCCATATTGCATGGGGGACATTGTGCTGGTGGCCATGTTCTATAGGTGACTTCCATGTCAGCCATATTGCTTGGGGGACATTGTGCTGGTTGTATTGTATAGGTGACTTCCAATTCAGCCATATTGCATGGGGGACATTGTGCTGGTTGCCATGTTGTATAGGTGACTTCCAAGTGAGCCATATTGCTTGGGGGACAATGTGCTGGTTGTGTTGTATAGGTGACTTCCAAGTCAGCCATATTGCATGGGGGACATTGTGCTGGTTTTCTTGTATAGGTGACTTCCAAGTCAGCCGTTTTGCATGGGGGACATTGTGCTGGTTGTCTTGTATAGGTGACTTCTAAGTCAGCCATATTGCTTGGGGGACATTGTGCCGGTTGCCATGTTCTGTAGGTGACTTCCAAGTCAGCCATATTGCTTGGGGGACATTGTGCTGGTGGCCATGTTCTATAGGTGACTTCCAAGTCAGCCATATTGCTTGGGGGACATTGTGCTGGTTGCCATGTTGTATAGGTGACTTCCAAGTAAGCCATATTGCATGGGGGACATTGTGCTGGTGGCCATGTTCTATAGGTGACTTCCAAGTCAGCCATATTGCATTTGGGACATTGTGCTGGTTGTCTTGTATAGGTGACTTCCAAGTCAGCCATATTGCTTGGGGGACATTGTGCTGGTTGCCATGTCCTATAGGTGACTTCCAAGTCAGCCATATTGCATGGGGGACATTGTGCTGGTTGTCTTGTATAGGTGACTTCCACGTCAGCCATATTGCTTGGGGGACATTGTGCTGGTGGCCATGTTCTATAGGTGACTTCCAAGTCAGCCATATTGCTTAGGGGACATTGTGCTGGTTGCCATGTTGTTTAGGTGACTTCCAAGTAAGCCATATTGCATGGGGGACATTGTGCTGGTGGCCATGTTCTATAGGTGACTTCCAAGTCAGCCATATTGCATTTGGGACATTGTGCTGGTTGTCTTGTATAGGTGACTTCCAAGTCAGCCATATTGCTTGGGGGACATTGTGCTGGTTGCCATGTCCTATAGGTGACTTCCAAGTCAGCCATATTGCATGGGGGACATTGTGCTGGTTGTCTTGTATAGGTGACTTCCACGTCAGCCATATTGCATGGGGGACATTGTGCTGGTGGCCATGTTGTATAGGTGACTTCCAAGTCAGCCATATTGCATGGGGGACATTGTGCTGGTTGCCATGTTGTATAGGTGACTTCCAAGTCAGCCATATTGCATGGGGGACATTGTGCTGGTTGCCATGTTGTATAGGTGACTTCCAAGTCAGCCATATTGCATGGGGGACATTGTGCTGGTTGCCATGTTGTATAGGTGACTTCCAAGTCAGCCATATTGCTTGGGGGACATTGTGCTGGTTGCCATGTTGTATAGGTGACTTCCAAGTCAGCCATATTGCCTGGGGGACATTGTGCTGGTTGTATTGTATAGGTGACTTCCAAGTCAGCCATATTGCATGGGGGACATTGTGCTGGTTGCCATGTTGTATAGGTGACTTCCAAGTCAGCCATATTGCATGGGGGACATTGTGCTGGTTGCCATGTTGTATAGGTGACTTCCAAGTGAGCCATATTGCTTGGGGGACATTGTGCTGGTTGTGTTGTATAGGTGACTTCCAAGTCAGCCATATTGCATGGGGGACATTGTGCTGGTTGTCTTGTATAGGTGACTTTCAAGTCAGCCGTGTTGCATGGGGGACATTGTACTGGTGGCCATGTACTATAGGTGACTTCCAAGTCAGCCATATTGCATGGGGGACATTGTGCTGGTTGCCATGTTGTATAGGTGACTTCCAAGTCAGCCATATTGCATGGGGGACATTGTGCTGGTTGTGTTGTATAGGTGACTTCCAAGTCAGCCATATTGCTTGGGGGACATTGTGCTGGTGGCCATGTTGTATAGGTGACTTCCAAGTCAGCCATATTGCTTGGGGGACATTGTGCTGGTTGCCATGTTCTATAGGTGACTTCCAAGTCAGCCATATTGCATGGGGGACATTGTGCTGGTTGTGTTGTATAGGTGACTTCCAAGTCAGCCATATTGCATGGGGGACATTGTGCTGGTTGTGTTGTATAGGTGACTTCCAAGTCAGCCATATTGCATGGGGGACATTGTGCTGGTTGTATTGCATAGGTGACTTCCAAGTCAGCCATATTGCATGGGGGACATTGTGCTGGTTGCCATGTTGTATAGGTGACTTCCAAGTCAGCCATATTGCATGGGGGACATTGTGCTGGTGGCCATGTTCTATAGGTGACTTCCAAGTCAGCCATATTGCATTTGGGACATTGTGCTGGTTGTCTTGTATAGGTGACTTCCAAGTCAGCCATATTGCTTGGGGGACATTGTGCTGGTTGCCATGTCCTATAGGTGACTTCTAAGTCAGCCATATTGCATGGGGGACATTGTGCTGGTTGTCTTGTATAGGTGACTTCCAAGTCAGCCATATTGCATGGGGGCCATTGTGCTGGTTGCCATGTTGTATAGGTGACTTCCAAGTCAGCCATATTGCATGGGGGACATTATGCTGGTTGTCTTGTATAGGTGACTTCCAAGTCAGCCATATTGCATGGGGGACATTGTGCTGGTTGTATTGTATAGGTGACTTCCAAGTCAGCCATATTGCATGGGGGACATTGTGCTTGTTGCCATGTCCTATAGGTGACTTCCAAGTCAGCCATATTGCATGGGGGAAATTGTGCTGGTTGTCTTGTATAGGTGACTTCCAAGTCAGCCATATTGCTTGGGGGACATTGTGCTGGTTGCCATGTTCTATAGGTGACTTCCAAGTCAGCCATATTGCATGGGGGACATTGTGCTGGTGGCCATGTTCTATAGGTGACTTCCAAGTCAGCCATATTGCATGGGGGACATTGTGCTGGTTGTCTTGTATAGGTGACTTCCAAGTCAGCCATATTGCATGGGGGACATTGTGCTGGTGGCCATGTTCTATAGGTGACTTCCAAGTCAGCCATATTGCTTGGGGGACATTGTGCTGGTTGTATTGTATAGGTGACTTCCAATTCAGCCATATTGCATGGGGGACATTGTGCTGGTTGCCATGTTGTATAGGTGACTTCCAAGTGAGCCATATTGCTTGGGGGACAATGTGCTGGTTGTGTTGTATAGGTGACTTCCAAGTCAGCCATATTGCATGGGGGACATTGTGCTGGTTTTCTTGTATAGGTGACTTCCAAGTCAGCCGTTTTGCATGGGGGACATTGTGCTGGTTGTCTTGTATAGGTGACTTCCAAGTCAGCCATATTGCTTGGGGGACATTGTGCTGGTTGCCATGTTCTGTAGGTGACTTCCAAGTCAGCCATATTGCTTGGGGGACATTGTGCTGGTGGCCATGTTCTATAGGTGACTTCCAAGTCAGCCATATTGCTTGGGGGACATTGTGCTGGTTGCCATGTTGTATAGGTGACTTCCAAGTAAGCCATATTGCATGGGGGACATTGTGCTGGTGGCCATGTTCTATAGGTGACTTCCAAGTCAGCCATATTGCATTTGGGACATTGTGCTGGTTGTCTTGTATAGGTGACTTCCAAGTCAGCCATATTGCTTGGGGGACATTGTGCTGGTTGCCATGTCCTATAGGTGACTTCCAAGTCAGCCATATTGCATGGGGGACATTGTGCTGGTTGTCTTGTATAGGTGACTTCCACGTCAGCCATATTGCTTGGGGGACATTGTGCTGGTGGCCATGTTCTATAGGTGACTTCCAAGTCAGCCATATTGCTTAGGGGACATTGTGCTGGTTGCCATGTTGTTTAGGTGACTTCCAAGTAAGCCATATTGCATGGGGGACATTGTGCTGGTGGCCATGTTCTATAGGTGACTTCCAAGTCAGCCATATTGCATTTGGGACATTGTGCTGGTTGTCTTGTATAGGTGACTTCCAAGTCAGCCATATTGCTTGGGGGACATTGTGCTGGTTGCCATGTCCTATAGGTGACTTCCAAGTCAGCCATATTGCATGGGGGACATTGTGCTGGTTGTCTTGTATAGGTGACTTCCACGTCAGCCATATTGCATGGGGGACATTGTGCTGGTGGCCATGTTGTATAGGTGACTTCCAAGTCAGCCATATTGCATGGGGGACATTGTGCTGGTTGCCATGTTGTATAGGTGACTTCCAAGTCAGCCATATTGCATGGGGGACATTGTGCTGGTTGCCATGTTGTATAGGTGACTTCCAAGTCAGCCATATTGCATGGGGGACATTGTGCTGGTTGCCATGTTGTATAGGTGACTTCCAAGTCAGCCATATTGCTTGGGGGACATTGTGCTGGTTGCCATGTTGTATAGGTGACTTCCAAGTCAGCCATATTGCCTGGGGGACATTGTGCTGGTTGTATTGTATAGGTGACTTCCAAGTCAGCCATATTGCATGGGGGACATTGTGCTGGTTGCCATGTTGTATAGGTGACTTCCAAGTCAGCCATATTGCATGGGGGACATTGTGCTGGTTGCCATGTTGTATAGGTGACTTCCAAGTGAGCCATATTGCTTGGGGGACATTGTGCTGGTTGTGTTGTATAGGTGACTTCCAAGTCAGCCATATTGCATGGGGGACATTGTGCTGGTTGTCTTGTATAGGTGACTTTCAAGTCAGCCGTGTTGCATGGGGGACATTGTACTGGTGGCCATGTACTATAGGTGACTTCCAAGTCAGCCATATTGCATGGGGGACATTGTGCTGGTTGCCATGTTGTATAGGTGACTTCCAAGTCAGCCATATTGCATGGGGGACATTGTGCTGGTTGTGTTGTATAGGTGACTTCCAAGTCAGCCATATTGCTTGGGGGACATTGTGCTGGTGGCCATGTTGTATAGGTGACTTCCAAGTCAGCCATATTGCTTGGGGGACATTGTGCTGGTTGCCATGTTCTATAGGTGACTTCCAAGTCAGCCATATTGCATGGGGGACATTGTGCTGGTTGTGTTGTATAGGTGACTTCCAAGTCAGCCATATTGCATGGGGGACATTGTGCTGGTTGTGTTGTATAGGTGACTTCCAAGTCAGCCATATTGCATGGGGGACATTGTGCTGGTTGTATTGCATAGGTGACTTCCAAGTCAGCCATATTGCATGGGGGACATTGTGCTGGTTGCCATGTTGTATAGGTGACTTCCAAGTCAGCCATATTGCATGGGGGACATTGTGCTGGTGGCCATGTTCTATAGGTGACTTCCAAGTCAGCCATATTGCATTTGGGACATTGTGCTGGTTGTCTTGTATAGGTGACTTCCAAGTCAGCCATATTGCTTGGGAGACATTGTGCTGGTTGCCATGTCCTATAGGTGACTTCTAAGTCAGCCATATTGCATGGGGGACATTGTGCTGGTTGTCTTGTATAGGTGACTTCCAAGTCAGCCATATTGCATGGGGGCCATTGTGCTGGTTGCCATGTTGTATAGGTGACTTCCAAGTCAGCCATATTGCATGGGGGACATTGTGCTGGTTGCCATGTTGTATAGGTGACTTCCAAGTGAGCCATATTGCTTGGGGGACATTGTGCTGGTTGTGTTGTATAGGTGACTTCCAAGTCAGCCATATTGCATGGGGGACATTGTGCTGGTTGTCTTGTATAGGTGACTTCCAAGTCAGCCGTGTTGCATGGGGGACATTGTGCTGGTGGTCATGTTCTATAGGTGACTTCCAAGTCAGCCATATTGCATGGGGGACATTGTGCTGGTTTGCCATGTTGTATAGGTGACTTCCAAGTCAGCCATATTGCTTGGGGGACATTGTGCTGGTTGCCATGTTCTATAGGTGACTTCCAAGTGAGCCATATTGCTTGGGGGACATTGTGCTGGTTGCCATGTTGTATAGGTGACTTCCAAGTCAGCCATATTGCATGGTGGACATTGTGCTGTTGGCCATGTTCTATGGGTGACTTCCAAGTCAGCCACATTGCATGGGGGACATTGTGCTGGTTTCTTGTATAGGTGACTTCCAAGTCAACCATATTGCATTAGGGACATTGTGCTGGTTGCCCTGTTGTATAGGTGACTTCCAAGTCAACCATATTGCATGGGGGACATTGTGCTGGTTGCCATGTTGTATAGGTGACTTCCAAGTCAGCCATATTGCTTGGGGGACATTGTGCTGGTTGCCATGTCCTATAGGTGACTTCCAAGTCAGCCATATTGCATGGGGGACATTGTGCTGGTTGTCTTGTATAGGTGACTTCCACGTCAGCCATATTGCATGGGGGACATTGTGCTGGTGGCCATGTTGTATAGGTGACATCCAAGTCAGCCATATTGCATGGGGGACATTGTGCTGGTTGCCATGTTGTATAGGTGACTTCCAAGTCAGCCATATTGCATGGGGGACATTGTGCTGGTTGCCATGTTGTATAGGTGACTTCCAAGTCAGCCATATTGCATGGGGGACATTGTGCTGGTTGCCATGTTGTATAGGTGACTTCCAAGTCAGCCATATTGCTTGGGGGACATTGTGCTGGTTGCCATGTTGTATAGGTGACTTCCAAGTCAGCCATATTGCCTGGGGGACATTGTGCTGGTTGTATTGTATAGGTGACTTCCAAGTCAGCCATATTGCATGGGGGACATTGTGCTGGTTGCCATGTTGTATAGGTGACTTCCAAGTCAGCCATATTGCATGGGGGACATTGTGCTGGTTGCCATGTTGTATAGGTGACTTCCAAGTGAGCCATATTGCTTGGGGGACATTGTGCTGGTTGTGTTGTATAGGTGACTTCCAAGTCAGCCATATTGCATGGGGGACATTGTGCTGGTTGTCTTGTATAGGTGACTTTCAAGTCAGCCGTGTTGCATGGGGGACATTGTACTGGTGGCCATGTACTATAGGTGACTTCCAAGTCAGCCATATTGCATGGGGGACATTGTGCTGGTTGCCATGTTGTATAGGTGACTTCCAAGTCAGCCATATTGCATGGGGGACATTGTGCTGGTTGTGTTGTATAGGTGACTTCCAAGTCAGCCATATTGCTTGGGGGACATTGTGCTGGTGGCCATGTTGTATAGGTGACTTCCAAGTCAGCCATATTGCTTGGGGGACATTGTGCTGGTTGCCATGTTCTATAGGTGACTTCCAAGTCAGCCATATTGCATGGGGGACATTGTGCTGGTTGTGTTGTATAGGTGACTTCCAAGTCAGCCATATTGCATGGGGGACATTGTGCTGGTTGTGTTGTATAGGTGACTTCCAAGTCAGCCATATTGCATGGGGGACATTGTGCTGGTTGTATTGCATAGGTGACTTCCAAGTCAGCCATATTGCATGGGGGACATTGTGCTGGTTGCCATGTTGTATAGGTGACTTCCAAGTCAGCCATATTGCATGGGGGACATTGTGCTGGTGGCCATGTTCTATAGGTGACTTCCAAGTCAGCCATATTGCATTTGGGACATTGTGCTGGTTGTCTTGTATAGGTGACTTCCAAGTCAGCCATATTGCTTGGGAGACATTGTGCTGGTTGCCATGTCCTATAGGTGACTTCTAAGTCAGCCATATTGCATGGGGGACATTGTGCTGGTTGTCTTGTATAGGTGACTTCCAAGTCAGCCATATTGCATGGGGGCCATTGTGCTGGTTGCCATGTTGTATAGGTGACTTCCAAGTCAGCCATATTGCATGGGGGACATTGTGCTGGTTGCCATGTTGTATAGGTGACTTCCAAGTGAGCCATATTGCTTGGGGGACATTGTGCTGGTTGTGTTGTATAGGTGACTTCCAAGTCAGCCATATTGCATGGGGGACATTGTGCTGGTTGTCTTGTATAGGTGACTTCCAAGTCAGCCGTGTTGCATGGGGGACATTGTGCTGGTGGCCATGTTCTATAGGTGACTTCCAAGTCAGCCATATTGCATGGGGGACATTGTGCTGGTTTGCCATGTTGTATAGGTGACTTCCAAGTCAGCCATATTGCTTGGGGGACATTGTGCTGGTTGCCATGTTCTATAGGTGACTTCCAAGTGAGCCATATTGCTTGGGGGACATTGTGCTGGTTGCCATGTTGTATAGGTGACTTCCAAGTCAGCCATATTGCATGGTGGACATTGTGCTGTTGGCCATGTTCTATGGGTGACTTCCAAGTCAGCCACATTGCATGGGGGACATTGTGCTGGTTTCTTGTATAGGTGACTTCCAAGTCAACCATATTGCATTAGGGACATTGTGCTGGTTGCCCTGTTGTATAGGTGACTTCCAAGTCAACCATATTGCATGGGGGACATTGTGCTGGTTGCCATGTTGTATAGGTGACTTCCAAGTCAGCCATATTGCATGGGGGACATTGTGCTGGATGCCATGTTGTATAGGTGACTTCCAAGTGAGCCATATTGCATGGGGGACATTGTGCTGGTTGTGTTGTATAGTTGACTTCCAAGTCAGCCATATTGCATGGGGGACATTGTGCTGGTTGTGTTGTATAGGTGACTTCCAAGTCAGCCATATTGCATGGGGGACATTGTGCTGGTTGTATTGTATAGGTGACTTCCAAGTCAGCCATATTGCATGGGGGACATTGTGCTGGTTGTATTGTATAGGTGACTTCCAAGTGAGCCATATTGCTTGGGGGACATTGTGCTGGTGGCCATGTTCTATAGGTGACTTCCAAGTCAGCCATATTGCATGGGGGACATTGTGCTGGTTGCCATGTCCTATAGGTGACTTCCAAGTCAGCCATATTGCATGGGGGACATTGCGCTGGTTGCCATGTTGTATAGGTGACTTCCAAGTGAGCCATATTGCTTGGGGGACATTGTGCTGGTTGTGTTGTATAGTTGACTTCCAAGTCAGCCATATTGCATGGGGGACATTGTGCTGGTTGTCTTGTATAGGTGACTTCCAAGTCAGCCGTGTTGCATGGGGGACATTGTGCTGGTGGCCATGTTCTATAGGTGACTTCCAAGTCAGCCATATTGCATGGGGGACATTGTGCTGGTTTGCCATGTTGTATAGGTGACTTCCAAGTCAGCCATATTGCTTGGGGGACATTGTGCTGGTTGCCATGTTCTATAGGTGACTTCCAAGTGAGCCATTTTGCTTGGGGGACATTGTGCTGGTTGCCATGTTGTATAGGTGACTTCCAATTCAGCCATATTGCATGGTGGACATTGTGCTGGTGGCCATGTTCTATGGGTGACTTCCAAGTCAGCCACATTGCATGGGGGACATTGTGCTGGTTTCTTGTATAGGTGACTTCCAAGTCAACCATATTGCATTAGGGACATTGTGCTGGTTGCCCTGTTGTATAGGTGACTTCCAAGTCAACCATATTGCATGGGGGACATTGTGCTGGTTGCCATGTTGTATAGGTGACTTCCAAGTCAGCCATATTGCATGGGGGACATTGTGCTGGATGCCATGTTGTATAGGTGACTTCCAAGTGAGCCATATTGCATGGGGGACATTGTGCTGGTTGTGTTGTATAGTTGACTTCCAAGTCAGCCATATTGCATGGGGGACATTGTGCTGGTTGTGTTGTATAGGTGACTTCCAAGTCAGCCATATTGCTTGGGGGACATTGTGCTGGTTGCCATGTTGTATAGGTGACTTCCAAGTAAGCCATATTGCATGGGGGACATTGTGCTGGTGGCCATGTTCTATAGGTGACTTCCAAGTCAGCCATATTGCATTTGGGACATTGTGCTGGTTGTCTTGTATAGGTGACTTCCAAGTCAGCCATATTGCTTGGGGGACATTGTGCTGGTTGCCATGTCCTATAGGTGACTTCCAAGTCAGCCATATTGCATGGGGGACATTGTGCTGGTTGTCTTGTATAGGTGACTTCCAAATCAGCCATATTGCTTGGGGGGCATTGTGCTGGTGGCCATGTTCTATAGGTGACTTCCAAGTCAGCCATATTGCTTAGGGGACATTGTGCTGGTTGCCATGTTGTTTAGGTGACTTCCAAGTAAGCCATATTGCATGGGGGACATTGTGCTGGTGGCCATGTTCTATAGGTGACTTCCAAGTCAGCCATATTGCATTTGGGACATTGTGCTGGTTGTCTTGTATAGGTGACTTCCAAGTCAGCCATATTGCTTGGGGGACATTGTGCTGGTTGCCATGTCCTATAGGTGACTTCCAAGTCAGCCATATTGCATGGGGGACATTGTGCTGGTTGTCTTGTATAGGTGACTTCCACGTCAGCCATATTGCATGGGGGACATTGTGCTGGTGGCCATGTTGTATAGGTGACTTCCAAGTCAGCCATATTGCATGGGGGACATTGTGCTGGTTGCCATGTTGTATAGGTGACTTCCAAGTCAGCCATATTGCCTGGGGGACATTGTGCTGGTTGTATTGTATAGGTGACTTCCAAGTCAGCCATATTGCATGGGGGACATTGTGCTGGTTGCCATGTTGTATAGGTGACTTCCAAGTCAGCCATATTGCATGGTGGCCATTGTGCTGGTTGCCATGTTGTATAGGTGACTTCCAAGTGAGCCATATTGCTTGGGGGACATTGTGCTGGTTGTGTTGTATAGGTGACTTCCAAGTCAGCCATATTGCATGGGGGACATTGTGCTGGTTGTCTTGTATAGGTGACTTTCAAGTCAGCCGTGTTGCATGGGGGACATTGTACTGGTGGCCATGTACTATAGGTGACTTCCAAGTCAGCCATATTGCATGGGGGACATTGTGCTGGTTGCCATGTTGTATAGGTGACTTCCAAGTCAGCCATATTGCATGGGGGACATTGTGCTGGTTGTGTTGTATAGGTGACTTCCAAGTCAGCCATATTGCTTGGGGGACATTGTGCTGGTGGCCATGTTGTATAGGTGACTTCCAAGTCAGCCATATTGCTTGGGGGACATTGTGCTGGTTGCCATGTTCTATAGGTGACTTCCAAGTCAGCCATATTGCATGGGGGACATTGTGCTGGTTGTGTTGTATAGGTGACTTCCAAGTCAGCCATATTGCATGGGGGACATTGTGCTGGTTGTGTTGTATAGGTGACTTCCAAGTCAGCCATATTGCATGGGGGACATTGTGCTGGTTGTATTGCATAGGTGACTTCCAAGTCAGCCATATTGCATGGGGGACATTGTGCTGGTTGCCATGTTGTATAGGTGACTTCCAAGTCAGCCATATTGCATGGGGGACATTGTGCTGGTGGCCATGTTCTATAGGTGACTTCCAAGTCAGCCATATTGCATTTGGGACATTGTGCTGGTTGTCTTGTATAGGTGACTTCCAAGTCAGCCATATTGCTTGGGGGACATTGTGCTGGTTGCCATGTCCTATAGGTGACTTCTAAGTCAGCCATATTGCATGGGGGACATTGTGCTGGTTGTCTTGTATAGGTGACTTCCAAGTCAGCCATATTGCATGGGGGCCATTGTGCTGGTTGCCATGTTGTATAGGTGACTTCCAAGTCAGCCATATTGCATGGGGGACATTGTGCTGGTTGCCATGTTGTATAGGTGACTTCCAAGTGAGCCATATTGCTTGGGGGACATTGTGCTGGTTGTGTTGTATAGGTGACTTCCAAGTCAGCCATATTGCATGGGGGACATTGTGCTGGTTGTCTTGTATAGGTGACTTCCAAGTCAGCCGTGTTGCATGGGGGACATTGTGCTGGTGGCCATGTTCTATAGGTGACTTCCAAGTCAGCCATATTGCATGGGGGACATTGTGCTGGTTTGCCATGTTGTATAGGTGACTTCCAAGTCAGCCATATTGCTTGGGGGACATTGTGCTGGTTGCCATGTTCTATAGGTGACTTCCAAGTGAGCCATATTGCTTGGGGGACATTGTGCTGGTTGCCATGTTGTATAGGTGACTTCCAAGTCAGCCATATTGCATGGTGGACATTGTGCTGGTGGCCATGTTCTATGGGTGACTTCCAAGTCAGCCACATTGCATGGGGGACATTGTGCTGGTTTCTTGTATAGGTGACTTCCAAGTCAACCATATTGCATTAGGGACATTGTTCTGGTTGCCCTGTTGTATAGGTGACTTCCAAGTCAACCATATTGCATGGGGGACATTGTGCTGGTTGTGTTGTATAGGTGACTTCCAAGTCAGCCATATTGCATGGGGGACATTGTGCTGGTTGTATTGTATAGGTGACTTCCAAGTCAGCCATATTGCATGGGGGACATTGTGCTGGTTGTATTGTATAGGTGACTTCCAAGTGAGCCATATTGCTTGGGGGACATTGTGCTGGTGGCCATGTTCTATAGGTGACTTCCAAGTCAGCCATATTGCATGGGGGACATTGTGCTGGTTGCCATGTCCTATAGGTGACTTCCAAGTCAGCCATATTGCATGGGGGACATTGCGCTGGTTGCCATGTTGTATAGGTGACTTCCAAGTGAGCCATAATGCTTGGGGGACATTGTGCTGGTTGTGTTGTATAGTTGACTTCCAAGTCAGCCATATTGCATGGGGGACATTGTGCTGGTTGTCTTGTATAGGTGACTTCCAAGTCAGCCGTGTTGCATGGGGGACATTGTGCTGGTGGCCATGTTCTATAGGTGACTTCCAAGTCAGCCATATTGCATGGGGGACATTGTGCTGGTTTGCCATGTTGTATAGGTGACTTCCAAGTCAGCCATATTGCTTGGGGGACATTGTGCTGGTTGCCATGTTCTATAGGTGACTTCCAAGTGAGCCATATTGCTTGGGGGACATTGTGCTGGTTGCCATGTTGTATTAGTGACTTCCAATTCAGCCATATTGCATGGTGGACATTGTGCTGGTGGCCATGTTCTATGGGTGACTTCCAAGTCAGCCACATTGCATGGGGGACTTTGTGCTGGTTTCTTGTATAGGTGACTTCCAAGTCAACCATATTGCATTAGGGACATTGTGCTGGTTGCCCTGTTGTATAGGTGACTTCCAAGTCAACCATATTGCATGGGGGACATTGTGCTGGTTGCCATGTTGTATAGGTGACTTCCAAGTCAGCCATATTGCATGGGGGACATTGTGCTGGATGCCATGTTGTATAGGTGACTTCCAAGTGAGCCATATTGCATGGGGGACATTGTGCTGGTTGTGTTGTATAGTTGACTTCCAAGTCAGCCATATTGCATGGGGGACATTGTGCTGGTTGTGTTGTATAGGTGACTTCCAAGTCAGCCATATTGCATGGGGGACATTGTGCTGGTTGTATTGTATAGGTGACTTCCAAGTCAGCCATATTGCATGGGGGACATTGTGCTGGTTGTATTGTATAGGTGACTTCCAAGTGAGCCATATTGCTTGGGGGACATTGTGCTGGTGGCCATGTTCTATAGGTGACTTCCAAGTCAGCCATATTGCATGGGGGACATTGTGCTGGTTGCCATTTCCTATAGGTGACTTCCAAGTCAGCCATATTGCATGGGGGACATTGTGCTGGTTGCCATGTTGTATAGGTGACTTCCAAGTGAGCCATATTGCTTGGGGGACATTGTGCTGGTTGTGTTGTATAGGTGACTTCCAAGTCAGCCATATTGCATGGGGGACATTGTGCTGGTTGTCTTGTATAGGTGACTTCCAAGTCAGCCGTGTTGCATGGGGGACATTGTGCTGGTTGTATTGTATAGGTGACTTCCAAGTCAGCCATATTGCATGGGGGACATTGTGCTGGTGGCCATGTTGTAAAGGTGACTTCCAAGTCAGCCATATTGCATGGGGGACATTGTGCTGGTTGCCATGTTGTATAGGTGACTTCCAAGTCAGCCATATTGCATGGGGGACATTGTGCAGGTTGCCATGTTGTATAGGTGACTTCCAAGTGAGCCATATTGCTTGGGGGACATTGTGCTGGTTGCCATGTTGTATAGGTGACTTCCAAGTGAGCCATATTGCTTGGGGGATATTGTGCTGGTTGCCATGTTGTATAGGTGACTTCCAAGTCTGCCATATTGCATGGGGGACATTGTGCTGGTGGCCATGTTCTATAGGTGACTTCCAAGTCAGCCATATTGCATGGGGACATTGTGCTGGTTGTCTTGTATAGGTGACTTCCAAGTCAGCCATATTGCATGGGGGACATTGTGCTGGTTGCCATGTTGTATAGGTGACTTCCAAGTCAGCCATATTGCATGGGGGACATTGTGCTGGTTGCCATGTTGTATAGGTGACTTCCAAGTCAGCCATATTGCATGGGGGACATTGTGCTGGTTGTGTTGTATAGGTGACTTCCAAGTCAGCCATATTGCTTGGGGGACATTGTGCTGGTGGCCATGTTGTATAGGTGACTTCCAAGTCAGCCATATTGCTTGGGGGACATTGTGCTGGTTGCCATGTTCTATAGGTGACTTCCAAGTCAGCCATATTGCATGGGGGACATTGTGCTGGTTGTGTTGTATAGGTGACTTCCAAGTCAGCCATATTGCATGGGGGACATTGTGCTGGTTGTGTTGTATAGGTGACTTCCAAGTCAGCCATATTGCATGGGGGACATTGTGCTGGTTGTATTGCATAGGTGACTTCCAAGTCAGCCATATTGCATGGGGGACATTGTGCTGGTTGCCATGTTGTATAGGTGACTTCCAAGTCAGCAATATTGCATGGGGGACATTGTCCTGGTGGCCATGTTCTATAGGTGACTTCCGAGTCAGCCATATTGCATTTGGGACATTGTGTTGGTTGTCTTGTATAGGTGACTTCCAAGTCAGCCATATTGCATGGGGGACATTGTGCTGGTTGTGTTGTATAGGTGACTTCCAAATCAGCCATATTGCATGGGGGACATTGTGCTGGTTGTATTGTATAGGTGACTTCCAAGTCAGCCATATTGCATGGGGGACATTGTGCTGGTTGTCTTGTATAGGTGACTTCCAAGTCAGCCATATTGCTTGGGGGACATTGTGCTGGTTGTATTGTATAGGTGACTTCCAAGTCAGCCATATTGCATGGGGGACATTGTGCTGGTTGCCATTTTGTATAGGTGACTTCCAAGTCAGCCATATTGCATGGGGGACATTGTGCTGGTGGCCATGTTCTATAGGTGACTTCCAAGTCAGCCATATTGCATTTGGGACATTGTGCTGGTTGTCTTGTATAGGTGACTTCCAAGTCAGCCATATTGAATGGGGGACATTGTGCTGGTTGCCATGTCCTATAGGTGACTTCTAAGTCAGCCATATTGCATGGGGGACATTGTGCTGGTTGTCTTGTATTGGTGACTTCCAAGTCAGCCATATTGCATGGGGGCCATTGTGCTGGTTGCCATGTTGTATAGGTGACTTCCAAGTCAGCCATATTGCATGGGGGACATTGTGCTGTTTGCCATGTTGTATAGGTGACTTCCAAGTGAGCCATATTGCTTGGGGGACATTGTGCTGGTTGTGTTGTATAGGTGACTTCCAAGTCAGCCATATTGCATGGGGGACATTGTGCTGGTTGTCTTGTATAGGTGACTTCCAAGTCAGCCGTGTTGCATGGGGGACATTGTGCTGGTGGCCATGTTCTATAGGTGACTTCCAAGTCAGCCATATTGCATGGGGGAAATTGTGCTGGTTTGCCATGTTGTATAGGTGACTTCCAAGTCAGCCATATTGCTTGTGGGACATTCTGCTGGTTGCCATGTTCTATAGGTGACTTCCAAGTGAGCCATATTGCTTGGGGGACATTGTGCTGGTTGCCATGTTGTATAGGTGACTTCCAAGTCAGCCATATTGCATGGTGGACATTGTGCTGGTGGCCATGTTCTATGGGTGACTTCCAAGTCAGCCACATTGCATGGGGGACATTGTGCTGGTTTCTTGTATAGGTGACTTCCAAGTCAACCATATTGCATTAGGGACATTGTGCTGGTTGCCCTGTTGTATAGGTGACTTCCAAGTCAACCATATTGCATGGGGGACATTGTGCTGGTTGCCATGTTGTATAGGTGACTTCCAAGTCAGCCATATTGCATGGGGGACATTGTGCTGGATGCCATGTTGTATAGGTGACTTCCAAGTGAGCCATATTGCATGGGGGACATTGTGCTGGTTGTGTTGTATAGGTGACTTCCAAGTCAGCCATATTGCATGGGGGACATTGTGCTGGTTGTGTTGTATAGGTGACTTCCAAGTCAGCCATATTGCATGGGGGACATTGTGCTGGTTGTATTGTATAGGTGACTTCCAAGTCAGCCATATTGCATGGGGGACATTGTGCTGGTTGTATTGTATAAGTGACTTCCAAGTGAGCCATATTGCTTGGGGGACATTGTGCTGGTGGCCATGTTCTATAGGTGACTTCCAAGTCAGCCATATTGCATGGGGGACATTGTGCTGGTTGCCATGTCCTATAGGTGACTTCCAAGTCAGCCATATTGCATGGGGGACATTGTGCTGGTTGCCATGTTGTATAGGTGACTTCCAAGTGAGCCATATTGCTTGGGGGACATTGTGCTGGTTGTGTTGTATAGGTGACTTCCAAGTCAGCCATATTGCATGGGGGACATTGTGCTGGTTGTCTTGTATAGGTGACTTCCAAGTCAGCCATATTGCATGGGGGACATTGTGCTGGTGGCCATGTTGTAAAGGTGACTTCCAAGTCAGCCATATTGCATGGGGGACATTGTGCTGGTTGCCATGTTGTATAGGTGACTTCCAAGTCAGCCATATTGCATGGGGGACATTGTGCTGGTTGCCATGTTGTATAGGTGACTTACAAGTCAGCCATATTGCATGGGGGACATTGTGCTGGTTGCCATGTTGTATAGGTGACTTCCAAGTGAGCCATATTGCTTGGGGGACATTGTGCTGGTTGTGTTGTATAGGTGACTTCCAAGTCAGCCATATTGCATGGGGGACATTGTGCTGGTTGTCTTGTATAGGTGACTTCCAAGTCAGCCGTGTTGCATGGGGGACATTGTGCTGGTTGTATTGTATAGGTGACTTCCAAGTCAGCCATATTGCATGGGGGACATTGTGCTGGTGGCCATGTTGTAAAGGTGACTTCCAAGTCAGCCATATTGCATGGGGGACATTGTGCTGGTTGCCATGTTGTATAGGTGACTTCCAAGTCAGCCATATTGCATGGCGGACATTGTGCTGGTTGCCATGTTGTATAGGTGACTTACAAGTCAGCCATATTGCATGGGGGACATTGTGCTGGTTGCCATGTCCTATAGGTGACTTCCAAGTCAGCCACATTGCTTGGGGGACATTGTGCTGGTTGCCATGTTCTATAGGTGACTTCCAAGTCAGCCATATTGCTTGGTAGACATTGCGCTGGTTGCCATGTTGTATAGGTGACTTCCAAGTCAGCCATATTGCTTGGGGGACATTGTGCTGGTTGCCATGTTGTATAGGTGAATTCCAAGTCAGCCATATTGCATGGGGACATTGTGCTAATGGCCATGTTCTATAGGTGACTTCCAAGTCAGCCATATTGCATGGGGGACATTGTGCTGGTTGTCTTGTATAGGTGACTTCCAAGTCAGCCATATTGCATGGGGGACATTGTGCTGGTTGTGTTGTATAGGTGACTTCCAAATCAGCCATATTGCATGGGGGACATTGTGCTGGTTGTATTGTATAGGTGACTTCCAAGTCAGCCATATTGCATGGGGGACATTGTGCTGGTTGTATTGTATAGGTGACTTCCAAGTCAGCCATATTGCATGGGGGACATTGTGCTGGTGGCCATGTCCTATAGGTGACTTCCAAGTCAGCCATATTGCATGGGGGACATTGTGCTGGTTGTCTTGTATAGGTGACTTCCAAGTCAGCCATATTGCTTGGGGGACATTGTGCTGGTTGTTTTGTATAGGTGACTTCCAAGTCAGCCATATTGCATGGGGGACATTGTGCTGGTTGCCATGTTGTATAGGTGACTTCCAAGTCAGCCATATTGCATGGGGGACATTGTGCTGGTGGCCATGTTCTATAGGTGACTTCCAAGTCAGCCATATTGCATTTGGGACATTGTGCTGGTTGTCTTGTATAGGTGACTTCCAAGTCAGCCATATTGCATGGGGGAAATTGTTCTGGTTGTGTTGTATAGGTGACTTCCAAATCAGCCATATTGCATGGGGGACATTGTGCTGGTTGTATTGTATAGGTGACTTCCAAGTCAGCCATATTGCATGGGGGACATTGTGCTGGTTGTCTTGTATAGGTGACTTCCAAGTCAGCCATATTGCTTGGGGGACATTGTGCTGGTTGTATTGTATAGGTGACTTCCAAGTCAGCCATATTGCATGGGGGACATTGTGCTGGTGGCCATGTTGTAAAGGTGACTTCCAAGTCAGCCATATTGCATGGGGGACATTGTGCTGGTTGCCATGTTGTATAGGTGACTTCCAAGTCAGCCATATTGCATGGGGGACATTGTGCTGGTTGCCATGTTGTATAGGTGACTTACAAGTCAGCCATATTGCATGGGGGACATTGTGCTGGTTGCCATGTCCTATAGGTGACTTCCAAGTCAGCCATATTGCATGGGGGAAATTGTGCTGGTTGTCTTGTATAGGTGAATTTTAAGTCAGCCACATTGCTTGGGGGACATTGTGCTGGTTGCCATGTTCTATAGGTGACTTCCAAGTCAGCCATGTTGCTTGGTAGACATTGCGCTGGTTGCCATGTTGTATAGGTGACTTCCAAGTCAGCCATATTGCTTGGGGGACATTGTGCTGGTTGCCATGTTGTATAGGTGACTTCCAAGTCAGCCATATTGCATGGGGGACATTGTGCTGGTGGCCATGTTCTATAGGTGACTTCCAAGTCAGCCATATTGCATGGGGGACATTGTGCTGGTTGCCATGTTGTATAGGTGACTTCCAAGTCAGCCAAATTGCATGGGGGACATTGTGCTGGTTGCCATGTTGTATAGGTGACTTCCAAGTCAGCCATATTGCATGGGGGACATTGTGCTGGTTGTGTTGTATAGGTGACTTCCAAGTCAGCCATATTGCATGGGGGACATTGTGCTGGTTGTATTGTATAGGTGACTTCCAAGTCAGCCATATTGCATGGGGGACATTGTGCTGGTTGTATTGTATAGGTGACTTCCAAGTCAGCCATATTGCATGGGGGACATTGTGCTGGTTGCCATGTCCTATAGGTGACTTCCAAGTCAGCCATATTGCATGGGGGGCATTGTGCTGGTTGTCTTGTATAGGTGACGTCCAAGTCAGCCATATTGCTTGGGGGACATTGTGCTGGTTGCCATGTTCTATAGGTGACTTCCAAGTCAGCCATATTGCTTGGGGACATTGTGCTGGTTGTGTTGTATAGGTGACTTCCAAGTCAGCCATATTGCATGGGGGACATTGTGCTGGTTGTCTTGTATAGGTGACTTCCAATTCAGCCATATTGCATGGGGGACATTGTGCTGGTGGCCATGTTCTATAGGTGACTTCCAAGTCAGCCATATTGCTTGGGGGACATTGTGCTGGTTGTATTGTATAGGTGACTTCCAAGTCAGCCATATTGCATGGGGGACATTGTGCTTGTTGTGTTGTATAGGTGACCTCCAAGTCGCCATATTGCATGGGGGACATTGTGCTGGTTGTATTGTATAGGTGACTTCCAAGTCAGCCATATTGCATGGGGGACATTGTGCTGGTTGTATTGTATAAGTGACTTCCAAGTCAGCCATATTGCATGGGGGTCATTGTGCTGGTTGCCATGTTCTATAGGTGACTTCCAAGTCAGCCATATTGCATGGGGGACATTGTGCTGGTGGCCATGTTCTATAGGTGACTTCCAAGTCAGCCATATTGCATGGGGGACATTGTGCTGGTTGTCTTGTATAGGTGACTTCCAAGTCAGCCATATTCCATGGGGGACATTGTGCTGGTGGCCATGTTCTATAGGTGACTTCCAAGTCAGCCGTGTTGCATGGGGGACATTGTGCTGGTGGCCATGTTCTATTGGTGACTTCCAAGTCAGACATATATTGCATGGGGGACATTGTGCTGGTTGTCTTGTATAGGTGACTTCCAAGTCAGCCGTGTTGCATGGGGGACATTGTGCTGGTGGCCATGTTCTATTGGTGACTTCCAAGTCAGCCATATTGCATGGGGGACATTGTGCTGGTGGCCATGTTCTATAGGTGACTTCCAAGTCAGCCGTTTTGCATGGGGGACATTGTGCTGGTTGCCATGTTCTATAGGTGACTTCCAGGTCAGCCATATTGCTTGGGGGACATTGTGCTGGTTGCCATGTTGTATAGGTGACTTCCAATTCAGCCATATTGCATGGGGGACATTGTGCTGGTGGCCATGTTCTATAGGTGACTTCCAAGTCAGCCATATTGCTTGGGGGACATTGTGCTGGTTGTATTGTATAGGTGACTTCCAAGTCAGCCATATTGCATGGGGGACATTGTGCTGGTTGTGTTGTATAGGTGACTTCCAAGTCAGCCATATTGCATGGGGGACATTGTGCTGGTTGTATTGTATAGGTGACTTCCAAGTCAGCCATATTGCATGGGGGACATTGTGCTGGTTGTATTGTATAGGTGACTTCCATGTCAGCCATATTGCATGGGGGTCATTGTGCTGGTTGCCATGTTCTATAGGTGACTTCCAAGTCAGCCATATTGCATGGGGGACATTGTGCTGGTGGCCATGTTCTATAGGTGACTTCCAAGTCAGCCATATTGCATGGGGGACATTGTGCTGTTTGCCATGTTGTATAGGTGACTTCCAAGTGAGCCATATTGCTTGGGGGACATTGTGCTGGTTGTGTTGTATAGGTGACTTCCAAGTCAGCCATATTGCATGGGGGACATTGTGCTGGTTGTCTTGTATAGGTGACTTCCAAGTCAGCCGTGTTGCATGGGGGACATTGTGCTGGTGGCCATGTTCTATAGGTGACTTCCAAGTCAGCCATATTGCATGGGGGAAATTGTGCTGGTTTGCCATGTTGTATAGGTGACTTCCAAGTCAGCCATATTGCTTGTGGGACATTCTGCTGGTTGCCATGTTCTATAGGTGACTTCCAAGTGAGCCATATTGCTTGGGGGACATTGTGCTGGTTGCCATGTTGTATAGGTGACTTCCAAGTCAGCCATATTGCATGGTGGACATTGTGCTGGTGGCCATGTTCTATGGGTGACTTCCAAGTCAGCCACATTGCATGGGGGACATTGTGCTGGTTTCTTGTATAGGTGACTTCCAAGTCAACCATATTGCATTGGGGACATTGTGCTGGTTGCCCTGTTGTATAGGTGACTTCCAAGTCAACCATATTGCATGGGGGACATTGTGCTGGTTGCCATGTTGTATAGGTGACTTCCAAGTCAGCCATATTGCATGGGGGACATTGTGCTGGATGCCATGTTGTATAGGTGACTTCCAAGTGAGCCATATTGCATGGGGGACATTGTGCTGGTTGTGTTGTATAGGTGACTTCCAAGTCAGCCATATTGCATGGGGGACATTGTGCTGGTTGTGTTGTATAGGTGACTTCCAAGTCAGCCATATTGCATGGGGGACATTGTGCTGGTGGCCATGTTCTATAGGTGACTTCCAAGTCAGCCATATTGCATGGGGGACATTGTGCTGGTTGTCTTGTATAGGTGACTTCCAAGTCAGCCATATTCCATGGGGGACATTGTGCTGGTGGCCATGTTCTATAGGTGACTTCCAAGTCAGCCGTGTTGCATGGGGGACATTGTGCTGGTGGCCATGTTCTATTGGTGACTTCCAAGTCAGACATATATTGCATGGGGGACATTGTGCTGGTTGTCTTGTATAGGTGACTTCCAAGTCAGCCGTGTTGCATGGGGGACATTGTGCTGGTGGCCATGTTCTATTGGTGACTTCCAAGTCAGCCATATTGCATGGGGGACATTGTGCTGGTGGCCATGTTCTATAGGTGACTTCCAAGTCAGCCGTTTTGCATGGGGGACATTGTGCTGGTTGCCATGTTCTATAGGTGACTTCCAGGTCAGCCATATTGCTTGGGGGACATTGTGCTGGTTGCCATGTTGTATAGGTGACTTCCAATTCAGCCATATTGCATGGGGGACATTGTGCTGGTGGCCATGTTCTATAGGTGACTTCCAAGTCAGCCATATTGCTTGGGGGACATTGTGCTGGTTGTATTGTATAGGTGACTTCCAAGTCAGCCATATTGCATGGGGGACATTGTGCTGGTTGTGTTGTATAGGTGACTTCCAAGTCAGCCATATTGCATGGGGGACATTGTGCTGGTTGTATTGTATAGGTGACTTCCAAGTCAGCCATATTGCATGGGGGACATTGTGCTGGTTGTATTGTATAGGTGACTTCCATGTCAGCCATATTGCATGGGGGTCATTGTGCTGGTTGCCATGTTCTATAGGTGACTTCCAAGTCAGCCATATTGCATGGGGGACATTGTGCTGGTGGCCATGTTCTATAGGTGACTTCCAAGTCAGCCATATTGCATGGGGGACATTGTGCTGTTTGCCATGTTGTATAGGTGACTTCCAAGTGAGCCATATTGCTTGGGGGACATTGTGCTGGTTGTGTTGTATAGGTGACTTCCAAGTCAGCCATATTGCATGGGGGACATTGTGCTGGTTGTCTTGTATAGGTGACTTCCAAGTCAGCCGTGTTGCATGGGGGACATTGTGCTGGTGGCCATGTTCTATAGGTGACTTCCAAGTCAGCCATATTGCATGGGGGAAATTGTGCTGGTTTGCCATGTTGTATAGGTGACTTCCAAGTCAGCCATATTGCTTGTGGGACATTCTGCTGGTTGCCATGTTCTATAGGTGACTTCCAAGTGAGCCATATTGCTTGGGGGACATTGTGCTGGTTGCCATGTTGTATAGGTGACTTCCAAGTCAGCCATATTGCATGGTGGACATTGTGCTGGTGGCCATGTTCTATGGGTGACTTCCAAGTCAGCCACATTGCATGGGGGACATTGTGCTGGTTTCTTGTATAGGTGACTTCCAAGTCAACCATATTGCATTGGGGACATTGTGCTGGTTGCCCTGTTGTATAGGTGACTTCCAAGTCAACCATATTGCATGGGGGACATTGTGCTGGTTGCCATGTTGTATAGGTGACTTCCAAGTCAGCCATATTGCATGGGGGACATTGTGCTGGATGCCATGTTGTATAGGTGACTTCCAAGTGAGCCATATTGCATGGGGGACATTGTGCTGGTTGTGTTGTATAGGTGACTTCCAAGTCAGCCATATTGCATGGGGGACATTGTGCTGGTTGTGTTGTATAGGTGACTTCCAAGTCAGCCATATTGCATGGGGGACATTGTGCTGGTTGTATTGTATAGGTGACTTCCAAGTCAGCCATATTGCATGGGGGACATTGTGCTGGTTGTATTGTATAAGTGACTTCCAAGTGAGCCATATTGCTTGGGGGACATTGTGCTGGTGGCCATGTTCTATAGGTGACTTCCAAGTCAGCCATATTGCATGGGGGACATTGTGCTGGTTGCCATGTCCTATAGGTGACTTCCAAGTCAGCCATATTGCATGGGGGACATTGTGCTGGTTGCCATGTTGTATAGGTGACTTCCAAGTGAGCCATATTGCTTGGGGGACATTGTGCTGGTTGTGTTGTATAGGTGACTTCCAAGTCAGCCATATTGCATGGGGGACATTGTGCTGGTTGTCTTGTATAGGTGACTTCCAAGTCAGCCATATTGCATGGGGGACATTGTGCTGGTGGCCATGTTGTAAAGGTGACTTCCAAGTCAGCCATATTGCATGGGGGACATTGTGCTGGTTGCCATGTTGTATAGGTGACTTCCAAGTCAGCCATATTGCATGGGGGACATTGTGCTGGTTGCCATGTTGTATAGGTGACTTACAAGTCAGCCATATTGCATGGGGGACATTGTGCTGGTTGCCATGTTGTATAGGTGACTTCCAAGTGAGCCATATTGCTTGGGGGACATTGTGCTGGTTGTGTTGTATAGGTGACTTCCAAGTCAGCCATATTGCATGGGGGACATTGTGCTGGTTGTCTTGTATAGGTGACTTCCAAGTCAGCCGTGTTGCATGGGGGACATTGTGCTGGTTGTATTGTATAGGTGACTTCCAAGTCAGCCATATTGCATGGGGGACATTGTGCTGGTGGCCATGTTGTAAAGGTGACTTCCAAGTCAGCCATATTGCATGGGGGACATTGTGCTGGTTGCCATGTTGTATAGGTGACTTCCAAGTCAGCCATATTGCATGGGGGACATTGTGCTGGTTGCCATGTTGTATAGGTGACTTACAAGTCAGCCATATTGCATGGGGGACATTGTGCTGGTTGCCATGTCCTATAGGTGACTTCCAAGTCAGCCACATTGCTTGGGGGACATTGTGCTGGTTGCCATGTTCTATAGGTGACTTCCAAGTCAGCCATATTGCTTGGTAGACATTGCGCTGGTTGCCATGTTGTATAGGTGACTTCCAAGTCAGCCATATTGCTTGGGGGACATTGTGCTGGTTGCCATGTTGTATAGGTGAATTCCAAGTCAGCCATATTGCATGGGGACATTGTGCTAATGGCCATGTTCTATAGGTGACTTCCAAGTCAGCCATATTGCATGGGGGACATTGTGCTGGTTGTCTTGTATAGGTGACTTCCAAGTCAGCCATATTGCATGGGGGACATTGTGCTGGTTGTGTTGTATAGGTGACTTCCAAATCAGCCATATTGCATGGGGGACATTGTGCTGGTTGTATTGTATAGGTGACTTCCAAGTCAGCCATATTGCATGGGGGACATTGTGCTGGTTGTATTGTATAGGTGACTTCCAAGTCAGCCATATTGCATGGGGGACATTGTGCTGGTGGCCATGTCCTATAGGTGACTTCCAAGTCAGCCATATTGCATGGGGGACATTGTGCTGGTTGTCTTGTATAGGTGACTTCCAAGTCAGCCATATTGCTTGGGGGACATTGTGCTGGTTGTTTTGTATAGGTGACTTCCAAGTCAGCCATATTGCATGGGGGACATTGTGCTGGTTGCCATGTTGTATAGGTGACTTCCAAGTCAGCCATATTGCATGGGGGACATTGTGCTGGTGGCCATGTTCTATAGGTGACTTCCAAGTCAGCCATATTGCATTTGGGACATTGTGCTGGTTGTCTTGTATAGGTGACTTCCAAGTCAGCCATATTGCATGGGGGAAATTGTTCTGGTTGTGTTGTATAGGTGACTTCCAAATCAGCCATATTGCATGGGGGACATTGTGCTGGTTGTATTGTATAGGTGACTTCCAAGTCAGCCATATTGCATGGGGGACATTGTGCTGGTTGTCTTGTATAGGTGACTTCCAAGTCAGCCATATTGCTTGGGGGACATTGTGCTGGTTGTATTGTATAGGTGACTTCCAAGTCAGCCATATTGCATGGGGGACATTGTGCTGGTGGCCATGTTGTAAAGGTGACTTCCAAGTCAGCCATATTGCATGGGGGACATTGTGCTGGTTGCCATGTTGTATAGGTGACTTCCAAGTCAGCCATATTGCATGGGGGACATTGTGCTGGTTGCCATGTTGTATAGGTGACTTACAAGTCAGCCATATTGCATGGGGGACATTGTGCTGGTTGCCATGTCCTATAGGTGACTTCCAAGTCAGCCATATTGCATGGGGGAAATTGTGCTGGTTGTCTTGTATAGGTGGATTTTAAGTCAGCCACATTGCTTGGGGGACATTGTGCTGGTTGCCATGTTCTATAGGTGACTTCCAAGTCAGCCATGTTGCTTGGTAGACATTGCGCTGGTTGCCATGTTGTATAGGTGACTTCCAAGTCAGCCATATTGCTTGGGGGACATTGTGCTGGTTGCCATGTTGTATAGGTGACTTCCAAGTCAGCCATATTGCATGGGGGACATTGTGCTGGTGGCCATGTTCTATAGGTGACTTCCAAGTCAGCCATATTGCATGGGGGACATTGTGCTGGTTGCCATGTTGTATAGGTGACTTCCAAGTCAGCCAAATTGCATGGGGGACATTGTGCTGGTTGCCATGTTGTATAGGTGACTTCCAAGTCAGCCATATTGCATGGGGGACATTGTGCTGGTTGTGTTGTATAGGTGACTTCCAAGTCAGCCATATTGCATGGGGGACATTGTGCTGGTTGTATTGTATAGGTGACTTCCAAGTCAGCCATATTGCATGGGGGACATTGTGCTGGTTGTATTGTATAGGTGACTTCCAAGTCAGCCATATTGCATGGGGGACATTGTGCTGGTTGCCATGTCCTATAGGTGACTTCCAAGTCAGCCATATTGCATGGGGGGCATTGTGCTGGTTGTCTTGTATAGGTGACGTCCAAGTCAGCCATATTGCTTGGGGGACATTGTGCTGGTTGCCATGTTCTATAGGTGACTTCCAAGTCAGCCAAATTGCTTGGGGACATTGTGCTGGTTGTGTTGTATAGGTGACTTCCAAGTCAGCCATATTGCATGGGGGACATTGTGCTGGTTGTCTTGTATAGGTGACTTCCAATTCAGCCATATTGCATGGGGGACATTGTGCTGGTGGCCATGTTCTATAGGTGACTTCCAAGTCAGCCATATTGCTTGGGGGACATTGTGCTGGTTGTATTGTATAGGTGACTTCCAAGTCAGCCATATTGCATGGGGGACATTGTGCTTGTTGTGTTGTATAGGTGACTTCCAAGTCGCCATATTGCATGGGGGACATTGTGCTGGTTGTATTGTATAGGTGACTTCCAAGTCAGCCATATTGCATGGGGGACATTGTGCTGGTTGTATTGTATAGGTGACTTCCAAGTCAGCCATATTGCATGGGGGTCATTGTGCTGGTTGCCATGTTCTATAGGTGACTTCCAAGTCAGCCATATTGCATGGGGGACATTGTGCTGGTGGCCATGTTCTATAGGTGACTTCCAAGTCAGCCATATTGCATGGGGGACATTGTGCTGGTTGTCTTGTATAGGTGACTTCCAAGTCAGCCATATTCCATGGGGGACATTGTGCTGGTGGCCATGTTCTATAGGTGACTTCCAAGTCAGCCGTGTTGCATGGGGGACATTGTGCTGGTGGCCATGTTCTATTGGTGACTTCCAAGTCAGACATATATTGCATGGGGGACATTGTGCTGGTTGTCTTGTATAGGTGACTTCCAAGTCAGCCGTGTTGCATGGGGGACATTGTGCTGGTGGCCATGTTCTATTGGTGACTTCCAAGTCAGCCATATTGCATGTGGGACATTGTGCTGGTGGCCATGTTCTATAGGTGACTTCCAAGTCAGCCGTTTTGCATGGGGGACATTGTGCTGGTTGCCATGTTCTATAGGTGACTTCCAGGTCAGCCATATTGCTTGGGGGACATTGTGCTGGTTGCCATGTTGTATAGGTGACTTCCAATTCAGCCATATTGCATGGGGGACATTGTGCTGGTGGCCATGTTCTATAGGTGACTTCCAAGTCAGCCATATTGCTTGGGGGACATTGTGCTGGTTGTATTGTATAGGTGACTTCCAAGTCAGCCATATTGCATGGGGGACATTGTGCTGGTTGTGTTGTATAGGTGACTTCCAAGTCAGCCATATTGCATGGGGGACATTGTGCTGGTTGTATTGTATAGGTGACTTCCAAGTCAGCCATATTGCATGGGGGACATTGTGCTGGTTGTATTGTATAGGTGACTTCCATGTCAGCCATATTGCATGGGGGTCATTGTGCTGGTTGCCATGTTCTATAGGTGACTTCCAAGTCAGCCATATTGCATGGGGGACATTGTGCTGGTGGCCATGTTCTATAGGTGACTTCCAAGTCAGCCATATTGCATGGGGGACATTGTGCTGGTTGTATTGTATAGGTGACTTCCAAGTCAGCCATATTGCATGGGGGACATTGTGCTGGTTGTATTGTATAGGTGACTTCCAAGTCAGCCATATTGCATGGGGGTCATTGTGCTGGTGGCCATGTTCTATAGGTGACTTCCAAGTGAGCCATATTGCTTGGGGGACATTGTGCTGGTTGTGTTGTATACGTGACTTCCAAGTCAGACATATATTGCATGGGGGACATTGTGCTGGTTGTCTTGTATAGGTGACTTCCAAGTCAGCCGTGTTGCATGGGGGACATTGTGCTGGTGGCCATGTTCTATAGGTGACTTCCAAGTCAGCCATATTGCATGGGGGACATTGTGCTGGTGGCCATGTTCTCTAGGTGACTTCCAAGTCAGCCGTTTTGCATGGGGGACATTGTGCTGGTTGCCATGTTCTATAGGTGACTTCCAGATCAGCCATATTGCTTGGGGGACATTGTGCTGGTTGCCATGTTGTATAGGTGACTTCCAATTCAGCCATATTGAATGGGGGACATTGTGCTGGTGGCCATGTTCTATAGGTGACTTCCAAGTCAGCCATATTGCTTGGGGGACATTGTGCTGGTTGTATTGTATAGGTGACTTCCAAGTCAGCCATATTGCATGGGGGACATTGTGCTGGTTGTGTTGTATAGGTGACTTCCAAGTCAGCCATATTGCATGGGGGACATTGTGCTGGTTGTATTGTATAGGTGACTTCCAAGTCAGCCATATTGCATGGGGGACATTGTGCTGGTTGTATTGTATAGGTGACTTCCAAGTCAGCCATATTGCATGGGGGTCATTGTGCTGGTTGCCATGTTCTATAGGTGACTTCCAAGTCAGCCATATTGCATGGGGGACATTGTGCTGGTGGCCATGTTCTATAGGTGACTTCCAAGTCAGCCATATTGCATGGGGGACATTGTGCTGGTTGTGTTGTATAGGTGACTTCCAAGTCAGCCATATTGCATGGGGGACATTGTGCTGGTTGTATTGTATAGGTGACTTCCAAGTCAGCCATATTGCAAGGGGGACATTGTGCTGGTTGTATTGTATAGGTGACTTCCAAGTCAGCCATATTGCATGGGGGTCATTGTGCTGGTTGCCATGTTCTATAGGTGACTTCCAAGTCAGCCATATTGCATGGGGGACATTGTGCTGGTGGCCATGTTCTATAGGTGACTTCCAAGTCAGCCATATTGCATGGGGGACATTGTGCTGGTTGTCTTGTATAGGTGACTTCCAAGTCAGCCATATTCCATGGGGGACATTGTGCTAGTGGCCATGTTCTATAGGTGACTTCCAAGTGAGCCATATTGCTTGGGGGACATTTTGCTGGTTGTGTTGTATACGTGACTTCCAAGTCAGACATATTGCATGGGGGACATTGTGCTGGTTGTCTTGTATAGGTGACTTCCAAGTCAGCCGTGTTGCATGGGGGACATTGTGCTGGTGGCCATGTTCTATAGGTGACATCCAAGTCAGCCATATTGCATGGGGTACATTGTGCTGGTTGCCATGTTGTATAGGTGACTTCCAAGTCAGCCATATTGCATGGGGGACATTGTACTGGTTGTCTTGTATAGGTGACTTCCAAGTCAGCCGTGTTGCATTGGGGACATTGTGCTGGTGGCCATGTTCTATAGGTGACTTCCAAGTCAGCCAAATTGCATGGGGGACATTGTGCTGGTTGCCATGTTGTATAGGTGACTTCCAAGTCAGCCATATTGCATGGGGGACATTGTGCTGGTTGTGTTGTATAGGTGACTTCCAAGTCAGCCATATTGCATGGGGGACATTGTGCTGGTTGTATTGTATAAGTGACTTCCAAGTCAGCCATATTGCATGGGGGACATTGTGCTGGTTGTATTGTATAGGTGACTTCCAAGTCAGCCATATTGCATGGGGGACATTGTGCTGGTTGCCATGTCCTATAGGTGACTTCCAAGTCAGCCATATTGCATGGGGGACATTGTGCTGGTTGTCTTGTATAGGTGACGTCCAAGTCAGCCATATTGCTTGGGGGACATTGTGCTGGTTGCCATGTTCTATAGGTGACTTCCAAGTCAGCCATATTGCTTGGGGACATTGTGCTGGTTGTGTTGTATAGGTGACGTCCAAGTCAGCCATATTGCATGGGGGACATTGTGCTGGTTGTCTTGTATAGGTGACTTCCAATTCAGCCATATTGCATGGGGGACATTGTGCTGGTGGCCATGTTCTATAGGTGACTTCCAAGTCAGCCATATTGCTTGGGGGACATTGTGCTGGTTGTATTGTATAGGTGACTTCCAAGTCAGCCATATTGCATGGGGGACATTGTGCTGGTTGTGTTGTATAGGTGACTTCCAAGTCGCCATATTGCATGGGGGACATTGTGCTGGTTGTATTGTATAGGTGACTTCCAAGTCAGCCATATTGCATGGGGGACATTGTGCTGGTTGTATTGTATAGGTGACTTCCAAGTCAGCCATATTGCATGGGGGTCATTGTGCTGGTTGCCATGTTCTATAGGTGACTTCCAAGTCAGCCATATTGCATGGGGGACATTGTGCTGGTGGCCATGTTCTATAGGTGACTTCCAAGTCAGCCATATTGCATGGGGGACATTGTGCTGGTTGTCTTGTATAGGTGACTTCCAAGTCAGCCATATTCCATGGGGGACATTGTGCTAGTGGCCATGTTCTATAGGTGACTTCCAAGTGAGCCATATTGCTTGGGGGACATTGTGCTGGTTGTGTTGTATACGTGACTTCCAAGTCAGACATATATTGCATGGGGGACATTGTGCTGGTTGTCTTGTATAGGTGACTTCCAAGTCAGCCGTGTTGCATGGGGGACATTGTGCTGGTGGCCATGTTCTATAGGTGACTTCCAAGTCAGCCATATTGCATGGGGGACATTGTGCTGGTGGCCATGTTCTATAGGTGACTTCCAAGTCAGCCGTTTTGCATGGGGGACATTGTGCTGGTTGCCATGTTCTATAGGTGACTTCCAGGTCAGCCATATTGCTTGGGGGACATTGTGCTGGTTGCCATGTTGTATAGGTGACTTCCAATTCAGCCATATTGCATGGGGGACATTGTGCTGGTGGCCATGTTCTATAGGTGACTTCCAAGTCAGCCATATTGCTTGGGGGACATTGTGCTGGTTGTATTGTATAGGTGACTTCCAAGTCAGCCATATTGCATGGGGGACATTGTGCTGGTTGTGTTGTATAGGTGACTTCCAAGTCAGCCATATTGCATGGGGGACATTGTGCTGGTTGTATTGTATAGGTGACTTCCAAGTCAGCCATATTGCATGGGGGACATTGTGCTGGTTGTATTGTATAGGTGACTTCCAAGTCAGCCATATTGCATGGGGGTCATTGTGCTGGTTGCTATGTTCTATAGGTGACTTCCAAGTCAGCCATATTGCATGGGGGACATTGTGCTGGTGGCCATGTTCTATAGGTGACTTCCAAGTCAGCCATATTGCATGGGGGACATTGTGCTGGTTGTGTTGTATAGGTGACTTCCAAGTCAGCCATATTGCATGGGGGACATTGTGCTGGTTGTATTGTATAGGTGACTTCCAAGTCAGCCATATTGCATGGGGGACATTGTGCTGGTTGTATTGTATAGGTGACTTCCAAGTCAGCCATATTGCATGGGGGTCATTGTGCTGGTTGCCATGTTCTATAGGTGACTTCCAAGTCAGCCATATTGCATGGGGGACATTGTGCTGGTGGCCATGTTCTATAGGTGACTTCCAAGTCAGCCATATTGCATGGGGGACATTGTGCTGGTTGTCTTGTATAGGTGACTTCCAAGTCAGCCATATTCCATGGGGGACATTGTGCTGGTGGCCATGTTCTATAGGTGACTTCCAAGTGAGCCATATTGCTTGGGGGACATTGTGCTGGTTGTGTTGTATACGTGACTTCCAAGTCAGACATATTGCATGGGGGACATTGTGCTGGTTGTCTTGTATAGGTGACTTCCAAGTCAGCCGTGTTGCATGGGGGACATTGTGCTGGTGGCCATGTTCTATAGGTGACTTCCAAGTCAGCCATATTGCATGGGGGACATTGTGCTGGTTGCCATGTTGTATAGGTGACTTCCAAGTCAGCCATATTGCATGGGGGACATTGTGCTGGTTGCCATGTTGTATAGGTGACTTCCAAGTCAGCCATATTGCATGGGGGACATAGTGCTGGTTGTGTTGTATAGGTGACTTCCAAGTCAGCCATATTGCATGGGGGACATTGTGCTGGTTGTATTGTATAGGTGACTTCCAAGTCAGCCATATTGCATGGGGGACATTGTGCTGGTTGTATTGTATAGGTGACTTCCAAGTCAGCCATATTGCATGGGGGACATTGTGCTGGTTGTATTGTATAGGTGACTTCCAAGTCAGCCATATTGCATGGGGGACATTGTGCTGGTTGCCATGTCCTATAGGTGACTTCCAAGTCAGCCATATTGCATGGGGGACATTGTGCTGGTTGTCTTGTATAGGTGACTTCCAAGTCAGCCATATTGCTTGGGGGACATTGTGCTGGTTGCCATGTTCTATAGGTGACTTCTAAGTCAGCCATATTGCATTGGGGACATTGTGTTGGTTGTGTTGTATAGGTGACTTCCAAGTCAGCCATATTGCATGGGGGACATTGTGCTGGTGGCCATGTTCTATAGGTGACTTCCAAGTCAGCCATATTGCATGGGGGACATTGTGCTGGTGGCCATGTTCTATAGGTGACTTCCAAGTCAGCCATATTGCATGGGGGACATTGTACTGGTTGTCTTGTATAGGTGACTTCCAAGTCAGCCGTGTTGCATTGGGGACATTGTGCTGGTGGCCATGTTCTCTAGGTGACTTCCAAGTCAGCCATATTGCATGGGGGACCTTGTGCTGGTTGCCATGTTGTATAGGTGACTTCCAAGGCAGCCATATTGCATGGGGGACATTGTGCTGGTTGCCATGTTGTATAGGTGACTTCCAAGTCAGCCATATTGCATGGGGGACATTATGCTGGTTGTGTTGTATTGGTGACTTTCAAGTCAGCCATATTGCATGGGGGACATTGTGCTGGTTGCCATGTCCTATAGGTGACTTCCAAGTCAGCCATATTGCATGGGGGACATTGTGCTGGTTGTCTTGTATAGGTGACGTCCAAGTCAGCCATATTGCTTGGGGGACATTGTGCTGGTTGCCATGTTCTATAGGTGACTTCCAAGTCAGCCATTTTGCTTGGGGGACATTGTGCTGGTTGTGTTGTATAGGTGACTTCCAAGTCAGCCATATTGCATGGGGGACATTGTGCTGGTTGTCTTGTATAGGTGACTTCCAATTCAGCCATATTGCATGGGGGACATTGTGCTGGTGGCCATGTTCTATAGGTGACTTCCAAGTCAGCCATATTGCTTGGGGGACATTGTGCTGGTTGTATTGTATAGGTGACTTCCAAGTCAGCCATATTGCATGGGGGACATTGTGCTGGTTGTGTTGTATAGGTGACTTCCAAGTCAGCCATATTGCATGGGGGACATTGTGCTGGTTGTATTGTATAGGTGACTTCCAAGTCAGCCATATTGCATGGGGGACATTGTGCTGGTTGTGTTGTATAGGTGACTTCCAAGTCAGCCATATTGCATGGGGGACATTGTGCTGGTTGTGTTGTATAGGTGACTTCCAAGTCAGCCATATTGCATGGGGGACATTGTGCTGGTGGCCATGTTCTATAGGTGACTTCCAAGTCAGCCATATTGCATGGGGGACATTGTGCTGGTGGCCATGTTCTATAGGTGACTTCCAAGTCAGCCATATTGCATGGGGGACATTGTGCTGGTTGTCTTGTATAGGTGACTTCCAAGTCAGCCATATTGCATGGGGGACATTGTGCTGGTGGCCATGTTCTATAGGTGACTTCCAAGTCAGCCATATTGCTTGGGGGACATTGTGCTGGTTGCCATGTTGTATAGGTGACTTCCAAGTCAGCCATATTGCATGGGGGACATTGTGCTGGTTGCCGTATAGGTGACTTCCAAGTCAGCCATATTGCATGGGGGACATTGTGCTGGTTGTGTTGTTTAGGTGATTTCCAAGTCAGCCATATTGCATGGGGGACATTGTGCTGGTTGTGTTGTATAGGTGACTTCCAAGTCAGCCATATTGCATGGGGGACATTGTGCTGGTTGTATTGTATAGGTGACTTCCAAGTCAGCCATATTGCATGGGGGACATTGTGCTGGTTGCCATGTCCTATAGGTGACTTCCAAGTCAGCCATATTGCATGGGGGACATTGTGCTGGTTGTCTTGTATAGGTGACGTCCAAGTCAGCCATATTGCTTGGGGGACATTGTGCTGGTTGCCATGTTCTATAGGTGACTTCCAAGTCAGCCATATTGCTTGGGGGACATTGTGCTGGTTGTGTTGTATAGGTGACTTCCAAGTCAGCCATATTGCATGGGGGACATTGTGCTGGTTGTCTTGTATAGGTGACTTCCAATTCAGCCATATTGCATGGGGGACATTGTGCTGGTTGTATTGTATAGGTGACTTCCAAGTCAGCCATATTGCATGGGGGACATTGTGCTGGTTGTGTTGTATAGGTGACTTCCAAGTCAGCCATATTGCATGGGGGACATTGTGCTGGTTGTATTGTATAGGTGACTTCCAAGTCAGCCATATTGCATGGGGGACATTGTGCTGGTTGTATTGTATAGGTGACTTCCAAGTCAGCCGTGTTGCATGGGGGACATTGTGCTGGTGGCCATGTTCTATAGGTGACATCCAAGTCAGCCATATTGCATGGGGGACATTGTGCTGGTTGCCATGTTGTATAGGTGACTTCCAATTCAGACATATTGCATGGGGGACATTGTACTGGTTGTCTTGTATAGGTGACTTCCAAGTCAGCCGTGTTGCATTGGGGACATTGTGCTGGTGGCCATGTTCTATAGGTGACTTCCAAGTCAGCCATATTGCATGGGGGACATTGTGCTGGTTGCCATGTTGTATAGGTGACTTCCAAGTCAGCCATATTGCATGGGGGACATTGTGCTGGTTGCCATGTTGTATAGGTGACTTCCAAGTCAGCCATATTGCATGGGGGACATTGTGCTGGTGGCCATGTTCTATAGGTGACTTCCAAGTCAGCCATATTGCTTGGGTGACATTGTGCTGGTTGTATTGTATAGGTGACTTCCAAGTCAGCCATATTGCATGGGGGACATTGTGCTGGTTGTGTTGTATAGGTGACTTCCAAGTCAGCCATATTGCTTGGGGGACATTGTGCTGGTTGCCATGTTCTATAGGTGACTTCCAAGTCAGCCATATTGCTTGGGGGACATTGTGCTGGTTGTGTTTTATAGGTGACTTCCAAGTCAGCCATATTGCATGGGGGACATTGTGCTGGTTGTATTGTATAGGTGACTTCCAAGTCAGCCATATTGCATGGGGGACATTGTGCTGGTTGTATTGTATAGGTGACTTCCAAGTCAGCCATATTGCATGGGGGACATTGTGCTGGTTGCCATGTCCTATAGGTGACTTCCAAGTCAGCCATATTGCATGGGGGACATTGTGCTGGTTGTCTTGTATAGGTGACTTCCAAGTCAGCCATATTGCTTGGGGGACATTGTGCTGGTTACCATGTTCTATAGGTGACTTCCAAGTCAGCCATATTGCATGGGGGACATTGTGCTGGTTGTGTTGTATAGGTGACTTCCAAGTCAGCCATATTGCATGGGGGACATTGTGCTGGTTGTGTTGTATAGGTGACTTCCAAGTCAGCCATATTGCATGGGGGACATTGTGCTGGTGGCCATGTTCTATAGGTGACTTCCAAGTCAGCCATATTGCATGGGGGACATTGTGCTGGTGGCCATGTTCTATAGGTGACTTCCAAGTCAGCCATATTGCATGGGGGACATTGTGCTGGTTGTCTTGTATAGGTGACTTCCAAGTCAGCCATATTGCATGGGGGACATTGTGCTGGTGGCCATGTTCTATAGGTGACTTCCAAGTCAGCCATATTGCTTGGGGGACATTGTGCTGGTTGCCATGTCCTATAGGTGACTTCCAAGTCAGCCATATTGCATGGGGGACATTGTGCTGGTTGTCTTGTATAGGTGACGTCCAAGTCAGCCATATTGCTTGGGGGACATTGTGCTGGTTGCCATGTTCTATAGGTGACTTCCAAGTCAGCCATTTTGCTTGGGGGACATTGTGCTGGTTGTGTTGTATAGGTGACTTCCAAGTCAGCCATATTGCATGGGGGACATTGTGCTGGTTGTCTTGTATAGGTGACTTCCAATTCAGCCATATTGCATGGGGGACATTGTGCTGGTGGCCATGTTCTATAGGTGACTTCCAAGTCAGCCATATTGCTTGGGGGACATTGTGCTGGTTGTATTGTATAGGTGACTTCCAAGTCAGCCATATTGCATGGGGGACATTGTGCTGGTTGTGTTGTATAGGTGACTTCCAAGTCAGCCATATTGCATGGGGGACATTGTGCTGGTTGTATTGTATAGGTGACTTCCAAGTCAGCCATATTGCATGGGGGACATTGTGCTGGTTGTGTTGTATAGGTGACTTCCAAGTCAGCCATATTGCATGGGGGACATTGTGCTGGTTGTGTTGTATAGGTGACTTCCAAGTCAGCCATATTGCATGGGGGACATTGTGCTGGTGGCCATGTTCTATAGGTGACTTCCAAGTCAGCCATATTGCATGGGGGACATTGTGCTGGTGGCCATGTTCTATAGGTGACTTCCAAGTCAGCCATATTGCATGGGGGACATTGTGCTGGTTGTCTTGTATAGGTGACTTCCAAGTCAGCCATATTGCATGGGGGACATTGTGCTGGTGGCCATGTTCTATAGGTGACTTCCAAGTCAGCCATATTGCTTGGGGGACATTGTGCTGGTTGCCATGTTGTATAGGTGACTTCCAAGTCAGCCATATTGCATGGGGGACATTGTGCTGGTTGCCGTATAGGTGACTTCCAAGTCAGCCATATTGCATGGGGGACATTGTGCTGGTTGTGTTGTTTAGGTGATTTCCAAGTCAGCCATATTGCATGGGGGACATTGTGCTGGTTGTGTTGTATAGGTGACTTCCAAGTCAGCCATATTGCATGGGGGACATTGTGCTGGTTGTATTGTATAGGTGACTTCCAAGTCAGCCATATTGCATGGGGGACATTGTGCTGGTTGCCATGTCCTATAGGTGACTTCCAAGTCAGCCATATTGCATGGGGGACATTGTGCTGGTTGTCTTGTATAGGTGACGTCCAAGTCAGCCATATTGCTTGGGGGACATTGTGCTGGTTGCCATGTTCTATAGGTGACTTCCAAGTCAGCCATATTGCTTGGGGGACATTGTGCTGGTTGTGTTGTATAGGTGACTTCCAAGTCAGCCATATTGCATGGGGGACATTGTGCTGGTTGTCTTGTATAGGTGACTTCCAATTCAGCCATATTGCATGGGGGACATTGTGCTGGTTGTATTGTATAGGTGACTTCCAAGTCAGCCATATTGCATGGGGGACATTGTGCTGGTTGTGTTGTATAGGTGACTTCCAAGTCAGCCATATTGCATGGGGGACATTGTGCTGGTTGTATTGTATAGGTGACTTCCAAGTCAGCCATATTGCATGGGGGACATTGTGCTGGTTGTATTGTATAGGTGACTTCCAAGTCAGCCGTGTTGCATGGGGGACATTGTGCTGGTGGCCATGTTCTATAGGTGACATCCAAGTCAGCCATATTGCATGGGGGACATTGTGCTGGTTGCCATGTTGTATAGGTGACTTCCAATTCAGACATATTGCATGGGGGACATTGTACTGGTTGTCTTGTATAGGTGACTTCCAAGTCAGCCGTGTTGCATTGGGGACATTGTGCTGGTGGCCATGTTCTATAGGTGACTTCCAAGTCAGCCATATTGCATGGGGGACATTGTGCTGGTTGCCATGTTGTATAGGTGACTTCCAAGTCAGCCATATTGCATGGGGGACATTGTGCTGGTTGCCATGTTGTATAGGTGACTTCCAAGTCAGCCATATTGCATGGGGGACATTGTGCTGGTGGCCATGTTCTATAGGTGACTTCCAAGTCAGCCATATTGCTTGGGTGACATTGTGCTGGTTGTATTGTATAGGTGACTTCCAAGTCAGCCATATTGCATGGGGGACATTGTGCTGGTTGTGTTGTATAGGTGACTTCCAAGTCAGCCATATTGCTTGGGGGACATTGTGCTGGTTGCCATGTTCTATAGGTGACTTCCAAGTCAGCCATATTGCTTGGGGGACATTGTGCTGGTTGTGTTTTATAGGTGACTTCCAAGTCAGCCATATTGCATGGGGGACATTGTGCTGGTTGTATTGTATAGGTGACTTCCAAGTCAGCCATATTGCATGGGGGACATTGTGCTGGTTGTATTGTATAGGTGACTTCCAAGTCAGCCATATTGCATGGGGGACATTGTGCTGGTTGCCATGTCCTATAGGTGACTTCCAAGTCAGCCATATTGCATGGGGGACATTGTGCTGGTTGTCTTGTATAGGTGACTTCCAAGTCAGCCATATTGCTTGGGGGACATTGTGCTGGTTACCATGTTCTATAGGTGACTTCCAAGTCAGCCATATTGCATGGGGGACATTGTGCTGGTTGTGTTGTATAGGTGACTTCCAAGTCAGCCATATTGCATGGGGGACATTGTGCTGGTTGTGTTGTATAGGTGACTTCCAAGTCAGCCATATTGCATGGGGGACATTGTGCTGGTGGCCATGTTCTATAGGTGACTTCCAAGTCAGCCATATTGCATGGGGGACATTGTGCTGGTGGCCATGTTCTATAGGTGACTTCCAAGTCAGCCATATTGCATGGGGGACATTGTGCTGGTTGTCTTGTATAGGTGACTTCCAAGTCAGCCATATTGCATGGGGGACATTGTGCTGGTGGCCATGTTCTATAGGTGACTTCCAAGTCAGCCATATTGCTTGGGGGACATTGTGCTGGTTGCCATGTTGTATAGGTGACTTCCAAGTCAGCCATATTGCATGGGGGACATTGTGCTGGTTGCCATGTTGTATAGGTGACTTCCAAGTCAGCCATATTGCATGGGGGACATTGTGCTGGTTGTGTTGTTTAGGTGATTTCCAAGTCAGCCATATTGCATGGGGGACATTGTGCTGGTTGTGTTGTATAGGTGACTTCCAAGTCAGCCATATTGCATGGGGGACATTGTGCTGGTTGTATTGTATAGGTGACTTCCAAGTCAGCCATATTGCATGGGGGACATTGTGCTTGTTGCCATGTCCTATAGGTGACTTCCAAGTCAGCCATATTGCATGGGGGACATTGTGCTGGTTGTCTTGTATAGGTGACGTCCAAGTCAGCCATATTGCTTGGGGGACATTGTGCTGGTTGCCATGTTCTATAGGTGACTTCCAAGTCAGCCATATTGCTTGGGGGACATTGTGCTGGTTGTGTTGTATAGGTGACTTCCAAGTCAGCCATATTGCATGGGGGACATTGTGCTGGTTGTCTTGTATAGGTGACTTCCAATTCAGCCATATTGCATGGGGGACATTGTGCTGGTTGTATTGTATAGGTGACTTCCAAGTCAGCCATATTGCATGGGGGACATTGTGCTGGTTGTCTTGTATAGGTGACTTCCAATTCAGCCATATTGCATGGGGGACATTGTGCTGGTTGTATTGTATAGGTGACTTCCAAGTCAGCCATATTGCATGGGGGACATTGTGCTGGTTGTGTTGTATAGGTGACTTCCAAGTCAGCCATATTGCATGGGGGACATTGTGCTGGTTGTATTGTATAGGTGACTTCCAAGTCAGCCATATTGCATGGGGGACATTGTGCTGGTTGTATTGTATAGGTGACTTCCAAGTCAGCCGTGTTGCATGGGGGACATTGTGCTGGTGGCCATGTTCTATAGGAGACATCCAAGTCAGCCATATTGCATGGGGGACATTGTGCTGGTTGCCATGTTGTATAGGTGACTTCCAAGTCAGACATATTGCATGGGGGACATTGTACTGGTTGTCTTGTATAGGTGACTTCCAAGTCAGCCGTGTTGCATTGGGGACATTGTGCTGGTGGCCATGTTCTATAGGTGACTTCCAAGTCAGCCATATTGCATGGGGGACATTGTGCTGGTTTCCATGTTGTATAGGTGACTTCCAAGTCAGCCATATTGCATGGGGGACATTGTGCTGGTTGCCATGTTGTATAGGTGACTTCCAAGTCAGCCATATTGCATGGGGGACATTGTGCTGGTGGCCATGTTCTATAGGTGACTTCCAAGTCAGCCATATTGCTTGGGTGACATTGTGCTGGTTGTATTGTATAGGTGACTTCCAAGTCAGCCATATTGCATGGGGGACATTGTGCTGGTTGTGTTGTATAGGTGACTTCCAAGTCAGCCATATTGCATGGGGGACATTGTGCTGGTTGTATTGTATAGGTGACTTCCAAGACAGCCATATTGCATGGGGGACATTGTGCTGGTTGTATTGTATAGGTGACTTCCAAGTCAGCCGTGTTGCATGGGGGACATTGTGCTGGTGGCCATGTTCTATAGGTGACATCCAAGTCAGCCATATTGCATGGGGGACATTGTGCTGGTTGCCATGTTGTATAGGTGACTTCCAAGTCAGCCATATTGCATGGGGGACATTGTACTGGTTGTCTTGTATAGGTGACTTCCAAGTCAGCCGTGTTGCATTGGGGACATTGTGCTGGTGGCCATGTTCTATAGGTGACTTCCAAGTCAGCCATATTGCATGGGGGACATTGTGCTGGTTGCCATGTTGTATAGGTGACTTCCAAGTCAGCCATATTGCATGGGGGACATTGTGCTGGTTGCCATGTTGTATAGGTGACTTCCAAGTCAGCCATATTGCATGGGGGACATTGTGCTGGTTGTGTTGTATAGTTGACTTCCAAGTCAGCCATATTGCATGGGGGACATTGTGCTGGTTGTATTGTATAGGTGACTTCCAAGTCAGCCATATTGCATGGGGGACATTGTGCTGGTTGTATTGTATAGGTGACTTCCAAGTCAGCCATATTGCATGGGGGACATTGTGCTGGTTGCCATGTCCTATAGGTGACTTCCAAGTCAGCCATATTGCATGGGGGACATTGTGCTGGTTGTCTTGTATAGGTGACGTCCAAGTCAGCCATATTGCTTGGGGGACATTGTGCTGGTTGCCATGTTCTATAGGTGACTTCCAAGTCTTCCATATTGCTTGGGGGACATTGTGCTGGTTGTGTTTTATAGGTGACTTCCAAGTCAGCCATATTGCATGGGGGACATTGTGCTGGTTGCATTGTATAGGTGACTTCCAAGTCAGCCATATTGCATGGGGGACATTGTGCTGGTTGTATTGTATAGGTGACTTCCAAGTCAGCCATATTGCATGGGGGACATTGTGCTGGTTGCCATGTCCTATAGGTGACTTCCAAGTCAGCCATATTGCATGGGGGACATTGTGCTGGTTGTCTTGTATAGGTGACTTCCAAGTCAGCCATATTGCTTGGGGGACATTGTGCTGGTTGCCATGTTCTATAGGTGACTTCCAAGTCAGCCATATTGCATGGGGGACATTGTGCTGGTTGTGTTGTATAGGTGACTTCCAAGTCAGCCATATTGCATGGGGGACATTGTGCTGGTGGCCATGTTCTATAGGTGACTTCCAAGTCAGCCATATTGCATGGGGGACATTGTGCTGGTGGCCATGTTCTATAGGTGACTTCCAAGTCAGCCATATTGTATGGGGGACATTGTGCTGGTTGTCTTGTATAGGTGACTTCCAAGTCAGCCATATTGCATAGGGGACATTGTGCTGGTGGCCATGTTCTATAGGTGACATCCAAGTCAGCCATATTGCATGGGAGACATTGTGCTGGTTGCCATGTTGTATAGGTGACTTCCAAGTCAGCCATATTGCATGGGGGACATTGTACTGGTTGTCTTGTATAGGTGACTTCCAAGTCAGCCGTGTTGCATTGGGGACATTGTGCTGGTGGCCATGTTCTATAGGTGACTTCCAAGTCAGCCATATTGCATGGGGGACATTGTGCTGGTTGCCATGTTGTATAGGTGACTTCCAAATCAGCCATATTGCATGGGGGACATTGTGCTGGTGGCCATGTTCTATAGGTCACTTCCAAGTCAGCCATATTGCTTGGGTGACATTGTGCTGGTTGTATTGTATAGGTGACTTCCAAGTCAGCCATATTGCATGGGGGACATTGTGCTGGTTGTGTTGTATAGGTGACTTCCAAGTCAGCCATATTGCATGGGGGACATTGTGCTGGTTGTATTGTATAGGTGACTTCCAAGTCAGCCATATTGCATGGGGGACATTGTGCTGGTTGTATTGTATAGGTGACTTCCAAGTCAGCCGTGTTGCATGGGGGACATTGTGCTGGTGGCCATGTTCTATAGGTGACATCCAAGTCAGCCATATTGCATGGGGGACATTGTGCTGGTTGCCATGTTGTATAGGTGACTTCCAAGTCAGCCATATTGCATGGGGGACATTGTACTGGTTGTCTTGTATAGGTGACTTCCAAGTCAGCCGTGTTGCATTGGGGACATTGTGCTGGTGGCCATGTTCTATAGGTGACTTCCAAGTCAGCCATATTGCATGGGGGACATTGTGCTGGTTGCCATGTTGTATAGGTGACTTCCAAGTCAGCCATATTGCATGGGGGACATTGTGCTGGTTGCCATGTTGTATAGGTGACTTCCAAGTCAGCCATATTGCATGGGGGACATTGTGCTGGTTGTGTTGTATAGGTGACTTCCAAGTCAGCCATATTGCATGGGGGACATTGTGCTGGTTGTATTGTATAGGTGACTTCCAAGTCAGCCATATTGCATGGGGGACATTGTGCTGGTTGTATTGTATAGGTGACTTCCAAGTCAGCCATATTGCATGGGGGACATTGTGCTGGTTGCCATGTCCTATAGGTGACTTCCAAGTCAGCCATATTGCATGGGGGACATTGTGCTGGTTGTCTTGTATAGGTGACGTCCAAGTCAGCCATATTGCTTGGGGGACATTGTGCTGGTTGCCATGTTCTATAGGTGACTTCCAAGTCAGCCATATTGCTTGGGGGACATTGTGCTGGTTGTGTTTTATAGGTGACTTCCAAGTCAGCCATATTGCATGGGGGACATTGTGCTGGTTGTATTGTATAGGTGACTTCCAAGTCAGCCATATTGCATGGGGGACATTGTGCTGGTTGTATTGTATAGGTGACTTCCAAGTCAGCCATATTGCATGGGGGACATTGTGCTGGTTGCCATGTCCTATAGGTGACTTCCAATTCAGCCATATTGCATGGGGGACATTGTGCTGGTTGTCTTGTATAGGTGACTTCCAAGTCTGCCATATTGCTTGGGGGACATTGTGCTGGTTGCCATGTTCTATAGGTGACTTCCAAGTCAGCCATATTGCATGGGGGACATTGTGCTGGTTGTGTTGTATAGGTGACTTCCAAGTCAGCCATATTGCATGGGGGACATTGTGCTTGTGGCCATGTTCTATAGGTGACTTCCAAGTCAGCCATATTGCATGGGGGACATTGTGCTGGTGGCCATGTTCTATAGGTGACTTCCAAGTCAGCCATATTGCATGGGGGACATTGTGCTGGTTGTCTTGTATAGGTGACTTCCAAGTCAGCCATATTGCATGGGGGACATTGTGCTGGTGGCCATGTTCTATAGGTGACTTCCAAGTCAGCCATATTGCTTGGGGGACATTGTGCTGGTTGCCATGTTGTATAGGTGACTTCCAAGTCAGCCATATTGCATGGGGGACATTGTGCTGGTTGCCATGTTGTATAGGTGACTTCCAAGTCAGCCATATTGCATGGGGGACATTGTGCTGGTTGTGTTGTATAGGTGACTTCCAAGTCAGCCATATTGCATGGGGGACATTGTGCTGGTTGTGTTGTATAGGTGACTTCCAAGTCAGCCATATTGCATAGGGGACATTGTGCTGGTTGTATTGTATAGGTGACTTCCAAGTCAGCCATATTGCATGGGGGACATTGTGCTGGTTGCCATGTCCTATAGGTGACTTCCAAGTCAGCCATATTGCATGGGGGACATTGTGCTGGTTGTCTTGTATAGGTGACGTCCAAGTCAGCCATATTGCTTGGGGGACATTGTGCTGGTTGCCGTGTTCTATAGGTGACTTCCAAGTCAGCCATATTGCTTGGGGGACATTGTGCTGGTTGTATTGTATAGGTGGTTCCAAGTCAGCCATATTGCATGGGGGACATTGTGCTGGTTGTGTTGTATAGGTGACTTCCAAGTCAGCCATATTGCATGGGGGACATTGTGCTGGTTGTCTTGTATAGGTGACGTCCAAGTCAGCCATATTGCTTGGGGGACATTGTGCTGGTGGCCATCTTCTATAGGTGACTTCCAAGTCAGCCATATTCCTTGGGGGACATTGTGCTGGTTGTATTGTATAGGTGGTTCCAAGTCAGCCATATTGCATGGGGGACATTGTGCTGGTTGTGTTGTATAGGTGACTTCCAAGTCAGCCATATTGCATGGGGGACATTGTGCTGGTTGTATTGTATAGGTGACTTCCAAGTCAGCCATATTGCATGGGGGACATTGTGCTGGTTGTATTGTATAGGTGACTTCCAAGTCAGCCGTGTTGCATGGGGGACATTGTGCTGGTGGCCTTGTTCTATAGGTGACATCCAAGTCAGCCATATTGCATGGGGGACATTGTGCTGGTTGCCATGTTGTATAGGTGACTTCCAAGTCAGCCATATTGCATGGGGGACATTGTACTGGTTGTCTTGTATAGGTGACTTCCAAGTCAGCCGTGTTGCATTGGGGACATTGTGCTGGTGGCCATGTTCTATAGGTGACTTCCAAGTCAGCCATATTGCATGGGGGACATTGTGCTGGTTGCCATGTTGTATAGGTGACTTCCAAGTCAGCCATATTGCATGGGGGACATTGTGCTGGTTGCCATGTTGTATAGGTGACTTCCAAGTCAACCATATTGCATGGGGGACATTGTGCAGGTTGTGTTGTATAGGTGACTTCCAAGTCAACCATATTGCATGAGGGACATTGTGCTGGTTGTATTGTATAGGTGACTTCCAAGTCAGCCATATTGCATGGGGGACATTGTACTGGTTGTATTGTATAGGTGACTTCCAAGTCAGCCATATTGCATGGGGGACATTGTGCTGGTTGCCATGTCCTATATGTGACTTCCAAGTCAGCCATATTGCATGGGGGACATTGTGCTGGTTGTCTTGTATAGGTGACGTCCAAGTCAGCCATATTGCTTGGGGGACATTGTGCTGGTTGCCATGTTCTATAGGTGACTTCCAAGTCAGCCATATTGCTTGGGGGACATTGTGCTGGTTGTGTTGTATAGGTGACTTCCAAGTCAGCCATATTGCATGGGGGACATTGTGCTGGTTGTATTGTATAGGTGACTTCCAAGTCAGCCATATTGCATGGGGGACATTGTGCTGGTTGTATTGTATAGGTGACTTCCAAGTCAGCCATATTGCATGGGGGACATTGTGCTGGTTGCCATGTCCTATAGGTGACTTCCAAGTCAGCCATATTGCATGGGGGACATTGTGCTGGTTGTCTTGTATAGGTGACTTCCAAGTCAGCCATATTGCTTGGGGGACATTGTGCTGGTTGACATGTTCTATAGGTGACTTCCAAGTCAGCCATATTGCATGGGGGACATTGTGCTGGTTGTGTTGTATAGGTGACTTCCAAGTCAGCCATATTGCATGGGGGACATTGTGCTGGTGGCCATGTTCTATAGGTGACTTCCAAGTCAGCCATATTGCTAGGGGGACATTGTGCTGGTGGCCATGTTCTATAGGTGACTTCCAAGTCAGCCATATTGCATGGGGGACATTGTGCTGGTTGTCTTGTATAGGTGACTTCCAAGTCAGCCATATTGCATGGGGGACATTGTGCTGGTGGCCATGTTCTATAGGTGACTTCCAAGTCAGCCATATTGCTTGGGGGACATTGTGCTGGTTGCCATGTTGTATAGGTGACTTCCAAGTCAGCCATATTGCATGGGGGACATTGTGCTGGTTGCCATGTTGTATAGGTGACTTCCAAGTCAGCCATATTGCATGGGGGACATTGTGCTGGTTGTGTTGTATAGGTGACTTCCAAGTCAGCCATATTGCATGGGGGACATTGTGCTGGTTGTGTTGTATAGGTGACTTCCAAGTCAGCCATATTGCATAGGGGACATTGTGCTGGTTGTATTGTATAGGTGACTTCCAAGTCAGCCATATTGCATGGGGGACATTGTGCTGGTTGCCATGTCCTATAGGTGACTTCCAAGTCAGCCATATTGCATGGGAGACATTGTGCTGGTTGTCTTGTATTGGTGACGTCCAAGTCAGCCATATTGCTTGGGGGACATTGTGCTGGTTGCCATGTTCTATAGGTGACTTCCAAGTCAGCCATATTGCTTGGGGGACATTGTGCTGGTTGTGTTGTATAGGTGACTTCCAAGTCAGCCATATTGCATGGGGGACATTGTGCTGGTTGTCTTGTATAGGTGACTTCCAATTCAGCCATATTGCATGGGGGACATTGTGCTGGTGGCCATGTTCTATAGGTGACTTCCAAGTCAGCCATATTGCTTGGGGGACATTGTGCTGGTTGTATTGTATAGGTGACTTCCAAGTCAGCCATATTGCATGGGGGACATTGTGCTGGTTGTGTTGTATAGGTGACTTCCAAGTCAGCCATATTGCATGGGGGACATTGTGCTGGTTGTATTGTATAGGTGACTTCCAAGTCAGCCATATTGCATGGGGGACATTGTGCTGGTTGTATTGTATAGGTGACTTCCAAGTCAGCCGTGTTGCATGGGGGACATTGTGCTGGTGGCCATGTTCTATAGGTGACATCCAAGTCAGCCATATTGCATGGGGGACATTATGCTGGTTGCCATGTTGTATAGGTGACTTCCAAGTCAGCCATATTGCATGGGGGACATTGTGCTGGTTGCCATGTTGTATAGGTGACTTCCAAGTCAGCCATATTGCATGGGGGACATTGTGCTGGTGGCCATGTTCTATAGGTGACTTCCAAGTCAGCCATATTGCTTGGGTGACATTGTGCTGGTTGTATTGTATAGGTGACTTCCAAGTCAGCCATATTGCATGGGGGACATTGTGCTGGTTGTGTTGTATAGGTGACTTCCAAGTCAGCCATATTGCATGGGGGACATTGTGCAGGTTGTATTGTATAGGTGACTTCCAAGTCAGCCATATTGCATGGGGGACATTGTGCTGGTTGTATTGTATAGGTGACTTCCAAGTCAGCCGTGTTGCATGGGGGACATTGTGCTGGTGGCCATGTTCTATAGGTGACATCCAAATCAGCCATATTGCATGGGGGACATTGTGCTGGTTGCCATGTTGTATAGGTGACTTCCAAGTCAGCCATATTGCATGGGGGACATTGTACTGGTTGTCTTGTATAGGTGACTTCCAAGTCAGCCGTGTTGCATTGGGGACATTGTGCTGGTGGCCATGTTCTATAGGTGACTTCCAAGTCAGCCATATTGCATGGGGGACATTGTGCTGGTTGCCATGTTGTATAGGTGACTTCCAAGTCAGCCATATTGCATGGGGGACATTGTGCTGGTTGCCATGTTGTATAGGTGACTTCCAAGTCAGCCATATTGCATGGGGGACATTGTGCTGGTTGTGTTGTATAGGTGACTTCCAAGTCAGCCATATTGCATGGGGGACATTGTGCTGGTTGTATTGTATAGGTGACTTCCAAGTCAGCCATATTGCATGGGGGACATTGTGCTGGTTGTATTGTATAGGTGACTTCCAAGTCAGCCATATTGCATGGGGGACATTGTGCTGGTTGCCATGTCCTATAGGTGACTTCCAAGTCAGCCATATTGCATGGGGGACATTGTGCTGGTTGTCTTGTATAGGTGACGTCCAAGTCAGCCATATTGCTTGGGGGAGATTGTGCTGGTTGCCATGTTCTATAGGTGACTTCCAAGTCAGCCATATTGCTTGGGGGACATTGTGCTGGTTGTGTTTTATAGGTGACTTCCAAGTCAGCCATATTGCATGGGGGACATTGTGCTGGTTGTATTGTATAGGTGACTTCCAAGTCAGCCATATTGCATGGGGGACATTGTGCTGGTTGTATTGTATAGGTGACTTCCAAGTCAGCCATATTGCATGGGGGACATTGTGCTGGTTGCCATGTCCTATAGGTGACTTCCAAGTCAGCCATATTGCATGGGGGACATTGTGCTGGTTGTCTTGTATAGGTGAATTCCAAGTCAGCCATATTGCTTGGGGGACATTGTGCTGGTTGTGTTGTATAGGTGACTTCCAAGTCAGCCATATTGCATGGGGGACATTGTGCTGGTGGCCATGTTCTATAGGTGACTTCCAAGTCAGCCATATTGCATGGGGGACATTGTGCTGGTGGCCATGTTCTATAGGTGACTTCCAAGTCAGCCATATTGCATGGGGGACATTGTGCTGGTTGTGTTGTATAGGTGACTTCCAAGTCAGCCATATTGCATGGGGGACATTGTGCTGGTGGCCATGTTCTATAGGTGACTTCCAAGTCAGCCATATTGCATGGGGGACATTGTGCTGGTGGCCATGTTCTATAGGTGACTTCCAAGTCAGCCATATTGCATGGGGGACATTGTGCTGGTTGTCTTGTATAGGTGACTTCCAAGTCAGCCATATTGCATGGGGGACATTGTGCTGGTGGCCATGTTCTATAGATGACTTCCAAGTCAGCCATATTGCATGGGGGACATTGTGCTGGTTGCCATGTTGTATAGGTGACTTCCAAGTCAGCCATATTGCATGGGGGACATTGTGCTGGTTGTGTTGTATAGGTGACTTCCAAGTCAGCCATATTGCATGGGGGACATTGTGCTGGTTGTGTTGTATAGGTGACTTCCAAGTCAGCCATATTGCATAGGGGACATTGTGCTGGTTGTATTGTATAGGTGACTTCCAAGTCAGCCATATTGCATGGGGGACATTGTGCTGGTTGCCATGTCCTATAGGTGACTTCCAAGTCAGCCATATTGCATGGGGGACATTGTGCTGGTTGTCTTGTATAGGTGACGTCCAAGTCAGCCATATTGCTTGGGGGACATTGTGCTGGTTGCCATGTTCTATAGGTGACTTCCAAGTCAGCCATATTGCTTGGGGGACATTGTGCTGGTTGTGTTGTATAGGTGACTTCCAAGTCAGCCATATTGCATGGGGGACATTGTGCTGGTTGTCTTGTATAGGTGACTTCCAATTCAGCCATATTGCATGGGGGACATTGTGCTGGTGGCCATGTTCTATAGGTGACTTCCAAGTCAGCCATATTGCATGGGGGACATTGTGCTGGTTGTGTTGTATAGGTGACTTCCAAGTCAGCCATATTGCATGGGGGACATTGTGCTGGTTGTGTTGTATAGGTGACTTCCAAGTCAGCCATATTGCATGGGGGACATTGTGCTGGTTGTGTTGTATAGGTGACTTCCAAGTCAGCCATATTGCATAGGGGACATTGTGCTGGTTGTATTGTATAGGTGACTTCCAAGTCAGCCATATTGCATGGGGGACATTGTGCTGGTTGCCATGTCCTATAGGTGACTTCCAAGTCAGCCATATTGCATGGGGGACATTGTGCTGGTTGTCTTGTATAGGTGACGTCCAAGTCAGCCATATTGCTTGGGGGACATTGTGCTGGTTGCCATGTTCTATAGGTGACTTCCAAGTCAGCCATATTGCTTGGGGGACATTGTGCTGGTTGTGTTGTATAGGTGACTTCCAAGTCAGCCATATTGCATGGGGGACATTGTGCTGGTTGTCTTGTATAGGTGACTTCCAATTCAGCCATATTGCATGGGGGACATTGTGCTGGTGGCCATGTTCTATAGGTGACTTCCAAGTCAGCCATATTGCATGGGGGACATTGTGCTGGTTGTGTTGTATAGGTGACTTCCAAGTCAGCCATATTGCATGGGGGACATTGTGGTGGTTGTATTGTATAGGTGACTTCCAAGTCAGCCATATTGCATGGGGGACATTGTGCTGGTTGTATTGTATAGGTGACTTCCAAGTCAGCCGTGTTGCATGGGGGACATTGTGCTGGTGGCCTTGTTCTATAGGTGACATCCAAGTCAGCCATATTGCATGGGGGACATTGTGCTGGTTGCCATGTTGTATAGGTGACTTCCAAGTCAGCCATATTGCATGGGGGACATTGTACTGGTTGTCTTGTATAGGTGACTTCCAAGTCAGCCGTGTTGCATTGGGGACATTGTGCTGGTGGCCATGTTCTATAGGTGACTTCCAAGTCAGCCATATTGCATGGGGGACATTGTGCTGGTTGCCATGTTGTATAGGTGACTTCCAAGTCAGCCATATTGCATGGGGGACATTGTGCTGGTTGCCATGTTGTATAGGTGACTTCCAAGTCAGCCATATTGCATGGGGTACATTGTGCTGGTTGTGTTGTATAGGTGACTTCCAAGTCAGCCATATTGCATGGGGGACATTGTGCTGGTTGTATTGTATAGGTGACTTCCAAGTCAGCCATATTGCATGGGGGACATTGTACTGGTTGTATTGTATAGGTGACTTCCAAGTCAGCCATATTGCATGGGGGACATTGTGCTGGTTGCCATGTCCTATATGTGACTTCCAAGTCAGCCATATTGCATGGGGGACATTGTGCTGGTTGTCTTGTATAGGTGACGTCCAAGTCAGCCATATTGCTTGGGGGACATTGTGCTGGTTGCCATGTTCTATAGGTGACTTCCAAGTCAGCCATATTGCTTGGGGGACATTGTGCTGGTTGTGTTGTATAGGTGACTTCCAAGTCAGCCATTTTGCATGGGGGACATTGTGCTGGTTGTATTGTATAGGTGACTTCCAAGTCAGCCATATTGCATGGGGGACATTGTGCTGGTTGTATTGTATAGGTGACTTCCAAGTCAGCCATATTGCATGGGGGACATTGTGCTGGTTGCCATGTCCTATAGGTGACTTCCAAGTCAGCCATATTGCATGGGGGACATTGTGCTGGTTGTCTTGTATAGGTGACTTCCAAGTCAGCCATATTGCTTGGGGGACATTGTGCTGGTTGCCATGTTCTATAGGTGACTTCCAAGTCAGCCATATTGCATGGGGGACATTGTGCTGGTTGTGTTGTATAGGTGACTTCCAAGTCAGCCATATTGCATGGGGGACATTGTGCTGGTGGCCATGTTCTATAGGTGACTTCCAAGTCAGCCATATTGCATGGGGGACATTGTGCTGGTGGCCATGTTCTATAGGTGACTTCCAAGTCAGCCATATTGCTTGGGGGACATTGTGCTGGTTGTATTGTATAGGTGACTTCCAAGTCAGCCATATTGCATGGGGGACATTGTGCTGGTTGTGTTGTATAGGTGACTTCCAAGTCAGCCATATTGCATGGGGGACATTGTGCTGGTTGTATTGTATAGGTGACTTCCAAGTCAGCCATATTGCATGGGGGACATTGTGCTGGTTGTATTGTATAGGTGACTTCCAAGTCAGCCATGTTGCATGGGGGACATTGTGCTGGTGGCCATGTTCTATAGGTGACATCCAAGTCAGCCATATTGCATGGGGGACATTATGCTGGTTGCCATGTTGTATAGGTGACTTCCAAGTCAGCCATATTGCATGGGGGACATTGTGCTGGTTGCCATGTTGTATAGGTGACTTCCAAGTCAGCCATATTGCATGGGGGACATTGTGCTGGTGGCCATGTTCTATAGGTGACTTCCAAGTCAGCCATATTGCTTGGGTGACATTGTGCTGGTTGTATTGTATAGGTGACTTCCAAGTCAGCCATATTGCATGGGGGACATTGTGCTGGTTGTGTTGTATAGGTGACTTCCAAGTCAGCCATATTGCATGGGGGACATTGTGCAGGTTGTATTGTATAGGTGACTTCCAAGTCAGCCATATTGCATGGGGGACATTGTGCTGGTTGTATTGTATAGGTGACTTCCAAGTCAGCCGTGTTGCATGGGGGACATTGTGCTGGTGGCCATGTTCTACAGGTGACATCCAAGTCAGCCATATTGCATGGGGGACATTGTGCTGGTTGCCATGTTGTATAGGTGACTTCCAAGTCAGCCATATTGCATGGGGGACATTGTACTGGTTGTCTTGTATAGGTGACTTCCAAGTCAGCCGTGTTGCATTGGGGACATTGTGCTGGTGGCCATGTTCTATAGGTGACTTCCAAGTCAGCCATATTGCATGGGGGACATTGTGCTGGTTGCCATGTTGTATAGGTGACTTCCAAGTCAGCCATATTGCATGGGGGACATTGTGCTGGTTGCCATGTTGTATAGGTGACTTCCAAGTCAGCCATATTGCATGGGGGACATTGTGCTGGTTGTGTTGTATAGGTGACTTCCAAGTCAGCCATATTGCATGAGGGACATTGTGCTGGTTGTATTGTATAGGTGACTTCCAAGTCAGCCATATTGCATGGGGGACATTGTGCTGGTTGTATTGTATAGGTGACTTCCAAGTCAGCCATATTGCATGGGGGACATTGTGCTGGTTGCCATGTCCTATAGGTGACTTCCAAGTCAGCCATATTGCATGGGGGACATTGTGCTGGTTGTCTTGTATAGGTGACGTCCAAGTCAGCCATATTGCTTGGGGGACATTGTGCTGGTTGCCATGTTCTATAGGTGACTTCCAAGTCAGCCATATTGCTTGGGGGACATTGTGCTGGTTGTGTTTTATAGGTGACTTCCAAGTCAGCCATATTGCATGGGGGACATTGTGCTGGTTGTATTGTATAGGTGACTTCCAAGTCAGCCATATTGCATGGGGGACATTGTGCTGGTTGTATTGTATAGGTGACTTCCAAGTCAGCCATATTGCATGGGGGACATTGTGCTGGTTGCCATGTCCTATAGGTGACTTCCAAGTCAGCCATATTGCATGGGGGACATTGTGCTGGTTGTCTTGTATAGGTGAATTCCAAGTCAGCCATATTGCTTGGGGGACATTGTGCTGGTTGTGTTGTATAGGTGACTTCCAAGTCAGCCATATTGCATGGGGGACATTGTGCTGGTGGCCATGTTCTATAGGTGACTTCCAAGTCAGCCATATTGCATGGGGGACATTGTGCTGGTGGCCATGTTCTATAGGTGACTTCCAAGTCAGCCATATTGCATGGGGGACATTGTGCTGGTTGTGTTGTATAGGTGACTTCCAAGTCAGCCATATTGCATGGGGGACATTGTGCTGGTGGCCATGTTCTATAGGTGACTTCCAAGTCAGCCATATTGCATGGGGGACATTGTGCTGGTGGCCATGTTCTATAGGTGACTTCCAAGTCAGCCATATTGCATGGGGGACATTGTGCTGGTTGTCTTGTATTGGTGACTTCCAAGTCAGCCATATTGCATGGGGGACATTGTGCTGGTGGCCATGTTCTATAGATGACTTCCAAGTCAGCCATATTGCTTGGGGGACATTATGCTGGTTGCCATGTTGTATAGGTGACTTCCAAGTCAGCCATATTGCATGGGGGACATTGTGCTGGTTGCCATGTTGTATAGGTGACTTCCAAGTCAGCCATATTGCATGGGGGACATTGTGCTGGTTGTGTTGTATAGGTGACTTCCAAGTCAGCCATATTGCATGGGGGACATTGTGCTGGTTGTGTTGTATAGGTGACTTCCAAGTCAGCCATATTGCATAGGGGACATTGTGCTGGTTGCCATGTCCTATAGGTGACTTCCAAGTCAGCCATATTGCATGGGGGACATTGTGCTGGTTGTCTTGTATAGGTGACGTCCAAGTCAGCCATATTGCTTGGGGGACATTGTGCTGGTTGCCATGTTCTATAGGTGACTTCCAAGTCAGCCATATTGCTTGGGGGACATTGTGCTGGTTGTGTTGTATAGGTGACTTCCAAGTCAGCCATATTGCATGGGGGACATTGTGCTGGTTGTCTTGTATAGGTGACTTCCAATTCAGCCATATTGCATGGGGGACATTGTGCTGGTGGCCATGTTCTATAGGTGACTTCCAAGTCAGCCATATTGCATGGGGGACATTGTGCTGGTTGTGTTGTATAGGTGACTTCCAAGTCAGCCATATTGCATGGGGGACATTGTGGTGGTTGTATTGTATAGGTGACTTCCAAGTCAGCCATATTGCATGGGGGACATTGTGCTGGTTGTATTGTATAGGTGACTTCCAAGTCAGCCGTGTTGCATGGGGGACATTGTGCTGGTGGCCTTGTTCTATAGGTGACATCCAAGTCAGCCATATTGCATGGGGGACATTGTGCTGGTTGCCATGTTGTATAGGTGACTTCCAAGTCAGCCATATTGCATGGGGGACATTGTACTGGTTGTCTTGTATAGGTGACTTCCAAGTCAGCCGTGTTGCATTGGGGACATTGTGCTGGTGGCCATGTTCTATAGGTGACTTCCAAGTCAGCCATATTGCATGGGGGACATTGTGCTGGTTGCCATGTTGTATAGGTGACTTCCAAGTCAGCCATATTGCATGGGGGACATTGTGCTGGTTGCCATGTTGTATAGGTGACTTCCAAGTCAGCCATATTGCATGGGGTACATTGTGCTGGTTGTGTTGTATAGGTGACTTCCAAGTCAGCCATATTGCATGGGGGACATTGTGCTGGTTGTATTGTATAGGTGACTTCCAAGTCAGCCATATTGCATGGGGGACATTGTACTGGTTGTATTGTATAGGTGACTTCCAAGTCAGCCATATTGCATGGGGGACATTGTGCTGGTTGCCATGTCCTATATGTGACTTCCAAGTCAGCCATATTGCATGGGGGACATTGTGCTGGTTGTCTTGTATAGGTGACGTCCAAGTCAGCCATATTGCTTGGGGGACATTGTGCTGGTTGCCATGTTCTATAGGTGACTTCCAAGTCAGCCATATTGCTTGGGGGACATTGTGCTGGTTGTGTTGTATAGGTGACTTCCAAGTCAGCCATTTTGCATGGGGGACATTGTGCTGGTTGTATTGTATAGGTGACTTCCAAGTCAGCCATATTGCATGGGGGACATTGTGCTGGTTGTATTGTATAGGTGACTTCCAAGTCAGCCATATTGCATGGGGGACATTGTGCTGGTTGCCATGTCCTATAGGTGACTTCCAAGTCAGCCATATTGCATGGGGGACATTGTGCTGGTTGTCTTGTATAGGTGACTTCCAAGTCAGCCATATTGCTTGGGGGACATTGTGCTGGTTGCCATGTTCTATAGGTGACTTCCAAGTCAGCCATATTGCATGGGGAACATTGTGCTGGTTGTGTTGTATAGGTGACTTCCAAGTCAGCCATATTGCATGGGGGACATTGTGCTGGTGGCCATGTTCTATAGGTGACTTCCAAGTCAGCCATATTGCATGGGGGACATTGTGCTGGTGGCCATGTTCTATAGGTGACTTCCAAGTCAGCCATATTGCATGGGGGACATTGTGCTGGTTGTCTTGTATAGGTGACTTCCAAGTCAGCCATATTGCATGGGGGACATTGTGCTGGTGGCCATGTTCTATAGGTGACTTCCAAGTCAGCCATATTGCTTGGGGGACATTGTGCTGGTTGCCATGTTGTATAGGTGACTTCCAAGTCAGCCATATTGCATGGGGGACATTGTGCTGGTTGCCATGTTGTATAGGTGACTTCCAAGTCAGCCATATTGCATGGGGGACATTGTGCTGATTGTGTTGTATAGGTGACTTCCAAGTCAGCCATATTGCATGGGGGACATTGTGCTGGTTGTGTTGTATAGGTGACTTCCAAGTCAGCCATATTGCATAGGGGACATTGTGCTGGTTGTATTGTATAGGTGACTTCCATGTCAGCCATATTGCATGGGGGACATTGTGCTGGTTGCCATGTCCTATAGGTGACTTCCAAGTCAGCCATATTGCATGGAAGACATTGTGCTGGTTGTCTTGTATTGGTGACGTCCAAGTCAGCCATATTGCTTGGGGGACATTGTGCTGGTTGCCATGTTCTATAGGTGACTTCCAAGTCAGCCATATTGCTTGGGGGACATTGTGCTGGTTGTGTTGTATAGGTGACTTCCAAGTCAGCCATATTGCATGGGGGACATTGTGCTGGTTGTCTTGTATAGGTGACTTCCAATTCAGCCATATTGCATGGGGGACATTGTGCTGGTGGCCATGTTCTATAGGTGACTTCCAAGTCAGCCATATTGCTTGGGGGACATTGTGCTGGTTGTATTGTATAGGTGACTTCCAAGTCAGCCATATTGCATGGGGGACATTGTGCTGGTTGTGTTGTATAGGTGACTTCCAAGTCAGCCATATTGCATGGGGGACATTGTGCTGGTTGTATTGTATAGGTGACTTCCAAGTTAACCATATTGCATGGGGGACATTGTGCTGGTTGTATTGTATAGGTGACTTCCAAGTCAGCCGTGTTGCATGGGGGACATTGTGCTGGTGGCCATGTTCTATAGGTGACATCCAAGTCTGCCATATTGCATGGGGGACATTGTGCTGGTTGCCATGTTGTATAGGTGACTTCCAAGTCAGCCATATTGCATGGGGGACATTGTACTGGTTGTCTTGTATAGGTGACTTCCAAGTCAGCCGTGTTGCATTGGGGACATTGTGCTGGTGGCCATGTTCTATAGGTGACTTCCAAGTCAGCCATATTGCATGGGGGACATTGTGCTGGTTGCCATGTTGTATAGGTGACTTCCAAGTCAGCCATATTGCATGGGGGACATTGTACTGGTTGTCTTGTATAGGTGACTTCCAAGTCAGCCGTGTTGCATTGGGGACATTGTGCTGGTGGCCATGTTCTATAGGTGACTTCCAAGTCAGCCATATTGCATGGGGGACATTGTGCTGGTTGCCATGTTGTATAGGTGACTTCCAAGTCAGCCATATTGCATGGGGGACATTGTGCTGGTTGCCATGTTGTATAGGTGACTTCCAAGTCAGCCATATTGCATGCGGGACATTGTGCTGGTTGTGTTGTATAGGTGACTTCCAAGTCAGCCATATTGCATGTGGGACATTGTGCTGGTTGTGTTGTATAGGTGACTTCCAAGTCAGCCATATTGCATAGGGGACATTGTGCTGGTTGTATTGTATAGGTGACTTCCAAGTCAGCCATATTGCATGGGGGACATTGTGCTGGTTGCCATGTCCTATAGGTGACTTCCAAGTCAGCCATATTGCATGGGGGACATTGTGCTGGTTGTCTTGTATAGGTGACGTCCAATTCAGCCATATTGCTTGGGGGACATTGTGCTGGTTGCCATGTTCTATAGGTGACTTCCAAGTAAGCCATATTGCTTGGGGGACATTGTGCTGGTTGTGTTGTATAGGTGACTTCCAAGTCAGCCATATTGCATGGGGGACATTGTGCTGGTTGTCTTGTATAGGTGACTTCCAATTCAGCCATATTGCATGGGGGACATTGTGCTGGTGGCCATGTTCTATAGGTGACTTCCAAGTCAGCCATATTGCTTGGGGGACATTGTGCTGGTTGTATTGTATAGGTGACTTCCAAGTCAGCCATATTGCATGGGGGACATTGTGCTGGTTGTGTTGTATAGGTGACTTCCAAGTCAGCCATATTGCATGGGGGACATTGTGCTGGTTGTATTGTATAGGTGACTTCCAAGTTAACCATATTGCATGGGGGACATTGTGCTGGTTGTATTGTATAGGTGACTTCCAAGTCAGCCGTGTTGCATGGGGGACATTGTGCTGGTGGCCATGTTCTATAGGTGACATCCAAGTCTGCCATATTGCATGGGGGACATTGTGCTGGTTGCCATGTTGTATAGGTGACTTCCAAGTCAGCCATATTGCATGGGGGACATTGTACTGGTTGTCTTGTATAGGTGACTTCCAAGTCAGCCGTGTTGCATTGGGGACATTGTGCTGGTGGCCATGTTCTATAGGTGACTTCCAAGTCAGCCATATTGCATGGGGGACATTGTGCTGGTTGCCATGTTGTATAGGTGACTTCCAAGTCAGCCATATTGCATGGGGGACATTGTACTGGTTGTCTTGTATAGGTGACTTCCAAGTCAGCCGTGTTGCATTGGGGACATTGTGCTGGTGGCCATGTTCTATAGGTGACTTCCAAGTCAGCCATATTGCATGGGGGACATTGTGCTGGTTGCCATGTTGTATAGGTGACTTCCAAGTCAGCCATATTGCATGGGGGACATTGTGCTGGTTGCCATGTTGTATAGGTGACTTCCAAGTCAGCCATATTGCATGCGGGACATTGTGCTGGTTGTGTTGTATAGGTGACTTCCAAGTCAGCCATATTGCATGTGGGACATTGTGCTGGTTGTGTTGTATAGGTGACTTCCAAGTCAGCCATATTGCATAGGGGACATTGTGCTGGTTGTATTGTATAGGTGACTTCCAAGTCAGCCATATTGCATGGGGGACATTGTGCTGGTTGCCATGTCCTATAGGTGACTTCCAAGTCAGCCATATTGCATGGGGGACATTGTGCTGGTTGTCTTGTATAGGTGACGTCCAATTCAGCCATATTGCTTGGGGGACATTGTGCTGGTTGCCATGTTCTATAGGTGACTTCCAAGTAAGCCATATTGCTTGGGGGACATTGTGCTGGTTGTGTTGTATAGGTGACTTCCAAGTCAGCCATATTGCATGGGGGACATTGTGCTGGTTGTCTTGTATAGGTGACTTCCAATTCAGCCACATTGCATGGGGGACATTGTGCTGGTGGCCATGTTCTATAGGTGACTTCCAAGTCAGCCATATTGCTTGGGGGACATTGTGCTGGTTGTATTGTATAGGTGACTTCCAAGTCAGCCATATTGCATGGGGGACATTGTGCTGGTTGTGTTGTATAGGTGACTTCCAAGTCAGCCATATTGCATGGGGGACATTGTGCTGGTTGTATTGTATAGGTGACTTCCAAGTCAGCCATATTGCATGGGGGACATTGTGCTGGTTGTATTGTATAGGTGACTTCCAAGTCAGCCGTGTTGCATGGGGGACATTGTGCTGGTGGCCTTGTTCTATAGGTGACATCCAAGTCAGCCATATTGCATGGGGGACATTGTGCTGGTTGCCATGTTGTATAGGTGACTTCCAAGTCAGCCATATTGCATGGGGGACATTGTACTGGTTGTCTTGTATAGGTGACTTCCAAGTCAGCCGTGTTGCATTGGGGACATTGTGCTGGTGGCCATGTTCTATAGGTGACTTCCAAGTCAGCCATATTGCATGGGGGACATTGTGCTGGTTGCCATGTTGTATAGGTGACTTCCAAGTCAGCCATATTGCATGGGGGACATTGTGCTGGTTGCCATGTTGTATAGGTGACTTCCAAGTCAGCCATATTGCATGGGGGACATTGTGCTGGTTGTGTTGTATAGGTGACTTCCAAGTCAGCCATATTGCATGGGGGACATTGTGCTGGTTGTATTGTATAGGTGACTTCCAAGTCAGCCATATTGCATGGGGGACATTGTACTGGTTGTATTGTATAGGTGACTTCCAAGTCAGCCATATTGCATGGGGGACATTGTGCTGGTTGTATTGTATAGGTGACTTCCAAGTCAGCCATATTGCATGGGGGACATTGTGCTGGTTGTATTGTATAGGTGACTTCCAAGTCAGCCGTGTTGCATGGGGGACATTGTGCTGGTGGCCTTGTTCTATAGGTGACATCCAAGTCAGCCATATTGCATGGGGGACATTGTGCTGGTTGCCATGTTGTATAGGTGACTTCCAAGTCAGCCATATTGCATGGGGGACATTGTACTGGTTGTCTTGTATAGGTGACTTCCAAGTCAGCCGTGTTGCATTGGGGACATTGTGCTGGTGGCCATGTTCTATAGGTGACTTCCAAGTCAGCCATATTGCATGGGGGACATTGTGCTGGTTGCCATGTTGTATAGGTGACTTCCAAGTCAGCCATATTGCATGGGGGACATTGTGCTGGTTGCCATGTTGTATAGGTGACTTCCAAGTCAGCCATATTGCATGGGGGACATTGTGCTGGTTGTGTTGTATAGGTGACTTCCAAGTCAACCATATTGCATGGGGGACATTGTGCTGGTTGTATTGTATAGGTGACTTCCAAGTCAGCCATATTGCATGGGGGACATTGTACTGGTTGTATTGTATAGGTGACTTCCAAGTCAGCCATATTGCATGGGGGACATTGTGCTGGTTGCCATGTCCTATATGTGACTTCCAAGTCAGCCATATTGCATGGGGGACATTGTGCTGGTTGTCTTGTATAGGTGACGTCCAAGTCAGCCATATTGCTTGGGGGACATTGTGCTGGTTGCCATGTTCTATAGGTGACTTCCAAGTCAGCCATATTGCTTGGGGGACATTGTGCTGGTTGTGTTGTATAGGTGACTTCCAAGTCAGCCATATTGCATGGGGGACATTGTGCTGGTTGTATTGTATAGGTGACTTCCAAGTCAGCCATATTGCATGGGGGACATTGTGCTGGTTGTATTGTATAGGTGACTTCCAAGTCAGCCATATTGCATGGGGGACATTGTGCTGGTTGCCATGTCCTATAGGTGACTTCCAAGTCAGCCATATTGCATGGGGGACATTGTGCTGGTTGTCTTGTATAGGTGACTTCCAAGTCAGCCATATTGCTTGGGGGACATTGTGCTGGTTGACATGTTCTATAGGTGACTTCCAAGTCAGCCATATTGCATGGGGGACATTGTGCTGGTTGTGTTGTATAGGTGACTTCCAAGTCAGCCATATTGCATGGGGGACATTGTGCTGGTGGCCATGTTCTATAGGTGACTTCCAAGTCAGCCATATTGCATGGGGGACATTGTGCTGGTTGTCTTGTATAGGTGACTTCCAAGTCAGCCATATTGCATGGGGGACATTGTGCTGGTGGCCATGTTCTATAGGTGACTTCCAAGTCAGCCATATTGCTTGGGGGACATTGTGCTGGTTGCCATGTTGTATAGGTGACTTCCAAGTCAGCCATATTGCATGGGGGACATTGTGCTGGTTGCCATGTTGTATAGGTGACTTCCAAGTCAGCCATATTGCATGGGGGACATTGTGCTGGTTGTGTTGTATAGGTGACTTCCAAGTCAGCCATATTGCATGGGGGACATTGTGCTGGTTGTGTTGTATAGGTGACTTCCAAGTCAGCCATATTGCATAGGGGACATTGTGCTGGTTGTATTGTATAGGTGACTTCCAAGTCAGCCATATTGCATGGGGGACATTGTGCTGGTTGCCATGTCCTATAGGTGACTTCCAAGTCAGCCATATTGCATGGGAGACATTGTGCTGGTTGTCTTGTATTGGTGACGTCCAAGTCAGCCATATTGCTTGGGGGACATTGTGCTGGTTGCCATGTTCTATAGGTGACTTCCAAGTCAGCCATATTGCTTGGGGGACATTGTGCTGGTTGTGTTGTATAGGTGACTTCCAAGTCAGCCATATTGCATGGGGGACATTGTGCTGGTTGTCTTGTATAGGTGACTTCCAATTCAGCCATATTGCATGGGGGACATTGTGCTGGTGGCCATGTTCTATAGGTGACTTCCAAGTCAGCCATATTGCTTGGGGGACATTGTGCTGGTTGTATTGTATAGGTGACTTCCAAGTCAGCCATATTGCATGGGGGACATTGTGCTGGTTGTGTTGTATAGGTGACTTCCAAGTCAGCCATATTGCATGGGGGACATTGTGCTGGTTGTATTGTATAGGTGACTTCCAAGTCAGCCATATTGCATGGGGGACATTGTGCTGGTTGTATTGTATAGGTGACTTCCAAGTCAGCCGTGTTGCATGGGGGACATTGTGCTGGTGGCCATGTTCTATAGGTGACATCCAAGTCAGCCATATTGCATGGGGGACATTGTGCTGGTTGCCATGTTGTATAGGTGACTTCCAAGTCAGCCATATTGCATGGGGGACATTGTGCTGGTTGCCATGTTGTATAGGTGACTTCCAAGTCAGCCATATTGCATGGGGGACATTGTGCTGGTGGCCATGTTCTATAGGTGACTTCCAAGTCAGCCATATTGCTTGGGTGACATTGTGCTGGTTGTATTGTATAGGTGACTTCCAAGTCAGCCATATTGCATGGGGGACATTGTGCTGGTTGTGTTGTATAGGTGACTTCCAAGTCAGCCATATTGCATGGGGGACATTGTGCAGGTTGTATTGTATAGGTGACTTCCAAGTCAGCCATATTGCATGGGGGACATTGTGCTGGTTGTATTGTATAGGTGACTTCCAAGTCAGCCGTGTTGCATGGGGGACATTGTGCTGGTGGCCATGTTCTATAGGTGACATCCAAGTCAGCCATATTGCATGGGGGACATTGTGCTGGTTGCCATGTTGTATAGGTGACTTCCAAGTCAGCCATATTGCATGGGGGACATTGTACTGGTTGTCTTGTATAGGTGACTTCCAAGTCAGCCGTGTTGCATTGGGGACATTGTGCTGGTGGCCATGTTCTATAGGTGACTTCCAAGTCAGCCATATTGCATGGGGGACATTGTGCTGGTTGCCATGTTGTATAGGTGACTTCCAAGTCAGCCATATTGCATGGGGGACATTGTGCTGGTTGCCATGTTGTATAGGTGACTTCCAAGTCAGCCATATTGCATGGGGGACATTGTGCTGGTTGTGTTGTATAGGTGACTTCCAAGTCAGCCATATTGCATGGGGGACATTGTGCTGGTTGTATTGTATAGGTGACTTCCAAGTCAGCCATATTGCATGGGGGACATTGTGCTGGTTGTATTGTATAGGTGACTTCCAAGTCAGCCATATTGCATGGGGGACATTGTGCTGGTTGCCATGTCCTATAGGTGACTTCCAAGTCAGCCATATTGCATGGGGGACATTGTGCTGGTTGTCTTGTATAGGTGACGTCCAAGTCAGCCATATTGCTTGGGGGACATTGTGCTGGTTGCCATGTTCTATAGGTGACTTCCAAGTCAGCCATATTGCTTGGGGGACATTGTGCTGGTTGTGTTTTATAGGTGACTTCCAAGTCAGCCATATTGCATGGGGGACATTGTGCTGGTTGTATTGTATAGGTGACTTCCAAGTCAGCCATATTGCATGGGGGACATTGTGCTGGTTGTATTGTATAGGTGACTTCCAAGTCAGCCATATTGCATGGGGGACATTGTGCTGGTTGCCATGTCCTATAGGTGACTTCCAAGTCAGCCATATTGCATGGGGGACATTGTGCTGGTTGTCTTGTATAGGTGACTTCCAAGTCAGCCATATTGCTTGGGGGACATTGTGCTGGTTGTGTTGTATAGGTGACTTCCAAGTCAGCCATATTGCATGGGGGACATTGTGCTGGTGGCCATGTTCTATAGGTGACTTCCAAGTCAGCCATATTGCATGGGGGACATTGTGCTGGTGGCCATGTTCTATAGGTGACTTCCAAGTCAGCCATATTGCATGGGCGACATTGTGCTGGTTGTGTTGTATAGGTGACTTCCAAGTCAGCCATATTGCATGGGGGACATTGTGCTGGTGGCCATGTTCTATAGGTGACTTCCAAGTCAGCCATATTGCATGGGGGACATTGTGCTGGTGGCCATGTTCTATAGGTGACTTCCAAGTCAGCCATATTGCATGGGGGACATTGTGCTGGTTGTCTTGTATAGGTGACTTCCATGTCAGCCATATTGCATGGGGGACATTGTGCTGGTGGCCATGTTCTATAGATGACTTCCAAGTCAGCCATATTGCTTGGGGGACATTGTGCTGGTTGCCATGTTGTATAGGTGACTTCCAAGTCAGCCATATTGCATGGGGGACATTGTGCTGGTTGCCATGTTGTATAGGTGACTTCCAAGTCAGCCATATTGCATGGGGGACATTGTGCTGGTTGTGTTGTATAGGTGACTTCCAAGTCAGCCATATTGCATGGGGGACATTGTGCTGGTTGTGTTGTATAGGTGACTTCCAAGTCAGCCATATTGCATAGGGGACATTGTGCTGGTTGTATTGTATAGGTGACTTCCAAGTCAGCCATATTGCATGGGGGACATTGTGCTGGTTGCCATGTCCTATAGGTGACTTCCAAGTCAGCCATATTGCATGGGGGACATTGTGCTGGTTGTCTTGTATAGGTGACGTCCAAGTCAGCCATATTGCTTGGGGGACATTGTGCTGGTTGCCATGTTCTATAGGTGACTTCCAAGTCAGCCATATTGCTTGGGGGACATTGTGCTGGTTGTGTTGTATAGGTGACTTCCAAGTCAGCCATATTGCATGGGGGACATTGTGCTGGTTGTCTTGTATAGGTGACTTCCAATTCAGCCATATTGCATGGGGGACATTGTGCTGGTGGCCATGTTCTATAGGTGACTTCCAAGTCAGCCATATTGCATGGGGGACATTGTGCTGGTTGTGTTGTATAGGTGACTTCCAAGTCAGCCATATTGCATGGGGGACATTGTGGTGGTTGTATTGTATAGGTGACTTCCAAGTCAGCCATATTGCATGGGGGACATTGTGCTGGTTGTATTGTATAGGTGACTTCCAAGTCAGCCGTGTTGCATGGGGGACATTGTGCTGGTGGCCTTGTTCTATAGGTGACATCCAAGTCAGCCATATTGCATGGGGGACATTGTGCTGGTTGCCATGTTGTATAGGTGACTTCCAAGTCAGCCATATTGCATGGGGGACATTGTACTGGTTGTCTTGTATAGGTGACTTCCAAGTCAGCCGTGTTGCATTGGGGACATTGTGCTGGTGGCCATGTTCTATAGGGGACTTCCAAGTCAGCCATATTGCATGGGGGACATTGTGCTGGTTGCCATGTTGTATAGGTGACTTCCAAGTCAGCCATATTGCATGGGGGACATTGTGCTGGTTGCCATGTTGTATAGGTGACTTCCAAGTCAGCCATATTGCATGGGGTACATTGTGCTGGTTGTGTTGTATAGGTGACTTCCAAGTCAGCCATATTGCATGGGGGACATTGTGCTGGTTGTATTGTATAGGTGACTTCCAAGTCAGCCATATTGCATGGGGGACATTGTACTGGTTGTATTGTATAGGTGACTTCCAAGTCAGCCATATTGCATGGGGGACATTGTGCTGGTTGCCATGTCCTATATGTGACTTCCAAGTCAGCCATATTGCATGGGGGACATTGTGCTGGTTGTCTTGTATAGGTGACGTCCAAGTCAGCCATATTGCTTGGGGGACATTGTGCTGGTTGCCATGTTCTATAGGTGACTTCCAAGTCAGCCATATTGCTTGGGGGACATTGTGCTGGTTGTGTTGTATAGGTGACTTCCAAGTCAGCCATTTTGCATGGGGGACATTGTGCTGGTTGTATTGTATAGGTGACTTCCAAGTCAGCCATATTGCATGGGGGACATTGTGCTGGTTGTATTGTATAGGTGACTTCCAAGTCAGCCATATTGCATGGGGGACATTGTGCTGGTTGCCATGTCCTATAGGTGACTTCCAAGTCAGCCATATTGCATGGGGGACATTGTGCTGGTTGTCTTGTATAGGTGACTTCCAAGTCAGCCATATTGCTTGGGGGACATTGTGCTGGTTGCCATGTTCTATAGGTGACTTCCAAGTCAGCCATATTGCATGGGGGACATTGTGCTGGTTGCCATGTTGTATAGGTGACTTCCAAGTCAGCCATATTGCATGGGGGACATTGTACTGGTTGTCTTGTATAGGTGACTTCCAAGTCAGCCGTGTTGCATTGGGGACATTGTGCTGGTGGCCATGTTCTATAGGTGACTTCCAAGTCAGCCATATTGCATGGGGGACATTGTGCTGGTTGCCATGTTGTATAGGTGACTTCCAAGTCAGCCATATTGCATGGGGGACATTGTGCTGGTTGCCATGTTGTATAGGTGACTTCCAAGTCAGCCATATTGCATGCGGGACATTGTGCTGGTTGTGTTGTATAGGTGACTTCCAAGTCAGCCATATTGCATGTGGGACATTGTGCTGGTTGTGTTGTATAGGTGACTTCCAAGTCAGCCATATTGCATAGGGGACATTGTGCTGGTTGTATTGTATAGGTGACTTCCAAGTCAGCCATATTGCATGGGGGACATTGTGCTGGTTGCCATGTCCTATAGGTGACTTCCAAGTCAGCCATATTGCATGGGGGACATTGTGCTGGTTGTCTTGTATAGGTGACGTCCAATTCAGCCATATTGCTTGGGGGACATTGTGCTGGTTGCCATGTTCTATAGGTGACTTCCAAGTAAGCCATATTGCTTGGGGGACATTGTGCTGGTTGTGTTGTATAGGTGACTTCCAAGTCAGCCATATTGCATGGGGGACATTGTGCTGGTTGTCTTGTATAGGTGACTTCCAATTCAGCCATATTGCATGGGGGACATTGTGCTGGTGGCCATGTTCTATAGGTGACTTCCAAGTCAGCCATATTGCTTGGGGGACATTGTGCTGGTTGTATTGTATAGGTGACTTCCAAGTCAGCCATATTGCATGGGGGACATTGTGCTGGTTGTGTTGTATAGGTGACTTCCAAGTCAGCCATATTGCATGGGGGACATTGTGCTGGTTGTATTGTATAGGTGACTTCCAAGTCAGCCATATTGCATGGGGGACATTGTGCTGGTTGTATTGTATAGGTGACTTCCAAGTCAGCCGTGTTGCATGGGGGACATTGTGCTGGTGGCCTTGTTCTATAGGTGACATCCAAGTCAGCCATATTGCATGGGGGACATTGTGCTGGTTGCCATGTTGTATAGGTGACTTCCAAGTCAGCCATATTGCATGGGGGACATTGTACTGGTTGTCTTGTATAGGTGACTTCCAAGTCAGCCGTGTTGCATTGGGGACATTGTGCTGGTGGCCATGTTCTATAGGTGACTTCCAAGTCAGCCATATTGCATGGGGGACATTGTGCTGGTTGCCATGTTGTATAGGTGACTTCCAAGTCAGCCATATTGCATGGGGGACATTGTGCTGGTTGCCATGTTGTATAGGTGACTTCCAAGTCAGCCATATTGCATGGGGGACATTGTGCTGGTTGTGTTGTATAGGTGACTTCCAAGTCAGCCATATTGCATGGGGGACATTGTGCTGGTTGTATTGTATAGGTGACTTCCAAGTCAGCCATATTGCATGGGGGACATTGTACTGGTTGTATTGTATAGGTGACTTCCAAGTCAGCCATATTGCATGGGGGACATTGTGCTGGTTGTATTGTATAGGTGACTTCCAAGTCAGCCATATTGCATGGGGGACATTGTGCTGGTTGTATTGTATAGGTGACTTCCAAGTCAGCCGTGTTGCATGGGGGACATTGTGCTGGTGGCCTTGTTCTATAGGTGACATCCAAGTCAGCCATATTGCATGGGGGACATTGTGCTGGTTGCCATGTTGTATAGGTGACTTCCAAGTCAGCCATATTGCATGGGGGACATTGTACTGGTTGTCTTGTATAGGTGACTTCCAAGTCAGCCGTGTTGCATTGGGGACATTGTGCTGGTGGCCATGTTCTATAGGTGACTTCCAAGTCAGCCATATTGCATGGGGGACATTGTGCTGGTTGCCATGTTGTATAGGTGACTTCCAAGTCAGCCATATTGCATGGGGGACATTGTGCTGGTTGCCATGTTGTATAGGTGACTTCCAAGTCAGCCATATTGCATGGGGGACATTGTGCTGGTTGTGTTGTATAGGTGACTTCCAAGTCAACCATATTGCATGGGGGACATTGTGCTGGTTGTATTGTATAGGTGACTTCCAAGTCAGCCATATTGCATGGGGGACATTGTACTGGTTGTATTGTATAGGTGACTTCCAAGTCAGCCATATTGCATGGGGGACATTGTGCTGGTTGCCATGTCCTATATGTGACTTCCAAGTCAGCCATATTGCATGGGGGACATTGTGCTGGTTGTCTTGTATAGGTGACGTCCAAGTCAGCCATATTGCTTGGGGGACATTGTGCTGGTTGCCATGTTCTATAGGTGACTTCCAAGTCAGCCATATTGCTTGGGGGACATTGTGCTGGTTGTGTTGTATAGGTGACTTCCAAGTCAGCCATATTGCATGGGGGACATTGTGCTGGTTGTATTGTATAGGTGACTTCCAAGTCAGCCATATTGCATGGGGCACATTGTGCTGGTTGTATTGTATAGGTGACTTCCAAGTCAGCCATATTGCATGGGGGACATTGTGCTGGTTGCCATGTCCTATAGGTGACTTCCAAGTCAGCCATATTGCATGGGGGACATTGTGCTGGTTGTCTTGTATAGGTGACTTCCAAGTCAGCCATATTGCTTGGGGGACATTGTGCTGGTTGACATGTTCTATAGGTGACTTCCAAGTCAGCCATATTGCATGGGGGACATTGTGCTGGTTGTGTTGTATAGGTGACTTCCAAGTCAGCCATATTGCATGGGGGACATTGTGCTGGTGGCCATGTTCTATAGGTGACTTCCAAGTCAGCCATATTGCATGGGGGACATTGTGCTGGTTGTCTTGTATAGGTGACTTCCAAGTCAGCCATATTGCATGGGGGACATTGTGCTGGTGGCCATGTTCTATAGGTGACTTCCAAGTCAGCCATATTGCTTGGGGGACATTGTGCTGGTTGCCATGTTGTATAGGTGACTTCCAAGTCAGCCATATTGCATGGGGGACATTGTGCTGGTTGCCATGTTGTATAGGTGACTTCCAAGTCAGCCATATTGCATGGGGGACATTGTGCTGGTTGTGTTGTATAGGTGACTTCCAAGTCAGCCATATTGCATGGGGGACATTGTGCTGGTTGTGTTGTATAGGTGACTTCCAAGTCAGCCATATTGCATAGGGGACATTGTGCTGGTTGTATTGTATAGGTGACTTCCAAGTCAGCCATATTGCATGGGGGACATTGTGCTGGTTGCCATGTCCTATAGGTGACTTCCAAGTCAGCCATATTGCATGGGAGACATTGTGCTGGTTGTCTTGTATTGGTGACGTCCAAGTCAGCCATATTGCTTGGGGGACATTGTGCTGGTTGCCATGTTCTATAGGTGACTTCCAAGTCAGCCATATTGCTTGGGGGACATTGTGCTGGTTGTGTTGTATAGGTGACTTCCAAGTCAGCCATATTGCATGGGGGACATTGTGCTGGTTGTCTTGTATAGGTGACTTCCAATTCAGCCATATTGCATGGGGGACATTGTGCTGGTGGCCATGTTCTATAGGTGACTTCCAAGTCAGCCATATTGCTTGGGGGACATTGTGCTGGTTGTATTGTATAGGTGACTTCCAAGTCAGCCATATTGCATGGGGGACATTGTGCTGGTTGTGTTGTATAGGTGACTTCCAAGTCAGCCATATTGCATGGGGGACATTGTGCTGGTTGTATTGTATAGGTGACTTCCAAGTCAGCCATATTGCATGGGGGACATTGTGCTGGTTGTATTGTATAGGTGACTTCCAAGTCAGCCGTGTTGCATGGGGGACATTGTGCTGGTGGCCATGTTCTATAGGTGACATCCAAGTCAGCCATATTGCATGGGGGACATTGTGCTGGTTGCCATGTTGTATAGGTGACTTCCAAGTCAGCCATATTGCATGGGGGACATTGTGCTGGTTGCCATGTTGTATAGGTGACTTCCAAGTCAGCCATATTGCATGGGGGACATTGTGCTGGTGGCCATGTTCTATAGGTGACTTCCAAGTCAGCCATATTGCTTGGGTGACATTGTGCTGGTTGTATTGTATAGGTGACTTCCAAGTCAGCCATATTGCATGGGGGACATTGTGCTGGTTGTGTTGTATAGGTGACTTCCAAGTCAGCCATATTGCATGGGGGACATTGTGCAGGTTGTATTGTATAGGTGACTTCCAAGTCAGCCATATTGCATGGGGGACATTGTGCTGGTTGTATTGTATAGGTGACTTCCAAGTCAGCCGTGTTGCATGGGGGACATTGTGCTGGTGGCCATGTTCTATAGGTGACATCCAAGTCAGCCATATTGCATGGGGGACATTGTGCTGGTTGCCATGTTGTATAGGTGACTTCCAAGTCAGCCATATTGCATGGGGGACATTGTACTGGTTGTCTTGTATAGGTGACTTCCAAGTCAGCCGTGTTGCATTGGGGACATTGTGCTGGTGGCCATGTTCTATAGGTGACTTCCAAGTCAGCCATATTGCATGGGGGACATTGTGCTGGTTGCCATGTTGTATAGGTGACTTCCAAGTCAGCCATATTGCATGGGGGACATTGTGCTGGTTGCCATGTTGTATAGGTGACTTCCAAGTCAGCCATATTGCATGGGGGACATTGTGCTGGTTGTGTTGTATAGGTGACTTCCAAGTCAGCCATATTGCATGGGGGACATTGTGCTGGTTGTATTGTATAGGTGACTTCCAAGTCAGCCATATTGCATGGGGGACATTGTGCTGGTTGTATTGTATAGGTGACTTCCAAGTCAGCCATATTGCATGGGGGACATTGTGCTGGTTGCCATGTCCTATAGGTGACTTCCAAGTCAGCCATATTGCATGGGGGACATTGTGCTGGTTGTCTTGTATAGGTGACGTCCAAGTCAGCCATATTGCTTGGGGGACATTGTGCTGGTTGCCATGTTCTATAGGTGACTTCCAAGTCAGCCATATTGCTTGGGGGACATTGTGCTGGTTGTGTTTTATAGGTGACTTCCAAGTCAGCCATATTGCATGGGGGACATTGTGCTGGTTGTATTGTATAGGTGACTTCCAAGTCAGCCATATTGCATGGGGGACATTGTGCTGGTTGTATTGTATAGGTGACTTCCAAGTCAGCCATATTGCATGGGGGACATTGTGCTGGTTGCCATGTCCTATAGGTGACTTCCAAGTCAGCCATATTGCATGGGGGACATTGTGCTGGTTGTCTTGTATAGGTGACTTCCAAGTCAGCCATATTGCTTGGGGGACATTGTGCTGGTTGTGTTGTATAGGTGACTTCCAAGTCAGCCATATTGCATGGGGGACATTGTGCTGGTGGCCATGTTCTATAGGTGACTTCCAAGTCAGCCATATTGCATGGGGGACATTGTGCTGGTGGCCATGTTCTATAGGTGACTTCCAAGTCAGCCATATTGCATGGGCGACATTGTGCTGGTTGTGTTGTATAGGTGACTTCCAAGTCAGCCATATTGCATGGGGGACATTGTGCTGGTGGCCATGTTCTATAGGTGACTTCCAAGTCAGCCATATTGCATGGGGGACATTGTGCTGGTGGCCATGTTCTATAGGTGACTTCCAAGTCAGCCATATTGCATGGGGGACATTGTGCTGGTTGTCTTGTATAGGTGACTTCCATGTCAGCCATATTGCATGGGGGACATTGTGCTGGTGGCCATGTTCTATAGATGACTTCCAAGTCAGCCATATTGCTTGGGGGACATTGTGCTGGTTGCCATGTTGTATAGGTGACTTCCAAGTCAGCCATATTGCATGGGGGACATTGTGCTGGTTGCCATGTTGTATAGGTGACTTCCAAGTCAGCCATATTGCATGGGGGACATTGTGCTGGTTGTGTTGTATAGGTGACTTCCAAGTCAGCCATATTGCATGGGGGACATTGTGCTGGTTGTGTTGTATAGGTGACTTCCAAGTCAGCCATATTGCATAGGGGACATTGTGCTGGTTGTATTGTATAGGTGACTTCCAAGTCAGCCATATTGCATGGGGGACATTGTGCTGGTTGCCATGTCCTATAGGTGACTTCCAAGTCAGCCATATTGCATGGGGGACATTGTGCTGGTTGTCTTGTATAGGTGACGTCCAAGTCAGCCATATTGCTTGGGGGACATTGTGCTGGTTGCCATGTTCTATAGGTGACTTCCAAGTCAGCCATATTGCTTGGGGGACATTGTGCTGGTTGTGTTGTATAGGTGACTTCCAAGTCAGCCATATTGCATGGGGGACATTGTGCTGGTTGTCTTGTATAGGTGACTTCCAATTCAGCCATATTGCATGGGGGACATTGTGCTGGTGGCCATGTTCTATAGGTGACTTCCAAGTCAGCCATATTGCATGGGGGACATTGTGCTGGTTGTGTTGTATAGGTGACTTCCAAGTCAGCCATATTGCATGGGGGACATTGTGGTGGTTGTATTGTATAGGTGACTTCCAAGTCAGCCATATTGCATGGGGGACATTGTGCTGGTTGTATTGTATAGGTGACTTCCAAGTCAGCCGTGTTGCATGGGGGACATTGTGCTGGTGGCCTTGTTCTATAGGTGACATCCAAGTCAGCCATATTGCATGGGGGACATTGTGCTGGTTGCCATGTTGTATAGGTGACTTCCAAGTCAGCCATATTGCATGGGGGACATTGTACTGGTTGTCTTGTATAGGTGACTTCCAAGTCAGCCGTGTTGCATTGGGGACATTGTGCTGGTGGCCATGTTCTATAGGTGACTTCCAAGTCAGCCATATTGCATGGGGGACATTGTGCTGGTTGCCATGTTGTATAGGTGACTTCCAAGTCAGCCATATTGCATGGGGGACATTGTGCTGGTTGCCATGTTGTATAGGTGACTTCCAAGTCAGCCATATTGCATGGGGTACATTGTGCTGGTTGTGTTGTATAGGTGACTTCCAAGTCAGCCATATTGCATGGGGGACATTGTGCTGGTTGTATTGTATAGGTGACTTCCAAGTCAGCCATATTGCATGGGGGACATTGTACTGGTTGTATTGTATAGGTGACTTCCAAGTCAGCCATATTGCATGGGGGACATTGTGCTGGTTGCCATGTCCTATATGTGACTTCCAAGTCAGCCATATTGCATGGGGGACATTGTGCTGGTTGTCTTGTATAGGTGACGTCCAAGTCAGCCATATTGCTTGGGGGACATTGTGCTGGTTGCCATGTTCTATAGGTGACTTCCAAGTCAGCCATATTGCTTGGGGGACATTGTGCTGGTTGTGTTGTATAGGTGACTTCCAAGTCAGCCATTTTGCATGGGGGACATTGTGCTGGTTGTATTGTATAGGTGACTTCCAAGTCAGCCATATTGCATGGGGGACATTGTGCTGGTTGTATTGTATAGGTGACTTCCAAGTCAGCCATATTGCATGGGGGACATTGTGCTGGTTGCCATGTCCTATAGGTGACTTCCAAGTCAGCCATATTGCATGGGGGACATTGTGCTGGTTGTCTTGTATAGGTGACTTCCAAGTCAGCCATATTGCTTGGGGGACATTGTGCTGGTTGCCATGTTCTATAGGTGACTTCCAAGTCAGCCATATTGCATGGGGGACATTGTGCTGGTTGTGTTGTATAGGTGACTTCCAAGTCAGCCATATTGCATGGGGGACATTGTGCTGGTGGCCATGTTCTATAGGTGACTTCCAAGTCAGCCATATTGCATGGGGGACATTGTGCTGGTGGCCATGTTCTATAGGTGACTTCCAAGTCAGCCATATTGCATGGGGGACATTGTGCTGGTTGTCTTGTATAGGTGACTTCCAAGTCAGCCATATTGCATGGGGGACATTGTGCTGGTGGCCATGTTCTATAGGTGACTTCCAAGTCAGCCATATTGCTTGGGGGACATTGTGCTGGTTGCCATGTTGTATAGGTGACTTCCAAGTCAGCCATATTGCATGGGGGACATTGTGCTGGTTGCCATGTTGTATAGGTGACTTCCAAGTCAGCCATATTGCATGGGGGACATTGTGCTGATTGTGTTGTATAGGTGACTTCCAAGTCAGCCATATTGCATGGGGGACATTGTGCTGGTTGTGTTGTATAGGTGACTTCCAAGTCAGCCATATTGCATAGGGGACATTGTGCTGGTTGTATTGTATAGGTGACTTCCAAGTCAGCCATATTGCATGGGGGACATTGTGCTGGTTGCCATGTCCTATAGGTGACTTCCAAGTCAGCCATATTGCATGGAAGACATTGTGCTGGTTGTCTTGTATTGGTGACGTCCAAGTCAGCCATATTGCTTGGGGGACATTGTGCTGGTTGCCATGTTCTATAGGTGACTTCCAAGTCAGCCATATTGCTTGGGGGACATTGTGCTGGTTGTGTTGTATAGGTGACTTCCAAGTCAGCCATATTGCATGGGGGACATTATGCTGGTTGCCATGTTGTATAGGTGACTTCCAATTCAGCCATATTGCATGGGGGACATTGTGCTGGTGGCCATGTTCTATAGGTGACTTCCAAGTCAGCCATATTGCTTGGGGGACATTGTGCTGGTTGTATTGTATAGGTGACTTCCAAGTCAGCCATATTGCATGGGGGACATTGTGCTGGTTGTGTTGTATAGGTGACTTCCAAGTCAGCCATATTGCATGGGGGACATTGTGCTGGTTGTATTGTATAGGTGACTTCCAAGTTAACCATATTGCATGGGGGACATTGTGCTGGTTGTATTGTATAGGTGACTTCCAAGTCAGCCGTGTTGCATGGGGGACATTGTGCTGGTGGCCATGTTCTATAGGTGACATCCAAGTCTGCCATATTGCATGGGGGACATTGTGCTGGTTGCCATGTTGTATAGGTGACTTCCAAGTCAGCCATATTGCATGGGGGACATTGTACTGGTTGTCTTGTATAGGTGACTTCCAAGTCAGCCGTGTTGCATTGGGGACATTGTGCTGGTGGCCATGTTCTATAGGTGACTTCCAAGTCAGCCATATTGCATGGGGGACATTGTGCTGGTTGCCATGTTGTATAGGTGACTTCCAAGTCAGCCATATTGCATGGGGGACATTGTACTGGTTGTCTTGTATAGGTGACTTCCAAGTCAGCCGTGTTGCATTGGGGACATTGTGCTGGTGGCCATGTTCTATAGGTGACTTCCAAGTCAGCCATATTGCATGGGGGACATTGTGCTGGTTGCCATGTTGTATAGGTGACTTCCAAGTCAGCCATATTGCATGGGGGACATTGTACTGGTTGTCTTGTATAGGTGACTTCCAAGTCAGCCGTGTTGCATTGGGGACATTGTGCTGGTGGCCATGTTCTATAGGTGACTTCCAAGTCAGCCATATTGCATGGGGGACATTGTGCTGGTTGCCATGTTGTATAGGTGACTTCCAAGTCAGCCATATTGCATGGGGGACATTGTGCTGGTTGCCATGTTGTATAGGTGACTTCCAAGTCAGCCATATTGCATGCGGGACATTGTGCTGGTTGTGTTGTATAGGTGACTTCCAAGTCAGCCATATTGCATGGGGGACATTGTGCTGGTTGTGTTGTATAGGTGACTTCCAAGTCAGCCATATTGCATAGGGGACATTGTGCTGGTTGTATTGTATAGGTGACTTCCAAGTCAGCCATATTGCATGGGGGACATTGTGCTGGTTGCCATGTCCTATAGGTGACTTCCAAGTCAGCCATATTGCTTGGGGGACATTGTGCTGGTTGCCATGTTCTATAGGTGACTTCCAAGTCAGCCATATTGCTTGGGGGACATTGTGCTGGTTGTGTTGTATAGGTGACTTCCAAGTCAGCCATATTGCATGGGGGACATTGTGCTGGTTGTCTTGTATAGGTGACTTCCAATTCAGCCATATTGCATGGGGGACATTGTGCTGGTGGCCATGTTCTATAGGTGACTTCCAAGTCAGCCATATTGCTTGGGGGACATTGTGCTGGTTGTATTGTATAGGTGACTTCCAAGTCAGCCATATTGCATGGGGGACATTGTGCTGGTTGTGTTGTATAGGTGACTTCCAAGTCAGCCATATTGCATGGGGGACATTGTGCTGGTTGTATTGTATAGGTGACTTCCAAGTCAGCCATATTGCATGGGGGACATTGTGCTGGTTGTATTGTATAGGTGACTTCCAAGTCAGCCGTGTTGCATGGGGGACATTGTGCTGGTGGCCTTGTTCTATAGGTGACATCCAAGTCAGCCATATTGCATGGGGGACATTGTGCTGGTTGCCATGTTGTATAGGTGACTTCCAAGTCAGCCATATTGCATGGGGGACATTGTACTGGTTGTCTTGTATAGGTGACTTCCAAGTCAGCCGTGTTGCATTGGGGACATTGTGCTGGTGGCCATATTCTATAGGTGACTTCCAAGTCAGCCATATTGCATGGGGGACATTGTGCTGGTTGCCATGTTGTATAGGTGACTTCCAAGTCAGCCATATTGCATGGGGGACATTGTGCTGGTTGCCATGTTGTATAGGTGACTTCCAAGTCAGCCATATTGCATGGGGGACATTGTGCTGGTTGTGTTGTATAGGTGACTTCCAAGTCAGCCATATTGCATGGGGGACATTGTGCTGGTTGTATTGTATAGGTGACTTCCAAGTCAGCCATATTGCATGGGGGACATTGTACTGGTTGTATTGTATAGGTGACTTCCAAGTCAGCCATATTGCATGGGGGACATTGTGCTGGTTGCCATGTCCTATATGTGACTTCCAAGTCAGCCATATTGCATGGGGGACATTGTGCTGGTTGTCTTGTATAGGTGACGTCCAAGTCAGCCATATTGCTTGGGGGACATTGTGCTGGTTGCCATGTTCTATAGGTGACTTCCAAGTCAGCCATATTGCTTGGGGGACATTGTGCTGTTTGTGTTGTATAGGTGACTTCCAAGTCAGCCATTTTGCATGGGGGACATTGTGCTGGTTGTATTGTATAGGTGACTTCCAAGTCAGCCATATTGCATGGGGGACATTGTGCTGGTTGTATTGTATAGGTGACTTCCAAGTCAGCCATATTGCATGGGGGACATTGTGCTGGTTGCCATGTCCTATAGGTGACTTCCAAGTCAGCCATATTGCATGGGGGACATTGTGCTGGTTGTCTTGTATAGGTGACTTCCAAGTCAGCCATATTGCTTGGGGGACATTGTGCTGGTTGCCATGTTCTATAGGTGACTTCCAAGTCAGCCATATTGCATGGGGGACATTGTGCTGGTTGTGTTGTATAGGTGACTTCCAAGTCAGCCATATTGCATGGGGGACATTGTGATGGTGGCCATGTTCTATAGGTGACTTCCAAGTCAGCCATATTGCATGGGGGACATTGTGCTGGTGGCCATGTTCTATAGGTGACTTCCAAGTCAGCCATATTGCATGGGGGACATTGTGCTGGTTGTCTTGTATAGGTGACTTCCAAGTCAGCCATATTGCATGGGGGACATTGTGCTGGTGGCCATGTTCTATAGGTGACTTCCAAGTCAGCCATATTGCTTGGGGGACATTGTGCTGGTTGCAATGTTGTATAGGTGACTTCCAAGTCAGCCATATTGCATGGGGGACATTGTGCTGGTTGCCATGTTGTATAGGTGACTTCCAAGTCAGCCATATTGCATGGGGGACATTGTGCTGGTTGTGTTGTATAGGTGACTTCCAAGTCAGCCATATTGCATGGGGGACATTGTGCTGGTTGTGTTGTATAGGTGACTTCCAAGTCAGCCATATTGCATAGGGGACATTGTGCTGGTTGTATTGTATAGGTGACTTCCAAGTCAGCCATATTGCATGGGGGACATTGTGCTGGTTGCCATGTCCTATAGGTGACTTCCAAGTCAGCCATATTGCATGGGAGACATTGTGCTGGTTGTCTTGTATTGGTGACGTCCAAGTCAGCCATATTGCTTGGGGGACATTGTGCTGGTTGCCATGTTCTATAGGTGACTTCCAAGTCAGCCATATTGCTTGGGGGACATTGTGCTGGTTGTGTTGTATAGGTGACTTCCAAGTCAGCCATATTGCTTGGGGGACATTGTGCTGGTTGTCTTGTATAGGTGACTTCCAATTCAGCCATATTGCATGGGGGACATTGTGCTGGTGGCCATGTTCTATAGGTGACTTCCAAGTCAGCCATATTGCTTGGGGGACATTGTGCTGGTTGTATTGTATAGGTGACTTCCAAGTCAGCCATATTGCATGGGGGACATTGTGCTGGTTGTGTTGTATAGGTGACTTCCAAGTCAGCCGTGTTGCATGGGGGACATTGTGCTGGTGGCCATGTTCTATAGGTGACATCCAAGTCAGCCATATTGCATGGGGGACATTGTGCTGGTTGCCATGTTGCATAGGTGACTTCCAAGTCAGCCATATTGCATGGGGGACATTGTACTGGTTGTCTTGTATAGGTGACTTCCAAGTCAGCCGTGTTGCATTGGGGACATTGTGCTGGTGGCCATGTTCTATAGGTGACTTCCAAGTCAGCCATATTGCATGGGGGACATTGTGCTGGTTGCCATGTTGTATAGGTGACTTCCAAGTCAGCCATATTGCTTGGGGGACATTGTGCTGGTTGTGTTGTATAGGTGACTTCCAAGTCAGCCATTTTGCATGGGGGACATTGTGCTGGTTGTATTGTATAGGTGACTTCCAAGTCAGCCATATTGCATGGGGGACATTGTGCTGGTTGTATTGTATAGGTGACTTCCAAGTCAGCCATATTGCATGGGGGACATTGTGCTGGTTGCCATGTCCTATAGGTGACTTCCAAGTCAGCCATATTGCATGGGGGACATTGTGCTGGTTGTCTTGTATAGGTGACTTCCAAGTCAGCCATATTGCTTGGGGGACATTGTGCTGGTTGCCATGTTCTATAGGTGACTTCCAAGTCAGCCATATTGCATGGGGGACATTGTGCTGGTTGTGTTGTATAGGTGACTTCCAAGTCAGCCATATTGCATGGGGGACATTGTGCTGGTGGCCATGTTCTATAGGTGACTTCCAAGTCAGCCATATTGCATGGGGGACATTGTGCTGGTGGCCATGTTCTATAGGTGACTTCCAAGTCAGCCATATTGCATGGGGGACATTGTGCTGGTTGTCTTGTATAGGTGACTTCCAAGTCAGCCATATTGCATGGGGGACATTGTGCTGGTGGCCATGTTCTATAGGTGACTTCCAAGTCAGCCATATTGCTTGGGGGACATTGTGCTGGTTGCCATGTTGTATAGGTGACTTCCAAGTCAGCCATATTGCATGGGGGACATTGTGCTGATTGTGTTGTATAGGTGACTTCCAAGTCAGCCATATTGCATGGGGGACATTGTGCTGGTTGTGTTGTATAGGTGACTTCCAAGTCAGCCATTTTGCATGGGGGACATTGTGCTGGTTGTATTGTATAGGTGACTTCCAAGTCAGCCATATTGCATGGGGGACATTGTGCTGGTTGTATTGTATAGGTGACTTCCAAGTCAGCCATATTGCATGGGGGACATTGTGCTGGTTGCCATGTCCTATAGGTGACTTCCAAGTCAGCCATATTGCATGGGGGACATTGTGCTGGTTGTCTTGTATAGGTGACTTCCAAGTCAGCCATATTGCTTGGGGGACATTGTGCTGGTTGCCATGTTCTATAGGTGACTTCCAAGTCAGCCATATTGCATGGGGGACATTGTGCTGGTTGTGTTGTATAGGTGACTTCCAAGTCAGCCATATTGCATGGGGGACATTGTGCTGGTGGCCATGTTCTATAGGTGACTTCCAAGTCAGCCATATTGCATGGGGGACATTGTGCTGGTGGCCATGTTCTATAGGTGACTTCCAAGTCAGCCATATTGCATGGGGGACATTGTGCTGGTTGTCTTGTATAGGTGACTTCCAAGTCAGCCATATTGCATGGGGGACATTGTGCTGGTGGCCATGTTCTATAGGTGACTTCCAAGTCAGCCATATTGCTTGGGGGACATTGTGCTGGTTGCCATGTTGTATAGGTGACTTCCAAGTCAGCCATATTGCATGGGGGACATTGTGCTGATTGTGTTGTATAGGTGACTTCCAAGTCAGCCATATTGCATGGGGGACATTGTGCTGGTTGTGTTGTATAGGTGACTTCCAAGTCAGCCATATTGCATAGGGGACATTGTGCTGGTTGTATTGTATAGGTGACTTCCAAGTCAGCCATATTGCATGGGGGACATTGTGCTGGTTGCCATGTCCTATAGGTGACTTCCAAGTCAGCCATATTGCATGGGAGACATTGTGCTGGTTGTCTTGTATTGGTGACGTCCAAGTCAGCCATATTGCTTGGGGGACATTGTGCTGGTTGCCATGTTCTATAGGTGACTTCCAAGTCAGCCATATTGCTTGGGGGACATTGTGCTGGTTGTGTTGTATAGGTGACTTCCAAGTCAGCCATATTGCATGGGGGACATTGTGCTGGTTGTCTTGTATAGTTGACTTCCAATTCAGCCATATTGCATGGGGGACATTGTGCTGGTGGCCATGTTCTATAGGTGACTTCCAAGTCAGCCATATTGCTTGGGGGACATTGTGCTGGTTGTATTGTATAGGTGACTTCCAAGTCAGCCATATTGCATGGGGGACATTGTGCTGGTTGTGTTGTATAGGTGACTTCCAAGTCAGCCATATTGCATGGGGGACATTGTGCTGGTTGTATTGTATAGGTGACTTCCAAGTTAACCATATTGCATGGGGGACATTGTGCTGGTTGTATTGTATAGGTGACTTCCAAGTCAGCCGTGTTGCATGGGGGACATTGTGCTGGTGGCCATGTTCTATAGGTGACATCCAAGTCAGCCATATTGCATGGGGGACATTGTGCTGGTTGCCATGTTGTATAGGTGACTTCCAAGTCAGCCATATTGCATGGGGGACATTGTACTGGTTGTCTTGTATAGGTGACTTCCAAGTCAGCCGTGTTGCATTGGGGACATTGTGCTGGTGGCCATGTTCTATAGGTGACTTCCAAGTCAGCCATATTGCATGGGGGACATTGTGCTGGTTGCCATGTTGTATAGGTGACTTCCAAGTCAGCCATATTGCATGGGGGACATTGTACTGGTTGTCTTGTATAGGTGACTTCCAAGTCAGCCGTGTTGCATTGGGGACATTGTGCTGGTGGCCATGTTCTATAGGTGACTTCCAAGTCAGCCATATTGCATGGGGGACATTGTGCTGGTTGCCATGTTGTATAGGTGACTTCCAAGTCAGCCATATTGCATGGGGGACATTGTGCTGGTTGCCATGTTGTATAGGTGACTTCCAAGTCAGCCATATTGCATGCGGGACATTGTGCTGGTTGTGTTGTATAGGTGACTTCCAAGTCAGCCATATTGCATGGGGGACATTGTGCTGGTTGTGTTGTATAGGTGACTTCCAAGTCAGCCATATTGCATAGGGGACATTGTGCTGGTTGTATTGTATAGGTGACTTCCAAGTCAGCCATATTGCATGGGGGACATTGTGCTGGTTGCCATGTCCTATAGGTGACTTCCAAGTCAGCCATATTGCATGGGGGACATTGTGCTGGTTGTCTTGTATAGGTGACGTCCAATTCAGCCATATTGCTTGGGGGACATTGTGCTGGTTGCCATGTTCTATAGGTGACTTCCAAGTCAGCCATATTGCTTGGGGGACATTGTGCTGGTTGTGTTGTATAGGTGACTTCCAAGTCAGCCATATTGCATGGGGGACATTGTGCTGGTTGTCTTGTATAGGTGACTTCCAATTCAGCCATATTGCATGGGGGACATTGTGCTGGTGGCCATGTTCTATAGGTGACTTCCAAGTCAGCCATATTGCTTGGGGGACATTGTGCTGGTTGTATTGTATAGGTGACTTCCAAGTCAGCCATATTGCATGGGGGACATTGTGCTGGTTGTGTTGTATAGGTGACTTCCAAGTCAGCCATATTGCATGGGGGACATTGTGCTGGTTGCCATGTCCTATAGGTGACTTCCAAGTCAGCCATATTGCTTGGGGGACATTGTGCTGGTTGCCATGTTCTATAGGTGACTTCCAAGTCAGCCATATTGCTTGGGGGACATTGTGCTGGTTGTGTTGTATAGGTGACTTCCAAGTCAGCCATATTGCATGGGGGACATTGTGCTGGTTGTCTTGTATAGGTGACTTCCAATTCAGCCATATTGCATGGGGGACATTGTGCTGGTGGCCATGTTCTATAGGTGACTTCCAAGTCAGCCATATTGCTTGGGGGACATTGTGCTGGTTGTATTGTATAGGTGACTTCCAAGTCAGCCATATTGCATGGGGGACATTGTGCTGGTTGTGTTGTATAGGTGACTTCCAAGTCAGCCATATTGCATGGGGGACATTGTGCTGGTTGTATTGTATAGGTGACTTCCAAGTCAGCCATATTGCATGGGGGACATTGTGCTGGTTGTATTGTATAGGTGACTTCCAAGTCAGCCGTGTTGCATGGGGGACATTGTGCTGGTGGCCTTGTTCTATAGGTGACATCCAAGTCAGCCATATTGCATGGGGGACATTGTGCTGGTTGCCATGTTGTATAGGTGACTTCCAAGTCAGCCATATTGCATGGGGGACATTGTACTGGTTGTCTTGTATAGGTGACTTCCAAGTCAGCCGTGTTGCATTGGGGACATTGTGCTGGTGGCCATATTCTATAGGTGACTTCCAAGTCAGCCATATTGCATGGGGGACATTGTGCTGGTTGCCATGTTGTATAGGTGACTTCCAAGTCAGCCATATTGCATGGGGGACATTGTGCTGGTTGCCATGTTGTATAGGTGACTTCCAAGTCAGCCATATTGCATGGGGGACATTGTGCTGGTTGTGTTGTATAGGTGACTTCCAAGTCAGCCATATTGCATGGGGGACATTGTGCTGGTTGTATTGTATAGGTGACTTCCAAGTCAGCCATATTGCATGGGGGACATTGTACTGGTTGTATTGTATAGGTGACTTCCAAGTCAGCCATATTGCATGGGGGACATTGTGCTGGTTGCCATGTCCTATATGTGACTTCCAAGTCAGCCATATTGCATGGGGGACATTGTGCTGGTTGTCTTGTATAGGTGACGTCCAAGTCAGCCATATTGCTTGGGGGACATTGTGCTGGTTGCCATGTTCTATAGGTGACTTCCAAGTCAGCCATATTGCTTGGGGGACATTGTGCTGTTTGTGTTGTATAGGTGACTTCCAAGTCAGCCATTTTGCATGGGGGACATTGTGCTGGTTGTATTGTATAGGTGACTTCCAAGTCAGCCATATTGCATGGGGGACATTGTGCTGGTTGTATTGTATAGGTGACTTCCAAGTCAGCCATATTGCATGGGGGACATTGTGCTGGTTGCCATGTCCTATAGGTGACTTCCAAGTCAGCCATATTGCATGGGGGACATTGTGCTGGTTGTCTTGTATAGGTGACTTCCAAGTCAGCCATATTGCTTGGGGGACATTGTGCTGGTTGCCATGTTCTATAGGTGACTTCCAAGTCAGCCATATTGCATGGGGGACATTGTGCTGGTTGTGTTGTATAGGTGACTTCCAAGTCAGCCATATTGCATGGGGGACATTGTGATGGTGGCCATGTTCTATAGGTGACTTCCAAGTCAGCCATATTGCATGGGGGACATTGTGCTGGTGGCCATGTTCTATAGGTGACTTCCAAGTCAGCCATATTGCATGGGGGACATTGTGCTGGTTGTCTTGTATAGGTGACTTCCAAGTCAGCCATATTGCATGGGGGACATTGTGCTGGTGGCCATGTTCTATAGGTGACTTCCAAGTCAGCCATATTGCTTGGGGGACATTGTGCTGGTTGCAATGTTGTATAGGTGACTTCCAAGTCAGCCATATTGCATGGGGGACATTGTGCTGGTTGCCATGTTGTATAGGTGACTTCCAAGTCAGCCATATTGCATGGGGGACATTGTGCTGGTTGTGTTGTATAGGTGACTTCCAAGTCAGCCATATTGCATGGGGGACATTGTGCTGGTTGTGTTGTATAGGTGACTTCCAAGTCAGCCATATTGCATAGGGGACATTGTGCTGGTTGTATTGTATAGGTGACTTCCAAGTCAGCCATATTGCATGGGGGACATTGTGCTGGTTGCCATGTCCTATAGGTGACTTCCAAGTCAGCCATATTGCATGGGAGACATTGTGCTGGTTGTCTTGTATTGGTGACGTCCAAGTCAGCCATATTGCTTGGGGGACATTGTGCTGGTTGCCATGTTCTATAGGTGACTTCCAAGTCAGCCATATTGCTTGGGGGACATTGTGCTGGTTGTGTTGTATAGGTGACTTCCAAGTCAGCCATATTGCTTGGGGGACATTGTGCTGGTTGTCTTGTATAGGTGACTTCCAATTCAGCCATATTGCATGGGGGACATTGTGCTGGTGGCCATGTTCTATAGGTGACTTCCAAGTCAGCCATATTGCTTGGGGGACATTGTGCTGGTTGTATTGTATAGGTGACTTCCAAGTCAGCCATATTGCATGGGGGACATTGTGCTGGTTGTGTTGTATAGGTGACTTCCAAGTCAGCCGTGTTGCATGGGGGACATTGTGCTGGTGGCCATGTTCTATAGGTGACATCCAAGTCAGCCATATTGCATGGGGGACATTGTGCTGGTTGCCATGTTGCATAGGTGACTTCCAATTCAGCCATATTGCATGGGGGACATTGTACTGGTTGTCTTGTATAGGTGACTTCCAAGTCAGCCGTGTTGCATTGGGGACATTGTGCTGGTGGCCATGTTCTATAGGTGACTTCCAAGTCAGCCATATTGCATGGGGGACATTGTGCTGGTTGCCATGTTGTATAGGTGACTTCCAAGTCAGCCATATTGCTTGGGGGACATTGTGCTGGTTGTGTTGTATAGGTGACTTCCAAGTCAGCCATTTTGCATGGGGGACATTGTGCTGGTTGTATTGTATAGGTGACTTCCAAGTCAGCCATATTGCATGGGGGACATTGTGCTGGTTGTATTGTATAGGTGACTTCCAAGTCAGCCATATTGCATGGGGGACATTGTGCTGGTTGCCATGTCCTATAGGTGACTTCCAAGTCAGCCATATTGCATGGGGGACATTGTGCTGGTTGTCTTGTATAGGTGACTTCCAAGTCAGCCATATTGCTTGGGGGACATTGTGCTGGTTGCCATGTTCTATAGGTGACTTCCAAGTCAGCCATATTGCATGGGGGACATTGTGCTGGTTGTGTTGTATAGGTGACATCCAAGTCAGCCATATTGCATGGGGGACATTGTGCTGGTGGCCATGTTCTATAGGTGACTTCCAAGTCAGCCATATTGCATGGGGGACATTGTGCTGGTGGCCATGTTCTATAGGTGACTTCCAAGTCAGCCATATTGCATGGGGGACATTGTGCTGGTTGTCTTGTATAGGTGACTTCCAAGTCAGCCATATTGCATGGGGGACATTGTGCTGGTGGCCATGTTCTATAGGTGACTTCCAAGTCAGCCATATTGCTTGGGGGACATTGTGCTGGTTGCCATGTTGTATAGGTGACTTCCAAGTCAGCCATATTGCATGGGGGACATTGTGCTGATTGTGTTGTATAGGTGACTTCCAAGTCAGCCATATTGCATGGGGGACATTGTGCTGGTTGTGTTGTATAGGTGACTTCCAAGTCAGCCATTTTGCATGGGGGACATTGTGCTGGTTGTATTGTATAGGTGACTTCCAAGTCAGCCATATTGCATGGGGGACATTGTGCTGGTTGTATTGTATAGGTGACTTCCAAGTCAGCCATATTGCATGGGGGACATTGTGCTGGTTGCCATGTCCTATAGGTGACTTCCAAGTCAGCCATATTGCATGGGGGACATTGTGCTGGTTGTCTTGTATAGGTGACTTCCAAGTCAGCCATATTGCTTGGGGGACATTGTGCTGGTTGCCATGTTCTATAGGTGACTTCCAAGTCAGCCATATTGCATGGGGGACATTGTGCTGGTTGTGTTGTATAGGTGACTTCCAAGTCAGCCATATTGCATGGGGGACATTGTGCTGGTGGCCATGTTCTATAGGTGACTTCCAAGTCAGCCATATTGCATGGGGGACATTGTGCTGGTGGCCATGTTCTATAGGTGACTTCCAAGTCAGCCATATTGCATGGGGGACATTGTGCTGGTTGTCTTGTATAGGTGACTTCCAAGTCAGCCATATTGCATGGGGGACATTGTGCTGGTGGCCATGTTCTATAGGTGACTTCCAAGTCAGCCATATTGCTTGGGGGACATTGTGCTGGTTGCCATGTTGTATAGGTGACTTCCAAGTCAGCCATATTGCATGGGGGACATTGTGCTGATTGTGTTGTATAGGTGACTTCCAAGTCAGCCATATTGCATGGGGGACATTGTGCTGGTTGTGTTGTATAGGTGACTTCCAAGTCAGCCATATTGCATAGGGGACATTGTGCTGGTTGTATTGTATAGGTGACTTCCAAGTCAGCCATATTGCATGGGGGACATTGTGCTGGTTGCCATGTCCTATAGGTGACTTCCAAGTCAGCCATATTGCATGGGAGACATTGTGCTGGTTGTCTTGTATTGGTGACGTCCAAGTCAGCCATATTGCTTGGGGGACATTGTGCTGGTTGCCATGTTCTATAGGTGACTTCCAAGTCAGCCATATTGCTTGGGGGACATTGTGCTGGTTGTGTTGTATAGGTGACTTCCAAGTCAGCCATATTGCATGGGGGACATTGTGCTGGTTGTCTTGTATAGTTGACTTCCAATTCAGCCATATTGCATGGGGGACATTGTGCTGGTGGCCATGTTCTATAGGTGACTTCCAAGTCAGCCATATTGCTTGGGGGACATTGTGCTGGTTGTATTGTATAGGTGACTTCCAAGTCAGCCATATTGCATGGGGGACATTGTGCTGGTTGTGTTGTATAGGTGACTTCCAAGTCAGCCATATTGCATGGGGGACATTGTGCTGGTTGTATTGTATAGGTGACTTCCAAGTTAACCATATTGCATGGGGGACATTGTGCTGGTTGTATTGTATAGGTGACTTCCAAGTCAGCCGTGTTGCATGGGGGACATTGTGCTGGTGGCCATGTTCTATAGGTGACATCCAAGTCAGCCATATTGCATGGGGGACATTGTGCTGGTTGCCATGTTGTATAGGTGACTTCCAAGTCAGCCATATTGCATGGGGGACATTGTACTGGTTGTCTTGTATAGGTGACTTCCAAGTCAGCCGTGTTGCATTGGGGACATTGTGCTGGTGGCCATGTTCTATAGGTGACTTCCAAGTCAGCCATATTGCATGGGGGACATTGTGCTGGTTGCCATGTTGTATAGGTGACTTCCAAGTCAGCCATATTGCATGGGGGACATTGTACTGGTTGTCTTGTATAGGTGACTTCCAAGTCAGCCGTGTTGCATTGGGGACATTGTGCTGGTGGCCATGTTCTATAGGTGACTTCCAAGTCAGCCATATTGCATGGGGGACATTGTGCTGGTTGCCATGTTGTATAGGTGACTTCCAAGTCAGCCATATTGCATGGGGGACATTGTGCTGGTTGCCATGTTGTATAGGTGACTTCCAAGTCAGCCATATTGCATGCGGGACATTGTGCTGGTTGTGTTGTATAGGTGACTTCCAAGTCAGCCATATTGCATGGGGGACATTGTGCTGGTTGTGTTGTATAGGTGACTTCCAAGTCAGCCATATTGCATAGGGGACATTGTGCTGGTTGTATTGTATAGGTGACTTCCAAGTCAGCCATATTGCATGGGGGACATTGTGCTGGTTGCCATGTCCTATAGGTGACTTCCAAGTCAGCCATATTGCATGGGGGACATTGTGCTGGTTGTCTTGTATAGGTGACGTCCAATTCAGCCATATTGCTTGGGGGACATTGTGCTGGTTGCCATGTTCTATAGGTGACTTCCAAGTCAGCCATATTGCTTGGGGGACATTGTGCTGGTTGTGTTGTATAGGTGACTTCCAAGTCAGCCATATTGCATGGGGGACATTGTGCTGGTTGTCTTGTATAGGTGACTTCCAATTCAGCCATATTGCATGGGGGACATTGTGCTTATGGCCATGTTCTATAGGTGACTTCCAAGTCAGCCATATTGCTTGGGGGACATTGTGCTGGTTGTATTGTATAGGTGACTTCCAAGTCAGCCATATTGCATGGGGGACATTGTGCTGGTTGTGTTGTATAGGTGACTTCCAAGTCAGCCATATTGCATGGGGGACATTGTGCTGGTTGTATTGTATAGGTGACTTCCAAGTCAGCCATATTGCATGGGGGACATTGTGCTGGTTGTATTGTATAGGTGACTTCCAAGTCAGCCGTGTTGCATGGGGGACATTGTGCTGGTGGCCTTGTTCTATAGGTGACATCCAAGTCAGCCATATTGCATGGGGGACATTGTGCTGGTTGCCATGTTGTATAGGTGACTTCCAAGTCAGCCATATTGCATGGGGGACATTGTACTGGTTGTCTTGTATAGGTGACTTCCAAGTCAGCCGTGTTGCATTGGGGACATTGTGCTGGTGGCCATGTTCTATAGGTGACTTCCAAGTCAGCCATATTGCATGGGGGACATTGTGTTGGTTGCCATGTTGTATAGGTGACTTCCAAGTCAGCCATATTGCATGGGGGACATTGTGCTGGTTGCCATGTTGTATAGGTGACTTCCAAGTCAGCCATATTGCATGGGGGACATTGTGCTGGTTGTGTTGTATAGGTGACTTCCAAGTCAGCCATATTGCATGGGGGACATTGTGCTGGTTGTATTGTATAGGTGACTTCCAAGTCAGCCATATTGCATGGGGGACATTGTACTGGTTGTATTGTATAGGTGACTTCCAAGTCAGCCATATTGCATGGGGGACATTGTGCTGGTTGCCATGTCCTATATGTGACTTCCAAGTCAGCCATATTGCATGGGGGACATTGTGCTGGTTGTCTTGTATAGGTGACGTCCAAGTCAGCCATATTGCTTGGGGGACATTGTGCTGGTTGCCATGTTCTATAGGTGACTTCCAAGTCAGCCATATTGCTTGGGGGACATTGTGCTGGTTGTGTTGTATAGGTGACTTCCAAGTCAGCCATTTTGCATGGGGGACATTGTGCTGGTTGTATTGTATAGGTGACTTCCAAGTCAGCCATATTGCATGGGGGACATTGTGCTGGTTGTATTGTATAGGTGACTTCCAAGTCAGCCATATTGCATGGGGGACATTGTGCTGGTTGCCACGTCCTATAGGTGACTTCCAAGTCAGCCATATTGCATGGGGGACATTGTGCTGGTTGTCTTGTATAGGTGACTTCCAAGTCAGCCATATTGCTTGGGGGACATTGTGCTGGTTGCCATGTTCTATAGGTGACTTCCAAGTCAGCCATATTGCATGGGGGACATTGTGCTGGTTGTGTTGTATAGGTGACTTCCAAGTCAGCCATATTGCATGGGGGACATTGTGATGGTGGCCATGTTCTATAGGTGACTTCCAAGTCAGCCATATTGCATGGGGGACATTGTGCTGGTGGCCATGTTCTATACGTGACTTCCAAGTCAGCCATATTGCATGGGGGACATTGTGCTGGTTGTCTTGTATAGGTGACTTCCAAGTCAGCCATATTGCATGGGGGACATTGTGCTGGTGGCCATGTTCTATAGGTGACTTCCAAGTCAGCCATATTGCTTGGGGGACATTGTGCTGGTTGCCATGTTGTATAGGTGACTTCCAAGTCAGCCATATTGCATGGGGGACATTGTGCTGGTTGCCATGTTGTATAGGTGACTTCCAAGTCAGCCATATTGCATGGGGGACATTGTGCTGGTTGTGTTGTATAGGTGACTTCCAAGTCAGCCATATTGCATGGGGGACATTGTGCTGGTTGTGTTGTATAGGTGACTTCCAAGTCAGCCATATTGCATAGGGGACATTGTGCTGGTTGTATTGTATAGGTGACTTCCAAGTCAGCCATATTGCATGGGGGACATTGTGCTGGTTGCCATGTCCTATAGGTGACTTCCAAGTCAGCCATATTGCATGGGAGACATTGTGCTGGTTGTCTTGTATTGGTGACGTCCAAGTCAGCCATATTGCTTGGGGGACATTGTGCTGGTTGCCATGTTCTATAGGTGACTTCCAAGTCAGCCATATTGCTTGGGGGACATTGTGCTGGTTGTGTTGTATAGGTGACTTCCAAGTCAGCCATATTGCATGGGGGACATTGTGCTGGTTGTCTTGTATAGGTGACTTCCAATTCAGCCATATTGCATGGGGGACATTGTGCTGGTGGCCATGTTCTATAGGTGACTTCCAAGTCAGCCATATTGCTTGGGGGACATTGTGCTGGTTGTATTGTATAGGTGACTTCCAAGTCAGCCATATTGCATGGGGGACATTGTGCTGGTTGTGTTGTATAGGTGACTTCCAAGTCAGCCGTGTTGCATGGGGGACATTGTGCTGGTGGCCATGTTCTATAGGTGACATCCAAGTCAGCCATATTGCATGGGGGACATTGTGCTGGTTGCCATGTTGCATAGGTGACTTCCAAGTCAGCCATATTGCATGGGGGACATTGTACTGGTTGTCTTGTATAGGTGACTTCCAAGTCAGCCGTGTTGCATTTTGGACATTGTGCTGGTGGCCATGTTCTATAGGTGACTTCCAAGTCAGCCATATTGCATGGGGGACATTGTGCTGGTTGCCATGTTGTATAGGTGACTTCCAAGTCAGCCATATTGCATGGGGGACATTGTACTGGTTGTCTTGTATAGGTGACTTCCAAGTCAGCCGTGTTGCATTGGGGACATTGTGCTGGTGGCCATGTTCTATAGGTGACTTCCAAGTCAGCCATATTGCATGGGGGACATTGTGCTGGTTGCCATGTTGTATAGGTGACTTCCAAGTCAGCCATATTGCATGGGGGACATTGTGCTGGTTGCCATGTTGTATAGGTGACTTCCAAGTCAGCCATATTGCATGCGGGACATTGTGCTGGTTGTGTTGTATAGGTGACTTCCAAGTCAGCCATATTGCATGGGGGACATTGTGCTGGTTGTATTGTATAGGTGACTTCCAAGTCAGCCATATTGCATGGGGGACATTGTGCTGGTTGTATTGTATAGGTGACTTCCAAGTCAGCCATATTGCATGGGGGACATTGTGCTGGTTGCCATGTCCTATAGGTGACTTCCAAGTCAGCCATATTGCATGGGGGACATTGTGCTGGTTGTCTTGTATAGGTGACGTCCAAGTCAGCCATATTGCTTGGGGGACATTGTGCTGGTTGCCATGTTCTATAGGTGACTTCCAAGTCAGCCATATTGCTTGGGGGACATTGTGCTGGTTGTGTTGTATAGGTGACTTCCAAGTCAGCCATATTGCATGGGGGACATTGTGCTGGTTGTATTGTATAGGTGACTTCCAAGTCAGCCATATTGCATGGGGGACATTGTGCTGGTTGTATTGTATAGGTGACTTCCAAGTCAGCCATATTGCATGGGGGACATTGTGCTGGTTGCCATGTCCTATAGGTGACTTCCAAGTCAGCCATATTGCATGGGGGACATTGTGCTGGTTGTCTTGTATAGGTGACTTCCAAGTCAGCCATATTGCTTGGGGGACATTGTGCTGGTTGCCATGTTCTATAGGTGACTTCCAAGTCAGCCATATTGCATGGAGGACATTGTGCTGGTTGTGTTGTATAGGTGACTTCCAAGTCAGCCATATTGCATGGGGGACATTGTGCTGGTGGCCATGTTTTATAGGTGACTTCCAAGTCAGCCATATTGCATGGGGGACATTGTGCTGGTGGCCATGTTCTATAGGTGACTTCCAATTCAGCCATATTGCATGGGGGACATTGTGCTGGTTGTCTTGTATAGGTGACTTCCAAGTCAGCCATATTGCATGGGGGACATTGTGCTGGTGGCCATGTTCTATAGGTGACTTCCAAGTCAGCCATATTGCTTGGGGGACATTGTGCTGGTTGCCATGTTGTATAGGTGACTTCCAAGTCAGCCATATTGCATGGGGGACATTGTGCTGGTTGCCATGTTGTATAGGTGACTTCCAAGTCAGCCATATTGCATGGGGGACATTGTGCTGGTTGTGTTGTATAGGTGACTTCCAAGTCAGCCATATTGCATGGGGGACATTGTGCTGGTTGTGTTGTATAGGTGACTTCCAAGTCAGCCATATTGCATGGGGGACATTGTGCTGGTTGTATTGTATAGGTGACTTCCAAGTCAGCCATATTGCATGGGGGACATTGTGCTGGTTGCCATGTCCTATAGGTGACTTCCAAGTCAGCCATATTGCATGGGGGACATTGTGCTGGTTGCCATGTTGTATAGGTGACTTCCAAGTCAGCCATATTGCTTGGGGGACATTGTGCTTGTTGCCATGTTCTATAGGTGACTTCCAAGTCAGCCATATTGCTTGGGGGACATTGTGCTGGTTGTGTTGTATAGGTGACTTCCAAGTCAGCCATATTGCATGGGGGACATTGTGCTGGTTGTCTTGTATAGGTGACTTCCAATTCAGCCATATTGCATGGGGGACATTGTGCTGGTGGCCATGTTCTATAGGTGACTTTCAAGTCAGCCATATTGCTTGGGGGACATTGTGCTGGTTGTATTGTATAGGTGACTTCCAAGTCAGCCATATTGCATGGGGGACATTGTGCTGGTTGTGTTGTATAGGTGACTTCCAAGTCAGCCATATTGCATGGGGGACATTGTGCTGGTTGTATTGTATAGGTGACTTCCAAGTCAGCCATATTGCATGGGGGACATTGTGCTGGTTGTATTGTATAGGTGACTTCCAAGTCAGCCGTGTTGCATGGGGGACATTCTGCTGGTGGCCATGTTCTATAGGTGACATCCAAGTCAGCCATATTGCATGGGGGACATTGTGCTGGTTGCCATGTTGTATAGGTGACTTCCAAGTCAGCCATATTGCATGGGGGACATTGTGCTGGTTGTATTGTATAGGTGACTTCCAAGTCAGCCATATTGCATGGGGGACATTGTGCTGGTTGTATTGCATAGGTGACTTCCAAGTCAGCCATATTGCATGGGGGACATTGTGCTGGTTGCCATGTCCTATAGGTGACTTCCAAGTCAGCCATATTGCATGGGGGACATTGTGCTGGTTGTCTTGTATAGGTGACTTCCAAGTCAGCCATATTGCTTGGGGGACATTGTGCTGGTTGCCATGTTCTATAGGTGACTTCCAAGTCAGCCATATTGCATGGGGGACATTGTGCTGGTTGTGTTGTATAGGTGACTTCCAAGTCAGCCATATTGCATGGGGGACATTGTGCTGGTGGCCATGTTCTATAAGTGACTTCCAAGTCAGCCATATTGCATGGGGGACATTGTGCTGGTGGCCATGTTCTATAGGTGACTTCCAAGTCAGCCATATTGCATGGGGGACATTGTGCTGGTTGTCTTGTATAGGTGACTTCCAAGTCAGCCATATTGCATGGGGGACATTGTGCTGGTGGCCATGTTCTATAGATGACTTCCAAGTCAGCCATATTGCTTGGGGGACATTGTTCTGGTTGCCATGTTGTATAGGTGACTTCCAAGTCAGCCATATTGCATGGGGGACATTGTGCTGGTTGCCATGTTGTATAGGTGACTTCCAAGTCAGCCATATTGCATGGGGGACATTGTGCTGGTTGTGTTGTATAGGTGACTTCCAAGTCAGCCATATTGCATGGGGGACATTGTGCTGGTTGTGTTGTATAGGTGACTTCCAAGTCAGCCATATTGCATAGGGGACATTGTGCTGGTTGTATTGTATAGGTGACTTCCAAGTCAGCCATATTGCATGGGGGACATTGTGCTGGTTGCCATGTCCTATAGGTGACTTCCAAGTCAGCCATATTGCATGGGGGACATTGTGCTGGTTGTCTTGTATAGGTGACGTCCAAGTCAGCCATATTGCTTGGGGGACATTGTGCTGGTTGCCATGTTCTGTAGGTGACTTCCAAGTCAGCCATATTGCTTGGGGGACATTGTGCTGGTTGTGTTGTATAGGTGACTTCCAAGTCAGCCATATTGCATGAGGGACATTGTGCTGGTTGTCTTGTATAGGTGACTTCCAATTCAGCCATATTGCATGGGGGACATTGTGCTGGTGGCCATGTTCTATAGGTGACTTCCAAGTCAGCCATATTGCTTGGGGGACATTGTGCTGGTTGTATTGTAAAGGTGACTTCCAAGTCAGCCATATTGCATGGGGGACATTGTGCTGGTTGTGTTGTATAGGTGACTTCCAAGTCAGCCATATTGCATGGGGGACATTGTACTGGTTGTATTGTATAGGTGACTTCCAAGTCAGCCATATTGCATGGGGGACATTGTGCTGGTTGTATTGTATAGGTGACTTCCAAGTCAGCCGTGTTGCATGGGGGACATTGTGCTGGTGGCCTTGTTCTATAGGTGACATCCAAGTCAGCCATATTGCATGGGGGACATTGTGCTGGTTGCCATGTTGTATAGGTGACTTCCAAGTCAGCCATATTGCATGGGGGACATTGTACTGGTTGTCTTGTATAGGTGACTTCCAAGTCAGCCGTGTTGCATTGGGGACATTGTGCTGGTGGCCATGTTCTATAGGTGACTTCCAAGTCAACCATATTGCATGGGGGACATTGTGCTGGTTGCCATGTTGTATAGGTGACTTCCAAGTCAGCCATATTGCATGGGGGACATTGTGCTGGTTGCCATGTTGTATAGGTGACTTCCAAGTCAGCCATATTGCATGGGGTACATTGTGCTGGTTGCCATGTCCTATATGTGACTTCCAAGTCAGCCATATTGCATGGGGGACATTGTGCTGATTGTCTTGTATAGGTGACGTCCAAGTCAGCCATATTGCTTGGGGGACATTGTGCTGGTTGCCATGTTCTATAGGTGACTTCCAAGTCAGCCATATTGCTTGGGGGACATTGTGCTGGTTGTGTTGTATAGGTGACTTCCAAGTCAGCCATTTTGCATGGGGGACATTGTGCTGGTTGTATTGTATAGGTGACTTCCAAGTCAGCCATATTGCATGGGGGACATTGTGCTGGTTGTATTGTATAGGTGACTTCCAAGTCAGCCATATTGCATGGGGGACATTGTGCTGGTTGCCATGTCCTATAGGTGACTTCCAAGTCAGCCATATTGCATGGGGGACATTGTGCTGGTTGTCTTGTATAGGTGACTTCCAAGTCAGCCATATTGCTTGGGGGACATTGTGCTGGTTGCCATGTTCTATAGGTGACTTCCAAGTCAGGCATATTGCATGGGGGACATTGTGCTGGTTGTGTTGTATAGGTGACTTCCAAGTCAGCCATATTGCATGGGGGACATTGTGCTGGTGGCCATGTTCTATAGGTGACTTCCAAGTCAGCCATATTGCATGGGGGACATTGTGCTGGTGGCCATGTTCTATAGGTGACTTCCAAGTCAGCCATATTGCATGGGGGACATTGTGCTGGTTGTCTTGTATAGGTGACTTCCAAGTCAGCCATATTGCATGGGGGACATTGTGCTGGTGGCCATGTTCTATAGGTGACTTCCAAGTCAGCCATATTGCTTGGGGGACATTGTGCTGGTTGCCATGTTGTATAGGTGACTTCCAAGTCAGCCATATTGCATGGGGGACATTGTGCTGGTTGCCATGTTGTATAGGTGACTTCCAAGTCAGCCATATTGCATGGGGGACATTGTGCTGGTTGTGTTGTATAGGTGACTTCCAAGTCAGCCATATTGCATGGGGGACATTGTGCTGGTTGTGTTGTATAGGTGACTTCCAAGTCAGCCATATTGCATAGGGGACATTGTGCTGGTTGTATTGTATAGGTGACTTCCAAGTCAGCCATATTGCATGGGGGACATTGTGCTGGTTGCCATGTCCTATAGGTGACTTCCAAGTCAGCCATATTGCATGGGAGACATTGTGCTGGTTGTCTTGTATTGGTGACGTCCAAGTCAGCCATATTGCTTGGGGGACATTGTGCTGGTTGCCATGTTCTATAGGTGACTTCCAAGTCAGCCATATTGATTGGGGGACATTGTGCTGGTTGTGTTGTATAGGTGACTTCCAAGTCAGCCATATTGCATGGGGGACATTGTGCTGGTTGTCTTGTATAGGTGACTTCCAATTCAGCCATATTGCATGGGGGACATTGTGCTGGTGGCCATGTTCTATAGGTGACTTCCAAGTCAGCCATATTGCTTGGGGGACATTGTGCTGGTTGTATTGTATAGGTGACTTCCAAGTCAGGCATATTGCATGGGGGACATTGTGCTGGTTGTGTTGTATAGGTGACTTCCAAGTCAGCCATATTGCATGGGGGACATTGTGCTTGTTGTATTGTATAGGTGACTTCCAAGTTAACCATATTGCATGGGGGACATTGTGCTGGTTGTATTGTATAGGTGACTTCCAAGTCAGCCGTGTAGCATGGGGGACATTGTGCTGGTGGCCATGTTCTATAGGTGACATCCAAGTCAGCCATATTGCATGGGGGACATTGTGCTGGTTGCCATGTTGTATAGGTGACTTCCAAGTCAGCCATATTGCATGGGGGACATTGTACTGGTTGTCTTGTATAGGTGACTTCCAAGTCAGCCGTGTTGCATTGGGGACATTGTGCTGGTGGCCATGTTCTATAGGTGACTTCCAAGTCAGCCATATTGCATGGGGGACATTGTGCTGGTTGCCATGTTGTATAGGTGACTTCCAAGTCAGCCATATTGCATGGGGGACATTGTACTGGTTGTCTTGTATAGGTGACTTCCAAGTCAGCCGTGTTGCATTGGGGACATTGTGCTGGTGGCCATGTTCTATAGGTGACTTCCAAGTCAGCCATATTGCATGGGGGACATTGTGCTGGTTGCCATGTTGTATAGGTGACTTCCAAGTCAGCCATATTGCATGGGGGACATTGTGCTGGTTGCCATGTTGTATAGGTGACTTCCAAGTCAGCCATATTGCATGCGGGACATTGTGCTGGTTGTGTTGTATAGGTGACTTCCAAGTCAGCCATATTGCATGGGGGACATTGTGCTGGTTGTGTTGTATAGGTGACTTCCAAGTCAGCCATATTGCATAGAGGACATTGTGCTGGTTGTATTGTATAGGTGACTTCCAAGTCAGCCATATTGCATGGGGGACATTGTGCTGGTTGCCATGTCCTATAGGTGACTTCCAAGTCAGCCATATTGCATGGGGGACATTGTGCTGGTTGTCTTGTATAGGTGACGTCCAATTCAGCCATATTGCTTGGGGGACATTGTGCTGGTTGCCATGTTCTATAGGTGACTTCCAAGTCAGCCATATTGCTTGGGGGACATTGTGCTGGTTGTGTTGTATAGGTGACTTCCAAGTCAGCCATATTGCATGGGGGACATTGTGCTGGTTGTCTTGTATAGGTGACTTCCAATTCAGCCATATTGCATGGGGGACATTGTGCTGGTGGCCATGTTCTATAGGTGACTTCCAAGTCAGCCATATTGCTTGGGGGACATTGTGCTGGTTGTATTGTATAGGTGACTTCCAAGTCAGCCATATTGCATGGGGGACATTGTGCTGGTTGTGTTGTATAGGTGACTTCCAAGTCAGCCATATTGCATGGGGGACATTGTGCTGGTTGTATTGTATAGGTGACTTCCAAGTCAGCCATATTGCATGGGGGACATTGTGCTGGTTGTATTGTATAGGTGACTTCCAAGTCAGCCGTGTTGCATGGGGGACATTGTGCTGGTGGCCTTGTTCTATAGGTGACATCCAAGTCAGCCATATTGCATGGGGGACATTGTGCTGGTTGCCATGTTGTATAGGTGACTTCCAAGTCAGCCATATTGCATGGGGGACATTGTACTGGTTGTCTTGTATAGGTGACTTCCAAGTCAGCCGTGTTGCATTGGGGACATTGTGCTGGTGGCCATGTTCTATAGGTGACTTCCAAGTCAGCCATATTGCATGGGGGACATTGTGCTGGTTGCCATGTTGTATAGGTGACTTCCAAGTCAGCCATATTGCATGGGGGACATTGTGCTGGTTGTGTTGTATAGGTGACTTCCAAGTCAGCCATATTGCATGGGGGACATTGTGCTGGTTGTATTGTATAGGTGACTTCCAAGTCAGCCATATTGCATGGGGGACATTGTACTGGTTGTATTGTATAGGTGACTTCCAAGTCAGCCATATTGCATGGGGGACATTGTGCTGGTTGCCATGTCCTATAGGTGACTTCCAAGTCAGCCATATTGCATGGGGGACATTGTGCTGGTTGTCTTGTATAGGTGACGTCCAATTCAGCCATATTGCTTGGGGGACATTGTGCTGGTTGCCATGTTCTATAGGTGACTTCCAAGTCAGCCATATTGCTTGGGGGACATTGTGCTGGTTGTGTTGTATAGGTGACTTCCAAGTCAGCCATATTGCATGGGGGACATTGTGCTGGTTGTCTTGTATAGGTGACTTCCAATTCAGCCATATTGCATGGGGGACATTGTGCTGGTGGCCATGTTCTATAGGTGACTTCCAAGTCAGCCATATTGCTTGGGGGACATTGTGCTGGTTGTATTGTATAGGTGACTTCCAAGTCAGCCATATTGCATGGGGGACATTGTGCTGGTTGTGTTGTATAGGTGACTTCCAAGTCAGCCATATTGCATGGGGGACATTGTACTGGTTGTCTTGTATAGGTGACTTCCAAGTCAGCCGTGTTGCATTGGGGACATTGTGCTGGTGGCCATGTTCTATAGGTGACTTCCAAGTCAGCCATATTGCATGGGGGACATTGTGCTGGTTGCCATGTTGTATAGGTGACTTCCAAGTCAGCCATATTGCATGGGGGACATTGTGCTGGTTGCCATGTTGTATAGGTGACTTCCAAGTCAGCCATATTGCATGCGGGACATTGTGCTGGTTGTGTTGTATAGGTGACTTCCAAGTCAGCCATATTGCATGGGGGACATTGTGCTGGTTGTGTTGTATAGGTGACTTCCAAGTCAGCCATATTGCATAGAGGACATTGTGCTGGTTGTATTGTATAGGTGACTTCCAAGTCAGCCATATTGCATGGGGGACATTGTGCTGGTTGCCATGTCCTATAGGTGACTTCCAAGTCAGCCATATTGCATGGGGGACATTGTGCTGGTTGTCTTGTATAGGTGACGTCCAATTCAGCCATATTGCTTGGGGGACATTGTGCTGGTTGCCATGTTCTATAGGTGACTTCCAAGTCAGCCATATTGCTTGGGGGACATTGTGCTGGTTGTGTTGTATAGGTGACTTCCAAGTCAGCCATATTGCATGGGGGACATTGTGCTGGTTGTCTTGTATAGGTGACTTCCAATTCAGCCATATTGCATGGGGGACATTGTGCTGGTGGCCATGTTCTATAGGTGACTTCCAAGTCAGCCATATTGCTTGGGGGACATTGTGCTGGTTGTATTGTATAGGTGACTTCCAAGTCAGCCATATTGCTTGGGGGACATTGTGCTGGTTGTGTTGTATAGGTGACTTCCAAGTCAGCCATATTGCATGGGGGACATTGTGCTGGTTGTATTGTATAGGTGACTTCCAAGTCAGCCATATTGCATGGGGGACATTGTGCTGGTTGTATTGTATAGGTGACTTCCAAGTCAGCCATATTGCATGGGGGACATTGTGCTGGTTGCCATGTCCTATAGGTGACTTCCAAGTCAGCCATATTGCATGGGGGACATTGTGCTGGTTGTCTTGTATAGGTGACTTCCAAGTCAGCCATATTGCTTGGGGGACATTGTGCTGGTTGCCATGTTCTATAGGTGACTTCCAAGTCAGCCATATTGCATGGAGGACATTGTGCTGGTTGTGTTGTATAGGTGACTTCCAAGTCAGCCATATTGCATGGGGGACATTGTGCTGGTGGCCATGTTTTATAGGTGACTTCCAAGTCAGCCATATTGCATGGGGGACATTGTGCTGGTGGCCATGTTCTATAGGTGACTTCCAATTCAGCCATATTGCATGGGGGACATTGTGCTGGTTGTCTTGTATAGGTGACTTCCAAGTCAGCCATATTGCATGGGGGACATTGTGCTGGTGGCCATGTTCTATAGGTGACTTCCAAGTCAGCCATATTGCTTGGGGGACATTGTGCTGGTTGCCATGTTGTATAGGTGACTTCCAAGTCAGCCATATTGCATGGGGGACATTGTGCTGGTTGCCATGTTGTATAGGTGACTTCCAAGTCAGCCATATTGCATGGGGGACATTGTGCTGGTTGTGTTGTATAGGTGACTTCCAAGTCAGCCATATTGCATGGGGGACATTGTGCTGGTTGTGTTGTATAGGTGACTTCCAAGTCAGCCATATTGCATGGGGGACATTGTGCTGGTTGTATTGTATAGGTGACTTCCAAGTCAGCCATATTGCATGGGGGACATTGTGCTGGTTGCCATGTCCTATAGGTGACTTCCAAGTCAGCCATATTGCATGGGGGACATTGTGCTGGTTGCCATGTTGTATAGGTGACTTCCAAGTCAGCCATATTGCTTGGGGGACATTGTGCTTGTTGCCATGTTCTATAGGTGACTTCCAAGTCAGCCATATTGCTTGGGGGACATTGTGCTGGTTGTGTTGTATAGGTGACTTCCAAGTCAGCCATATTGCATGGGGGACATTGTGCTGGTTGTCTTGTATAGGTGACTTCCAATTCAGCCATATTGCATGGGGGACATTGTGCTGGTGGCCATGTTCTATAGGTGACTTTCAAGTCAGCCATATTGCTTGGGGGACATTGTGCTGGTTGTATTGTATAGGTGACTTCCAAGTCAGCCATATTGCATGGGGGACATTGTGCTGGTTGTGTTGTATAGGTGACTTCCAAGTCAGCCATATTGCATGGGGGACATTGTGCTGGTTGTATTGTATAGGTGACTTCCAAGTCAGCCATATTGCATGGGGGACATTGTGCTGGTTGTATTGTATAGGTGACTTCCAAGTCAGCCGTGTTGCATGGGGGACATTCTGCTGGTGGCCATGTTCTATAGGTGACATCCAAGTCAGCCATATTGCATGGGGGACATTGTGCTGGTTGCCATGTTGTATAGGTGACTTCCAAGTCAGCCATATTGCATGGGGGACATTGTGCTGGTTGTATTGTATAGGTGACTTCCAAGTCAGCCATATTGCATGGGGGACATTGTGCTGGTTGTATTGCATAGGTGACTTCCAAGTCAGCCATATTGCATGGGGGACATTGTGCTGGTTGCCATGTCCTATAGGTGACTTCCAAGTCAGCCATATTGCATGGGGGACATTGTGCTGGTTGTCTTGTATAGGTGACTTCCAAGTCAGCCATATTGCTTGGGGGACATTGTGCTGGTTGCCATGTTCTATAGGTGACTTCCAAGTCAGCCATATTGCATGGGGGACATTGTGCTGGTTGTGTTGTATAGGTGACTTCCAAGTCAGCCATATTGCATGGGGGACATTGTGCTGGTGGCCATGTTCTATAAGTGACTTCCAAGTCAGCCATATTGCATGGGGGACATTGTGCTGGTGGCCATGTTCTATAGGTGACTTCCAAGTCAGCCATATTGCATGGGGGACATTGTGCTGGTTGTCTTGTATAGGTGACTTCCAAGTCAGCCATATTGCATGGGGGACATTGTGCTGGTGGCCATGTTCTATAGATGACTTCCAAGTCAGCCATATTGCTTGGGGGACATTGTTCTGGTTGCCATGTTGTATAGGTGACTTCCAAGTCAGCCATATTGCATGGGGGACATTGTGCTGGTTGCCATGTTGTATAGGTGACTTCCAAGTCAGCCATATTGCATGGGGGACATTGTGCTGGTTGTGTTGTATAGGTGACTTCCAAGTCAGCCATATTGCATGGGGGACATTGTGCTGGTTGTGTTGTATAGGTGACTTCCAAGTCAGCCATATTGCATAGGGGACATTGTGCTGGTTGTATTGTATAGGTGACTTCCAAGTCAGCCATATTGCATGGGGGACATTGTGCTGGTTGCCATGTCCTATAGGTGACTTCCAAGTCAGCCATATTGCATGGGGGACATTGTGCTGGTTGTCTTGTATAGGTGACGTCCAAGTCAGCCATATTGCTTGGGGGACATTGTGCTGGTTGCCATGTTCTGTAGGTGACTTCCAAGTCAGCCATATTGCTTGGGGGACATTGTGCTGGTTGTGTTGTATAGGTGACTTCCAAGTCAGCCATATTGCATGAGGGACATTGTGCTGGTTGTCTTGTATAGGTGACTTCCAATTCAGCCATATTGCATGGGGGACATTGTGCTGGTGGCCATGTTCTATAGGTGACTTCCAAGTCAGCCATATTGCTTGGGGGACATTGTGCTGGTTGTATTGTAAAGGTGACTTCCAAGTCAGCCATATTGCATGGGGGACATTGTGCTGGTTGTGTTGTATAGGTGACTTCCAAGTCAGCCATATTGCATGGGGGACATTGTACTGGTTGTATTGTATAGGTGACTTCCAAGTCAGCCATATTGCATGGGGGACATTGTGCTGGTTGTATTGTATAGGTGACTTCCAAGTCAGCCGTGTTGCATGGGGGACATTGTGCTGGTGGCCTTGTTCTATAGGTGACATCCAAGTCAGCCATATTGCATGGGGGACATTGTGCTGGTTGCCATGTTGTATAGGTGACTTCCAAGTCAGCCATATTGCATGGGGGACATTGTACTGGTTGTCTTGTATAGGTGACTTCCAAGTCAGCCGTGTTGCATTGGGGACATTGTGCTGGTGGCCATGTTCTATAGGTGACTTCCAAGTCAACCATATTGCATGGGGGACATTGTGCTGGTTGCCATGTTGTATAGGTGACTTCCAAGTCAGCCATATTGCATGGGGGACATTGTGCTGGTTGCCATGTTGTATAGGTGACTTCCAAGTCAGCCATATTGCATGGGGTACATTGTGCTGGTTGCCATGTCCTATATGTGACTTCCAAGTCAGCCATATTGCATGGGGGACATTGTGCTGATTGTCTTGTATAGGTGACGTCCAAGTCAGCCATATTGCTTGGGGGACATTGTGCTGGTTGCCATGTTCTATAGGTGACTTCCAAGTCAGCCATATTGCTTGGGGGACATTGTGCTGGTTGTGTTGTATAGGTGACTTCCAAGTCAGCCATTTTGCATGGGGGACATTGTGCTGGTTGTATTGTATAGGTGACTTCCAAGTCAGCCATATTGCATGGGGGACATTGTGCTGGTTGTATTGTATAGGTGACTTCCAAGTCAGCCATATTGCATGGGGGACATTGTGCTGGTTGCCATGTCCTATAGGTGACTTCCAAGTCAGCCATATTGCATGGGGGACATTGTGCTGGTTGTCTTGTATAGGTGACTTCCAAGTCAGCCATATTGCTTGGGGGACATTGTGCTGGTTGCCATGTTCTATAGGTGACTTCCAAGTCAGGCATATTGCATGGGGGACATTGTGCTGGTTGTGTTGTATAGGTGACTTCCAAGTCAGCCATATTGCATGGGGGACATTGTGCTGGTGGCCATGTTCTATAGGTGACTTCCAAGTCAGCCATATTGCATGGGGGACATTGTGCTGGTGGCCATGTTCTATAGGTGACTTCCAAGTCAGCCATATTGCATGGGGGACATTGTGCTGGTTGTCTTGTATAGGTGACTTCCAAGTCAGCCATATTGCATGGGGGACATTGTGCTGGTGGCCATGTTCTATAGGTGACTTCCAAGTCAGCCATATTGCTTGGGGGACATTGTGCTGGTTGCCATGTTGTATAGGTGACTTCCAAGTCAGCCATATTGCATGGGGGACATTGTGCTGGTTGCCATGTTGTATAGGTGACTTCCAAGTCAGCCATATTGCATGGGGGACATTGTGCTGGTTGTGTTGTATAGGTGACTTCCAAGTCAGCCATATTGCATGGGGGACATTGTGCTGGTTGTGTTGTATAGGTGACTTCCAAGTCAGCCATATTGCATAGGGGACATTGTGCTGGTTGTATTGTATAGGTGACTTCCAAGTCAGCCATATTGCATGGGGGACATTGTGCTGGTTGCCATGTCCTATAGGTGACTTCCAAGTCAGCCATATTGCATGGGAGACATTGTGCTGGTTGTCTTGTATTGGTGACGTCCAAGTCAGCCATATTGCTTGGGGGACATTGTGCTGGTTGCCATGTTCTATAGGTGACTTCCAAGTCAGCCATATTGATTGGGGGACATTGTGCTGGTTGTGTTGTATAGGTGACTTCCAAGTCAGCCATATTGCATGGGGGACATTGTGCTGGTTGTCTTGTATAGGTGACTTCCAATTCAGCCATATTGCATGGGGGACATTGTGCTGGTGGCCATGTTCTATAGGTGACTTCCAAGTCAGCCATATTGCTTGGGGGACATTGTGCTGGTTGTATTGTATAGGTGACTTCCAAGTCAGGCATATTGCATGGGGGACATTGTGCTGGTTGTGTTGTATAGGTGACTTCCAAGTCAGCCATATTGCATGGGGGACATTGTGCTTGTTGTATTGTATAGGTGACTTCCAAGTTAACCATATTGCATGGGGGACATTGTGCTGGTTGTATTGTATAGGTGACTTCCAAGTCAGCCGTGTAGCATGGGGGACATTGTGCTGGTGGCCATGTTCTATAGGTGACATCCAAGTCAGCCATATTGCATGGGGGACATTGTGCTGGTTGCCATGTTGTATAGGTGACTTCCAAGTCAGCCATATTGCATGGGGGACATTGTACTGGTTGTCTTGTATAGGTGACTTCCAAGTCAGCCGTGTTGCATTGGGGACATTGTGCTGGTGGCCATGTTCTATAGGTGACTTCCAAGTCAGCCATATTGCATGGGGGACATTGTGCTGGTTGCCATGTTGTATAGGTGACTTCCAAGTCAGCCATATTGCATGGGGGACATTGTACTGGTTGTCTTGTATAGGTGACTTCCAAGTCAGCCGTGTTGCATTGGGGACATTGTGCTGGTGGCCATGTTCTATAGGTGACTTCCAAGTCAGCCATATTGCATGGGGGACATTGTGCTGGTTGCCATGTTGTATAGGTGACTTCCAAGTCAGCCATATTGCATGGGGGACATTGTGCTGGTTGCCATGTTGTATAGGTGACTTCCAAGTCAGCCATATTGCATGCGGGACATTGTGCTGGTTGTGTTGTATAGGTGACTTCCAAGTCAGCCATATTGCATGGGGGACATTGTGCTGGTTGTGTTGTATAGGTGACTTCCAAGTCAGCCATATTGCATAGAGGACATTGTGCTGGTTGTATTGTATAGGTGACTTCCAAGTCAGCCATATTGCATGGGGGACATTGTGCTGGTTGCCATGTCCTATAGGTGACTTCCAAGTCAGCCATATTGCATGGGGGACATTGTGCTGGTTGTCTTGTATAGGTGACGTCCAATTCAGCCATATTGCTTGGGGGACATTGTGCTGGTTGCCATGTTCTATAGGTGACTTCCAAGTCAGCCATATTGCTTGGGGGACATTGTGCTGGTTGTGTTGTATAGGTGACTTCCAAGTCAGCCATATTGCATGGGGGACATTGTGCTGGTTGTCTTGTATAGGTGACTTCCAATTCAGCCATATTGCATGGGGGACATTGTGCTGGTGGCCATGTTCTATAGGTGACTTCCAAGTCAGCCATATTGCTTGGGGGACATTGTGCTGGTTGTATTGTATAGGTGACTTCCAAGTCAGCCATATTGCATGGGGGACATTGTGCTGGTTGTGTTGTATAGGTGACTTCCAAGTCAGCCATATTGCATGGGGGACATTGTGCTGGTTGTATTGTATAGGTGACTTCCAAGTCAGCCATATTGCATGGGGGACATTGTGCTGGTTGTATTGTATAGGTGACTTCCAAGTCAGCCGTGTTGCATGGGGGACATTGTGCTGGTGGCCTTGTTCTATAGGTGACATCCAAGTCAGCCATATTGCATGGGGGACATTGTGCTGGTTGCCATGTTGTATAGGTGACTTCCAAGTCAGCCATATTGCATGGGGGACATTGTACTGGTTGTCTTGTATAGGTGACTTCCAAGTCAGCCGTGTTGCATTGGGGACATTGTGCTGGTGGCCATGTTCTATAGGTGACTTCCAAGTCAGCCATATTGCATGGGGGACATTGTGCTGGTTGCCATGTTGTATAGGTGACTTCCAAGTCAGCCATATTGCATGGGGGACATTGTGCTGGTTGTGTTGTATAGGTGACTTCCAAGTCAGCCATATTGCATGGGGGACATTGTGCTGGTTGTATTGTATAGGTGACTTCCAAGTCAGCCATATTGCATGGGGGACATTGTACTGGTTGTATTGTATAGGTGACTTCCAAGTCAGCCATATTGCATGGGGGACATTGTGCTGGTTGCCATGTCCTATAGGTGACTTCCAAGTCAGCCATATTGCATGGGGGACATTGTGCTGGTTGTCTTGTATAGGTGACGTCCAATTCAGCCATATTGCTTGGGGGACATTGTGCTGGTTGCCATGTTCTATAGGTGACTTCCAAGTCAGCCATATTGCTTGGGGGACATTGTGCTGGTTGTGTTGTATAGGTGACTTCCAAGTCAGCCATATTGCATGGGGGACATTGTGCTGGTTGTCTTGTATAGGTGACTTCCAATTCAGCCATATTGCATGGGGGACATTGTGCTGGTGGCCATGTTCTATAGGTGACTTCCAAGTCAGCCATATTGCTTGGGGGACATTGTGCTGGTTGTATTGTATAGGTGACTTCCAAGTCAGCCATATTGCATGGGGGACATTGTGCTGGTTGTGTTGTATAGGTGACTTCCAAGTCAGCCATATTGCATGGGGGACATTGTACTGGTTGTCTTGTATAGGTGACTTCCAAGTCAGCCGTGTTGCATTGGGGACATTGTGCTGGTGGCCATGTTCTATAGGTGACTTCCAAGTCAGCCATATTGCATGGGGGACATTGTGCTGGTTGCCATGTTGTATAGGTGACTTCCAAGTCAGCCATATTGCATGGGGGACATTGTGCTGGTTGCCATGTTGTATAGGTGACTTCCAAGTCAGCCATATTGCATGCGGGACATTGTGCTGGTTGTGTTGTATAGGTGACTTCCAAGTCAGCCATATTGCATGGGGGACATTGTGCTGGTTGTGTTGTATAGGTGACTTCCAAGTCAGCCATATTGCATAGAGGACATTGTGCTGGTTGTATTGTATAGGTGACTTCCAAGTCAGCCATATTGCATGGGGGACATTGTGCTGGTTGCCATGTCCTATAGGTGACTTCCAAGTCAGCCATATTGCATGGGGGACATTGTGCTGGTTGTCTTGTATAGGTGACGTCCAATTCAGCCATATTGCTTGGGGGACATTGTGCTGGTTGCCATGTTCTATAGGTGACTTCCAAGTCAGCCATATTGCTTGGGGGACATTGTGCTGGTTGTGTTGTATAGGTGACTTCCAAGTCAGCCATATTGCATGGGGGACATTGTGCTGGTTGTCTTGTATAGGTGACTTCCAATTCAGCCATATTGCATGGGGGACATTGTGCTGGTGGCCATGTTCTATAGGTGACTTCCAAGTCAGCCATATTGCTTGGGGGACATTGTGCTGGTTGTATTGTATAGGTGACTTCCAAGTCAGCCATATTGCATGGGGGACATTGTGCTGGTTGTGTTGTATAGGTGACTTCCAAGTCAGCCATATTGCATGGGGGACATTGTGCTGGTTGTATTGTATAGGTGACTTCCAAGTCAGCCATATTGCATGGGGGACATTGTGCTGGTTGTATTGTATAGGTGACTTCCAAGTCAGCCGTGTTGCATGGGGGACATTGTGCTGGTGGCCTTGTTCTATAGGTGACATCCAAGTCAGCCATATTGCATGGGGGACATTGTGCTGGTTGCCATGTTGTATAGGTGACTTCCAAGTCAGCCATATTGCATGGGGGACATTGTACTGGTTGTCTTGTATAGGTGACTTCCAAGTCAGCCGTGTTGCATTGGGGACATTGTGCTGGTGGCCATGTTCTATAGGTGACTTCCAAGTCAGCCATATTGCATGGGGGACATTGTGCTGGTTGCCATGTTGTATAGGTGACTTCCAAGTCAGCCATATTGCATGGGGGACATTGTGCTGGTTGTGTTGTATAGGTGACTTCCAAGTCAGCCATATTGCATGGGGGACATTGTGCTGGTTGTATTGTATAGGTGACTTCCAAGTCAGCCATATTGCATGGGGGACATTGTACTGGTTGTATTGTATAGGTGACTTCCAAGTCAGCCATATTGCATGGGGGACATTGTGCTGGTTGCCATGTCCTATAGGTGACTTCCAAGTCAGCCATATTGCATGGGGGACATTGTGCTGGTTGTCTTGTATAGGTGACGTCCAATTCAGCCATATTGCTTGGGGGACATTGTGCTGGTTGCCATGTTCTATAGGTGACTTCCAAGTCAGCCATATTGCTTGGGGGACATTGTGCTGGTTGTGTTGTATAGGTGACTTCCAAGTCAGCCATATTGCATGGGGGACATTGTGCTGGTTGTCTTGTATAGGTGACTTCCAATTCAGCCATATTGCATGGGGGACATTGTGCTGGTGGCCATGTTCTATAGGTGACTTCCAAGTCAGCCATATTGCTTGGGGGACATTGTGCTGGTTGTATTGTATAGGTGACTTCCAAGTCAGCCATATTGCATGGGGGACATTGTGCTGGTTGTGTTGTATAGGTGACTTCCAAGTCAGCCATATTGCATGGGGGACATTGTGCTGGTTGTATTGTATAGGTGACTTCCAAGTCAGCCATATTGCATGGGGGACATTGTGCTGGTTGTATTGTATAGGTGACTTCCAAGTCAGCCGTGTTGCATGGGGGACATTGTGCTGGTGGCCTTGTTCTATAGGTGACATCCAAGTCAGCCATATTGCATGGGGGACATTGTGCTGGTTGCCATGTTGTATAGGTGACTTCCAAGTCAGCCATATTGCATGGGGGACATTGTACTGGTTGTCTTGTATAGGTGACTTCCAAGTCAGCCGTGTTGCATTGGGGACATTGTGCTGGTGGCCATGTTCTATAGGTGACTTCCAAGTCAGCCATATTGCATGGGGGACATTGTGCTGGTTGCCATGTTGTATAGGTGACTTCCAAGTCAGCCATATTGCATGGGGGACATTGTGCTGGTTGCCATGTTGTATAGGTGACTTCCAAGTCAGCCATATTGCATGGGGGACATTGTGCTGGTTGTGTTGTATAGGTGACTTCCAAGTCAGCCATATTGCATGGGGGACATTGTGCTGGTTGTATTGTATAGGTGACTTCCAAGTCAGCCATATTGCATGGGGGACATTGTACTGGTTGTATTGTATAGGTGACTTCCAAGTCAGCCATATTGCATGGGGGACATTGTGCTGGTTGCCATGTCCTATATGTGACTTCCAAGTCAGCCATATTGCATGGGGGACATTGTGCTGGTTGTCTTGTATAGGTGACGTCCATGTCAGCCATATTGCTTGGGGGACATTGTGCTGGTTGCCATGTTCTATAGGTGACTTCCAAGTCAGCCATATTGCTTGGGGGACATTGTGCTGGTTGTGTTGTATAGGTGACTTCCAAGTCAGCCATTTTGCATGGGGGACATTGTGTTGGTTGTATTGTATAGGTGACTTCCAAGTCAGCCATATTGCATGGGGGACATTGTGCTGGTTGTATTGTATAGGTGACTTCCAAGTCAGCCATATTGCATGGGGGACATTGTGCTGGTTGCCATGTCCTATAGGTGACTTCCAAGTCAGCCATATTGCATGGGGGACATTGTGCTGGTTGTCTTGTATAGGTGACTTCCAAGTCAGCCATATTGCTTGGGGGACATTGTGCTGGTTGCCATGTTCTATAGGTGACTTCCAAGTCAGCCATATTGCATGGGGGACATTGTGCTGGTTGTGTTGTATAGGTGACTTCCAAGTCAGCCATATTGCATGGGGGACATTGTGATGGTGGCCATGTTCTATAGGTGACTTCCAAGTCAGCCATATTGCATGGGGGACATTGTGCTGGTGGCCATGTTCTATAGGTGACTTCCAAGTCAGCCATATTGCATGGGGGACATTGTGCTGGTTGTCTTGTATAGGTGACTTCCAAGTCAGCCATATTGCATGGGGGACATTGTGCTGGTGGCCATGTTCTATAGGTGACTTCCAAGTCAGCCATATTGCTTGGGGGACATTGTGCTGGTTGCCATGTTGTATAGGTGACTTCCAAGTCAGCCATATTGCATGGGGGACATTGTGCTGGTTGCCATGTTGTATAGGTGACTTCCAAGTCAGCCATATTGCATGGGGGACATTGTTCTGGTTGTGTTGTATAGGTGACTTCCAAGTCAGCCATATTGCATGGGGGACATTGTGCTGGTTGTGTTGTATAGGTGACTTCCAAGTCAGCCATATTGCATAGGGGACATTGTGCTGGTTGTATTGTATAGGTGACTTCCAAGTCAGCCATATTGCATGGGGGACATTGTGCTGGTTGCCATGTCCTATAGGTGACTTCCAAGTCAGCCATATTGCATGGGAGACATTGTGCTGGTTGTCTTGTATTGGTGACGTCCAAGTCAGCCATATTGCTTGGGGGACATTGTGCTGGTTGCCATGTTCTATAGGTGACTTCCAAGTCAGCCATATTGCTTGGGGGACATTGTGCTGGTTGTGTTGTATAGGTGACTTCCAAGTCAGCCATATTGCATGGGGGACATTGTGCTGGTTGTCTTGTATAGGTGACTTCCAATTCAGCCATATTGCATGGGGGACATTGTGCTGGTGGCCATGTTCTATAGGTGACTTCCAAGTCAGCCATATTGCTTGGGGGACATTGTGCTGGTTGTATTGTATAGGTGACTTCCAAGTCAGCCATATTGCATGGGGGACATTGTGCTGGTTGTGTTGTATAGGTGACTTCCAAGTCAGCCATATTGCATGGGGGACATTGTGCTGGTTGTATTGTATAGGTGACTTCCAAGTTAACCATATTGCATGGGGGACATTGTGCTGGTTGTATTGTATAGGTGACTTCCAAGTCAGCCGTGTTGCATGGGGGACATTGTGCTGGTGGCCATGTTCTATAGGTGACATCCAAGTCAGCCATATTGCATGGGGGACATTGTGCTGGTTGCCATGTTGCATAGGTGACTTCCAAGTCAGCCATATTGCATGGGGGACATTGTACTGGTTGTCTTGTATAGGTGACTTCCAAGTCAGCCGTGTTGCATTGGGGACATTGTGCTGGTGGCCATGTTCTATAGGTGACTTCCAAGTCAGCCATATTGCATGGGGGACATTGTGCTGGTTGCCATGTTGTATAGGTGACTTCCAAGTCAGCCATATTGCATGGGGGACATTGTACTGGTTGTCTTGTATAGGTGACTTCCAAGTCAGCCGTGTTGCATTGGGGACATTGTGCTGGTGGCCATGTTCTATAGGTGACTTCCAAGTCAGCCATATTGCATGGGGGACATTGTGCTGGTTGCCATGTTGTATAGGTGACTTCCAAGTCAGCCATATTGCATGGGGGACATTGTGCTGGTTGCCATGTTGTATAGGTGACTTCCAAGTCAGCCATATTGCATGCGGGACATTGTGCTGGTTGTGTTGTATAGGTGACTTCCAAGTCAGCCATATTGCATGAGGGACATTGTGCTGGTTGTATTGTATAGGTGACTTCCAAGTCAGCCATATTGCATGGGGGACATTGTGCTGGTTGTATTGTATAGGTGACTTCCAAGTCAGCCATATTGCATGGGGGACATTGTGCTGGTTGCCATGTCCTATAGGTGACTTCCAAGTCAGCCATATTGCATGGGGGACATTGTGCTGGTTGTCTTGTATAGGTGACGTCCAAGTCAGCCATATTGCTTGGGGGACATTGTGCTGGTTGCCATGTTCTATAGGTGACTTCCAAGTCAGCCATATTGCTTGGGGGACATTGTGCTGGTTGTGTTGTATAGGTGACTTCCAAGTCAGCCATATTGCATGGGGGACATTGTGCTGGTTGTATTGTATAGGTGACTTCCAAGTCAGCCATATTGCATGGGGGACATTGTGCTGGTTGTATTGTATAGGTGACTTCCAAGTCAGCCATATTGCATGGGGGACATTGTGCTGGTTGCCATGTCCTATAGGTGACTTCCAAGTCAGCCATATTGCATGGGGGACATTGTGCTGGTTGTCTTGTATAGGTGACTTCCAAGTCAGCCATATTGCTTGGGGAACATTGTGCTGGTTGCCATGTTCTATAGGTGACTTCCAAGTCAGCCATATTGCATGGAGGACATTGTGCTGGTTGTGTTGTATAGGTGTCTTCCAAGTCAGCCATATTGCATGGGGGACATTGTGCTGGTGGCCATGTTTTATAGGTGACTTCCAAGTCAGCCATATTGCATGGGGGACATTGTGCTGGTGGCCATGTTCTATAGGTGACTTCCAAGTCAGCCATATTGCTTGGGGGACATTGTGCTGGTTGCCATGTTGTATAGGTGACTTCCAAGTCAGCCATATTGCATGGGGGACATTGTGCTGGTTGCCATGTTGTATAGGTGACTTCCAAGTCAGCCATATTGCATGGGGGACATTGTGCTGGTTGTGTTGTATAGGTGACTTCCAAGTCAGCCATATTGCATGGGGGACATTGTGCTGGTTGTGTTGTATAGGTGACTTCCAAGACAGCCATATTGCATGGGGGACATTGTGCTGGTTGTATTGTATAGGTGACTTCCAAGTCAGCCATATTGCATGGGGGACATTGTGCTGGTTGCCATGTCCTATAGGTGACTTCCAAGTCAGCCATATTGCATGGGGGACATTGTGCTGGTTGCCATATTGTATAGGTGACTTCCAAGTCAGCCATATTGCTTGGGGGACATTGTGCTGGTTGCCATGTTCTATAGGTGACTTCCAAGTCAGCCATATTGCTTGGGGGACATTGTGCTGGTTGTGTTGTATAGGTGACTTCCAAGTCAGCCATATTGCATGGGGGACATTGTGCTGGTTGTCTTGTATAGGTGACTTCCAATTCAGCCATATTGCATGGGGGACATTGTGCTGGTGGCCATGTTCTATAGGTGACTTTCAAGTCAGCCATATTGCTTGGGGGACATTGTGCTGGTTGTATTGTATAGGTGACTTCCAAGTCAGCCATATTGCATGGGGGACATTGTGCTGGTTGTGTTGTATAGGTGACTTCCAAGTCAGCCATATTGCATGGGGGACATTGTGCTGGTTGTATTGTATAGGTGACTTCCAAGTCAGCCATATTGCATAGGGGACATTGTGCTGGTTGTATTGTATAGGTGACTTCCAAGTCAGCCATATTGCATGGGGGACATTGTGCTGGTTGCCATGTCCTATAGGTGACTTCCAAGTCAGCCATATTGCATGGGAGACATTGTGCTGGTTGTCTTGTATTGGTGACGTCCAAGTCAGCCATATTGCTTGGGGGACATTGTGCTGGTTGCCATGTTCTATAGGTGACTTCCAAGGCAGCCATATTGCTTGGGGGACATTGTGCTGGTTGTGTTGTATAGGTGACTTCCAAGTCAGCCATATTGCATGGGGGACATTGTGCTGGTTGTCTTGTATAGGTGACTTCCAATTCAGCCATATTGCATGGGGGACATTGTGCTGGTGGCCATGTTCTATAGGTGACTTCCAAGTCAGCCATATTGCTTGGGGGACATTGTGCTGGTTGTATTGTATAGGTGACTTCCAAGTCAGCCATATTGCATGGGGGACATTGTGCTGGTTGTGTTGTATAGGTGACTTCCAAGTCAGCCATATTGCATGGGGGACATTGTGCTGGTTGTATTGTATAGGTGACTTCCAAGTTAACCATATTGCATGGGGGACATTGTGCTGGTTGTATTGTATAGGTGACTTCCAAGTCAGCCGTGTTGCATGGGGGACATTGTGCTGGTGGCCATGTTCTATAGGTGACATCCAAGTCAGCCATATTGCATGGGGGACATTGTGCTGGTTGCCATGTTGCATAGGTGACTTCCAAGTCAGCCATATTGCATGGGGGACATTGTACTGGTTGTCTTGTATAGGTGACTTCCAAGTCAGCCATATTGCATGGGGGACATTGTGCTGGTTGCCATGTCCTATAGGTGACTTCCAAGTCAGCCATATTGCATGGGGGACATTGTGCTGGTTGCCATGTCCTATAGGTGACTTCCAAGTCAGCCATATTGCATGGGGGACATTGTGCTGGTTGTCTTGTATAGGTGACTTCCAAGTCAGCCATATTGCTTGGGGAACATTGTGCTGGTTGCCATGTTCTATAGGTGACTTCCAAGTCAGCCATATTGCATGGAGGACATTGTGCTGGTTGTGTTGTATAGGTGTCTTCCAAGTCAGCCATATTGCATGGGGGACATTGTGCTGGTGGCCATGTTTTATAGGTGACTTCCAAGTCAGCCATATTGCATGGGGGACATTGTGCTGGTGGCCATGTTCTATAGGTGACTTCCAAGTCAGCCATATTGCTTGGGGGACATTGTGCTGGTTGCCATGTTGTATAGGTGACTTCCAAGTCAGCCATATTGCATGGGGGACATTGTGCTGGTTGCCATGTTGTATAGGTGACTTCCAAGTCAGCCATATTGCATGGGGGACATTGTGCTGGTTGTGTTGTATAGGTGACTTCCAAGTCAGCCATATTGCATGGGGGACATTGTGCTGGTTGTGTTGTATAGGTGACTTCCAAGACAGCCATATTGCATGGGGGACATTGTGCTGGTTGTATTGTATAGGTGACTTCCAAGTCAGCCATATTGCATGGGGGACATTGTGCTGGTTGCCATGTCCTATAGGTGACTTCCAAGTCAGCCATATTGCATGGGGGACATTGTGCTGGTTGCCATATTGTATAGGTGACTTCCAAGTCAGCCATATTGCTTGGGGGACATTGTGCTGGTTGCCATGTTCTATAGGTGACTTCCAAGTCAGCCATATTGCTTGGGGGACATTGTGCTGGTTGTGTTGTATAGGTGACTTCCAAGTCAGCCATATTGCATGGGGGACATTGTGCTGGTTGTCTTGTATAGGTGACTTCCAATTCAGCCATATTGCATGGGGGACATTGTGCTGGTGGCCATGTTCTATAGGTGACTTTCAAGTCAGCCATATTGCTTGGGGGACATTGTGCTGGTTGTATTGTATAGGTGACTTCCAAGTCAGCCATATTGCATGGGGGACATTGTGCTGGTTGTGTTGTATAGGTGACTTCCAAGTCAGCCATATTGCATGGGGGACATTGTGCTGGTTGTATTGTATAGGTGACTTCCAAGTCAGCCATATTGCATAGGGGACATTGTGCTGGTTGTATTGTATAGGTGACTTCCAAGTCAGCCATATTGCATGGGGGACATTGTGCTGGTTGCCATGTCCTATAGGTGACTTCCAAGTCAGCCATATTGCATGGGAGACATTGTGCTGGTTGTCTTGTATTGGTGACGTCCAAGTCAGCCATATTGCTTGGGGGACATTGTGCTGGTTGCCATGTTCTATAGGTGACTTCCAAGGCAGCCATATTGCTTGGGGGACATTGTGCTGGTTGTGTTGTATAGGTGACTTCCAAGTCAGCCATATTGCATGGGGGACATTGTGCTGGTTGTCTTGTATAGGTGACTTCCAATTCAGCCATATTGCATGGGGGACATTGTGCTGGTGGCCATGTTCTATAGGTGACTTCCAAGTCAGCCATATTGCTTGGGGGACATTGTGCTGGTTGTATTGTATAGGTGACTTCCAAGTCAGCCATATTGCATGGGGGACATTGTGCTGGTTGTGTTGTATAGGTGACTTCCAAGTCAGCCATATTGCATGGGGGACATTGTGCTGGTTGTATTGTATAGGTGACTTCCAAGTTAACCATATTGCATGGGGGACATTGTGCTGGTTGTATTGTATAGGTGACTTCCAAGTCAGCCGTGTTGCATGGGGGACATTGTGCTGGTGGCCATGTTCTATAGGTGACATCCAAGTCAGCCATATTGCATGGGGGACATTGTGCTGGTTGCCATGTTGCATAGGTGACTTCCAAGTCAGCCATATTGCATGGGGGACATTGTACTGGTTGTCTTGTATAGGTGACTTCCAAGTCAGCCGTGTTGCATTGGGGACATTGTGCTGGTGGCCATGTTCTATAGGTGACTTCCAAGTCAGCCATATTGCATGGGGGACATTGTGCTGGTTGCCATGTTGTATAGGTGACTTCCAAGTCAGCCATATTGCATGGGGGACATTGTACTGGTTGTCTTGTATAGGTGACTTCCAAGTCAGCCGTGTTGCATTGGGGACATTGTGCTGGTGGCCATGTTCTATAGGTGACTTCCAAGTCAGCCATATTGCATGGGGGACATTGTGCTGGTTGCCATGTTGTATAGGTGACTTCCAAGTCAGCCATATTGCATGGGGGACATTGTGCTGGTTGCCATGTTGTATAGGTGACTTCCAAGTCAGCCATATTGCATGCGGGACATTGTGCTGGTTGTGTTGTATAGGTGACTTCCAAGTCAGCCATATTGCATGAGGGACATTGTGCTGGTTGTATTGTATAGGTGACTTCCAAGTCAGCCATATTGCATGGGGGACATTGTGCTGGTTGTATTGTATAGGTGACTTCCAAGTCAGCCATATTGCATGGGGGACATTGTGCTGGTTGCCATGTCCTATAGGTGACTTCCAAGTCAGCCATATTGCATGGGGGACATTGTGCTGGTTGTCTTGTATAGGTGACGTCCAAGTCAGCCATATTGCTTGGGGGACATTGTGCTGGTTGCCATGTTCTATAGGTGACTTCCAAGTCAGCCATATTGCTTGGGGGACATTGTGCTGGTTGTGTTGTATAGGTGACTTCCAAGTCAGCCATATTGCATGGGGGACATTGTGCTGGTTGTATTGTATAGGTGACTTCCAAGTCAGCCATATTGCATGGGGGACATTGTGCTGGTTGTATTGTATAGGTGACTTCCAAGTCAGCCATATTGCATGGGGGACATTGTGCTGGTTGCCATGTCCTATAGGTGACTTCCAAGTCAGCCATATTGCATGGGGGACATTGTGCTGGTTGTCTTGTATAGGTGACTTCCAAGTCAGCCATATTGCTTGGGGAACATTGTGCTGGTTGCCATGTTCTATAGGTGACTTCCAAGTCAGCCATATTGCATGGAGGACATTGTGCTGGTTGTGTTGTATAGGTGTCTTCCAAGTCAGCCATATTGCATGGGGGACATTGTGCTGGTGGCCATGTTTTATAGGTGACTTCCAAGTCAGCCATATTGCATGGGGGACATTGTGCTGGTGGCCATGTTCTATAGGTGACTTCCAAGTCAGCCATATTGCTTGGGGGACATTGTGCTGGTTGCCATGTTGTATAGGTGACTTCCAAGTCAGCCATATTGCATGGGGGACATTGTGCTGGTTGCCATGTTGTATAGGTGACTTCCAAGTCAGCCATATTGCATGGGGGACATTGTGCTGGTTGTGTTGTATAGGTGACTTCCAAGTCAGCCATATTGCATGGGGGACATTGTGCTGGTTGTGTTGTATAGGTGACTTCCAAGACAGCCATATTGCATGGGGGACATTGTGCTGGTTGTATTGTATAGGTGACTTCCAAGTCAGCCATATTGCATGGGGGACATTGTGCTGGTTGCTATGTCCTATAGGTGACTTCCAAGTCAGCCATATTGCATGGGGGACATTGTGCTGGTTGCCATATTGTATAGGTGACTTCCAAGTCAGCCATATTGCTTGGGGGACATTGTGCTGGTTGCCATGTCCTATAGGTGACTTCCAAGTCAGCCATATTGCATGGGGGACATTGTGCTGGTTGCCATATTGTATAGGTGACTTCCAAGTCAGCCATATTGCTTGGGGGACATTGTGCTGGTTGTGTTGTATAGGTGACTTCCAAGTCAGCCATATTGCATGGGGGACATTGTGCTGGTTGTCTTGTATAGGTGACTTCCAATTCAGCCATATTGCATGGGGGACATTGTGCTGGTGGCCATGTTCTATAGGTGACTTTCAAGTCAGCCATATTGCTTGGGGGACATTGTGCTGGTTGTATTGTATAGGTGACTTCCAAGTCAGCCATATTGCATGGGGGACATTGTGCTGGTTGTGTTGTATAGGTGACTTCCAAGTCAGCCATATTGCATGGGGGACATTGTGCTGGTTGTATTGTATAGGTGACTTCCAAGTCAGCCATATTGCATAGGGGACATTGTGCTGGTTGTATTGTATAGGTGACTTCCAAGTCAGCCATATTGCATGGGGGACATTGTGCTGGTTGCCATGTCCTATAGGTGACTTCCAAGTCAGCCATATTGCATGGGAGACATTGTGCTGGTTGTCTTGTATTGGTGACGTCCAAGTCAGCCATATTGCTTGGGGGACATTGTGCTGGTTGCCATGTTCTATAGGTGACTTCCAAGGCAGCCATATTGCTTGGGGGACATTGTGCTGGTTGTGTTGTATAGGTGACTTCCAAGTCAGCCATATTGCATGGGGGACATTGTGCTGGTTGTCTTGTATAGGTGACTTCCAATTCAGCCATATTGCATGGGGGACATTGTGCTGGTGGCCATGTTCTATAGGTGACTTCCAAGTCAGCCATATTGCTTGGGGGACATTGTGCTGGTTGTATTGTATAGGTGACTTCCAAGTCAGCCATATTGCATGGGGGACATTGTGCTGGTTGTGTTGTATAGGTGACTTCCAAGTCAGCCATATTGCATGGGGGACATTGTGCTGGTTGTATTGTATAGGTGACTTCCAAGTTAACCATATTGCATGGGGGACATTGTGCTGGTTGTATTGTATAGGTGACTTCCAAGTCAGCCGTGTTGCATGGGGGACATTGTGCTGGTGGCCATGTTCTATAGGTGACATCCAAGTCAGCCATATTGCATGGGGGACATTGTGCTGGTTGCCATGTTGCATAGGTGACTTCCAAGTCAGCCATATTGCATGGGGGACATTGTACTGGTTGTCTTGTATAGGTGACTTCCAAGTCAGCCGTGTTGCATTGGGGACATTGTGCTGGTGGCCATGTTCTATAGGTGACTTCCAAGTCAGCCATATTGCATGGGGGACATTGTGCTGGTTGCCATGTTGTATAGGTGACTTCCAAGTCAGCCATATTGCATGGGGGACATTGTACTGGTTGTCTTGTATAGGTGACTTCCAAGTCAGCCGTGTTGCATTGGGGACATTGTGCTGGTGGCCATGTTCTATAGGTGACTTCCAAGTCAGCCATATTGCATGGGGGACATTGTGCTGGTTGCCATGTTGTATAGGTGACTTCCAAGTCAGCCATATTGCATGGGGGACATTGTGCTGGTTGCCATGTTGTATAGGTGACTTCCAAGTCAGCCATATTGCATGCGGGACATTGTGCTGGTTGTGTTGTATAGGTGACTTCCAAGTCAGCCATATTGCATGAGGGACATTGTGCTGGTTGTATTGTATAGGTGACTTCCAAGTCAGCCATATTGCATGGGGGACATTGTGCTGGTTGTATTGTATAGGTGACTTCCAAGTCAGCCATATTGCATGGGGGACATTGTGCTGGTTGCCATGTCCTATAGGTGACTTCCAAGTCAGCCATATTGCATGGGGGACATTGTGCTGGTTGTCTTGTATAGGTGACGTCCAAGTCAGCCATATTGCTTGGGGGACATTGTGCTGGTTGTGTTGTATAGGTGACTTCCAAGTCAGCCATATTGCATGGGGGACATTGTGCTGGTTGTATTGTATAGGTGACTTCCAAGTCAGCCATATTGCATGGGGGACATTGTGCTGGTTGTATTGTATAGGTGACTTCCAAGTCAGCCATATTGCATGGGGGACATTGTGCTGGTTGCCATGTCCTATAGGTGACTTCCAAGTCAGCCATATTGCATGGGGGACATTGTGCTGGTTGTCTTGTATAGGTGACTTCCAAGTCAGCCATATTGCTTGGGGGACATTGTGCTGGTTGCCATGTTCTATAGGTGACTTCCAAGTCAGCCATATTGCATGGAGGACATTGTGCTGGTTGTGTTGTATAGGTGTCTTCCAAGTCAGCCATATTGCATGGGGGACATTGTGCTTGTGGCCATGTTTTATAGGTGACTTCCAAGTCAGCCATATTGCATGGGGGACATTGTGCTGGTGGCCATGTTCTATAGGTGACTTCCAAGTCAGCCATATTGCATGGGGGACATTGTGCTGGTTGTCTTGTATAGGTGACTTCCAAGTCAGCCATATTGCATGGGGGACATTGTGCTGGTGGCCATGTTCTATAGGTGAATTCCAAGTCAGCCATATTGCTTGGGGGACATTGTGCTGGTTGTGTTGAGCCAGTATTCGGCCTGATGTTGTATAGGTGACTTCCAAGTCAGCCATATGCATGGGGGACATTGTGCTGGTTGTGGTTGTATAGGTGACTTCCAAGTCAGCCATATTGCATGAGGGACATTGTGCTGGGTTGTGTTGTATAGGTGACTTCCAAGACAGCCATATTGCAGATGGGACATTGTGCTGTTGTATTGTATAACATATTGCAGATGGGACATTGTGCTGGTTGTATTGTATAGGTGACTTCCAAGTCAGCCATATTGCATGGGGGACATTGTGCTGGTTGCCATGTCCTATAGGTGACTTCCAAGTCAGCCATATTGCATGGGGGACATTGTGCTGGTTGCCATGTTGTATAGGTGACTTCCAAGTCAGCCATATTGCTTGGGGGACATTGTGCTGGTTGCCATGTTCTATAGGTGACTTCCAAGTCAGCCATATTGCTTGGGGGACATTGTGCTGGTTGTGTTGTATAGGTGACTTCCAAGTCAGCCATATTGCATGGGGGACATTGTGCTGGTTGTCTTGTATAGGTGACTTCCAATTCAGCCATATTGCATGGGGGACTTTGTGCTGGTGGCCATGTTCTATAGGTGACTTTCAAGTCAGCCATATTGCTTGGGGGACATTGTGCTGGTTGTATTGTATAGGTGACTTCCAAGTCAGCCATATTGCATGGGGGACATTGTGCTGGTTGTGTTGTATAGGTGACTTCCAAGTCAGCCATATTGCATGGGGGACATTGTGCTGGTTGTATTGTATAGGTGACTTCCAAGTCAGCCATATTGCATGGGGGACATTGTGCTGGTTGTATTGTATAGGTGACTTCCAAGTCAGCCGTGTTGCATGGGGGACATTCTGCTGGTGGCCATGTTCTATAGGTGACATCCAAGTCAGCCATATTGCATGGGGGACATTGTGCTGGTTGCCATGTTGTATAGGTGACTTCCAAGTCAGCCATATTGCATGGGGGACATTGTACTGGTTGTCTTGTATAGGTGACTTCCAAGTCAGCCGTGTTGCATTGGGGACATTGTGCTGGTGGCCATGTTCTATAGGTGACTTCCAAGTCAGCCATATTGCATGGGGGACATTGTGCTGGTTGCCATGTTGTATAGGTGACTTCCAAGTCAGCCATATTGCATGGGGGACATTGTGCTGGTTGCCATGTTGTATAGGTGACTTCCAAGTCAGCCATATTGCATGGGGGACATTGTGCTGGTTGTGTTGTATAGGTGACTTCCAAGTCAGCCATATTGCATGGGGGACATTGTGCTGGTTGTATTGTATAGGTGACTTCCAAGTCAGCCATATTGCATGGGGGACATTGTGCTGGTTGTATTGTATATGTGACTTCCAAGTCAGCCGTGTTGCATGGGGGACATTCTGCTGGTGGCCATGTTCTATAGGTGACATCCAAGTCAGCCATATTGCATGGGGGACATTGTGCTGGTTGCCATGTTGTATAGGTGACTTCCAAGTCAGCCATATTGCATGGGGGACATTGTACTGGTTGTCTTGTATAGGTGACTTCCAAGTCAGCCGTGTTGCATTGGGGACATTGTGCTGGTGGCCATGTTCTATAGGTGACTTCCAAGTCAGCCATATTGCATGGGGGACATTGTGCTGGTTGCCATGTTGTATAGGTGACTTCCAAGTCAGCCATATTGCATGGGGGACATTGTGCTGGTTGCCATGTTGTATAGGTGACTTCCAAGTCAGCCATATTGCATGGGGGACATTGTGCTGGTTGTGTTGTATAGGTGACTTCCAAGTCAGCCATATTGCATGGGGGACATTGTGCTGGTTGTATTGTATAGGTGACTTCCAAGTCAGCCATATTGCATGGGGGACATTGTGCTGGTTGTATTGTATAGGTGACTTCCAAGTCAGCCATATTGCATGGGGGACACTGTGCTGGTTGCCATGTCCTATAGGTGACTTCCAAGTCAGCCATATTGCATGGGGGACATTGTGCTGGTTGTCTTGTATAGGTGACGTCCAAGTCAGCCATATTGCTTGGGGGACATTGTGCTGGTTGCCATGTTCTATAGGTGACTTCCAAGTCAGCCATATTGCTTGGGGACATTGTGCTGGTTGTGTTGTATAGGTGACTTCCAAGTCAGCCATATTGCATGGGGGACATTGTGCTGGTTGTCTTGTATAGGTGACTTCCAATTCAGCCATATTGCATGGGGGACATTGTGCTGGTGGCCATGTTCTATAGGTGACTTCCAAGTCAGCCATATTGCATGGGGGACATTGTGCTGGTTGTGTTGTATAGGTGACTTCCAAGTCAGCCATATTGCATGGGGAACATTGTGCTGGTTGTATTGTATAGGTGACTTCCAAGTCAGCCATATTGCATGGGGGACATTGTGCTGGTTGTATTGTATAGGTGACTTCCAAGTCAGCCATATTGCATGGGGGTCATTGTGCTGGTTGCCATGTTCTATAGGTGACTTCCAAGTCAGCCATATTGCATGGGGTACATTGTGCTGGTGGCCATGTTCTATAGGTGACTTCCAAGTCAGCCATATTGCATGGGGGACATTGTGCTGGTTGTCTTGTATAGGTGACTTCCAAGTCAGCCATATTCCATGGGGGACATTGTGCTGGTGGCCATGTTCTATAGGTGACTTCCAAGTGAGCCATATTGCTTGGGGGACATTGTGCTGGTTGTGTTGTATACGTGACTTCCAAGTCAGACATATATTGCATGGGGGACATTGTGCTGGTTGTCTTGTATAGGTGACTTCCAAGTCAGCCATATTGCATGGGGGACATTGTGCTGGTTGCCATGTCCTATAGGTGACTTCCAAGTCAGCCATATTGCATGGGGGACATTGTGCTGGTTGCCATGTTGTATAGGTGACTTCCAAGTCAGCCATATTGCTTGGGGGACATTGTGCTGGTTGCCATGTTCTATAGGTGACTTCCAAGTCAGCCATATTGCTTGGGGGACATTGTGCTGGTTGTGTTGTATAGGTGACTTCCAAGTCAGCCATATTGCATGGGGGACATTGTGCTGGTTGTCTTGTATAGGTGACTTCCAATTCAGCCATATTGCATGGGGGACTTTGTGCTGGTGGCCATGTTCTATAGGTGACTTTCAAGTCAGCCATATTGCTTGGGGGACATTGTGCTGGTTGTATTGTATAGGTGACTTCCAAGTCAGCCATATTGCATGGGGGACATTGTGCTGGTTGTGTTGTATAGGTGACTTCCAAGTCAGCCATATTGCATGGGGGACATTGTGCTGGTTGTATTGTATAGGTGACTTCCAAGTCAGCCATATTGCATGGGGGACATTGTGCTGGTTGTATTGTATAGGTGACTTCCAAGTCAGCCGTGTTGCATGGGGGACATTCTGCTGGTGGCCATGTTCTATAGGTGACATCCAAGTCAGCCATATTGCATGGGGGACATTGTGCTGGTTGCCATGTTGTATAGGTGACTTCCAAGTCAGCCATATTGCATGGGGGACATTGTACTGGTTGTCTTGTATAGGTGACTTCCAAGTCAGCCGTGTTGCATTGGGGACATTGTGCTGGTGGCCATGTTCTATAGGTGACTTCCAAGTCAGCCATATTGCATGGGGGACATTGTGCTGGTTGCCATGTTGTATAGGTGACTTCCAAGTCAGCCATATTGCATGGGGGACATTGTGCTGGTTGCCATGTTGTATAGGTGACTTCCAAGTCAGCCATATTGCATGGGGGACATTGTGCTGGTTGTGTTGTATAGGTGACTTCCAAGTCAGCCATATTGCATGGGGGACATTGTGCTGGTTGTATTGTATAGGTGACTTCCAAGTCAGCCATATTGCATGGGGGACATTGTGCTGGTTGTATTGTATATGTGACTTCCAAGTCAGCCGTGTTGCATGGGGGACATTCTGCTGGTGGCCATGTTCTATAGGTGACATCCAAGTCAGCCATATTGCATGGGGGACATTGTGCTGGTTGCCATGTTGTATAGGTGACTTCCAAGTCAGCCATATTGCATGGGGGACATTGTACTGGTTGTCTTGTATAGGTGACTTCCAAGTCAGCCGTGTTGCATTGGGGACATTGTGCTGGTGGCCATGTTCTATAGGTGACTTCCAAGTCAGCCATATTGCATGGGGGACATTGTGCTGGTTGCCATGTTGTATAGGTGACTTCCAAGTCAGCCATATTGCATGGGGGACATTGTGCTGGTTGCCATGTTGTATAGGTGACTTCCAAGTCAGCCATATTGCATGGGGGACATTGTGCTGGTTGTGTTGTATAGGTGACTTCCAAGTCAGCCATATTGCATGGGGGACATTGTGCTGGTTGTATTGTATAGGTGACTTCCAAGTCAGCCATATTGCATGGGGGACATTGTGCTGGTTGTATTGTATAGGTGACTTCCAAGTCAGCCATATTGCATGGGGGACACTGTGCTGGTTGCCATGTCCTATAGGTGACTTCCAAGTCAGCCATATTGCATGGGGGACATTGTGCTGGTTGTCTTGTATAGGTGACGTCCAAGTCAGCCATATTGCTTGGGGGACATTGTGCTGGTTGCCATGTTCTATAGGTGACTTCCAAGTCAGCCATATTGCTTGGGGACATTGTGCTGGTTGTGTTGTATAGGTGACTTCCAAGTCAGCCATATTGCATGGGGGACATTGTGCTGGTTGTCTTGTATAGGTGACTTCCAATTCAGCCATATTGCATGGGGGACATTGTGCTGGTGGCCATGTTCTATAGGTGACTTCCAAGTCAGCCATATTGCATGGGGGACATTGTGCTGGTTGTGTTGTATAGGTGACTTCCAAGTCAGCCATATTGCATGGGGAACATTGTGCTGGTTGTATTGTATAGGTGACTTCCAAGTCAGCCATATTGCATGGGGGACATTGTGCTGGTTGTATTGTATAGGTGACTTCCAAGTCAGCCATATTGCATGGGGGTCATTGTGCTGGTTGCCATGTTCTATAGGTGACTTCCAAGTCAGCCATATTGCATGGGGTACATTGTGCTGGTGGCCATGTTCTATAGGTGACTTCCAAGTCAGCCATATTGCATGGGGGACATTGTGCTGGTTGTCTTGTATAGGTGACTTCCAAGTCAGCCATATTCCATGGGGGACATTGTGCTGGTGGCCATGTTCTATAGGTGACTTCCAAGTGAGCCATATTGCTTGGGGGACATTGTGCTGGTTGTGTTGTATACGTGACTTCCAAGTCAGACATATATTGCATGGGGGACATTGTGCTGGTTGTCTTGTATAGGTGACTTCCAAGTCAGCTGTGTTGCATGGGGGACATTGTGCTGGTGGCCATGTTCTATAGGTGACTTCCAAGTCAGCCATATTGCATGGGGGACATTGTGCTGGTGGCCATGTTCTATAGGTGACTTCCAAGTCAGCCGTTTTGCATGGGGGACATTGTGCTGGTTGCCATGTTCTATAGGTGACTTCCAGGTCAGCCATATTGCTTGGGGGACATTGTGCTGGTTGCCATGTTGTATAGGTGACTTCCAATTCAGCCATATTGCATGGGGGACATTGTGCTGGTGGCCATGTTCTATAGGTGACTTCCAAGTCAGCCATATTGCTTGGGGGACATTGTGCTGGTTGTATTGTATAGGTGACTTCCAAGTCAGCCATATTGCATGGGGGACATTGTGCTGGTTGTGTTGTATAGGTGACTTCCAAGTCAGCCATATTGCATGGGGGACATTGTGCTGGTTGTATTGTATAGGTGACTTCCAAGTCAGCCATATTGCATGGGGGACATTGTGCTGGTTGTATTGTATAGGTGACTTCCAAGTCAGCCATATTGCATGGGGGTCATTGTGCTGGTTGCCATGTTCTATAGGTGACTTCCAAGTCAGACATATTGCATGGGGGACATTGTGCTGGTGGCCATGTTTTATAGGTGACTTCCAAGTCAGCCATATTGCATGGGGGACATTGTGCTGGTTGTGTTGTATAGGTGACTTCCAAGTCAGCCATATTGCATGGGGGACATTGTGCTGGTTGTATTGTATAGGTGACTTCCAAGTCAGCCATATTGCAAGGGGGACATTGTGCTGGTTGTATTGTATAGGTGACTTCCAAGTCAGCCATATTGCATGGGGGTCATTGTGCTGGTTGCCATGTTCTATAGGTGACTTCCAAGTCAGCCATATTGCATGGGGGACATTGTGCTGGTGGCCATGTTCTATAGGTGACTTCCAAGTCAGCCATATTGCATGGGGGACATTGTGCTGGTTGTCTTGTATAGGTGACTTCCAAGTCAGCCATATTCCATGGGGGACATTGTGCTGGTGGCCATGTTCTATAGGTGACTTCCAAGTGAGCCATATTGCTTGGGGGACATTGTGCTGGTTGTGTTGTATACGTGACTTCCAAGTCAGACATATTGCATGGGGGACATTGTGCTGGTTGTCTTGTATAGGTGACTTCCAAGTCAGCCGTGTTGCATGGGGGACATTGTGCTGGTGGCCATGTTCTATAGGTGACATCCAAGTCAGCCATATTGCATGGGGGACATTGTGCTGGTTGCCATGTTGTATAGGTGACTTCCAAGTCAGCCATATTGCATGGGGGACATTGTACTGGTTGTCTTGTATAGGTGACTTCCAAGTCAGCCGTGTTGCATTGGTGACATTGTGCTGGTGGCCATGTTCTATAGGTGACTTCCAAGTCAGCCATATTGCATGGGGGACATTGTGCTGGTTGCCATGTTGTATAGGTGACTTCCAAGTCAGCCAAATTGCATGGGGGACATTGTGCTGGTTGCCATGTTGTATAGGTGACTTCCAAGTCAGCCATATTGCATGGGGGACATTGTGCTGGTTGTGTTGTATAGGTGACTTCCAAGTCAGCCATATTGCATGGGGGACATTGTGCTGGTTGTATTGTATAGGTGACTTCCAAGTCAGCCATATTGCATGGGGGACATTGTGCTGGTTGTATTGTATAGGTGACTTCCAAGTCAGCCATATTGCATGGGGGACATTGTGCTGGTTGCCATGTCCTATAGGTGACTTCCAAGTCAGCCATATTGCATGGGGGGCATTGTGCTGGTTGTCTTGTATAGGTGACGTCCAAGTCAGCCATATTGCTTGGGGGACATTGTGCTGGTTGCCATGTTCTATAGGTGACTTCCAAGTCAGCCATATTGCTTGGGGACATTGTGCTGGTTGTGTTGTATAGGTGACTTCCAAGTCAGCCATATTGCATGGGGGACATTGTGCTGGTTGTCTTGTATAGGTGACTTCCAATTCAGCCATATTGCATGGGGGACATTGTGCTGGTGGCCATGTTCTATAGGTGACTTCCAAGTCAGCCATATTGCTTGGGGGACATTGTGCTGGTTGTATTGTATAGGTGACTTCCAAGTCAGCCATATTGCATGGGGGACATTGTGCTTGTTGTGTTGTATAGGTGACTTCCAAGTCGCCATATTGCATGGGGGACATTGTGCTGGTTGTATTGTATAGGTGACTTCCAAGTCAGCCATATTGCATGGGGGACATTGTGCTGGTTGTATTGTATAGGTGACTTCCAAGTCAGCCATATTGCATGGGGGTCATTGTGCTGGTTGCCATGTTCTATAGGTGACTTCCAAGTCAGCCATATTGCATGGGGGACATTGTGCTGGTGGCCATGTTCTATAGGTGACTTCCAAGTCAGCCATATGCATGGGGGACATTGTGCTGGTTGTCTTGTATAGGTGACTTCCAAGTCAGCCATATTCCATGGGGGACATTGTGCTGGTGGCCATGTTCTATAGGTGACTTCCAAGTGAGCCATATTGCTTGGGGGACATTGTGCTGGTTGTGTTGTATACGTGACTTCCAAGTCAGACATATATTGCATGGGGGACATTGTGCTGGTTGTCTTGTATAGGTGACTTCCAAGTCAGCCGTGTTGCATGGGGGACATTGTGCTGGTGGCCATGTTCTATAGGTGACTTCCAAGTCAGCCATATTGCATGGGGGACATTGTGCTGGTGGCCATGTTCTATAGGTGACTTCCAAGTCAGCCGTTTTGCATGGGGGACATTGTGCTGGTTGCCATGTTCTATAGGTGACTTCCAGGTCAGCCATATTGCTTGGGGGACATTGTGCTGGTTGCCATGTTGTATAGGTGACTTCCAATTCAGCCATATTGCATGGGGGACATTGTGCTGGTGGCCATGTTCTATAGGTGACTTCCAAGTCAGCCATATTGCTTGGGGGACATTGTGCTGGTTGTATTGTATAGGTGACTTCCAAGTCAGCCATATTGCATGGGGGACATTGTGCTGGTTGTGTTGTATAGGTGACTTCCAAGTCAGCCATATTGCATGGGGGACATTGTGCTGGTTGTATTGTATAGGTGACTTCCAAGTCAGCCATATTGCATGGGGGACATTGTGCTGGTTGTATTGTATAGGTGACTTCCATGTCAGCCATATTGCATGGGGGTCATTGTGCTGGTTGCCATGTTCTATAGGTGACTTCCAAGTCAGCCATATTGCATGGGGGACATTGTGCTGGTGGCCATGTTCTATAGGTGACTTCCAAGTCAGCCATATTGCATGGGGGACATTGTGCTGGTTGTATTGTATAGGTGACTTCCAAGTCAGCCATATTGCATGGGGGACATTGTGCTGGTTGTATTGTATAGGTGACTTCCAAGTCAGCCATATTGCATGGGGGTCATTGTGCTGGTGGCCATGTTCTATAGGTGACTTCCAAGTGAGCCATATTGCTTGGGGGACATTGTGCTGGTTGTGTTGTATACGTGACTTCCAAGTCAGACATATATTGCATGGCGACATTGTGCTGGTTGTCTTGTATAGGTGACTTCCAAGTCAGCCGTGTTGCATGGGGGACATTGTGCTGGTGGCCATGTTCTATAGGTGACTTCCAAGTCAGCCATATTGCATGGGGGACATTGTGCTGGTGGCCATGTTCTCTAGGTGACTTCCAAGTCAGCCGTTTTGCATGGGGGACATTGTGCTGGTTGCCATGTTCTATAGGTGACTTCCAGGTCAGCCATATTGCTTGGGGGACATTGTGCTGGTTGCCATGTTGTATAGGTGACTTCCAATTAAGCCATATTGAATGGGGGACATTGTGCTGGTGGCCATGTTCTATAGGTGACTTCCAAGTCAGCCATATTGCTTGGGGGACATTGTGCTGGTTGTATTGTATAGGTGACTTCCAAGTCAGCCATATTGCATGGGGGACATTGTGCTGGTTGTGTTGTATAGGTGACTTCCAAGTCAGCCATATTGCATGGGGGACATTGTGCTGGTTGTATTGTATAGGTGACTTCCAAGTTAACCATATTGCATGGGGGACATTGTGCTGGTTGTATTGTATAGGTGACTTCCAAGTCAGCCGTGTTGCATGGGGGACATTGTGCTGGTGGCCATGTTCTATAGGTGACATCCAAGTCAGCCATATTGCATGGGGGACATTGTGCTGGTTGCCATGTTGCATAGGTGACTTCCAAGTCAGCCATATTGCATGGGGGACATTGTACTGGTTGTCTTGTATAGGTGACTTCCAAGTCAGCCGTGTTGCATTGGGGACATTGTGCTGGTGGCCATGTTCTATAGGTGACTTCCAAGTCAGCCATATTGCATGGGGGACATTGTGCTGGTTGCCATGTTGTATAGGTGACTTCCAAGTCAGCCATATTGCATGGGGGACATTGTACTGGTTGTCTTGTATAGGTGACTTCCAAGTCAGCCGTGTTGCATTGGGGACATTGTGCTGGTGGCCATGTTCTATAGGTGACTTCCAAGTCAGCCATATTGCATGGGGGACATTGTGCTGGTTGCCATGTTGTATAGGTGACTTCCAAGTCAGCCATATTGCATGGGGGACATTGTGCTGGTTGCCATGTTGTATAGGTGACTTCCAAGTCAGCCATATTGCATGCGGGACATTGTGCTGGTTGTGTTGTATAGGTGACTTCCAAGTCAGCCATATTGCATGAGGGACATTGTGCTGGTTGTATTGTATAGGTGACTTCCAAGTCAGCCATATTGCATGGGGGACATTGTGCTGGTTGTATTGTATAGGTGACTTCCAAGTCAGCCATATTGCATGGGGGACATTGTGCTGGTTGCCATGTCCTATAGGTGACTTCCAAGTCAGCCATATTGCATGGGGGACATTGTGCTGGTTGTCTTGTATAGGTGACGTCCAAGTCAGCCATATTGCTTGGGGGACATTGTGCTGGTTGCCATGTTCTATAGGTGACTTCCAAGTCAGCCATATTGCTTGGGGGACATTGTGCTGGTTGTGTTGTATAGGTGACTTCCAAGTCAGCCATATTGCATGGGGGACATTGTGCTGGTTGTATTGTATAGGTGACTTCCAAGTCAGCCATATTGCATGGGGGACATTGTGCTGGTTGTATTGTATAGGTGACTTCCAAGTCAGCCATATTGCATGGGGGACATTGTGCTGGTTGCCATGTCCTATAGGTGACTTCCAAGTCAGCCATATTGCATGGGGGACATTGTGCTGGTTGTCTTGTATAGGTGACTTCCAAGTCAGCCATATTGCTTGGGGAACATTGTGCTGGTTGCCATGTTCTATAGGTGACTTCCAAGTCAGCCATATTGCATGGAGGACATTGTGCTGGTTGTGTTGTATAGGTGTCTTCCAAGTCAGCCATATTGCATGGGGGACATTGTGCTGGTGGCCATGTTTTATAGGTGACTTCCAAGTCAGCCATATTGCATGGGGGACATTGTGCTGGTGGCCATGTTCTATAGGTGACTTCCAAGTCAGCCATATTGCTTGGGGGACATTGTGCTGGTTGCCATGTTGTATAGGTGACTTCCAAGTCAGCCATATTGCATGGGGGACATTGTGCTGGTTGCCATGTTGTATAGGTGACTTCCAAGTCAGCCATATTGCATGGGGGACATTGTGCTGGTTGTGTTGTATAGGTGACTTCCAAGTCAGCCATATTGCATGGGGGACATTGTGCTGGTTGTGTTGTATAGGTGACTTCCAAGACAGCCATATTGCATGGGGGACATTGTGCTGGTTGTATTGTATAGGTGACTTCCAAGTCAGCCATATTGCATGGGGGACATTGTGCTGGTTGCCATGTCCTATAGGTGACTTCCAAGTCAGCCATATTGCATGGGGGACATTGTGCTGGTTGCCATATTGTATAGGTGACTTCCAAGTCAGCCATATTGCTTGGGGGACATTGTGCTGGTTGCCATGTTCTATAGGTGACTTCCAAGTCAGCCATATTGCTTGGGGGACATTGTGCTGGTTGTGTTGTATAGGTGACTTCCAAGTCAGCCATATTGCATGGGGGACATTGTGCTGGTTGTCTTGTATAGGTGACTTCCAATTCAGCCATATTGCATGGGGGACATTGTGCTGGTGGCCATGTTCTATAGGTGACTTTAAAGTCAGCCATATTGCTTGGGGGACATTGTGCTGGTTGTATTGTATAGGTGACTTCCAAGTCAGCCATATTGCATGGGGGACATTGTGCTGGTTGTGTTGTATAGGTGACTTCCAAGTCAGCCATATTGCATGGGGGACATTGTGCTGGTTGTATTGTATAGGTGACTTCCAAGTCAGCCATATTGCATAGGGGACATTGTGCTGGTTGTATTGTATAGGTGACTTCCAAGTCAGCCATATTGCATGGGGGACATTGTGCTGGTTGCCATGTCCTATAGGTGACTTCCAAGTCAGCCATATTGCATGGGAGACATTGTGCTGGTTGTCTTGTATTGGTGACGTCCAAGTCAGCCATATTGCTTGGGGGACATTGTGCTGGTTGCCATGTTCTATAGGTGACTTCCAAGGCAGCCATATTGCTTGGGGGACATTGTGCTGGTTGTGTTGTATAGGTGACTTCCAAGTCAGCCATATTGCATGGGGGACATTGTGCTGGTTGTCTTGTATAGGTGACTTCCAATTCAGCCATATTGCATGGGGGACATTGTGCTGGTGGCCATGTTCTATAGGTGACTTCCAAGTCAGCCATATTGCTTGGGGGACATTGTGCTGGTTGTATTGTATAGGTGACTTCCAAGTCAGCCATATTGCATGGGGGACATTGTGCTGGTTGTGTTGTATAGGTGACTTCCAAGTCAGCCATATTGCATGGGGGACATTGTGCTGGTTGTATTGTATAGGTGACTTCCAAGTTAACCATATTGCATGGGGGACATTGTGCTGGTTGTATTGTATAGGTGACTTCCAAGTCAGCCGTGTTGCATGGGGGACATTGTGCTGGTGGCCATGTTCTATAGGTGACATCCAAGTCAGCCATATTGCATGGGGGACATTGTGCTGGTTGCCATGTTGCATAGGTGACTTCCAAGTCAGCCATATTGCATGGGGGACATTGTACTGGTTGTCTTGTATAGGTGACTTCCAAGTCAGCCGTGTTGCATTGGGGACATTGTGCTGGTGGCCATGTTCTATAGGTGACTTCCAAATCAGCCATATTGCATGGGGGACATTGTGCTGGTTGCCATGTTGTATAGGTGACTTCCAAGTCAGCCATATTGCATGGGGGACATTGTACTGGTTGTCTTGTATAGGTGACTTCCAAGTCAGCCGTGTTGCATTGGGGACATTGTGCTGGTGGCCATGTTCTATAGGTGACTTCCAAGTCAGCCATATTGCATGGGGGACATTGTGCTGGTTGCCATGTTGTATAGGTGACTTCCAAGTCAGCCATATTGCATGGGGGACATTGTGCTGGTTGCCATGTTGTATAGGTGACTTCCAAGTCAGCCATATTGCATGCGGGACATTGTGCTGGTTGTGTTGTATAGGTGACTTCCAAGTCAGCCATATTGCATGAGGGACATTGTGCTGGTTGTATTGTATAGGTGACTTCCAAGTCAGCCATATTGCATGGGGGACATTGTGCTGGTTGTATTGTATAGGTGACTTCCAAGTCAGCCATATTGCATGGGGGACATTGTGCTGGTTGCCATGTCCTATAGGTGACTTCCAAGTCAGCCATATTGCATGGGGGACATTGTGCTGGTTGTCTTGTATAGGTGACGTCCAAGTCAGCCATATTGCTTGGGGGACATTGTGCTGGTTGCCATGTTCTATAGGTGACTTCCAAGTCAGCCATATTGCTTGGGGGACATTGTGCTGGTTGTGTTGTATAGGTGACTTCCAAGTCAGCCATATTGCATGGGGGACATTGTGCTGGTTGTATTGTATAGGTGACTTCCAAGTCAGCCATATTGCATGGGGGACATTGTGCTGGTTGTATTGTATAGGTGACTTCCAAGTCAGCCATATTGCATGGGGGACATTGTGCTGGTTGCCATGTCCTATAGGTGACTTCCAAGTCAGCCATATTGCATGGGGGACATTGTGCTGGTTGTCTTGTATAGGTGACTTCCAAGTCAGCCATATTGCTTGGGGAACATTGTGCTGGTTGCCATGTTCTATAGGTGACTTCCAAGTCAGCCATATTGCATGGAGGACATTGTGCTGGTTGTGTTGTATAGGTGTCTTCCAAGTCAGCCATATTGCATGGGGGACATTGTGCTGGTGGCCATGTTTTATAGGTGACTTCCAAGTCAGCCATATTGCATGGGGGACATTGTGCTGGTGGCCATGTTCTATAGGTGACTTCCAAGTCAGCCATATTGCTTGGGGGACATTGTGCTGGTTGCCATGTTGTATAGGTGACTTCCAAGTCAGCCATATTGCATGGGGGACATTGTGCTGGTTGCCATGTTGTATAGGTGACTTCCAAGTCAGCCATATTGCATGGGGGACATTGTGCTGGTTGTGTTGTATAGGTGACTTCCAAGTCAGCCATATTGCATGGGGGACATTGTGCTGGTTGTGTTGTATAGGTGACTTCCAAGACAGCCATATTGCATGGGGGACATTGTGCTGGTTGTATTGTATAGGTGACTTCCAAGTCAGCCATATTGCATGGGGGACATTGTGCTGGTTGCCATGTCCTATAGGTGACTTCCAAGTCAGCCATATTGCATGGGGGACATTGTGCTGGTTGCCATATTGTATAGGTGACTTCCAAGTCAGCCATATTGCTTGGGGGACATTGTGCTGGTTGCCATGTTCTATAGGTGACTTCCAAGTCAGCCATATTGCTTGGGGGACATTGTGCTGGTTGTGTTGTATAGGTGACTTCCAAGTCAGCCATATTGCATGGGGGACATTGTGCTGGTTGTCTTGTATAGGTGACTTCCAATTCAGCCATATTGCATGGGGGACATTGTGCTGGTGGCCATGTTCTATAGGTGACTTTCAAGTCAGCCATATTGCTTGGGGGACATTGTGCTGGTTGTATTGTATAGGTGACTTCCAAGTCAGCCATATTGCATGGGGGACATTGTGCTGGTTGTGTTGTATAGGTGACTTCCAAGTCAGCCATATTGCATGGGGGACATTGTGCTGGTTGTATTGTATAGGTGACTTCCAAGTCAGCCATATTGCATAGGGGACATTGTGCTGGTTGTATTGTATAGGTGACTTCCAAGTCAGCCATATTGCATGGGGGACATTGTGCTGGTTGCCATGTCCTATAGGTGACTTCCAAGTCAGCCATATTGCATGGGAGACATTGTGCTGGTTGTCTTGTATTGGTGACGTCCAAGTCAGCCATATTGCTTGGGGGACATTGTGCTGGTTGCCATGTTCTATAGGTGACTTCCAAGGCAGCCATATTGCTTGGGGGACATTGTGCTGGTTGTGTTGTATAGGTGACTTCCAAGTCAGCCATATTGCATGGGGGACATTGTGCTGGTTGTCTTGTATAGGTGACTTCCAATTCAGCCATATTGCATGGGGGACATTGTGCTGGTGGCCATGTTCTATAGGTGACTTCCAAGTCAGCCATATTGCTTGGGGGACATTGTGCTGGTTGTATTGTATAGGTGACTTCCAAGTCAGCCATATTGCATGGGGGACATTGTGCTGGTTGTGTTGTATAGGTGACTTCCAAGTCAGCCATATTGCATGGGGGACATTGTGCTGGTTGTATTGTATAGGTGACTTCCAAGTTAACCATATTGCATGGGGGACATTGTGCTGGTTGTATTGTATAGGTGACTTCCAAGTCAGCCGTGTTGCATGGGGGACATTGTGCTGGTGGCCATGTTCTATAGGTGACATCCAAGTCAGCCATATTGCATGGGGGACATTGTGCTGGTTGCCATGTTGCATAGGTGACTTCCAAGTCAGCCATATTGCATGGGGGACATTGTACTGGTTGTCTTGTATAGGTGACTTCCAAGTCAGCCGTGTTGCATTGGGGACATTGTGCTGGTGGCCATGTTCTATAGGTGACTTCCAAGTCAGCCATATTGCATGGGGGACATTGTGCTGGTTGCCATGTTGTATAGGTGACTTCCAAGTCAGCCATATTGCATGGGGGACATTGTACTGGTTGTCTTGTATAGGTGACTTCCAAGTCAGCCGTGTTGCATTGGGGACATTGTGCTGGTGGCCATGTTCTATAGGTGACTTCCAAGTCAGCCATATTGCATGGGGGACATTGTGCTGGTTGCCATGTTGTATAGGTGACTTCCAAGTCAGCCATATTGCATGGGGGACATTGTGCTGGTTGCCATGTTGTATAGGTGACTTCCAAGTCAGCCATATTGCATGCGGGACATTGTGCTGGTTGTGTTGTATAGGTGACTTCCAAGTCAGCCATATTGCATGAGGGACATTGTGCTGGTTGTATTGTATAGGTGACTTCCAAGTCAGCCATATTGCATGGGGGACATTGTGCTGGTTGTATTGTATAGGTGACTTCCAAGTCAGCCATATTGCATGGGGGACATTGTGCTGGTTGCCATGTCCTATAGGTGACTTCCAAGTCAGCCATATTGCATGGGGGACATTGTGCTGGTTGTCTTGTATAGGTGACGTCCAAGTCAGCCATATTGCTTGGGGGACATTGTGCTGGTTGCCATGTTCTATAGGTGACTTCAAAGTCAGCCATATTGCTTGGGGGACATTGTGCTGGTTGTGTTGTATAGGTGACTTCCAAGTCAGCCATATTGCATGGGGGACATTGTGCTGGTTGTATTGTATAGGTGACTTCCAAGTCAGCCATATTGCATGGGGGACATTGTGCTGGTTGTATTGTATAGGTGACTTCCAAGTCAGCCATATTGCATGGGGGACATTGTGCTGGTTGCCATGTCCTATAGGTGACTTCCAAGTCAGCCATATTGCATGGGGGACATTGTGCTGGTTGTCTTGTATAGGTGACTTCCAAGTCAGCCATATTGCTTGGGGGACATTGTGCTGGTTGCCATGTTCTATAGGTGACTTCCAAGTCAGCCATATTGCATGGAGGACATTGTGCTGGTTGTGTTGTATAGGTGTCTTCCAAGTCAGCCATATTGCATGGGGGACATTGTGCTTGTGGCCATGTTTTATAGGTGACTTCCAAGTCAGCCATATTGCATGGGGGACATTGTGCTGGTGGCCATGTTCTATAGGTGACTTCCAAGTCAGCCATATTGCATGGGGGACATTGTGCTGGTTGTCTTGTATAGGTGACTTCCAAGTCAGCCATATTGCATGGGGGACATTGTGCTGGTGGCCATGTTCTATAGGTGAATTCCAAGTCAGCCATATTGCTTGGGGGACATTGTGCTGGTTGCCATGTTGTATAGGTGACTTCCAAGTCAGCCATATTGCATGGGGGACATTGTGCTGGTTGCCATGTTGTATAGGTGACTTCCAAGTCAGCCATATTGCATGGGGGACATTGTGCTGGTTGTGTTGTATAGGTGACTTCCAAGTCAGCCATATTGCATGAGGGACATTGTGCTGGTTGTGTTGTATAGGTGACTTCCAAGACAGCCATATTGCAGATGGGACATTGTGCTGGTTGTATTGTATAGGTGACTTCCAAGTCAGCCATATTGCATGGGGGACATTGTGCTGGTTGCCATGTCCTATAGGTGACTTCCAAGTCAGCCATATTGCATGGGGGACATTGTGCTAGTTGCCATGTTGTATAGGTGACTTCCAAGTCAGCCATATTGCTTGGGGGACATTGTGCTGGTTGCCATGTTCTATAGGTGACTTCCAAGTCAGCCATATTGCTTGGGGGACATTGTGCTGGTTGTGTTGTATAGGTGACTTCCAAGTCAGCCATATTGCATGGGGGACATTGTGCTGGTTGTCTTGTATAGGTGACTTCCAATTCAGCCATATTGCATGGGGGACTTTGTGCTGGTGGCCATGTTCTATAGGTGACTTTCAAGTCAGCCATATTGCTTGGGGGACATTGTGCTGGTTGTATTGTATAGGTGACTTCCAAGTCAGCCATATTGCATGGGGGACATTGTGCTGGTTGTGTTGTATAGGTGACTTCCAAGTCAGCCATATTGCATGGGGGACATTGTGCTGGTTGTATTGTATAGGTGACTTCCAAGTCAGCCATATTGCATGGGGGACATTGTGCTGGTTGTATTGTATAGGTGACTTCCAAGTCAGCCGTGTTGCATGGGGGACATTCTGCTGGTGGCCATGTTCTATAGGTGACATCCAAGTCAGCCATATTGCATGGGGGACATTGTGCTGGTTGCCATGTTGTATAGGTGACTTCCAAGTCAGCCATATTGCATGGGGGACATTGTACTGGTTGTCTTGTATAGGTGACTTCCAAGTCAGCCGTGTTGCATTGGGGACATTGTGCTGGTGGCCATGTTCTATAGGTGACTTCCAAGTCAGCCATATTGCATGGGGGACATTGTGCTGGTTGCCATGTTGTATAGGTGACTTCCAAGTCAGCCATATTGCATGGGGGACATTGTGCTGGTTGCCATGTTGTATAGGTGACTTCCAAGTCAGCCATATTGCATGGGGGACATTGTGCTGGTTGTGTTGTATAGGTGACTTCCAAGTCAGCCATATTGCATGGGGGACATTGTGCTGGTTGTATTGTATAGGTGACTTCCAAGTCAGCCATATTGCATGGGGGACATTGTGCTGGTTGTATTGTATATGTGACTTCCAAGTCAGCCGTGTTGCATGGGGGACATTCTGCTGGTGGCCATGTTCTATAGGTGACATCCAAGTCAGCCATATTGCATGGGGGACATTGTGCTGGTTGCCATGTTGTATAGGTGACTTCCAAGTCAGCCATATTGCATGGGGGACATTGTACTGGTTGTCTTGTATAGGTGACTTCCAAGTCAGCCGTGTTGCATTGGGGACATTGTGCTGGTGGCCATGTTCTATAGGTGACTTCCAAGTCAGCCATATTGCATGGGGGACATTGTGCTGGTTGCCATGTTGTATAGGTGACTTCCAAGTCAGCCATATTGCATGGGGGACATTGTGCTGGTTGCCATGTTGTATAGGTGACTTCCAAGTCAGCCATATTGCATGGGGGACATTGTGCTGGTTGTGTTGTATAGGTGACTTCCAAGTCAGCCATATTGCATGGGGGACATTGTGCTGGTTGTATTGTATAGGTGACTTCCAAGTCAGCCATATTGCATGGGGGACATTGTGCTGGTTGTATTGTATAGGTGACTTCCAAGTCAGCCATATTGCATGGGGGACACTGTGCTGGTTGCCATGTCCTATAGGTGACTTCCAAGTCAGCCATATTGCATGGGGGACATTGTGCTGGTTGTCTTGTATAGGTGACGTCCAAGTCAGCCATATTGCTTGGGGGACATTGTGCTGGTTGCCATGTTCTATAGGTGACTTCCAAGTCAGCCATATTGCTTGGGGACATTGTGCTGGTTGTGTTGTATAGGTGACTTCCAAGTCAGCCATATTGCATGGGGGACATTGTGCTGGTTGTCTTGTATAGGTGACTTCCAATTCAGCCATATTGCATGGGGGACATTGTGCTGGTGGCCATGTTCTATAGGTGACTTCCAAGTCAGCCATATTGCATGGGGGACATTGTGCTGGTTGTGTTGTATAGGTGACTTCCAAGTCAGCCATATTGCATGGGGAACATTGTGCTGGTTGTATTGTATAGGTGACTTCCAAGTCAGCCATATTGCATGGGGGACATTGTGCTGGTTGTATTGTATAGGTGACTTCCAAGTCAGCCATATTGCATGGGGGTCATTGTGCTGGTTGCCATGTTCTATAGGTGACTTCCAAGTCAGCCATATTGCATGGGGTACATTGTGCTGGTGGCCATGTTCTATAGGTGACTTCCAAGTCAGCCATATTGCATGGGGGACATTGTGCTGGTTGTCTTGTATAGGTGACTTCCAAGTCAGCCATATTCCATGGGGGACATTGTGCTGGTGGCCATGTTCTATAGGTGACTTCCAAGTGAGCCATATTGCTTGGGGGACATTGTGCTGGTTGTGTTGTATACGTGACTTCCAAGTCAGACATATATTGCATGGGGGACATTGTGCTGGTTGTCTTGTATAGGTGACTTCCAAGTCAGCTGTGTTGCATGGGGGACATTGTGCTGGTGGCCATGTTCTATAGGTGACTTCCAAGTCAGCCATATTGCATGGGGGACATTGTGCTGGTGGCCATGTTCTATAGGTGACTTCCAAGTCAGCCGTTTTGCATGGGGGACATTGTGCTGGTTGCCATGTTCTATAGGTGACTTCCAGGTCAGCCATATTGCTTGGGGGACATTGTGCTGGTTGCCATGTTGTATAGGTGACTTCCAATTCAGCCATATTGCATGGGGGACATTGTGCTGGTGGCCATGTTCTATAGGTGACTTCCAAGTCAGCCATATTGCTTGGGGGACATTGTGCTGGTTGTATTGTATAGGTGACTTCCAAGTCAGCCATATTGCATGGGGGACATTGTGCTGGTTGTGTTGTATAGGTGACTTCCAAGTCAGCCATATTGCATGGGGGACATTGTGCTGGTTGTATTGTATAGGTGACTTCCAAGTCAGCCATATTGCATGGGGGACATTGTGCTGGTTGTATTGTATAGGTGACTTCCAAGTCAGCCATATTGCATGGGGGTCATTGTGCTGGTTGCCATGTTCTATAGGTGACTTCCAAGTCAGACATATTGCATGGGGGACATTGTGCTGGTGGCCATGTTTTATAGGTGACTTCCAAGTCAGCCATATTGCATGGGGGACATTGTGCTGGTTGTGTTGTATAGGTGACTTCCAAGTCAGCCATATTGCATGGGGGACATTGTGCTGGTTGTATTGTATAGGTGACTTCCAAGTCAGCCATATTGCAAGGGGGACATTGTGCTGGTTGTATTGTATAGGTGACTTCCAAGTCAGCCATATTGCATGGGGGTCATTGTGCTGGTTGCCATGTTCTATAGGTGACTTCCAAGTCAGCCATATTGCATGGGGGACATTGTGCTGGTGGCCATGTTCTATAGGTGACTTCCAAGTCAGCCATATTGCATGGGGGACATTGTGCTGGTTGTCTTGTATAGGTGACTTCCAAGTCAGCCATATTCCATGGGGGACATTGTGCTGGTGGCCATGTTCTATAGGTGACTTCCAAGTGAGCCATATTGCTTGGGGGACATTGTGCTGGTTGTGTTGTATACGTGACTTCCAAGTCAGACATATTGCATGGGGGACATTGTGCTGGTTGTCTTGTAAAGGTGACTTCCAAGTCAGCCGTGTTGCATGGGGGACATTGTGCTGGTGGCCATGTTCTATAGGTGACATCCAAGTCAGCCATATTGCATGGGGGACATTGTGCTGGTTGCCATGTTGTATAGGTGACTTCCAAGTCAGCCATATTGCATGGGGGACATTGTACTGGTTGTCTTGTATAGGTGACTTCCAAGTCAGCCGTGTTGCATTGGTGACATTGTGCTGGTGGCCATGTTCTATAGGTGACTTCCAAGTCAGCCATATTGCATGGGGGACATTGTGCTGGTTGCCATGTTGTATAGGTGACTTCCAAGTCAGCCAAATTGCATGGGGGACATTGTGCTGGTTGCCATGTTGTATAGGTGACTTCCAAGTCAGCCATATTGCATGGGGGACATTGTGCTGGTTGTGTTGTATAGGTGACTTCCAAGTCAGCCATATTGCATGGGGGACATTGTGCTGGTTGTATTGTATAGGTGACTTCCAAGTCAGCCATATTGCATGGGGGACATTGTGCTGGTTGTATTGTATAGGTGACTTCCAAGTCAGCCATATTGCATGGGGGACATTGTGCTGGTTGCCATGTCCTATAGGTGACTTCCAAGTCAGCCATATTGCATGGGGGGCATTGTGCTGGTTGTCTTGTATAGGTGACGTCCAAGTCAGCCATATTGCTTGGGGGACATTGTGCTGGTTGCCATGTTCTATAGGTGACTTCCAAGTCAGCCATATTGCTTGGGGACATTGTGCTGGTTGTGTTGTATAGGTGACTTCCAAGTCAGCCATATTGCATGGGGGACATTGTGCTGGTTGTCTTGTATAGGTGACTTCCAATTCAGCCATATTGCATGGGGGACATTGTGCTGGTGGCCATGTTCTATAGGTGACTTCCAAGTCAGCCATATTGCTTGGGGGACATTGTGCTGGTTGTATTGTATAGGTGACTTCCAAGTCAGCCATATTGCATGGGGGACATTGTGCTTGTTGTGTTGTATAGGTGACTTCCAAGTCGCCATATTGCATGGGGGACATTGTGCTGGTTGTATTGTATAGGTGACTTCCAAGTCAGCCATATTGCATGGGGGACATTGTGCTGGTTGTATTGTATAGGTGACTTCCAAGTCAGCCATATTGCATGGGGGTCATTGTGCTGGTTGCCATGTTCTATAGGTGACTTCCAAGTCAGCCATATTGCATGGGGGACATTGTGCTGGTGGCCATGTTCTATAGGTGACTTCCAAGTCAGCCATATTGCATGGGGGACATTGTGCTGGTTGTCTTGTATAGGTGACTTCCAAGTCAGCCATATTCCATGGGGGACATTGTGCTGGTGGCCATGTTCTATAGGTGACTTCCAAGTGAGCCATATTGCTTGGGGGACATTGTGCTGGTTGTGTTGTATACGTGACTTCCAAGTCAGACATATATTGCATGGGGGACATTGTGCTGGTTGTCTTGTATAGGTGACTTCCAAGTCAGCCGTGTTGCATGGGGGACATTGTGCTGGTGGCCATGTTCTATAGGTGACTTCCAAGTCAGCCATATTGCATGGGGGACATTGTGCTGGTGGCCATGTTCTATAGGTGACTTCCAAGTCAGCCGTTTTGCATGGGGGACATTGTGCTGGTTGCCATGTTCTATAGGTGACTTCCAGGTCAGCCATATTGCTTGGGGGACATTGTGCTGGTTGCCATGTTGTATAGGTGACTTCCAATTCAGCCATATTGCATGGGGGACATTGTGCTGGTGGCCATGTTCTATAGGTGACTTCCAAGTCAGCCATATTGCTTGGGGGACATTGTGCTGGTTGTATTGTATAGGTGACTTCCAAGTCAGCCATATTGCATGGGGGACATTGTGCTGGTTGTGTTGTATAGGTGACTTCCAAGTCAGCCATATTGCATGGGGGACATTGTGCTGGTTGTATTGTATAGGTGACTTCCAAGTCAGCCATATTGCATGGGGGACATTGTGCTGGTTGTATTGTATAGGTGACTTCCATGTCAGCCATATTGCATGGGGGTCATTGTGCTGGTTGCCATGTTCTATAGGTGACTTCCAAGTCAGCCATATTGCATGGGGGACATTGTGCTGGTGGCCATGTTCTATAGGTGACTTCCAAGTCAGCCATATTGCATGGGGGACATTGTGCTGGTTGTATTGTATAGGTGACTTCCAAGTCAGCCATATTGCATGGGGGTCATTGTGCTGGTGGCCATGTTCTATAGGTGACTTCCAAGTGAGCCATATTGCTTGGGGGACATTGTGCTGGTTGTGTTGTATACGTGACTTCCAAGTCAGACATATATTGCATGGCGACATTGTGCTGGTTGTCTTGTATAGGTGACTTCCAAGTCAGCCGTGTTGCATGGGGGACATTGTGCTGGTGGCCATGTTCTATAGGTGACTTCCAAGTCAGCCATATTGCATGGGGGACATTGTGCTGGTGGCCATGTTCTCTAGGTGACTTCCAAGTCAGCCGTTTTGCATGGGGGACATTGTGCTGGTTGCCATGTTCTATAGGTGACTTCCAGGTCAGCCATATTGCTTGGGGGACATTGTGCTGGTTGCCATGTTGTATAGGTGACTTCCAATTCAGCCATATTGAATGGGGGACATTGTGCTGGTGGCCATGTTCTATAGGTGACTTCCAAGTCAGCCATATTGCTTGGGGGACATTGTGCTGGTTGTATTGTATAGGTGACTTCCAAGTCAGCCATATTGCATGGGGGACATTGTGCTGGTTGTGTTGTATAGGTGACTTCCAAGTCAGCCATATTGCATGGGGGACATTGTGCTGGTTGTATTGTATAGGTGACTTCCAAGTCAGCCATATTGCATGGGGGACATTGTGCTGGTTGTATTGTATAGGTGACTTCCAAGTCAGCCATATTGCATGGGGGTCATTGTGCTGGTTGCCATGTTCTATAGGTGACTTCCAAGTCAGCCATATTGCATGGGGGACATTGTGCTGGTGGCCATGTTCTATAGGTGACTTCCAAGTCAGCCATATTGCATGGGGGACATTGTGCTGGTTGTGTTGTATAGGTGACTTCCAAGTCAGCCATATTGCATGGGGGACATTGTGCTGGTTGTATTGTATAGGTGACTTCCAAGTCAGCCATATTGCAAGGGGGACATTGTGCTGGTTGTATTGTATAGGTGACTTCCAAGTCAGCCATATTGCATGGGGGTCATTGTGCTGGTTGCCATGTTCTATAGGTGACTTCCAAGTCAGCCATATTGCATGGGGGACATTGTGCTGGTGGCCATGTTCTATAGGTGACTTCCAAGTCAGCCATATTGCATGGGGGACATTGTGCTGGTTGTCTTGTATAGGTGACTTCCAAGTCAGCCATATTCCATGGGGGACATTGTGCTGGTGGCCATGTTCTATAGGTGACTTCCAAGTGAGCCATATTGCTTGGGGGACATTTTGCTGGTTGTGTTGTATACGTGACTTCCAAGTCAGACATATTGCATGGGGGACATTGTGCTGGTTGTCTTGTATAGGTGACTTCCAAGTCAGCCGTGTTGCATGGGGGACATTGTGCTGGTGGCCATGTTCTATAGGTGACATCCAAGTCAGCCATATTGCATGGGGGACATTGTGCTGGTTGCCATGTTGTATAGGTGACTTCCAAGTCAGCCATATTGCATGGGGGACATTGTACTGGTTGTCTTGTATAGGTGACTTCCAAGTCAGCCGTGTTGCATTGGGGACATTGTGCTGGTGGCCATGTTCTATAGGTGACTTCCAAGTCAGCCAAATTGCATGGGGGACATTGTGCTGGTTGCCATGTTGTATAGGTGACTTCCAAGTCAGCCATATTGCATGGGGGACATTGTGCTGGTTGTGTTGTATAGGTGACTTCCAAGTCAGCCATATTGCATGGGGGACATTGTGCTGGTTGTATTGTATAGGTGACTTCCAAGTCAGCCATATTGCATGGGGGACATTGTGCTGGTTGTATTGTATAGGTGACTTCCAAGTCAGCCATATTGCATGGGGGACATTGTGCTGGTTGCCATGTCCTATAGGTGACTTCCAAGTCAGCCATATTGCATGGGGGACATTGTGCTGGTTGTCTTGTATAGGTGACGTCCAAGTCAGCCATATTGCTTGGGGGACATTGTGCTGGTTGCCATGTTCTATAGGTGACTTCCAAGTCAGCCATATTGCTTGGGGACATTGTGCTGGTTGTGTTGTATAGGTGACTTCCAAGTCAGCCATATTGCATGGGGGACATTGTGCTGGTTGTCTTGTATAGGTGACTTCCAATTCAGCCATATTGCATGGGGGACATTGTGCTGGTGGCCATGTTCTATAGGTGACTTCCAAGTCAGCCATATTGCTTGGGGGACATTGTGCTGGTTGTATTGTATAGGTGACTTCCAAGTCAGCCATATTGCATGGGGGACATTGTGCTGGTTGTGTTGTATAGGTGACTTCCAAGTCGCCATATTGCATGGGGGACATTGTGCTGGTTGTATTGTATAGGTGACTTCCAAGTCAGCCATATTGCATGGGGGACATTGTGCTGGTTGTATTGTATAGGTGACTTCCAAGTCAGCCATATTGCATGGGGGTCATTGTGCTGGTTGCCATGTTCTATAGGTGACTTCCAAGTCAGCCATATTGCATGGGGGACATTGTGCTGGTGGCCATGTTCTATAGGTGACTTCCAAGTCAGCCATATTGCATGGGGGACATTGTGCTGGTTGTCTTGTATAGGTGACTTCCAAGTCAGCCATATTCCATGGGGGACATTGTGCTGGTGGCCATGTTCTATAGGTGACTTCCAAGTGAGCCATATTGCTTGGGGGACATTGTGCTGGTTGTGTTGTATACGTGACTTCCAAGTCAGACATATATTGCATGGGGGACATTGTGCTGGTTGTCTTGTATAGGTGACTTCCAAGTCAGCCGTGTTGCATGGGGGACATTGTGCTGGTGGCCATGTTCTATAGGTGACTTCCAAGTCAGCCATATTGCATGGGGGACATTGTGCTGGTGGCCATGTTCTATAGGTGACTTCCAAGTCAGCCGTTTTGCATGGGGGACATTGTGCTGGTTGCCATGTTCTATAGGTGACTTCCAGGTCAGCCATATTGCTTGTGGGACATTGTGCTGGTTGCCATGTTGTATAGGTGACTTCCAATTCAGCCATATTGCATGGGGGACATTGTGCTGGTGGCCATGTTCTATAGGTGACTTCCAAGTCAGCCATATTGCTTGGGGGACATTGTGCTGGTTGTATTGTATAGGTGACTTCCAAGTCAGCCATATTGCATGGGGGACATTGTGCTGGTTGTGTTGTATAGGTGACTTCCAAGTCAGCCATATTGCATGGGGGACATTGTGCTGGTTGTATTGTATAGGTGACTTCCAAGTCAGCCATATTGCATGGGGGACATTGTGCTGGTTGTATTGTATAGGTGACTTCCAAGTCAGCCATATTGCATGGGGGTCATTGTGCTGGTTGCCATGTTCTATAGGTGACTTCCAAGTCAGCCATATTGCATGGGGGACATTGTGCTGGTGGCCATGTTCTATAGGTGACTTCCAAGTCAGCCATATTGCATGGGGGACATTGTGCTGGTTGTGTTGTATAGGTGACTTCCAAGTCAGCCATATTGCATGGGGGACATTGTGCTGGTTGTATTGTATAGGTGACTTCCAAGTCAGCCATATTGCATGGGGGACATTGTGCTGGTTGTATTGTATAGGTGACTTCCAAGTCAGCCATATTGCATGGGGGTCATTGTGCTGGTTGCCATGTTCTATAGGTGACTTCCAAGTCAGCCATATTGCATGGGGGACATTGTGCTGGTGGCCATGTTCTCTAGGTGACTTCCAAGTCAGCCATATTGCATGGGGGACATTGTGCTGGTTGTCTTGTATAGGTGACTTCCAAGTCAGCCATATTCCATGGGGGACATTGTGCTGGTGGCCATGTTCTATAGGTGACTTCCAAGTGAGCCATATTGCTTGGGGGACATTGTGCTGGTTGTGTTGTATACGTGACTTCCAAGTCAGACATATTGCATGTGGGACATTGTGCTGGTTGTCTTGTATAGGTGACTTCCAAGTCAGCCGTGTTGCATGGGGGACATTGTGCTGGTGGCCATGTTCTATAGGTGACTTCCAAGTCAGCCATATTGCATGGGGGACATTGTGCTGGTGGCCATGTTCTATAGGTGACTTCCAAGTCAGCCGTTTTGCATGGGGGACATTGTGCTGGTTGCCATGTTCTATAGGTGACTTCCAGGTCAGCCATATTGCTTGGGGGACATTGTGCTGGTTGCCATGTTGTATAGGTGACTTCCAAGTCAGCCATATTGCATGGGGGACATTGTGCTGGTTGTCTTGTATAGGGGACTTCCAAGTCAGCCATATTGCATGGGGGACATTGTGCTGGTGGCCATGTTCTATAGGTGACTTCCAAGTCAGCCATATTGCTTTGGGGACATTGTGCTGGTTGTATTGTATAGGTGACTTCCAAGTCAGCCATATTGCATGGGGGACATTGTGCTGGTGGCCATGTTCTATAGGTGACTTCCAAGTCAGCCATATTGCTTGGGGGACATTGTGCTGGTTGCCATGTTGTATAGGTGACTTCCAAGTCAGACATATTGCATGGGGGACATTGTGCTGGTGTCAATGTTCTATAGGTGACTTCCAAGTCAGCCATATTGCATTTGGGACATTGAGCTGGTTGTCTTGTATAGGTGACTTCCAAGTCAGCCATATTGCTTGGGGGACATTGTGCTGGTTGCCATGTCCTATAGGTGACTTCCAAGTCAGCCATATTGCATGGGGGACATTGTGCTGGTGGCCATGTTCTATAGGTGACTTCCAAGTCAGCCATATTGCTTGGGGGACATTGTGCTGGTTGCCATGTTGTATAGGTGACTTCCAAGTCAGCCATATTGCATGGGGGACATTGTGCTGGTTTTGTTGTATAGGTGACTTCCAAGTCAGCCATATTGCATGGGGGACATTGTGCTGGTGGCCATGTTCTATAGGTGACTTCCAAGTCAGCCATATTGCTTTGGGGACATTGTGATGGTTGTATTGTATAGGTGACTTCCAAGTCAGCCATATTGCATGGGGGACATTGTGCTGGTGGCCATGTTCTATAGGTGACTTCCAAGTCAGCCATATTGCTTGGGGGACATTGTGCTGGTTGCCATGTTGTATAGGTGACTTCCAAGTCAGACATATTGCATGGGGGACATTGTGCTGGTGTCAATGTTCTATAGGTGACTTCCAAGTCAGCCATATTGCATTTGGGACATTGAGCTGGTTGTCTTGTATAGGTGACTTCCAAGTCAGCCATATTGCTTGGGGGACATTGTGCTGGTTGCCATGTCCTATAGGTGACTTCCAAGTCAGCCATATTGCATGGGGGACATTGTGCTGGTGGCCATGTTCTATAGGTGACTTCCAAGTCAGCCATATTGCTTGGGGGACATTGTGCTGGTTGCCATGTTGTATAGGTGACTTCCAAGTCAGCCATATTGCATGGGGGACATTGTGCTGGTTGCCATGTTGTATAGGTGACTTCCAAGTCAGCCATATTGCATGGGGGACATTGTGCTGGTTGTGTTGTATAGGTGACTTCCAATTCAGCCATATTGCATGGGGGACATTGTGCTGGTTGTGTTGTATAGGTGACTTCCAAGTCAGCCATATTGCATGGGGGACATTGTGCTGGTTGTCTTGTATAGGTGACTTCCAAGTCAGCCATATTGCATGGGGGACATTGTGCTGGTTGTCATGTACTATAGGTGACTTCCAAGTCAGCCATATTGCATGGGGGACATTGTGCTGGTTGTCTTGTATAGGTGACGTCCAAGTCAGCCATATTGCTTGGGGGACATTGTGCTGGTTGCCATGTTCTCTAGGTGACTTCCAAGTCAGCCATATTGCTTGGGGGACATTGTGCTGGTTGTGTTGTATAGGTGACTTCCAAGTCAGCCATATTGCATGGGGGACATTGTGCTGGTTGTCTTGTATAGGTGACTTCCAATTCAGCCATATTGCATGGGGGACATTGTGCTGGTGGCCATGTTCTATAGGTGACTTCCAAGTCAGCCATATTGCTTGGGGGACATTGTGCTGGTTGTATTGTATAGGTGACTTCCAAGTCAGCCATATTGCATGGGGGACATTGTGCTGGTTGTATTGTATAGGTGACTTCCAAGTCAGCCATATTGCATGGGGGACATTGTCCTGGTTGTCTTGTATAGGTGACTTCCAAGTCAGCCGTGTTGCATTGGGGACATTGTGCTGGTGGCCATGTTCTATAGGTGACTTCCAAGTCAGCCATATTGCATGGGGGACATTGTGCTGGTTGCCATGTTGTATAGGTGACTTCCAAGTCAGCCATATTGCTTGGGGGACATTGTGCTGGTTGCCATGTTCTATAGGTGACTTCCAAGTCAGCCATATTGCTTGGGGGACATTGTGCTGGTTGCCATGTAATATAGGTGACTTCCAAGTCAGCCATATTGCATGGGGGACATTGTGCTGGTGGCCATGTTCTATAGGTGACTTCCAAGTCAGCCATATTGCATGGGGGACATTGTGCTGGTTGTGTTGTATAGGTGACTTCCAAGTCGCCATATTGCATGGGGGACATTGTGCTGGTTGTATTGTATAGGTGACTTCCAAGTCAGCCATATTGCATGGGGGACATTGTGCTGGTTGTATTGTATAGGTGACTTCCAAGTCAGCCATATTGCATGGGGGTCATTGTGCTGGTTGCCATGTTCTATAGGTGACTTCCAAGTCAGCCATATTGCATGGGGGACATTGTGCTGGTGGCCATGTTCTATAGGTGACTTCCAAGTCAGCCATATTGCATGGGGGACATTGTGCTGGTTGTCTTGTATAGGTGACTTCCAAGTCAGCCATATTCCATGGGGGACATTGTGCTGGTGGCCATGTTCTATAGGTGACTTCCAAGTGAGCCATATTGCTTGGGGGACATTGTGCTGGTTGTGTTGTATACGTGACTTCCAAGTCAGACATATATTGCATGGGGGACATTGTGCTGGTTGTCTTGTATAGGTGACTTCCAAGTCAGCCGTGTTGCATGGGGGACATTGTGCTGGTGGCCATGTTCTATAGGTGACTTCCAAGTCAGCCATATTGCATGGGGGACATTGTGCTGGTGGCCATGTTCTATAGGTGACTTCCAAGTCAGCCGTTTTGCATGGGGGACATTGTGCTGGTTGCCATGTTCTATAGGTGACTTCCAGGTCAGCCATATTGCTTGTGGGACATTGTGCTGGTTGCCATGTTGTATAGGTGACTTCCAATTCAGCCATATTGCATGGGGGACATTGTGCTGGTGGCCATGTTCTATAGGTGACTTCCAAGTCAGCCATATTGCTTGGGGGACATTGTGCTGGTTGTATTGTATAGGTGACTTCCAAGTCAGCCATATTGCATGGGGGACATTGTGCTGGTTGTGTTGTATAGGTGACTTCCAAGTCAGCCATATTGCATGGGGGACATTGTGCTGGTTGTATTGTATAGGTGACTTCCAAGTCAGCCATATTGCATGGGGGACATTGTGCTGGTTGTATTGTATAGGTGACTTCCAAGTCAGCCATATTGCATGGGGGTCATTGTGCTGGTTGCCATGTTCTATAGGTGACTTCCAAGTCAGCCATATTGCATGGGGGACATTGTGCTGGTGGCCATGTTCTATAGGTGACTTCCAAGTCAGCCATATTGCATGGGGGACATTGTGCTGGTTGTGTTGTATAGGTGACTTCCAAGTCAGCCATATTGCATGGGGGACATTGTGCTGGTTGTATTGTATAGGTGACTTCCAAGTCAGCCATATTGCATGGGGGACATTGTGCTGGTTGTATTGTATAGGTGACTTCCAAGTCAGCCATATTGCATGGGGGTCATTGTGCTGGTTGCCATGTTCTATAGGTGACTTCCAAGTCAGCCATATTGCATGGGGGACATTGTGCTGGTGGCCATGTTCTCTAGGTGACTTCCAAGTCAGCCATATTGCATGGGGGACATTGTGCTGGTTGTCTTGTATAGGTGACTTCCAAGTCAGCCATATTCCATGGGGGACATTGTGCTGGTGGCCATGTTCTATAGGTGACTTCCAAGTGAGCCATATTGCTTGGGGGACATTGTGCTGGTTGTGTTGTATACGTGACTTCCAAGTCAGACATATTGCATGGGGGACATTGTGCTGGTTGTCTTGTATAGGTGACTTCCAAGTCAGCCGTGTTGCATGGGGGACATTGTGCTGGTGGCCATGTTCTATAGGTGACTTCCAAGTCAGCCATATTGCATGGGGGACATTGTGCTGGTGGCCATGTTCTATAGGTGACTTCCAAGTCAGCCGTTTTGCATGGGGGACATTGTGCTGGTTGCCATGTTCTATAGGTGACTTCCAGGTCAGCCATATTGCTTGGGGGACATTGTGCTGGTTGCCATGTTGTATAGGTGACTTCCAAGTCAGCCATATTGCATGGGGGACATTGTGCTGGTTGTCTTGTATAGGGGACTTCCAAGTCAGCCATATTGCATGGGGGACATTGTGCTGGTGGCCATGTTCTATAGGTGACTTCCAAGTCAGCCATATTGCTTTGGGGACATTGTGCTGGTTGTATTGTATAGGTGACTTCCAAGTCAGCCATATTGCATGGGGGACATTGTGCTGGTGGCCATGTTCTATAGGTGACTTCCAAGTCAGCCATATTGCTTGGGGGACATTGTGCTGGTTGCCATGTTGTATAGGTGACTTCCAAGTCAGACATATTGCATGGGGGACATTGTGCTGGTGTCAATGTTCTATAGGTGACTTCCAAGTCAGCCATATTGCATTTGGGACATTGAGCTGGTTGTCTTGTATAGGTGACTTCCAAGTCAGCCATATTGCTTGGGGGACATTGTGCTGGTTGCCATGTCCTATAGGTGACTTCCAAGTCAGCCATATTGCATGGGGGACATTGTGCTGGTGGCCATGTTCTATAGGTGACTTCCAAGTCAGCCATATTGCTTGGGGGACATTGTGCTGGTTGCCATGTTGTATAGGTGACTTCCAAGTCAGCCATATTGCATGGGGGACATTGTGCTGGTTTTGTTGTATAGGTGACTTCCAAGTCAGCCATATTGCATGGGGGACATTGTGCTGGTGGCCATGTTCTATAGGTGACTTCCAAGTCAGCCATATTGCTTTGGGGACATTGTGCTGGTTGTATTGTATAGGTGACTTCCAAGTCAGCCATATTGCATGGGGGACATTGTGCTGGTGGCCATGTTCTATAGGTGACTTCCAAGTCAGCCATATTGCTTGGGGGACATTGTGCTGGTTGCCATGTTGTATAGGTGACTTCCAAGTCAGACATATTGCATGGGGGACATTGTGCTGGTGTCAATGTTCTATAGGTGACTTCCAAGTCAGCCATATTGCATTTGGGACATTGAGCTGGTTGTCTTGTATAGGTGACTTCCAAGTCAGCCATATTGCTTGGGGGACATTGTGCTGGTTGCCATGTCCTATAGGTGACTTCCAAGTCAGCCATATTGCATGGGGGACATTGTGCTGGTGGCCATGTTCTATAGGTGACTTCCAAGTCAGCCATATTGCTTGGGGGACATTGTGCTGGTTGCCATGTTGTATAGGTGACTTCCAAGTCAGCCATATTGCATGGGGGACATTGTGCTGGTTGCCATGTTGTATAGGTGACTTCCAAGTCAGCCATATTGCATGGGGGACATTGTGCTGGTTGTGTTGTATAGGTGACTTCCAATTCAGCCATATTGCATGGGGGACATTGTGCTGGTTGTGTTGTATAGGTGACTTCCAAGTCAGCCATATTGCATGGGGGACATTGTGCTGGTTGTCTTGTATAGGTGACTTCCAAGTCAGCCATATTGCATGGGGGACATTGTGCTGGTTGTCATGTACTATAGGTGACTTCCAAGTCAGCCATATTGCATGGGGGACATTGTGCTGGTTGTCTTGTATAGGTGACGTCCAAGTCAGCCATATTGCTTGGGGGACATTGTGCTGGTTGCCATGTTCTCTAGGTGACTTCCAAGTCAGCCATATTGCTTGGGGGACATTGTGCTGGTTGTGTTGTATAGGTGACTTCCAAGTCAGCCATATTGCATGGGGGACATTGTGCTGGTTGTCTTGTATAGGTGACTTCCAATTCAGCCATATTGCATGGGGGACATTGTGCTGGTGGCCATGTTCTATAGGTGACTTCCAAGTCAGCCATATTGCTTGGGGGACATTGTGCTGGTTGTATTGTATAGGTGACTTCCAAGTCAGCCATATTGCATGGGGGACATTGTGCTGGTTGTATTGTATAGGTGACTTCCAAGTCAGCCATATTGCATGGGGGACATTGTCCTGGTTGTCTTGTATAGGTGACTTCCAAGTCAGCCGTGTTGCATTGGGGACATTGTGCTGGTGGCCATGTTCTATAGGTGACTTCCAAGTCAGCCATATTGCATGGGGGACATTGTGCTGGTTGCCATGTTGTATAGGTGACTTCCAAGTCAGCCATATTGCATGGGGGACATTGTGCTGGTTGCCATGTTGTATAGGTGACTTCCAAGTCAGCCATATTGCATGGGGGACATTGTGCTGGTTGTGTTGTATAGGTGACTTCCAAGTCAGCCATATTGCATGGGGGACATTGTGCTGGTTGTATTGTATAGGTGACTTCCAAGTCAGCCATATTGCATGGGGGACATTGTGCTGGTTGTATTGTATAGGTGACTTCCAAGTCAGCCATATTGCATGGGGGACATTGTGCTGGTTGCCATGTCCTATAGGTGACTTCCAAGTCAGCCATATTGCATGGGGGACATTGTGCTGGTTGTCTTGTATAGGTGACGTCCAAGTCAGCCATATTGCTTGGGGGACATTGTGCTGGTTGCCATGTTCTATAGGTGACTTCCAAGTCAGCCATATTGCTTGGGGGACATTGTGCTGGTTGCCATGTAATATAGGTGACTTCCAAGTCAGCCATATTGCATGGGGGACATTGTGCTGGTGGCCATGTTCTATAGGTGACTTCCAAGTCAGCCATATTGCATGGGGGACATTGTGCTGGTTGTCTTGTATAGGTGACTTCCAAGTCAGCCATTTTCCATGGGGGACATTGTGCTGGTGGCCATGTTCTATAGGTGACTTCCAAGTGAGCCATATTGCTTGGGGGACATTGTGCTGGTTGTGTTGTATACGTGACTTCCAAGTCAGACATATTGCATGGGGGACATTGTGCTGGTTGTATTGTATAGGTGACTTCCAAGTCAGCCGTGTTGCATGGGGGACATTGTGTTGGTGGCCATGTTCTATAGGTGACTTCCAAGTCAGCCATATTGCATGGGGGACATTGTGCTGGTGGCCATGTTCTATAGGTGACTTCCAAGTCAGCCGTTTTGCATGGGGGACATTGTGCTGGTTGCCATGTTCTATAGGTGACTTCCAAGTCAGCCATATTGCATGGGGGACATTGTGCTGGTTGTCTTGTATAGGGGACTTCCAAGTCAGCCATATTGCATGGGGGACATTGTGCTGGTGGCCATGTTCTATAGGTGACTTCCAAGTCAGCCATATTGCTTGGGGGACATTGTGCTGGTTGTATTGTATAGGTGACTTCCAAGTCAGCCATATTGCATGGGGGACATTGTGCTGGTGGCCATGTTCTATAGGTAACTTCCAAGTCAGCCATATTGCTTGGGGGACATTGTGCTGGTTGCCATGTTGTATAGGTGACTTCCAAGTCAGCCTTATTGCATGGGGGACATTGTGCTGGTGGCAATGTTCTATAGGTGACTTCCAAGTCAGCCATATTGCATTTGGGACATCAAGCTGGTTGTCTTGTATAGGTGACTTCCAAGTCAGCCATATTGCTTGGGGGACATTGTGCTGGTTTCCATGTCCTATAGGTGACTTCCAAGTCAGCCATATTGCATGGGGGACATTGTGCTGGTTGTCTTGTATTGGTGACTTTTAATAAGCAAGCAATATTGCTTGGGGGACATTGTGCTGGTTGTATTGTATAGGTGACTTCGAAGTCAGCCATATTGCATGGGGGACATTGTGCTGGTTGCCATGTTGTATAGGTGACTTCCAAGTCAGCCATATTGCATGGGGGACATTGTGCCGGTTGCCATGTTGTATAGGTGACTTCCAAGTCAGCCATATTGCATGGGGGACATTGTGCTGGTTGCCATGTTGTATAGGTGACTTCCAAGTCAGCCATATTGCATGGGGGACATTGTGCTTATTGCCATGTTGTATAGGTGACTTCCAAGTCAGCCATATTGCATGGGGGACATTGTGCTGGTTGCCATGTTGTATAGGTGACTTCCAAGTCAGCCATATTGCATGGGGGACATTGTGCTGGTTGTGTTGTTTAGGTGACTTCCAAGTCAGCCATATTGCATGGGGGACATTGTGCTGGTTGTGTTGTTTAGGTGACTTCCAAGTCAGCCATAATGCATGGGGGACATTGTGCTGGTTGTATTGTATAGGTGACTTCCAAGTCAGCATATTGCATGGGGGACATTGTGCTGGTTGTATTGTATAGGTGACTTCCAAGTCAGCCATATTGCATGGGGGACATTGTGCTTTTTGTGTTGTATAGGTGACTTCCAAGTCAGCCATATTGCATGGGGGACATTGTGCTGGTTGTATTGTATAGGTGACTTCCAAGTCAGCCATATTGCATGGGGGACATTGTGCTGGTTGTCTTGTATAGGTGACTTCCAAGTCAGCCATATTGCATGGGGGACATTGTGCTGGTTGCCATGTCCTATAGGTGACTTCCAAGTCGGCCATATTGCATGGGGGACATTGTGCTGGTTGTCTTGTATAGGTGACTTCCAAGTCAGCCATATTGCTTAGGGGACATTGTGCTGGTTGCCATGTTCTATAGGTGACTTCCAAGTCAGCCATATTGCTTGGGGGACATTGTGCTGGTGGCCATGTTCTATAGGTGACTTCCAAGTCAGCCATATTGCATGGGGGACATTGTGCTGGTTGCCATGTTGTATAGGTGACTTCCAAGTCAGCCATATTGCATGGGGGACATTGTGCTGGTGGCTATGTTTTATAGGTCACTTCCAAGTCAGCCATATTGCATGGGGGACATTGTGCTGGTTGTCTTATATAGGTGACTTCCAAGTCAGCCATATTGCATGGGGGACATTGTGCTGGTGGCCATGTTCTATAGGTGACTTCCAAGTCAGCCATATTGCTTGGGGGACATTGTGCTGGTTGTATTGTATAGATGACTTCCAAGTCAGCCATATTGCATGGGGGACATTGTGCTGGTTGCCATGTTGTATAGGTGACTTCCAAGTCAGCCATATTGCATGGGGGACATTGTGCTGGTTGCCATGTTGTATAGGTGACTTCCAAGTCAGCCATATTGCATGGGGGACATTGTGCTGGTTGCCATGTTGTATAGGTGACTTCCAAGTCAGCCATATTGCATGGGGGACATTGTGCTGGTTGCCATGTTTTATAGGTGACTTCCAAGTCAGCCATATTGCATGGGGGACATTGTGCTGGTTGCCATGTTGTATAGGTGACTTCCAAGTCAGCCATATTGCATGGGGGACATTGTGCTGGTTGTGTTGTTTAGGTGACTTCCAAGTCAGCCATATTGCATGGGGGACATTGTGCTGGTTGTCTTGTATAGGTGACTTCCAAGTCAGCCATATTCCATGGGGGACATTGTGCTGGTGGCCATGTTCTATAGGTGACTTCCAAGTGAGCCATATTGCTTGGGGGACATTGTGCTGGTTGTGTTGTATACGTGACTTCCAAGTCAGCCATATTGCATGGGGGACATTGTGCTGGTGGCCATGTTCTATAGGTGACTTCCAAGTCAGCCATATTGCATGGGGGACATTGTGCTGGTGGCCATGTTCTATAGGTGACTTCCAAGTCAGCCATATTGCATGGGGGACATTGTGGTGGTTGTCTTGTATAGGTGACTTCCAAGTCAGCCATATTCCATGGGGGACATTGTGCTGGTGGCCATGTTCTATAGGTGACTTCCAAGTGAGCCATATTGCTTGGGGGACATTGTGCTGGTTGTGTTGTATACGTGACTTCCAAGTCAGCCATATTGCATGGGGGACATTGTGCTGGTTGTCTTGTATAGGTGACTTCCAAGTCAGCCGTGTTGCATGGGGGACATTGTGCTGGTGGCCATGTTCTATAGGTGACTTCCAAGTCAGCCATATTGCATGGGGGACATTGTGCTGGTGGCCATGTTCTATAGGTGACTTCCAAGTCAGCCGTGTTGCATGGGGGACATTGTGCTGGTTGCCATGTTCTATAGGTGACTTCCAAGTCAGCCATATTGCTTGGGGGACATTGTGCTGGTTGCCATGTTCTATAGGTGACTTCCAAGTCAGCCATATTGCATGGGGGACATTGTGCTGGTTGCCATGTTGTATAGGTGACTTCCAAGTCAGCCATATTGCATGGGGGACATTGTGCTGGTTGCCATGTTGTATAGGTGACTTCCAAGTCAGCCATATTGCTTGTGGGACATTGTGCTGGTTGCCATGTTGTATAGGTGACTTCCAAGTCAGCCATATTGCATGGGGGACATTGTGCTGGTTGCCATGTTGTATAGGTGACTTCCAAGTGAGCCATATTGCATGGGGGACATTGTGCTGGTTGTGTTGTATAGGTGACTTCCAAGTCAGCCATATTGCATGGGGGACATTGTGCTGGTGGCCATGTTCTATAGGTGACTTCCAAGTGAGCCATATTGCTTGGGGGACATTGTGCTGGTTGTGTTGTATACGTGACTTCCAAGTCAGCCATATTGCATGGGGGACATTGTGCTGGTTGTCTTGTATAGGTGACTTCCAAGTCAGCCGTGTTGCATGGGGGACATTGTGCTGGTGGCCATGTTCTATAGGTGACTTCCAAGTCAGCCATATTGCATGGGGGACATTGTGCTGGTGGCCATGTTCTATAGGTGACTTCCAATCAGCCATATTGCATGGGGGACATTGTGCTGGTTGTCTTGTATAGGTGACTTCCAAGTCAGCCATATTCCATGGGGGACATTGTGCTGGTGGCCATGTTCTATAGGTGACTTCCAAGTGAGCCATATTGCTTGGGGGACATTGTGCTGGTTGTGTTGTATACGTGACTTCCAAGTCAGCCATATTGCATGGGGGACATTGTGCTGGTTGTCTTGTATAGGTGACTTCCAAGTCAGCCGTGTTGCATGGGGGACATTGTGCTGGTGGCCATGTTCTATAGGTGACTTCCAAGTCAGCCATATTGCATGGGGGACATTGTGCTGGTGGCCATGTTCTATAGGTGACTTCCAAGTCAGCCGTGTTGCATGGGGGACATTGTGCTGGTTGCCATGTTCTATAGGTGACTTCCAAGTCAGCCATATTGCTTGGGGGACATTGTGCTGGTTGCCATGTTCTATAGGTGACTTCCAAGTCAGCCATATTGCATGGGGGACATTGTGCTGGTTGCCATGTTGTATAGGTGACTTCCAAGTCAGCCATATTGCATGGGGGACATTGTGCTGGTTGCCATGTTGTATAGGTGACTTCCAAGTCAGCCATATTGCTTGTGGGACATTGTGCTGGTTGCCATGTTGTATAGGTGACTTCCAAGTCAGCCATATTGCATGGGGGACATTGTGCTGGTTGCCATGTTGTATAGGTGACTTCCAAGTCAGCCATATTGCATGGGGGACATTGTGCTGGTTGCCATGTTGTATAGGTGACTTCCAAGTCAGCCATATTGCATGGGGGACATTGTGCTGGTTGCCATGTTGTATAGGTGACTTCCAAGTCAGCCATATTGCATGGGGGACATTGTGCTGGTTGTGTTGTTTAGGTGACTTCCAAGTCAGCCATATTGCATGGGGGACATTGTGCTGGTTGTGTTGTTTAGGTGACTTCCAAGTCAGCCATATTGCATGGGGGACATTGTGCTGGTTGTATTGTATAGGTGACTTCCAAGTCAGCCATATTGCATGGGGGACATTGTGCTGGTTGTATTGTATAGGTGACTTCCAAGTCAGCCATATTGCATGGGGGACATTGTGCTGGTTGTCTTGTACAGGTGACTTCCAAGTCAGCCATATTGCATGGGGGACATTGTGCTTTTTGTGTTGTATAGGTGACTTCCAAGTCAGCCATATTGCATGGGGGACATTGTGCTGGTTGTCTTGTATAGGTGACTTCCAAGTCAGCCATATTGCATGGGGGACATTGTGCTGGTTACCATGTCCTATAGGTGACTTCCAAGTCAGCCATATTGCATGGGGGACATTGTGCTGGTTGTCTTGTATAGGTGACTTCCAAGTCAGCCATATTTCTTAGGGGACATTGTGCTGGTTGCCATGTTCTATAGGTGACTTCCAAGTCAGCCATATTGCTTGGGGGACATTGTGCTGGTGGCCATGTTCTATAGGTGACTTCCAAGTCAGCCATATTGCTTGGGGGACATTGTGCTGGTTGCCATGCTGTATAGGTGACTTCCAAGTCAGCCATATTGCATGGGGGACATTGTGCTGGTGGCTATGTTTTATAGGTCACTTCCAAGTCAGCCATATTGCATGGGGGACATTGTGCTGGTTGTCTTATATAGGTGACTTCCAAGTCAGCCATATTGCATGGGGGACATTGTGCTGGTGGCCATGTTCTATAGGTGACTTCCAAGTCAGCCATATTGCTTGGGGGACATTGTGCTGGTTGTATTGTATAGATGACTTCCAAGTCAGCCATATTGCATGGGGGACATTGTGCTGGTTGCCATGTTGTATAGGTGACTTCGAAGTCAGCCATATTGCATGGGGGACATTGTGCTGGTTGCCATGTTGTATAGGTGACTTCCAAGTCAGCCATATTGCATGGGGGACATTGTGCTGGTTGCCATGTTGTATAGGTGACTTCCAAGTCAGCCATATTGCATGGGGGACATTGTGCTGGTTGCCATGTTTTATAGGTGACTTCCAAGTCAGCCATATTGCATGGGGGACATTGTGCTGGTTGCCATGTTGTATAGGTGACTTCCAAGTCAGCCATATTGCATGGGGGACATTGTGCTGGTTGTGTTGTTTAGGTGACTTCCAAGTCAGCCATATTGCATGGGGGACATTGTGCTTTTTGTGTTGTATAGGTGACTTCCAAGTCAGCCATATTGCATGGGGGACATTGTGCTGGTTGTATTGTATAGGTGACTTCCAAGTCAGCCATATTGCATGGGGGACATTGTGCTGGTTGTCTTGTATAGGTGACTTCCAAGTCAGCCATATTGCATGGGGGACATTGTGCTGGTTGCCATGTCCTATAGGTGACTTCCAAGTCGGCCATATTGCATGGGGGACATTGTGCTGGTTGTCTTGTATAGGTGACTTCCAAGTCAGCCATATTTCTTAGGGGACATTGTGCTGGTTGCCATGTTCTATAGGTGACTTCCAAGTCAGCCATATTGCTTGGGGGACATTGTGCTGGTGGCCATGTTCTATAGGTGACTTCCAAGTCAGCCATATTGCTTGGGGGACATTGTGCTGGTGGCCATGTTCTATAGGTGACTTCCAAGTGAGCCATATTGCTTGGGGGACATTGTGCTGGTGGCCATGTTCTATAGGTGACTTCCAAGTCAGCCATATTGCATGGGGGACATTGTGCTGGTGGCTATGTTTTATAGGTCACTTCCAAGTCAGCCATATTGCATGGGGGACATTGTGCTGGTTGCCATGTTGTATAGGTGACTTCCAAGTCAGCCATATTGCATGGGGGACATTGTGCTGGTTGCCATGTTGTATAGGTGACTTCCAAGTCAGCCATATTGCATGGGGGACATTGTGCTGGTTGCCATGTTGTATAGGTGACTTCCAAGTCAGCCATATTGCATGGGGGACATTGTGCTGGTTGCCATGTTGTATAGGTGACTTCCAAGTCAGCCATATTGCATGGGGGACATTGTGCTGGTTGCCATGTTGTATAGGTGACTTCCAAGTCAGCCATATTGCATGGGGGACATTGTGCTGGTTGCCATGTTTTATAGGTGACTTCCAAGTCAGCCATATTGCATGGGGGACATTGTGCTGGTTGCCATGTTGTATAGGTGACTTCCAAGTCAGCCATATTGCATGGGGGACATTGTGCTGGTTGTGTTGTTTAGGTGACTTCCAAGTCAGCCATATTGCATGGGGGACATTGTGCTTTTTGTGTTGTATAGGTGACTTCCAAGTCAGCCATATTGCATGGGGGACATTGTGCTGGTTGTATTGTATAGGTGACTTCCAAGTCAGCCATATTGCATGGGGGACATTGTGCTGGTTGTCTTGTATAGGTGACTTCCAAGTCAGCCATATTGCATGGGGGACATTGTGCTGGTTGCCATGTCCTATAGGTGACTTCCAAGTCGGCCATATTGCATGGGGGACATTGTGCTGGTTGTCTTGTATAGGTGACTTCCAAGTCAGCCATATTTCTTAGGGGACATTGTGCTGGTTGCCATGTTCTATAGGTGACTTCCAAGTCAGCCATATTGCTTGGGGGACATTGTGCTGGTGGCCATGTTCTATAGGTGACTTCCAAGTCAGCCATATTGCTTGGGGGACATTGTGCTGGTGGCCATGTTCTATAGGTGACTTCCAAGTGAGCCATATTGCTTGGGGGACATTGTGCTGGTTGTGTTGTATACGTGACTTCCAAGTCAGCCATATTGCATGGGGGACATTGTGCCGGTTGTCTTATATAGGTGACTTCCAAGTCAGCCATATTGCATGGGGGACATTGTGCTGGTGGCCATGTTCTATAGGTGACTTCCAAGTCAGCCATATTGCTTGGGGGACATTGTGCTGGTTGTATTGTATAGATGACTTCCAAGTCAGCCATATTGCATGGGGGACATTGTGCTGGTTGCCATGTTGTATAGGTGACTTCCAAGTCAGCCATATTGCATGGGGGACATTGTGCTGGTTGCCATGTTGTATAGGTGACTTCCAAGTCAGCCATATTGCATGGGGGACATTGTGCTGGTTGCCATGTTGTATAGGTGACTTCCAAGTCAGCCATATTGCATGGGGGACATTGTGCTGGTTGCCATGTTTTATAGGTGACTTCCAAGTCAGCCATATTGCATGGGGGACATTGTGCTGGTTGTGTTGTTTAGGTGACTTCCAAGTCAGCCATATTGCATGGGGGACATTGTGCTTTTTGTGTTGTATAGGTGACTTCCAAGTCAGCCATATTGCATGGGGGACATTGTGCTGGTTGTATTGTATAGGTGACTTCCAAGTCAGCCATATTGCATGGGGGACATTGTGCTGGTTGTCTTGTATAGGTGACTTCCAAGTCAGCCATATTGCATGGGGGACATTGTGCTGGTTGCCATGTCCTATAGGTGACTTCCAAGTCGGCCATATTGCATGGGGGACATTGTGCTGGTTGTCTTGTATAGGTGACTTCCAAGTCAGCCATATTTCTTAGGGGACATTGTGCTGGTTGCCATGTTCTATAGGTGACTTCCAAGTCAGCCATATTGCTTGGGGGACATTGTGCTGGTGGCCATGTTCTATAGGTGACTTCCAAGTCAGCCATATTGCTTGGGGGACATTGTGCTGGTGGCCATGTTCTATAGGTGACTTCCAAGTGAGCCATATTGCTTGGGGGACATTGTGCTGGTGGCCATGTTCTATAGGTGACTTCCAAGTCAGCCATATTGCATGGGGGACATTGTGCTGGTGGCTATGTTTTATAGGTCACTTCCAAGTCAGCCATATTGCATGGGGGACATTGTGCTGGTTGCCATGTTGTATAGGTGACTTCCAAGTCAGCCATATTGCATGGGGGACATTGTGCTGGTTGCCATGTTGTATAGGTGACTTCCAAGTCAGCCATATTGCATGGGGGACATTGTGCTGGTTGCCATGTTGTATAGGTGACTTCCAAGTCAGCCATATTGCATGGGGGACATTGTGCTGGTTGCCATGTTGTATAGGTGACTTCCAAGTCAGCCATATTGCATGGGGGACATTGTGCTGGTTGCCATGTTGTATAGGTGACTTCCAAGTCAGCCATATTGCATGGGGGACATTGTGCTGGTTGCCATGTTTTATAGGTGACTTCCAAGTCAGCCATATTGCATGGGGGACATTGTGCTGGTTGCCATGTTGTATAGGTGACTTCCAAGTCAGCCATATTGCATGGGGGACATTGTGCTGGTTGTGTTGTTTAGGTGACTTCCAAGTCAGCCATATTGCATGGGGGACATTGTGCTTTTTGTGTTGTATAGGTGACTTCCAAGTCAGCCATATTGCATGGGGGACATTGTGCTGGTTGTATTGTATAGGTGACTTCCAAGTCAGCCATATTGCATGGGGGACATTGTGCTGGTTGTCTTGTATAGGTGACTTCCAAGTCAGCCATATTGCATGGGGGACATTGTGCTGGTTGCCATGTCCTATAGGTGACTTCCAAGTCGGCCATATTGCATGGGGGACATTGTGCTGGTTGTCTTGTATAGGTGACTTCCAAGTCAGCCATATTTCTTAGGGGACATTGTGCTGGTTGCCATGTTCTATAGGTGACTTCCAAGTCAGCCATATTGCTTGGGGGACATTGTGCTGGTGGCCATGTTCTATAGGTGACTTCCAAGTCAGCCATATTGCTTGGGGGACATTGTGCTGGTGGCCATGTTCTATAGGTGACTTCCAAGTGAGCCATATTGCTTGGGGGACATTGTGCTGGTTGTGTTGTATACGTGACTTCCAAGTCAGCCATATTGCATGGGGGACATTGTGCCGGTTGTCTTATATAGGTGACTTCCAAGTCAGCCATATTGCATGGGGGACATTGTGCTGGTGGCCATGTTCTATAGGTGACTTCCAAGTCAGCCATATTGCTTGGGGGACATTGTGCTGGTTGTATTGTATAGATGACTTCCAAGTCAGCCATATTGCATGGGGGACATTGTGCTGGTTGCCATGTTGTATAGGTGACTTCCAAGTCAGCCATATTGCATGGGGGACATTGTGCTGGTTGCCATGTTGTATAGGTGACTTCCAAGTCAGCCATATTGCATGGGGGACATTGTGCTGGTTGCCATGTTGTATAGGTGACTTCCAAGTCAGCCATATTGCATGGGGGACATTGTGCTGGTTGCCATGTTTTATAGGTGACTTCCAAGTCAGCCATATTGCATGGGGGACATTGTGCTGGTTGCCATGTTGTATAGGTGACTTCCAAGTCAGCCATATTGCATGGGGGACATTGTGCTGGTTGCCATGTTGTATAGGTGACTTCCAAGTGAGCCATATTGCATGGGGGACATTGTGCTGGTTGTGTTGTATAGGTGACTTCCAAGTCAGCCATATTCCATGGGGGACATTGTGCTGGTGGCCATGTTCTATAGGTGACTTCCAAGTGAGCCATATTGCTTGGGGGACATTGTGCTGGTTGTGTTGTATACGTGACTTCCAAGTCAGCCATATTGCATGGGGGACATTGTGCTGGTTGTCTTGTATAGGTGACTTCCAAGTCAGCCGTGTTGCATGGGGGACATTGTGCTGGTGGCCATGTTCTATAGGTGACTTCCAAGTCAGCCATATTGCATGGGGGACATTGTGCTGGTGGCCATGTTCAATAGGTGACTTCCAAGTCAGCCATATTGCATGGGGGACATTGTGCTGGTTGTCTTGTATAGGTGACTTCCAAGTCAGCCATATTCCATGGGGGACATTGTGCTGGTGGCCATGTTCTATAGGTGACTTCCAAGTGAGCCATATTGCTTGGGGGACATTGTGCTGGTTGTGTTGTATACGTGACTTCCAAGTCAGCCATATTGCATGGGGGACATTGTGCTGGTTGTCTTGTATAGGTGACTTCCAAGTCAGCCGTGTTGCATGGGGGACATTGTGCTGGTGGCCATGTTCTATAGGTGACTTCCAAGTCAGCCATATTGCATGGGGGACATTGTGCTGGTGGCCATGTTCTATAGGTGACTTCCAAGTCAGCCGTGTTGCATGGGGGACATTGTGCTGGTTGCCATGTTCTATAGGTGACTTCCAAGTCAGCCATATTGCTTGGGGGACATTGTGCTGGTTGCCATGTTGTATAGGTGACTTCCAAGTGAGCCATATTGCATGGGGGACATTGTGCTGGTTGCCATGTTGTATAGGTGACTTCCAAGTCAGCCAAATTGCATGGGGGACATTGTGCTGGTTGCCATGTTGTATAGGTGACTTCCAAGTGAGCCATATTGCATGGGGGACATTGTGCTGGTTGCCATGTTGTATAGGTGACTTCCAAGTGAGTCATATTGCTTGGGGGACATTGTGCTGGTTGTGTTGTATAGGTGACTTCCAAGTCAGCCATATTACATGGGGGACATTGTGCTGGTTGTGTTGTATAGGTGACTTCCAAGTCAGCCATATTACATGGGGGACATTGTGCTGGTTGTGTTGTATAGGTGACTTCCAAGTCAGCCATATTGCTTGGGGGACATTGTGCTGGTTGCCATGTTCTATAGGTGACTTCCAAGTCAGCCATATTGCATGGGGGACATTGTGCTGGTGGCCATGTTCTATAGGTGACTTCCAAGTCAGCCATATTGCATGGGGGACATTGTGCTGGTTGTCTTGTATAGGTGACTTCAAAGTCAGCCATATTGCATGGGGGACATTGTGCTGGTGGCCATGTTCTATAGGTGACTTCCAAGTCAGCCATATTGCTTGGGGGACATTGTGCTGGTTGTATTGTATAGGTGACTTCCAAGTCAGCCATATTGCATGGGGGACATTGTGCTGGTTGCCATGTTGTATAGGTGACTTCCAAGTCAGCCATATTGCATTGGGGACATTGTGCTGGTGGCCATGTTCTATAGGTGACTTCCAAGTGAGCCATATTGCATGGGGGACATTGTGCTGGTTGCCATATTGTATAGGTGACTTCCAAGTCAGCCATATTGCATGGGGGACATTGTGCTGGTTGCCATGTTGTATAGGTGACTTCCAAGTCAGCCATATTGCATGGGGGACATTGTGCTGGTTGTATTGTATAGGTGACTTCCAAGTCAGCCATATTGCATGGGGGACATTGTGCTGGTTGCCATGTCCTATAGGTGACTTCCAAGTCAGCCATATTGCATGGGGGAAATTGTGCTGGTTGTCTTGTATAGGTGACTTCCAAGTCAGCCATATTGCTTGGGAGACATTGTGCTGGTTGCCATGTTCTATAGGTGACTTCCAAGTCAGCCATATTGCATGGGGGACATTGTGCTGGTGGCCATGTTCTATAGGTGACTTCCAAGTCAGCCATATTGCATGGTGGACATTGTGCTGGTTGTCTTGTATAGGTGACTTCCAAGTCAGCCATATTGCATGGGGGACATTGTGCTTGTGGCCATGTTCTATAGGTGACTTCCAAGTCAGCCATATTGCTTGGGGGACATTGTGCTGGTTGTATTGTATAGGTGACTTCCAAGTCAGCCATATTGCATGGGGGACATTGTGCTGGTTGCCATGTTGTATAGGTGACTTCCAAGTGAGCCATATTGCATGGGGGACATTGCGCTGGTTGTGTTGTATAGGTGACTTCCAAGTCAGCCATATTGCATGGGGGACATTGTGCTGGTTGTCTTGTATAGGTGACTTCCAAGTCAGCCGTGTTGCATGGGGGACATTGTGCTGGTTGTCTTGTATAGGTGACTTCCAAGTCAGCCATATTACTTGGGGGACATTGTTCTGGTTGCCATGTTGTATAGGTGACTTCCAAGTCAGCCAAATTGCATGGGGGACATTGTGCTGGTGGCCATGTTCTATAGGTGACTTCCAAGTCAGCCATATTGCATTTGGGACATTGTGCTGGTTGTCTTGTATAGGTGACTTCCAAGTCAGCCATATTGCTTGGGGGACATTGTGCTGGTTGCCATGTCCTATAGGTGACTTCCATGTCAGCCATATTGCATGGGGGACATTGTGCTGGTTGTCTTGTATAGGTGACTTCCAAGTCAGCCATATTGCATGGGGGGCATTGTGCTGGTTGCCATGTTGTATAGGTGACTTCCAAGTCAGCCATATTGCATGGGGGACATTGTGCTGGTTGCCATGTTGTATAGGTGACTTCCAAGTGAGCCATATTGCTTGGGGGACATTGTGCTGGTTGCCATGTTGTATAGGTGAATTCCAAGTCAGCCATATTGCATGGGGGACATTGTGCTGTTTGCCATGTTGTAGAGGTGACTTCCAAGTCAGCCATATTGCATGGGGGACATTGTGCTGGTTGCCATGTTGTATAGGTGACTTCCAAGTCAGCCATATTGCATGGGGGACATTGCGCTGGTTGCCATGTTGTATAGGTGACTTCCAAGTGAGCCATATTGCTTGGGGGACATTGTGCTGGTTGTGTTGTATAGGTGACTTCCAAGTCAGCCATATTGCATGGGGGACATTGTGCTGGTTGTCTTGTATAGGTGACTTCCAAGTCAGCCGTGTTGCATGGGGGACATTGTGCTGGTGGCCATGTTCTATAGGTGACTTCCAAGTCAGCCATATTGCATGGGGGACATTGTGCTGGTTGCCATGTTGTATAGGTGACTTCCAAGTGAGCCATATTGCTTGGGGGACATTGTGCTGGTTGCCATGTTGTATAGGTGACTTCCAAGTCAGCCATATTGCATGGGGGACATTGTGCTGGTGGCCATGTTCTATAGGTGACTTCCAAGTCAGCCATATTGCATGGGGACATTGTGCTGGTTGTCTTGTATAGGTGACTTCCAAGTCAGCCATATTGCATGGGGGACATTGTGCTGGTTGCCATGTTGTATAGGTGACTTCCAAGTCAGCCATATTGCATGGGGGGCATTGTGCTGGTTGCCATGATGTATAGGTGACTTCCAAGTCACCCATATTGCATGGGGGACATTGTGCTGGTTGCCATGTTGTATAGGTGACTTCCAAGTGAGCCATATTGCATGGGGGACATTGTGCTGGTTGTGTTGTATAGGTGACTTCCAAGTCAGCCATATTGCATGGGGGACATTGTGCTGGTTGTGTTGTTTAGGTGACTTCCAAGTCAGCCATATTGCATGGGGGACATTGTGCTGGTTGCCATGTTGTATAGGTGACTTCCAAGTCAGCCATATTGCATGGGGGGCATTGTGCTGGTTGCCATGATGTATAGGTGACTTCCAAGTCACCCATATTGCATGGGGGACATTGTGCTGGTTGCCATGTTGTATAGGTGACTTCCAAGTGAGCCATATTGCATGGGGGACATTGTGCTGGTTGTGTTGTATAGGTGACTTCCAAGTCAGCCATATTGCATGGGGGACATTGTGCTGGTTGTGTTGTTTAGGTGACTTCCAAGTCAGCCATATTGCATGGGGGATATTGTGCTGGTTGTGTTGTATTGGTGACTTCCAAGTCAGCCATATTGCATGGGGGACATTGTGCTGGTTGTATTGTGTAGGTGACTTCCAAGTCAGCCATATTGCATGGGGGACATTGTGCTGGTTGTCATGTCCTATAGGTGACTCCCAAGTCAGCCATATTGCATGGGAGACATTGTGCTGGTTGTCTTGTATAGGTGACTTCCAAGTCAGCCATATTGCTTGGGGGACATTGTGCTGGTTGCCATGTTCTATAGGTGACTTCCAAGTCAGCCATATTGCTTGGGGGACATTGTGCTGGTTGCCATGTTGTATAGGTGACTTCCAAGCCAGCCATATTGCATGGGGGACATTGTGCTGGTGGCCATGTTCTATAGGTGACTTCCAAGTCAGCCATATTGCATGGGGGCCATTGTGCTGGTTGTCTTGTATAGGTGACTTCCAAGTCAGCCATACTGCTTGGGGGACATTGTGCTGGTTGCCATGTCCTATAGGTGACTTCCAAGTCAGCCATATTGCATGGGGGACATTGTGCTGGTTGTCTTGTATAGGTGACTTCCAAGTCAGCCATATTGCATGGGGGACATTGTGCTGGTTGCCATGTTGTAAAGGTGACTTCCAAGTCAGCCATATTGCATGGGGGACATTGTGCTGGTTACCATGTTGTATAGGTGACTTCCAAGTGAGCCATATTGCTTGGGGGACATTGTGCTGGTTGCCATGTTGTATAGGTGACTTCCAAGTCAGCCATATTGCATGGGGGACATTGTGCTGGTTGCCATGTTGTATAGGTGACTTCCAAGTCAGCCATATTGCATGGGGGACATTGTGCTGGTTGCCATGTTGTATAGGTGACTTCCAAGTCAGCCATATTGCATGGGGGACATTGTGCTGGTTGCCATGTTGTATAGGTGACTTCCAAGTGAGCCATATTGCATGGGGGACATTGTGCTGGTTGCCATGTTGTATAGGTGACTTCCAAGTCAGCCATATTGCATGGGGGACATTGTGCTGGTTGCCATGTTGTATAGGTGACTTCCAAGTCAGCCATATTGCATGGGGGACATTGTGCTGGTTGCCATGTTGTATAGGTGACTTCCAAGTGAGCCATATTGCTTGGGGGACATTGTGCTGGTTGTGTTGTATAGGTGACTTCCAAGTCAGCCATATTGCATGGGGGACATTGTGCTGGTTGTCTTGTATAGGTGACTTCCAAGTCAGCCGTGTTGCATGGGGGACATTGTGCTGGTGGCCATGTTCTATAGGTGACTTCCAAGTCAGCCATATTGCATGGGGGACATTGTGCTGGTTGCCATGTTGTATAGGTGACTTCCAAGTCAGCCATATTGCATGGGGGACATTGTGCTGGTTGTCTTGTATAGGTGACTTCCAAGTCAGCCGTGTTGCATGGGGGACATTGTGCTGGTGGCCATGTTCTATAGGTGACTTCCAAGTCAGCCATATTGCATGGGGGACATTGTGCTGGTTGCCATGTTGTATAGGTGACTTCCAAGTGAGCCATATTGCTTGGGGGACATTGTGCTGGTTGCCATGTTGTATAGGTGACTTCCAAGTCAGCCATATTGCATGGGGGACATTGTGCTGGTGGCCATGTTCTATAGGTGACTTCCAAGTCAGCCATATTGCATGGGGACATTGTGCTGGTTGGCTTGTATAGGTGACTTCAAAGTCAGCCATATTGCATGGGGGACATTGTGCTGGTTGCCATGTTGTATAGGTGACTTCCAAGTCAGCCATATTGCATGGGGGACATTGTGCTGGTTGCCATGTTGTATAGGTGACTTCCAAGTCAGCCATATTGCATGGGGGACATTGTGCTGGTTGCCATGTTGTATAGGTGACTTCCAAGTGAGCCATATTGCATGGGGGACATTGTGCTGGTGGCCATGTTCTATAGGTGACTTCCAAGTCAGCCATATTGCATGGGGGCCATTGTGCTGGTTGTCTTGTATAGGTGACTTCCAAGTCAGCCATACTGCTTGGGGGACATTGTGCTGGTTGCCATGTCCTATAGGTGACTTCCAAGTCAGCCATATTGCATGGGGGACATTGTGCTGGTTGTCTTGTATAGGTGACTTCCAAGTCAGCCATATTGCATGGGGGACATTGTGCTGGTTGCCATGTTGTAAAGGTGACTTCCAAGTCAGCCATATTGCATGGGGGACATTGTGCTGGTTGCCATGTTGTATAGGTGAATTCCAAGTGAGCCATATTGCTTGGGGGACATTGTGCTGGTTGCCATGTTGTATAGGTGACTTCCAAGTCAGCCATATTGCATGGGGGACATTGTGCTGGTTGCCATGTTGTATAGGTGACTTCCAAGTCAGCCATATTGCATGGGGGACATTGTGCTGGTTGCCATGTTGTATAGGTGACTTCCAAGTCAGCCATATTGCATGGGGGACATTGTGCTGGTTGCCATGTTGTATAGGTGACTTCCAAGTGAGCCATATTGCATGGGGGACATTGTGCTGGTTGCCATGTTGTATAGGTGACTTCCAAGTCAGCCATATTGCATGGGGGACATTGTGCTGGTTGCCATGTTGTATAGGTGACTTCCAAGTCAGCCATATTGCATGGGGGACATTGTGCTGGTTGCCATGTTGTATAGGTGACTTCCAAGTGAGCCATATTGCTTGGGGGACATTGTGCTGGTTGTGTTGTATAGGTGACTTCCAAGTCAGCCATATTGCATGGGGGACATTGTGCTGGTTGTCTTGTATAGGTGACTTCCAAGTCAGCCGTGTTGCATGGGGGACATTGTGCTGGTGGCCATGTTCTATAGGTGACTTCCAAGTCAGCCATATTGCATGGGGGACATTGTGCTGGTTGCCATGTTGTATAGGTGACTTCCAAGTCAGCCATATTGCATGGGGGACATTGTGCTGGTTGTCTTGTATAGGTGACTTCCAAGTCAGCCGTGTTGCATGGGGGACATTGTGCTGGTGGCCATGTTCTATAGGTGACTTCCAAGTCAGCCATATTGCATGGGGGACATTGTGCTGGTTGCCATGTTGTATAGGTGACTTCCAAGTGAGCCATATTGCTTGGGGGACATTGTGCTGGTTGCCATGTTGTATAGGTGACTTCCAAGTCAGCCATATTGCATGGGGGACATTGTGCTGGTGGCCATGTTCTATAGGTGACTTCCAAGTCAGCCATATTGCATGGGGACATTGTGCTGGTTGGCTTGTATAGGTGACTTCAAAGTCAGCCATATTGCATGGGGGACATTGTGCTGGTTGCCATGTTGTATAGGTGACTTCCAAGTCAGCCATATTGCATGGGGGACATTGTGCTGGTTGCCATGTTGTATAGGTGACTTCCAAGTCAGCCATATTGCATGGGGGACATTGTGCTGGTTGCCATGTTGTATAGGTGACTTCCAAGTGAGCCATATTGCATGGGGGACATTGTGCTGGTTGTGTTGTATAGGTGACTTCCAAGTCAGCCATATTGCATGGGGGACATTGTGCTGGTGTGTTGTTTAGGTGACTTCCAAGTCAGCCATATTGCATGGGGGACATTGTGCTGGTTGTGTTGTATTGGTGACTTCCAAGTCAGCCATATTGCATGGGGGACATTGTGCTGGTTGTATTGTATAGGTGACTTCCAAGTCAGCCATATTGCATGGGGGACATTGTGCTGGTTGCCATGTCCTATAGGAGACTTCCAAGTCAGCCATATTGCATGGGAGACATTGTGCTGGTTGTCTTGTATAGGTGACTTCCAAGTCAGCCATATTGCTTGGGGGACATTGTGCTGGTTGCCATGTTCTATAGGTGACTTCCAAGTCAGCCATATTGCTTGGGGGACATTGTGCTGGTTGCCATGTTGTATAGGTGACTTCCAAGTCAGCCATATTGCATGGGGGACATTGTGCTGGTGGCCATGTTCTATAGGTGACTTCCAAGTCAGCCATATTGCATGGGGGACATTGTGCTGGTTGTCTTGTATAGGTGACTTCCAAGTCAGCCATATTGCTTGGGGGACATTGTGCTGGTTGCCATGTTGTATAGGTGACTTCCAAGTGAGCCATATTGCTTGGGGGACATTGTGCTGGTTGCCATGTTGTATAGGTGACTTCCAAGTCAGCCATATTGCATGGGGGACATTGTGCTGGTGGCCATGTCCTATAGGTGACTTCCAAGTCAGCCATATTGCATGGGGGACATTGTGCTGGTTGCCATGTTGTATAGGTGACTTCCAAGTGAGCCATATTGCTTGGGGGACATTGTGCTGGTTGCCATGTTGTATAGATGACTTCCAAGTCAGCCATATTGCATGGGGGACATTGTGCTGGTTGCCATGTTGTATAGGTGACTTCCAAGTGAGCCATATTGCATGGGAGACATTGTGCTGGTTGCCATGTTGTATAGGTGACTTCCAAGTCAGCCATATTGCATGGGGGACATTGTGCTGGTTGCCATGTTGTATAGGTGACTTCCAAGTGAGCCATATTGCATGGGGGACATTGTGCTGGTTGTCTTGTATAGGTGACTTCCAAGTCAGCCATACTGCTTGGGGGACATTGTGCTGGTTGCCATGTCCTATAGGTGACTTCCAAGTCAGCCATATTGCATGGGGGACATTGTGCTGGTTGTCTTGTATGGTGACTTCCAAGTCAGCCATATTGCATGGGGGACATTGTGCTGGTTGCCATGTTGTAAAGGTCACTTCCAAGTCAGCCATATTGCATGGGGGACATTGTGCTGGTTGCCATGTTGTATAGGTGACTTCCAAGTGAGCCATATTGCTTGGGGGACATTGTGCTGGTTGCCATGTTGTATAGGTGACTTCCAAGTCAGCCATATTGCATGGGGGACATTGTGCTGGTTGCCATGTTGTATAGGTGACTTCCAAGTCAGCCATATTGCAACGGGAAACATTGTGCTGGTTGCCATGTTGTATAGGTGACTTCCAAGTCAGCCATATTGCATGGGGGACATTGTGCTGGTTGCCATGTTGTATAGGTGACTTCCAAGTGAGCCATATTGCATGGGGGACATTGTGCTGGTTGCCATGTTGTATAGGTGACTTCCAAGTCAGCCATATTGCATGGGGGACATTGTGCTGGTTGCCATGTTGTATAGGTGACTTCCAAGTCAGCCATATTGCATGGGGGACATGTGCTGGTTGCCATGTTGTATAGGTGACTTCCAAGTGAGCCATATTGCTTGGGGGACATTGTGCTGGTTGTGTTGTATAGGTGACTTCCAAGTCAGCCATATTGCATGGGGGACATTGTGCTGGTTGTCTTGTATAGGTGACTTCCAAGTCAGCCGTGTTGCATGGGGGACATTGTGCTGGTGGCCATGTTCTATAGGTGACTTCCAAGTCAGCCATATTGCATGGGGGACATTGTGCTGGTTGCCATGTTGTATAGGTGACTTCCAAGTCAGCCATATTGCTTGGGGGACATTGTGCTGGTTGCCATGTTGTATAGGTGACTTCCAAGTCAGCCATATTGCATGGGGGACATTGCGCTGGTTGCCATGTTGTATAGGTGACTTCCAAGTGAGCCATATTGCTTGGGGGACATTGTGCTGGTTGTGTTGTATAGGTGACTTCCAAGTCAGCCATATTGCATGGGGGACATTGTGCTGGTTGTCTTGTATAGGTGACTTCCAAGTCAGCCGTGTTGCATGGGGGACATTGTGCTGGTGGCCATGTTCTATAGGTGACTTCCAAGTCAGCCATATTGCATGGGGGACATTGTGCTGGTTGCCATGTTGTATAGGTGACTTCCAAGTGAGCCATATTGCTTGGGGGACATTGTGCTGGTTGCCATGTTGTATAGGTGACTTCCAAGTCAGCCATATTGCATGGGGGACATTGTGCTGGTGGCCATGTTCTATAGGTGACTTCCAAGTCAGCCATATTGCATGGGGACATTGTGCTGGTTGTCTTGTATAGGTGACTTCCAAGTCAGCCATATTGCATGGGGGACATTGTGCTGGTTGCCATGTTGTATAGGTGACTTCCAAGTCAGCCATATTGCATGGGGGGCATTGTGCTGGTTGCCATGATGTATAGGTGACTTCCAAGTCACCCATATTGCATGGGGGACATTGTGCTGGTTGCCATGTTGTATAGGTGACTTCCAAGTGAGCCATATTGCATGGGGGACATTGTGCTGGTTGTGTTGTATAGGTGACTTCCAAGTCAGCCATATTGCATGGGGGACATTGTGCTGGTTGTGTTGTTTAGGTGACTTCCAAGTCAGCCATATTGCATGGGGGACATTGTGCTGGTTGCCATGTTGTATAGGTGACTTCCAAGTCAGCCATATTGCATGGGGGGCATTGTGCTGGTTGCCATGATGTATAGGTGACTTCCAAGTCACCCATATTGCATGGGGGACATTGTGCTGGTTGCCATGTTGTATAGGTGACTTCCAAGTGAGCCATATTGCATGGGGGACATTGTGCTGGTTGTGTTGTATAGGTGACTTCCAAGTCAGCCATATTGCATGGGGGACATTGTGCTGGTTGTGTTGTTTAGGTGACTTCCAAGTCAGCCATATTGCATGGGGGATATTGTGCTGGTTGTGTTGTATTGGTGACTTCCAAGTCAGCCATATTGCATGGGGGACATTGTGCTGGTTGTATTGTGTAGGTGACTTCCAAGTCAGCCATATTGCATGGGGGACATTGTGCTGGTTGTCATGTCCTATAGGTGACTCCCAAGTCAGCCATATTGCATGGGAGACATTGTGCTGGTTGTCTTGTATAGGTGACTTCCAAGTCAGCCATATTGCTTGGGGGACATTGTGCTGGTTGCCATGTTCTATAGGTGACTTCCAAGTCAGCCATATTGCTTGGGGGACATTGTGCTGGTTGCCATGTTGTATAGGTGACTTCCAAGCCAGCCATATTGCATGGGGGACATTGTGCTGGTGGCCATGTTCTATAGGTGACTTCCAAGTCAGCCATATTGCATGGGGGCCATTGTGCTGGTTGTCTTGTATAGGTGACTTCCAAGTCAGCCATACTGCTTGGGGGACATTGTGCTGGTTGCCATGTCCTATAGGTGACTTCCAAGTCAGCCATATTGCATGGGGGACATTGTGCTGGTTGTCTTGTATAGGTGACTTCCAAGTCAGCCATATTGCATGGGGGACATTGTGCTGGTTGCCATGTTGTAAAGGTGACTTCCAAGTCAGCCATATTGCATGGGGGACATTGTGCTGGTTACCATGTTGTATAGGTGACTTCCAAGTGAGCCATATTGCTTGGGGGACATTGTGCTGGTTGCCATGTTGTATAGGTGACTTCCAAGTCAGCCATATTGCATGGGGGACATTGTGCTGGTTGCCATGTTGTATAGGTGACTTCCAAGTCAGCCATATTGCATGGGGGACATTGTGCTGGTTGCCATGTTGTATAGGTGACTTCCAAGTCAGCCATATTGCATGGGGGACATTGTGCTGGTTGCCATGTTGTATAGGTGACTTCCAAGTGAGCCATATTGCATGGGGGACATTGTGCTGGTTGCCATGTTGTATAGGTGACTTCCAAGTCAGCCATATTGCATGGGGGACATTGTGCTGGTTGCCATGTTGTATAGGTGACTTCCAAGTCAGCCATATTGCATGGGGGACATTGTGCTGGTTGCCATGTTGTATAGGTGACTTCCAAGTGAGCCATATTGCTTGGGGGACATTGTGCTGGTTGTGTTGTATAGGTGACTTCCAAGTCAGCCATATTGCATGGGGGACATTGTGCTGGTTGTCTTGTATAGGTGACTTCCAAGTCAGCCGTGTTGCATGGGGGACATTGTGCTGGTGGCCATGTTCTATAGGTGACTTCCAAGTCAGCCATATTGCATGGGGGACATTGTGCTGGTTGCCATGTTGTATAGGTGACTTCCAAGTCAGCCATATTGCATGGGGGACATTGTGCTGGTTGTCTTGTATAGGTGACTTCCAAGTCAGCCGTGTTGCATGGGGGACATTGTGCTGGTGGCCATGTTCTATAGGTGACTTCCAAGTCAGCCATATTGCATGGGGGACATTGTGCTGGTTGCCATGTTGTATAGGTGACTTCCAAGTGAGCCATATTGCTTGGGGGACATTGTGCTGGTTGCCATGTTGTATAGGTGACTTCCAAGTCAGCCATATTGCATGGGGGACATTGTGCTGGTGGCCATGTTCTATAGGTGACTTCCAAGTCAGCCATATTGCATGGGGACATTGTGCTGGTTGGCTTGTATAGGTGACTTCAAAGTCAGCCATATTGCATGGGGGACATTGTGCTGGTTGCCATGTTGTATAGGTGACTTCCAAGTCAGCCATATTGCATGGGGGACATTGTGCTGGTTGCCATGTTGTATAGGTGACTTCCAAGTCAGCCATATTGCATGGGGGACATTGTGCTGGTTGCCATGTTGTATAGGTGACTTCCAAGTGAGCCATATTGCATGGGGGACATTGTGCTGGTGGCCATGTTCTATAGGTGACTTCCAAGTCAGCCATATTGCATGGGGGCCATTGTGCTGGTTGTCTTGTATAGGTGACTTCCAAGTCAGCCATACTGCTTGGGGGACATTGTGCTGGTTGCCATGTCCTATAGGTGACTTCCAAGTCAGCCATATTGCATGGGGGACATTGTGCTGGTTGTCTTGTATAGGTGACTTCCAAGTCAGCCATATTGCATGGGGGACATTGTGCTGGTTGCCATGTTGTAAAGGTGACTTCCAAGTCAGCCATATTGCATGGGGGACATTGTGCTGGTTGCCATGTTGTATAGGTGACTTCCAAGTGAGCCATATTGCTTGGGGGACATTGTGCTGGTTGCCATGTTGTATAGGTGACTTCCAAGTCAGCCATATTGCATGGGGGACATTGTGCTGGTTGCCATGTTGTATAGGTGACTTCCAAGTCAGCCATATTGCATGGGGGACATTGTGCTGGTTGCCATGTTGTATAGGTGACTTCCAAGTCAGCCATATTGCATGGGGGACATTGTGCTGGTTGCCATGTTGTATAGGTGACTTCCAAGTGAGCCATATTGCATGGGGGACATTGTGCTGGTTGCCATGTTGTATAGGTGACTTCCAAGTCAGCCATATTGCATGGGGGACATTGTGCTGGTTGCCATGTTGTATAGGTGACTTCCAAGTCAGCCATATTGCATGGGGGACATTGTGCTGGTTGCCATGTTGTATAGGTGACTTCCAAGTGAGCCATATTGCTTGGGGGACATTGTGCTGGTTGTGTTGTATAGGTGACTTCCAAGTCAGCCATATTGCATGGGGGACATTGTGCTGGTTGTCTTGTATAGGTGACTTCCAAGTCAGCCGTGTTGCATGGGGGACATTGTGCTGGTGGCCATGTTCTATAGGTGACTTCCAAGTCAGCCATATTGCATGGGGGACATTGTGCTGGTTGCCATGTTGTATAGGTGACTTCCAAGTCAGCCATATTGCATGGGGGACATTGTGCTGGTTGTCTTGTATAGGTGACTTCCAAGTCAGCCGTGTTGCATGGGGGACATTGTGCTGGTGGCCATGTTCTATAGGTGACTTCCAAGTCAGCCATATTGCATGGGGGACATTGTGCTGGTTGCCATGTTGTATAGGTGACTTCCAAGTGAGCCATATTGCTTGGGGGACATTGTGCTGGTTGCCATGTTGTATAGGTGACTTCCAAGTCAGCCATATTGCATGGGGGACATTGTGCTGGTGGCCATGTTCTATAGGTGACTTCCAAGTCAGCCATATTGCATGGGGACATTGTGCTGGTTGGCTTGTATAGGTGACTTCAAAGTCAGCCATATTGCATGGGGGACATTGTGCTGGTTGCCATGTTGTATAGGTGACTTCCAAGTCAGCCATATTGCATGGGGGACATTGTGCTGGTTGCCATGTTGTATAGGTGACTTCCAAGTCAGCCATATTGCATGGGGGACATTGTGCTGGTTGCCATGTTGTATAGGTGACTTCCAAGTGAGCCATATTGCATGGGGGACATTGTGCTGGTTGTGTTGTATAGGTGACTTCCAAGTCAGCCATATTGCATGGGGGACATTGTGCTGGTGTGTTGTTTAGGTGACTTCCAAGTCAGCCATATTGCATGGGGGACATTGTGCTGGTTGTGTTGTATTGGTGACTTCCAAGTCAGCCATATTGCATGGGGGACATTGTGCTGGTTGTATTGTATAGGTGACTTCCAAGTCAGCCATATTGCATGGGGGACATTGTGCTGGTTGCCATGTCCTATAGGAGACTTCCAAGTCAGCCATATTGCATGGGAGACATTGTGCTGGTTGTCTTGTATAGGTGACTTCCAAGTCAGCCATATTGCTTGGGGGACATTGTGCTGGTTGCCATGTTCTATAGGTGACTTCCAAGTCAGCCATATTGCTTGGGGGACATTGTGCTGGTTGCCATGTTGTATAGGTGACTTCCAAGTCAGCCATATTGCATGGGGGACATTGTGCTGGTGGCCATGTTCTATAGGTGACTTCCAAGTCAGCCATATTGCATGGGGGACATTGTGCTGGTTGTCTTGTATAGGTGACTTCCAAGTCAGCCATATTGCTTGGGGGACATTGTGCTGGTTGCCATGTTGTATAGGTGACTTCCAAGTGAGCCATATTGCTTGGGGGACATTGTGCTGGTTGCCATGTTGTATAGGTGACTTCCAAGTCAGCCATATTGCATGGGGGACATTGTGCTGGTGGCCATGTCCTATAGGTGACTTCCAAGTCAGCCATATTGCATGGGGGACATTGTGCTGGTTGCCATGTTGTATAGGTGACTTCCAAGTGAGCCATATTGCTTGGGGGACATTGTGCTGGTTGCCATGTTGTATAGATGACTTCCAAGTCAGCCATATTGCATGGGGGACATTGTGCTGGTTGCCATGTTGTATAGGTGACTTCCAAGTGAGCCATATTGCATGGGAGACATTGTGCTGGTTGCCATGTTGTATAGGTGACTTCCAAGTCAGCCATATTGCATGGGGGACATTGTGCTGGTTGCCATGTTGTATAGGTGACTTCCAAGTGAGCCATATTGCATGGGGGACATTGTGCTGGTTGTCTTGTATAGGTGACTTCCAAGTCAGCCATACTGCTTGGGGGACATTGTGCTGGTTGCCATGTCCTATAGGTGACTTCCAAGTCAGCCATATTGCATGGGGGACATTGTGCTGGTTGTCTTGTATGGTGACTTCCAAGTCAGCCATATTGCATGGGGGACATTGTGCTGGTTGCCATGTTGTAAAGGTCACTTCCAAGTCAGCCATATTGCATGGGGGACATTGTGCTGGTTGCCATGTTGTATAGGTGACTTCCAAGTGAGCCATATTGCTTGGGGGACATTGTGCTGGTTGCCATGTTGTATAGGTGACTTCCAAGTCAGCCATATTGCATGGGGGACATTGTGCTGGTTGCCATGTTGTATAGGTGACTTCCAAGTCAGCCATATTGCAACGGGAAACATTGTGCTGGTTGCCATGTTGTATAGGTGACTTCCAAGTCAGCCATATTGCATGGGGGACATTGTGCTGGTTGCCATGTTGTATAGGTGACTTCCAAGTGAGCCATATTGCATGGGGGACATTGTGCTGGTTGCCATGTTGTATAGGTGACTTCCAAGTCAGCCATATTGCATGGGGGACATTGTGCTGGTTGCCATGTTGTATAGGTGACTTCCAAGTCAGCCATATTGCATGGGGGACATGTGCTGGTTGCCATGTTGTATAGGTGACTTCCAAGTGAGCCATATTGCTTGGGGGACATTGTGCTGGTTGTGTTGTATAGGTGACTTCCAAGTCAGCCATATTGCATGGGGGACATTGTGCTGGTTGTCTTGTATAGGTGACTTCCAAGTCAGCCGTGTTGCATGGGGGACATTGTGCTGGTGGCCATGTTCTATAGGTGACTTCCAAGTCAGCCATATTGCATGGGGGACATTGTGCTGGTTGCCATGTTGTATAGGTGACTTCCAAGTCAGCCATATTGCTTGGGGGACATTGTGCTGGTTGCCATGTTGTATAGGTGACTTCCAAGTCAGCCATATTGCATGGGGGACATTGTGCTGGTGGCCATGTTCTATAGGTGACTTCCAAGTGAGCCATATTGCATGGGGGACATTGTGCTGGTTGGCTTGTATAGGTGACTTCCAAGTCAGCCATATTGCATGGGGGACATTGTGCTGGTTGCCATGTTGTATAGGTGACTTCCAAGTCAGCCATATTGCATGGGGGACATTGTGCTGGTTGCCATGTTGTATAGGTGACTTCCAAGTCAGCCATATTGCATGGGGGACATTGTGCTGGTTGCCATGTTGTATAGGTGACTTCCAAGTGAGCCATATTGCATGGGGGACATTGTGCTGGTTGTGTTGTATAGGTGACTTCCAAGTCAGCCATATTGCATGGGGGACATTGTGCTGGTGTATTGTTTAGGTGACTTCCAAGTCAGCCATATTGCATGGGGGACATTGTGCTGGTTGTGTTGTATTGGTGACTTCCAAGTCAGCCATATTGCATGGGGGACATTGTGCAGGTTGTATTGTATAGGTGACTTCCAAGTCAGCCATATTGCATGGGGGACATTGTGCTGGTTGCCATGTTGTATAGGTGACTTCCAAGTGAGTCATATTGCTTGGGGGACATTGTGCTGGTTGCCATGTTGTATAGATGACTTCCAAGTCAGCCATATTGCATGGGGGACATTGTGCTGGTTGCCATGTTGTATAGGTGACTTCCAAGTGAGCCATATTGCATGGGAGACATTGTGCTGGTTGCCATGTTGTATAGGTGACTTCCAAGTCAGCCATATTGCATGGGGGACATTGTGCTGGTTGCCATGTTGTATAGGTGACTTCCAAGTGAGCCATATTGCATGGGGGACATTGTGCTGGTTGTCTTGTATAGGTGACTTCCAAGTCAGCCATACTGCTTGGGGGACATTGTGCTGGTTGCCATGTCCTATAGGTGACTTCCAAGTCAACCATATTGCATGGGGGACATTGTGCTGGTTGTCTTGTATAGGTGACTTCCAAGTCAGCCATATTGCATGGGGGACATTGTGCTGGTTGCCATGTTGTAAAGGTGACTTCCAAGTCAGCCATATTGCATGGGGGACATTGTGCTGGTTGCCATGTTGTATAGGTGACTTCCAAGTGAGCCATATTGCTTGGGGGACATTGTGCTGGTTGCCATGTTGTATAGGTGACTTCCAAGTCAGCCATATTGCATGGGGGACATTGTGCTGGTTGCCATGTTGTATAGGTGACTTCCAAGTCAGCCATATTGCAACGGGAAACATTGTGCTGGTTGCCATGTTGTATAGGTGACTTCCAAGTCAGCCATATTGCATGGGGGACATTGTGCTGGTTGCCATGTTGTATAGGTGACTTCCAAGTGAGCCATATTGCATGGGGGACATTGTGCTGGTTGCCATGTTGTATAGGTGACTTCCAAGTCAGCCATATTGCATGGGGGACATTGTGCTGGTTGCCATGTTGTATAGGTGACTTCCAAGTCAGCCATATTGCATGGGGGACATTGTGCTGGTTGCCATGTTGTATAGGTGACTTCCAAGTGAGCCATATTGCTTGGGGGACATTGTGCTGGTTGTGTTGTATAGGTGACTTCCAAGTCAGCCATATTGCATGGGGGACATTGTGCTGGTTGTCTTGTATAGGTGACTTCCAAGTCAGCCGTGTTGCATGGGGGACATTGTGCTGGTGGCCATGTTCTATAGGTGACTTCCAAGTCAGCCATATTGCATGGGGGACATTGTGCTGGTTGCCATGTTGTATAGGTGACTTCCAAGTCAGCCATATTGCTTGGGGGACATTGTGCTGGTTGCCATGTTGTATAGGTGACTTCCAAGTCAGCCATATTGCATGGGGGACATTGTGCTGGTGGCCATGTTCTATAGGTGACTTCCAAGTCAGCCATATTGCATGGGGACATTGTGCTGGTTGGCTTGTATAGGTGACTTCCAAGTCAGCCATATTGCATGGGGGACATTGTGCTGGTTGCCATGTTGTATAGGTGACTTCCAAGTCAGCCATATTGCATGGGGGACATTGTGCTGGTTGCCATGTTGTATAGGTGACTTCCAAGTCAGCCATATTGCATGGGGGACATTGTGCTGGTTGCCATGTTGTATAGGTGACTTCCAAGTGAGCCATATTGCATGGGGGACATTGTGCTGGTTGTGTTGTATAGGTGACTTCCAAGTCAGCCATATTGCATGGGGGACATTGTGCTGGTGTATTGTTTAGGTGACTTCCAAGTCAGCCATATTGCATGGGGGACATTGTGCTGGTTGTGTTGTATTGGTGACTTCCAAGTCAGCCATATTGCATGGGGGACATTGTGCTGGTTGTATTGTATAGGTGACTTCCAAGTCAGCCATATTGCATGGGGGACATTGTGCTGGTTGCCATGTCCTATAGGAAACTTCCAAGTCAGCCATATTGCATGGGAGACATTGTGCTGGTTGTCTTGTATAGGTGACTTCCAAGTCAGCCATATTGCTTGGGCGACATTGTGCTGGTTGCCATGTTGTATAGGTGACTTCCAAGTCAGCCATATTGCATGGGGGACATTGTGCTGGTGGCCATGTTCTATAGGTGACTTCCAAGTCAGCCATATTGCATGGGGGACATTGTGCTGGTTGTCTTGTATAGGTGACTTCCAAGTCAGCCATATTGCATGGGAGACATTGTGCTGGTTGTCTTGTATAGGTGACTTCCAAGTCAGCCATATTGCTTGGGCGACATTGTGCTGGTTGCCATGTTGTATAGGTGACTTCCAAGTCAGCCATATTGCATGGGGGACATTGTGCTGGTGGCCATGTTCTATAGGTGACTTCCAAGTCAGCCATATTGCATGGGGGACATTGTGCTGGTTGTCTTGTATAGGTGACTTCCAAGTCAGCCATATTGCTTGGGGGACATTGTGCTGGTTGCCATGTTGTATAGGTGACTTCCAAGTGAGCCATATTGCTTGGGGGACATTGTGCTGGTTGCCATGTTGTATAGGTGACTTCCAAGTCAGCCATATTGCATGGGGGACATTGTGCTGGTGGCCATGTCCTATAGGTGACTTCCAAGTCAGCCATATTGCATGGGGGACATTGTGCTGGTTGCCATGTTGTATAGGTGACTTCCAAATGAGCCATATTGCTTGGGGGACATTGTGCTGGTTGCCATGTTGTATAGATGACTTCCAAGTCAGCCATATTGCATGGGGGACATTGTGCTGGTTGCCATGTTGTATAGGTGACTTCCAAGTGAGCCATATTGCATGGGGGACATTGTGCTGGTGGCCATGTTCTATAGGTGACTTCCAACTCAGCCATATTGCATGGGGGACATTGTGCTGGTTGTCTTGTATAGGTGACTTCCAAGTCAGCCATATTGCATGGGGGACATTGTGCTGGTGGCCATGTTCTATAGGTGACTTCCAAGTCAGCCATATTGCTTGGGGGACATTGTGCTGGTTGCCATGTCCTATAGGTGACTTCCAAGTCAGCCATATTGCATGGGGGACATTGTGCTGGTTGTCTTGTATAGGTGACTTCCAAGTCAGCCATATTGCATGGGGGACATTGTGCTGGTTGCCATGTTGTATAGGTGACTTCCAAGTCAGCCATATTGCATGGGGGACATTGTGCTGGTTGCCATGTTGTATAGGTGACTTCCAAGTCAGCCATATTGCATGGATGGGGGACATTGTGCTGGTTGCCATATTGTATAGGTGACTTCCAAGTCAGCCATACTGCATGGGGGACATTGTGCTGGTTGCCATGTTGTATAGGTGACTTCCAAGTCAGCCATATTGCATGGGGGACATTGTGCTGGTTGTATTGTATAGGTGACTTCCAAGTCAGCCATATTGCATGGGGGACATTGTGCTGGTTGCCATGTCCTATAGGTGACTTCCAAGTCAGCCATATTGCATGGGGGAAATTGTGCTGGTTGTCTTGTATAGGTGACTTCCAAGTCAGCCATATTGCTTGGGGGACATTGTGCTGGTGGCCATGTTCTATAGGTGACTTCCAAGTCAGCCATATTGCATGGGGGACATTGTGCTGGTTGCCATGTTGTATAGGTGACTTCCAAGTCAGCCATATTGCATGGGGGACATTGTGCTGGTTGCCATGTTGTAAAGGTGACTTCCAAGTCAGCCATATTGCATTTGGGACATTGTGCTGGTTGTCTTGTATAGGTGACTTCCAAGTCAGCCATATTGCTTGGTTTACATTGTGCTGGTTGCCCTGTCCTATAGGTGACTTCCAAGTCAGCCATATTGCATGGGGGACCTTGTGCTGGTTGTCTTGTATAGGTGACTTCCAAGTCAGCCATATTGCATGGGGGACATTGTGCTGGTTGCCATGTTGTATAGGTGACATCCAAGTCAGCCATATTGCATGGGGGACATTGTGCTGGTTGCCATGTTGTATAGGTGAGTTCCAAGTGAGCCATATTGCTTGGGGGACATTGTGCTGGTTGCCATGTTGTATAGGTGACATCCAAGTCGGCCATATTGCATGGGGGACATTGTGCTGGTTGCCATGTTCTATAGGTGACTTCCAAGTGAGCCATATTGCTTGGGGGACATTGTGCTGGTTGTGTTATATAGGTGACTTCCAAGTCAGCCATATTGCATGGGGGACATTGTGCTGGTTGTCTTGTATAGGTGACTTCCAAGTCAGGGGTGTTGCATGGGAGACATTGTGCTGGTGGCCATGTTCTATAGGTGACTTCAGCCATATTGCATGGGGGACATTGTGCTGGTTGCCATGTTGTATAGGTGACTTCACAAGTGAGCCATATTGCTTGGGGGACATTGTGCTGGTTGCCATGTTGTATAGGTGACTTCCAAGTCAGCCATATTGCTTGGGGGACATTGTGCTGGTTGTATTGTATAGGTGACTTCCAAGTCAGCCATATTGCATGGGGGACATTGTGCTGGTTGCCATGTCCTATAGGTGACTTCCAAGTCAGCCATATTGCATGGGGGACATTGTGCTGGTTGTCTTGTATAGGTGACTTCCAAGTCAGCCATATTGCATGGGGGACATTGTGCTGGTGGCCATGTTCTATAGGTGACTTCCAAGTCAGCCATATTGCTTGGGGGACATTGTGCTGGTTGCCATGTTGTATAGGTGACTTCCAAGTCAGCCATATTGCATGGGGGACATTGTGCTGGTTGCCATGTTGTATAGGTGACTTCCAAGTGAGTCATATTGCTTGGGGGACATTGTGCTGGTTGCCATGTTGTATAGATGACTTCCAAGTCAGCCATATTGCATGGGGGACATTGTGCTGGTTGCCATGTTGTATAGGTGACTTCCAAGTGAGCCATATTGCATGGGAGACATTGTGCTGGTTGCCATGTTGTATAGGTGACTTCCAAGTCAGCCATATTGCATGGGGGACATTGTGCTGGTTGCCATGTTGTATAGGTGACTTCCAAGTGAGCCATATTGCATGGGGGACATTGTGCTGGTTGTCTTGTATAGGTGACTTCCAAGTCAGCCATACTGCTTGGGGGACATTGTGCTGGTTGCCATGTCCTATAGGTGACTTCCAAGTCAACCATATTGCATGGGGGACATTGTGCTGGTTGTCTTGTATAGGTGACTTCCAAGTCAGCCATATTGCATGGGGGACATTGTGCTGGTTGCCATGTTGTAAAGGTGACTTCCAAGTCAGCCATATTGCATGGGGGACATTGTGCTGGTTGTCATGTTGTATAGGTGACTTCCAAGTGAGCCATATTGCTTGGGGGACATTGTGCTGGTTGCCATGTTGTATAGGTGACTTCCAAGTCAGCCATATTGCATGGGGGACATTGTGCTGGTTGCCATGTTGTATAGGTGACTTCCAAGTCAGCCATATTGCAACGGGAAACATTGTGCTGGTTGCCATGTTGTATAGGTGACTTCCAAGTCAGCCATATTGCATGGGGGACATTGTGCTGGTTGCCATGTTGTATAGGTGACTTCCAAGTGAGCCATATTGCATGGGGGACATTGTGCTGGTTGCCATGTTGTATAGGTGACTTCCAAGTCAGCCATATTGCATGGGGGACATTGTGCTGGTTGCCATGTTGTATAGGTGACTTCCAAGTCAGCCATATTGCATGGGGGACATTGTGCTGGTTGCCATGTTGTATAGGTGACTTCCAAGTGAGCCATATTGCTTGGGGGACATTGTGCTGGTTGTGTTGTATAGGTGACTTCCAAGTCAGCCATATTGCATGGGGGACATTGTGCTGGTTGCCATGTTGTATAGGTGACTTCCAAGTCAGCCATATTGCATGGGGGACATTGTGCTGGTGGCCATGTTCTATAGGTGACTTCCAAGTCAGCCATATTGCATGGGGACATTGTGCTGGTTGGCTTGTATAGGTGACTTCCAAGTCAGCCATATTGCATGGGGGACATTGTGCTGGTTGCCATGTTGTATAGGTGACTTCCAAGTCAGCCATATTGCATGGGGGACATTGTGCTGGTTGCCATGTTGTATAGGTGACTTCCAAGTCAGCCATATTGCATGGGGGACATTGTGCTGGTTGCCATGTTGTATAGGTGACTTCCAAGTGAGCCATATTGCATGGGGGACATTGTGCTGGTTGTGTTGTATAGGTGACTTCCAAGTCAGCCATATTGCATGGGGGACATTGTGCTGGTGTATTGTTTAGGTGACTTCCAAGTCAGCCATATTGCATGGGGGACATTGTGCTGGTTGTGTTGTATTGGTGACTTCCAAGTCAGCCATATTGCATGGGGGACATTGTGCTGGTTGTATTGTATAGGTGACTTCCAAGTCAGCCATATTGCATGGGGGACATTGTGCTGGTTGCCATGTCCTATAGGAAACTTCCAAGTCAGCCATATTGCATGGGAGACATTGTGCTGGTTGTCTTGTATAGGTGACTTCCAAGTCAGCCATATTGCTTGGGCGACATTGTGCTGGTTGCCATGTTGTATAGGTGACTTCCAAGTCAGCCATATTGCATGGGGGACATTGTGCTGGTGGCCATGTTCTATAGGTGACTTCCAAGTCAGCCATATTGCATGGGGGACATTGTGCTGGTTGTCTTGTATAGGTGACTTCCAAGTCAGCCATATTGCTTGGGGGACATTGTGCTGGTTGCCATGTTGTATAGGTGACTTCCAAGTGAGCCATATTGCTTGGGGGACATTGTGCTGGTTGCCATGTTGTATAGGTGACTTCCAAGTCAGCCATATTGCATGGGGGACATTGTGCTGGTGGCCATGTCCTATAGGTGACTTCCAAGTCAGCCATATTGCATGGGGGACATTGTGCTGGTTGCCATGTTGTATAGGTGACTTCCAAATGAGCCATATTGCTTGGGGGACATTGTGCTGGTTGCCATGTTGTATAGATGACTTCCAAGTCAGCCATATTGCATGGGGGACATTGTGCTGGTTGCCATGTTGTATAGGTGACTTCCAAGTGAGCCATATTGCATGGGGGACATTGTGCTGGTGGCCATGTTCTATAGGTGACTTCCAACTCAGCCATATTGCATGGGGGACATTGTGCTGGTTGTCTTGTATAGGTGACTTCCAAGTCAGCCATATTGCATGGGGGACATTGTGCTGGTGGCCATGTTCTATAGGTGACTTCCAAGTCAGCCATATTGCTTGGGGGACATTGTGCTGGTTGCCATGTCCTATAGGTGACTTCCAAGTCAGCCATATTGCATGGGGGACATTGTGCTGGTTGTCTTGTATAGGTGACTTCCAAGTCAGCCATATTGCATGGGGGACATTGTGCTGGTTGCCATGTTGTATAGGTGACTTCCAAGTCAGCCATATTGCATGGGGGACATTGTGCTGGTTGCCATGTTGTATAGGTGACTTCCAAGTCAGCCATATTGCATGGATGGGGGACATTGTGCTGGTTGCCATATTGTATAGGTGACTTCCAAGTCAGCCATACTGCATGGGGGACATTGTGCTGGTTGCCATGTTGTATAGGTGACTTCCAAGTCAGCCATATTGCATGGGGGACATTGTGCTGGTTGTATTGTATAGGTGACTTCCAAGTCAGCCATATTGCATGGGGGACATTGTGCTGGTTGCCATGTCCTATAGGTGACTTCCAAGTCAGCCATATTGCATGGGGGAAATTGTGCTGGTTGTCTTGTATAGGTGACTTCCAAGTCAGCCATATTGCTTGGGGGACATTGTGCTGGTGGCCATGTTCTATAGGTGACTTCCAAGTCAGCCATATTGCATGGGGGACATTGTGCTGGTTGCCATGTTGTATAGGTGACTTCCAAGTCAGCCATATTGCATGGGGGACATTGTGCTGGTTGCCATGTTGTAAAGGTGACTTCCAAGTCAGCCATATTGCATTTGGGACATTGTGCTGGTTGTCTTGTATAGGTGACTTCCAAGTCAGCCATATTGCTTGGTTTACATTGTGCTGGTTGCCCTGTCCTATAGGTGACTTCCAAGTCAGCCATATTGCATGGGGGACCTTGTGCTGGTTGTCTTGTATAGGTGACTTCCAAGTCAGCCATATTGCATGGGGGACATTGTGCTGGTTGCCATGTTGTATAGGTGACATCCAAGTCAGCCATATTGCATGGGGGACATTGTGCTGGTTGCCATGTTGTATAGGTGAGTTCCAAGTGAGCCATATTGCTTGGGGGACATTGTGCTGGTTGCCATGTTGTATAGGTGACATCCAAGTCGGCCATATTGCATGGGGGACATTGTGCTGGTTGCCATGTTCTATAGGTGACTTCCAAGTGAGCCATATTGCTTGGGGGACATTGTGCTGGTTGTGTTATATAGGTGACTTCCAAGTCAGCCATATTGCATGGGGGACATTGTGCTGGTTGTCTTGTATAGGTGACTTCCAAGTCAGGGGTGTTGCATGGGAGACATTGTGCTGGTGGCCATGTTCTATAGGTGACTTCAGCCATATTGCATGGGGGACATTGTGCTGGTTGCCATGTTGTATAGGTGACTTCACAAGTGAGCCATATTGCTTGGGGGACATTGTGCTGGTTGCCATGTTGTATAGGTGACTTCCAAGTCAGCCATATTGCTTGGGGGACATTGTGCTGGTTGTATTGTATAGGTGACTTCCAAGTCAGCCATATTGCATGGGGGACATTGTGCTGGTTGCCATGTCCTATAGGTGACTTCCAAGTCAGCCATATTGCATGGGGGACATTGTGCTGGTTGTCTTGTATAGGTGACTTCCAAGTCAGCCATATTGCATGGGGGACATTGTGCTGGTGGCCATGTTCTATAGGTGACTTCCAAGTCAGCCATATTGCTTGGGGGACATTGTGCTGGTTGTATTGTATAGGTGACTTCCAAGTCAGCCATATTGCATGGGGGACATTGTGCTGGTTGCCATATTGTATAGGTGACTTCCAAGTCAGCCATATTGCATGGGGGACATTGTGCTGGTTTCCATGTTGTATAGGTGATTTCCAAGTCAGCCATATTGCTTGGGTGACATTGTGCTGGTTGCCATGTTGTATAGGTGACTTCCAAGTAAGCCATATTGCATGGAGGACATTGTGCTGGTGGCCATGTTCTATAGGTGACTTCCAAGTCAGCCATATTGCATGGGGGACATTGTGCTGGTTGTCTTGTATAGGTGACTTCCAAGTCAGCCATATTGCATTGGGGACATTGTGCTGGTTGTATTGTATAGGTGACTTCCAAGTCAGCCATATTGCATGGGGGACATTGTGCTGGTTGCCATGTCCTATAGGTGACTTCCAAGTCAGCCATATTGCATGGGGGACATTGTGCTGGTTGCCATGTTGTATAGGTGACTTACAAGTCAGCCATATTGCATGGGGGACATTGTGCTGGTTGCCATGTTGTATAGGTGACTTCCAAGTCAGCCATATTGCATGGGGGACATTGTGCTGGTGGCCATGTTCTATAGGTGACTTCCAAGTCAGCCATATTGCATGGGGGACATTGTGCTGGTTGTCTTGTATAGGTGACTTCCAAGTCAGCCATATTGCATGGGGACATTGTGCTGGTGGCCATGTTCTATAGGTGACTTCCAAGTCAGCCGTGTTGCATGGGGGACATTGTGCTGGTTGCCATGTTCTATAGGTGACTTCCAAGTCAGCCATATTGCATGGGGGACATTGTGCTGGTTGTCTTGTATAGGTGACTTCCAAGTCAGCCGTGTTGCATGGGGGACATTGTGCTGGTTGTCTTGTATAGGTGACTTCCAAGTCAGCCATATTGCTTGGGGGACATTGTGCTGGTTGCCATGTTCTGTAGGTGACTTCCAAGTCAGCCATATTGCTTGGGGGACATTGTGCTGGTGGCCATGTTCTATAGGTGACTTCCAAGTCAGCCATATTGCTTGGGGGACATTGTGCTGGTTGCCATGTTGTATAGGTGACGTCCAAGTCAGCCATATTGCATGGGGGACATTGTGCTGGTGGCCATGTTCTATAGGTGACTTCCAAGTCAGCCATATTGCATTTGAGACATTGTGCTGGTTGTCTTGTATAGGTGACTTCCAAGTCAGCCATATTGCTTGGGGGACATTGTGCTGGTTGCCATGTCCTATAGGTGACTTCCAAGTCAGCCATATTGCATGGGGGACATTGTGCTGGTTGTCTTGTATAGGTGACTTCCAAGTCAGCCATATTGCATGGGGGACATTGTGCTGGTGGCCATGTTGTATAGGTGACTTCCAAGTCAGCCATATTGCATGGGGGACATTGTGCTGGTTGCCTTGTTGTATAGGTGACTTCCAAGTGAGCCATATTGCATTGGGGACATTGTACTGGTTGCCATGTTGTATAGGTGACTTCCAAGTCAGCCATATTGCTTGGGGGACATTGTGCTGGTTGCCATGTTGTATAGGTGACTTCCAAGTCAGCCATATTGCATGGGGGACATTGTGCTGGTGGCCATGTTGTATAGGTGACTTCCAAGTCAGCCATATTGCATGGGGGACATTGTGCTGGTTGCCATGTTGTATAGGTGACTTCCAAGTGAGCCATATTGCATTGGGGACATTGTGCTGGTTGCCATGTTGTATAGGTGACTTCCAAGTCAGCCATATTGCCTGGGGGACATTGTGCTGGTTGTATTGTGTAGGTGACTTCCAAGTCAGCCATATTGCATGGGGGACATTGTGCTGGTTGTCTTGTATAGGTGACTTCCAAGTCAGCCGTGTTGCATGGGGGACATTGTGCTGGTTGTCTTGTATAGGTGACTTCCAAGTCAGCCATATTGCTTGGGGGACATTGTGCTGGTTGCCATGTCCTATAGGTGACTTCCAAGTCAGCCATATTGCATGGGGGACATTGTGCTGGTTGTCTTGTATAGGTGACTTCCAAGTCAGCCATATTGCATGGGGGACATTGTGCTGGTGGCCATGTTGTATAGGTGACTTCCAAGTCAGCCATATTGCATGGGGGACATTGTGCTGGTTGCCATGTTGTATAGGTGACTTCCAAGTGAGCCATATTGCATGGGGGACATTGTACTGGTTGCCATGTTGTATAGGTGACTTCCAAGTCAGCCATATTGCTTGGGGGACATTGTGCTGGTTGCCATGTTGTATAGGTGACTTCCAAGTCAGCCATATTGCCTGGGGGACATTGTGCTGGTTGTATTGTATAGGTGACTTCCAAGTCAGCCATATTGCATGGGGGACATTGTGCTGGTTGTCTTGTATAGGTGACTTCCAAGTCAGCCGTGTTGCATGGGGGACATTGTGCTGGTTGTCTTGTATAGGTGACTTCCAAGTCAGCCATATTGCTTGGGGGACATTGTGCTAGTTGCCATGTTCTGTAGGTGACTTCCAAGTCAGCCATATTGCTTGGGGGACATTGTGCTGGTGGCCATGTTCTATAGGTGACTTCCAAGTCAGCCATATTGCTTGGGGGACATTGTGCTGGTTGCCATGTTGTATAGGTGACTTCCAAGTCAGCCATATTGCATGTGGGACATTGTGCTGGTGGCCATGTTCTATAGGTGACTTCCAAGTCAGCCATATTGCATTTGGGACATTGTGCTGGTTGTCTTGTATAGGTGACTTCCAAGTCAGCCATATTGCTTGGGGGACATTGTACTGGTTGCCATGTCCTATAGGTGACTTCCAAGTCAGCCATATTGCATGGGGGACATTGTGCTGGTTGTCTTGTATAGGTGACTTCCAAGTCAGCCATATTGCATGGGGGACATTGTGCTGGTGGTCATGTTGTATAGGTGACTTCCAAGTCAGCCATATTGCATGGGGGACATTGTGCTGGTTGCCATGTTGTATAGGTGACTTCCAAGTGAGCCATATTGCATGGGGGACATTGTGCTGGTTGCCATGTTGTATAGGTGACTTCCAAGTCAGCCATATTGCTTGGGGGACATTGTGCTGGTTGCCATGTTGTATAGGTGACTTCCAAGTCAGCCATATTGCCTGGGGGACATTATGCTGGTTGTATTGTATAGGTGACTTCCAAGTCAGCCATATTGCATGGGGGACATTGTGCTGGTTGCCATGTTGTATAGGTGACTTCCAAGTCAGCCATATTGCATGGGGGACATTGTGCTGGTTGCCATGTTGTATAGGTGACTTCCAAGTGAGCCATATTGCTTGGGGGACATTGTGCTGGTTGTGTTGTATAGGTGACTTCCAAGTCAGCCATATTGCATGGGGGACATTGTGCTGGTTGTCTTGTATAGGTGACTTCCAAGTCAGCCGTGTTGCATGGGGGACATTGTGCTGGTGGCCATGTTCTATAGGTGACTTCCAAGTCAGCCATATTGCATGGGGGACATTGTGCTGGTTGCCATGTTGTATAGGTGACTTCCAAGTGAGCCATATTGCTTGGGGGACATTGTGCTGGTTGCCATGTTGTATAGGTGACTTCCAAGTCAGCCATATTGCATGGGGGACATTGTGCTGGTGGCCATGTTCTATAGGTGACTTCCAAGTCAGCCATATTGCATGGGGACATTGAGCTGGTTGTCTTGTATAGGTGACTTCCAAGTCAGCCATATTGCATGGGGGACATTGTGCTGGTTGCCATGTTGTATATTTGACTTCCAAGTCAGCCATATTGCATGGGGGACATTGTGCTGGTTGCCATGTTGTATAGGTGACTTCCAAGTCAGCCATATTGCATGGGGGACATTGTGCTGGTTGCCATGTTGTATATTTGACTTCCAAGTCAGCCATATTGCATGGGGGACATTGTGCTGGTTATATTGTATAGGTGACTTCCAAGTCAGCCATATTTCATGGGGGACATTGTGCTGGTTGTATTGTATAGGTGACTTCCAAGTGAGCCATATTGCTTGGGGGACATTGTGCTGGTGGCCATGTTGTATAGGTGACTTCCAAGTCAGCCATATTGCTTGGGGGACATTGTGCTGGTTGCCATGTTCTATAGGTGACTTCCAAGTCAGCCATATTGCATGGGGGACATTATGCTGGTTGTGTTGTATAGGTGACTTCCAAGTGAGCCATATTGCATGGGGGACATTGTGCTGGTTGTGTTGTATAGGTGACTTCCAAGTCAGCCATATTGCATGGGGGACATTGTGCTGGTTGTATTGCATAGGTGACTTCCAAGTCAGCCATATTGCATGGGGGACATTGTGCTGGTTGCCATGTCCTATAGGTGACTTCCAAGTCAGCCGTGTTGCATGGGGGACATTGTGCTGGTTGTCTTGTATAGGTGACTTCCAAGTCAGCCATATTGCTTGGGGGACATTGTGCTGGTTGCCATGTTCTGTAGGTGACTTCCAAGTCAGCCATATTGCTTGGGGGACATTGTGCTGGTGGCCATGTTCTATAGGTGACTTCCAAGTCAGCCATATTGCTTGGGGGACATTGTGCTGGTTGCCATGTTGTATAGGTGACTTCCAAGTCAGCCATATGGCATGGGGGACATTGTGCTGGTGGCCATGTCCTATAGGTGACTTCCAAGTCAGCCATATTGCATGGGGGACGTTGTGCTGGTTGTCTTGTATAGGTGACTTCCAAGTCAGCCATATTGCATGGGGGACATTGTGCTGGTTGTGTTGTATAGGTGACTTCCAAGTCAGCCATATTGCATGGGGGACATTGTGCTGGTTGTATTGCATAGGTGACTTCCAAGTCAGCCATGTTGCATGGGGGACATTGTGCTGGTTGCCATGTTGTATAGGTGACTTCCAAGTGAGCCATATTGCATGGGGGACATTGTGCTGGTGGCCATGTTCTATAGGTGACTTCCAAGTCAGCCATATTGCTTGGGGGACATTGTGCTGGTTGCCATGTTGTATAGGTGACTTCCAAGTCAGCCATATTGCATGTGGGACATTGTGCTGGTGGCCATGTTCTATAGGTGACTTCCAAGTCAGCCATATTGCTTGGGGGACATTGTGCTGGTTGCCATGTTGTATAGGTGACTTCCAAGTCAGCCATATTGCATGTGGGACATTGTGCTGGTGGCCATGTTCTATAGGTGACTTCCAAGTCAGCCATATTGCATTTGGGACATTGTGCTGGTTGTCTTGTATAGGTGACTTCCAAGTCAGCCATATTGCTTGGGGGACATTGTACTGGTTGCCATGTCCTATAGGTGACTTCCAAGTCAGCCATATTGCATGGGGGACATTGTGCTGGTTGTCTTGTATAGGTGACTTCCAAGTCAGCCATATTGCATGGGGGACATTGTGCTGGTGGTCATGTTGTATAGGTGACTTCCAAGTCAGCCATATTGCATGGGGGACATTGTGCTGGTTGCCATGTTGTATAGGTGACTTCCAAGTGAGCCATATTGCATGGGGGACATTGTGCTGGTTGCCATGTTGTATAGGTGACTTCCAAGTCAGCCATATTGCTTGGGGGACATTGTGCTGGTTGCCATGTTGTATAGGTGACTTCCAAGTCAGCCATATTGCCTGGGGGACATTATGCTGGTTGTATTGTATAGGTGACTTCCAAGTCAGCCATATTGCATGGGGGACATTGTGCTGGTTGCCATGTTGTATAGGTGACTTCCAAGTCAGCCATATTGCATGGGGGACATTGTGCTGGTTGCCATGTTGTATAGGTGACTTCCAAGTGAGCCATATTGCTTGGGGGACATTGTGCTGGTTGTGTTGTATAGGTGACTTCCAAGTCAGCCATATTGCATGGGGGACATTGTGCTGGTTGTCTTGTATAGGTGACTTCCAAGTCAGCCGTGTTGCATGGGGGACATTGTGCTGGTGGCCATGTTCTATAGGTGACTTCCAAGTCAGCCATATTGCATGGGGGACATTGTGCTGGTTGCCATGTTGTATAGGTGACTTCCAAGTGAGCCATATTGCTTGGGGGACATTGTGCTGGTTGCCATGTTGTATAGGTGACTTCCAAGTCAGCCATATTGCATGGGGGACATTGTGCTGGTGGCCATGTTCTATAGGTGACTTCCAAGTCAGCCATATTGCATGGGGACATTGAGCTGGTTGTCTTGTATAGGTGACTTCCAAGTCAGCCATATTGCATGGGGGACATTGTGCTGGTTGCCATGTTGTATATTTGACTTCCAAGTCAGCCATATTGCATGGGGGACATTGTGCTGGTTGCCATGTTGTATAGGTGACTTCCAAGTCAGCCATATTGCATGGGGGACATTGTGCTGGTTGCCATGTTGTATATTTGACTTCCAAGTCAGCCATATTGCATGGGGGACATTGTGCTGGTTATATTGTATAGGTGACTTCCAAGTCAGCCATATTTCATGGGGGACATTGTGCTGGTTGTATTGTATAGGTGACTTCCAAGTGAGCCATATTGCTTGGGGGACATTGTGCTGGTGGCCATGTTGTATAGGTGACTTCCAAGTCAGCCATATTGCTTGGGGGACATTGTGCTGGTTGCCATGTTCTATAGGTGACTTCCAAGTCAGCCATATTGCATGGGGGACATTATGCTGGTTGTGTTGTATAGGTGACTTCCAAGTGAGCCATATTGCATGGGGGACATTGTGCTGGTTGTGTTGTATAGGTGACTTCCAAGTCAGCCATATTGCATGGGGGACATTGTGCTGGTTGTATTGCATAGGTGACTTCCAAGTCAGCCATATTGCATGGGGGACATTGTGCTGGTTGCCATGTCCTATAGGTGACTTCCAAGTCAGCCGTGTTGCATGGGGGACATTGTGCTGGTTGTCTTGTATAGGTGACTTCCAAGTCAGCCATATTGTTTGGGGGACATTGTGCTGGTTGCCATGTTCTGTAGGTGACTTCCAAGTCAGCCATATTGCTTGGGGGACATTGTGCTGGTGGCCATGTTCTATAGGTGACTTCCAAGTCAGCCATATTGCTTGGGGGACATTGTGCTGGTTGCCATGTTGTATAGGTGACTTCCAAGTCAGCCATATGGCATGGGGGACATTGTGCTGGTGGCCATGTCCTATAGGTGACTTCCAAGTCAGCCATATTGCATGGGGGACGTTGTGCTGGTTGTCTTGTATAGGTGACTTCCAAGTCAGCCATATTGCATGGGGGACATTGTGCTGGTTGTGTTGTATAGGTGACTTCCAAGTCAGCCATATTGCATGGGGGACATTGTGCTGGTTGTATTGCATAGGTGACTTCCAAGTCAGCCATGTTGCATGGGGGACATTGTGCTGGTTGCCATGTTGTATAGGTGACTTCCAAGTGAGCCATATTGCATGGGGGACATTGTGCTGGTTGCCATGTTGTATAGGTGACTTCCAAGTTAGCCATATTGCTTGGGGGACATTGTGCTGGTTGCCATGTTGTATAGGTGACTTCCAAGTCAGCCATATTGCCTGGGGGACATTGTGCTGGTTGTATTGTATAGGTGACTTCCAAGTCAGCCATATTGCATGGGGGACATTGTGCTGGTTGCCATGTTGTATAGGTGACTTCCAAGTCAGCCATATTGCATGGGGGACATTGTGCTGGTTGCCATGTTGTATAGGTGACTTCCAAGTGAGCCATATTGCTTGGGGGACATTGTGCTGGTTGTGTTGCATAGGTGACTTCCAAGTCAGCCATATTGCATGGGGGACATTGTGCTGGTTGTCTTGTATAGGTGACTTCCAAGTCAGCCGTGTTGCATGGGGGACATTGTGCTGGTGGCCATGTTCTATAGGTGACTTCCAAGTCAGCCATATTGCATGGGGGACATTGTGCTGGTTGCCATGTTGTATAGGTGACTTCCAAGTGAGCCATATTGCTTGGGGGACATTGTGCTGGTTGCCATGTTGTATAGGTGACTTCCAAGTCAGCCATATTGCATGGGGGACATTGTGCTGGTGGCCATGTTCTATAGGTGACTTCCAAGTCAGCCATATTGCATGGGGACATTGAGCTGATTGTCTTGTATAGGTGACTTCCAAGTCAGCCATATTGCATGGGGGACATTGTGCTGGTTGCCATGTTGTATATTTGACTTCCAAGTCAGCCATATTGCATGGGGGACATTGTGCTGGTTGCCATGTTGTATAGGTGACTTCCAAGTCAGCCATATTGCATGGGGGACATTGTGCTGGTTGCCATGTTGTATATTTGACTTCCAAGTCAGCCATATTGCATGGGGGACATTGTGCTGGTTATATTGTATAGGTGACTTCCAAGTCAGCCATATTTCATGGGGGACATTGTGCTGGTTGTATTGTATAGGTGACTTCCAAGTGAGCCATATTGCTTGGGGGACATTGTGCTGGTGGCCATGTTGTATAGGTGACTTCCAAGTCAGCCATATTGCTTGGGGGACATTGTGCTGGTTGCCATGTTCTATAGGTGACTTCCAAGTCAGCCATATTGCATGGGGGACATTGTGCTGGTTGTGTTGTATAGGTGACTTCCAAGTCAGCCATATTGCATGGGGGACATTGTGCTGGTTGTGTTGTATAGGTGACTTCCAAGTCAGCCATATTGCATGGGGGACATTGTGCTGGTTATATTGCATAGGTGACTTCCAAGTCAGCCATATTGTATGGGGGACATTGTGCTGGTTGCCATGTCCTATAGGTGACTTCCAAGTCAGCCGTGTTGCATGGGGGACATTGTGCTGGTTGTCTTGTATAGGTGACTTCCAAGTCAGCCATATTGCTTGGGGGACATTGTGCTGGTTGCCATGTTCTGTAGGTGACTTCCAAGTCAGCCATATTGCTTGGGGGACATTGTGCTGGTGGCCATGTTCTATAGGTGACTTCCAAGTCAGCCATATTGCTTGGGGGACATTGTGCTGGTTGCCATGTTGTATAGGTGACTTCCAAGTCAGCCATATGGCATGGGGGACATTGTGCTGGTGGCCATGTCCTATAGGTGACTTCCAAGTCAGCCATATTGCATGGGGGACATTGTGCTGGTTGTCTTGTATAGGTGACTTCCAAGTCAGCTATATTGCATGGGGGACATTGTGCTGGTGGCCATGTTGTATAGGCGACTTCCAAGTCAGCCATATTGCATGGGGGACATTGTGCTGGTTGCCATGTTGTATAGGTGACTTCCAAGTGAGCCATATTGCATGGGGGACATTGTGCTGGTTGCCATGTTGTATAGGTGACTTCCAAGTCAACCATATTGCTTGGGGGACATTGTGCTGGTTGCCATGTTGTATAGGTGACTTCCAAGTCAGCCATATTGCCTGGGGGACATTGTGCTGGTTGTATTGTATAGGTGACTTCCAAGTCAGCCATATTGCATGGAGGACATTGTGCTGGTTGCCATGTTGTATAGGTGACTTCCAAGTGAGCCATATTGCTTGGGGGACATTGTGATGGTTGTGTTCTATAGGTGACTTCCAAGTCAGCCATATTGCATGGGGGACATTGTGCTGGTTGTCTTGTATAGGTGACTTCCAAGTCAGCCGTGTTGCATGGGGGACATTGTGCTGGTGGCCATGTTCTATAGGTGACTTCCAAGTCAGCCATATTGCATGGGGGACATTGTGCTGGTTGTCTTGTATAGGTGACTTCCAAGTCAGCCATATTGCATGGGGGACATTGTGCTGGTTGCCATGTTGTATAGGTGACTTCCAAGTGAGCCATATTGCATGGGGGACATTGTGCTGGTTGCCATGTTGTACAGGTGACTTCCAAGTGAGCCATATTGCTTGGGGGACATTTTGCTGGTTGTATTGTATAGGTGACTTCCAAGTCAGCCATATTGCATGGGGGACATTGTGCTGGTTGTATTGTATAGGTGACTTCCAAGTCAGCCGTGTTGCATTGGGGACATTGTGCTGGTGGCCATGTTCTATAGGTGACTTCCAAGTCATCCATATTGCATGGGGGACATTGTGCTGGTTGCCATGTTGTATAGGTGACTTCCAAGTCAGCCATATTGCATGGGGGACATTGTACTGGTTGTCTTGTATAGGTGACTTCCAAGTCAGCCGTGTTGCATTGGGGACATTGTGCTGGTGGCCATGTTCTATAGGTGACTTCCAAGTCATCCATATTGCATGGGGGACATTGTGCTGGTTGCCATGTTGTATAGGTGACTTCCAAGTCAGCCATATTGCATGGGGGACATTGTGCTGGTTGCCATGTTGTATAGGTGACTTCCAAGTCAGCCATATTGCATGGGGGACATTGTGCTGGTTGTGTTGTATAGGTGACTTCCAAGTCAGCCATATTGCATGGGGGACATTGTGCTGGTTGTATTGTATAGGTGACTTCCAAGTCAGCCATATTGCATGGGGGACGTTGTGCTGGTTGTATTGTATAGGTGACTTCCAAGTCAGCCATATTGCATGGGGGACATTGTGCTGGTTGCCATGTCCTATAGGTGACCTCCAAGTCAGCCATATTGCATGGGGGACATTGTGCTGGTTGTCTTGTATAGGGGACGTCCAAGTCAGCCATATTGCTTGGGGGACATTGTGCTGGTTGCCATGTTCTATAGGTGACTTCCAAGTCAGCCATATTGCTTGGGGGACATTGTGCTGGTTGTGTTGTATAGGTGACTTCCAAGTCAGACATATTGCATGGGGGACATTGTGCTGGTTGTCTTGTATAGGTGACTTCCAATTCAGCCATATTGCATGGGGGACATTGTGCTGGTGGCCATGTTCTATTGGTGACTTCCAAGTCAGCCATATTGCTTGGGGGACATTGTGCTGGTTGTATTGTATAGGTGACTTCCAAGTCAGCCATATTGCATGGGGGACATTGTGCTGGTTGTATTGTATAGGTGACGTCCAAGTCAGCCATATTGCATGGGGGACATTGTGCTGGTTGTATTGTATAGGTGACTTCCAAGTCAGCCATATTGCATGGGGTCATTGTTCTGGTTGCCATGTTCTATAGGTGACTTCCAAGTCAGCCATATTGCATGGGGGACATTGTGCTGGTGGCCATGTTCTATAGGTGACTTCCAAGTCAGCCATATTGCATGGGGGACATTGTGCTGGTTGTCTTGTATAGGTGACTTCCAAGTCAGCCATATTGCATGGGGGACATTGTGCTGGTTGTCTTGTATAGGTGACTTCCAAATCAGCCATATTGCATGGGGGACATTGTACTGGTTGCCATGTTCTATAGGTGACTTCCAAGTCAGCCATATTGCATGGGGGATATTGTGCTGGTTGCCATGTTGTATAGGTGACTTCCAAGTCAGCCATATTGCTTGGGGGACATTGTGCTGGTTGCCATGTTGTATAGGTGACTTCCAAGTCAGCCATATTGCCTGGGGGACATTGTGCTGGTTGTATTGTATAGGTGACTTCCAAGTCAGCCATATTGCATGGGGGACATTGTGCTGGTTGCCATGTTGTATAGGTGAATTCCAAGTGAGCCATATTGCTTGGGGGACATTGTGCTGGTTGTGTTCTATAGGTGACTTCCAAGTCAGCCATATTGCATGGGGGACATTGTGCTGGTTGTCTTGTATAGGTGACTTCCAAGTCAGCCGTGTTGCATGGGGGACATTGTGCTGGTGGCCATGTTCTATAGGTGACTTCCAAGTCAGCCATATTGCATGGGGGACATTGTGCTGGTTGTCTTGTATAGGTGACTTCCAAGTCAGCCATATTGCATGGGGGACATTGTGCTGGTGGCCATGTTCTATAGGTGACTTCCAAGTCAGCCATATTGCTTGGGGGACATTGTGCTGGTTGTATTGTATAGGTGACTTCCAAGTCAGCCATATTGCATGGGGGACATTGTGCTGGTTGCCATTTTGTATAGGTGACTTCCAAGTGAGCCATATTGCATGGGGGACATTGTGCTGGTTGCCATGTTGTATAGGTGACTTCCAAGTCAGCCATATTGCATGGGGGACATTGTACTGGTTGTCTTGTATAGGTGACTTCCAAGTCAGCCGTGTTGCATTGGGGACATTGTGCTGGTGGCCATGTTCTATAGGTGACTTCCAAGTCATCCATATTGCATGGGGGACATTGTGCTGGTTGCCATGTTGTATAGGTGACTTCCAAGTCAGCCATATTGCATGGGGGACATTGTGCTGGTTGCCATGTTGTATAGGTAACTTCCAAGTCAGCCATATTGCATGGGGGACATTGTGCTGGTTGTGTTGTATAGGTGACTTCCAAGTCAGCCATATTGCATGGGGGACATTGTGCTGGTTGTATTGTATAGGTGACTTCCAAGTCAGCCATATTGCATGGGGGACGTTGTGCTGGTTGTATTGTATAGGTGACTTCCAAGTCAGCCATATTGCATGGGGGACATTGTGCTGGTTGCCATGTCCTATAGGTGACCTCCAAGTCAGCCATATTGCATGGGGGACATTGTGCTGGTTGTCTTGTATAGGTGACGTCCAAGTCAGCCATATTGCTTGGGGGACATTGTGCTGGTTGCCATGTTCTATAGGTGACTTCCAAGTCAGCCATATTGCTTGGGGGACATTGTGCTGGTTGTGTTGTATAGGTGACTTCCAATTCAGCCATATTGCATGGGGGACATTGTGCTGGTTGTCTTGTATAGGTGACTTCCAATTCAGCCATATTGCATGGGGGACATTGTGCTGGTGGCCATGTTCTATTGGTGACTTCCAAGTCAGCCATATTGCTTGGGGGACATTGTGCTGGTTGTATTGTATAGGTGACTTCCAAGTCAGCCATATTGCATGGGGGACATTGTGCTAGTTGTATTGTATAGGTGACGTCCAAGTCAGCCATATTGCATGGGGGACATTGTGCTGGTTGTATTGTATAGGTGACTTCCAAGTCAGCCATATTGCATGGGGTCATTGTGCTGGTTGCCATGTTCTATAGGTGACTTCCAAGTCAGCCATATTGCATGGGGGACATTGTGCTGGTGGCCATGTTCTATAGGTGACTTCCAAGTCAGCCATATTGCATGGGGGACATTGTGCTGGTTGTCTTGTATAGGTGACTTCCAAGTCAGCCATATTGCATGGGGGACATTGTGCTGGTTGTCTTGTATAGGTGACTTCCAAATCAGCCATATTGCATGGGGGACATTGTACTGGTTGCCATGTCTATAGGTGACTTCCAAGTCAGCCATATTGCATGGGGGACATTGTGCTGGTGGCCATGTTCTATAGGTGACTTCCAAGTCAGCCATATTGCTTGGGGGACATTGTGCTGGTTGCCATGTTGTATAGGTGACTTTCAAGTCAGCCATATTGCATGGGGGGCATTGTGCTGGTGGCCATGTTGTATAGGTGACTTCCAAGTGAGCCATATTGCATGGGGGACATTGTGCTGGTTGTCTTGTATAGGTGACTTCCAAGTCAGCCATATTGCATGGGGGACATTGTGCTGGTTGTCTTGTATAGGTGACTTCCAAATCAGCCATATTGCATGGGGGACATTGTACTGGTTGCCATGTTCTATAGGTGACTTCCAAGTCAGCCATATTGCATGGGGGACATTGTGCTGGTTGCCATGTTGTATAGGTGACTTCCAAGTCAGCCATATTGCATGGGGGACATTGTGCTGGTTGCCATGTTGTATAGGTGACTTCCAAGTCAGCCATATTGCATGGGGGACATTGTGCTGGTTGCCATGTTGTATAGGTGACTTCCAAGTGAGGCATATTGCATGGGGGACATTGTGCTGGTTGTGTTGTATAGGTGACTTCCAAGTCAGCCATATTGCATGGGGGACATTGTGCTGGTTGCCATGTTGCATAGGTGACTTCCAAGTCAGCCATATTGCATGGGGGACATTGTGCTGGTGGCCATGTTCTATAGGTGACTTCCAAGTCAGCCATATTGCATGGGGGACATTGTGCTGGTTGTGTTGTTTAGGTGACTTCCAAGTCAGCCATATTGCATGGGGGACATTGTGCTGGTTGTGTTGTATAGGTGACTTCCAAGTCAGCCATTTTGCATGGGGGACATTGTGCTGGTTGTATTGTATAGGTGACTTCCAAGTCAGCCATATTGCATGGGGGACATTGTGCTGGTTGTATTGTATAGGCAACTTCCAAGTCAGCCATATTGCTTGGGGGACATTGTCCTGGTGGCCATGTTCTATAGGTGACTTCCAAGTCAGCCATATTGCTTGGGGGACATTGTGCTGGTTGCCATGTTGTATAGGTGACTTCCAAGTCAGCCATATTGCATGGGGGACATTGTGCTGGTGGCCATGTTCTATAGGTGACTTCCAAGTCAGCCATATTGCATGGGGGACATTGTGCTGGTTGTATTGTATAGGTGACTTCCAAGTCAGCCATATTGCATGGGGGACATTGTGCTGGTGGCCACCAGCACAATGTCCCCCATGCAACAATTCAGCCATATTGCATGGGGGACATTGTGCTGGTGGCCACCAGCACAATGTCCCCCATGCAACACGGCTGACTTGGAAGTCACCTATACAAGACAACCAGCACAATGTCCCCCATGCAATATGGCTGACTTGGAAGTCACCTATACAACACAACCAGCACAATGTCCCCCAAGCAATATGGCTCACTTGGAAGTCACCTATACAACATGGCAACCAGCACAATGTCCCCCATGCAATATGGCTGACTTGGAAGTCACCTATACAACATGGCAACCAGCACAATGTCCCCCATGCAATATGGCTGACTTGGAAGTCACCTATACAAGACAACCAGCACAATGTCCCCCATGCAATATGGCTGACTTGGAAGTCACCTATAGGACATGGCAACCAGCACAATGTCCCCCAAGCAATATGGCTGACTTGGAAGTCACCTATACAAGACAACCAGCACAATGTCCCAAATGCAATATGGCTGACTTGGAAGTCACCTATAGAACATGGCCACCAGCACAATGTCCCCCATGCAATATGGCTGACTTGGAAGTCACCTATACAACATGGCAACCAGCACAATGTCCCCCATGCAATATGGCTGACTTGGAAGTCACCTATACAATGCAACCAGCACAATGTCCCCCAAGCAATATGGCTGACTTGGAAGTCACCTATACAAGACAACCAGCACAATGTCCCCCATGCAATATGGCTGACTTGGAAGTCACCTATACAATACAACCAGCACAATGTCCCCCATGCAATATGGCTGACTTGGAAGTCACCTATACAATACAACCAGCACAATGTCCCCCATGCAATATGGGTGATTTGGAAGTCACCTATACAACACAACCAGCACAATGTCCCCCATGCAATATGGCTGACTTGGAAGTCACCTATACAAGACAACCAGCACAATGTCCCAAATGCAATATGGCTGACTTGGAAGTCACCTATAGAACATGGCCACCAGCACAATGTCCCCCATGCAATATGGCTGACTTGGAAGTCACCTATACAACATGGCAACCAGCACAATGTCCCCCATGCAATATGGCTGACTTGGAAGTCACCTATGCAATACAACCAGCACAATGTCCCCCATGCAATATGGCTGACTTGGAAGTCACCTATACAACACAACCAGCACAATGTCCCCCATGCAATATGGCTGACTTGGAAGTCACCTATACAACACAACCAGCACAATGTCCCCCATGCAATATGGCTGACTTGGAAGTCACCTATAGAACATGGCAACCAGCACAATGTCCCCCAAGCAATATGGCTGACTTGGAAGTCACCTATACAACATGGCCACCAGCACAATGTCCCCCGAGCAATATGGCTCACTTGGAAGTCACCTATACAATACAACCAGCACAATGTCCCCCATGCAATATGGCTGACTTGGAAGTCACCTATACAATACAACCAGCACAATGTCCCCCATGCAATATGGCTGACTTGGAAGTCACCTATACAACACAACCAGCACAATGTCCCCCATGCAATATGGCTGACTTGGAAGTCACCTATACAACATGGCAACCAGCACAATGTCCCCCATGCAATATGGCTGACTTGGAAGTCACCTATACAACATGGCAACCAGCACAATGTCCCCCATGCAATATGGCTGACTTGGAAGTCACCTATACAAGACAACCAGCACAATGTCCCCATGCAATATGGCTGACTTGGAAGTCACCTATAGAACATGGCCACCAGCACAATGTCCCCCATGCAATATGGCTGACTTGGAAGTCACCTATACAACATGGCAACCAGCACAATGTCCCCCATGCAATATGGCTGACTTGGAAGTCACCTATAGAACATGGCCACCAGCACAATGTCCCCCATGCAACACGGCTGACTTGGAAGTCACCTATACAAGACAACCAGCACAATGTCCCCCATGCAATATGGCTGACTTGGAAGTCACCTATACAACACAACCAGCACAATGTCCCCCAAGCAATATGGCTCACTTGGAAGTCACCTATACAACATGGCAACCAGCACAATGTCCCCCATGCAATATGGCTGACTTGGAAGTCACCTATACAAGACAACCAGCACAATGTCCCCCATGCAATATGGCTGACTTGGAAGTCACCTATAGGACATGGCAACCAGCACAATGTCCCCCAAGCAATATGGCTGACTAGGACGTCACCTATACAAGACAACCAGCACAATGTCCCAAATGCAATATGGCTGACTTGGAAGTCACCTATAGAACATGGCCACCAGCACAATGTCCCCCATGCAATATGGCTGACTTGGAAGTCACCTATACAACATGGCAACCAGCACAATTTCCCCCATGCAATATGGCTGACTTGGAAGTCACCTATACAACATGGCAACCAGCACAATGTCCCCCATGCAATATGGCTGACTTGGAAGTCACCTATACAAGACAACCAGCACAATGTCCCCATGCAATATGGCTGACTTGGAAGTCACCTATAGAACATGGCCACCAGCACAATGTCCCCCATGCAATATGGCTGACTTGGAAGTCACCTATACAACATGGCAACCAGCACAATGTCCCCCATGCAATATGGCTGACTTGGAAGTCACCTATAGAACATGGCCACCAGCACAATGTCCCCCATGCAACACGGCTGACTTGGAAGTCACCTATACAAGACAACCAGCACAATGTCCCCCATGCAATATGGCTGACTTGGAAGTCACCTATACAACACAACCAGCACAATGTCCCCCAAGCAATATGGCTCACTTGGAAGTCACCTATACAACATGGCAACCAGCACAATGTCCCCCATGCAATATGGCTGACTTGGAAGTCATCTATACAAGACAACCAGCACAATGTCCCCCATGCAATATGGCTGACTTGGAAGTCACCTATAGGACATGGCAACCAGCACAATGTCCCCCAAGCAATATGGCTGACTTGGACGTCACCTATACAAGACAACCAGCACAATGTCCCAAATGCAATATGGCTGACTTGGAAGTCACCTATAGGACATGGCCACCAGCACAATGTCCCCCATGCAATATGGCTGACTTGGAAGTCACCTATACAATACAACCAGCACAATGTCCCCCATGCAATATGGCTGACTTGGAAGTCACCTATACAAGACAACCAGCACAATGTCCCCATGCAATATGGCTGACTTGGAAGTCACCTATAGAACATGGCCACCAGCACAATGTCCCCCATGCAATATGGCTGACTTGGAAGTCACCTCTACAACATGGCAACCAGCACAATGTCCCCCATGCAATATGGCTGACTTGGAAGTCACCTATAGAACATGGCCACCAGCACAATGTCCTCCATGCAACACGGCTGACTTGGAAGTCACCTATACAACACAACCAGCACAATGTCCCCCATGCAATATGGCTGACTTGGAAGTCACCTATACAACACAACCAGCACAATGTCCCCCAAGCAATATGGCTCACTTGGAAGTCACCTATACAACATGGCAACCAGCACAATGTCCCCCATGCAATATGGCTGACTTGGAAGTCACCTATACAAGACAACCAGCACAATGTCCCCCATGCAATATGGCTGACTTGGAAGTCACCTATAGGACATGGCAACCAGTACAATGTCCCCCAAGCAATATGGCTGACTTGGAAGTCACCTATAAAAGACAACCAGCACAATGTCCCAAATGCAATATGGCTGACTTGGAAGTCACCTATAGAACATGGCCACCAGCACAATGTCCCCCATGCAATATGGCTGACTTGGAAGTCACCAATACAACATGGCAACCAGCACAATGTCCCCCATGCAATATGGCTGACTTGGAAGTCACCTATACAATACAACCAGCACAATGTCCCCCAAGCAATATGGCTGACTTGGAAGTCACCTATACAAGACAACCAGCACAATGTCCCCCATGCAATATGGCTGACTTGGAAGTCACCTATAGGACATGGCCACCAGCACAATGTCCCCCATGCAATATGGCTGACTTGGAAGTCACCTATACAATACAACCAGCACAATGTCCCCCATGCAATATGGCTGACTTGGAAGTCACCTATACAATACAACCAGCACAATGTCCCCCATGCAATATGGCTGATTTGGAAGTCACCTATACAACACAACCAGCACAATGTCCCCCATGCAATATGGCTGATTGGAAGTCACCTATACAAGACAACCAGCACAATGTCCCCCATGCAATATGGCTGACTTGGAAGTCACCTATACAAGACAACCAGCACAATGTCCCCATGCAATATGGCTGACTTGGAAGTCACCTATAGAACATGGCCACCAGCACAATGTCCCCCATGCAATATGGCTGACTTGGAAGTCACCTCTACAACATGGCAACCAGCACAATGTCCCCCATGCAATATGGCTGACTTGGAAGTCACCTATAGAACATGGCCACCAGCACAATGTCCCCCATGCAACACGGCTGACTTGGAAGTCACCTATACAAGACAACCAGCACAATGTCCCCCATGCAATATGGCTGACTTGGAAGTCACCTATACAACACAACCAGCACAATGTCCCCCAAGCAATATGGCTCACTTGGAAGTCACCTATACAACATGGCAACCAGCACAATGTCCCCCATGCAATATGGCTGACTTGGAAGTCACCTATACAAGACAACCAGCACAATGTCCCCCATGCAATATGGCTGACTTGGAAGTCACCTATAGGACATGGCAAACAGCACAATGTCCCCCAAGCAATATGGCTGACTTGGAAGTCACCTATACAAGACAACCAGCACAATGTCCCAAATGCAATATGGCTGACTTGGAAGTCACCTATAGAACATGGCCACCAGCACAATGTCCCCCATGCAATATGGCTGACTTGGAAGTCACCTATACAACATGGCAACCAGCACAATGTCCCCCATGCAATATGGCTGACTTGGAAGTCACCTATACAATACAACCAGCACAATGTCCCCCAAGCAATATGGCTGACTTGGAAGTCACCTATACAAGACAACCAGCACAATGTCCCCCATGCAATATGGCTGACTTGGAAGTCACCTATAGGACATGGCCACCAGCACAATGTCCCCCATGCAATATGGCTGACTTGGAAGTCACCTATACAATACAACCAGCACAATGTCCCAAATGCAATATGGCTGACTTGGAAGTCACCTATAGAACATGGCCACCAGCACAATGTCCCCCATGCAATATGGCTGACTTGGAAGTCACCTATACAACATGGCAACCAGCACAATGTCCCCCATGCAATATGGCTGACTTGGAAGTCACCTATGCAATACAACCAGCACAATGTCCCCCATGCAATATGGCTGACTTGGAAGTCACCTATACAACATGGCAACCAGCACAATGTCCCCCATGCAATATGGCTGACTTGGAAGTCACCTATAGAACATGGCCACCAGCACAATGTCCCCCATGCAACACGGCTGACTTGGAAGTCACCTATACAAGACAACCAGCACAATGTCCCCCATGCAATATGGCTGACTTGGAAGTCACCTATACAACACAACCAGCACAATGTCCCCCAAGCAATATGGCTCACTTGGAAGTCACCTATACAACATGGCAACCAGCACAATGTCCCCCATGCAATATGGCTGACTTGGAAGTCACCTATACAAGACAACCAGCACAATGTCCCCCATGCAATATGGCTGACTTGGAAGTCACCTATAGGACATGGCAACCAGCACAATGTCCCCCAAGCAATATGGCTGACTAGGACGTCACCTATACAAGACAACCAGCACAATGTCCCAAATGCAATATGGCTGACTTGGAAGTCACCTATAGAACATGGCCACCAGCACAATGTCCCCCATGCAATATGGCTGACTTGGAAGTCACCTATACAACATGGCAACCAGCACAATGTCCCCCATGCAATATGGCTGACTTGGAAGTCACCTATACAACATGGCAACCAGCACAATGTCCCCCATGCAATATGGCTGACTTGGAAGTCACCTATACAAGACAACCAGCACAATGTCCCCATGCAATATGGCTGACTTGGAAGTCACCTATAGAACATGGCCACCAGCACAATGTCCCCCATGCAATATGGCTGACTTGGAAGTCACCTATACAACATGGCAACCAGCACAATGTCCCCCATGCAATATGGCTGACTTGGAAGTCACCTATAGAACATGGCCACCAGCACAATGTCCCCCATGCAACACGGCTGACTTGGAAGTCACCTATACAAGACAACGAGCACAATGTCCCCCATGCAATATGGCTGACTTGGAAGTCACCTATACAACACAACCAGCACAATGTCCCCCAAGCAATATGGCTCACTTGGAAGTCACCTATACAACATGGCAACCAGCACAATGTCCCCCATGCAATATGGCTGACTTGGAAGTCACCTATACAAGACAACCAGCACAATGTCCCCCATGCAATATGGCTGACTTGGAAGTCACCTATAGGACATGGCAACCAGCACAATGTCCCCCAAGCAATATGGCTGACTAGGACGTCACCTATACAAGACAACCAGCACAATGTCCCAAATGCAATATGGCTGACTTGGAAGTCACCTATAGAACATGGCCACCTGCACAATGTCCCCCATGCAATATGGCTGACTTGGAAGTCACCTATACAACATGGCAACCAGCACAATGTCCCCCATGCAATATGGCTGACTTGGAAGTCACCTATACAACATGGCAACCAGCACAATGTCCCCCATGCAATATGGCTGACTTGGAAGTCACCTATACAAGACAACCAGCACAATGTCCCCATGCAATATGGCTGACTTGGAAGTCACCTATAGAACATGGCCACCAGCACAATGTCCCCCATGCAATATGGCTGACTTGGAAGTCACCTATACAACATGGCAACCAGCACAATGTCCCCCATGCAATATGGCTGACTTGGAAGTCACCTATAGAACATGGCCACCAGCACAATGTCCCCCATGCAACACGGCTGACTTGGAAGTCACCTATACAAGACAACCAGCAGAATGTCCCCCATGCAATATGGCTGACTTGGAAGTCACCTATACAACACAACCAGCACAATGTCCCCCAAGCAATATGGCTCACTTGGAAGTCACCTATACAACATGGCAACCAGCACAATGTCCCCCATGCAATATGGCTGACTTGGAAGTCATCTATACAAGACAACCAGCACAATGTCCCCCATGCAATATGGCTGACTTGGAAGTCACCTATAGGACATGGCAACCAGCACAATGTCCCCCAAGCAATATGGCTGACTTGGACGTCACCTATACAAGACAACCAGCACAATGTCCCAAATGCAATATGGCTGACTTGGAAGTCACCTATAGGACATGGCCACCAGCACAATGTCCCCCATGCAATATGGCTGACTTGGAAGTCACCTATACAATACAACCAGCACAATGTCCCCCATGCAATATGGCTGACTTGGAAGTCACCTATACAAGACAACCAGCACAATGTCCCCATGCAATATGGCTGACTTGGAAGTCACCTATAGAACATGGCCACCAGCACAATGTCCCCCATGCAATATGGCTGACTTGGAAGTCACCTCTACAACATGGCAACCAGCACAATGTCCCCCATGCAATATGGCTGACTTGGAAGTCACCTATAGAACATGGCCACCAGCACAATGTCCTCCATGCAACACGGCTGACTTGGAAGTCACCTATACAACACAACCAGCACAATGTCCCCCATGCAATATGGCTGACTTGGAAGTCACCTATACAACACAACCAGCACAATGTCCCCCAAGCAATATGGCTCACTTGGAAGTCACCTATACAACATGGCAACCAGCACAATGTCCCCCATGCAATATGGCTGACTTGGAAGTCACCTATACAAGACAACCAGCACAATGTCCCCCATGCAATATGGCTGACTTGGAAGTCACCTATAGGACATGGCAACCAGTACAATGTCCCCCAAGCAATATGGCTGACTTGGAAGTCACCTATAAAAGACAACCAGCACAATGTCCCAAATGCAATATGGCTGACTTGGAAGTCACCTATAGAACATGGCCACCAGCACAATGTCCCCCATGCAATATGGCTGACTTGGAAGTCACCAATACAACATGGCAACCAGCACAATGTCCCCCATGCAATATGGCTGACTTGGAAGTCACCTATACAATACAACCAGCACAATGTCCCCCAAGCAATATGGCTGACTTGGAAGTCACCTATACAAGACAACCAGCACAATGTCCCCCATGCAATATGGCTGACTTGGAAGTCACCTATAGGACATGGCCACCAGCACAATGTCCCCCATGCAATATGGCTGACTTGGAAGTCACCTATACAATACAACCAGCACAATGTCCCCCATGCAATATGGCTGACTTGGAAGTCACCTATACAATACAACCAGCACAATGTCCCCCATGCAATATGGCTGATTTGGAAGTCACCTATACAACACAACCAGCACAATGTCCCCCATGCAATATGGCTGATTGGAAGTCACCTATACAAGACAACCAGCACAATGTCCCCCATGCAATATGGCTGACTTGGAAGTCACCTATACAAGACAACCAGCACAATGTCCCCATGCAATATGGCTGACTTGGAAGTCACCTATAGAACATGGCCACCAGCACAATGTCCCCCATGCAATATGGCTGACTTGGAAGTCACCTCTACAACATGGCAACCAGCACAATGTCCCCCATGCAATATGGCTGACTTGGAAGTCACCTATAGAACATGGCCACCAGCACAATGTCCCCCATGCAACACGGCTGACTTGGAAGTCACCTATACAAGACAACCAGCACAATGTCCCCCATGCAATATGGCTGACTTGGAAGTCACCTATACAACACAACCAGCACAATGTCCCCCAAGCAATATGGCTCACTTGGAAGTCACCTATACAACATGGCAACCAGCACAATGTCCCCCATGCAATATGGCTGACTTGGAAGTCACCTATACAAGACAACCAGCACAATGTCCCCCATGCAATATGGCTGACTTGGAAGTCACCTATAGGACATGGCAACCAGCACAATGTCCCCCAAGCAATATGGCTGACTTGGAAGTCACCTATACAAGACAACCAGCCCAATGTCCCAAATGCAATATGGCTGACTTGGAAGTCACCTATAGAACATGGCCACCAGCACAATGTCCCCCATGCAATATGGCTGACTTGGAAGTCACCTATACAACATGGCAACCAGCACAATGTCCCCCATGCAATATGGCTGACTTGGAAGTCACCTATACAATACAACCAGCACAATGTCCCCCAAGCAATATGGCTGACTTGGAAGTCACCTATACAAGACAACCAGCACAATGTCCCCCATGCAATATGGCTGACTTGGAAGTCACCTATAGGACATGGCCACCAGCACAATGTCCCCCATGCAATATGGCTGACTTGGAAGTCACCTATACAATACAACCAGCACAATGTCCCAAATGCAATATGGCTGACTTGGAAGTCACCTATAGAACATGGCCACCAGCACAATGTCCCCCATGCAATATGGCTGACTTGGAAGTCACCTATACAACATGGCAACCAGCACAATGTCCCCCATGCAATATGGCTGACTTGGAAGTCACCTATGCAATACAACCAGCACAATGTCCCCCATGCAATATGGCTGACTTGGAAGTCACCTATACAACATGGCAACCAGCACAATGTCCCCCATGCAATATGGCTGACTTGGAAGTCACCTATAGAACATGGCCACCAGCACAATGTCCCCCATGCAACACGGCTGACTTGGAAGTCACCTATACAAGACAACCAGCACAATGTCCCCCATGCAATATGGCTGACTTGGAAGTCACCTATACAACACAACCAGCACAATGTCCCCCAAGCAATATGGCTCACTTGGAAGTCACCTATACAACATGGCAACCAGCACAATGTCCCCCATGCAATATGGCTGACTTGGAAGTCACCTATACAAGACAACCAGCACAATGTCCCCCATGCAATATGGCTGACTTGGAAGTCACCTATAGGACATGGCAACCAGCACAATGTCCCCCAAGCAATATGGCTGACTAGGACGTCACCTATACAAGACAACCAGCACAATGTCCCAAATGCAATATGGCTGACTTGGAAGTCACCTATAGAACATGGCCACCAGCACAATGTCCCCCATGCAATATGGCTGACTTGGAAGTCACCTATACAACATGGCAACCAGCACAATGTCCCCCATGCAATATGGCTGACTTGGAAGTCACCTATACAACATGGCAACCAGCACAATGTCCCCCATGCAATATGGCTGACTTGGAAGTCACCTATACAAGACAACCAGCACAATGTCCCCATGCAATATGGCTGACTTGGAAGTCACCTATAGAACATGGCCACCAGCACAATGTCCCCCATGCAATATGGCTGACTTGGAAGTCACCTATACAACATGGCAACCAGCACAATGTCCCCCATGCAATATGGCTGACTTGGAAGTCACCTATAGAACATGGCCACCAGCACAATGTCCCCCATGCAACACGGCTGACTTGGAAGTCACCTATACAAGACAACGAGCACAATGTCCCCCATGCAATATGGCTGACTTGGAAGTCACCTATACAACACAACCAGCACAATGTCCCCCAAGCAATATGGCTCACTTGGAAGTCACCTATACAACATGGCAACCAGCACAATGTCCCCCATGCAATATGGCTGACTTGGAAGTCACCTATACAAGACAACCAGCACAATGTCCCCCATGCAATATGGCTGACTTGGAAGTCACCTATAGGACATGGCAACCAGCACAATGTCCCCCAAGCAATATGGCTGACTAGGACGTCACCTATACAAGACAACCAGCACAATGTCCCAAATGCAATATGGCTGACTTGGAAGTCACCTATAGAACATGGCCACCTGCACAATGTCCCCCATGCAATATGGCTGACTTGGAAGTCACCTATACAACATGGCAACCAGCACAATGTCCCCCATGCAATATGGCTGACTTGGAAGTCACCTATACAACATGGCAACCAGCACAATGTCCCCCATGCAATATGGCTGACTTGGAAGTCACCTATACAAGACAACCAGCACAATGTCCCCATGCAATATGGCTGACTTGGAAGTCACCTATAGAACATGGCCACCAGCACAATGTCCCCCATGCAATATGGCTGACTTGGAAGTCACCTATACAACATGGCAACCAGCACAATGTCCCCCATGCAATATGGCTGACTTGGAAGTCACCTATAGAACATGGCCACCAGCACAATGTCCCCCATGCAACACGGCTGACTTGGAAGTCACCTATACAAGACAACCAGCAGAATGTCCCCCATGCAATATGGCTGACTTGGAAGTCACCTATACAACACAACCAGCACAATGTCCCCCAAGCAATATGGCTCACTTGGAAGTCACCTATACAACATGGCAACCAGCACAATGTCCCCCATGCAATATGGCTGACTTGGAAGTCATCTATACAAGACAACCAGCACAATGTCCCCCATGCAATATGGCTGACTTGGAAGTCACCTATAGGACATGGCAACCAGCACAATGTCCCCCAAGCAATATGGCTGACTTGGACGTCACCTATACAAGACAACCAGCACAATGTCCCAAATGCAATATGGCTGACTTGGAAGTCACCTATAGGACATGGCAACCAGCACAATGTCCCCCATGCAATATGGCTGACTTGGAAGTCACCTATACAAGACAACCAGCACAATGTCCCCATGTAATATGGCTGACTTGGAAGTCACCTATAGAACATGGCCACCAGCACAATGTCCCCCATGCAATATGGCTGACTTGGAAGTCACCTATACAACATGGCAACCAGCACAATGTCCCCCAAGCAATATCGCTCACTTGGAAGTCACCTATACAACATGGCAACCAGCACAATGTCCCCCATGCAATGTGGCTGACTTGGAAGTCACCTATAGAACATGGCCACCAGCACAATGTCCCCCATGCAACACGGCTGACTTGGAAGTCACCTATACAAGACAACCAGCACAATGTCCCCCAAGCAATATGGCTCACTTGGAAGTCACCTATACAACATGGCAACCAGCACAATGTCCCCCATGCAATATGGCTGTCTTGGAAGTCACCTATACAACATGGCAACCAGCACAATGTCCCCCAGGAAATATGGCTGACTTGGAAGTCACCTATACAACATGGCAACCAGCACAATGTCCCCCAAGCAATATGGCTGACTTGGAAGTCAACTATACAACATGGCAACCAGCACAATGTCCCCCATGCAATATGGCTGACTTGGAAGTCACTTATACAACATGGCAACCAGCACAATGTCCCCCATGCAATATGGCTGACTTGGAAGTCACCTATACAACATGGCAACCAGCACAATGTCCCCCATGCAATATGGCTGACTTGGAAGTGACCTATACAACATGGCCACCAGCACAATGTCCCCCATGCAATATGGCTGACTTGGAAGTCACCTATACAAGACAACCAGCACAATGTCCCCCATGCAATATGGCTGACTTGGAAGCCACCTATAGGACATGGCAACCAGCACAATGTCCCCCAAGCAATATGGCTGACTTGGAAGTCACCTATACAAGACAACCAGCACAATGTGCCAAATGCAATATGGCTGACTTGGAAGTCACCTATAGAACATGGCCACCAGCGCAATGTCCCCCATGCAATATGGCTGACTTGGAAGTCACCTATACAACATGGCAACCAGCACAATGTCACCCAAGCAATATGGCTGACTTGGAAGTCAACTATAGAACATGGCCACCAGCACAATGTCCCCCAAGCAATATGGCTGACTTGGAAGTCACCTACAGAACATGGCAACCAGCACAATGTCCCCCAAGCAATATGGCTGACTTGGAAATCACCTATACAAGACTACCAGCACAATGTCCCCCAAGCAATATGGCTGACTTGGAAGTCACCTACAGAACATGGCAACCAGCACAATGTCCCCCATGCAACACGGCTGACTTGGAAGTCACCTATACAAGACAACCAGCACAATGTCCCCCATGCAATATGGCTGACTTGGAAGTCACCTATACAACACAACCAGCACAATGTCCCCCAAGCAATATGGCTCACTTGGAAGTCACCTATACAACATGGCAACCAGCACAATGTCCCCCATGCAATATGGCTGACTTGGAAGTCACCTATACAATACAACCAGCACAATGTCCCCCAAGCAATATGGCTGACTTGGAAGTCACCTATAGAACATGGCCACCAGCACAATGTCCCCCATGAAATATGGCTGACTTGGAAGTCACCTATACAAGACAACCAGCACAATGTCCCCCATGCAATATGGCTGACTTGGAAGTCACCTATAGAACATGGCCACCAGCACAATGTCCCCCATGCAATATGGCTGACTTGGAAGTCACCTATAGAACATGGCAACCAGCACAATGTCCCAAAGCAATATGGCTGACTTGGAAGTCACCTATACAAGACAACCAGCACAATTTCCCCCATGCAATATGGCTGACTTGGAAGTCACCTATAGGACATGGCAACCAGCACAATGTCCCCCATGCAATATGGCTGACTTGGAAGTCACCTATACAACATGGCAACCAGGACAATGTCCCCCATGCAATATGGCTGACTTGGAAGTCACCTATACAACACAACCAGCACAATGTCCCCCATGCAATATGGCTGACTTGGAAGTCACCTATACAACATGGCAACCAGCACAATGTCCCCCATGCAATATGGCTGACTTGGAAGTGACCTATACAACATGGCCACCAGCACAATGTCCCCCATGCAATATGGCTGACTTGGAAGTCACCTATACAAGACAACCAGCACAATGTCCCCCATGCAATATGGCTGACTTGGAAGCCACCTATAGGACAAGGCAACCAGCACAATGTCCCCCAAGCAATATGGCTGACTTGGAAGTCACCTATACAAGACAACCAGCACAATGTGCCAAATGCAATATGGCTGACTTGGAAGTCACCTATAGAACATGGCCACCAGCGCAATGTCCCCCATGCAATATGGCTGACTTGGAAGTCACCTATACAACATGGCAACCAGCACAATGTCACCCAAGCAATATGGCTGACTTGGAAGTCAACTATAGAACATGGCCACCAGCACAATGTCCCCCAAGCAATATGGCTGACTTGGAAGTCACCTACAGAACATGGCAACCAGCACAATGTCCCCCAAGCAATATGGCTGACTTGGAAATCACCTATACAAGACAACCAGCACAATGTCCCCCATGCAACACGGCTGACTTTGAAGTCACCTATACAAGACAACCAGCACAATGTCCCCCATGCAATATGGCTGACTTGGAAGTCACCTATACAACACAACCAGCACAATGTCCCCCAAGCAATATGGCTCACTTGGAAGTCACCTATACAACATGGCAACCAGCACAATGTCCCCCATGCAATATGGCTGACTTGGAAGTCACCTATACAATACAACCAGCACAATGTCCCCCAAGCAATATGGCTGACTTGGAAGTCACCTATAGAACATGGCCACCAGCACAATGTCCCCCATGCAATATGGCTGACTTGGAAGTCACCTATACAAGACAACCAGCACAATGTCCCCCATGCAATATGGCTGACTTGGAAGTCACCTATAGAACATGGCCACCAGCACAATGTCCCCCATGCAATATGGCTGACTTGGAAGTCACCTATAGAATATGGCAACCAGCACAATGTCCCAAAGCAATATGGCTGACTTGGAAGTCACCTATACAAGACAACCAGCACAATTTCCCCCATGCAATATGGCTGACTTGGAAGTCACCTATAGGACATGGCAACCAGCACAATGTCCCCCATGCAATATGGCTGACTTGGAAGTCACCTATACAACATGGCAACCAGCACAATGTCCCCCATGTAATATGGCTGACTTGGAAGTCACCTATGCATTACAACCAGCACAATGTCCCCCATGCAATATGGCTGACTTGGAAGTCACCTATAGGACATGGCAACCAGCACAATGTCCCCCATGCAATATGGCTGACTTGGAAGTCACCTATACAACATGGCAACCAGCACAATGTCCCCCAAGCAATATGGCTGACTTGGAAGTCACCTACAGAACATGGCAACCAGCACAATGTCCCCCAAGCAATATGGCTGACTTGGAAATCACCTATACAAGACAACCAGCACAATGTCCCCCATGCAACACGGCTGACTTGGCAGTCACCTATACAAGACAACCAGCACAATGTCCCCCATGCAATATGGCTGACTTGGAAGTCACCTATACAACACAACCAGCACAATGTCCCCCAAGCAATATGGCTCACTTGGAAGTCACCTATACAACATGGCAACCAGCACAATGTCCCCCATGCAATATGGCTGACTTGGAAGTCACCTATACAATACAACCAGCACAATGTCCCCCAAGCAATATGGCTGACTTGGAAGTCACCTATAGAACATGGCCACCAGCACAATGTCCCCCATGCAATATGGCTGACTTGGAAGTCACCTATACAAGACAACCAGCACAATGTCCCCCATGCAATATGGCTGACTTGGAAGTCACCTATAGAACATGGCCACCAGCACAATGTCCCCCATGCAATATGGCTGACTTGGAAGTCACCTATAGAATATGGCAACCAGCACAATGTCCCAAAGCAATATGGCTGACTTGGAAGTCACCTATACAAGACAACCAGCACAATTTCCCCCATGCAATATGGCTGACTTGGAAGTCACCTATAGGACATGGCAACCAGCACAATGTCCCCCATGCAATATGGCTGACTTGGAAGTCACCTATACAACATGGCAACCAGCACAATGTCCCCCATGTAATATGGCTGACTTGGAAGTCACCTATGCATTACAACCAGCACAATGTCCCCCATGCAATATGGCTGACTTGGAAGTCACCTATACAACACAACCAGCACAATGTCCCCCATGCAATATGCCTGACTTGGAAGTCACCTATAGAACATGGCAACCAGCACAATGTCCCCCAAGCAATATTGCTGACTTGGAAGTCACCTATGCAACATGGCCACCAGCACAATGTCCCCCAAGCAATATGGCTCACTTGGAAGTCACCTATACAATACAACCAGCACAATGTCCCCCATGCAATATGGCTGACTTGGAAGCCACCTATAGGACATGGCAACCAGCACAATGTCCCCCAAGCAATATGGCTGACTTGGAAGTCACCTATACAAGACAACCAGCACAATGTGCCAAATGCAATATGGCTGACTTGGAAGTCACCTATAGAACATGGCCACCAGCACAATGTCCCCCATGCAATATGGCTGACTTGGAAGTCACCTATACAACATGGCAACCAGCACAATGTCACCCAAGCAATATGGCTGACTTGGAAGTCAACTATAGAACATGGCCACCAGCACAATGTCCCCCAAGCAATATGGCTGACTTGGAAGTCACCTACAGAACATGGCAACCAGCACAATGTCCCCCAAGCAATATGGCTGACTTGGAAATCACCTATACAAGACAACCAGCACAATGTCCCCCATGCAACACGGCTGACTTGGAAGTCACCTATACAAGACAACCAGCACAATGTCCCCCATGCAATATGGCTGACTTGGAAGTCACCTATACAACACAACCAGCACAATGTCCCCCAAGCAATATGGCTCACTTGGAAGTCACCTATACAACATGGCAACCAGCACAATGTCCCCCATGCAATATGGCTGACTTGGAAGTCACCTATACAATACAACCAGCACAATGTCCCCCAAGCAATATGGCTGACTTGGAAGTCACCTATAGAACATGGCCACCAGCACAATGTCCCCCATGCAATATGGCTGACTTGGAAGTCACCTATACAAGACAACCAGCACAATGTCCCCCATGCAATATGGCTGACTTGGAAGTCACCTATAGAACATGGCCACCAGCACAATGTCCCCCATGCAATATGGCTGACTTGGAAGTCACCTATAGAACATGGCAACCAGCACAATGTCCCAAAGCAATATGGCTGACTTGGAAGTCACCTATACAAGACAACCAGCACAATTTCCCCCATGCAATATGGCTGACTTGGAAGTCACCTATAGGACATGGCAACCAGCACAATGTCCCCCATGCAATATGGCTGACTTGGAAGTCACCTATACAACATGGCAACCAGCACAATGTCCCCCATGTAATATGGCTGACTTGGAAGTCACCTATGCATTACAACCAGCACAATGTCCCCCATGCAATATGGCTGACTTGGAAGTCACCTATACAACACAACCAGCACAATGTCCCCCATGCAATATGGCTGACTTGGAAGTCACCTATACAACACAACCAGCACAATGTCCCCCATGCAATATGCCTGACTTGGAAGTCACCTATAGAACATGGCAACCAGCACAATGTCCCCCAAGCAATATTGCTGACTTGGAAGTCACCTATGCAACATGGCCACCAGCACAATGTCCCCCAAGCAATATGGCTCACTTGGAAGTCACCTATACAATACAACCAGCACAATGTCCCCCATGCAATATGGCTGACTTGGAAGTCACCTATACAATACAACCAGCACAATGTCCCCCATGCAATATGGCTGACTTGGAAGTCACCTATACAACACAACCAGCACAATGTCCCCCATGCAATATGGCTGACTTGGAAGTCACCTATACAACATGGCAACCAGCACAACGTCCCCCATGCAATATGGCTGACTTGGAAGTCACCTATACAACATGGCAACCAGCACAATGTCCCCCATGCAATATGGCTGACTTGGAAGTCACCTATACAAGACAACCAGCACAATGTCCCCATGTAATATGGCTGACTTGGAAGTCACCTATAGAACATGGCCACCAGCACAATGTCCCCCATGCAATATGGCTGACTTGGAAGTCACCTATACAACATGGCAACCAGCACAATGTCCCCCAAGCAATATGGCTGACTTGGAAGTCACCTATAGAACATGGCCACCAGCACAATGTCCCCCATGCAATATGGCTGACTTGGAAGTCAACTATACAACATGGCAACCAGCACAATGTCACCCAAGCAATATGACTGACTTGGAAGTCAACTATAGAACATGGCCACCAGCACAATGTCCCCCAAGCAATATGGCTGACTTGGAAGTCACCTACAGAACATGGCAACCAGCACAATGTCCCCCAAGCAATATGGCTGACTTGGAAATCACCTATACAAGACAACCAGCACAATGTCCCCCATGCAACACGGCTGACTTGGAAGTCACCTATACAAGACAACCAGCACAATGTCCCCCATGCAATATGGCTGACTTGGAAGTCACCTATACAACACAACCAGCACAATGTCCCCCAAGCAATATGGCTCACTTGGAAGTCACCTATACAACATGGCAACCAGCACAATGTCCCCCATGCAATATGGCTGACTTGGAAGTCACCTATACAATACAACCAGCACAATGTCCCCCAAGCAATATGGCTGACTTGGAAGTCACCTATAGAACATGGCCACCAGCACAATGTCCCCCATGCAATATGGCTGACTTGGAAGTCACCTATACAAGACAACCAGCACAATGTCCCCCATGCAATATGGCTGACTTGGAAGTCACCTATAGAACATGGCCACCAGCACAATGTCCCCCATGCAATATGGCTGACTTGGAAGTCACCTATAGAACATGGCAACCAGCACAATGTCCCAAAGCAATATGGCTGACTTGGAAGTCACCTATACAAGACAACCAGCACAATTTCCCCCATGCAATATGGCTGACTTGGAAGTCACCTATAGGACATGGCAACCAGCACAATGTCCCCCATGCAATATGGCTGACTTGGAAGTCACCTATACAACATGGCAACCAGCACAATGTCCCCCATGTAATATGGCTGACTTGGAAGTCACCTATGCATTACAACCAGCACAATGTCCCCCATGCAATATGGCTGACTTGGAAGTCACCTATACAACACAACCAGCACAATGTCCCCCATGCAATATGGCTGACTTGGAAGTCACCTATACAACACAACCAGCACAATGTCCCCCATGCAATATGCCTGACTTGGAAGTCACCTGTAGAACATGGCAACCAGCACAATGTCCCCCAAGCAATATTGCTGACTTGGAAGTCACCTATGCAACATGGCCACCAGCACAATGTCCCCCAAGCAATATGGCTCACTTGGAAGTCACCTATACAATACAACCAGCACAATGTCCCCCATGCAATATGGCTGACTTGGAAGTCACCTATACAATACAACCAGCACAATGTCCCCCATGCAATATGGCTGACTTGGAAGTCACCTATACAACACAACCAGCACAATGTCCCCCATGCAATATGGCTGACTTGGAAGTCACCTATACAAGACAACCAGCACAATGTCCCCCATGCAATATGGCTGACTTGGAAGTCACCTATAGGACATGGCAACCAGTACAATGTCCCCCAAGCAATATGGCTGACTTGGAAGTCACCTATAAAAGACAACCAGCACAATGTCCCAAATGCAATATGGCTGACTTGGAAGTCACCTATAGAACATGGCCACCAGCACAATGTCCCCCATGCAATATGGCTGACTTGGAAGTCACCAATACAACATGGCAACCAGCACAATGTCCCCCATGCAATATGGCTGACTTGGAAGTCACCTATACAATACAACCAGCACAATGTCCCCCAAGCAATATGGCTGACTTGGAAGTCACCTATACAAGACAACCAGCACAATGTCCCCCATGCAATATGGCTGACTTGGAAGTCACCTATAGGACATGGCCACCAGCACAATGTCCCCCATGCAATATGGCTGACTTGGAAGTCACCTATACAATACAACCAGCACAATGTCCCCCATGCAATATGGCTGACTTGGAAGTCACCTATACAATACAACCAGCACAATGTCCCCCATGCAATATGGCTGATTTGGAAGTCACCTATTCAACACAACCAGCACAATGTCCCCCATGCAATATGGCTGATTGGAAGTCACCTATACAAGACAACCAGCACAATGTCCCCCATGCAATATGGCTGACTTGGAAGTCACCTATACAAGACAACCAGCACAATGTCCCCATGCAATATGGCTGACTTGGAAGTCACCTATAGAACATGGCCACCAGCACAATGTCCCCCATGCAATATGGCTGACTTGGAAGTCACCTCTACAACATGGCAACCAGCACAATGTCCCCCATGCAATATGGCTGACTTGGAAGTCACCTATAGAACATGGCCACCAGCACAATGTCCCCCATGCAACACGGCTGACTTGGAAGTCACCTATACAAGACAACCAGCACAATGTCCCCCATGCAATATGGCTGACTTGGAAGTCACCTATACAACACAACCAGCACAATGTCCCCCAAGCAATATGGCTCACTTGGAAGTCACCTATACAACATGGCAACCAGCACAATGTCCCCCATGCAATATGGCTGACTTGGAAGTCACCTATACAAGACAACCAGCACAATGTCCCCCATGCAATATGGCTGACTTGGAAGTCACCTATAGGACATGGCAACCAGCACAATGTCCCCCAAGCAATATGGCTGACTTGGAAGTCACCTATACAAGACAACCAGCACAATGTCCCAAATGCAATATGGCTGACTTGGAAGTCACCTATAGAACATGGCCACCAGCACAATGTCCCCCATGCAATATGGCTGACTTGGAAGTCACCTATACAACATGGCAACCAGCACAATGTCCCCCATGCAATATGGCTGACTTGGAAGTCACCTATACAATACAACCAGCACAATGTCCCCCAAGCAATATGGCTGACTTGGAAGTCACCTATAGGACATGGCAACCAGTACAATGTCCCCCAAGCAATATGGCTGACTTGGAAGTCACCTATAAAAGACAACCAGCACAATGTCCCAAATGCAATATGGCTGACTTGGAAGTCACCTATAGAACATGGCCACCAGCACAATGTCCCCCATGCAATATGGCTGACTTGGAAGTCACCAATACAACATGGCAACCAGCACAATGTCCCCCATGCAATATGGCTGACTTGGAAGTCACCTATACAATACAACCAGCACAATGTCCCCCAAGCAATATGGCTGACTTGGAAGTCACCTATACAAGACAACCAGCACAATGTCCCCCATGCAATATGGCTGACTTGGAAGTCACCTATAGGACATGGCCACCAGCACAATGTCCCCCATGCAATATGGCTGACTTGGAAGTCACCTATACAATACAACCAGCACAATGTCCCCCATGCAATATGGCTGACTTGGAAGTCACCTATACAATACAACCAGCACAATGTCCCCCATGCAATATGGCTGATTTGGAAGTCACCTATACAACACAACCAGCACAATGTCCCCCATGCAATATGGCTGATTGGAAGTCACCTATACAAGACAACCAGCACAATGTCCCCCATGCAATATGGCTGACTTGGAAGTCACCTATACAAGACAACCAGCACAATGTCCCCATGCAATATGGCTGACTTGGAAGTCACCTATAGAACATGGCCACCAGCACAATGTCCCCCATGCAATATGGCTGACTTGGAAGTCACCTCTACAACATGGCAACCAGCACAATGTCCCCCATGCAATATGGCTGACTTGGAAGTCACCTATAGAACATGGCCACCAGCACAATGTCCCCCATGCAACACGGCTGACTTGGAAGTCACCTATACAAGACAACCAGCACAATGTCCCCCATGCAATATGGCTGACTTGGAAGTCACCTATACAACACAACCAGCACAATGTCCCCCAAGCAATATGGCTCACTTGGAAGTCATCTATACAACATGGCAACCAGCACAATGTCCCCCATGCAATATGGCTGACTTGGAAGTCACCTATACAAGACAACCAGCACAATGTCCCCCATGCAATATGGCTGACTTGGAAGTCACCTATAGGACATGGCAACCAGCACAATGTCCCCCAAGCAATATGGCTGACTTGGAAGTCACCTATACAAGACAACCAGCACAATGTCCCAAATGCAATATGGCTGACTTGGAAGTCACCTATAGAACATGGCCACCAGCACAATGTCCCCCATGCAATATGGCTGACTTGGAAGTCACCTATACAACATGGCAACCAGCACAATGTCCCCCATGCAATATGGCTGACTTGGAAGTCACCTATACAATACAACCAGCACAATGTCCCCCAAGCAATATGGCTGACTTGGAAGTCACCTATACAAGACAACCAGCACAATGTCCCCCATGCAATATGGCTGACTTGGAAGTCACCTATAGGACATGGCCACCAGCACAATGTCCCCCATGCAATATGGCTGACTTGGAAGTCACCTATACAATACAACCAGCACAATGTCCCCCATGCAATATGGCTGACTTGGAAGTCACCTCTACAACATGGCAACCAGCACAATGTCCCCCATGCAATATGGCTGACTTGGAAGTCACCTATAGAACATGGCCACCAGCACAATGTCCCCCATGCAACACGGCTGACTTGGAAGTCACCTATACAAGACAACCAGCACAATGTCCCCCATGCAATATGGCTGACTTGGAAGTCACCTATACAACACAACCAGCACAATGTCCCCCAAGCAATATGGCTCACTTGGAAGTCACCTATACAACATGGCAACCAGCACAATGTCCCCCATGCAATATTGCTGACTTGGAAGTCACCTATACAAGACAACCAGCACAATGTCCCCCATGCAATATGGCTGACTTGGAAGTCACCTATAGGACATGGCAACCAGCACAATGTCCCCCAAGCAATATGGCTGACTTGGAAGTCACCTATACAAGACAACCAGCACAATGTCCCAAATGCAATATGGCTGACTTGGAAATCACCTATAGAACATGGCCACCAGCACAATGTCCCCCATGCAATATGGCTGACTTGGAAGTCACCTATACAACATGGCAACCAGCACAATGTCCCCCATGCAATATGGCTGACTTGGAAGTCACCTATACAATACAACCAGCACAATGTCCCCCAAGCAATATGGCTGACTTGGAAGTCACCTATACAAGACAACCAGCACAATGTCCCCCATGCAATATGGCTGACTTGGAAGTCACCTATAGGACATGGCCACCAGCACAATGTCCCCCATGCAATATGGCTGACTTGGAAGTCACCTATACAATACAACCAGCACAATGTCCCCCATGCAATATGGCTGACTTGGAAGTCACCTATACAATACAACCAGCACAATGTCCCCCATGCAATATGGCTGATTTGGAAGTCACCTATACAACACAACCAGCACAATGTCCCCCATGCAATATGGCTGACTTGGAAGTCACCTATACAAGACAACCAGCACAATGTCCCAAATGCAATATGGCTGACTTGGAAGTCACCTATAGAACATGGCCACCAGCACAATGTCCCCAATGCAATATGGCTGACTTGGAAGTCACCTATACAACATGGCAACCAGCACAATGTCCCCCATGTAATATGGCTGACTTGGAAGTCACCTATGCATTACAACCAGCACAATGTCCCCCATGCAATATGGCTGACTTGGAAGTCACCTACACAACACAACCAGCACAATGTCCCCCATGCAATATGGCTGACTTGGAAGTCACCTATACAACACAACCAGCACAATGTCCCCCATGCAATATGGTTGACTTGGAAGTCACCTATAGAACATGGCAACCAGCACAATGTCCCCCAAGCAATATTGCTGACTTGGAAGTCACCTATGCAACATGGCCACCAGCACAATGTCCCCCAAGCAATATGGCTCACTTGGAAGTCACCTATACAATACAACCAGCACAATGTCCCCCATGCAATATGGCTGACTTGGAAGTCACCTATACAATACAACCAGCACAATGTCCCCCATGCAATATGGCTGACTTGGAAGTCACCTATACAACACAACCAGCACAATGTCCCCCATGCAATATGGCTGACTTGGAAGTCACCTATACAACATGGCAACTAGCACAATGTCCCCGATGCAATATGGCTGACTTGGAAGTCACCTATACAACATGGCAACCAGCACAATGTCCCCCATGCAATATGGCTGACTTGGAAGTCACCTATACAAGACAACCAGCACAATGTCCCCATGTAATATGGCTGACTTGGAAGTCACCTATAGAACATGGCCACCAGCACAATGTCCCCCATGCAATATGGCTGACTTGGAAGTCACCTATACAACATGGCAACCAGCACAATGTCCCCCAAGCAATATCGCTCACTTGGAAGTCACCTATACAACATGGCAACCAGCACAATGTCCCCCATGCAATGTGGCTGACTTGGAAGTCACCTATAGAACATGGCCACCAGCACAATGTCCCCCATGCAACACGGCTGACTTGGAAGTCACCTATACAAGACAACCAGCACAATGTCCCCCAAGCAATATGGCTCACTTGGAAGTCACCTATACAACATGGCAACCAGCACAATGTCCCCCATGCAATATGGCTGTCTTGGAAGTCACCTATACAACATGGCAACCAGCACAATGTCCCCCAGGAAATATGGCTGACTTGGAAGTCACCTATACAACATGGCAACCAGCACAATGTCCCCCAAGCAATATGGCTGACTTGGAAGTCAACTATACAACATGGCAACCAGCACAATGTCCCCCATGCAATATGGCTGACTTGGAAGTCACTTATACAACATGGCAACCAGCACAATGTCCCCCATGCAATATGGCTGACTTGGAAGTCACCTATACAACATGGCAACCAGCACAATGTCCCCCATGCAATATGGCTGACTTGGAAGTGACCTATACAACATGGCCACCAGCACAATGTCCCCCATGCAATATGGCTGACTTGGAAGTCACCTATACAAGACAACCAGCACAATGTCCCCCATGCAATATGGCTGACTTGGAAGCCACCTATAGGACATGGCAACCAGCACAATGTCCCCCAAGCAATATGGCTGACTTGGAAGTCACCTATACAAGACAACCAGCACAATGTGCCAAATGCAATATGGCTGACTTGGAAGTCACCTATAGAACATGGCCACCAGCGCAATGTCCCCCATGCAATATGGCTGACTTGGAAGTCACCTATACAACATGGCAACCAGCACAATGTCACCCAAGCAATATGGCTGACTTGGAAGTCAACTATAGAACATGGCCACCAGCACAATGTCCCCCAAGCAATATGGCTGACTTGGAAGTCACCTACAGAACATGGCAACCAGCACAATGTCCCCCAAGCAATATGGCTGACTTGGAAATCACCTATACAAGACTACCAGCACAATGTCCCCCAAGCAATATGGCTGACTTGGAAGTCACCTACAGAACATGGCAACCAGCACAATGTCCCCCATGCAACACGGCTGACTTGGAAGTCACCTATACAAGACAACCAGCACAATGTCCCGCATGCAATATGGCTGACTTGGAAGTCACCTATACAACACAACCAGCACAATGTCCCCCAAGCAATATGGCTCACTTGGAAGTCACCTATACAACATGGCAACCAGCACAATGTCCCCCATGCAATATGGCTGACTTGGAAGTCACCTATACAATACAACCAGCACAATGTCCCCCAAGCAATATGGCTGACTTGGAAGTCACCTATAGAACATGGCCACCAGCACAATGTCCCCCATGAAATATGGCTGACTTGGAAGTCACCTATACAAGACAACCAGCACAATGTCCCCCATGCAATATGGCTGACTTGGAAGTCACCTATAGAACATGGCCACCAGCACAATGTCCCCCATGCAATATGGCTGACTTGGAAGTCACCTATAGAACATGGCAACCAGCACAATATCCCAAAGCAATATGGCTGACTTGGAAGTCACCTATACAAGACAACCAGCACAATTTCCCCCATGCAATATGGCTGACTTGGAAGTCACCTATAGGACATGGCAACCAGCACAATGTCCCCCATGCAATATGGCTGACTTGGAAGTCACCTATACAACATGGCAACCAGCACAATGTCCCCCATGCAATATGGCTGACTTGGAAGTCACCTATACAACACAACCAGCACAATGTCCCCCATGCAATATGGCTGACTTGGAAGTCACCTATACAACATGGCAACCAGCACAATGTCCCCCATGCAATATGGCTGACTTGGAAGTGACCTATACAACATGGCCACCAGCACAATGTCCCCCATGCAATATGGCTGACTTGGAAGTCACCTATACAAGACAACCAGCACAATGTCCCCCATGCAATATGGCTGACTTGGAAGCCACCTATAGGACAAGGCAACCAGCACAATGTCCCCCAAGCAATATGGCTGACTTGGAAGTCACCTATACAAGACAACCAGCACAATGTGCCAAATGCAATATGGCTGACTTGGAAGTCACCTATAGAACATGGCCACCAGCGCAATGTCCCCCATGCAATATGGCTGACTTGGAAGTCACCTATACAACATGGCAACCAGCACAATGTCACCCAAGCAATATGGCTGACTTGGAAGTCAACTATAGAACATGGCCACCAGCACAATGTCCCCCAAGCAATATGGCTGACTTGGAAGTCACCTACAGAACATGGCAACCAGCACAATGTCCCCCAAGCAATATGGCTGACTTGGAAATCACCTATACAAGACAACCAGCACAATGTCCCCCATGCAACACGGCTGACTTTGAAGTCACCTATACAAGACAACCAGCACAATGTCCCCCATGCAATATGGCTGACTTGGAAGTCACCTATACAACACAACCAGCACAATGTCCCCCAAGCAATATGGCTCACTTGGAAGTCACCTATACAACATGGCAACCAGCACAATGTCCCCCATGCAATATGGCTGACTTGGAAGTCACCTATACAATACAACCAGCACAATGTCCCCCAAGCAATATGGCTGACTTGGAAGTCACCTATAGAACATGGCCACCAGCACAATGTCCCCCATGCAATATGGCTGACTTGGAAGTCACCTATACAAGACAACCAGCACAATGTCCCCCATGCAATATGGCTGACTTGGAAGTCACCTATAGAACATGGCCACCAGCACAATGTCCCCCATGCAATATGGCTGACTTGGAAGTCACCTATAGAATATGGCAACCAGCACAATGTCCCAAAGCAATATGGCTGACTTGGAAGTCACCTATACAAGACAACCAGCACAATTTCCCCCATGCAATATGGCTGACTTGGAAGTCACCTATAGGACATGGCAACCAGCACAATGTCCCCCATGCAATATGGCTGACTTGGAAGTCACCTATACAACATGGCAACCAGCACAATGTCCCCCATGTAATATGGCTGACTTGGAAGTCACCTATGCATTACAACCAGCACAATGTCCCCCATGCAATATGGCTGACTTGGAAGTCACCTATAGGACATGGCAACCAGCACAATGTCCCCCATGCAATATGGCTGACTTGGAAGTCACCTATACAACATGGCAACCAGCACAATGTCCCCCAAGCAATATGGCTGACTTGGAAGTCACCTACAGAACATGGCAACCAGCACAATGTCCCCCAAGCAATATGGCTGACTTGGAAATCACCTATACAAGACAACCAGCACAATGTCCCCCATGCAACACGGCTGACTTGGCAGTCACCTATACAAGACAACCAGCACAATGTCCCCCATGCAATATGGCTGACTTGGAAGTCACCTATACAACACAACCAGCACAATGTCCCCCAAGCAATATGGCTCACTTGGAAGTCACCTATACAACATGGCAACCAGCACAATGTCCCCCATGCAATATGGCTGACTTGGAAGTCACCTATACAATACAACCAGCACAATGTCCCCCAAGCAATATGGCTGACTTGGAAGTCACCTATAGAACATGGCCACCAGCACAATGTCCCCCATGCAATATGGCTGACTTGGAAGTCACCTATACAAGACAACCAGCACAATGTCCCCCATGCAATATGGCTGACTTGGAAGTCACCTATAGAACATGGCCACCAGCACAATGTCCCCCATGCAATATGGCTGACTTGGAAGTCACCTATAGAATATGGCAACCAGCACAATGTCCCAAAGCAATATGGCTGACTTGGAAGTCACCTATACAAGACAACCAGCACAATTTCCCCCATGCAATATGGCTGACTTGGAAGTCACCTATAGGACATGGCAACCAGCACAATGTCCCCCATGCAATATGGCTGACTTGGAAGTCACCTATACAACATGGCAACCAGCACAATGTCCCCCATGTAATATGGCTGACTTGGAAGTCACCTATGCATTACAACCAGCACAATGTCCCCCATGCAATATGGCTGACTTGGAAGTCACCTATACAACACAACCAGCACAATGTCCCCCATGCAATATGCCTGACTTGGAAGTCACCTATAGAACATGGCAACCAGCACAATGTCCCCCAAGCAATATTGCTGACTTGGAAGTCACCTATGCAACATGGCCACCAGCACAATGTCCCCCAAGCAATATGGCTCACTTGGAAGTCACCTATACAATACAACCAGCACAATGTCCCCCATGCAATATGGCTGACTTGGAAGCCACCTATAGGACATGGCAACCAGCACAATGTCCCCCAAGCAATATGGCTGACTTGGAAGTCACCTATACAAGACAACCAGCACAATGTGCCAAATGCAATATGGCTGACTTGGAAGTCACCTATAGAACATGGCCACCAGCACAATGTCCCCCATGCAATATGGCTGACTTGGAAGTCACCTATACAACATGGCAACCAGCACAATGTCACCCAAGCAATATGGCTGACTTGGAAGTCAACTATAGAACATGGCCACCAGCACAATGTCCCCCAAGCAATATGGCTGACTTGGAAGTCACCTACAGAACATGGCAACCAGCACAATGTCCCCCAAGCAATATGGCTGACTTGGAAATCACCTATACAAGACAACCAGCACAATGTCCCCCATGCAACACGGCTGACTTGGAAGTCACCTATACAAGACAACCAGCACAATGTCCCCCATGCAATATGGCTGACTTGGAAGTCACCTATACAACACAACCAGCACAATGTCCCCCAAGCAATATGGCTCACTTGGAAGTCACCTATACAACATGGCAACCAGCACAATGTCCCCCATGCAATATGGCTGACTTGGAAGTCACCTATACAATACAACCAGCACAATGTCCCCCAAGCAATATGGCTGACTTGGAAGTCACCTATAGAACATGGCCACCAGCACAATGTCCCCCATGCAATATGGCTGACTTGGAAGTCACCTATACAAGACAACCAGCACAATGTCCCCCATGCAATATGGCTGACTTGGAAGTCACCTATAGAACATGGCCACCAGCACAATGTCCCCCATGCAATATGGCTGACTTGGAAGTCACCTATAGAACATGGCAACCAGCACAATGTCCCAAAGCAATATGGCTGACTTGGAAGTCACCTATACAAGACAACCAGCACAATTTCCCCCATGCAATATGGCTGACTTGGAAGTCACCTATAGGACATGGCAACCAGCACAATGTCCCCCATGCAATATGGCTGACTTGGAAGTCACCTATACAACATGGCAACCAGCACAATGTCCCCCATGTAATATGGCTGACTTGGAAGTCACCTATGCATTACAACCAGCACAATGTCCCCCATGCAATATGGCTGACTTGGAAGTCACCTATACAACACAACCAGCACAATGTCCCCCATGCAATATGGCTGACTTGGAAGTCACCTATACAACACAACCAGCACAATGTCCCCCATGCAATATGCCTGACTTGGAAGTCACCTATAGAACATGGCAACCAGCACAATGTCCCCCAAGCAATATTGCTGACTTGGAAGTCACCTATGCAACATGGCCACCAGCACAATGTCCCCCAAGCAATATGGCTCACTTGGAAGTCACCTATACAATACAACCAGCACAATGTCCCCCATGCAATATGGCTGACTTGGAAGTCACCTATACAATACAACCAGCACAATGTCCCCCATGCAATATGGCTGACTTGGAAGTCACCTATACAACACAACCAGCACAATGTCCCCCATGCAATATGGCTGACTTGGAAGTCACCTATACAACATGGCAACCAGCACAACGTCCCCCATGCAATATGGCTGACTTGGAAGTCACCTATACAACATGGCAACCAGCACAATGTCCCCCATGCAATATGGCTGACTTGGAAGTCACCTATACAAGACAACCAGCACAATGTCCCCATGTAATATGGCTGACTTGGAAGTCACCTATAGAACATGGCCACCAGCACAATGTCCCCCATGCAATATGGCTGACTTGGAAGTCACCTATACAACATGGCAACCAGCACAATGTCCCCCAAGCAATATGGCTGACTTGGAAGTCACCTATAGAACATGGCCACCAGCACAATGTCCCCCATGCAATATGGCTGACTTGGAAGTCAACTATACAACATGGCAACCAGCACAATGTCACCCAAGCAATATGACTGACTTGGAAGTCAACTATAGAACATGGCCACCAGCACAATGTCCCCCAAGCAATATGGCTGACTTGGAAGTCACCTACAGAACATGGCAACCAGCACAATGTCCCCCAAGCAATATGGCTGACTTGGAAATCACCTATACAAGACAACCAGCACAATGTCCCCCATGCAACACGGCTGACTTGGAAGTCACCTATACAAGACAACCAGCACAATGTCCCCCATGCAATATGGCTGACTTGGAAGTCACCTATACAACACAACCAGCACAATGTCCCCCAAGCAATATGGCTCACTTGGAAGTCACCTATACAACATGGCAACCAGCACAATGTCCCCCATGCAATATGGCTGACTTGGAAGTCACCTATACAATACAACCAGCACAATGTCCCCCAAGCAATATGGCTGACTTGGAAGTCACCTATAGAACATGGCCACCAGCACAATGTCCCCCATGCAATATGGCTGACTTGGAAGTCACCTATACAAGACAACCAGCACAATGTCCCCCATGCAATATGGCTGACTTGGAAGTCACCTATAGAACATGGCCACCAGCACAATGTCCCCCATGCAATATGGCTGACTTGGAAGTCACCTATAGAACATGGCAACCAGCACAATGTCCCAAAGCAATATGGCTGACTTGGAAGTCACCTATACAAGACAACCAGCACAATTTCCCCCATGCAATATGGCTGACTTGGAAGTCACCTATAGGACATGGCAACCAGCACAATGTCCCCCATGCAATATGGCTGACTTGGAAGTCACCTATACAACATGGCAACCAGCACAATGTCCCCCATGTAATATGGCTGACTTGGAAGTCACCTATGCATTACAACCAGCACAATGTCCCCCATGCAATATGGCTGACTTGGAAGTCACCTATACAACACAACCAGCACAATGTCCCCCATGCAATATGGCTGACTTGGAAGTCACCTATACAACACAACCAGCACAATGTCCCCCATGCAATATGCCTGACTTGGAAGTCACCTATAGAACATGGCAACCAGCACAATGTCCCCCAAGCAATATTGCTGACTTGGAAGTCACCTATGCAACATGGCCACCAGCACAATGTCCCCCAAGCAATATGGCTCACTTGGAAGTCACCTATACAATACAACCAGCACAATGTCCCCCATGCAATATGGCTGACTTGGAAGTCACCTATACAATACAACCAGCACAATGTCCCCCATGCAATATGGCTGACTTGGAAGTCACCTATACAACACAACCAGCACAATGTCCCCCATGCAATATGGCTGACTTGGAAGTCACCTATACAACATGGCAACCAGCACAACGTCCCCCATGCAATATGGCTGACTTGGAAGTCACCTATACAACATGGCAACCAGCACAATGTCCCCCATGCAATATGGCTGACTTGGAAGTCACCTATACAAGACAACCAGCACAATGTCCCCATGTAATATGGCTGACTTGGAAGTCACCTATAGACCATGGCCACTAGCACAATGTCCCCCATGCAATATGGCTGACTTGGAAGTCACCTATACAACATGGCAACCAGCACAATGTCCCCCAAGCAATATGGCTGACTTGGAAGTCAGCTATAGAACATGGCCACCAGCACAATGTCCCCCATGCAATATGGCTGACTTGGAAGTCAACTATACAACATGGCAACCAGCACAATGTCACCCAAGCAATATGGCTGACTTGGAAGTCAACTATAGAACATGGCCACCAGCACAATGTCCCCCAAGCAATATGGCTGACTTGGAAGTCACCTACAGAACATGGCAACCAGCACAATGTCCCCCATGCAACACGGCTGACTTGGAAGTCACCTATACAAGACAACCAGCACAATGTCCCCCATGCAATATGGCTGACTTGGAAGTCACCTATACAACACAACCAGCACAATGTCCCCCAAGCAATATGGCTCACTTGGAAGTCACCTATACAACATGGCAACCAGCACAATGTCCCCCATGCAATATGGCTGACTTGGAAGTCACCTATACAATACAACCAGCACAATGTCCCCCAAGCAATATGGCTGACTTGGAAGTCACCTATAGAACATGGCCACCAGCACAATGTCCCCCATGCAATATGGCTGACTTGGAAGTCACCTATACAAGACAACCAGCACAATGTCCCCCATGCAATATGGCTGACTTGGAAGTCACCTATAGAACATGGCCACCAGCACAATGTCCCCCATGCAATATGGCTGACTTGGAAGTCACCTATAGAACATGGCAACCAGCACAATGTCCCAAAGCAATATGGCTGACTTGGAAGTCACCTATACAAGACAACCAGCACAATTTCCCCCATGCAATATGGCTGACTTGGAAGTCACCTATAGGACATGGCAACCAGCACAATGTCCCCCATGCAATATGGCTGACTTGGAAGTCACCTATACAACATGGCAACCAGCACAATGTCCCCCATGTAATATGGCTGACTTGGAAGTCACCTATGCATTACAACCAGCACAATGTCCCCCATGCAATATGGCTGACTTGGAAGTCACCTATACAACACAACCAGCACAATGTCCCCCATGCAATATGGCTGACTTGGAAGTCACCTATACAACACAACCAGCACAATGTCCCCCATGCAATATGCCTGACTTGGAAGTCACCTATAGAACATGGCAACCAGCACAATGTCCCCCAAGCAATATTGCTGACTTGGAAGTCACCTATGCAACATGGCCACCAGCACAATGTCCCCCAAGCAATATGGCTCACTTGGAAGTCACCTATACAATACAACCAGCACAATGTCCCCCATGCAATATGGCTGACTTGGAAGTCACCTATACAATACAACCAGCACAATGTCCCCCATGCAATATGGCTGACTTGGAAGTCACCTATACAACACAACCAGCACAATGTCCCCCATGCAATATGGCTGACTTGGAAGTCACCTATACAACATGGCAACCAGCACAACGTCCCCCATGCAATATGGCTGACTTGGAAGTCACCTATACAACATGGCAACCAGCACAATGTCCCCCATGAAATATGGCTGACTTGGAAGTCACCTATACAAGACAACCAGCACAATGTCCCCATGTAATATGGCTGACTTGGAAGTCACCTATAGAACATGGCCACCAGCACAATGTCCCCCATGCAATATGGCTGACTTGGAAGTCACCTATACAACATGGCAACCAGCACAATGTCCCCCAAGCAATATGGCTCACTTGGAAGTCACCTATACAACATGGCAACCAGCACAATGTCCCCCATGCAATGTGGCTGACTTGGAAGTCACCTATAGAACATGGCCACCAGCACAATGTCCCCCATGCAACACGGCTGACTTGGAAGTCACCTATACAAGACAACCAGCACAATGTCCCCCATGCAATATGGCTGACTTGGAAGTCACCTATACAACACAACCAGCACAATGTCCCCCAAGCAATATGGCTCACTTGGAAGTCACCTATACAACATGGCAACCAGCACAATGTCCCCCATGCAATATGGCTGACTTGGAAGTCACCTTTACAACATGGCAACCAGCACAATGTCCCCCAGGCAATATGGCTGACTTGGAAGTCACCTATACAACATGGCAACCAGCACAATGTCCCCCAAGCAATATGGCTGACTTGGAAGTCACCTATACAACATGGCAACCAGCACAATGTCCCCCATGCAATATGGCTGACTTGGAAGTCACCTATACAACATGGCAACCAGCACAATGTCCCCCATGCAATATGGCTGACTTGGAAGTCACCTATACAACATGGCAACCAGCACAATGTCCCCCATGCAATATGGCTGACTTGGAAGTGACCTATACAAGACAACCAGCACAATGTCCCCCATGCAATATGGCTGACTTGAAAGCCACCTATAGGACATGGCAACCAGCACAATGTCCCCCAAGCAATATGGCTGACTTGGAAGTCACCTATACAAGACAACCAGCACAATGTGCCAAATGCAATATGGCTGACTTGGAAGTCACCTATAGAACATGGCCACCAGCACAATGTCCCCCATGCAATATGGCTGACTTGGAAGTCACCTATACAACATGGCAACCAGCACAATGTCACCCAAGCAATATGGCTGACTTGGAAGTCAACTATAGAACATGGCCACCAGCACAATGTCCCCCAAGCAATATGGCTGACTTGAAAGTCACCTACAGAACATGGCAACCAGCACAATGTCCCCCAAGCAATATGGCTGACTTGGAAGTCACCTATACAAGACAACCAGCACAATGTCCCCCATGCAACACGGCTGACTTGGAAGTCACCTATACAACATGGCAACCAGCACAATGTCCCCCATGCAATATGGCTGACTTGGAAGTCACCTTTACAACATGGCAACCAGCACAATGTCCCCCAGGCAATATGGCTGACTTGGAAGTCACCTATACAACATGGCAACCAGCACAATGTCCCCCAAGCAATATGGCTGACTTGGAAGTCACCTATACAACATGGCAACCAGCACAATGTCCCCCATGCAATATGGCTGACTTGGAAGTCACCTATACAACATGGCAACCAGCACAATGTCCCCCATGCAATATGGCTGACTTGGAAGTCACCTATACAACATGGCAACCAGCACAATGTCCCCCATGCAATATGGCTGACTTGGAAGTCACCTATACAAGACAACCAGCACAATGTCCCCCATGCAATATGGCTGACTTGAAAGCCACCTATAGGACATGGCAACCAGCACAATGTCCCCCAAGCAATATGGCTGACTTGGAAGTCACCTATACAAGACAACCAGCACAATGTGCCAAATGCAATATGGCTGACTTGGAAGTCACCTATAGAACATGGCCACCAGCACAATGTCCCCCATGCAATATGGCTGACTTGGAAGTCACCTATACAACATGGCAACCAGCACAATGTCACCCAAGCAATATGGCTGACTTGGAAGTCAACTATAGAACATGGCCACCAGCACAATGTCCCCCAAGCAATATGGCTGACTTGAAAGTCACCTACAGAACATGGCAACCAGCACAATGTCCCCCAAGCAATATGGCTGACTTGGAAGTCACCTATACAAGACAACCAGCACAATGTCCCCCATGCAACACGGCTGACTTGGAAGTCACCTATACAAGACAACCAGCACAATGTCCCCCATGCAATATGGCTGACTTGGAAGTCACCTATACAACACAACCAGCACAATGTCCCCCAAGCAATATGGCTGACTTGGAAGTCACCTATAGAACATGGCCACCAGCACAATGTCCCCCATGCAATATGGCTGACTTGGAAGTCACCTATACAAGACAACCAGCACAATGTCCCCCATGCAATATGGCTGACTTGGAAGTCACCTATAGAACATGGCCACCAGCACAATGTCCCCCATGCAATATGGCTGACTTGGAAGTCACCTATAGAACATGGCAACCAGCACAATGTCCCAAAGCAATATGGCTGACTTGGAAGTCACCTATACAAGACAACCAGCACAATTTCCCCCATGCAATATGGCTGACTTGGAAGTCACCTATAGGACATGGCAACCAGCACAATGTCCCCCATGCAATATGGCTGACTTGGAAGTCACCTATACAATACAACCAGCACAATGTCCCCCATGCAATATGGCTGACTTGGAAGTCACCTATACAACATGGCAACCAGCACAATGTCCCCCATGCAATATGGCTGACTTGGAAGTCACCTATAGAACATGTCCACCAGCACAATGTCCCCCATGCAATATGGCTGACTTGGAAGTCACCTATAAAACATGGCAACAAGCACAATGTCCTCCAAGCAATATGGCTGACTTGGAAGTCACCTATAGAACATGGCCACCAGCACAATGTCCCCCAAGCAATATGGCTGACTTGGAAGTCACCTATAGAACATGGCAACCAGCACAATGTCCCCCAAGCAATATGGCTGACTTGGAAGTCACCTATACAAGACAACCAGCACAATGTCCCCCATGCAATATGGCTGACTTGGAAGTCACCTATAGGACATGGCAACCAGCACAATGTCCCCCATGCAATATGGCTGACTTGGAAGTCACCTATAGAACATGGCCACCAGCACAATGTCCCCCAAGCAATATGGCTCACTTGGAAGTCACCTATACAATACAACCAGCACAATGTCCCCCATGCAATATGGCTGACTTGGAAGTCACCTATACAATACAACCAGCACAATGTCCCAAATGCAATATGGCTGACTTGGAAGTCACCTATAGAACATGGCCACCAGCACAATGTCCCCCATGCAATATGGCTGACTTGGAAGTCACCTATAAAACATGGCAACCAGCACAATGTCCTCCAAGCAATATGGCTGACTTGGAAGTCACCTATAGAACATGGCCACCAGCACAATGTCCCCCAAGCAATATGGCTGACTTGGAAGTCACCTATAGAACATGGCAACCAGCACAATGTCCCCCAAGCAATATGGCTGACTTGGAAGTCACCTATACAAGACAACCAGCACAATGTCCCCCATGCAATATGGCTGACTTGGAAGTCACTTATAGGACATGGCAACCAGCACAATGTCCCCCATGCAATATGGCTGACTTGGAAGTCACCTATAGAACATGGCCACCAGCACAATGTCCCCCAAGCAATATGGCTCACTTGGAAGTCACCTATACAATACAACCAGCACAATGTCCCCCATGCAATATGGCTGACTTGGAAGTCACCTATACAATACAACCAGCACAATGTCCCAAATGCAATATGGCTGACTTGGAAGTCACCTATAGAACATGGCCACCAGCACAATGTCCCCCATGCAATATGGCTGACTTGGAAGTCACCTATACTACATGGCAACCAGCACAATGTCCCCCATGCAATATGGCTGACTTGGAAGTCACCTATACAATACAACCAGCACAATGTCCCCCAAGCAATATGGCTGACTTGGAAGTCACCTATACAATACAACCAGCACAATGTCCCCCATGCAATATGGCTGATTTGGAAGTCACCTATACAATACAACCAGCACAATGTCCCCCATGCAATATGGCTGATTTGGAAGTCACCTATACAACACAACCAGCACAATGTCCCCCAGGCAATATGGCTGACTTGGAAGTCACCTATACAACATGGCAACCAGCACAATGTCCCCCAAGCAATATGGCTGACTTGGAAGTCACCTATACAACATGGCAACCAGCACAATGTCCCCCATGCAATATGGCTGACTTGGAAGTCACCTATACAACATGGCAACCAGCACAATGTCCCCCATGCAATATGGCTGACTTGGAAGTCACCTATACAACATGGCAACCAGCACAATGTCCCCCATGCAATATGGCTGACTTGGAAGTGACCTATACAACATGGCCACCAGCACAATGTCCCCCATGCAATATGGCTGACTTGGAAGTCACCTATACAAGACAACCAGCACAATGTCCCCCATGCAATATGGCTGACTTGAAAGCCACCTATAGGACATGGCAACCAGCACAATGTCCCCCAAGCAATATGGCTGACTTGGAAGTCACCTATACAAGACAACCAGCACAATGTGCCAAATGCAATATGGCTGACTTGGAAGTCACCTATAGAACATGGCCACCAGCACAATGTCCCCCATGCAATATGGCTGACTTGGAAGTCACCTATACAACATGGCAACCAGCACAATGTCACCCAAGCAATATGGCTGACTTGGAAGTCAACTATAGAACATGGCCACCAGCACAATGTCCCCCAAGCAATATGGCTGACTTGGAAGTAACCTACAGAACATGGCAACCAGCACAATGTCCCCCAAGCAATATGGCTGACTTGGAAGTCACCTATACAAGACAACCAGCACAATGTCCCCCATGCAACACGGCTGACTTGGAAGTCACCTATACAAGACAACCAGCACAATGTCCCCCATGCAATATGGCTGACTTGGAAGTCACCTATACAACACAACCAGCACAATGTACCCCATGCAACACGGCTGACTTGGAAGTCACCTATACAAGACAACCAGCACAATGTCCCCCAAGCAATATGGCTGACTTGGAAGTCACCTATACAACATGGCCACCAGCACAATGTCCCCCAAGCAATATGGCTCACTTGGAAGTCATCTATACAATACAACCAGCACAATGTCCCCCATGCAATATGGCTGACTTGGAAGTCACCTATAGAACATGGCCACCAGCACAATGTCCCCCAAGCAATATGGCTGACTTGGAAGTCACCTATAGAACATGGCAACCAGCAGAATGTCCCCCAAGCAATATGGCTGACTTGGAAGTCACCTATAGAACATGGCAACCAGCACAATGTCCCCCAAGCAATATGGCTGACTTGGAAGTCACCTATAGAACATGGCCACCAGCACAATGTCCCCCAAGCAATATGGCTGACTTGGAAGTCACCTATAGAACATGGCAACCAGCACAATGTCCCCCAAGCAATATGGCTGACTTGGAAGTCACCTATACAAGACAACCAGCACAATGTCCCCCATGCAATATGGCTGACTTGGAAGTCACCTATAGGACATGGCAACCAGCACAATGTCCCCCATGCAATATGGCTGACTTGGAAGTCACCTATAGAACATGGCCACCAGCACAATGTCCCCCAAGCAATATGGCTCACTTGGAAGTCAGCTATACAATACAACCAGCACAATGTCCCCCATGCAATATGGCTGACTTGGAAGTCACCTATACAATACAACCAGCACAACGTCCCAAATGCAATATGGCTGACTTGGAAGTCACCTATAGAACATGGCCACCAGCACAATGTCCCCCATGCAATATGGCTGACTTGGAAGTCACCTATACAACATGGCAACCAGCACAATGTCCCCCATGCAATATGGCTGACTTGGAAGTCACCTATACAATACAACCAGCACAATGTCCCCCAAGCAATATGGCTGACTTGGAAGTCACCTATACAATACAACCAGCACAATGTCCCCCATGCAATATGGCTGATTTGGAAGTCACCTATACAATACAACCAGCACAATGTCCCCCATGCAATATGGCTGATTTGGAAGTCACCTATACAACACAACCAGCACAATGTCCCCCAGGCAATATGGCTGACTTGGAAGTCACCTATACAACATGGCAACCAGCACAATGTCCCCCAAGCAATATGGCTGACTTGGAAGTCACCTATACAACATGGCAACCAGCACAATGTCCCCCATGCAATATGGCTGACTTGGAAGTCACCTATACAACATGGCAACCAGCACAATGTCCCCCATGCAATATGGCTGACTTGGAAGTCACCTATACAACATGGCAACCAGCACAATGTCCCCCATGCAATATGGCTGACTTGGAAGTCACCTATACAACATGGCCACCAGCACAATGTCCCCCATGCAATATGGCTGACTTGGAAGTCACCTATACAAGACAACCAGCACAATGTCCCCCATGCAATATGGCTGACTTGGAAGTCACCTATATGACATGGCAACCAGCACAATGTCCCCCAAGCAATATGGCTGACTTGGAAGTCACCTATACAAGACAACCAGCACAATGTGTCAAATGCAATATGGCTGACTTGGAAGTCACCTATAGAACATGGCCACCAGCACAATGTCCCCCATGCAATATGGCTGACTTGGAAGTCACCTATACAACATGGCAACCAGCACAATGTCACCCAAGCAATATGGCTGACTTGGAAGTCACCTATAGAACATGGCCACCAGCACAATGTCCCCCAAGCAATATGGCTGACTTGGAAGTCACCTACAGAACATGGCAACCAGCACAATGTCCCCCAAGCAATATGGCTGACTTGGAAGTCACCTATACAAGACAACCAGCACAATGTCCCCCATGCAACACGGCTGACTTGGAAGTCACCTATACAAGACAACCAGCACAATGTCCCCCATGCAATATGGCTGACTTGGAAGTCACCTATACAACACAACCAGCACAATGTCCCCCAAGCAATATGGCTCACTTGGAAGTCACCTATACAACATGGCAACCAGCACAATGTCCCCCATGCAATATGGCTGACTTGGAAGTCACCTCTACAATACAACCAGCACAATGTCCCCCTAGCAATATGGCTGACTTGGAAGTCACCTATAGAACATGGCCACCAGCACAATGTCCCCCATGCAATATGGCTGACTTGGAAGTCACCTATACAAGACAACCAGCACAATGTCCCCAATGCAATATGGCTGACTTGGAAGTCACCTATAGAACATGGCCACCAGCACAATGTCCCCCATGCAATATGGCTGACTTGGAAGTCACCTATAGAACATGGCAACCAGCACAATGTCCCCCAAGCAATATGGCTGACTTGGAAGTCACCTATACAAGACAACCAGCACAATTTCCCCCATGCAATATGGCTGACTTGGAAGTCACCTATACAACATGGCAACCAGCACAATGTCCCCCAAGCAATATGGCTCACTTGGAAGTCACCTATACAACATGGCAACAAGCACAATGTCCCCCATGCAATATGGCTGACTTGGAAGTCACCTATAGAACATGGCCACCAGCACAATGTCCCCCATGCAACACGGCTGACTTGGAAGTCACCTATACAAGACAACCAGCACAATGTCCCCCATGCAATATGGCTGACTTGGAAGTCACCTATACAACACAACCAGCACAATGTCCCCCAAGCAATATGGCTCACTTGGAAGTCAACTATACAACATGGCAACCAGCACAATGTCCCCCAGGCAATATGGCTGACTTGGAAGTCACCTATACAACATGGCAACCAGCACAATGTCCCCCAAGCAATATGGCTGACTTGGAAGTCACCTATACAACATGGCAACCAGCACAATGTCCCCCATGCAATATGGCTGACTTGGAAGTCACCTATACAAGACAACCAGCACAATGTCCCCCATGCAATATGGCTGACTTGGAAGTCACCTATAGGACATGGCAACCAGCACAATGTCCCCCAAGCAATATGGCTGACTTGGAAGTCACCTATACAAGACAACCAGCACAATGTGCCAAATGCAATATGGCTGACATGGAAGTCACCTATAGAACATGGCCACCAGCACAATGTCCCCCATGCAATATGGCTGACTTGGAAGTCACCTATACAACATGGCAACCAGCACAATGTCACCCAAGCAATATGGCTGACTTGGAAGTCACCTATAGAACATGGTCACCAGCACAATGTCCCCCAAGCAATATGGCTGACTTGAAAGTCACCTACAGAACATGGCAACCAGCACAATGTCCCCCAAGCAATATGGCTGACTTGGAAGTCACCTATACAAGACAACCAGCACAATGTCCCCCATGCAACACGGCTGACTTGGAAGTCACCTATACAAGACAACCAGCACAATGTCCCCCATGCAATATGGCTGACTTGGAAGTCACCTATACAACACAACCAGCACAATGTCCCCCAAGCAATATGGCTCACTTGGAAGTCACCTATACAACATGGCAACCAGCACAATGTCCCCCATGCAATATGGCTGACTTGGAAGTCACCTCTACAATACAACCAGCACAATGTCCCCCAAGCAATATGGCTGACTTGGAAGTCACCTATAGAACATGGCCACCAGCACAATGTCCCCCATGCAATATGGCTGACTTGGAAGTCACCTATACAAGACAACCAGCACAATGTCCCCCATGCAATATGGCTGACTTGGAAGTCACCTATAGAACATGGCCACCAGCACAATGTCCCCCAAGCAATATGGCTGACTTGGAAGTCACCTATACAAGACAACCAGCACAATTTCCCCCATGCAATATGGCTAACTTGGAAGTCACCTATAGGACATGGCAACCAGCACAATGTCCCCCATGCAATATGGCTGACTTGGAAGTCACCTATACAATACAACCAGCACAATGTCCCACATGCAATATGGCTGACTTGGAAGTCACCTATACAACATGGCAACCAACACAATGTCCCCCATGCAATATGGCTGACTTGGAAGTCACCTATAGAACATGTCCACCAGCACAATGTCCCCCATGCAATATGGCTGACTTGGAAGTCACCTATACAACATGGCAACCAGCACAATGTCCCCCAAGCAATATGGCTGACTTGGAAGTCACCTATAGAACATGGCCACCAGCACAGTGTCCCCAAGCAATATGGCTGACTTGGAAGTCACCTATACAAGACAACCAGCACAATGTCCCCCATGCAATATGGCTGACTTGGAAGTCACCTATAGGACATTGCAACCAGCACAATGTCCCCCATGCAATATGGCGGACTTGGAAGTCACCTATAGGACATGGCAACCAGCACAATGTCCCCCAAGCAATATGGCTCACTTGGAAGTCACCTATACAATACAACCAGCACAATGTCCCCCATGCAATATGGCTGACTTGGAAGTCACCTACAGAACATGGCAACCAGCACAATGTCCCCCAAGCAATATGGCTGACTTGGAAGTCACCTATACAAGACAACCAGCACAATGTCCCCCATGCAACACGGCTGACTTGGAAGTCACCTATACAAGACAACCAGCACAATGTCCCCCAAGCAATATGGCTGACTTGGAAGTCACCTATAGAACATGGCCACCAGCACAATGTCCCCAAGCAATATGGCTGACTTGGAAGTCACCTATAGAACATGGCCACCAGCACAATGTCCCCCAAGCAATATGGCTGACTTGGAAGTCACCTCTACAATACAACCAGCACAATGTCCCACATGCAATATGGCTGACTTGGAAGTCACCTATACAACATGGCAACCAGCACAATGTCCCCCATGCAATATGGCTGACTTGGAAGTCACCTATACAACATGGCAACCAGCACAATGTCCCCCATGCAATATGGCTGACTTGGAAGTCACCTATACAACATGGCCACCAGCACAATGTCCCCCATGCAATATGGCTGACTTGGAAGTCACCTATACAAGACAACCAGCACAATGTCCCCCATGCAATATGGCTGACTTGGAAGTCACCTATATGACATGGCAACCAGCACAATGTCCCCCAAGCAATATGGCTGACTTGGAAGTCACCTATACAAGACAACCAGCACAATGTGTCAAATGCAATATGGCTGACTTGGAAGTCACCTATAGAACATGGCCACCAGCACAATGTCCCCCATGCAATATGGCTGACTTGGAAGTCACCTATACAACATGGCAACCAGCACAATGTCACCCAAGCAATATGGCTGACTTGGAAGTCACCTATAGAACATGGCCACCAGCACAATGTCCCCCAAGCAATATGGCTGACTTGGAAGTCACCTACAGAACATGGCAACCAGCACAATGTCCCCCAAGCAATATGGCTGACTTGGAAGTCACCTATACAAGACAACCAGCACAATGTCCCCCATGCAACACGGCTGACTTGGAAGTCACCTATACAAGACAACCAGCACAATGTCCCCCATGCAATATGGCTGACTTGGAAGTCACCTATACAACACAACCAGCACAATGTCCCCCAAGCAATATGGCTCACTTGGAAGTCACCTATACAACATGGCAACCAGCACAATGTCCCCCATGCAATATGGCTGACTTGGAAGTCACCTCTACAATACAACCAGCACAATGTCCCCCTAGCAATATGGCTGACTTGGAAGTCACCTATAGAACATGGCCACCAGCACAATGTCCCCCATGCAATATGGCTGACTTGGAAGTCACCTATACAAGACAACCAGCACAATGTCCCCAATGCAATATGGCTGACTTGGAAGTCACCTATAGAACATGGCCACCAGCACAATGTCCCCCATGCAATATGGCTGACTTGGAAGTCACCTATAGAACAGGGCAACCAGCACAATGTCCCCCAAGCAATATGGCTGACTTGGAAGTCACCTATACAAGACAACCAGCACAATTTCCCCCATGCAATATGGCTGACTTGGAAGTCACCTATACAACATGGCAACCAGCACAATGTCCCCCAAGCAATATGGCTCACTTGGAAGTCACCTATACAACATGGCAACAAGCACAATGTCCCCCATGCAATATGGCTGACTTGGAAGTCACCTATAGAACATGGCCACCAGCACAATGTCCCCCATGCAACACGGCTGACTTGGAAGTCACCTATACAAGACAACCAGCACAATGTCCCCCATGCAATATGGCTGACTTGGAAGTCACCTATACAACACAACCAGCACAATGTCCCCCAAGCAATATGGCTCACTTGGAAGTCAACTATACAACATGGCAACCAGCACAATGTCCCCCAGGCAATATGGCTGACTTGGAAGTCACCTATACAACATGGCAACCAGCACAATGTCCCCCAAGCAATATGGCTGACTTGGAAGTCACCTATACAACATGGCAACCAGCACAATGTCCCCCATGCAATATGGCTGACTTGGAAGTCACCTATACAAGACAACCAGCACAATGTCCCCCATGCAATATGGCTGACTTGGAAGTCACCTATAGGACATGGCAACCAGCACAATGTCCCCCAAGCAATATGGCTGACTTGGAAGTCACCTATACAAGACAACCAGCACAATGTGCCAAATGCAATATGGCTGACATGGAAGTCACCTATAGAACATGGCCACCAGCACAATGTCCCCCATGCAATATGGCTGACTTGGAAGTCACCTATACAACATGGCAACCAGCACAATGTCACCCAAGCAATATGGCTGACTTGGAAGTCACCTATAGAACATGGTCACCAGCACAATGTCCCCCAAGCAATATGGCTGACTTGAAAGTCACCTACAGAACATGGCAACCAGCACAATGTCCCCCAAGCAATATGGCTGACTTGGAAGTCACCTATACAAGACAACCAGCACAATGTCCCCCATGCAACACGGCTGACTTGGAAGTCACCTATACAAGACAACCAGCACAATGTCCCCCATGCAATATGGCTGACTTGGAAGTCACCTATACAACACAACCAGCACAATGTCCCCCAAGCAATATGGCTCACTTGGAAGTCACCTATACAACATGGCAACCAGCACAATGTCCCCCATGCAATATGGCTGACTTGGAAGTCACCTCTACAATACAACCAGCACAATGTCCCCCAAGCAATATGGCTGACTTGGAAGTCACCTATAGAACATGGCCACCAGCACAATGTCCCCCATGCAATATGGCTGACTTGGAAGTCACCTATACAAGACAACCAGCACAATGTCCCCCATGCAATATGGCTGACTTGGAAGTCACCTATAGAACATGGCCACCAGCACAATGTCCCCCAAGCAATATGGCTGACTTGGAAGTCACCTATACAAGACAACCAGCACAATTTCCCCCATGCAATATGGCTAACTTGGAAGTCACCTATAGGACATGGCAACCAGCACAATGTCCCCCATGCAATATGGCTGACTTGGAAGTCACCTATACAATACAACCAGCACAATGTCCCACATGCAATATGGCTGACTTGGAAGTCACCTATACAACATGGCAACCAACACAATGTCCCCCATGCAATATGGCTGACTTGGAAGTCACCTATAGAACATGTCCACCAGCACAATGTCCCCCATGCAATATGGCTGACTTGGAAGTCACCTATACAACATGGCAACCAGCACAATGTCCCCCAAGCAATATGGCTGACTTGGAAGTCACCTATAGAACATGGCCACCAGCACAATGTCCCCAAGCAATATGGCTGACTTGGAAGTCACCTATACAAGACAACCAGCACAATGTCCCCCATGCAATATGGCTGACTTGGAAGTCACCTATAGGACATTGCAACCAGCACAATGTCCCCCATGCAATATGGCGGACTTGGAAGTCACCTATAGGACATGGCAACCAGCACAATGTCCCCCAAGCAATATGGCTCACTTGGAAGTCACCTATACAATACAACCAGCACAATGTCCCCCATGCAATATGGCTGACTTGGAAGTCACCTACAGAACATGGCAACCAGCACAATGTCCCCCAAGCAATATGGCTGACTTGGAAGTCACCTATACAAGACAACCAGCACAATGTCCCCCATGCAACACGGCTGACTTGGAAGTCACCTATACAAGACAACCAGCACAATGTCCCCCAAGCAATATGGCTGACTTGGAAGTCACCTATAGAACATGGCCACCAGCACAATGTCCCCAAGCAATATGGCTGACTTGGAAGTCACCTATAGAACATGGCCACCAGCACAATGTCCCCCAAGCAATATGGCTGACTTGGAAGTCACCTCTACAATACAACCAGCACAATGTCCCACATGCAATATGGCTGACTTGGAAGTCACCTATACAACATGGCAACCAGCACAATGTCCCCCAGGCAATATGGCTGACTTGGAAGTCACCTATACAACATGGCAACCAGCACAATGTCCCCCAAGCAATATGGCTGACTTGGAAGTCACCTATACAACATGGCAACCAGCACAATGTCCCCCATGCAATATGGCTGACTTGGAAGTCACCTATACAACATGGCCACCAGCACAATGTCCCCAAGCAATATGGCTGACTTGGAAGTCACCTATAGAACATGGCCACCAGCACAATGTCCCCCAAGCAATATGGCTGACTTGGAAGTCACCTCTACAATACAACCAGCACAATGTCCCACATGCAATATGGCTGACTTGGAAGTCACCTATACAACATGGCAACCAGCACAATGTCCCCCAGGCAATATGGCTGACTTGGAAGTCACCTATACAACATGGCAACCAGCACAATGTCCCCCAAGCAATATGGCTGACTTGGAAGTCACCTATACAACATGGCAACCAGCACAATGTCCCCCATGCAATATGGCTGACTTGGAAGTCACCTATACAACATGGCAACCAGCACAATGTCCCCCATGCAATATGGCTGACTTGGAAGTCACCTATACAACATGGCAACCAGCACAATGTCCCCCATGCAATATGGCTGACTTGGAAGTCACCTATACAACATGGCCACCAGCACAATGTCCCCCATGCAATATGGCTGACTTGGAAGTCACCTATACAAGACAACCAGCACAATGTCCCCCATGCAATATGGCTGACTTGGAAGTCACCTATATGACATGGCAACCAGCACAATGTCCCCCAAGCAATATGGCTGACTTGGAAGTCACCTATACAAGACAACCAGCACAATGTGTCAAATGCAATATGGCTGACTTGGAAGTCACCTATAGAACATGGCCACCAGCACAATGTCCCCCATGCAATATGGCTGACTTGGAAGTCACCTATACAACATGGCAACCAGCACAATGTCACCCAAGCAATATGGCTGACTTGGAAGTCACCTATAGAACATGGCCACCAGCACAATGTCCCCCAAGCAATATGGCTGACTTGGAAGTCACCTACAGAACATGGCAACCAGCACAATGTCCCCCAAGCAATATGGCTGACTTGGAAGTCACCTATACAAGACAACCAGCACAATGTCCCCCATGCAACACGGCTGACTTGGAAGTCACCTATACAAGACAACCAGCACAATGTCCCCCATGCAATATGGCTGACTTGGAAGTCACCTATACAACACAACCAGCACAATGTCCCCCAAGCAATATGGCTCACTTGGAAGTCACCTATACAACATGGCAACCAGCACAATGTCCCCCATGCAATATGGCTGACTTGGAAGTCACCTCTACAATACAACCAGCACAATGTCCCCCTAGCAATATGGCTGACTTGGAAGTCACCTATAGAACATGGCCACCAGCACAATGTCCCCCATGCAATATGGCTGACTTGGAAGTCACCTATACAAGACAACCAGCACAATGTCCCCAATGCAATATGGCTGACTTGGAAGTCACCTATAGAACATGGCCACCAGCACAATGTCCCCCATGCAATATGGCTGACTTGGAAGTCACCTATAGAACATGGCAACCAGCACAATGTCCCCCAAGCAATATGGCTGACTTGGAAGTCACCTATACAAGACAACCAGCACAATTTCCCCCATGCAATATGGCTGACTTGGAAGTCACCTATACAACATGGCAACCAGCACAATGTCCCCCAAGCAATATGGCTCACTTGGAAGTCACCTATACAACATGGCAACAAGCACAATGTCCCCCATGCAATATGGCTGACTTGGAAGTCACCTATAGAACATGGCCACCAGCACAATGTCCCCCATGCAACACGGCTGACTTGGAAGTCACCTATACAAGACAACCAGCACAATGTCCCCCATGCAATATGGCTGACTTGGAAGTCACCTATACAACACAACCAGCACAATGTCCCCCAAGCAATATGGCTCACTTGGAAGTCAACTATACAACATGGCAACCAGCACAATGTCCCCCAGGCAATATGGCTGACTTGGAAGTCACCTATACAACATGGCAACCAGCACAATGTCCCCCAAGCAATATGGCTGACTTGGAAGTCACCTATACAACATGGCAACCAGCACAATGTCCCCCATGCAATATGGCTGACTTGGAAGTCACCTATACAAGACAACCAGCACAATGTCCCCCATGCAATATGGCTGACTTGGAAGTCACCTATAGGACATGGCAACCAGCACAATGTCCCCCAAGCAATATGGCTGACTTGGAAGTCACCTATACAAGACAACCAGCACAATGTGCCAAATGCAATATGGCTGACATGGAAGTCACCTATAGAACATGGCCACCAGCACAATGTCCCCCATGCAATATGGCTGACTTGGAAGTCACCTATACAACATGGCAACCAGCACAATGTCACCCAAGCAATATGGCTGACTTGGAAGTCACCTATAGAACATGGTCACCAGCACAATGTCCCCCAAGCAATATGGCTGACTTGAAAGTCACCTACAGAACATGGCAACCAGCACAATGTCCCCCAAGCAATATGGCTGACTTGGAAGTCACCTATACAAGACAACCAGCACAATGTCCCCCATGCAACACGGCTGACTTGGAAGTCACCTATACAAGACAACCAGCACAATGTCCCCCATGCAATATGGCTGACTTGGAAGTCACCTATACAACACAACCAGCACAATGTCCCCCAAGCAATATGGCTCACTTGGAAGTCACCTATACAACATGGCAACCAGCACAATGTCCCCCATGCAATATGGCTGACTTGGAAGTCACCTCTACAATACAACCAGCACAATGTCCCCCAAGCAATATGGCTGACTTGGAAGTCACCTATAGAACATGGCCACCAGCACAATGTCCCCCATGCAATATGGCTGACTTGGAAGTCACCTATACAAGACAACCAGCACAATGTCCCCCATGCAATATGGCTGACTTGGAAGTCACCTATAGAACATGGCCACCAGCACAATGTCCCCCAAGCAATATGGCTGACTTGGAAGTCACCTATACAAGACAACCAGCACAATTTCCCCCATGCAATATGGCTAACTTGGAAGTCACCTATAGGACATGGCAACCAGCACAATGTCCCCCATGCAATATGGCTGACTTGGAAGTCACCTATACAATACAACCAGCACAATGTCCCACATGCAATATGGCTGACTTGGAAGTCACCTATACAACATGGCAACCAACACAATGTCCCCCATGCAATATGGCTGACTTGGAAGTCACCTATAGAACATGTCCACCAGCACAATGTCCCCCATGCAATATGGCTGACTTGGAAGTCACCTATACAACATGGCAACCAGCACAATGTCCCCCAAGCAATATGGCTGACTTGGAAGTCACCTATAGAACATGGCCACCAGCACAATGTCCCCAAGCAATATGGCTGACTTGGAAGTCACCTATACAAGACAACCAGCACAATGTCCCCCATGCAATATGGCTGACTTGGAAGTCACCTATAGGACATTGCAACCAGCACAATGTCCCCCATGCAATATGGCGGACTTGGAAGTCACCTATAGGACATGGCAACCAGCACAATGTCCCCCAAGCAATATGGCTCACTTGGAAGTCACCTATACAATACAACCAGCACAATGTCCCCCATGCAATATGGCTGACTTGGAAGTCACCTACAGAACATGGCAACCAGCACAATGTCCCCCAAGCAATATGGCTGACTTGGAAGTCACCTATACAAGACAACCAGCACAATGTCCCCCATGCAACACGGCTGACTTGGAAGTCACCTATACAAGACAACCAGCACAATGTCCCCCATGCAATATGGCTGACTTGGAAGTCACCTATACAACACAACCAGCACAATGTCCCCCAAGCAATATGGCTCACTTGGAAGTCACCTATACAACATGGCAACCAGCACAATGTCCCCCATGCAATATGGCTGACTTGGAAGTCACCTCTACAATACAACCAGCACAATGTCCCCCTAGCAATATGGCTGACTTGGAAGTCACCTATAGAACATGGCCACCAGCACAATGTCCCCCATGCAATATGGCTGACTTGGAAGTCACCTATACAAGACAACCAGCACAATGTCCCCAATGCAATATGGCTGACTTGGAAGTCACCTATAGAACATGGCCACCAGCACAATGTCCCCCATGCAATATGGCTGACTTGGAAGTCACCTATAGAACATGGCAACCAGCACAATGTCCCCCAAGCAATATGGCTGACTTGGAAGTCACCTATACAAGACAACCAGCACAATTTCCCCCATGCAATATGGCTGACTTGGAAGTCACCTATACAACATGGCAACCAGCACAATGTCCCCCAAGCAATATGGCTCACTTGGAAGTCACCTATACAACATGGCAACAAGCACAATGTCCCCCATGCAATATGGCTGACTTGGAAGTCACCTATAGAACATGGCCACCAGCACAATGTCCCCCATGCAACACGGCTGACTTGGAAGTCACCTATACAAGACAACCAGCACAATGTCCCCCATGCAATATGGCTGACTTGGAAGTCACCTATACAACACAACCAGCACAATGTCCCCCAAGCAATATGGCTCACTTGGAAGTCAACTATACAACATGGCAACCAGCACAATGTCCCCCAGGCAATATGGCTGACTTGGAAGTCACCTATACAACATGGCAACCAGCACAATGTCCCCCAAGCAATATGGCTGACTTGGAAGTCACCTATACAACATGGCAACCAGCACAATGTCCCCCATGCAATATGGCTGACTTGGAAGTCACCTATACAAGACAACCAGCACAATGTCCCCCATGCAATATGGCTGACTTGGAAGTCACCTATAGGACATGGCAACCAGCACAATGTCCCCCAAGCAATATGGCTGACTTGGAAGTCACCTATACAAGACAACCAGCACAATGTGCCAAATGCAATATGGCTGACATGGAAGTCACCTATAGAACATGGCCACCAGCACAATGTCCCCCATGCAATATGGCTGACTTGGAAGTCACCTATACAACATGGCAACCAGCACAATGTCACCCAAGCAATATGGCTGACTTGGAAGTCACCTATAGAACATGGTCACCAGCACAATGTCCCCCAAGCAATATGGCTGACTTGAAAGTCACCTACAGAACATGGCAACCAGCACAATGTCCCCCAAGCAATATGGCTGACTTGGAAGTCACCTATACAAGACAACCAGCACAATGTCCCCCATGCAACACGGCTGACTTGGAAGTCACCTATACAAGACAACCAGCACAATGTCCCCCATGCAATATGGCTGACTTGGAAGTCACCTATACAACACAACCAGCACAATGTCCCCCAAGCAATATGGCTCACTTGGAAGTCACCTATACAACATGGCAACCAGCACAATGTCCCCCATGCAATATGGCTGACTTGGAAGTCACCTCTACAATACAACCAGCACAATGTCCCCCAAGCAATATGGCTGACTTGGAAGTCACCTATAGAACATGGCCACCAGCACAATGTCCCCCATGCAATATGGCTGACTTGGAAGTCACCTATACAAGACAACCAGCACAATGTCCCCCATGCAATATGGCTGACTTGGAAGTCACCTATAGAACATGGCCACCAGCACAATGTCCCCCAAGCAATATGGCTGACTTGGAAGTCACCTATACAAGACAACCAGCACAATTTCCCCCATGCAATATGGCTAACTTGGAAGTCACCTATAGGACATGGCAACCAGCACAATGTCCCCCATGCAATATGGCTGACTTGGAAGTCACCTATACAATACAACCAGCACAATGTCCCACATGCAATATGGCTGACTTGGAAGTCACCTATACAACATGGCAACCAACACAATGTCCCCCATGCAATATGGCTGACTTGGAAGTCACCTATAGAACATGTCCACCAGCACAATGTCCCCCATGCAATATGGCTGACTTGGAAGTCACCTATACAACATGGCAACCAGCACAATGTCCCCCAAGCAATATGGCTGACTTGGAAGTCACCTATAGAACATGGCCACCAGCACAATGTCCCCAAGCAATATGGCTGACTTGGAAGTCACCTATACAAGACAACCAGCACAATGTCCCCCATGCAATATGGCTGACTTGGAAGTCACCTATAGGACATTGCAACCAGCACAATGTCCCCCATGCAATATGGCGGACTTGGAAGTCACCTATAGGACATGGCAACCAGCACAATGTCCCCCAAGCAATATGGCTCACTTGGAAGTCACCTATACAATACAACCAGCACAATGTCCCCCATGCAATATGGCTGACTTGGAAGTCACCTATACAATACAACCAGCACAATGTCCCAAATGCAATATGGCTGACTTGGAAGTCACCTATAGAACATGGCCACCAGCACAATGTCCCCCAAGCAATATGGCTGACTTGGAAGTCACCTATACAATACAACCAGCACAATGTTCCCCAAGCAATATGGCTGACTTGGAAGTCACCTATACAAGACAACCAGCACAATGTCCCCCATGCAATATGGCTGACTTGGAAGTCACCTATACAATACAACCAGCACAATGTCCCCCATGCAATATGGCTGATTTGGAAGTCACCTATACAACACAACCAGCACAATGTCCCCCATGCAATATGGCTGACTTGGAAGTCACCTATACAAAACAACCAGCACAATGTCCCAAATGCAATATGGCTGACTTGGAAGTCACCTATAGAACATGGCCACCAGCACAATGTCCCCCATGCAATATGGCTGACTTGGAAGTCACCTATACAACATGGCAACCAGCACAATGTCCTCCATGCAATATGGCTGACTTGGAAGTCACCTATACAATACAACCAGCACAATGTCCCCCAAGCAATATGGCTGACTTGGAAGTCACCTATACAAGACAACCACCACAATGTCCCCCATGCAATATCGCTGACTTGGAAGTCACCTATAGGACATGGCCACCAGCACAATGTCCCCCATGCAATATGGCTGACTTGGAAGTCACCTATACAATACAACCAGCACAATGTCCCCCATGCAATATGGCTGACTTGGAAGTCACCTATACAATACAACCAGCACAATGTCCCCCAAGCAATATGGCTGACTTGGAAGTCACCTATAGAACATGGCCACCAGCACAATGTCCCCCAAGCAATATGGCTGACTTGGAAGTCACCTATAGAACATGGCAACCAGCACAATGTCCCCCAAGCAATATGGCTGACTTGGAAGTCACCTATACAAGACAACCAGCACAATGTCCCCCATGCAATATGGCTGACTTGGAAGTCACCTATAGGACATGGCAACCAGCACAATGTCCGCCATGCAATATGGCTGACTTGGAAGTCACCTATAGAACATGGCCACCAGCACAATGTCCCCCAAGCAATATGGCTCACTTGGAAGTCACCTATACAATACAACCAGCACAATGTCCCCCATGCAATATGGCTGACTTGGAAGTCACCTATACAATACAACCAGCACAATGTCCCAAATGCAATATGGCTGACTTGGAAGTCATCTATAGAACATGGCCACCAGCACAATGTCCCCCATGCAATATGGCTGACTTGGAAGTCACCTATACAACATGGCAACCAGCACAATGTCCCCCATGCAATATGGCTGACTTGGAAGTCACCTATACAATACAACCAGCACAATGTCCCCCAAGCAATATGGCTGACTTGGAAGTCACCTATACAATACAACCAGCACAATGTCCCCCAAGCAATATGGCTGACTTGGAAGTCACCTATACAAGACAACCAGCACAATGTCCCCCATGCAACACGGCTGACTTGGAAGTCACCTATACAAGACAACCAGCACAATGTCCCCCATGCAATATGGCTGACTTGGAAGTCACCTATACAACACAACCAGCACAATGTCCCCCAAGCAATATGGCTCACTTGGAAGTCACCTATACAACATGGCAACCAGCACAATGTCCCCCATGCAATATGGCTGACTTGGAAGTCACCTCTACAATACAACCAGCACAATGTCCCCCAAGCAATATGGCTGACTTGGAAGTCACCTATAGAACATGGCCACCAGCACAATGTCCCCCATGCAATATGGCTGACTTGGAAGTCACCTATACAAGACAACCAGCACAATGTCCCCCATGCAATATGGCTGACTTGGAAGTCACCTATAGAACATGGCCACCAGCACAATGTCCCCCAAGCAATATGGCTGACTTGGAAGTCACCTATACAAGACAACCAGCACAATTTCCCCCATGCAATATGGCTAACTTGGAAGTCACCTATAGGACATGGCAACCAGCACAATGTCCCCCATGCAATATGGCTGACTTGGAAGTCACCTATACAATACAACCAGCACAATGTCCCACATGCAATATGGCTGACTTGGAAGTCACCTATACAACATGGCAACCAACACAATGTCCCCCATGCAATATGGCTGACTTGGAAGTCACCTATAGAACATGTCCACCAGCACAATGTCCCCCATGCAATATGGCTGACTTGGAAGTCACCTATACAACATGGCAACCAGCACAATGTCCCCCAAGCAATATGGCTGACTTGGAAGTCACCTATAGAACATGGCCACCAGCACAATGTCCCCCAAGCAATATGGCTGACTTGGAAGTCACCTATACAAGACAACCAGCACAATGTCCCCCATGCAATATGGCTGACTTGGAAGTCACCTATAGGACATGGCAACCAGCACAATGTCCCCCAAGCAATATGGCTCACTTGGAAGTCACCTATACAATACAACCAGCACAATGTCCCCCATGCAATATGGCTGACTTGGAAGTCACCTATACAATACAACCAGCACAATGTCCCAAATGCAATATGGCTGACTTGGAAGTCACCTATAGAACATGGCCACCAGCACAATGTCCCCCAAGCAATATGGCTGACTTGGAAATCACCTATACAATACAACCAGCACAATGTTCCCCAAGCAATATGGCTGACTTGGAAGTCACCTATACAAGACAACCAGCACAATGTCCCCCATGCAATATGGCTGACTTGGAAGTCACCTATACAATACAACCAGCACAATGTCCACCATGCAATATGGCTGATTTGGAAGTCACCTATACAACACAACCAGCACAATGTCCCCCATGCAATATGGCTGACTTGGAAGTCACCTATACAAAACAACCAGCACAATGTCCCAAATGCAATATGGCTGACTTGGAAGTCACCTATAGAACATGGCCACCAGCACAATGTCCCCCATGCAATATGGCTGACTTGGAAGTCACCTATACAACATGGCAACCAGCACAATGTCCTCCATGCAATATGGCTGACTTGGAAGTCACCTATACAATACAACCAGCACAATGTCCCCCAAGCAATATGGCTGACTTGGAAGTCACCTATACAAGACAACCAGCACAATGTCCCCCATGCAATATCGCTGACTTGGAAGTCACCTATAGGACATGGCCACCAGCACAATGTCCCCCATGCAATATGGCTGACTTGGAAGTCACCTATACAATACAACCAGCACAATGTCCCCCATGCAATATGGCTGACTTGGAAGTCACCTATACAATACAACCAGCACAATGTCCCCCAAGCAATATGGCTGACTTGGAAGTCACCTATAGAACATGGCCACCAGCACAATGTCCCCCAAGCAATATGGCTGACTTGGAAGTCACCTATAGAACATGGCAACCAGCACAATGTCCCCCAAGCAATATGGCTGACTTGGAAGTCACCTATACAAGACAACCAGCACAATGTCCCCCATGCAATATGGCTGACTTGGAAGTCACCTATAGGACATGGCAACCAGCACAATGTCCGCCATGCAATATGGCTGACTTGGAAGTCACCTATAGAACATGGCCACCAGCACAATGTCCCCCAAGCAATATGGCTCACTTGGAAGTCACCTATACAATACAACCAGCACAATGTCCCATATGCAATATGGCTGACTTGGAAGTCACCTATACAATACAACCAGCACAATGTCCCAAATGCAATATGGCTGACTTGGAAGTCATCTATAGAACATGGCCACCAGCACAATGTCCCCCATGCAATATGGCTGACTTGGAAGTCACCTATACAACATGGCAACCAGCACAATGTCCCCCATGCAATATGGCTGACTTGGAAGTCACCTATACAATACAACCAGCACAATGTCCCCAAGCAATATGGCTGACTTGGAAGTCACCTATACAAGACAACCAGCACAATGTCCCCCATGCAATATGGCTGACTTGGAAGTCACCTATACAATACAACCAGCACAATGTCCCCCATGCAATATGGCTGATTTGGAAGTCACCTATACAACACAACCTGCACAATGTCCCCCATGCAATATGGCTGACTTGGAAGTCACCTATACAAGACAACCAGCACAATGTCCCAAATGCAATATGGCTGACTTGGAAGTCACCTATAGAACATGCCACCAGCACAATGTCCCCCATGCAATATGGCTGACTTGGAAGTCACCTATACAACATGGCAACCAGCACAATGTCCCCCATGCAATATGGATGACTTGGAAGTCACCTATACAAGACAACCAGCACAATGTCCCCCATGCAATATGGCTGACTTGGAAGTCACCTATAGGACATGGCCACCAGCACAATGTCCCCCATGCAATATGGCTGACTTGGAAGTCACCTATACAATACAACCAGCACAATGTCCCCCATGCAATATGGCTGACTTGGAAGTCACCTATACAATACAACCAGCACAATGTCCCCCAAGCAATATGGCTGATTTGGAAGTCACCTATACAACACAACCAGCACAATGTCCCCCATGCAATATGGCTGACTTGGAAGTCACCTATACAAGACAACCAGCACAATGTCCCCCATGCAATATGGCTGACTTGGAAGTCACCTATAGAACATGGCCACCAGCACAATGTCCCCCATGCAATATGGCTGACTTGGAAGTCACCTATACAACATGGCAACCAGCACAATGTCCCCCAAGCAATATGGCTGACTTGGAAGTCACCTATACAACATGGCAACCAGCACAATGTCCCCCAAGCAATATGGCTGACTTGGAAGTCACCTATAGAACATGGCAACCAGCACAATGTCCCCCAAGCAATATGGCTGACTTAAAAGTCACCTATACAAGACAACCAGCACAATTTCCCCCATGCAATATGGCTGACTTGGAAGTCACCTATAGGACATGGCAACCAGCACAATGTCCCCCATGCAATATGGCTGACTTGTAAGTCACCTATACAACATGGCAACCAGCACAATGTCCCCCATGCAATATGGCTGACTCGGAAGTCACCTATACAACATGGCAACCAGCACAATGTCCCCCATGCAATATGGCTGACTTGGAAGTCACCTTTACAACATGGCCACCAGCACAATGTCCCCCATGCAATATGGCTGACTTGGAAGTCACCTATAAAATACAACCAGCACAATGTCCCCCATGCAACACGGCTGACTTGGAAGTCACCTATACAAGACAACCAGCACAATGTCCCCCATGCAATATGGCTGACTTGGAAGTCACCTATACAACACAACCAGCACAATGTCCCCCAAGCAATATGGCTCACTTGGAAGTCACCTATACAACATGGCAACCATCACAATGTCCCCCATGCAATATGGCTGACTTGGAAGTCACCTATAGGACATGGCAACCAGCACAATGTCCCCCATGCAATATGGCTGACTTGGAAGTCACCTATAGAACATGGCCACCAGCACAATGTCCCCCAAGCAATATGGCTCACTTGGAAGTCACCTATACAATACAACCAGCACAATGTCCCCCATGCAATATGGCTGACTTGGAAGTCACGTATACAATACAACCAGCACAATGTCCCCCATGCAATATGGCTGACTTGGAAGTCACCTATACAGCACAACCAGCACAATGTCCCCCATGCAATATGGCTGACTTGGAAGTCACCTATACAACACAACCAGCACAATGTCCCCCATGCAATATGGCTCACTTGGAAGTCACCTATACAACATGGCATCCAGCACAATGTCCCCCATGCAATATGGCTGACTTGGAAGTCACCTATACAACATGGCAACCAGCACAATGTCCCCCATGCAATATGGCTGACTTGGAAGTCACCTATACAACATGGCAACCAGCACAATGTCCCCCATGCAATATGGCTGACTTGGAAGTCACCTATACAAGAAACCAGCACAATGTCCCCCATGCAATGTGGCTGACTTGGAAGTCACCTATAGAACATGGCCACCAGCACAATGTCCCCCATGCAATATGGCTGACTTGGAAGTCACCTATACAACATGGCAACCAGCACAATGTCCCCCAAGCAATATGGCTCACTTGGAAGTCACCTATAGAACATGGCAACCAGCACAATGTCCCCCAAGCAATATGGCTGACTTGGAAGTCACCTATACAACATGGCAACCAGCACAATGTCCCCCATGCAATATGGCTGACTTTTGAAGTCACCTATATAACATGGCCACCAGCACAATGTCCGCCATGCAACACGGCTGACTTGGAAGTCACCTATACAAGACAACCAGCACAATGTCCCCCATGCAATATGGCTGACTTGGAAGTCACCTATACAACACAACCAGCACAATGTCCCCCAAGCAATATGGCTCACTTGGAAGACACCTATACAACATGGCAACCAGCACAATGTCCCCCATGCAATATGGCTGACTTGGAAGTCACCTATACAACATGGCAACCAGCACAATGTCCCCCATGCAATATGGCTGACTTGGAAGTCACCTATACAAGACAACCAGCACAATGTCCCCCATGCAATATGGCTGACTTGGAAGTCACCTATACAATACAACCAGCACAATGTCCCCCATGCAATATGGCTGACTTGGAAGTCACCTATACAACACAACCAGCACAATGTCCCCCATGCAATATGGCTGACTTGGAAGTCACCTATACAACACAACCAGCACAATGTCCCCCATGCAATATGGCTCACTTGGAAGTCACCTATACAACATGGCATCCAGCACAATGTCCCCCATGCAATATGGCTGACTTGGAAGTCACCTATACAACATGGCAACCAGCACAATGTCCCCCATGCAATATGGCTGACTTGGAAGTCACCTATACAACATGGCAACCAGCACAATGTCCCCCATGCAATATGGCTGACTTGGAAGTCACCTATACAAGAAACCAGCACAATGTCCCCCATGCAATGTGGCTGACTTGGAAGTCACCTATAGAACATGGCCACCAGCACAATGTCCCCCATGCAATATGGCTGACTTGGAAGTCACCTATACAACATGGCAACCAGCACAATGTCCCCCAAGCAATATGGCTCACTTGGAAGTCACCTATAGAACATGGCAACCAGCACAATGTCCCCCAAGCAATATGGCTGACTTGGAAGTCACCTATACAACATGGCAACCAGCACAATGTCCCCCATGCAATATGGCTGACTTGGAAGTCACCTATAGAACATGGCCACCAGCACAATGTCCCCCATGCAACACGGCTGACTTGGAAGTCACCTATACAAGACAACCAGCACAATGTCCCCCATGCAATATGGCTGACTTGGAAGTCACCTATACAACACAACCAGCACAATGTCCCCCAAGCAATATGGCTCACTTGGAAGTCACCTATACAACATGGCAACCAGCACAATGTCCCCCATGCAATATGGCTGACTTGGAAGTCACCTATACAACATGGCAACCAGCACAATGTCCCCCATGCAATATGGCTGACTTGGAAGTCACCTATACAAGACAACCAGCACAATGTCCCCCATGCAATATGGCTGACTTGGAAGTCACCTATAGGACATGGCAACCAGCACAATGTCCCCCAAGCAATATGGCTGACTTGGAAGTCACCTATACAAGACAACCAGCACAATGTCCCAAATGCAATATGGCTGACTTGGAAGTCACCTATAGGACATGGCAACCAGCACAATTTCCCCCATGCAATATGGCTGACTTGGAAGTCACCTATAGAACATGGCCACCAGCACAATGTCCCCCATGCAATATGGCTGACTTGGAAGTCACCTATACAACATGGCAACCAGCACAATGTCCCCCATGCAATATGGCTGACTTGGAAGTCACCTATACAATACAACCAGCACAATGTCCCCCATGCAATATGGCTGACTTGGAAGTCACCTATACAAGACAACCAGCACAATGTCCCAAATGCAATATGGCTGACTTGGAAGTCACCTATAGAACATGGCCACCAGCACAATGTCCCCCATGCAATATGGCTGACTTGGAAGTCACCTATACAACATGGCAACCAGCACAATGTCCCCCATGCAATATGGCTGACTTGGAAGTCACCTATGCTATACAACCAGCACAATGTCCCCCATGCAATATGGCTGACTTGGAAGTCACCTATACAACACAACCAGCACAATGTCCCCCATGCAATATGGCTGACTTGGAAGTCACCTATACAACACAACCAGCACAATGTCCCCCATGCAATATGGCTGACTTGGAAGTCACCTATAGAACATGGCTACCAGCACAATGCCCCCCAAGCAATATGGCTGACTTGGAAGTCACCTATACAACATGGCCACCAGCACAATGTCCCCCAAGCAATATGGCTCACTTGGAAGTCACCTATACAATACAACCAGCACAATGTCCCCCATGCAATATGGCTGACTTGGAAGTCACCTATACAATACAACCAGCACAATGTCCCTCATGCAATATGGCTGACTTGGAAGTCACCTATACAACACAACCAGCACAATGTCCCCCATGCAATATGGCTGACTTGGAAGTCACCTATACAACATGGCAACCAGCACAATGTCCCCCATGCAATATGGCTGACTTGGAAGTCACCTATACAACATGACAACCAGCACAATGTCCCCCATGCAATATGGCTGACTTGGAAGTCACCTATACAAGACAAACAGCACAATGTCCCCATGCAATATGGCTGACTTGGAAGTCACTATATAACATGGCCACCAGCACAATGTCCCCCATGCAATATGGCTGACTTGGAAGTCACCTATACAACATGGCAACCAGCACAATGTCCCCCATGCAACACGGCTGACTTGGAAGTCACCTATACAAGACAACCAGCACAATGTCCCCCAAGCAATATGGCTCACTTGGAAGTCACCTATAGAACATGGCAACCAGCACAATGTCCCCCAAGCAATATGGCTGACTTGGAAGTCACCTATACAACATGGCAACCAGCACAATGTCCCCCATGCAATATGGCTGACTTGGAAGTCACCTATAGAACATGGCCACCAGCACAATGTCCCCCATGCAACACGGCTGACTTGGAAGTCACCTATACAAGACAACCAGCACAATGTCCCCCATGCAATATGGCTGACTTGGAAGTCACCTATACAACACAACCAGCACAATGTCCCCCAAGCAATATGGCTCACTTGGAAGTCACCTATACAACATGGCAACCAGCACAATGTCCCCCATGCAATATGGCTGACTTGGAAGTCACCTATACAACATGGCAACCAGCACAATGTCCCCCATGCAATATGGCTGACTTGGAAGTCACCTATACAAGACAACCAGCACAATGTCCCCCATGCAATATGGCTGACTTGGAAGTCACCTATAGGACATGGCAACCAGCACAATGTCCCCCAAGCAATATGGCTGACTTGGAAGTCACCTATACAAGACAACCAGCACAATGTCCCAAATGCAATATGGCTGACTTGGAAGTCACCTATACAATACAACCAGCACAATGTCCCTCATGCAATATGGCTGACTTGGAAGTCACCTATACAACACAACCAGCACAATGTCCCCCATGCAATATGGCTGACTTGGAAGTCACCTATACAACATGGCAACCAGCACAATGTCCCCCATGCAATATGGCTGACTTGGAAGTCACCTATACAACATGACAACCAGCACAATGTCCCCCATGCAATATGGCTGACTTGGAAGTCACCTATACAAGACAAACAGCACAATGTCCCCATGCAATATGGCTGACTTGGAAGTCACTATATAACATGGCCACCAGCACAATGTCCCCCATGCAATATGGCTGACTTGGAAGTCACCTATACAACATGGCAACCAGCACAATGTCCCCCATGCAACACGGCTGACTTGGAAGTCACCTATACAAGACAACCAGCACAATGTCCCCCAAGCAATATGGCTCACTTGGAAGTCACCTATAGAACATGGCAACCAGCACAATGTCCCCCAAGCAATATGGCTGACTTGGAAGTCACCTATACAACATGGCAACCAGCACAATGTCCCCCATGCAATATGGCTGACTTGGAAGTCACCTATAGAACATGGCCACCAGCACAATGTCCCCCATGCAACACGGCTGACTTGGAAGTCACCTATACAAGACAACCAGCACAATGTCCCCCATGCAATATGGCTGACTTGGAAGTCACCTATACAACACAACCAGCACAATGTCCCCCAAGCAATATGGCTCACTTGGAAGTCACCTATACAACATGGCAACCAGCACAATGTCCCCCATGCAATATGGCTGACTTGGAAGTCACCTATACAACATGGCAACCAGCACAATGTCCCCCATGCAATATGGCTGACTTGGAAGTCACCTATACAAGACAACCAGCACAATGTCCCCCATGCAATATGGCTGACTTGGAAGTCACCTATAGGACATGGCAACCAGCACAATGTCCCCCAAGCAATATGGCTGACTTGGAAGTCACCTATACAAGACAACCAGCACAATGTCCCAAATGCAATATGGCTGACTTGGAAGTCACCTATAGAACATGGCCACCAGCACAATGTCCCCCATGCAATATGGCTGACTTGGAAGTCACCTATACAACATGGCAACCAGCACAATGTCCCCCATGCAATATGGCTGACTTGGAAGTCACCTATACAATACAACCAGCACAATGTCCCCCATGCAATAGGGCTGACTTGGAAGTCACCTATACAAGACAACCAGCACAATGTCCCAAATGCAATATGGCTGACTTGGAAGTCACCTATAGAACATGGCCACCAGCACAATGTCCCCCATGCAATATGGCTGACTTGGAAGTCACCTATACAACATGGCAACCAGCACAATGTCCCCCATGCAATATGGCTGACTTGGAAGTCACCTATGCTATACAACCAGCACAATGTCCCCCATGCAATATGGCTGACTTGGAAGTCACCTATACAACACAACCAGCACAATGTCCCCCATGCAATATGGCTGACTTGGAAGTCACCTATACAACACAACCAGCACAATGTCCCCCATGCAATATGGCTGACTTGGAAGTCACCTATAGAACATGGCTACCAGCACAATGTCCCCCAAGCAATATGGCTGACTTGGAAGTCACCTATACAACATGGCCACCAGCACAATGTCCCCCAAGCAATATGGCTCACTTGGAAGTCACCTATACAATACAACCAGCACAATGTCCCCCATGCAATATGGCTGACTTGGAAGTCACCTATACAATACAACCAGCACAATGTCCCTCATGCAATATGGCTGACTTGGAAGTCACCTATACAACACAACCAGCACAATGTCCCCCATGCAATATGGCTGACTTGGAAGTCACCTATACAACATGGCAACCAGCACAATGTCCCCCATGCAATATGGCTGACTTGGAAGTCACCTATACAACATGACAACCAGCACAATGTCCCCCATGCAATATGGCTGACTTGGAAGTCACCTATACAAGACAAACAGCACAATGTCCCCATGCAATATGGCTGACTTGGAAGTCACTATATAACATGGCCACCAGCACAATGTCCCCCATGCAATATGGCTGACTTGGAAGTCACCTATACAACATGGCAACCAGCACAATGTCCCCCAAGCAATATGGCTCACTTGGAAGTCACCTATACAACATGGCAACCAGCACAATGTCCCCCATGCAATATGGCTGACTTGGAAGTCACCTATAGAACATGGCCACCAGCACAATGTCCCCCATGCAACACGGCTGACCTGGAAGTCACCTATACAAGACAACCAGCACAATGTCCCCCATGCAATATGGCTGACTTGGAAGTCACCTATACAACACAACCAGCACAATGTCCACCAAGCAATATGGCTCACTTGGAAGTCACCTATACCACATGGCAACCAGCACAATGTCCCCCATGCAATATGGCTGACTTGGAAGTCACCTATACAACATGGCAACCAGCACAAAGTCCCCCATGCAATATGGCTGACTTGGAAGTCACCTATACAATACAACCAGCACAATGTCCCCCAGGCAATATGGCTGACTTGGAAGTCACCTATACAACATGGCAACCAGCACAATGTCCCCCAAGAAATATGGCTGACTTGGAAGTCACCTATACAACATGGCAACCAGCACAATGTCCCCCATGCAATATGGTTGACTTGGAAGTCACCTATACAACATGGCAACCAGCACAATGTCCCCCATGCAAGATGGCTGACTTGGAAGTCACCTATACAACATGGCAACCAGCACAATGTCCCCCATGCAATATGGCTGACTTGGAAGTCACCTATACAACATGGCAACCAGCACAATGTCCCCCATGCAATATGGCTGACTTGGAAGTCACCTATACAACATGGCAACCAGCACAATGTCCCCCAAGCAATATGGCTGACTTGGAAGTCACCTATACAAGACAACCAGCACAATGTCCCAAATGCAATATGGCTGACTTGGAAGTCACCTATAGAACATGGCCACCAGCACAATGTCCCCCATGCAATATGGCTGACTTGGAAGTCACCTATACAACATGGCAACCAGCACAATGTCCCCCAAGCAATATGGCTGACTTGGAAGTCACCTATAGAACATGGCCACCAGCACAATGTCCCCCAAGCAATATGGCTGACTTGGAAGTCACCTACAGAACATGGCAACCAGCACAATGTCCCCCAAGCAATATGGCTGACTTGGAAGTCACCTATACAAGACAACCAGCACAATGTCCCCCATGCAACACGGCTGACTTGGAAGTCACCTATACAAGACAACCAGCACAATGTCCCCCATGCAGTATGGCTGACTTGGAAGTCACCTATAGAACATGGCCACCAGCACAATGTCCCCCAAGCAATATGGCTCACTTGGAAGTCACCTATACAATACAACCAGCACAATGTCCCCCATGCAATATGGCTGACTTGGAAGTCACGTATACAATACAACCAGCACAATGTCCCCCATGCAATATGGCTGACTTGGAAGTCACCTATACAACACAACCAGCACAATGTCCCCCATGCAATATGGCTGACTTGGAAGTCACCTATACAACACAACCAGCACAATGTCCCCCATGCAATATGGCTCACTTGGAAGTCACCTATACAACATGGCATCCAGCACAATGTCCCCCATGCAATATGGCTGACTTGGAAGTCACCTATACAACATGGCAACCAGCACAATGTCCCCCATGCAATATGGCTGACTTGGAAGTCACCTATACAACATGGCAACCAGCACAATGTCCCCCATGCAATATGGCTGACTTGGAAGTCACCTATACAAGAAACCAGCACAATGTCCCCCATGCAATGTGGCTGACTTGGAAGTCACCTATAGAACATGGCCACCAGCACAATGTCCCCCATGCAATATGGCTGACTTGGAAGTCACCTATACATCATGTCAACCAGCACAATGTCCCCCAAGCAATATGGCTCACTTGGAAGTCACCTATAGAACATGGCAACCAGCACAATGTCCCCCAAGCAATATGGCTGACTTGGAAGTCACCTATACAACATGGCAACCAGCACAATGTCCCCCATGCAATATGGCTGACTTTTGAAGTCACCTATAGAACATGGCCACCAGCACAATGTCCCCCATGCAACACGGCTGACTTGGAAGTCACCTATACAAGACAACCAGCACAATGTCCCCCATGCAATATGGCTGACTTGGAAGTCACCTATACAACACAACCAGCACAATGTCCCCCAAGCAATATGGCTCACTTGGAAGACACCTATACAACATGGCAACCAGCACAATGTCCGCCATGCAATATGGCTGACTTGGAAGTCACCTATACAACATGGCAACCAGCACAATGTCCCCCATGCAATATGGCTGACTTGGAAGTCACCTATACAAGACAACCAGCACAATGTCCCCCATGCAATATGGCTGACTTGGAAGTCACCTAAACAATACAACCAGCACAATGTCCCCCATGCAATATGGCTGACTTGGAAGTCACCTATACAACAGAACCAGCACAATGTCCCCCATGCAATATGGCTGACTTGGAAGTCACCTATACAACACAACCAGCACAATGTCCCCCATGCAATATGGCTCACTTGGAAGTCACCTATACAACATGGCATCCAGCACAATGTCCCCCATGCAATATGGCTGACTTGGAAGTCACCTAAACAACATGGCAACCAGCACAATGTCCCCCATGCAGTATGGCTGACTTGGAAGTCACCTATAGAACATGGCCACCAGCACAATGTCCCCCAAGCAATATGGCTCACTTGGAAGTCACCTATACAATACAACCAGCACAATGTCCCCCATGCAATATGGCTGACTTGGAAGTCACGTATACAATACAACCAGCACAATGTCCCCCATGCAATATGGCTGACTTGGAAGTCACCTATACAACACAACCAGCACAATGTCCCCCATGCAATATGGCTGACTTGGAAGTCACCTATACAACACAACCAGCACAATGTCCCCCATGCAATATGGCTCACTTGGAAGTCACCTATACAACATGGCATCCAGCACAATGTCCCCCATGCAATATGGCTGACTTGGAAGTCACCTATACAACATGGCAACCAGCACAATGTCCCCCATGCAATATGGCTGACTTGGAAGTCACCTATACAACATGGCAACCAGCACAATGTCCCCCATGCAATATGGCTGACTTGGAAGTCACCTATACAAGAAACCAGCACAATGTCCCCCATGCAATGTGGCAGACTTGGAAGTCACCTATAGAACATGGCCACCAGCACAATGTCCCCCATGCAATATGGCTGACTTGGAAGTCACCTATACAACATGGCAACCAGCACAATGTCCCCCAAGCAATATGGCTCACTTGGAAGTCACCTATAGAACATGGCAACCAGCACAATGTCCCCCAAGCAATATGGCTGACTTGGAAGTCACCTATACAACATGGCAACCAGCACAATGTCCCCCATGCAATATGGCTGACTTTTGAAGTCACCTATAGAACATGGCCACCAGCACAATGTCCCCCATGCAACACGGCTGACTTGGAAGTCACCTATACAAGACAACCAGCACAATGTCCCCCATGCAATATGGCTGACTTGGAAGTCACCTATACAACACAACCAGCACAATGTCCCCCAAGCAATATGGCTCACTTGGAAGACACCTATACAACATGGCAACCAGCACAATGTCCCCCATGCAATATGGCTGACTTGGAAGTCACCTATACAACATGGCAACCAGCACAATGTCCCCCATGCAATATGGCTGACTTGGAAGTCACCTATACAAGACAACCAGCACAATGTCCCCCATGCAATATGGCTGACTTGGAAGTCACCTATACAATACAACCAGCACAATGTCCCCCATGCAATATGGCTGACTTGGAAGTCACCTATACAACACAACCAGCACAATGTCCCCCATGCAATATGGCTGACTTGGAAGTCACCTATACAACACAACCAGCACAATGTCCCCCATGCAATATGGCTCACTTGGAAGTCACCTATACAACATGGCATCCAGCACAATGTCCCCCATGCAATATGGCTGACTTGGAAGTCACCTATACAACATGGCAACCAGCACAATGTCCCCCATGCAATATGGCTGACTTGGAAGTCACCTATACAACATGGCAACCAGCACAATGTCCCCCATGCAATATGGCTGACTTGGAAGTCACCTATACAAGAAACCAGCACAATGTCCCCCATGCAATGTGGCTGACTTGGAAGTCACCTATAGAACATGGCCACCAGCACAATGTCCCCCATGCAATATGGCTGACTTGGAAGTCACCTATACAACATGGCAACCAGCACAATGTCCCCCAAGCAATATGGCTCACTTGGAAGTCACCTATAGAACATGGCAACCAGCACAATGTCCCCCAAGCAATATGGCTGACTTGGAAGTCACCTATACAACATGGCAACCAGCACAATGTCCCCCATGCAATATGGCTGACTTGGAAGTCACCTATAGAACATGGCCACCAGCACAATGTCCCCATGCAACACGGATGACTTGGAAGTCACCTATACAAGACAACCAGCACAATGTCCCCCATGCAATATGGCTGACTTGGAAGTCACCTATACAACACAACCAGCACAATGTCCCCCAAGCAATATGGCTCACTTGGAAGTCACCTATACAACATGGCAACCAGCACAATGTCCCCCATGCAATATGGCTGACTTGGAAGTCACCTATACAACATGGCAACCAGCACAATGTCCCCCATGCAATATGGCTGACTTGGAAGTCACCTATACAAGACAACCAGCACAATGTCCCCCATGCAATATGGCTGACTTGGAAGTCACCTATAGGACATGGCAACCAGCACAATGTCCCCCAAGCAATATGGCTGACTTGGAAGTCACCTATACAAGACAACCAGCACAATGTCCCAAATGCAATATGGCTGACTTGGAAGTCACCTATAGAACATGGCCACCAGCACAATGTCCCCCATGCAATATGGCTGACTTGGAAGTCACCTATACAACATGGCAACCAGCACAATGTCCCCCATGCAATATGGCTGACTTGGAAGTCACCTATACAATACAACCAGCACAATGTCCCCCATGCAATATGGCTGACTTGGAAGTCACCTATACAATACAACCAGCACAATGTCCCCCATGCAATATGGCTGATTTGGAAGTCACCTATACAACACAACCAGCACAATGTCCCCCATGCAATATGGCTGACTTGGAAGTCACCTATACAAGACAACCAGCACAATGTCCCAAATGCAATATGGCTGACTTGGAAGTCACCTATAGAACATGGCCACCAGCACAATGTCCCCCATGCAATATGGCTGACTTGGAAGTCACCTATACAACATGGCAACCAGCACAATGTCCCCCATGCAATATGGCTGACTTGGAAGTCACCTATGCTATACAACCAGCACAATGTCCCCCATGCAATATGGCTGACTTGGAAGTCACCTATACAACACAACCAGCACAATGTCCCCCATGCAATATGGCTGACTTGGAAGTCACCTATACAACACAACCAGCACAATGTCCCCCATGCAATATGGCTGACTTGGAAGTCACCTATAGAACATGGCTACCAGCACAATGTCCCCCAAGCAATATGGCTGACTTGGAAGTCACCTATACAACATGGCCACCAGCACAATGTCCCCCAAGCAATATGGCTCACTTGGAAGTCACCTATACAATACAACCAGCACAATGTCCCCCATGCAATATGGCTGACTTGGAAGTCACCTATACAATACAACCAGCACAATGTCCCTCATGCAATATGGCTGACTTGGAAGTCACCTATACAACACAACCAGCACAATGTCCCCCATGCAATATGGCTGACTTGGAAGTCACCTATACAACATGGCAACCAGCACAATGTCCCCCATGCAATATGGATGACTTGGAAGTCACCTATACAAGAAACCAGCACAATGTCCCCCATGCAATGTGGCTGACTTGGAAGTCACCTATAGAACATGGCCACCAGCACAATGTCCCCCATGCAATATGGCTGACTTGGAAGTCACCTATACAACATGGCAACCAGCACAATGTCCCCCAAGCAATATGGCTCACTTGGAAGTCACCTATAGAACATGGCAACCAGCACAATGTCCCCCAAGCAATATGGCTGACTTGGAAGTCACCTATACAACATGGCAACCAGCACAATGTCCCCCATGCAATATGGCTGACTTGGAAGTCACCTATAGAACATGGCCACCAGCACAATGTCCCCATGCAACACGGCTGACTTTGAAGTCACCTATACAAGACAACCAGCACAATGTCCCCCATGCAATATGGCTGACTTGGAAGTCACCTATACAACACAACCAGCACAATGTCCCCCAAGCAATATGGCTCACTTGGAAGTCACCTATACAACATGGCAACCAGCACAATGTCCCCCATGCAATATGGCTGACTTGGAAGTCACCTATACAACATGGCAACCAGCACAATGTCCCCCATGCAATATGGCTGACTTGGAAGTCACCTATACAAGACAACCAGCACAATGTCCCCCATGCAATATGGCTGACTTGGAAGTCACCTATAGGACATGGCAACCAGCACAATGTCCCCCAAGCAATATGGCTGACTTGGAAGTCACCTATACAAGACAACCAGCACAATGTCCCAAATGCAATATGGCTGACTTGGAAGTCACCTATAGAACATGGCCACCAGCACAATGTCCCCCATGCAATATGGCTGACTTGGAAGTCACCTATACAACATGGCAACCAGCACAATGTCCCTCATGCAATATGGCTGACTTGGAAGTCACCTATACAATACAACCAGCACAATGTCCCCCATGCAATATGGCTGACTTGGAAGTCACCTATACAATACAACCAGCACAATGTCCCCCATGCAATATGGCTGATTTGGAAGTCACCTATACAACACAACCAGCACAATGTCCCCCATGCAATATGGCTGACTTGGAAGTCACCTATACAAGACAACCAGCACAATGTCCCAAATGCAATATGGCTGACTTGGAAGTCACCTATAGAACATGGCCACCAGCACAATGTCCCCCATGCAATATGGCTGACTTGGAAGTCACCTATACAACATGGCAACCAGCACAATGTCCCCCATGCAATATGGCTGACTTGGAAGTCACCTATGCTATACAACCAGCACAATGTCCCCCATGCAATATGGCTGACTTGGAAGTCACAACCAGCACAATGTCCCCCATGCAATATGGCTGACTTGGAAGTCACCTATAGAACATGGCTACCAGCACAATGTCCCCCAAGCAATATGGCTGACTTGGAAGTCACCTATACAACATGGCCACCAGCACAATGTCCCCCAAGCAATATGGCTCACTTGGAAGTCACCTATACAATACAACCAGCACAATGTCCCCCATGCAATATGGCTGACTTGGAAGTCACCTATACAATACAACCAGCACAATGTCCCTCATGCAATATGGCTGACTTGGAAGTCACCTATACAACACAACCAGCACAATGTCTCCCATGCAATATGGCTGACTTGGAAGTCACCTATACAACATGGCAACCAGCACAATGTCCCCCATGCAATATGGCTGACTTGGAAGTCACCTATACAACATGACAACCAGCACAATGTCCCCCATGCAATATGGCTGACTTGGAAGTCACCTATACAAGACAAACAGCACAATGTCCCCATGCAATATGGCTGACTTGGAAGTCACTATATAACATGGCCACCAGCACAATGTCCCCCATGCAATATGGCTGACTTGGAAGTCACCTATACAACATGGCAACCAGCACAATGTCCCCCAAGCAATATGGCTCACTTGGAAGTCACCTATACAACATGGCAACCAGCACAATGTCCCCCATGCAATATGGCTGACTTGGAAGTCACCTATAGAACATGGCCACCAGCACAATGTCCCCCATGCAACACGGCTGACTTGGAAGTCACCTATACAAGACAACCAGCACAATGTCCCCCATGCAATATGGCTGACTTGGAAGTCACCTATACAACACAACCAGCACAATGTCCCCCAAGCAATATGGCTCACTTGGAAGTCACCTATACCACATGGCAACCAGCACAAATGTCCCCCATGCAATATGGCTGACTTGGAAGTCACCTATACAACATGGCAACCAGCACAAAGTCCCCCATGCAATATGGCTGACTTGGAAGTCACCTATACAATACAACCAGCACAATGTCCCCCAGGCAATATGGCTGACTTGGAAGTCACCTATACAACATGGCAACCAGCACAATGTCCCCCAAGCAATATGGCTGACTTGGAAGTCACCTATACAACATGGCAACCAGCACAATGTCCCCCATGCAATATGGTTGACTTGGAAGTCACCTATACAACATGGCAACCAGCACAATGTCCCCCATGCAAGATGGCTGACTTGGAAGTCACCTATACAACATGGCAACCAGCACAATGTCCCCCATGCAATATGGCTGACTTGGAAGTCACCTATACAACATGGCCACCAGCACAATGTCCCCCATGCAATATGGCTGACTTGGAAGTCACCTATAGAACATGGCCACCAGCACAATGTCCCCCAAGCAATATGGCTGACTTGGAAGTCACCTACAGAACATGGCAACCAGCACAATGTCCCCCAAGCAATATGGCTGACTTGGAAGTCACCTATACAAGACAACCAGCACAATGTCCCCCATGCAACACGGCTGACTTGGAAGTCACCTATACAAGACAACCAGCACAATGTCCCCCATGCAGTATGGCTGACTTGGAATTCACCTATACAACATGGCAACCAGCACAATGTCCCCAATGCAATATGGCTGACTTGGAAGTCACCTATACAACATGGCAACCAGCACAATGTCCCCCATGCAATATGGCTGACTTGGAAGTCACCTATACAAGAAACCAGCACAATGTCCCCCATGCAATGTGGCTGACTTGGAAGTCACCTATAGAACATGGCCACCAGCACAATGTCCCCCATGCAATATGGCTGACTTGGAAGTCACCTATACAACATGGCAACCAGCACAATGTCCCCATGCAATATGGCTGACTTGGAAGTCACCTATACAAGACAACCAGCACAATGTCCCCCATGCAATATGGCTGACTTGGAAGTCACCTATAGGACATGGCAACCAGCACAATGTCCCCCAAGCAATATGGCTGACTTGGAAGTCACCTATACAAGACAACCAGCACAATGTCCCAAATGCAATATGGCTGACTTGGAAGTCACCTATAGAACATGGCCACCAGCACAATGTCCCCCATGCAATATGGCTGACTTGGAAGTCACCTATACAACATGGCAACCAGCACAATGTCCCCCATGCAATATGGCTGACTTGGAAGTCACCTATACAATACAACCAGAACAATGTCCCCCATGCAATATGGCTGACTTGGAAGTCACCTATACAATACAACCAGCACAATGTCCCCCATGCAATATGGCTGATTTGGAAGTCACCTATACAACACAACCAGCACAATGTCCCCCATGCAATATGGCTGACTTGGAAGTCACCTATACAAGACAACCAGCACAATGTCCCAAATGCAATATGGCTGACTTGGAAGTCACCTATAGAACATGGCCACCAGCACAATGTCCCCCATGCAATATGGCTGACTTGGAAGTCACCTATACAACATGGCAACCAGCACAATGTCCCCCATGCAATATGGCTGACTTGGAAGTCACCTATGCTATACAACCAGCACAATGTCCCCCATGCAATATGGCTGACTTGGAAGTCACCTATACAACACAACCAGCACAATGTCCCCCATGCAATATGGCTGACTTGGAAGTCACCTATAGAACATGGCTACCAGCACAATGTCCCCCAAGCAATATGGCTGACTTGGAAGTCACCTATACAACATGGCCACCAGCACAATGTCCCCCAAGCAATATGGCTCACTTGGAAGTCACCTATACAATACAACCAGCACAATGTCCCCCATGCAATATGGCTGACTTGGAAGTCACCTATACAATACAACCAGCACAATGTCCCTCATGCAATATGGCTGACTTGGAAGTCACCTATAGGACATGGCAACCAGCACAATGTCCCCCAAGCAATATGGCTGACTTGGAAGTCACCTATACAAGACAACCAGCACAATGTCCCAAATGCAATATGGCTGACTTGGAAGTCACCTATAGAACATGGCCACCAGCACAATGTCCCCCATGCAATATGGCTGACTTGGAAGTCACCTATACAACATGGCAACCAGCACAATGTCCCCCAAGCAATATGGCTGACTTGGAAGTCACCTATAGAACATGGCCACCAGCACAATGTCCCCCAAGCAATATGGCTGACTTGGAAGTCACCTACAGAACATGGCAACCAGCACAATGTCCCCCAAGCAATATGGCTGACTTGGAAGTCACCTATACAAGACAACCAGCACAATGTCCCCCATGCAACACGGCTGACTTGGAAGTCACCTATACAAGACAACCAGCACAATGTCCCCCATGCAATATGGCTGACTTGGAAGTCACCTATACAACACAACCAGCACAATGTCCCCCAAGCAATATGGCTCACTTGGAATTCACCTATACAACATGGCAACCAGCACAATGTCCCCAATGCAATATGGCTGACTTGGAAGTCACCTATACAACATGGCAACCAGCACAATGTCCCCCAGGCAATATGGCTGACTTGGAAGTCACCTATACAAGAAACCAGCACAATGTCCCCCATGCAATGTGGCTAACTTGGAAGTCACCTATAGAACATGGCCACCAGCACAATGTCCCCCATGCAATATGGCTGACTTGGAAGTCACCTATACAACATGGCAACCAGCACAATGTCCCCCAAGCAATATGGCTCACTTGGAAGTCACCTATAGAACATGGCAACCAGCACAATGTCCCCCAAGCAATATGGCTGACTTGGAAGTCACCTATACAACATGGCAACCAGCACAATGTCCCCCATGCAATATGGCTGACTTGGAAGTCACCTATACAACACAACCAGCACAATGTCCCCCAAGCAATATGGCTCACTTGGAAGTCACCTATATAACATGGCAACCAGCACAATGTCCCCCATGCAATATGGCTGACTTGGAAGTCACCTATACAACATGGCAACCAGCACAATGTCCCCCATGCAATATGGCTGACTTGGAAGTCACCTATACAAGACAACCAGCACAATGTCCCCCATGCAATATGGCTGACTTGGAAGTCACCTATAGGACATGGCAACCAGCACAATGTCCCCCAAGCAATATGGCTGACTTGGAAGTCACCTATACAAGACAACCAGCACAATGTCCCAAATGCAATATGGCTGACTTGGAAGTCACCTATAGAACATGGCCACCAGCACAATGTCTCCCATGCAAGATGGCTGACTTGGAAGTCACCTATACAACATGGCAACCAGCACAATGTCCCCCATGCAATATGGCTGACTTGGAAGTCACCTATACAATACAACCAGCACAATGTCCCCCATGCAATATGGCTGACTTGGAAGTCACCTATACAATACAACCAGCACAATGTCCCCCATGCAATATGGCTGATTTGGAAGTCACCTATACAACACAACCAGCACAATGTCCCCCATGCAATATGGCTGACTTGGAAGTCACCTATAGAACATGGCCACCAGCACAATGTCCCCCATGCAATATGGCAGACTTGGAAGTCACCTATACAACATGGCAACCAGCACAATGTCCCCCATGCAATATGGCTGACTTGGAAGTCACCTATGCTATACAACCAGCACAATGTCCCCCATGCAATATGGCTGACTTGGAAGTCACCTATACAACACAACCAGCACAATGTCCCCCATGCAATATGGCTGACTTGGAAGTCACTTATAGAACATGGCTACCAGCACAATGTCCCCCAAGCAATATGGCTGACTTGGAAGTCACCTATACAACATGGCCACCAGCACAATGTCCCCCAAGCAATATGGCTCACTTGGAAGTCACCTATACAATACAACCAGCACAATGTCCCTCATGCAATATGGCTGACTTGGAAGTCACCTATACAATACAACCAGCACAATGTCCCTCATGCAAAATGGCTGACTTGGAAGTCAGCTATACAACACAACCAGCACAATGTCCCCCAAGCAATATGGCTCACTTGGAAGTCACCTATACAACATGGCAACCAGCACAATGTCCCCCATGCAATATGGCTGACTTGGAAGTCACCTATAGAACATGGCCACCAGCACAATGTCCCCCATGCAACACGGCTGACTTGGAAGTCACCTATACAAGACAACCAGCACAATGTCCCCCATGCAATATGGCTGACTTGGAAGTCACCTATACAAGACAACCAGCACAATGTCCCCCATGCAATATGGCTGACTTGGAAGTCACCTATACAACATGGCAACCAGCACAATGTCCCCCATGCAATATGGCTCACTTGGAAGTCACCTATACAACATGGCAACCAGCACAATGTCCCCCATGCAAGATGGCTGACTTGGAAGTCACCTATACAACATGGCAACCAGCACAATGTCCCCCATGCAATATGGCTGACTTGGAAGTCACCTATACAACATGGCCACCAGCACAATGTCCCCCATGCAATATGGCTGACTTGGAAGTCACCTATAGGACATGGCAACCAGCACAATGTCCCCCAAGCAATATGGCTGACTTGGAAGTCACCTATACAAGACAACCAGCACAATGTCCCAAATGCAATATGGCTGACTTGGAAGTCACCTATAGAACATGGCCACCAGCACAATGTCCCCCATGCAATATGGCTGACTTGGAAGTCACCTATACAACATGGTAACCAGCACAATGTCCCCCAAGCAATATGGCTGACTTGGAAGTCACCTATAGAACATGGCCACCAGCACAATGTCCCCCAAGCAATATGGCTGACTTGGAAGTCACCTACAGAACATGGCAACCAGCACAATGTCCCCCAAGCAATATGGCTGACTTGGAAGTCACCTATACAAGACAACCAGCACAATGTCCCCCATGCAACACGGCTGACTTGGAAGTCACCTATACAAGACAACCAGCACAATGTCCCCCATGCAATATGGCTGACTTGGAAGTCACCTTATACAACACAACCAGCACAATGTCCCCCAAGCAATATGGCTCACTTGGAATTCACCTATACAACATGGCAACCAGCACAATGTCCCCCATGCAATATGGCTGACTTGGAAGTCACCTATACAATACAACCAGCACAATGTCCCCCAAGCAATATGGCTGACTTGGAAGTCACCTATAGAACATGGCCACCAGCACAATGTCCCCCATGCAATATGGCTGACTTGGAAGTCACCTATAGAACATGGCCACCAGCACAATGTCCCCCATGCAATATGCTGACTTGGAAGTCACCTATAGAACATGGCAACCAGCACAATGTCCCCCAAGCAATATGGCTGACTTGGAAGTCACCTATACAAGACAACCAGCACAATTTCCCCCATGCAATATGGCTGACTTGGAAGTCACCTATAGGACATGGCAACCAGCACAATGTCCCCCATGCAATATGGCTGACTTGGAAGTCACCTATACAATACAACCAGCACAATGTCCCCCATGCAATATGGCTGACTTGGAAGTCACCTATACAACATGGCAACCAGCACAATGTCCCCCATGCAATATGGCTGACTTGGAAGTCACCTATAGAACATGGCCACCAGCACAATGTCCCCCATGCAATATGGCTGACTTGGAAGTCACCTATACAACATGGCAACCAGCACAATGTCCCCCAAGCAATATGGCTGACTTGGAAGTCACCTATACAATACAACCAGCACAATGTCCCTCATGCAAAATGGCTGACTTGGAAGTCAGCTATACAACACAACCAGCACAATGTCCCCCAAGCAATATGGCTCACTTGGAAGTCACCTATACAACATGGCAACCAGCACAATGTCCCCCATGCAATATGGCTGACTTGGAAGTCACCTATAGAACATGGCCACCAGCACAATGTCCCCCATGCAACACGGCTGACTTGGAAGTCACCTATACAAGACAACCAGCACAATGTCCCCCATGCAATATGGCTGACTTGGAAGTCACCTATACAAGACAACCAGCACAATGTCCCCCATGCAATATGGCTGACTTGGAAGTCACCTATACAACATGGCAACCAGCACAATGTCCCCCATGCAATATGGCTCACTTGGAAGTCACCTATACAACATGGCAACCAGCACAATGTCCCCCATGCAAGATGGCTGACTTGGAAGTCACCTATACAACATGGCAACCAGCACAATGTCCCCCATGCAATATGGCTGACTTGGAAGTCACCTATACAACATGGCCACCAGCACAATGTCCCCCATGCAATATGGCTGACTTGGAAGTCACCTATAGGACATGGCAACCAGCACAATGTCCCCCAAGCAATATGGCTGACTTGGAAGTCACCTATACAAGACAACCAGCACAATGTCCCAAATGCAATATGGCTGACTTGGAAGTCACCTATAGAACATGGCCACCAGCACAATGTCCCCCATGCAATATGGCTGACTTGGAAGTCACCTATACAACATGGTAACCAGCACAATGTCCCCCAAGCAATATGGCTGACTTGGAAGTCACCTATAGAACATGGCCACCAGCACAATGTCCCCCAAGCAATATGGCTGACTTGGAAGTCACCTACAGAACATGGCAACCAGCACAATGTCCCCCAAGCAATATGGCTGACTTGGAAGTCACCTATACAAGACAACCAGCACAATGTCCCCCATGCAACACGGCTGACTTGGAAGTCACCTATACAAGACAACCAGCACAATGTCCCCCATGCAATATGGCTGACTTGGAAGTCACCTTATACAACACAACCAGCACAATGTCCCCCAAGCAATATGGCTCACTTGGAATTCACCTATACAACATGGCAACCAGCACAATGTCCCCCATGCAATATGGCTGACTTGGAAGTCACCTATACAATACAACCAGCACAATGTCCCCCAAGCAATATGGCTGACTTGGAAGTCACCTATAGAACATGGCCACCAGCACAATGTCCCCCATGCAATATGGCTGACTTGGAAGTCACCTATAGAACATGGCCACCAGCACAATGTCCCCCATGCAATATGCTGACTTGGAAGTCACCTATAGAACATGGCAACCAGCACAATGTCCCCCAAGCAATATGGCTGACTTGGAAGTCACCTATACAAGACAACCAGCACAATTTCCCCCATGCAATATGGCTGACTTGGAAGTCACCTATAGGACATGGCAACCAGCACAATGTCCCCCATGCAATATGGCTGACTTGGAAGTCACCTATACAATACAACCAGCACAATGTCCCCCATGCAATATGGCTGACTTGGAAGTCACCTATACAACATGGCAACCAGCACAATGTCCCCCATGCAATATGGCTGACTTGGAAGTCACCTATAGAACATGGCCACCAGCACAATGTCCCCCATGCAATATGGCTGACTTGGAAGTCACCTATACAACATGGCAACCAGCACAATGTCCCCCAAGCAATATGGCTGACTTGGAAGTCACCTATAGAACATGGCCACCAGCACAATGTCCCCCAAGCAATATGGCTGACTTGGAAGTCACCTATAGAACATGGCAACCAGCACAATGTCCCCCAAGCAATATGGCTGACTTGGAAGTCACCTATACAAGACAACCAGCACAATGTCCCCCATGCAATATGGCTGACTTGGAAGTCACCTATAGGACATGGCAACCAGCACAATGTCCCCCATGCAATATGGCTGACTTGGAAGTCACCTATAGAACATGGCCACCAGCACAATGTCCCCCAAGCAATATGGCTCACTTGGAAGACACCTATACAATACAACCAGCACAATGTCCCCCATGCAATATGGCTGACTTGGAAGTCACCTAAACAATACAACCAGCACAATGTCTCAAATGCAATATGGCTGACTTGTAAGTCACCTATAGAACATGGCCACCAGCACAATGTCCCCCATGCAATATGGCTGACTTGAAAGTCACCTATACAACATGGCAACCAGCACAATGTCCCCCATGCAATATGGCTGACTTGGAAGTCACCTATACAATATAACCAGCACAATGTCCCCCAAGCAATATGGCTGACTTAGAAGTCACCTATACAAGACAACCAGCACAATGTCCCCCATGCAATATGGCTGACTTGGAAGTCACCTATACAATACAACCAGCACAATGTCCCCCATGCAATATGGCTGATTTGGAAGTCACCTATACAACACAACCAGCACAATGTCACCCATGCAATATGGCTGACTTGGAAATCACCTATACAAGACAACCAGCACAATGTCACAAATGCAATATGGCTGACTTGGAAGTCACCTATAGAACATGGCCACCAGCACAATGTCCCCCATGCAATATGGCTGACTTGGAAGTCACCTATACAACATGGCAACCAGCACAATGTCCCCCATGCAATATGGCTGACTTGGAAGTCACCTATACAATACAACCAGCACAATGTCCCCCAAGCAATATGGCTGACTTGGAAGTCACCTATACAAGACAACCAGCACAATGTCCCCCATGCAATATGGCTGACTTGAAAGTCACCTATAGGACATGGCCACCAGCACAATGTCCCCCATGCAATATGGATGACTTGGAAGTCACCTATACAATACAACCAGCACAATGTCCCTCATGCAATATGGCTGACTTGGAAGTCACCTATACAATACAACCAGCACAATGTCCCCCATGCAATATGGCTGATTTGGAAGTCACCTATACAACATGGCAACCAGCACAATGTCCCGCATGCAATATGGCTGACTTGGAAGTCACCTATACAACATGGCAACCAGCACAATGTCCCCCAAGCAATATGGCTGACTTGGAAGTCACCTATAGAACATGGCCACCAGCACAATGTCCCCCAAGCAATATGGCTGACTTGGAAGTCACCTATAGAACATGGCAACCAGCACAATGTCCCCCAAGCAATATGGCTGACTTGGAAGTCAACTATACAAGACAACAAGCACAATGTCCCCCATGCAATATGGCTGACTTGGAAGTCACCTATAGGACATGGCAACCAGCACAATGTCCCCCATGCAATATGGCTGACTTGGAAGTCACCTATACAACATGGCCACCAGCACAATGTCCCCCAAGCAATATGGCTCACTTGGAAGTCACCTATACAATACAACCAGCACAATGTCCCCCATGCAATATGGCTGACTTGGAAGTCACCTATACAATACAACCAGCACAATGTCCCAAATGCAATATGGCTGACTTGGAAGTCACCTATAGAACATGGCCACCAGCACAATGTCCCCCATGCAATATGGCTGACTTGGAAGTCACCTATACAACATGGCAAACAGCACAATGTCCCCCATGCAATATGGCTGACTTGGAAGTCACCTATACAATATAACCAGCACAATGTCCCCCAAGCAATATGGCTGACTTGGAAGTCACCTATACAAGACAACCAGCACAATGTCCCCCATGCAATATGGCTGACTTGGAAGTCACCTATACAATACAACCAGCACAATGTCCCCCATGCAATATGGCTGATTTGGAAGTCACCTATACAACACAACCAGCACAATGTCCCCCATGCAATATGGCTGACTTGGAAATCACCTATACAAGACAACCAGCACAATGTCCCAAATGCAATATGGCTGACTTGGAAGTCACCTATAGAACATGGCCACCAGCACAATGTCCCCCATGCAATATGGCTGACTTGGAAGTCACCTATACAACATGGCAACCAGCACAATGTCCCCCATGCAATATGGCTGACTTGGAAGTCACCTATACAATACAACCAGCACAATGTCCCCCAAGCAATATGGCTGACTTGGAAGTCACCTATACAAGACAACCAGCACAATGTCCCCCATGCAATATGGCTGACTTGGAAGTCACCTATAGGACATGGCCACCAGCACAATGTCCCCCATGCAATATGGCTGACTTGGAAGTCACCTATACAATACAACCAGCACAATGTCCCCCATGCAATATGGCTGACTTGGAAGTCACCTATACAATACAACCAGCACAATGTCCCCCATGCAATATGGCTGATTTGGAAGTCACCTATACAACACAACCAGCACAATGTCCCCCATGCAATATGGCTGACTTGGAAGTCACCTATACAAGACAACCAGCACAATGTCCCCCATGCAATATGGCTGACTTGGAAGTCACCTATAGAACATGGCCACCAGCACAATGTCCCCCAAGCAATATGGCTGACTTGGAAGTCACCTATACAAGACAACCAGCACAATGTCCCCCATGCAATATGGCTGACTTGGAAGTCACCTATACAAGACAACCAGCACAATGTCCCCCATGCAATATGGCTGACTTGGAAGTCACCTATAGAACATGGCCACCAGCACAATGTCCCAAATGCAATATGGCTGACTTGGAAGTCACCTATAGAACATGGCCACCAGCACAATGTCCCCCATGCAATATGGCTGACTTGGAAGTCACCTATACAACATGGCAACCAGCACAATGTCCCCCATGCAATATGGCTGACTTGGAAGTCACCTATACAATACAACCAGCACAATGTCCCCCAAGCAATATGGCTGACTTGGAAGTCACCTATACAAGACAACCAGCACAATGTCCCCCATGCAATATGGCTGACTTGGAAGTCACCTATAGGACATGGCCACCAGCACAATGTCCCCCATGCAATATGGATGACTTGGAAGTCACCTATACAATACAACCAGCACAATGTCCCTCATGCAATATGGCTGACTTGGAAGTCACCTATACAATACAACCAGCACAATGTCCCCCATGCAATATGGCTGATTTGGAAGTCACCTATACAACATGGCAACCAGCACAATGTCCCCCATGCAATATGGCTGACTTGGAAGTCACCTATAGAACATGGCCACCAGCACAGTGTCCCGCATGCAATATGGCTGACTTGGAAGTCACCTATACAACATGGCAACCAGCACAATGTCCCCCAAGCAATATGGCTGACTTGGAAGTCACCTATAGAACATGGCCACCAGCACAATGTCCCCCAAGCAATATGGCTGACTTGGAAGTCACCTATAGAACATGGCAACCAGCACAATGTCCCCCAAGCAATATGGCTCACTTGGAAGTCACCTATATAACATGGCAACCAGCACAATGTCCCCCATGCAATATGGCTGACTTGGAAGTCACCTATACAACATGGCAACCAGCACAATGTCCCCCATGCAATATGGCTGACTTGGAAGTCACCTATACAAGACAACCAGCACAATGTCCCCCATGCAATATGGCTGACTTGGAAGTCACCTATAGGACATGGCAACCAGCACAATGTCCCCCAAGCAATATGGCTGACTTGGAAGTCACCTATACAAGACAACCAGCACAATGTCCCAAATGCAATATGGCTGACTTGGAAGTCACCTATAGAACATGGCCACCAGCACAATGTCTCCCATGCAAGATGGCTGACTTGGAAGTCACCTATACAACATGGCAACCAGCACAATGTCCCCCATGCAATATGGCTGACTTGGAAGTCACCTATACAATACAACCAGCACAATGTCCCCCATGCAATATGGCTGACTTGGAAGTCACCTATACAATACAACCAGCACAATGTCCCCCATGCGATATGGCTGATTTGGAAGTCACCTATACAACACAACCAGCACAATGTCCCCCATGCAATATGGCTGACTTGGAAGTCACCTATAGAACATGGCCACCAGCACAATGTCCCCCATGCAATATGGCAGACTTGGAAGTCACCTATACAACATGGCAACCAGCACAATGTCCCCCATGCAATATGGCTGACTTGGAAGTCACCTATGCTATACAACCAGCACAATGTCCCCCATGCAATATGGCTGACTTGGAAGTCACCTATACAACACAACCAGCACAATGTCCCCCATGCAATATGGCTGACTTGGAAGTCACTTATAGAACATGGCTACCAGCACAATGTCCCCCAAGCAATATGGCTGACTTGGAAGTCACCTATACAACATGGCCACCAGCACAATGTCCCCCAAGCAATATGGCTCACTTGGAAGTCACCTATACAATACAACCAGCACAATGTCCCTCATGCAATATGGCTGACTTGGAAGTCACCTATACAATACAACCAGCACAATGTCCCTCATGCAAAATGGCTGACTTGGAAGTCAGCTATACAACACAACCAGCACAATGTCCCCCAAGCAATATGGCTCACTTGGAAGTCACCTATACAACATGGCAACCAGCACAATGTCCCCCATGCAATATGGCTGACTTGGAAGTCACCTATAGAACATGGCCACCAGCACAATGTCCCCCATGCAACACGGCTGACTTGGAAGTCACCTATACAAGACAACCAGCACAATGTCCCCCATGCAATATGGCTGACTTGGAAGTCACCTATACAACACAACCAACACAATGTCCCCCAAGCAATATGGCTCACTTGGAAGTCACCTATACAACATGGCAACCAGCACAATGTCCCCCATGCAATATGGCTGACTTGGAAGTCACCTATACAACATGGCAACCAGCACAATGTCCCCCTTGCAATATGGCTGACTTGGAAGTCACCTATACAATACAACCAGCACAATGTCCCCCAGGCAATATGGCTGACTTGGAAGTCACCTATACAACATGGCAACCAGCACAATGTCCCCCAAGCAATATGGCTGACTTGGAAGTCACCTATACAACATGGCAACCAGCACATTGTCCCCCATGCAATATGGCTCACTTGGAAGTCACCTATACAACATGGCAACCAGCACAATGTCCCCCATGCAAGATGGCTGACTTGGAAGTCACCTATACAACATGGCAACCAGCACAATGTCCCCCATGCAATATGGCTGACTTGGAAGTCACCTATACAACATGGCCACCAGCACAATGTCCCCCATGCAATATGACTGACTTGGAAGTCACCTATAGGACATGGCAACCAGCACAATGTCCCCCAAGCAATATGGCTGACTTGGAAGTCACCTATACAAGACAACCAGCACAATGTCCCAAATGCAATATGGCTGACTTGGAAGTCACCTATAGAACATGGCCACCAGCACAATGTCCCCCATGCAATATGGCTGACTTGGAAGTCACCTATACAACATGGTAACCAGCACAATGTCCCCCAAGCAATATGGCTGACTTGGAAGTCACCTATAGAACATGGCCACCAGCACAATGTCCCCCAAGCAATATGGCTGACTTGGAAGTCACCTACAGAACATGGCAACCAGCACAATGTCCCCCAAGCAATATGGCTGACTTGGAAGTCACCTATACAAGACAACCAGCACAATGTCCCCCATGCAACACGGCTGACTTGGAAGTCACCTATACAAGACAACCAGCACAATGTCCCCCATGCAATATGGCTGACTTGGAAGTCACCTTATACAACACAACCAGCACAATGTCCCCCAAGCAATATGGCTCACTTGGAATTCACCTATACAACATGGCAACCAGCACAATGTCCCCCATGCAATATGGCTGACTTGGAAGTCACCTATACAATACAACCAGCACAATGTCCCCCAAGCAATATGGCTGACTTGGAAGTCACCTATAGAACATGGCCACCAGCACAATGTCCCCCATGCAATATGGCTGACTTGGAAGTCACCTATAGAACATGGCCACCAGCACAATGTCCCCCATGCAATATGCTGACTTGGAAGTCACCTATAGAACATGGCAACCAGCACAATGTCCCCCAAGCAATATGGCTGACTTGGAAGTCACCTATACAAGACAACCAGCACAATTTCCCCCATGCAATATGGCTGACTTGGAAGTCACCTATAGGACATGGCAACCAGCACAATGTCCCCCATGCAATATGGCTGACTTGGAAGTCACCTATACAATACAACCAGCACAATGTCCCCCATGCAATATGGCTGACTTGGAAGTCACCTATACAACATGGCAACCAGCACAATGTCCCCCATGCAATATGGCTGACTTGGAAGTCACCTATAGAACATGGCCACCAGCACAATGTCCCCCATGCAATATGGCTGACTTGGAAGTCACCTATACAACATGGCAACCTGCACAATGTCCCCCAAGCAATATGGCTGACTTGGAAGTCACCTATAGAACATGGCCACCAGCACAATGTCCCCCAAGCAATATGGCTGACTTGGAAGTCACCTATAGAACATGGCAACCAGCACAATGTCCCCCAAGCAATATGGCTGACTTGGAAGTCACCTATACAAGACAACCAGCACAATGTCCCCCATGCAATATGGCTGACTTGGAAGTCACCTATAGGACATGGCAACCAGCACAATGTCCCCCATGCAATATGGCTGACTTGGAAGTCACCTATAGAACATGGCCACCAGCACAATGTCCCCCAAGCAATATGGCTCACTTGGAAGACACCTATACAATACAACCAGCACAATGTCCCCCATGCAATATGACTGACTTGGAAGTCACCTAAACAATACAACCAGCACAATGTCTCAAATGCAATATGGCTGACTTGTAAGTCACCTATAGAACATGGCCACCAGCACAATGTCCCCCATGCAATATGGCTGACTTGAAAGTCACCTATACAACATGGCAACCAGCACAATGTCCCCCATGCAATATGGCTGACTTGGAAGTCACCTATACAATATAACCAGCACAATGTCCCCCAAGCAATATGGCTGACTTAGAAGTCACCTATACAAGACAACCAGCACAATGTCCCCCATGCAATATGGCTGACTTGGAAGTCACCTATACAATACAACCAGCACAATGTCCCCCATGCAATATGGCTGATTTGGAAGTCACCTATACAACACAACCAGCACAATGTCACCCATGCAATATGGCTGACTTGGAAATCACCTATACAAGACAACCAGCACAATGTCACAAATGCAATATGGCTGACTTGGAAGTCACCTATAGAACATGGCCACCAGCACAATGTCCCCCATGCAATATGGCTGACTTGGAAGTCACCTATACAACATGGCAACCAGCACAATGTCCCCCATGCAATATGGCTGACTTGGAAGTCACCTATACAATACAACCAGCACAATGTCCCCCAAGCAATATGGCTGACTTGGAAGTCACCTATACAAGACAACCAGCACAATGTCCCCCATGCAATATGGATGACTTGGAAGTCACCTATACAATACAACCAGCACAATGTCCCTCATGCAATATGGCTGACTTGGAAGTCACCTATACAATACAACCAGCACAATGTCCCCCATGCAATATGGCTGATTTGGAAGTCACCTATACAACATGGCAACCAGCACAATGTCCCGCATGCAATATGGCTGACTTGGAAGTCACCTATACAACATGGCAACCAGCACAATGTCCCCCAAGCAATATGGCTGACTTGGAAGTCACTTATAGAACATGGCCACCAGCACAATGTCCCCCAAGCAATATGGCTGACTTGGAAGTCACCTATAGAACATGGCAACCAGCACAATGTCCCCCAAGCAATATGGCTGACTTGGAAGTCAACTATACAAGACAACCAGCACAATGTCCCCCATGCAATATGGCTGACTTGGAAGTCACCTATAGGACATGGCAACCAGCACAATGTCCCCCATGCAATATGGCTGACTTGGAAGTCACCTATAGAACATGGCCACCAGCACAATGTCCCCCAAGCAATATGGCTCACTTGGAAGTCACCTATACAATACAACCAGCACAATGTCCCCCATGCAATATGGCTGACTTGGAAGTCACCTATACAATACAACCAGCACAATGTCCCAAATGCAATATGGCTGACTTGGAAGTCACCTATAGGACATGGCCACCAGCACAATGTCCCCCATGCAATATGGCTGACTTGGAAGTCACCTATACAATACAACCAGCACAATGTCCCCCATGCAATATGGCTGACTTGGAAGTCACCTATACAATACAACCAGCACAATGTCCCCCATGCAATATGGCTGATTTGGAAGTCACCTATACAACACAACCAGCACAATGTCCCCCATGCAATATGGCTGACTTGGAAGTCACCTATACAAGACAACCAGCACAATGTCCCCCATGCAATATGGCTGACTTGGAAGTCACCTATAGGACATGGCCACCAGCACAATGTCCCCCATGCAATATGGATGACTTGGAAGTCACCTATACAATACAACCAGCACAATGTCCCTCATGCAATATGGCTGACTTGGAAGTCACCTATACAATACAACCAGCACAATGTCCCCCATGCAATATTGCTGATTTGGAAGTCACCTATACAACATGGCAACCAGCACAATGTCCCCCATGCAATATGGCTGACTTGGAAGTCACCTATAGAACATGGCCACCAGCACAGTGTCCCGCATGCAATATGGCTGACTTGGAAGTCACCTATACAACATGGCAACCAGCACAATGTCCCCCAAGCAATATGGCTGACTTGGAAGTCACCTATAGAACATGGCCACCAGCACAATGTCCCCCAAGCAATATGGCTGACTTGGAAGTCACCTATAGAACATGGCAACCAGCACAATGTCCCCCAAGCAATATGGCTCACTTGGAAGTCACCTATATAACATGGCAACCAGCACAATGTCCCCCATGCAATATGGCTGACTTGGAAGTCACCTATACAACATGGCAACCAGCACAATGTCCCCCATGCAATATGGCTGACTTGGAAGTCACCTATACAAGACAACCAGCACAATGTCCCCCATGCAATATGGCTGACTTGGAAGTCACCTATAGGACATGGCAACCAGCACAATGTCCCCCAAGCAATATGGCTGACTTGGAAGTCACCTATACAAGACAACCAGCACAATGTCCCAAATGCAATATGGCTGACTTGGAAGTCACCTATAGAACATGGCCACCAGCACAATGTCTCCCATGCAAGATGGCTGACTTGGAAGTCACCTATACAACATGGCAACCAGCACAATGTCCCCCATGCAATATGGCTGACTTGGAAGTCACCTATACAATACAACCAGCACAATGTCCCCCATGCAATATGGCTGACTTGGAAGTCACCTATACAATACAACCAGCACAATGTCCCCCATGCAATATGGCTGATTTGGAAGTCACCTATACAACACAACCAGCACAATGTCCCCCATGCAATATGGCTGACTTGGAAGTCACCTATAGAACATGGCCACCAGCACAATGTCCCGCATGCAATATGGCAGACTTGGAAGTCACCTATACAACATGGCAACCAGCACAATGTCCCCCATGCAATATGGCTGACTTGGAAGTCACCTATGCTATACAACCAGCACAATGTCCCCCATGCAATATGGCTGACTTGGAAGTCACCTATACAACACAACCAGCACAATGTCCCCCATGCAATATGGCTGACTTGGAAGTCACTTATAGAACATGGCTACCAGCACAATGTCCCCCAAGCAATATGGCTGACTTGGAAGTCACCTATACAACATGGCCACCAGCACAATGTCCCCCAAGCAATATGGCTCACTTGGAAGTCACCTATACAATACAACCAGCACAATGTCCCTCATGCAAAATGGCTGACTTGGAAGTCAGCTATACAACACAACCAGCACAATGTCCCCCATGCAATATGGCTGACTTGGAAGTCACCTATAGAACATGGCCACCAGCACAATGTCCCCCATGCAACACGGCTGACTTGGAAGTCACCTATACAAGACAACCAGCACAATGTCCCCCATGCAATATGGCTGACTTGGAAGTCACCTATACAACACAACCAACACAATGTCCCCCAAGCAATATGGCTCACTTGGAAGTCACCTATACAACATGGCAACCAGCACAATGTCCCCCATGCAATATGGCTGACTTGGAAGTCACCTATACAACATGGCAACCAGCACAATGTCCCCCTTGCAATATGGCTGACTTGGAAGTCACCTATACAATACAACCAGCACAATGTCCCCCAGGCAATATGGCTGACTTGGAAGTCACCTATACAACATGGCAACCAGCACAATGTCCCCCAAGCAATATGGCTGACTTGGAAGTCACCTATACAACATGGCAACCAGCACAATGTCCCCCATGCAATATGGCTCACTTGGAAGTCACCTATACAACATGGCAACCAGCACAATGTCCCCCATGCAAGATGGCTGACTTGGAAGTCACCTATACAACATGGCAACCAGCACAATGTCCCCCATGCAATATGGCTGACTTGGAAGTCACCTATACAACATGGCCACCAGCACAATGTCCCCCATGCAATATGGCTGACTTGGAAGTCACCTATAGGACATGGCAACCAGCACAATGTCCCCCAAGCAATATGGCTGACTTGGAAGTCACCTATACAAGACAACCAGCACAATGTCCCAAATGCAATATGGCTGACTTGGAAGTCACCTATAGAACATGGCCACCAGCACAATGTCCCCCATGCAATATGGCTGACTTGGAAGTCACCTATACAACATGGTAACCAGCACAATGTCCCCCAAGCAATATGGCTGACTTGGAAGTCACCTATAGAACATGGCCACCAGCACAATGTCCCCCAAGCAATATGGCTGACTTGGAAGTCACCTACAGAACATGGCAACCAGCACAATGTCCCCCAAGCAATATGGCTGACTTGGAAGTCACCTATACAAGACAACCAGCACAATGTCCCCCATGCAACACGGCTGACTTGGAAGTCACCTATACAAGACAACCAGCACAATGTCCCCCATGCAATATGGCTGACTTGGAAGTCACCTTATACAACACAACCAGCACAATGTCCCCCAAGCAATATGGCTCACTTGGAATTCACCTATACAACATGGCAACCAGCACAATGTCCCCCATGCAATATGGCTGACTTGGAAGTCACCTATACAATACAACCAGCACAATGTCCCCCAAGCAATATGGCTGACTTGGAAGTCACCTATAGAACATGGCCACCAGCACAATGTCCCCCATGCAATATGGCTGACTTGGAAGTCACCTATAGAACATGGCCACCAGCACAATGTCCCCCATGCAATATGCTGACTTGGAAGTCACCTATAGAACATGGCAACCAGCACAATGTCCCCCAAGCAATATGGCTGACTTGGAAGTCACCTATACAAGACAACCAGCACAATTTCCCCCATGCAATATGGCTGACTTGGAAGTCACCTATAGGACATGGCAACCAGCACAATGTCCCCCATGCAATATGGCTGACTTGGAAGTCACCTATACAATACAACCAGCACAATGTCCCCCATGCAATATGGCTGACTTGGAAGTCACCTATACAACATGGCAACCAGCACAATGTCCCTCATGCAATATGGCTGACTTGGAAGTCACCTATAGAACATGGCCACCAGCACAATGTCCCCCATGCAATATGGCTGACTTGGAAGTCACCTATACAACATGGCAACCAGCACAATGTCCCCCAAGCAATATGGCTGACTTGGAAGTCACCTATAGAACATGGCCACCAGCACAATGTCCCCCAAGCAATATGGCTGACTTGGAAGTCACCTATAGAACATGGCAACCAGCACAATGTCCCCCAAGCAATATGGCTGACTTGGAAGTCACCTATACAAGACAACCAGCACAATGTCCCCCATGCAATATGGCTGACTTGGAAGTCACCTATAGGACATGGCAACCAGCACAATGTCCCCCATGCAATATGGCTGACTTGGAAGTCACCTATAGAACATGGCCACCAGCACAATGTCCCCCAAGCAATATGGCTCACTTGGAAGACACCTATACAATACAACCAGCACAATGTCCCCCATGCAATATGGCTGACTTGGAAGTCACCTAAACAATACAACCAGCACAATGTCTCAAATGCAATATGGCTGACTTGTAAGTCACCTATAGAACATGGCCACCAGCACAATGTCCCCCATGCAATATGGCTGACTTGAAAGTCACCTATACAACATGGCAACCAGCACAATGTCCCCCATGCAATATGGCTGACTTGGAAGTCACCTATACAATATAACCAGCACAATGTCCCCCAAGCAATATGGCTGACTTAGAAGTCACCTATACAAGACAACCAGCACAATGTCCCCCATGCAATATGGCTGACTTGGAAGTCACCTATACAATACAACCAGCACAATGTCCCCCATGCAATATGGCTGATTTGGAAGTCACCTATACAACACAACCAGCACAATGTCACCCATGCAATATGGCTGACTTGGAAATCACCTATACAAGACAACCAGCACAATGTCACAAATGCAATATGGCTGACTTGGAAGTCACCTATAGAACATGGCCACCAGCACAATGTCCCCCATGCAATATGGCTGACTTGGAAGTCACCTATACAACATGGCAACCAGCACAATGTCCCCCATGCAATATGGCTGACTTGGAAGTCACCTATACAATACAACCAGCACAATGTCCCCCAAGCAATATGGCTGACTTGGAAGTCACCTATACAAGACAACCAGCACAATGTCCCCCATGCAATATGGCTGACTTGAAAGTCACCTATAGGACATGGCCACCAGCACAATGTCCCCCATGCAATATGGATGACTTGGAAGTCACCTATACAATACAACCAGCACAATGTCCCTCATGCAATATGGCTGACTTGGAAGTCACCTATACAATACAACCAGCACAATGTCCCCCATGCAATATGGCTGATTTGGAAGTCACCTATACAACATGGCAACCAGCACAATGTCCCGCATGCAATATGGCTGACTTGGAAGTCACCTATACAACATGGCAACCAGCACAATGTCCCCCAAGCAATATGGCTGACTTGGAAGTCACCTATAGAACATGGCCACCAGCACAATGTCCCCCAAGCAATATGGCTGACTTGGAAGTCACCTATAGAACATGGCAACCAGCACAATGTCCCCCAAGCAATATGGCTGACTTGGAAGTCAACTATACAAGACAACAAGCACAATGTCCCCCATGCAATATGGCTGACTTGGAAGTCACCTATAGGACATGGCAACCAGCACAATGTCCCCCATGCAATAAGGCTGACTTGGAAGTCACCTATAGAACATGGCCACCAGCACAATGTCCCCCAAGCAATATGGCTCACTTGGAAGTCACCTATACAATACAACCAGCACAATGTCCCCCATGCAATATGGCTGACTTGGAAGTCACCTATACAATACAACCAGCACAATGTCCCAAATGCAATATGGCTGACTTGGAAGTCACCTATAGAACATGGCCACCAGCACAATGTCCCCCATGCAATATGGCTGACTTGGAAGTCACCTATACAACATGGCAAACAGCACAATGTCCCCCATGCAATATGGCTGACTTGGAAGTCACCTATACAATATAACCAGCACAATGTCCCCCAAGCAATATGGCTGACTTGGAAGTCACCTATACAAGACAACCAGCACAATGTCCCCCATGCAATATGGCTGACTTGGAAGTCACCTATACAATACAACCAGCACAATGTCCCCCATGCAATATGGCTGATTTGGAAGTCACCTATACAATACAACCAGCACAATGTCCCCCATGCAATATGGCTGACTTGGAAATCACCTATACAAGACAACCAGCACAATGTCCCAAATGCAATATGGCTGACTTGGAAGTCACCTATAGAACATGGCCACCAGCACAATGTCCCCCATGCAATATGGCTGACTTGGAAGTCACCTATACAACATGGCAACCAGCACAATGTCCCCCATGCAATATGGCTGACTTGGAAGTCACCTATACAATACAACCAGCACAATGTCCCCCAAGCAATATGGCTGACTTGGAAGTCACCTATACAAGACAACCAGCACAATGTCCCCCATGCAATATGGCTGACTTGGAAGTCACCTATAGGACATGGCCACCAGCACAATGTCCCCCATGCAATATGGCTGACTTGGAAGTCACCTATACAATACAACCAGCACAATGTCCCCCATGCAATATGGCTGACTTGGAAGTCACCTATACAATACAACCAGCACAATGTCCCCCATGCAATATGGCTGATTTGGAAGTCACCTATACAACACAACCAGCACAATGTCCCCCATGCAATATGGCTGACTTGGAAGTCACCTATACAAGACAACCAGCACAATGTCCCCCATGCAATATGGCTGACTTGGAAGTCACCTATAGAACATGGCCACCAGCACAATGTCCCCCAAGCAATATGGCTGACTTGGAAGTCACCTATACAAGACAACCAGCACAATGTCCCCCATGCAATATGGCTGACTTGGAAGTCACCTATACAAGACAACCAGCACAATGTCCCCCATGCAATATGGCTGACTTGGAAGTCACCTATAGAACATGGCCACCAGCACAATGTCCCAAATGCAATATGGCTGACTTGGAAGTCACCTATAGAACATGGCCACCAGCACAATGTCCCCCATGCAATATGGCTGACTTGGAAGTCACCTATACAACATGGCAACCAGCACAATGTCCCCCATGCAATATGGCTGACTTGGAAGTCACCTATACAATACAACCAGCACAATGTCCCCCAAGCAATATGGCTGACTTGGAAGTCACCTATACAAGACAACCAGCACAATGTCCCCCATGCAATATGGCTGACTTGGAAGTCACCTATAGGACATGGCCACCAGCACAATGTCCCCCATGCAATATGGATGACTTGGAAGTCACCTATACAATACAACCAGCACAATGTCCCTCATGCAATATGGCTGACTTGGAAGTCACCTATACAATACAACCAGCACAATGTCCCCCATGCAATATGGCTGATTTGGAAGTCACCTATACAACATGGCAACCAGCACAATGTCCCCCATGCAATATGGCTGACTTGGAAGTCACCTATAGAACATGGCCACCAGCACAGTGTCCCGCATGCAATATGGCTGACTTGGAAGTCACCTATACAACATGGCAACCAGCACAATGTCCCCCAAGCAATATGGCTGACTTGGAAGTCACCTATAGAACATGGCCACCAGCACAATGTCCCCCAAGCAATATGGCTGACTTGGAAGTCACCTATAGAACATGGCAACCAGCACAATGTCCCCCAAGCAATATGGCTCACTTGGAAGTCACCTATATAACATGGCAACCAGCACAATGTCCCCCATGCAATATGGCTGACTTGGAAGTCACCTATACAACATGGCAACCAGCACAATGTCCCCCATGCAATATGGCTGACTTGGAAGTCACCTATACAAGACAACCAGCACAATGTCCCCCATGCAATATGGCTGACTTGGAAGTCACCTATAGGACATGGCAACCAGCACAATGTCCCCCAAGCAATATGGCTGACTTGGAAGTCACCTATACAAGACAACCAGCACAATGTCCCAAATGCAATATGGCTGACTTGGAAGTCACCTATAGAACATGGCCACCAGCACAATGTCTCCCATGCAAGATGGCTGACTTGGAAGTCACCTATACAACATGGCAACCAGCACAATGTCCCCCATGCAATATGGCTGACTTGGAAGTCACCTATACAATACAACCAGCACAATGTCCCCCATGCAATATGGCTGACTTGGAAGTCACCTATACAATACAACCAGCACAATGTCCCCCATGCGATATGGCTGATTTGGAAGTCACCTATACAACACAACCAGCACAATGTCCCCCATGCAATATGGCTGACTTGGAAGTCACCTATAGAACATGGCCACCAGCACAATGTCCCCCATGCAATATGGCAGACTTGGAAGTCACCTATACAACATGGCAACCAGCACAATGTCCCCCATGCAATATGGCTGACTTGGAAGTCACCTATGCTATACAACCAGCACAATGTCCCCCATGCAATATGGCTGACTTGCAAGTCACCTATACAACACAACCAGCACAATGTCCCCCATGCAATATGGCTGACTTGGAAGTCACTTATAGAACATGGCTACCAGCACAATGTCCCCCAAGCAATATGGCTGACTTGGAAGTCACCTATAGAACATGGCCACCAGCACAATGTCCCCCATGCAATATGGCAGACTTGGAAGTCACCTATACAACATGGCAACCAGCACAATGTCCCCCATGCAATATGGCTGACTTGGAAGTCACCTATACAATACAACCAGCACAATGTCCCCCATGCAATATGGCTGACTTGGAAGTCACCTATACAATACAACCAGCACAATGTCCCCCATGCGATATGGCTGATTTGGAAGTCACCTATACAACACAACCAGCACAATGTCCCCCATGCAATATGGCTGACTTGGAAGTCACCTATAGAACATGGCCACCAGCACAATGTCCCCCATGCAATATGGCAGACTTGGAAGTCACCTATACAACATGGCAACCAGCACAATGTCCCCCATGCAATATGGCTGACTTGGAAGTCACCTATACAATACAACCAGCACAATGTCCCCCATGCAATATGGCTGACTTGGAAGTCACCTATACAATACAACCAGCACAATGTCCCCCATGCAATATGGCTGATTTGGAAGTCACCTATACAACACAACCAGCACAATGTCCCCCATGCAATATGGCTGACTTGGAAGTCACCTATACAAGACAACCAGCACAATGTCCCCCATGCAATATGGCTGATTTGGAAGTCACCTATACAACACAACCAGCACAATGTCCCCCATGCAATATGGCTGACTTGGAAGTCACCTATACAAGACAATCAGCACAATGTCCCCCATGCAATATGGCTGACTTGGAAGTCACCTATAGAACATGGCCACCAGCACAATGTCCCCCAAGCAATATGGCTGACTTGGAAGTCACCTATACAAGACAACCAGCACAATGTCCCCCATGCAATATGGCTGACTTGGAAGTCACCTATACAAGACAACCAGCACAATGTCCCCCATGCAATATGGCTGACTTGGAAGTCACCTATAGAACATGGCCACCAGCACAATGTCCCAAATGCAATATGGCTGACTTGGAAGTCACCTATAGAACATGGCCACCAGCACAATGTCCCCCATGCAATATGGCTGACTTGGAAGTCACCTATACAACATGGCAACCAGCACAATGTCCCCCATGCAATATGGCTGACTTGGAAGTCACCTATACAATACAACCAGCACAATGTCCCCCAAGCAATATGGCTGACTTGGAAGTCACCTATACAAGACAACCAGCACAATGTCCCCCATGCAATATGGCTGACTTGGAAGTCACCTATAGGACATGGCCACCAGCACAATGTCCCCCATGCAATATGGATGACTTGGAAGTCACCTATACAATACAACCAGCACAATGTCCCTCATGCAATATGGCTGACTTGGAAGTCACCTATACAATACAACCAGCACAATGTCCCCCATGCAATATGGCTGATTTGGAAGTCACCTATACAACATGGCAACCAGCACAATGTCCCCCATGCAATATGGCTGACTTGGAAGTCACCTATAGAACATGGCCACCAGCACAGTGTCCCGCATGCAATATGGCTGACTTGGAAGTCACCTATACAACATGGCAACCAGCACAATGTCCCCCAAGCAATATGGCTGACTTGGAAGTCACCTATAGAACATGGCCACCAGCACAATGTCCCCCAAGCAATATGGCTGACTTGGAAGTCACCTATAGAACATGGCAACCAGCACAATGTCCCCCAAGCAATATGGCTCACTTGGAAGTCACCTATATAACATGGCAACCAGCACAATGTCCCCCATGCAATATGGCTGACTTGGAAGTCACCTATACAACATGGCAACCAGCACAATGTCCCCCATGCAATATGGCTGACTTGGAAGTCACCTATACAAGACAACCAGCACAATGTCCCCCATGCAATATGGCTGACTTGGAAGTCACCTATAGGACATGGCAACCAGCACAATGTCCCCCAAGCAATATGGCTGACTTGGAAGTCACCTATACAAGACAACCAGCACAATGTCCCAAATGCAATATGGCTGACTTGGAAGTCACCTATAGAACATGGCCACCAGCACAATGTCTCCCATGCAAGATGGCTGACTTGGAAGTCACCTATACAACATGGCAACCAGCACAATGTCCCCCATGCAATATGGCTGACTTGGAAGTCACCTATACAATACAACCAGCACAATGTCCCCCATGCAATATGGCTGACTTGGAAGTCACCTATACAATACAACCAGCACAATGTCCCCCATGCGATATGGCTGATTTGGAAGTCACCTATACAACACAACCAGCACAATGTCCCCCATGCAATATGGCTGACTTGGAAGTCACCTATAGAACATGGCCACCAGCACAATGTCCCCCATGCAATATGGCAGACTTGGAAGTCACCTATACAACATGGCAACCAGCACAATGTCCCCCATGCAATATGGCTGACTTGGAAGTCACCTATGCTATACAACCAGCACAATGTCCCCCATGCAATATGGCTGACTTGCAAGTCACCTATACAACACAACCAGCACAATGTCCCCCATGCAATATGGCTGACTTGGAAGTCACTTATAGAACATGGCTACCAGCACAATGTCCCCCAAGCAATATGGCTGACTTGGAAGTCACCTATAGAACATGGCCACCAGCACAATGTCCCCCATGCAATATGGCAGACTTGGAAGTCACCTATACAACATGGCAACCAGCACAATGTCCCCCATGCAATATGGCTGACTTGGAAGTCACCTATACAATACAACCAGCACAATGTCCCCCATGCAATATGGCTGACTTGGAAGTCACCTATACAATACAACCAGCACAATGTCCCCCATGCGATATGGCTGATTTGGAAGTCACCTATACAACACAACCAGCACAATGTCCCCCATGCAATATGGCTGACTTGGAAGTCACCTATAGAACATGGCCACCAGCACAATGTCCCCCATGCAATATGGCAGACTTGGAAGTCACCTATACAACATGGCAACCAGCACAATGTCCCCCATGCAATATGGCTGACTTGGAAGTCACCTATACAATACAACCAGCACAATGTCCCCCATGCAATATGGCTGACTTGGAAGTCACCTATACAATACAAGCAGCACAATGTCCCCCATGCAATATGGCTGATTTGGAAGTCACCTATACAACACAACCAGCACAATGTCCCCCATGCAATATGGCTGACTTGGAAGTCACCTATACAAGACAACCAGCACAATGTCCCCCATGCAATATGGCTGACTTGGAAGTCACCTATAGAACATGGCCACCAGCACAATGTCCCCCAAGCAATATGGCTGACTTGGAAGTCACCTATACAAGACAACCAGCACAATGTCCCCCATGCAATATGGCTGACTTGGAAGTCACCTATACAAGACAACCAGCACAATGTCCCCCATGCAATATGGCTGACTTGGAAGTCACCTATAGAACATGGCCACCAGCACAATGTCCCAAATGCAATATGGCTGACTTGGAAGTCACCTATAGAACATGGCCACCAGCACAATGTCCCCCATGCAATATGGCTGACTTGGAAGTCACCTATACAACATGGCAACCAGCACAATGTCCCCCATGCAATATGGCTGACTTGGAAGTCACCTATACAATACAACCAGCACAATGTCCCCCAAGCAATATGGCTGACTTGGAAGTCACCTATACAAGACAACCAGCACAATGTCCCCCATGCAATATGGCTGACTTGGAAGTCACCTATAGGACATGGCCACCAGCACAATGTCCCCCATGCAATATGGATGACTTGGAAGTCACCTATACAATACAACCAGCACAATGTCCCTCATGCAATATGGCTGACTTGGAAGTCACCTATACAATACAACCAGCACAATGTCCCCCATGCAATATGGCTGATTTGGAAGTCACCTATACAACATGGCCACCAGCACAATGTCCCCCATGCAATATGGCAGACTTGGAAGTCACCTATACAACATGGCAACCAGCACAATGTCCCCCATGCAATATGGCTGACTTGGAAGTCACCTATGCTATACAACCAGCACAATGTCCCCCATGCAATATGGCTGACTTGGAAGTCACCTATACAACACAACCAGCACAATGTCCCCCATGCAATATGGCTGACTTGGAAGTCACTTATAGAACATGGCTACCAGCACAATGTCCCCCAAGCAATATGGCTGACTTGGAAGTCACCTATACAACATGGCCACCAGCACAATGTCCCCCAAGCAATATGGCTCACTTGGAAGTCACCTATACAATACAACCAGCACAATGTCCCTCATGCAATATGGCTGACTTGGAAGTCACCTATACAATACAACCAGCACAATGTCCCTCATGCAAAATGGCTGACTTGGAAGTCAGCTATACAACACAACCAGCACAATGTCCCCCAAGCAATATGGCTCACTTGGAAGTCACCTATACAACATGGCAACCAGCACAATGTCCCCCATGCAATATGGCTGACTTGGAAGTCACCTATAGAACATGGCCACCAGCACAATGTCCCCCATGCAACACGGCTGACTTGGAAGTCACCTATACAAGACAACCAGCACAATGTCCCCCATGCAATATGGCTGACTTGGAAGTCACCTATACAACACAACCAACACAATGTCCCCCAAGCAATATGGCTCACTTGGAAGTCACCTATACAACATGGCAACCAGCACAATGTCCCCCATGCAATATGGCTGACTTGGAAGTCACCTATACAACATGGCAACCAGCACAATGTCCCCCTTGCAATATGGCTGACTTGGAAGTCACCTATACAATACAACCAGCACAATGTCCCCCAGGCAATATGGCTGACTTGGAAGTCACCTATACAACATGGCAACCAGCACAATGTCCCCCAAGCAATATGGCTGACTTGGAAGTCACCTATACAACATGGCAACCAGCACAATGTCCCCCATGCAATATGGCTCACTTGGAAGTCACCTATACAACATGGCAACCAGCACAATGTCCCCCATGCAAGATGGCTGACTTGGAAGTCACCTATACAACATGGCAACCAGCACAATGTCCCCCATGCAATATGGCTGACTTGGAAGTCACCTATACAACATGGCCACCAGCACAATGTCCCCCATGCAATATGGCTGACTTGGAAGTCACCTATAGGACATGGCAACCAGCACAATGTCCCCCAAGCAATATGGCTGACTTGGAAGTCACCTATACAAGACAACCAGCACAATGTCCCAAATGCAATATGGCTGACTTGGAAGTCACCTATAGAACATGGCCACCAGCACAATGTCCCCCATGCAATATGGCTGACTTGGAAGTCACCTATACAACATGGTAACCAACACAATGTCCCCCAAGCAATATGGCTGACTTGGAAGTCACCTATAGAACATGGCCACCAGCACAATGTCCCCCAAGCAATATGGCTGACTTGGAAGTCACCTACAGAACATGGCAACCAGCACAATGTCCCCCAAGCAATATGGCTGACTTGGAAGTCACCTATACAAGACAACCAGCACAATGTCCCCCATGCAACACGGCTGACTTGGAAGTCACCTATACAAGACAACCAGCACAATGTCCCCCATGCAATATGGCTGACTTGGAAGTCACCTTATACAACACAACCAGCACAATGTCCCCCAAGCAATATGGCTCACTTGGAATTCACCTATACAACATGGCAACCAGCACAATGTCCCCCATGCAATATGGCTGACTTGGAAGTCACCTATACAATACAACCAGCACAATGTCCCCCAAGCAATATGGCTGACTTGGAAGTCACCTATAGAACATGGCCACCAGCACAATGTCCCCCATGCAATATGGCTGACTTGGAAGTCACCTATAGAACATGGCCACCAGCACAATGTCCCCCATGCAATATGCTGACTTGGAAGTCACCTATAGAACATGGCAACCAGCACAATGTCCCCCAAGCAATATGGCTGACTTGGAAGTCACCTATACAAGACAACCAGCACAATTTCCCCCATGCAATATGGCTGACTTGGAAGTCACCTATAGGACATGGCAACCAGCACAATGTCCCCCATGCAATATGGCTGACTTGGAAGTCACCTATACAATACAACCAGCACAATGTCCCCCATGCAATATGGCTGACTTGGAAGTCACCTATACAACATGGCAACCAGCACAATGTCCCCCATGCAATATGGCTGACTTGGAAGTCACCTATAGAACATGGCCACCAGCACAATGTCCCCCATGCAATATGGCTGACTTGGAAGTCACCTATACAACATGGCAACCTGCACAATGTCCCCCAAGCAATATGGCTGACTTGGAAGTCACCTATAGAACATGGCCACCAGCACAATGTCCCCCAAGCAATATGGCTGACTTGGAAGTCACCTATAGAACATGGCAACCAGCACAATGTCCCCCAAGCAATATGGCTGACTTGGAAGTCACCTATACAAGACAACCAGCACAATGTCCCCCATGCAATATGGCTGACTTGGAAGTCACCTATAGGACATGGCAACCAGCACAATGTCCCCCATGCAATATGGCTGACTTGGAAGTCACCTATAGAACATGGCCACCAGCACAATGTCCCCCAAGCAATATGGCTCACTTGGAAGACACCTATACAATACAACCAGCACAATGTCCCCCATGCAATATGGCTGACTTGGAAGTCACCTAAACAATACAACCAGCACAATGTCTCAAATGCAATATGGCTGACTTGTAAGTCACCTATAGAACATGGCCACCAGCACAATGTCCCCCATGCAATATGGCTGACTTGAAAGTCACCTATACAACATGGCAACCAGCACAATGTCCCCCATGCAATATGGCTGACTTGGAAGTCACCTATACAATATAACCAGCACAATGTCCCCCAAGCAATATGGCTGACTTAGAAGTCACCTATACAAGACAACCAGCACAATGTCCCCCATGCAATATGGCTGACTTGGAAGTCACCTATACAATACAACCAGCACAATGTCCCCCATGCAATATGGCTGATTTGGAAGTCACCTATACAACACAACCAGCACAATGTCACCCATGCAATATGGCTGACTTGGAAATCACCTATACAAGACAACCAGCACAATGTCACAAATGCAATATGGCTGACTTGGAAGTCACCTATAGAACATGGCCACCAGCACAATGTCCCCCATGCAATATGGCTGACTTGGAAGTCACCTATACAACATGGCAACCAGCACAATGTCCCCCATGCAATATGGCTGACTTGGAAGTCACCTATACAATACAACCAGCACAATGTCCCCCAAGCAATATGGCTGACTTGGAAGTCACCTATACAAGACAACCAGCACAATGTCCCCCATGCAATATGGATGACTTGGAAGTCACCTATACAATACAACCAGCACAATGTCCCTCATGCAATATGGCTGACTTGGAAGTCACCTATACAATACAACCAGCACAATGTCCCCCATGCAATATGGCTGATTTGGAAGTCACCTATACAACATGGCAACCAGCACAATGTCCCGCATGCAATATGGCTGACTTGGAAGTCACCTATACAACATGGCAACCAGCACAATGTCCCCCAAGCAATATGGCTGACTTGGAAGTCACCTATAGAACATGGCCACCAGCACAATGTCCCCCAAGCAATATGGCTGACTTGGAAGTCACCTATAGAACATGGCAACCAGCACAATGTCCCCCAAGCAATATGGCTGACTTGGAAGTCAACTATACAAGACAACCAGCACAATGTCCCCCATGCAATATGGCTGACTTGGAAGTCACCTATAGGACATGGCAACCAGCACAATGTCCCCCATGCAATATGGCTGACTTGGAAGTCACCTATAGAACATGGCCACCAGCACAATGTCCCCCAAGCAATATGGCTCACTTGGAAGTCACCTGTACAATACAACCAGCACAATGTCCCCCATGCAATATGGCTGACTTGGAAGTCACCTATACAATACAACCAGCACAATGTCCCAAATGCAATATGGCTGACTTGGAAGTCACCTATAGGACATGGCCACCAGCACAATGTCCCCCATGCAATATGGCTGACTTGGAAGTCACCTATACAATACAACCAGCACAATGTCCCCCATGCAATATGGCTGACTTGGAAGTCACCTATACAATACAACCAGCACAATGTCCCCCATGCAATATGGCTGATTTGGAAGTCACCTATACAACACAACCAGCACAATGTCCCCCATGCAATATGGCTGACTTGGAAGTCACCTATACAAGACAACCAGCACAATGTCCCCCATGCAATATGGCTGACTTGGAAGTCACCTATAGAACATGGCCACCAGCACAATGTCCCCCAAGCAATATGGCTGACTTGGAAGTCACCTATACAAGACAACCAGCACAATGTCCCCCATGCAATATGGCTGACTTGGAAGTCACCTATACAAGACAACCAGCACAATGTCCCCCATGCAATATGGCTGACTTGGAAGTCACCTATAGAACATGGCCACCAGCACAATGTCCCAAATGCAATATGGCTGACTTGGAAGTCACCTATAGAACATGGCCACCAGCACAATGTCCCCCATGCAATATGGCTGACTTGGAAGTCACCTATACAACATGGCAACCAGCACAATGTCCCCCATGCAATATGGCTGACTTGGAAGTCACCTATACAATACAACCAGCACAATGTCCCCCAAGCAATATGGCTGACTTGGAAGTCACCTATACAAGACAACCAGCACAATGTCCCCAATGCAATATGGCTGACTTGGAAGTCACCTATAGGACATGGCCACCAGCACAATGTCCCCCATGCAATATGGATGACTTGGAAGTCACCTATACAATACAACCAGCACAATGTCCCTCATGCAATATGGCTGACTTGGAAGTCACCTATACAATACAACCAGCACAATGTCCCCCATGCAATATGGCTGATTTGGAAGTCACCTATACAACATGGCAACCAGCACAATGTCCCCCATGCAATATGGCTGACTTGGAAGTCACCTATAGAACATGGCCACCAGCACAGTGTCCCGCATGCAATATTGCTGACTTGGAAGTCACCTATACAACATGGCAACCAGCACAATGTCCCCCAAGCAATATGGCTGACTTGGAAGTCACCTATAGAACATGGCCACCAGCACAATGTCCCCCAAGCAATATGGCTGACTTGGAAGTCACCTATAGAACATGGCAACCAGCACAATGTCCCCCAAGCAATATGGCTCACTTGGAAGTCACCTATATAACATGGCAACCAGCACAATGTCCCCCATGCAATATGGCTGACTTGGAAGTCACCTATACAACATGGCAACCAGCACAATGTCCCCCATGCAATATGGCTGACTTGGAAGTCACCTATACAAGACAACCAGCACAATGTCCCCCATGCAATATGGCTGACTTGGAAGTCACCTATAGGACATGGCAACCAGCACAATGTCCCCCAAGCAATATGGCTGACTTGGAAGTCACCTATACAAGACAACCAGCACAATGTCCCAAATGCAATATGGCTGACTTGGAAGTCACCTATAGAACATGGCCACCAGCACAATGTCTCCCATGCAAGATGGCTGACTTGGAAGTCACCTATACAACATGGCAACCAGCACAATGTCCCCCATGCAATATGGCTGACTTGGAAGTCACCTATACAATACAACCAGCACAATGTCCCCCATGCAATATGGCTGACTTGGAAGTCACCTATACAATACAACCAGCACAATGTCCCCCATGCAATATGGCTGATTTGGAAGTCACCTATACAACACAACCAGCACAATGTCCCCCATGCAATATGGCTGACTTGGAAGTCACCTATAGAACATGGCCACCAGCACAATGTCCCCCATGCAATATGGCAGACTTGGAAGTCACCTATACAACATGGCAACCAGCACAATGTCCCCCATGCAATATGGCTGACTTGGAAGTCACCTATGCTATACAACCAGCACAATGTCCCCCATGCAATATGGCTGACTTGGAAGTCACCTATACAACACAACCAGCACAATGTCCCCCATGCAATATGGCTGACTTGGAAGTCACTTATAGAACATGGCTACCAGCACAATGTCCCCCAAGCAATATGGCTGACTTGGAAGTCACCTATACAACATGGCCACCAGCACAATGTCCCCCAAGCAATATGGCTCACTTGGAAGTCACCTATACAATACAACCAGCACAATGTCCCTCATGCAATATGGCTGACTTGGAAGTCACCTATACAATACAACCAGCACAATGTCCCTCATGCAAAATGGCTGACTTGGAAGTCAGCTATACAACACAACCAGCACAATGTCCCCCAAGCAATATGGCTCACTTGGAAGTCACCTATACAACATGGCAACCAGCACAATGTCCCCCATGCAATATGGCTGACTTGGAAGTCACCTATAGAACATGGCCACCAGCACAATGTCCCCCATGCAACACGGCTGACTTGGAAGTCACCTATACAAGACAACCAGCACAATGTCCCCCATGCAATATGGCTGACTTGGAAGTCACCTATACAACACAACCAACACAATGTCCCCCAAGCAATATGGCTCACTTGGAAGTCACCTATACAACATGGCAACCAGCACAATGTCCCCCATGCAATATGGCTGACTTGGAAGTCACCTATACAACATGGCAACCAGCACAATGTCCCCCTTGCAATATGGCTGACTTGGAAGTCACCTATACAATACAACCAGCACAATGTCCCCCAGGCAATATGGCTGACTTGGAAGTCACCTATACAACATGGCAACCAGCACAATGTCCCCCAAGCAATATGGCTGACTTGGAAGTCACCTATACAACATGGCAACCAGCACAATGTCCCCCATGCAATATGGCTCACTTGGAAGTCACCTATACAACATGGCAACCAGCACAATGTCCCCCATGCAAGATGGCTGACTTGGAAGTCACCTATACAACATGGCAACCAGCACAATGTCCCCCATGCAATATGGCTGACTTGGAAGTCACCTATACAACATGGCCACCAGCACAATGTCCCCCATGCAATATGGCTGACTTGGAAGTCACCTATAGGACATGGCAACCAGCACAATGTCCCCCAAGCAATATGGCTGACTTGGAAGTCACCTATACAAGACAACCAGCACAATGTCCCAAATGCAATATGGCTGACTTGGAAGTCACCTATAGAACATGGCCACCAGCACAATGTCCCCCATGCAATATGGCTGACTTGGAAGTCACCTATACAACATGGTAACCAGCACAATGTCCCCCAAGCAATATGGCTGACTTGGAAGTCACCTATAGAACATGGCCACCAGCACAATGTCCCCCAAGCAATATGGCTGACTTGGAAGTCACCTACAGAACATGGCAACCAGCACAATGTCCCCCAAGCAATATGGCTGACTTGGAAGTCACCTATACAAGACAACCAGCACAATGTCCCCCATGCAACACGGCTGACTTGGAAGTCACCTATACAAGACAACCAGCACAATGTCCCCCATGCAATATGGCTGACTTGGAAGTCACCTTATACAACACAACCAGCACAATGTCCCCCAAGCAATATGGCTCACTTGGAATTCACCTATACAACATGGCAACCAGCACAATGTCCCCCATGCAATATGGCTGACTTGGAAGTCACCTATACATTACAACCAGCACAATGTCCCCCAAGCAATATGGCTGACTTGGAAGTCACCTATAGAACATGGCCACCAGCACAATGTCCCCCATGCAATATGGCTGACTTGGAAGTCACCTATAGAACATGGCCACCAGCACAATGTCCCCCATGCAATATGCTGACTTGGAAGTCACCTATAGAACATGGCAACCAGCACAATGTCCCCCAAGCAATATGGCTGACTTGGAAGTCACCTATACAAGACAACCAGCACAATTTCCCCCATGCAATATGGCTGACTTGGAAGTCACCTATAGGACATGGCAACCAGCACAATGTCCCCCATGCAATATGGCTGACTTGGAAGTCACCTATACAATACAACCAGCACAATGTCCCCCATGCAATATGGCTGACTTGGAAGTCACCTATACAACATGGCAACCAGCACAATGTCCCCCATGCAATATGGCTGACTTGGAAGTCACCTATAGAACATGGCCACCAGCACAATGTCCCCCATGCAATATGGCTGACTTGGAAGTCACCTATACAACATGGCAACCTGCACAATGTCCCCCAAGCAATATGGCTGACTTGGAAGTCACCTATAGAACATGGCCACCAGCACAATGTCCCCCAAGCAATATGGCTGACTTGGAAGTCACCTATAGAACATGGCAACCAGCACAATGTCCCCCAAGCAATATGGCTGACTTGGAAGTCACCTATACAAGACAACCAGCACAATTTCCCCCATGCAATATGGCTGACTTGGAAGTCACCTATAGGACATGGCAACCAGCACAATGTCCCCCATGCAATATGGCTGACTTGGAAGTCACCTATACAATACAACCAGCACAATGTCCCCCATGCAATATGGCTGACTTGGAAGTCACCTATACAACATGGCAACCAGCACAATGTCCCCCATGCAATATGGCTGACTTGGAAGTCACCTATAGAACATGGCCACCAGCACAATGTCCCCCATGCAATATGGCTGACTTGGAAGTCACCTATACAACATGGCAACCTGCACAATGTCCCCCAAGCAATATGGCTGACTTGGAAGTCACCTATAGAACATGGCCACCAGCACAATGTCCCCCAAGCAATATGGCTGACTTGGAAGTCACCTATAGAACATGGCAACCAGCACAATGTCCCCCAAGCAATATGGCTGACTTGGAAGTCACCTATACAAGACAACCAGCACAATGTCCCCCATGCAATATGGCTGACTTGGAAGTCACCTATAGGACAAGGCAACCAGCACAATGTCCCCCATGCAATATGGCTGACTTGGAAGTCACCTATAGAACATGGCCACCAGCACAATGTCCCCCAAGCAATATGGCTCACTTGGAAGACACCTATACAATACAACCAGCACAATGTCCCCCATGCAATATGGCTGACTTGGAAGTCACCTAAACAATACAACCAGCACAATGTCTCAAATGCAATATGGCTGACTTGTAAGTCACCTATAGAACATGGCCACCAGCACAATGTCCCCCATGCAATATGGCTGACTTGAAAGTCACCTATACAACATGGCAACCAGCACAATGTCCCCCATGCAATATGGCTGACTTGGAAGTCACCTATACAATATAACCAGCACAATGTCCCCCAAGCAATATGGCTGACTTAGAAGTCACCTATACAAGACAACCAGCACAATGTCCCCCATGCAATATGGCTGACTTGGAAGTCACCTATACAATACAACCAGCACAATGTCCCCCATGCAATATGGCTGATTTGGAAGTCACCTATACAACACAACCAGCACAATGTCACCCATGCAATATGGCTGACTTGGAAATCACCTATACAAGACAACCAGCACAATGTCACAAATGCAATATGGCTGACTTGGAAGTCACCTATAGAACATGGCCACCAGCACAATGTCCCCCATGCAATATGGCTGACTTGGAAGTCACCTATACAACATGGCAACCAGCACAATGTCCCCCATGCAATATGGCTGACTTGGAAGTCACCTATACAATACAACCAGCACAATGTCCCCAAAGCAATATGGCTGACTTGGAAGTCACCTATACAAGACAACCAGCACAATGTCCCCCATGCAATATGGCTGACTTGAAAGTCACCTATAGGACATGGCCACCAGCACAATGTCCCCCATGCAATATGGATGACTTGGAAGTCACCTATACAATACAACCAGCACAATGTCCCTCATGCAATATGGCTGACTTGGAAGTCACCTATACAATACAACCAGCACAATGTCCCCCATGCAATATGGCTGATTTGGAAGTCACCTATACAACATGGCAACCAGCACAATGTCCCGCATGCAATATGGCTGACTTGGAAGTCACCTATACAACATGGCAACCAGCACAATGTCCCCCAAGCAATATGGCTGACTTGGAAGTCACCTATAGAACATGGCCAACAGCACAATGTCCCCCAAGCAATATGGCTGACTTGGAAGTCACCTATAGAACATGGCAACCAGCACAATGTCCCCCAAGCAATATGGCTGACTTGGAAGTCAACTATACAAGACAACCAGCACAATGTCCCCCATGCAATATGGCTGACTTGGAAGTCACCTATAGGACATGGCAACCAGCACAATGTCCCCCATGCAATATGGCTGACTTGGAAGTCACCTATAGAACATGGCCACCAGCACAATGTCCCCCAAGCAATATGGCTCACTTGGAAGTCACCTATACAATACAACCAGCACAATGTCCCCCATGCAATATGGCTGACTTGGAAGTCACCTATACAATACAACCAGCACAATGTCCCAAATGCAATATGGCTGACTTGGAAGTCACCTATAGGACATGGCCACCAGCACAATGTCCCCCATGCAATATGGCTGACTTGGAAGTCACCTATACAATACAACCAGCACAATGTCCCCCATGCAATATGGCTGACTTGGAAGTCACCTATACAATATAACCAGCACAATGTCCCCCAAGCAATATGGCTGACTTGGAAGTCACCTATACAAGACAACCAGCACAATGTCCCCCATGCAATATGGCTGACTTGGAAGTCACCTATACAATACAACCAGCACAATGTCCCCCATGCAATATGGCTGATTTGGAAGTCACCTATACAACACAACCAGCACAATGTCCCCCATGCAATATGGCTGACTTGGAAATCACCTATACAAGACAACCAGCACAATGTCCCAAATGCAATATGGCTGACTTGGAAGTCACCTATAGAACATGGCCACCAGCACAATGTCCCCCATGCAATATGGCTGACTTGGAAGTCACCTATACAACATGGCAACCAGCACAATGTCCCCCATGCAATATGGCTGACTTGGAAGTCACCTATACAATACAACCAGCACAATGTCCCCCAAGCAATATGGCTGACTTGGAAGTCACCTATACAAGACAACCAGCACAATGTCCCCCATGCAATATGGCTGACTTGGAAGTCACCTATAGGACATGGCCACCAGCACAATGTCCCCCATGCAATATGGCTGACTTGGAAGTCACCTATACAATACAACCAGCACAATGTCCCCCATGCAATATGGCTGACTTGGAAGTCACCTATACAATACAACCAGCACAATGTCCCCCATGCAATATGGCTGATTTGGAAGTCACCTATACAACACAACCAGCACAATGTCCCCCATGCAATATGGCTGACTTGGAAGTCACCTATACAAGACAACCAGCACAATGTCCCCCATGCAATATGGCTGACTTGGAAGTCACCTATAGAACATGGCCACCAGCACAATGTCCCCCAAGCAATATGGCTGACTTGGAAGTCACCTATACAAGACAACCAGCACAATGTCCCCCATGCAATATGGCTGACTTGGAAGTCACCTATACAAGACAACCAGCACAATGTCCCCCATGCAATATGGCTGACTTGGAAGTCACCTATAGAACATGGCCACCAGCACAATGTCCCAAATGCAATATGGCTGACTTGGAAGTCACCTATAGAACATGGCCACCAGCACAATGTCCCCCATGCAATATGGCTGACTTGGAAGTCACCTATACAACATGGCAACCAGCACAATGTCCCCCATGCAATATGGCTGACTTGGAAGTCACCTATACAATACAACCAGCACAATGTCCCCCAAGCAATATGGCTGACTTGGAAGTCACCTATACAAGACAACCAGCACAATGTCCCCCATGCAATATGGCTGACTTGGAAGTCACCTATACAACACAACCAGCACAATGTCCCCCATGCAATATGGCTGACTTGGAAGTCACCTATACAAGACAACCAGCACAATGTCCCCCATGCAATATGGCTGACTTGGAAGTCACCTATAGAACATGGCCACCAGCACAATGTCCCCCAAGCAATATGGCTGACTTGGAAGTCACCTATACAAGACAACCAGCACAATGTCCCCCATGCAATATGGCTGACTTGGAAGTCACCTATACAAGACAACCAGCACAATGTCCCCCATGCAATATGGCTGACTTGGAAGTCACCTATAGAACATGGCCACCAGCACAATGTCCCAAATGCAATATGGCTGACTTGGAAGTCACCTATAGAACATGGCCACCAGCACAATGTCCCCCATGCAATATGGCTGACTTGGAAGTCACCTATACAACATGGCAACCAGCACAATGTCCCCCATGCAATATGGCTGACTTGGAAGTCACCTATACAATACAACCAGCACAATGTCCCCCAAGCAATATGGCTGACTTGGAAGTCACCTATACAAGACAACCAGCACAATGTCCCCCATGCAATATGGCTGACTTGGAAGTCACCTATAGGACATGGCCACCAGCACAATGTCCCCCATGCAATATGGATGACTTGGAAGTCACCTATACAATACAACCAGCACAATGTCCCTCATGCAATATGGCTGACTTGGAAGTCACCTATACAATACAACCAGCACAATGTCCCCCATGCAATATGGCTGATTTGGAAGTCACCTATACAACATGGCAACCAGCACAATGTCCCCCATGCAATATGGCTGACTTGGAAGTCACCTATAGAACATGGCCACCAGCACAGTGTCCCGCATGCAATATGGCTGACTTGGAAGTCACCTATACAACATGGCAACCAGCACAATGTCCCCCAAGCAATATGGCTGACTTGGAAGTCACCTATAGAACATGGCCACCAGCACAATGTCCCCCAAGCAATATGGCTGACTTGGAAGTCACCTATAGAACATGGCAACCAGCACAATGTCCCCCAAGCAATATGGCTGACTTGGAAGTCAACTATACAAGACAACCAGCACAATGTCCCCCATGCAATATGGCTGACTTGGAAGTCACCTATAGGACATGGCAACCAGCACAATGTCCCCCATGCAATATGGCTGACTTGGAAGTCACCTATAGAACATGGCCACCAGCACAATGTCCCCCAAGCAATATGGCTCACTTGGAAGTCACCTATACAATACAACCAGCACAATGTCCCCCATGCAATATGGATGACTTGGAAGTCACCTATACAATACAACCAGCACAATGTCCCAAATGCAATATGGCTGACTTGGAAGTCACCTATAGAACATGGCCACCAGCACAATGTCCCCCATGCAATATGGCTGACTTGGAAGTCACCTATACAACATGGCAACCAGCACAATGTCCCCCATGCAATATGGCTGACTTGGAAGTCACCTATACAATATAACCAGCACAATGTCCCCCAAGCAATATGGCTGACTTGGAAGTCACCTATACAAGACAACCAGCACAATGTCCCCCATGCAATATGGCTGACTTGGAAGTCACCTATACAATACAACCAGCACAATGTCCCCCATGCAATATGGCTGATTTGGAAGTCACCTATACAACACAACCAGCACAATGTCCCCCATGCAATATGGCTGACTTGGAAATCACCTATACAAGACAACCAGCACAATGTCCCAAATGCAATATGGCTGACTTGGAAGTCACCTATAGAACATGGCCACCAGCACAATGTCCCCCATGCAATATGGCTGAATTGGAAGTCACCTATACAACATGGCAACCAGCACAATGTCCCCCATGCAATATGGCTTACTTGGAAGTCACCTATACAATACAACCAGCACAATGTCCCCCAAGCAATATGGCTGACTTGGAAGTCACCTATACAAGACAACCAGCACAATGTCCCCCATGCAATATGGCTGACTTGGAAGTCACCTATAGGACATGGCCACCAGAACAATGTCCCCCATGCAATATGGCTGACTTGGAAGTCACCTATACAATACAACCAGCACAATGTCCCCCATGCAATATGGCTGACTTGGAAGTCACCTATACAATACAACCAGCACAATGTCCCCCATGCAATATGGCTGATTTGGAAGTCACCTATACAACACAACCAGCACAATGTCCCCCATGCAATATGGCTGACTTGGAAGTCACCTATACAAGACAACCAGCACAATGTCCCCCATGCAATATGGCTGACTTGGAAGTCACCTATAGAACATGGCCACCAGCACAATGTCCCCCATGCAATATGGCTGACTTGGAAGTCACCTATACAACATGGCAACCAGCACAATGTCCCCCATGCAATATGGCTGACTTGGAAGTCACCTATACAATACAACCAGCACAATGTCCCCCAAGCAATATGGCTGACTTGGAAGTCACCTATACAAGACAACCAGCACAATGTCCCCCATGCAATATGGCTGACTTGGAAGTCACCTATAGGACATGGCCACCAGCACAATGTCCCCCATGCAATATGGCTGACTTGGAAGTCACCTATACAATACAACCAGCACAATGTCCCCCATGCAATATGGCTGACTTGGAAGTCACCTATACAATACAACCAGCACAATGTCCCCCATGCAATATGGCTGATTTGGAAGTCACCTATACAACACAACCAGCACAATGTCCCCCATGCAATATGGCTGACTTGGAAGTCACCTATACAAGACAACCAGCACAATGTCCCCCATGCAATATGGCTGACTTGGAAGTCACCTATAGAACATGGCCACCAGCACAATGTCCCCCAAGCAATATGGCTGACTTGGAAGTCACCTATACAAGACAACCAGCACAATGTCCCCCATGCAATATGGCTGACTTGGAAGTCACCTATACAAGACAACCAGCACAATGTCCCCCATGCAATATGGCTGACTTGGAAGTCACCTATAGAACATGGCCACCAGCACAATGTCCCAAATGCAATATGGCTGACTTGGAAGTCACCTATAGAACATGGCCACCAGCACAATGTCCCCCATGCAATATGGCTGACTTGGAAGTCACCTATACAACATGGCAACCAGCACAATGTCCCCCATGCAATATGGCTGACTTGGAAGTCACCTATACAATACAACCAGCACAATGTCCCCCAAGCAATATGGCTGACTTGGAAGTCACCTATACAAGACAACCAGCACAATGTCCCCCATGCAATATGGCTGACTTGGAAGTCACCTATAGGACATGGCCACCAGCACAATGTCCCCCATGCAATATGGATGACTTGGAAGTCACCTATACAATACAACCAGCACAATGTCCCTCATGCAATATGGCTGACTTGGAAGTCACCTATACAATACAACCAGCACAATGTCCCCCATGCAATATGGCTGATTTGGAAGTCACCTATACAACATGGCAACCAGCACAATGTCCCCCATGCAATATGGCTGACTTGGAAGTCACCTATAGAACATGGCCACCAGCACAGTGTCCCGCATGCAATATGGCTGACTTGGAAGTCACCTATACAACATGGCAACCAGCACAATGTCCCCCAAGCAATATGGCTGACTTGGAAGTCACCTATAGAACATGGCCACCAGCACAATGTCCCCCAAGCAATATGGCTGACTTGGAAGTCACCTATAGAACATGGCAACCAGCACAATGTCCCCCAAGCAATATGGCTGACTTGGAAGTCAACTATACAAGACAACCAGCACAATGTCCCCCATGCAATATGGCTGACTTGGAAGTCACCTATAGGACATGGCAACCAGCACAATGTCCCCCATGCAATATGGCTGACTTGGAAGTCACCTATAGAACATGGCCACCAGCACAATGTCCCCCAAGCAATATGGCTCACTTGGAAGTCACCTATACAATACAACCAGCACAATGTCCCCCATGCAATATGGATGACTTGGAAGTCACCTATACAATACAACCAGCACAATGTCCCAAATGCAATATGGCTGACTTGGAAGTCACCTATAGAACATGGCCACCAGCACAATGTCCCCCATGCAATATGGCTGACTTGGAAGTCACCTATACAACATGGCAACCAGCACAATGTCCCCCATGCAATATGGCTGACTTGGAAGTCACCTATACAATATAACCAGCACAATGTCCCCCAAGCAATATGGCTGACTTGGAAGTCACCTATACAAGACAACCAGCACAATGTCCCCCATGCAATATGGCTGACTTGGAAGTCACCTATACAATACAACCAGCACAATGTCCCCCATGCAATATGGCTGATTTGGAAGTCACCTATACAACACAACCAGCACAATGTCCCCCATGCAATATGGCTGACTTGGAAATCACCTATACAAGACAACCAGCACAATGTCCCAAATGCAATATGGCTGACTTGGAAGTCACCTATAGAACATGGCCACCAGCACAATGTCCCCCATGCAATATGGCTGAATTGGAAGTCACCTATACAACATGGCAACCAGCACAATGTCCCCCATGCAATATGGCTTACTTGGAAGTCACCTATACAATACAACCAGCACAATGTCCCCCAAGCAATATGGCTGACTTGGAAGTCACCTATACAAGACAACCAGCACAATGTCCCCCATGCAATATGGCTGACTTGGAAGTCACCTATAGGACATGGCCACCAGAACAATGTCCCCCATGCAATATGGCTGACTTGGAAGTCACCTATACAATACAACCAGCACAATGTCCCCCATGCAATATGGCTGACTTGGAAGTCACCTATACAATACAACCAGCACAATGTCCCCCATGCAATATGGCTGATTTGGAAGTCACCTATACAACACAACCAGCACAATGTCCCCCATGCAATATGGCTGACTTGGAAGTCACCTATACAAGACAACCAGCACAATGTCCCCCATGCAATATGGCTGACTTGGAAGTCACCTATAGAACATGGCCACCAGCACAATGTCCCCCATGCAATATGGCTGACTTGGAAGTCACCTATACAACATGGCAACCAGCACAATGTCCCCCAAGCAATATGGCTGACTTGGAAGTCACCTATACAAGACAACCAGCACAATGTCCCCCATGCAATATGGCTGACTTGGAAGTCACCTATACAAGACAACCAGCACAATGTCCCCCATGCAATATGGTTGACTTGGAAGTCACCTATAGAACATGGCCACCAGCACAATGTCCCCCAAGCAATATGGCTGACTTGGAAGTCACCTATAGAACATGGCAACCAGCACAATGTCCCCCAAGCAATATGGCTGACTTGGAAGTCACCTATACAAGACAACCAGCACAATGTCCCCCATGCAATATGGCTGACTTGGAAGTCACCTATAGGACATGGCAACCAGCACAATGTCCCCCATGCAATATGGCTGACTTGGAAGTCACCTATAGAACATGGCCACCAGCACAATGTCCCCCAAGCAATATGGCTCACTTGGAAGTCACCTATACAATACAACCAGCACAATGTCCCCCATGCAATATGGCTGACTTGGAAGTCACCTATACAATACAACCAGCACAATGTCCCAAATGCAATATGGCTGACTTGGAAGTCACCTATAGAACATGGCCACCAGCACAATGTCCCCCATGCAATATGGCTGACTTGGAAGTCACCTATACAACATGGCAACCAGCACAATGTCCCCCATGCAATATGGCTGACTTGGAAGTCACTTATACAATACAACCAGCACAATGTCCCCCAAGCAATATGGCTGACTTGGAAGTCACCTATACAAGACAGCCTGCACAATGTCCCCCATGCAATATGGCTGACTTGGAAGTCACCTATACAATACAACCAGCACAATGTCCCCCATGCAATATGGCTGATTTGGAAGTCACCTATACAACACAACCAGCACAATGTCCTCCATGCAATATGGCTGACTTGGAAGTCACCTATACAAGACAACCAGCACAATGTCCCAAATGCAATATGGCTGACTTGGAAGTCACCTATAGAACATGGCCACCAGCACAATGTCCCCCATGCAATATGGCTGACTTGGAAGTCACCTATACAACATGGCAACCAGCACAATGTCCCCCATGCAATATGGCTGACTTGGAAGTCACCTATACAATACAACCAGCACAATGTCCCCCAAGCAATATGGCTGACTTGGAAGTCACCTATACAAGACAACCAGCACAATGTCCCCCATGCAATATGGCTGACTTGGAAGTCACCTATAGGACATGGCCACCAGCACAATGTCCCCCATGCAATATGGCTGACTTGGAAGTCACCTATACAATACAACCAGCACAATGTCCCCCATGCAATATGGCTGACTTGGAAGTCACCTATACAATACAACCAGTACAATGTCCCCCATGCAATATGGCTGATTTGGAAGTCACCTATACAACACAACCAGCACAATGTCCCCCATGCAATATGGCTGACTTGGAAGTCACCTATACAAGACAACCAGCACAATGTCCCCCATGCAATATGGCTGACTTGGAAGTCACCTATAGAACATGGCCACCAGCACAATGTCCCCCATGCAATATGGCTGAATTGGAAGTCACCTATACAACATGGCAACCAGCACAATGTCCCCCAAGCAATATGGCTGACTTGGAAGTCACCTATACAACATGGCCACCAGCACAATGTCCCCCATGCAATATGGCTGACTTGGAAGTCACCTATACAACATGGCAACCAGCACAATGTCCCCCATGCAATATGGCTGACTTGGAAGTCACCTATACAATACAACCAGCACAATGTCCCCCAAGCAATATGGCTGACTTGGAAGTCACCTATACAAGACAACCAGCACAATGTCCCCCATGCAATATGGCTGACTTGGAAGTCACCTATAGGACATGGCCACCAGCACAATGTCCCCCATGCAATATGGATGACTTGGAAGTCACCTATACAATACAACCAGCACAATGTCCCTCATGCAATATGGCTGACTTGGAAGTCACCTATACAATACAACCAGCACAATGTCCCCCATGCAATATGGCTGATTTGGAAGTCACCTATACAACATGGCAACCAGCACAATGTCCCCCATGCAATATGGCTGACTTGGAAGTCACCTATAGAACATGGCCACCAGCACAGTGTCCCGCATGCAATATGGCTGACTTGGAAGTCACCTATACAACATGGCAACCAGCACAATGTCCCCCAAGCAATATGGCTGACTTGGAAGTCACCTATAGAACATGGCCACCAGCACAATGTCCCCCAAGCAATATGGCTGACTTGGAAGTCACCTATAGAACATGGCAACCAGCACAATGTCCCCCAAGCAATATGGCTGACTTGGAAGTCAACTATACAAGACAACCAGCACAATGTCCCCCATGCAATATGGCTGACTTGGAAGTCACCTATAGGACATGGCAACCAGCACAATGTCCCCCATGCAATATGGCTGACTTGGAAGTCACCTATAGAACATGGCCACCAGCACAATGTCCCCCAAGCAATATGGCTCACTTGGAAGTCACCTATACAATACAACCAGCACAATGTCCCCCATGCAATATGGATGACTTGGAAGTCACCTATACAATACAACCAGCACAATGTCCCAAATGCAATATGGCTGACTTGGAAGTCACCTATAGAACATGGCCACCAGCACAATGTCCCCCATGCAATATGGCTGACTTGGAAGTCACCTATACAACATGGCAACCAGCACAATGTCCCCCATGCAATATGGCTGACTTGGAAGTCACCTATACAATATAACCAGCACAATGTCCCCCAAGCAATATGGCTGACTTGGAAGTCACCTATACAAGACAACCAGCACAATGTCCCCCATGCAATATGGCTGACTTGGAAGTCACCTATACAATACAACCAGCACAATGTCCCCCATGCAATATGGCTGATTTGGAAGTCACCTATACAACACAACCAGCACAATGTCCCCCATGCAATATGGCTGACTTGGAAATCACCTATACAAGACAACCAGCACAATGTCCCAAATGCAATATGGCTGACTTGGAAGTCACCTATAGAACATGGCCACCAGCACAATGTCCCCCATGCAATATGGCTGACTTGGAAGTCACCTATACAACATGGCAACCAGCACAATGTCCCCCATGCAATATGGCTGACTTGGAAGTCACCTATACAATACAACCAGCACAATGTCCCCCAAGCAATATGGCTGACTTGGAAGTCACCTATACAAGACAACCAGCACAATGTCCCCCATGCAATATGGCTGACTTGGAAGTCACCTATAGGACATGGCCACCAGAACAATGTCCCCCATGCAATATGGCTGACTTGGAAGTCACCTATACAATACAACCAGCACAATGTCCCCCATGCAATATGGCTGACTTGGAAGTCACCTATACAATACAACCAGCACAATGTCCCCCATGCAATATGGCTGATTTGGAAGTCACCTATACAACACAACCAGCACAATGTCCCCCATGCAATATGGCTGACTTGGAAGTCACCTATACAAGACAACCAGCACAATGTCCCCCATGCAATATGGCTGACTTGGAAGTCACCTATAGAACATGGCCACCAGCACAATGTCCCCCATGCAATATGGCTGACTTGGAAGTCACCTATACAACATGGCAACCAGCACAATGTCCCCCAAGCAATATGGCTGACTTGGAAGTCACCTATACAAGACAACCAGCACAATGTCCCCCATGCAATATGGCTGACTTGGAAGTCACCTATACAAGACAACCAGCACAATGTCCCCCATGCAATATGGTTGACTTGGAAGTCACCTATAGAACATGGCCACCAGCACAATGTCCCCCAAGCAATATGGCTGACTTGGAAGTCACCTATAGAACATGGCAACCAGCACAATGTCCCCCAAGCAATATGGCTGACTTGGAAGTCACCTATACAAGACAACCAGCACAATGTCCCCCATGCAATATGGCTGACTTGGAAGTCACCTATAGGACATGGCAACCAGCACAATGTCCCCCATGCAATATGGCTGACTTGGAAGTCACCTATAGAACATGGCCACCAGCACAATGTCCCCCAAGCAATATGGCTCACTTGGAAGTCACCTATACAATACAACCAGCACAATGTCCCCCATGCAATATGGCTGACTTGGAAGTCACCTATACAATACAACCAGCACAATGTCCCAAATGCAATATGGCTGACTTGGAAGTCACCTATAGAACATGGCCACCAGCACAATGTCCCCCATGCAATATGGCTGACTTGGAAGTCACCTATACAACATGGCAACCAGCACAATGTCCCCCATGCAATATGGCTGACTTGGAAGTCACCTATACAATACAACCAGCACAATGTCCCCCAAGCAATATGGCTGACTTGGAAGTCACCTATACAAGACAACCTCCACAATGTCCCCCATGCAATATGGCTGACTTGGAAGTCACCTATACAATACAACCAGCACAATGTCCCCCATGCAATATGGCTGATTTGGAAGTCACCTATACAACACAACCAGCACAATGTCCTCCATGCAATATGGCTGACTTGGAAGTCACCTATACAAGACAACCAGCACAATGTCCCAAATGCAATATGGCTGACTTGGAAGTCACCTATAGAACATGGCCACCAGCACAATGTCCCCCATGCAATATGGCTGACTTGGAAGTCACCTATACAACATGGCAACCAGCACAATGTCCCCCATGCAATATGGCTGACTTGGAAGTCACCTATACAATACAACCAGCACAATGTCCCCCAAGCAATATGGCTGACTTGGAAGTCACCTATACAAGACAACCAGCACAATGTCCCCCATGCAATATGGCTGACTTGGAAGTCACCTATAGGACATGGCCACCAGCACAATGTCCCCCATGCAATATGGCTGACTTGGAAGTCACCTATACAATACAACCAGCACAATGTCCCCCATGCAATATGGCTGAATTGGAAGTCACCTATACAACATGGCAACCAGCACAATGTCCCCCAAGCAATATGGCTGACTTGGAAGTCACCTATACAACATGGCAACCAGCACAATGTCCCCCAAGCAATATGGCTGACTTGGAAGTCACCTATAGAACATGGCAACCAGCACAATGTCCCACAAGCAATATGGCTGACTTAAAAGTCACCTATACAAGACAACCAGCACAATTTCCCCCATGCAATATGGCTGACTTGGAAGTCACCTATAGGACATGGCAACCAGCACAATGTCCCCCATGAAATATGGCTGACTTGTAAGTCACCTATACAACATGGCAACCAGCACAATGTCCCCCATGCAATATGGCTGACTTGGAAGTCACCTATACAAGATGGCAACCAGCACAATGTCCCCCATGCAATATGGCTGACTTGGAAGTCACCTTTACAACATGGCCACCAGCACAATGTCCCCCATGCAATATGGCTGACTTGGAAGTCACCTATACAATACAACCAGCACAATGTCCCCCATGCAACACGGCTGACTTGGAAGTCACCTATACAAGACAACCAGCACAATGTCCCCCATGCAATATGGCTGACTTGGAAGTCACCTATACAACACAACCAGCACAATGTCCCCCAAGCAATATGGCTCACTTGGAAGTCACCTATACAACATGGCAACCAGCACAATGTCCCCAATGCAATATGGCTGACTTGGAAGTCACCTATAGGACATGGCAACCAGCACAATGTCCCCCATGCAATATGGCTGACTTGGAAGTCACCTATAGAACATGGCCACCAGCACAATGTCCCCCAAGCAATATGGCTCACTTGGAAGGCACCTATACAATACAAACAGCACATTGTCCCCCATGCAATATGGCTGACTTGGAAGTCACCTATACAATACAACCAGCACAATGTCCCCCATGCAATATGGCTGACTTGGAAGTCACCTATACAACACAACCAGCATAATGTCCCCCATGCAATATGGCTGACTTGGAAGTCACCTATAGAACATGGCCACCAGCACAATGTCCCCCAAGCAATATGGCTCACTTGGAAGTCACCTATACAACATGGCAACCAGCACAATGTCCCCCATGCAATATGGCTGACTTGGAAGTCACCTATAGAACATGGCCACCAGCACAATGTCCCCCATGCAATATGGCTGAATTGGAAGTCACCTATACAACATGGCAACCAGCACAATGTCCCCCAAGCAATATGGCTGACTTGGAAGTCACCTATACAACATGGCAACCAGCACAATGTCCCCCAAGCAATATGGCTGACTTGGAAGTCACCTATAGAACATGGCAACCAGCACAATGTCCCACAAGCAATATGGCTGACTTAAAAGTCACCTATACAAGACAACCAGCACAATTTCCCCCATGCAATATGGCTGACTTGGAAGTCACCTATAGGACATGGCAACCAGCACAATGTCCCCCATGAAATATGGCTGACTTGTAAGTCACCTATACAACATGGCAACCAGCACAATGTCCCCCATGCAATATGGCTGACTTGGAAGTCACCTATACAAGATGGCAACCAGCACAATGTCCCCCATGCAATATGGCTGACTTGGAAGTCACCTTTACAACATGGCCACCAGCACAATGTCCCCCATGCAATATGGCTGACTTGGAAGTCACCTATACAATACAACCAGCACAATGTCCCCCATGCAACACGGCTGACTTGGAAGTCACCTATACAAGACAACCAGCACAATGTCCCCCATGCAATATGGCTGACTTGGAAGTCACCTATACAACACAACCAGCACAATGTCCCCCAAGCAATATGGCTCACTTGGAAGTCACCTATACAACATGGCAACCAGCACAATGTCCCCAATGCAATATGGCTGACTTGGAAGTCACCTATAGGACATGGCAACCAGCACAATGTCCCCCATGCAATATGGCTGACTTGGAAGTCACCTATAGAACATGGCCACCAGCACAATGTCCCCCAAGCAATATGGCTCACTTGGAAGGCACCTATACAATACAAACAGCACATTGTCCCCCATGCAATATGGCTGACTTGGAAGTCACCTATACAATACAACCAGCACAATGTCCCCCATGCAATATGGCTGACTTGGAAGTCACCTATACAACACAACCAGCATAATGTCCCCCATGCAATATGGCTGACTTGGAAGTCACCTATAGAACATGGCCACCAGCACAATGTCCCCCAAGCAATATGGCTCACTTGGAAGTCACCTATACAACATGGCAACCAGCACAATGTCCCCCATGCAATATGGCTGACTTGGAAGTCACCTATACAACATGGCAACCAGCACAATGTCCCCCATGCAATATGGCTGACTTGGAAGTCACCTATACAAGAAACCAGCACAATGTCCCCCATGCAATGTGGCTGACTTGGAAGTCACCTATAGAACATGGCCACCAGCACAATGTCCCCCATGCAATATGGCTGACTTGGAAGTCACCTATTCAACATTGCAACCAGCACAATGTCCCCCAAGCAATATGGCTCACTTGGAAGTCACCTATAGAACATGGCAACCAGCACAATGTCCCCCAAGCAATATGGCTGACTTGGAAGTCACCTATACAACATGGCAACCAGCACAATGTCCCCCATGCAATATGGCTGACTTGGAAGTCACCTATAGAACATGGCCACGAGCACAATGTCCCCCATGCAACACGGCTGACTTGGAAGTCACCTATACAAGACAACCAGCACAATGTCCCCCAAGCAATATGGCTGACTTGGAAGTCACCTATACAACACAACCAGCACAATGTCCCCCATGCAATATGGCTGACTTGGAAGTCACCTATAGGACATGGCCACCAGCACAATGTCCCCCATGCAATATGGCTGACTTGGAAGTCACCTATACAATACAACCAGCACAATGTCCCCCATGCAATATGGCTGACTTGGAAGTCACCTATACAATGCAAACAGCACAATGTCCCCCATGCAATATGGCTGATTTGGAAGTCACCTATACAACACAACCAGCACAATGTCCCCCATGCAATATGGCTGACTTGGAAGTCACCTATACAAGACAACCAGCACAATGTCCCTCATGCAATATGGCTGACTTGGAAGTCACCTATAGAACATGGCCACCAGCACAATGTCCCCCATGCAATATGGCTGACTTGGAAGTCACCTATACAACATGGCAACCAGCACAATGTCCCCCAAGCAATATGGCTGACTTGGAAGTCACCTATACAACATGGCAACCAGTACAATGTCCCCCAAGCAATATGGCTGACTTGGAAGTCACCTATAGAACATGGCAACCAGCACAATGTCCCCCAAGCAATATGGCTGACTTAAAAGTCACCTATACAAGACAACCAGCACAATTTCCCCCATGCAATATGGCTGACTTGGAAGTCACCTATAGGACATGGCAACCAGCACAATGTCCCCCATGCAATATGGCTGACTTGTAAGTCACCTATACAACATGGCAACCAGGACAATGTCCCCCATGCATTATGGCTGACTTGGAAGTCACCTATACAACATGGCAACCAGCACAATGTCCCCCATGCAATATGGCTGACTTGGAAGTCACCTTTACAACATGGCCACCAGCACAATGTCCCCGATGCAATATGGCTGACTTGGAAGTCACCTATACAATACAACCAGCACAATGTCCCCCATGCAACCCGGCTGACTTGGAAGTCACCTATACAAGACAACCAGCACAATGTCCCCCATGCAATATGGCTGACTTGGAAGTCACCTATACAACACAACCAGCACAATGTCCCCCAAGCAATATGGCTCACTTGGAAGTCACCTATACAACATGGCAACCAGCACAATGTCCCCCATGCAATATGGCTGACTTGGAAGTCACCTATAGGACATGGCAACCAGCACAATGTCCCCCATGCAATATGGCTGACTTGGAAGTCACCTATAGAACATGGCCACCAGCAGAATGTCCCCCAAGCAATATGGCTCACTTGGAAGGCACCTATACAATACAAACAGCACAATGTCCCCCATGCAATATGGCTGAATTGGAAGTCACCTATACAATACAACCAGCACAATGTCCCCCATGCAATATGGCTGACTTGGAAGTCACCTATACAACACAACCAGCACAATGTCCCCCATGCAATATGGCTGACTTGGAAGTCACCTATACAACACAACCAGCACAATGTCCCCCATGCAATATGGCTCACTTGGAAGTCACCTATACAACATGGCATCCAGCACAATGTCCCCCATGCAATATGGCTGACTTGGAAGTCACCTATACAACATGGCAACCAGCACAATGTCCCCCATGCAATATGGCTGACTTGGAAGTCACCTATACAACATGGCAACCAGCACAATGTCCCCCATGCAATATGGCTGACTTGGAAGTCACCTATACAAGAAACTAGCACAATGTCCCCCATGCAATATGGCTGACTTGGAAGTCACCTATACAACATTGCAACCAGCACAATGTCCGCCAAGCAATATGGCTCACTTGGAAGTCACCTATAGAACATGGCAACCAGCACAATGTCCCCCAAGCAATATGGCTGACTTGGAAGTCACCTATACAACATGGCAACCAGCACAATGTCCCCCATGCAATATGGCTGACTTGGAAGTCACCTATAGAACATGGCCACCAGCACAATGTCCCCCATGCAACACGGCTGACTTGGAAGTCACCTATACAAGACAACCAGCACAATGTCCCCAATGCAATATGGCTGACTTGGAAGTCACCTATACAACACAACCAGCACAATGTCCCCCAAGCAATATGGCTCACTTGGAAGTCACCTATACAACATGGCAACCAGCACAATGTCCCCCATGCAATATGGCTGACTTGGAAGTCACCTATACAACATGGCAACCAGCACAATTTCCCCCATGCAATATGGCTGACTTGGAAGTCACCTATACAAGACAACCAGCACAATGTCCCCCATGCAATATGGCTGACTTGGAAGTCACCTATAGGACATGGCAACCAGCACAATGTCCCCCAAGCAATATGGCTGACTTGGAAGTCACCTATACAAGACAACCAGCACAATGTCCAAAATGCAATATGGCTGACTTGGAAGTCACCTATAGAACATGGCCACCAGCACAATGTCCCCCATGCAATATGGCTGACTTGGAAGTCACCTATACAAAATGGCAACCAGCACAATGTCCCCCATGCAATATGGCTGACTTGGAAGTCACCTATACAATACAACCAGCACAATGTCCCCCAAGCAATATGGCTGACTTGGAAGTCACCTATACAAGACAACCAGCACAATGTCCCCCATGCAATATGGCTGACTTGGAAGTCACCTATAGGACATGGCCACCAGCACAATGTCCCCCATGCAATATGGCTGACTTGGAAGTCACCTATACAATACAACCAGCACAATGTCCCCCATGCAATATGGCTGACTTGGAAGTCACCTATACAATACAACCAGCACAATGTCCCCTATGCAATATGGCTGAGTTGGAAGTCACCTATACAACACAACCAGCACAATGTCCCCCATGCAATATGGCTGACTTGGAAGTCACCTATACAAGACCACCAGCACAATGTCCCAAATGCAATATGGCTGACTTGGAAGTCACCTATAGAACATGGCCACCAGCACAATGTCCCCCATGCAATATGGCTGACTTGGAAGTCACCTATACAACATGGCAACCAGCACAATGTCCCCCATGCAATATGGCTGACTTGGAAGTCACCTATACAATACAACCAGCACAATGTCTCCCAAGCAATATGGCTGACTTGGAAGTCACCTATACAAGACAACCAGCACAATGTCCCCCATGCAATATGGCTGACTTGGAAGTCACCTATAGGACATGGCCACCAGCACAATGTCCCCCATGCAATATGGCTGACTTGGAAGTCACCTATACAATACAACCAGCACAATGTCCCCCATGCAATATGGCTGATTTGGAAGTCACCTATACAACACAACCAGCACAATGTCCCCCATGCAATATGGCTGACTTGGAAGTCACCTATACAAAATGGCAACCAGCACAATGTCCCCCATGCAATATGGCTGACTTGGAAGTCACCTATACAATACAACCAGCACAATGTCCCCCAAGCAATATGGCTGACTTGGAAGTCACCTATACAAGACAACCAGCACAATGTCCCCCATGCAATATGGCTGACTTGGAAGTCACCTATAGGACATGGCCACCAGCACAATGTCCCCCATGCAATATGGCTGACTTGGAAGTCACCTATACAATACAACCAGCACAATGTCCCCCATGCAATATGGCTGACTTGGAAGTCACCTATACAATACAACCAGCACAATGTCCCCTATGCAATATGGCTGAGTTGGAAGTCACCTATACAACACAACCAGCACAATGTCCCCCATGCAATATGGCTGACTTGGAAGTCACCTATACAAGACAACCAGCACAATGTCCCAAATGCAATATGGCTGACTTGGAAGTCACCTATAGAACATGGCCACCAGCACAATGTCCCCCATGCAATATGGCTGACTTGGAAGTCACCTATACAACATGGCAACCAGCACAATGTCCCCCATGCAATATGGCTGACTTGGAAGTCACCTATACAATACAACCAGCACAATGTCTCCCAAGCAATATGGCTGACTTGGAAGTCACCTATACAAGACAACCAGCACAATGTCCCCCATGCAATATGGCTGACTTGGAAGTCACCTATAGGACATGGCCACCAGCACAATGTCCCCCATGCAATATGGCTGACTTGGAAGTCACCTATACAATACAACCAGCACAATGTCCCCCATGCAATATGGCTGATTTGGAAGTCACCTATACAACACAACCAGCACAATGTCCCCCATGCAATATGGCTGACTTGGAAGTCACCTATACAAGACAACCAGCACAATGTCCCCCATGCAATATGGCTGACTTGGAAGTCACCTATAGAACATGGCCACCAGCACAATGTCCCCCATGCAATATGGCTGACTTGGAAGTCACCTTTACAACATGGCAACCAGCACAATGTCCCCAAGCAATATGGCTGACTTAAAAGTCACCTATACAAGACAACCAGCACAATTTCCCCCATGCAATATGGCTCACTTCGAAGTCACCTATAGGACATGGCAACCAGCACAATGTCCCCCATGCAATATGGCTGATTTGGAAGTCACCTATACAACACAACCAGCACAATGTCCCCCATGCAATATCGCTGACTTGGAAGTCACCTATACAAGACAACCAGCACAATGTCCCAAATGCAATATGGCTGACTTGGAAGTCATCTATAGAACATGGCCACCAGCACAATGTCCCCCATGCAATATGGCTGACTTGGAAGTCACCTATACAACATGGCAACCAGCACAATGTCCCCCATGCAATATGGCTGACTTGGAAGTCACCTATACAATACAACCAGCACAATGTCCCCCAAGCAATATGGCTGACTTGGAAGTCACCTATACAAGACAACCAGCACAATGTCCCCCATGCAATATGGCTGACTTGGAAGTCACCTATAGGACATGGCCACCAGCACAATGTCCCCCATGCAATATAGCTGACTTGGAAGTCACCTATACAATACAACCAGCACAATGTCCCCCATGCAATATGGCTGATTTGGAAGTCACCTATACAACACAACCAGCACAATGTCCCCCATGCAATATGGCTGACTTGGAAGTCACCTATACAAGACAACCAGCACAATGTCCCCCATGCAATATGGCTGACTTGGAAGTCACCTATAGAACATGGCCACCAGCACAATGTCCCCCATGCAATATGGCTGACTTGGAAGTCACCTATAGAACATGGCAACCAGCACAATGTCCCCCAAGCAATATGGCTGATTAAAAGTCACCTATACAAGACAACCAGCACAATTTCCCCCATGCAATATGGCTGACTTGGAAGTCACCTATAGGACATGGCATCCATCACAATGTCCCCCATGCAATATGGCTGACTTGTAAGTCACCTATACAACATGGCAACCAGCACAATGTCCCCCAAGCAATATGGCTGACTTGGAAGTCACCTATACAACATGGCAACCAGCACAATGTCCCCCATGCAATATGGCTGACTTGGAAGTCACCTATAGAACATGGCCACCAGCCCAATGTCCCCCATGCAACACGGCTGACTTGGAAGTCACCTATACAAGACAACCAGCACAATGTCCCCCATGCAATATGGCTGACTTGGAAGTCACCTATAGGACATGGCCACCAGCACAATGTCCCCCATGCAATATGGCTGACTTGGAAGTCACCTATACAACATGGCAACCAGCACAATGTCCCCCAAGCAATATGGCTGACTTGGAAGTCACCTATACAACATGGCAACCAGCACAATGTCCCCCATGCAATATGGCTGACTTGGAAGTCACCTATAGAACATGGCAACCAGCACAATGTCCCCCAAGCAATATGGCTGACTTAAAAGTCACCTATACAAGACAACCAGCACAATTTCCCCCATGCAATATGGCTGACTTGGAAGTCACCTATAGGACATGGCAACCAGCACAATGTCCCCCATGCAATATGGCTGATTTGGAAGTCACCTATACAACACAACCAGCACAATGTCCCCCATGCAATATGGCTGACTTGGAAGTCACCTATACAAGACAACCAGCACAATGTCCCAAATGCAATATGGCTGACTTGGAAGTCACCTATAGAACATGGCCACCAGCACAATGTCCCCCATGCAATATGGCTGACTTGGAAGTCACCTATACAACATGGCAACCAGCACAATGTCCCCCATGCAATATGGCTGACTTGGAAGTCACCTATACAATACAACCAGCACAATGTCCCCCAAGCAATATGGCTGACTTGGAATTCACCTATACAAGACAACCAGCACAATGTCCCCCATGCAATATGGCTGACTTGGAAGTCACCTATAGGACATGGCCACCAGCACAATGTCCCCCATGCAATATAGCTGACTTGGAAGTCACCTATACAATACAACCAGCACAATGTCCCCCATGCAATATGGCTGATTTGGAAGTCACCTATACAACACAACCAGCACAATGTCCCCCATGCAATATGGCTCACTTGGAAGTCACCTATACAAGACAACCAGCACAATGTCCCCCATGCAATATGGCTGACTTGGAAGTCACCTATAGAACATGGCCACCAGCACAATGTCCCCCATGCAATATGGCTGACTTGGAAGTCACCTATACAACATGGCAACCAGCACAATGTCCCCCAAGCAATATGGCTGACTTGGAAGTCACCTATACAACATGGCAACCAGCACAATGTCCCCCAAGCAATATGGCTGACTTGGAAGTCACCTATAGAACATGGCAACCAGCACAATGTCCCCCAAGCAATATGGCTGACTTAAAAGTCACCTATACAAGACAACCAGCACAATTTCCCCCATGCAATATGGCTGACTTGGAAGTCACCTATAGGACATGGCCACCAGCACAATGTCCCCCATGCAATATAGCTGACTTGGAAGTCACCTATACAATACAACCAGCACAATGTCCCCCATGCAATATGGCTGATTTGGAAGTCACCTATACAACACAACCAGCACAATGTCCCCCATGCAATATGGCTCACTTGGAAGTCACCTATACAAGACAACCAGCACAATGTCCCCCATGCAATATGGCTGACTTGGAAGTCACCTATAGAACATGGCCACCAGCACAATGTCCCCCATGCAATATGGCTGACTTGGAAGTCACCTATACAACATGGCAACCAGCACAATGTCCCCCAAGCAATATGGCTGACTTGGAAGTCACCTATACAACATGGCAACCAGCACAATGTCCCCCAAGCAATATGGCTGACTTGGAAGTCACCTATAGAACATGGCAACCAGCACAATGTCCCCCAAGCAATATGGCTGACTTAAAAGTCACCTATACAAGACAACCAGCACAATTTCCCCCATGCAATATGGCTGACTTGGAAGTCACCTATAGGACATGGCAACCAGCACAATGTCCCCCATGCAATATGGCTGACTTGTAAGTCACCTATACAACATGGCAACCAGCACAATGTCCCCCATGCAATATGGCTGACTTGGAAGTCACCTATACAACATGGCAACCAGCACAATGTCCCCCATGCAATATGGCTGACTTGGAAGTCACCTTTACAAAATGGCCACCAGCACAATGACCCCCATGCAATATGGCTGACTTGGAAGTCACCTATACAATACAACCAGCACAATGTCCCCCATGCAACACGGCTGACTTGGAAGTCACCTATACAAGACAACCAGCACAATGTCCCCCATGCAATATGGCTGACTTGGAAGTCACCTATACAATACAACCAGCACAATGTCCCCCAAGCAATATGGCTGACTTGGAATTCACCTATACAAGACAACCAGCACAATGTCCCCCATGCAATATGGCTGACTTGGAAGTCACCTATAGGACATGGCCACCAGCACAATGTCCCCCATGCAATATGGCTGACTTAGAAGTCACCTATACAATACAACCAGCACAATGTCCCCCATGCAATATGGCTGATTTGGAAGTCACCTATACAACACAACCAGCACAATGTCCCCCATGCAATATGGCTGACTTGGAAGTCACCTATACAAGACAACCAGCACAATGTCCCCCATGCAATATGGCTGACTTGGAAGTCACCTATAGAACATGGCCACCAGCACAATGTCCCCCATGCAATATGGCTGACTTGGAAGTCACCTATACAACATGGCAACCAGCACAATGTCCCCCAAGCAATATGGCTGACTTGGAAGTCACCTATACAACATGGCAACCAGCACAATGTCCCCCAAGCAATATGGCTGACTTGGAAGTCACCTATAGAACATGGCAACCAGCACAATGTCCCCCTGCAATATGGCTGACTTAAAAGTCACCTATACAAGACAACCAGCACAATTTCCCCCATGCAATATGGCTGACTTGGAAGTCACCTATAGGACATGGCAACCAGCACAATGTCCCCCATGCAATATGGCTGACTTGTAAGTCACCTATACAACATGGCAACCAGCACAATGTCCCCCATGCAATATGGCTGACTTGGAAGTCACCTATACAACATGGCAACCAGCACAATGTCCCCCATGCAATATGGCTGACTTGGAAGTCACCTTTACAAAATGGCCACCAGCACAATGACCCCCATGCAATATGGCTGACTTGGAAGTCACCTATACAATACAACCAGCACAATGTCCCCCATGCAACACGGCTGACTTGGAAGTCACCTATACAAGACAACCAGCACAATGTCCCCCATGCAATATGGCTGACTTGGAAGTCAGCTATACAACACAACCAGCACAATGTCCCCCAAGCAATATGGCTCACTTGGAAGTCACCTATACAACATGGCAACCAGCACAATGTCCCCCATGCAATATGGCTGACTTGGAAGTCACCTATAGGACATGGCAACCAGCACAATGTCCCCCATGCAATATGGCTGACTTGGAAGTCACCTATAGAACATGGCCACCAGCACAATGTCCCCCAAGCAATATGGCTCACTTGGAAGGCACCTATACAATACAAACAGCACAATGTCCCCCATGCAATATGGCTGACTTGGAAGTCACCTATACAATACAACCAGCACAATGTCCCCCATGCAATATGGCTGACTTGGAAGTCACCTATACAACACAACCAGCACAATGTCCCCCATGCAAAATGGCTGACTTGGAAGTCACCTATACAACACAACCAGCACAATGTCCCCCCTGCAATATGGCTCACTTGGAAGTCACCTATACAACATGGCATCCAGCACAATGTCCCCCAAGCAATCTGGCTGACTTGGAAGTCACCTATACAACATGGCAACCAGCATAATGTCCCCCATGCAATATGGCTGACTTGGAAGTCACCTATACAACATGGCAACCAGCACAATGTCCCCCATGCAATATGGCTGACTTGGAAGTCACCTATACAAGAAACCAGCACAATGTCCCCCATGCAATGTGGCTGACTTGAAAGTCACCTATAGAACATGGCCACCAGCACAATGTCCCCCATGCAATATGGCTGACTTGGAAGTCACCTATACAACATGGAAACCAGCACAATGTCCCCCAAGCAATATGGCTCACTTGGAAGTCACCTATAGAACATGGCAACCAGCACAATGTCCCCTAAGCAATATGGCTGACTTGGAAGTCACCTATACAACATGGCAAGCAGCACAATGTCCCCCATGCAATATGGCTGACTTGGAAGTCACCTATAGAACATGGCCACCAGCACAATGTCCCCCATGCAACACGGCTGACTTGGAAGTCACCTATACAAGACAACCAGCACAATGTCCCCCATGCAATATGGCTGACTTGGAAGTCACCTATACAACACAACCAGCACAATGTCCCCCAAGCAATATGGCTCACTTGGAAGTCACCTATACAACATGGCAACCAGCACAATGTCCCCCATGCAATATGGCTGACTTGGAAGTCACCTATACAACATGGCAACCAGCACAATGTCCCCCATGCAATATGGCTGACTTGGAAGTCACCTATACAAGACAAGCAGCACAATGTCCCCCATGCAATATGGCTGACTTGGAAGTCACCTATAGGACATGGCAACCAGCACAATGTCCCCCAAGCAATATGGCTGACTTGGAAGTCACCTATACAAGGCAACCAGCACAATGTCCCAAATGCAATATGGCTGACTTGGAAGTCACCTATACAACATGGCAACCAGCACAATGTCCCCCATGCAATATGGTTGACTTGGAAGTCACCTATACAATACAACCAGCACAATGTCCCCCAAGCAATATGGCTGACTTGGAAGTCACCTATACAATACAACCAGCACAATGTCCCCCAAGCAATATGGCTGACTTGGAAGTCACCTATAGAACATGGCCACCAGCACAATGTCCCCCATGCAATATGGCTGACTTGGAAGTCACCTATACAACATGGCAACCAGCACAATGTCCCCCAAGCAATATGGCTGACTTGGAAGTCACCTATACAAGACAACCAGCACAATGTCCCCCATGCAATATGGCTGACTTGGAAGTCACCTATACAAGACAACCAGCACAATGTCCCCCATGCAATATGGTTGACTTGGAAGTCACCTATAGAACATGGCCACCAGCACAATGTCCCCCAAGCAATATGGCTGACTTGGAAGTCACCTATAGAACATGGCAACCAGCACAATGTCCCCCAAGCAATATGGCTGACTTGGAAGTCACCTATACAAGACAACCAGCACAATGTCCCCCATGCAATATGGCTGACTTGGAAGTCACCTATAGGACATGGCAACCAGCACAATGTCCCCCATGCAATATGGCTGACTTGGAAGTCACCTATAGAACATGGCCACCAGCACAATGTCCCCCAAGCAATATGGCTCACTTGGAAGTCACCTATACAATACAACCAGCACAATGTCCCCCATGCAATATGGCTGACTTGGAAGTCACCTATACAATACAACCAGCACAATGTCCCAAATGCAATATGGCTGACTTGGAAGTCACCTATAGAACATGGCCACCAGCACAATGTCCCCCATGCAATATGGCTGACTTGGAAGTCACCTATACAACATGGCAACCAGCACAATGTCCCCCATGCAATATGGCTGACTTGGAAGTCACCTATACAATACAACCAGCACAATGTCCCCCAAGCAATATGGCTGACTTGGAAGTCACCTATACAAGACAACCTGCACAATGTCCCCCATGCAATATGGCTGACTTGGAAGTCACCTATACAATACAACCAGCACAATGTCCCCCATGCAATATGGCTGATTTGGAAGTCACCTATACAACACAACCAGCACAATGTCCTCCATGCAATATGGCTGACTTGGAAGTCACCTATACAAGACAACCAGCACAATGTCCCAAATGCAATATGGCTGACTTGGAAGTCACCTATAGAACATGGCCACCAGCACAATGTCCCCCATGCAATATGGCTGACTTGGAAGTCACCTATACAACATGGCAACCAGCACAATGTCCCCCATGCAATATGGCTGACTTGGAAGTCACCTATACAATACAACCAGCACAATGTCCCCAAAGCAATATGGCTGACTTGGAAGTCACCTATACAAGACAACCAGCACAATGTCCCCCATGCAATATGGCTGACTTGGAAGTCACCTATAGGACATGGCCACCAGCACAATGTCCCCCATGCAATATGGCTGACTTGGAAGTCACCTATACAATACAACCAGCACAATGTCCCCCATGCAATATGGCTGACTTGGAAGTCACCTATACAATACAACCAGTACAATGTCCCCCATGCAATATGGCTGATTTGGAAGTCACCTATACAACACAACCAGCACAATGTCCCCCATGCAATATGGCTGACTTGGAAGTCACCTATACAAGACAACCAGCACAATGTCCCCCATGCAATATGGCTGACTTGGAAGTCACCTATAGAACATGGCCACCAGCACAATGTCCCCCATGCAATATGGCTGAATTGGAAGTCACCTATACAACATGGCAACCAGCACAATGTCCCCCAAGCAATATGGCTGACTTGGAAGTCACCTATACAACATGGCAACCAGCACAATGTCCCCCAAGCAATATGGCTGACTTGGAAGTCACCTATAGAACATGGCAACCAGCACAATGTCCCCCAAGCAATATGGCTGACTTAAAAGTCACCTATACAAGACAACCAGCACAATTTCCCCCATGCAATATGGCTGACTTGGAAGTCACCTATAGGACATGGCAACCAGCACAATGTCCCCCATGCAATATGGCTGACTTGTAAGTCACCTATAAAACATGGCAACCAGCACAATGTCCCCCATGCAATATGGCTGACTTGGAAGTCACCTATACAACATGGCAACCAGCACAATGTCCCCCATGCAATATGGCTGACTTGGAAGTCACCTTTACAACATGGCCACCAGCACAATGTCCCCCATGCAATATGGCTGACTTGGAAGTCACCTATACAATACAACCAGCACAATGTCCCCCATGCAACACGGCTGACTTGGAAGTCACCTATACAAGACAACCAGCACAATGTCCCCCATGCAATATGGCTGACTTGGAAGTCACCTATACAACACAACCAGCACAATGTCCCCCAAGCAATATGGCTCACTTGGAAGTCACCTATACAACATGGCAACCAGCACAATGTCCCCAATGCAATATGGCTGACTTGGAAGTCACCTATAGGACATGGCAACCAGCACAATGTCCCCCATGCAATATGGCTGACTTGGAAGTCACCTATAGAACATGGCCACCAGCACAATGTCCCCCAAGCAATATGGCTCACTTGGAAGGCACCTATACAATACAACCAGCACAATGTCCCCCATGCAATATGGCTGACTTGGAAGTCACCTATACAATACAACCAGCACAATGTCCCAAATGCAATATGGCTGACTTGGAAGTCACCTATAGAACATGGCCACCAGCACAATGTCCCCCATGCAATATGGCTGACTTGGAAGTCACCTATACAACATGGCAACCGGCACAATGTCCCCCATGCAATATGGCTGACTTGGAAGTCACCTATACAATGCAACCAGCACAATGTCCCCCAAGCAATATGGCTGACTTGGAAGTCACCTATACAAGACAACCTGCACAATGTCCCCCATGCAATATGGCTGACTTGGAAGTCACCTATACAATACAACCAGCACAATGTCCCCCATGCAATATGGCTGATTTGGAAGTCACCTATATAACACAACCAGCACAATGTCCCCCATGCAATATGGCTGACTTGGAAGTCACCTATACAAGACAACCAGCACAATGTCCCAAATGCAATATGGCTGACTTGGAAGTCACCTATAGAACATGGCCACCAGCACAATGTCCCACATGCAATATGGCTGACTTGGAAGTCACCTATACAACATGGCAACCAGCACAATGTCCCCCATGCAATATGGCTGACTTGGAAGTCACCTATACAATACAACCGGCACAATGTCCCCCAAGCAATATGGCTGACTTGGAAGTCACCTATACAAGACAACCAGCACAATGTCCCCCATGCAATATGGCTGACTTGGAAGTCACCTATAGGACATGGCCACCAGCACAATGTCCCCCATGCAATATGGCTGACTTGGAAGTCACCTATACAATACAACCAGCACAATGTCCCCCATGCAATATGGCTGACTTGGAAGTCACCTATACAATACAACCAGCACAATGTCCCCCATGCAATATGGCTGATTTGGAAGTCACCTATACAACACAACCAGCACAATGTCCCCCATGCAATATGGCTGACTTGGAAGTCACCTATACAAGACAACCAGCACAATGTCCCCCATGCAATATGGCTGACTTGGAAGTCACCTATAGAACATGGCCACCAGCACAATGTCCCCCATGCAATATGGCTGAATTGGAAGTCACCTATACAACATGGCAACCAGCACAATGTCCCCCAAGCAATATGGCTGACTTGGAAGTCACCTATACAACATGGCAACCAGCACAATGTCCCCCAAGCAATATGGCTGACTTGGAAGTCACCTATAGAACATGGCAACCAGCACAATGTCCCACAAGCAATATGGCTGACTTAAAAGTCACCTATACAAGACAACCAGCACAATTTCCCCCATGCAATATGGCTGACTTGGAAGTCACCTATAGGACATGGCAACCAGCACAATGTCCCCCATGAAATATGGCTGACTTGTAAGTCACCTATACAACATGGCAACCAGCACAATGTCCCCCATGCAATATGGCTGACTTGGAAGTCACCTATACAAGATGGCAACCAGCACAATGTCCCCCATGCAATATGGCTGACTTGGAAGTCACCTTTACAACATGGCCACCAGCACAATGTCCCCCATGCAATATGGCTGACTTGGAAGTCACCTATACAATACAACCAGCACAATGTCCCCCATGCAACACGGCTGACTTGGAAGTCACCTATACAAGACAACCAGCACAATGTCCCCCATGCAATATGGCTGACTTGGAAGTCACCTATACAACACAACCAGCACAATGTCCCCTAAGCAATATGGCTCACTTGGAAGTCACCTATACAACATGGCAACCAGCACAATGTCCCCAATGCAATATGGCTGACTTGGAAGTCACCTATAGGACATGGCAACCAGCACAATGTCCCCCATGCAATATGGCTGACTTGGAAGTCACCTATAGAACATGGCCACCAGCACAATGTCCCCCATGCAATATGGCTGACTTGGAAGTCACCTATACAACACAACCAGCATAATGTCCCCCATGCAATATGGCTGACTTGAAAGTCACCTATAGAACATGGCCACCAGCACAATGTCCCCCAAGCAATATGGCTGACTTGGAAGTCACCTATACAAGACAAATGCACAATGTCCCCCATGCAATATGGCTGACTTGGAAGTCACCTATACAATACAACCAGCACAATGTCCCCCATGCAATATGGCTGATTTGGAAGTCACCTATATAACACAACCAGCACAATGTCCCCCATGCAATATGGCTGACTTGGAAGTCACCTATACAAGACAACCAGCACAATGTCCCAAATGCAATATGGCTGACTTGGAAGTCACCTATAGAACATGGCCACCAGCACAATGTCCCCCATGCAATATGGCTGACTTGGAAGTCACCTATACAACATGGCAACCAGCACAATGTCCCCCATGCAATATGGCTGACTTGGAAGTCACCTATACAATACAACCAGCACAATGTCCCCCAAGCAATATGGCTGACTTGGAAGTCACCTATACAAGACAACCAGCACAATGTCCCCCATGCAATATGGCTGACTTGGAAGTCACCTATAGGACATGGCCACCAGCACAATGTCCCCCATGCAATATGGCTGACTTGGAAGTCACCTATACAATACAACCAGCACAATGTCCCCCATGCAATATGGCTGACTTGGAAGTCACCTATACAATACAACCAGCACAATGTCCCCCATGCAATATGGCTGATTTGGAAGTCACCTATACAACACAACCAGCACAATGTCCCCCATGCAATATGGCTGACTTGGAAGTCACCTATACAAGACAACCAGCACAATGTCCCCCATGCAATATGGCTGACTTGGAAGTCACCTATAGAACATGGCCACCAGCACAATGTCCCCCATGCAATATGGCTGAATTGGAAGTCACCTATACAACATGGCAACCAGCACAATGTCCCCCAAGCAATATGGCTGACTTGGAAGTCACCTATACAACATGGCAACCAGCACAATGTCCCCCAAGCAATATGGCTGACTTGGAAGTCACCTATAGAACATGGCAACCAGCACAATGTCCCACAAGCAATATGGCTGACTTAAAAGTCACCTATACAAGACAACCAGCACAATTTCCCCCATGCAATATGGCTGACTTGGAAGTCACCTATAGGACATGGCAACCAGCACAATGTCCCCCATGAAATATGGCTGACTTGTAAGTCACCTATACAACATGGCAACCAGCACAATGTCCCCCATGCAATATGGCTGACTTGGAAGTCACCTATACAAGATGGCAACCAGCACAATGTCCCCCATGCAATATGGCTGACTTGGAAGTCACCTTTACAACATGGCCACCAGCACAATGTCCCCCATGCAATATGGCTGACTTGGAAGTCACCTATACAATACAACCAGCACAATGTCCCCCATGCAACACGGCTGACTTGGAAGTCACCTATACAAGACAACCAGCACAATGTCCCCCATGCAATATGGCTGACTTGGAAGTCACCTATACAACACAACCAGCACAATGTCCCCCAAGCAATATGGCTCACTTGGAAGTCACCTATACAACATGGCAACCAGCACAATGTCCCCAATGCAATATGGCTGACTTGGAAGTCACCTATAGGACATGGCAACCAGCACAATGTCCCCCATGCAATATGGCTGACTTGGAAGTCACCTATAGAACATGGCCACCAGCACAATGTCCCCCAAGCAATATGGCTCACTTGGAAGGCACCTATACAATACAAACAGCACATTGTCCCCCATGCAATATGGCTGACTTGGAAGTCACCTATACAATACAACCAGCACAATGTCCCCCATGCAATATGGCTGACTTGGAAGTCACCTATACAACACAACCAGCATAATGTCCCCCATGCAATATGGCTGACTTGGAAGTCACCTATAGAACATGGCCACCAGCACAATGTCCCCCAAGCAATATGGCTCACTTGGAAGTCACCTATACAACATGGCAACCAGCACAATGTCCCCCATGCAATATGGCTGACTTGGAAGTCACCTATACAACATGGCAACCAGCACAATGTCCCCCATGCAATATGGCTGACTTGGAAGTCACCTATACAAGAAACCAGCACAATGTCCCCCATGCAATGTGGCTGACTTGGAAGTCACCTATAGAACATGGCCACCAGCACAATGTCCCCCATGCAATATGGCTGACTTGGAAGTCACCTATTCAACATTGCAACCAGCACAATGTCCCCCAAGCAATATGGCTCACTTGGAAGTCACCTATAGAACATGGCAACCAGCACAATGTCCCCCAAGCAATATGGCTGACTTGGAAGTCACCTATACAACATGGCAACCAGCACAATGTCCCCCATGCAATATGGCTGACTTGGAAGTCACCTATAGAACATGGCCACCAGCACAATGTCCCCCATGCAACACGGCTGACTTGGAAGTCACCTATACAAGACAACCAGCACAATGTCCCCCAAGCAATATGGCTGACTTGGAAGTCACCTATACAACACAACCAGCACAATGTCCCCCATGCAATATGGCTGACTTGGAAGTCACCTATAGGACATGGCCACCAGCACAATGTCCCCCATGCAATATGGCTGACTTGGAAGTCACCTATACAATACAACCAGCACAATGTCCCCCATGCAATATGGCTGACTTGGAAGTCACCTATACAATGCAAACAGCACAATGTCCCCCATGCAATATGGCTGATTTGGAAGTCACCTATACAACACAACCAGCACAATGTCCCCCATGCAATATGGCTGACTTGGAAGTCACCTATACAAGACAACCAGCACAATGTCCCTCATGCAATATGGCTGACTTGGAAGTCACCTATAGAACATGGCCACCAGCACAATGTCCCCCATGCAATATGGCTGACTTGGAAGTCACCTATACAACATGGCAACCAGCACAATGTCCCCCAAGCAATATGGCTGACTTGTAAGTCACCTATACAAGACAACCAGCACAATGTCCCCCATGCAATATGGCTGACTTGGAAGTCACCTATAGAAGACAACCAGCACAATGTCCCCCAAGCAATATGGCTGACTTGGAAGTCACCTATAGAAAATGGCCACCAGCACAATGTCCCCCATGCAATATGGCTGACTTGGAAGTCACCTATACAAGACAACCAGCACAATGTCCCCATGCAATATGGCTGACTTGGAAGTCACCTATAGAACATGGCCACCAGCACAATGTCCCCCATGCAATATGGCTGACTTGGAAGTCACCTATACAACATGGCAACCAGCACAATGTCCCCCAAGCAATATGGCTGACTTGGAAGTCACCTATAGAACATGGCCACCAGCACAATGTCCCCCATGCAACACGGCTGACTTGGAAGTCACCTATACAAGACAACCAGCACAATGTCCCCCATGCAATATGGCTGACTTGGAAGTCACCTATACAAGACAACCAGCACAATGTCCCCCAAGCAATATGGCTGACTTGGAAGTCACCTATAGAAAATGGCAACCAGCACAATGTCCCCCATGCAATATGGCTGACTTGGAAGTCACCTATAGAACATGGCCACCAGCACAATGTCCCCCATGCAACACGGCTGACTTGGAAGTCACCTATACAAGACAACCAGCACAATGTCCCCCATGCAATATGGCTGACTTGGAAGTCACCTATAGAACATGGCCACCAGCACAATGTCCCCCATGCAATATGGCTGACTTGGAAGTCACCTATACAACATGGCAACCAGCACAATGTCCCCCATGCAATATGGCTGACTTGGAAGTCACCTATAGAACATGGCCACCAGCACAATGTCCCCCATGCAATATGGCTGACTTGGAAGTCACCTATAGAAAATGGCAACCAGCACAATGTCCCCCATGCAATATGGCTGACTTGGAAGTCACCTATAGAACATGGCCACCAGCACAATGTCCCCCATGCAACACGGCTGACTTGGAAGTCACCTATACAAGACAACCAGCACAATGTCCCCCATGCAATATGGCTGACTTGGAAGTCACCTATAGAACATGGCCACCAGCACAATGTCCCCCATGCAATATGGCTGACTTGGAAGTCACCTATACAACATGGCAACCAGCACAATGTCCCCCAAGCAATATGGCTGACTTGGAAGTCACCTATAGAACATGGCCACCAGCACAATGTCCCCCATGCAATATGGCTGACTTGGAAGTCACCTATACAACATGGCAACCAGCACAATGTCCCCCAAGCAATATGGCTGACTTGGAAGTCACCTATAGAACATGGCCACCAGCACAATGTCCCCCATGCAACACGGCTGACTTGGAAGTCACCTATACAAGACAACCAGCACAATGTCCCCCATGCAATATGGCTGACTTGGAAGTCACCTATACAAGACAACCAGCACAATGTCCCCCAAGCAATATGGCTGACTTGGAAGTCACCTATAGAAAATGGCAACCAGCACAATGTCCCCCATGCAATATGGCTGACTTGGAAGTCACCTATAGAACATGGCCACCAGCACAATGTCCCCCATGCAACACGGCTGACTTGGAAGTCACCTATACAAGACAACCAGCACAATGTCCCCCATGCAATATGGCTGACTTGGAAGTCACCTATAGAACATGGCCACCAGCACAATGTCCCCCATGCAATATGGCTGACTTGGAAGTCACCTATACAACATGGCAACCAGCACAATGTCCCCCATGCAATATGGCTGACTTGGAAGTCACCTATAGAACATGGCCACCAGCACAATGTCCCCCATGCAACACGGCTGACTTGGAAGTCACCTATACAAGACAACCAGCACAATGTCCCCCATGCAATATGGCTGACTTGGAAGTCACCTATACAAGACAACCAGCACAATGTCCCCCAAGCAATATGGCTGACTTGGAAGTCACCTATAGAAAATGGCCACCAGCACAATGTCCCCCATGCAATATGGCTGACTTGGAAGTCACCTATACAACATGGCCACCAGCACAATGTCCCCCATGCAATATGGCTGACTTGGAAGTCACCTATAGAACATGGCCACCAGCACAATGTCCCCCATGCAACACGGCTGACTTGGAAGTCACCTATACAAGACAACCAGCACAATGTCCCCCATGCAATATGGCTGACTTGGAAGTCACCTATACAAGACAACCAGCACAATGTCCCCCAAGCAATATGGCTGACTTGGAAGTCACCTATAGAAAATGGCCACCAGCACAATGTCCCCCATGCAATATGGCTGACTTGGAAGTCACCTATACAACATGGCAACCAGCACAATGTCCCCCAAGCAATATGGCTGACTTGGAAGTCACCTATAGAACATGGCCACCAGCACAATGTCCCCCATGCAACACGGCTGACTTGGAAGTCACCTATACAAGACAACCAGCACAATGTCCCCCATGCAATATGGCTGACTTGGAAGTCACCTATACAAGACAACCAGCACAATGTCCCCCAAGCAATATGGCTGACTTGGAAGTCACCTATAGAAAATGGCAACCAGCACAATGTCCCCCATGCAATATGGCTGACTTGGAAGTCACCTATAGAACATGGCCACCAGCACAATGTCCCCCATGCAACACGGCTGACTTGGAAGTCACCTATAGAACATGGCCACCAGCACAATGTCCCCCATGCAACACGGCTGACTTGGAAGTCACCTATACAAGACAACCAGCACAAGGTCCCCCATGCAATATGGCTGACTTGGAAGTCACCTATAGAACATGGCCACCAGCACAATGTCCCCCATGCAACACGGCTGACTTGGAAGTCACCTATACAAGACAACCAGCACAATGTCCCCCATGCAATATGGCTGACTTGGAAGTCACCTATACAAGACAACCAGCACAATGTCCCCCATGCAATATGGCTGACTTGGAAGTCACCTATAGAAAATGGCAACCAGCACAATGTCCCCCATGCAATATGGCTGACTTGGAAGTCACCTATAGAACATGGCCACCAGCACAATGTCCCCCATGCAACACGGCTGACTTGGAAGTCACCTATAGAACATGGCCACCAGCACAATGTCCCCCATGTAACACGGCTGACTTGGAAGTCACCTATACAAGACAACCAGCACAATGTCCCCCATGCAATATGGCTGACTTGGAAGTCACCTATAGAACATGGCCACCAGCACAATGTCCCCCATGCAATATGGCTGACTTGGAAGTCACCTATACAACATGGCAACCAGCACAATGTCCCCCATGCAATATGGCTGACTTGGAAGTCACCTATAGAACATGGCCACCAGCACAATGTCCCCCATGCAACACGGCTGACTTGGAAGTCACCTATACAAGACAACCAGCACAATGTCCCCCATGCAATATGGCTGACTTGGAAGTCACCTATACAAGACAACCAGCACAATGTCCCCCAAGCAATATGGCTGACTTGGAAGTCACCTATAGAAAATGGCCACCAGCACAATGTCCCCCATGCAATATGGCTGACTTGGAAGTCACCTATACAACATGGCCACCAGCACAATGTCCCCCATGCAATATGGCTGACTTGGAAGTCACCTATACAACATGGCAACCAGCACAATGTCCCCCAAGCAATATGGCTCACTTGGAAGTCACCTATACAACATGGCAACCAGCACAATGTCCCCCATGCAATATGGCTGACTTGGAAGTCACCTATAGAACATGGCCACCAGCACAATGTCCCCCATGCAACACGGCTGACTTGGAAGTCACCTATACAAGACAACCAGCACAATGTCCCCCATGCAATATGGCTGACTTGGAAGTCACCTATACAAGACAACCAGCACAATGTCCCCCAAGCAATATGGCTGACTTGGAAGTCACCTATAGAAAATGGCCACCAGCACAATGTCCCCCATGCAATATGGCTGACTTGGAAGTCACCTATACAAGACAACCAGCACAATGTCCCCATGCAATATGGCTGACTTGGAAGTCACCTATAGGACATGGCAACCAGCACAATGTCCCCCATGCAATATGGCTGACTTGTAAGTCACCTATACAACATGGCAACCAGCACAATGTCCCCCATGCAATATGACTGACTTGGAAGTCACCTATAGAACATGGCCACCAGCACAATGTCCCCCAAGCAATATGGCTGACTTGGAAGTCACCTATACAACATGGCCACCAGCACAATGTCCCCCATGCAACACGGCTGACTTGGAAGTCACCTATACAAGACAACCAGCACAATGTCCCCCATGCAATATGGCTGACTTGGAAGTCACCTATACAACACAACCAGCACAATGTCCCCCAAGCAATATGGCTCACTTGGAAGTCGCCTATACAACATGGCAACCAGAACAATGTCCCCCATGCAATATGGCTGACTTGGAAGTCACCTATATAACATGGCAACCAGCACAATGTCCCCCAAGCAATATGGCTGACTTGGAAGTCACCTATAGAACATGGCCACCAGCACAATGTCCCCCATGCAATATGGCTGACTTGGAAGTCACCTATACAAGACAACCAGCACAATGTCCCCCATGCAATATGGCTGACTTGGAAGTCACCTATAGAACATGGCCACCAGCACAATGTCCCCCAAGCAATATGGCTGACTTGGAAGTCACCTATACAACATGGCAACCAGCACAATGTCCCCCAAGCAATATGGCTGACTTGGAAGTCACCTATAGAACATGGCCACCAGCACAATGTCCCACAAGCAATTTGGCTGACTTGGAAGTCACCTATAGAACATGGCAACCAGCACAATGTCCCCCAAGCAATATGGCTGACTTGGAAGTCACCTATACAAGACAACCAGCACAATGTCCCCCATGCAATATGGCTGACTTGGAAGTCACCTATAGGACATGGCAACCAGCACAATGTCCCCCATGCAATATGGCTGACTTGGAAGTCACCTATACATACAACCAGCACAATGTCCCCCATGCAATATGGCTGACTTGGAAGTCACCTATACAATACAACCAGCACAATGTCCCCCATGCAATATGGCTGACTTGAAAGTCACCTAAATAAAATGGCAACCAGCACAATGTCCCCCAAGCAATATGGCTGACTTGGAAGTCACCTATCCAAGACAACCAGCACAATGTCCCCCATGCAATATGGCTGACTTTGAAGTCACCTATACAATACAACCAGCACAATGTCCCCCATGCAATATGGCTGACTTGGAAGTCACCTATACAATACAACCAGCACAATGTCCCCCATGCAATATGGCTGACTTGGAAGTCACCTATACAACACAACCAGCACAATGTCCCCCATGCAATATGGCTGACTTGGAAGTCACCTAAACAACACAACCAGCACAATGTCCCCCATGCAATATGGCTGACTTGGAAGTCACCTATAGAACATGGCCACCAGCACAATGTCCCCCATGCAATATGGCTCACTTGGAAGTCACCTATACAATACAACCAGCACAATGTCCCCCATGCAATATGGCTGACTTGGAAGTCACCTTTACAATACAACCAGCACAATGTCCCCCATGCAATATGGCTGACTTGGAAGTCACCTATACAACACAACCAGCACAATGTCCCCCATGCAATATGGCTGACTTGGAAGTCACCTATACAACACAACCAGCACAATGTCCCCCATGCAATATGGCTCACTTGAAAGTCACCTATACAACATGGCAACCAGCACAATGTCCCCCATGCAATATGGCTGACTTGGAAGACACCTATACAACATGGCAACCAGCACAATGTCCCCCATGAAATATGGCTGACTTGGAAGTCACCTATACAACATGGCAACCAGCACAATTTCCCCCATGTAATATGGCTGACTTGGAAGTCACCTATACAAGACAACCAGCACAATGTCCTCCAAGCAATATGGCTGACTTGGAAGTCACCTATACAAGACAACCAGCACAATGTCCCCCATGCAATATGGCTGACTTGGAAGTCACCTATAGAAGACAACCAGCACAATGTCCTCCAAGCAATAAGACTGACTTGGAAGTCACCTATACAAGACAACCAGCACAATGTCCCCCATGCAATATGGCTGACTTGAAAGTCACCTATACAACACAACCAGCACAATGTCCCCCAAGCAATATGGCTCACTTGGAAGTCACCTATACAACATGGCAACCAGCACAATGTCCCCCATTCAATATGCCTGACTTGGAAGTCACCTATACAACATGGCAACCAGCACAATGTCCCCCATGCAATATGGCTGACTTGGAAGTCACCTATACAAGACAACCAGCACAATGTCCCCCATGCAATATGGCTGACTTGGAAGTCACCTATACAACATGGCAACCAGCACAATGTCCCCCATGCAATATGGCTGACTTGGAAGTCACCTATACAATACAACCAGCACAATGTCCCCCAAGCAATATGGCTGACTTGGAAGTCACCTATAGAACATGGCCACCAGCACAATGTCCCCCATGCAATATGGCTGACTTGGAAGTCACCTATAGAACATGGCCACCAGCACAATGTCCCCCATGCAATATGGCTGACTTGGACGTCACCTATACAACATGGCAACCAGCACAATGTCCCCCATGCATGCAATATGGCTGACTTGGAAGTCACCTATACCATACAACCAGCACAATGTCCCCCAAGCAATATGGCTGACTTGGAAGTCACCTATACAAGACAACCAGCACAATGTCCCCCATGCAATATGGCTGACTTGGAAGTCACCTATACGACATGGCCACCAGCACAATGTCCCCCATGCAATATGGCTGACTTGGAAGTCACCTATACAATACAACCAGCACAATGTCCCCCATGCAATATGGCTGACTTGGAAGTCACCTATACAATACAACCAGCACAATGTCCCCCATACAATATGGCTGATTTGGAAGTCACCTATACAACACAACCAGCACAATGTCCCCCATGCAATATGGCTGACTTGGAAGTCACCTATACAAGACAACCAGCACAATGTCCCCCATGCAATATGGCTGACTTGGAAGTCACCTATACAACATGGCAACCAGCACAATGTCCCCCATGCAATATGGCTGACTTGGAAGTCACCTATACAATACAACCAGCACAATGTCCCCCAAGCAATATGGCTGACTTGGAAGTCACCTATAGAACATGGCCACCAGCACAATGTCCCCCATGCAATATGGCTGACTTGGAAGTCACCTATAGAACATGGCCACCAGCACAATGTCCCACATGCAATATGGCTGACTTGGAAGTCACCTATAGGACAATGCAACCAGCACAATGTCCCCCATGCAATATGGCTGACTTGGAAGTCACCTATAGAACATGGCCACCAGCACAATGTCCCCCATGCAATATGGCTGACTTGGACGTCACCTATACAACATGGCAACCAGCACAATGTCCCCCATGCATGCATAATGGCTGACTTGGAAGTCACCTATACCATACAACCAGCACAATGTCCCCCAAGCAATATGGCTGACTTGGAAGTCACCTATAGAACATGGCCACCAGCACAATGTCTCCCATGCAATATGGCTGACTTGGAAGTCACCTATACAAGACAACCAGCACAATGTCCCCCATGCAATATGGCTGACTTGGAAGTCACCTATAGAACATGGCCACCAGCACAATGTCCCCCATGCAATATGGCTGACTTGGAAGTCACCTATAGGACAATGCAACCAGCACAATGTCCCCCATGCAATATGGCTGACTTGGAAGTCACCTATAGAACATGGCCACCAGCACAATGTCCCCCAAGCAATATGGCTCACTTGGAAGTCACCTATACAATACAACCAGCACAATGTCCCCCATGCAATATGGCTGACTTGGAAGTCACCTATACAATACAACCAGCACAATGTCCCAAATGCAATATGGCTGACTTGGAAGTCACCTATAGAACATGGCCACCAGCACAATGTCCCCCATGCAATATGGCTGACTTGGAAGTCACCTATACAACATGGCAACCAGCACAATGTCCCCCATGCAATATGGCTGACTTGGAAGTCACCTATAAAATACAACCAGCACAATTTCCCCCAAGCAATATGGCTGACTTGGAAGTCACCTATACAAGACAACCAGCACAATGTCCCCCATGCAATATGGCTGACTTGGAAGTCACCTATAGAACATGGCCACCAGCACAATGTCCCACATGCAATATGGCTGACTTGGAAGTCACCTATAGGACAATGCAACCAGCACAATGTCCCCCATGCAATATGGCTGACTTGGAAGTCACCTATAGAACATGGCCACCAGCACAATGTCCCCCAAGCAATATGGCTCACTTGGAAGTCACCTATACAATACAACCAGCACAATGTCCCCCATGCAATATGGCTGACTTGGAAGTCACCTATACAATACAACCAGCACAATGTCCCAAATGCAATATGGCTGACTTGGAAGTCACCTATAGAACATGGCCACCAGCACAATGTCCCCCATGCAATATGGCTGACTTGGAAGTCACCTATACAACATGGCAACCAGCACAATGTCCCCCATGCAATATGGCTGACTTGGAAGTCACCTATAAAATACAACCAGCACAATTTCCCCCAAGCAATATGGCTGACTTGGAAGTCACCTATACAAGACAACCAGCACAATGTCCCCCATGCAATATGGCTGACTTGGAAGTCACCTATAGAACATGGCCACCAGCACAATGTCCCACATGCAATATGGCTGACTTGGAAGTCACCTATAGGACAATGCAACCAGCACAATGTCCCCCATGCAATATGGCTGACTTGGAAGTCACCTATAGAACATGGCCACCAGCACAATGTCCCCCATGCAATATGGCTGACTTGGACGTCACCTATACAACATGGCAACCAGCACAATGTCCCCCATGCATGCATAATGGCTGACTTGGAAGTCACCTATACCATACAACCAGCACAATGTCCCCCAAGCAATATGGCTGACTTGGAAGTCACCTATACAAGACAACCAGCACAATGTCCCCCATGCAATATGGCTGACTTGGAAGTCACCTATACGACATGGCCACCAGCACAATGTCCCCCATGCAATATGGCTGACTTGGAAGTCACCTATACAATACAACCAGCACAATGTCCCCCATGCAATATGGCTGACTTGGAAGTCACCTATACAATACAACCAGCACAATGTCCCCCATACAATATGGCTGATTTGGAAGTCACCTATACAACACAACCAGCACAATGTCCCCCATGCAATATGGCTGACTTGGAAGTCACCTATACAAGACAACCAGCACAATGTTCCAAATGCAATATGGCTGACTTGGAAGTCACCTATAGAACATGGCCACCAGCACAATGTCCCCCATGCAACACGGCTGACTTGGAAGTCACCTATACAAGACAACCAGCACAATGTCCCCCATGCAATATGGCTGACTTGGAAGTCACCTATATAACACAACCAGCACAATGTCCCCCAAGCAATATGGCTCACTTGGAAGTCACCTATACAACATGGCAACCAGCACAATGTCCCCCATGCAATATGCCTGACTTGGAAGTCACCTATACAACATGGCAACCAGCACAATGTCCCCCATGCAATATGGCTGACTTGGAAGTCACCTATACAAGACAACCAGCACAATGTCCCCCATGCAATATGGCTGACGTGGAAGTCACCTATACAACATGGCAACCAGCACAATGTCCCCCATGCAATATGGCTGACTTGGAAGTCACCTATACAATACAACCAGCACAATGTCCCCCAAGCAATATGGCTGACTTGGAAGTCACCTATAGAACATGGCCACCAGCACAATGTCTCCCATGCAATATGGCTGACTTGGAAGTCACCTATACAAGACAACCAGCACAATGTCCCCCATGCAATATGGCTGACTTGGAAGTCACCTATAGAACATGGCCACCAGCACAATGTCCCCCATGCAATATGGCTGACTTGGAAGTCACCTATAGGACAATGCAACCAGCACAATGTCCCCCATGCAATATGGCTGACTTGGAAGTCACCTATAGAACATGGCCACCAGCACAATTTCCCCCAAGCAATATGGCTCACTTGGAAGTCACCTATACAATACAACCAGCACAATGTCCCCCATGCAATATGGCTGACTTGGAAGTCACCTATACAATACAACCAGCACAATGTCCCAAATGCAATATGGCTGACTTGGAAGTCACCTATAGAACATGGCCACCAGCACAATGTCCCCCATGCAATATGGCTGACTTGGAAGTCACCTATACAACATGGCAACCAGCACAATGTCCCCCATGCAATATGGCTGACTTGGAAGTCACCTATAAAATACAACCAGCACAATGTCCCCCAAGCAATATGGCTGACTTGGAAGTCACCTATACAAGACAACCAGCACAATGTCCCCCATGCAATATGGCTGACTTGGAAGTCACCTATACGACATTGCCACCAGCACAATGTCCCCCATGCAATATGGCTGACTTGGAAGTCACCTATACAATACAACCAGCACAATGTCCCCCATGCAATATGGCTGACTTGGAAGTCACCTATAGAACATGGCCACCAGCACAATGTCCCACATGCAATATGGCTGACTTGGAAGTCACCTATAGGACAATGCTACCAGCACAATGTCCCCCATGCAATATGGCTGACTTGGAAGTCACCTATAGAACATGGCCACCAGCACAATGTCCCCCATGCAATATGGCTGACTTGGACGTCACCTATACAACATGGCAACCAGCACAATGTCCCCCATGCATGCAATATGGCTGACTTGGAAGTCACCTATACCATACAACCAGCACAATGTCCCCCAAGCAATATGGCTGACTTGGAAGTCACCTATACAACACAACCAGCACAATGTCCCCCAAGCAATATGGCTCACTTGGAAGTCACCTATACAACATGGCAACCAGCACAATGTCCCCCATGCAATATGGCTGACTTGGAAGTCACCTATACAACATGGCAACCAGCACAATGTCCCCCATGCAATATGGCTGACTTGGAAGTCACCTATACAAGACAACCAGCACAATGTCCCCATGCAATATGGCTGACTTGGAAGTCACCTATACAACATGGCAACCAGCACAATGTCCCCCATGCAATATGGCTGACTTGGAAGTCACCTATACAAGACAACCAGCACAATGTCCCAAATGCAATATGGCTGACTTGGAAGTCACCTATAGAACATGGCCACCAGCACAATGTCCCCCATGCAACACGGCTGACTTGGAAGTCACCTATACAAGACAACCAGCACAATGTCCCCCATGCAATATGGCTGACTTGGAAGTCACCTATACAACACAACCAGCACAATGTCCCCCAAGCAATATGGCTCACTTGGAAGTCACCTATACAACATGGCAACCAGCACAATGTCCCCCATGCAATATGCCTGACTTGGAAGTCACCTATACAACATGGCAACCAGCACAATGTCCCCCATGCAATATGGCTGACTTGGAAGTCACCTATACAAGACAACCAGCACAATGTCCCCCATGCAATATGGCTGACTTGGAAGTCACCTATACAATACAACCAGCACAATGTCCCAAATGCAATATGGCTGACTTGGAAGTCACCTATACAATACAACCAGCACAAAGTCCCCCAAGCAATATGGCTGACTTGGAAGTCACCTATAGAACATGGCCACCAGCACAATGTCTCCCATGCAATATGGCTGACTTGGAAGTCACCTATACAAGACAACCAGCACAATGTCCCCCATGCAATATGGCTGACTTGGAAGTCACCTATAGAACATGGCCACCAGCACAATGTCCCCCATGCAATATGGCTGACTTGGAAGTCACCTATAGGACAATGCAACCAGCACAATGTCCCCCATGCAATATGGCTGACTTGGAAGTCACCTATAGAACATGGCCACCAGCACAATGTCCCCCAAGCAATATGGCTCACTTGGAAGTCACCTATACAATACAACCAGCACAATGTCCCCCATGCAATATGGCTGACTTGGAAGTCACCTATACAATACAACCAGCACAATGTCCCAAATGCAATATGGCTGACTTGGAAGTCACCTATAGAACATGGCCACCAGCACAATGTCCCCCATGCAATATGGCTGACTTGGAAGTCACCTATACAACATGGCAACCAGCACAATGTCCCCCATGCAATATGGCTGACTTGGAAGTCACCTATAAAATACAACCAGCACAATGTCCCCCAAGCAATATGGCTGACTTGGAAGTCACCTATACAAGACAACCAGCACAATGTCCCCCATGCAATATGGCTGACTTGGAAGTCACCTTTACGACATGGCCACCAGCACAATGTCCCCCATGCAATATGGCTGACTTGGAAGTCACCTATACAATACAACCAGCACAATGTCCCCCATGCAATATGGCTGACTTGGAAGTCACCTATACAATACAACCAGCACAATGTCCCCCATGCAATATGGCTGATTTGGAAGTCACCTATACAACACAACCAGCACAATGTCCCCCATTCAATATGGCTGACTTGGAAGTCACCTATACAAGACAACCAGCACAATGTCCCAAATGCAATATGGCTGACTTGGAAGTCACCTATAGAACATGGCCACCAGCACAATGTCCCCCATGCAATATGGCTGACTTGGAAGTCACCTATACAAAATGGCAACCAGCACAATGTCCCCCATGCAATATGGCTGACTTGGAAGTCACCTATACAATACAACCAGCACAATGTCCCCCAAGCAAAATGGCTGACTTAGAAGTCACCTATACAACATGGCAACCAGCACAATGTCCCCCATGCAATATGGCTGACTTGGAAGTCACCTATACAATACAACCAGCACAATGTCCCCCAAGCAATATGGCTGACTTGGAAGTCACCTATAGAACATGGCCACCAGCACAATGTCCCCCATGCAATATGGCTGACTTGGAAGTCACCTATAGAACATGGCCACCAGCACAATGTCCCACATGCAATATGGCTGACTTGGAAGTCACCTATAGGACAATGCAACCAGCACAATGTCCCCCATGCAATATGGCTGACTTGGAAGTCACCTATAGAACATGGCCACCAGCACAATGTCCCCCATGCAATATGGCTGACTTGGACGTCACCTATACAACATGGCAACCAGCACAATGTCCCCCATGCAATATGGCTGACTTGGAAGTCACCTATAAAATACAACCAGCACAATTTCCCCCAAGCAATATGGCTGACTTGGAAGTCACCTATACAAGACAACCAGCACAATGTCCCCCATGCAATATGGCTGACTTGGAAGTCACCTATACGACATGGCCAAAAGCACAATGTCCCCCATGCAATATGGCTGACTTGGAAGTCACCTATACAATACAACCAGCACAATGTCCCCCATGCAATATGGCTGACTTGGAAGTCACCTATAGAACATGGCCACCAGCACAATGTCCCACATGCAATATGGCTGACTTGGAAGTCACCTATAGGACAATGCAACCAGCACAATGTCCCCCATGCAATATGGCTGACTTCGAAGTCACCTATAGAACATGGCCACCAGCACAATGTCCCCCATGCAATATGGCTGACTTGGACGTCACCTATACAACATGGCAACCAGCACAATGTCCCCCATGCATGCATAATGGCTGACTTGGAAAACACCTATACCATACAACCAGCACAATGTCCCCCAAGCAATATGGCTGACTTGGAAGTCACCTATACAAGACAACCAGCACAATGTCCCCCATGCAATATGGCTGACTTGGAAGTCACCTATACGACATGGCCACCAGCACAATGTCCCCCATGCAATATGGCTGACTTGGAAGTCACCTATACAATACAACCAGCACAATGTCCCCCATGCAATATGGCTGACTTGGAAGTCACCTATACAATACAACCAGCACAATGTCCCCCATACAATATGGCTGATTTGGAAGTCACCTATACAACACAACCAGCACAATGTCCCCCATGCAATATGGCTGACTTGGAAGTCACCTATACAAGACAACCAGCACAATGTTCCAAATGCAATATGGCTGACTTGGAAGTCACCTATAGAACATGGCCACCAGCACAATGTCCCCCATGCAACACGGCTGACTTGGAAGTCACCTATACAAGACAACCAGCACAATGTCCCCCATGCAACACGGCTGACTTGGAAGTCACCTATACAAGACAACCAGCACAATGTCCCCCATGCAATATGGCTCACTTGGAAGTCACCTATACAACATGGCAACCAGCACAATGTCCCCCATGCAATATGCCTGACTTGGAAGTCACCTATACAACATGGCAACCAGCACAATGTCCCCCATGCAATATGGCTGACTTGGAAGTCACCTATACAAGACAACCAGCACAATGTCCCCCATGCAATATGGCTGACGTGGAAGTCACCTATACAACATGGCAACCAGCACAATGTCCCCCATGCAATATGGCTGACTTGGAAGTCACCTATACAATACAACCAGCACAATGTCCCCCAAGCAATATGGCTGACTTGGAAGTCACCTATAGAACATGGCCACCAGCACAATGTCTCCCATGCAATATGGCTGACTTGGAAGTCACCTATACAAGACAACCAGCACAATGTCCGCCATGCAATATGGCTGACTTGGAAGTCACCTATAGAACATGGCCACCAGCACAATGTCCCCCATGCAATATGGCTGACTTGGAAGTCACCTATAGGACAATGCAACCAGCACAATGTCCCCCATGCAATATGGCTGACTTGGAAGTCACCTATAGAACATGGCCACCAGCACAATGTCCCCCAAGCAATATGGCTCACTTGGAAGTCACCTATACAATACAACCAGCACAATGTCCCCCATGCAATATGGCTGACTTGGAAGTCACCTATACAATACAACCAGCACAATGTCCCAAATGCAATATGGCTGACTTGGAAGTCACCTATAGAACATGGCCACCAGCACAATGTCCCCCATGCAATATGGCTGACTTGGAAGTCACCTATACAACATGGCAACCAGCACAATGTCCCCCATGCAATATGGCTGACTTGGAAGTCACCTATAAAATACAACCAGCACAATGTCCCCCAAGCAATATGGCTGACTTGGAAGTCACCTATACAAGACAACCAGCACAATGTCCCCCATGCAATATGGCTGACTTGGAAGTCACCTATACGACATTGCCACCACCACAATGTCCCCCATGCAATATGGCTGACTTGGAAGTCACCTATACAATACAACCAGCACAATGTCCCCCATGCAATATGGCTGACTTGGAAGTCACCTATAGAACATGGCCACCAGCACAATGTCCCACATGCAATATGGCTGACTTGGAAGTCACCTATAGGACAATGCAACCAGCACAATGTCCCCCATGCAATATGGCTGACTTGGAAGTCACCTATAGAACATGGCCACCAGCACAATGTCCCCCATGCAATATGGCTGACTTGGACGTCACCTATACAACATAGCAACCAGCACAATGTCCCCCATGCATGCAATATGGCTGACTTGGAAGTCACCTATACCATACAACCAGCACAATGTCCCCCAAGCAATATGGCTGACTTGGAAGTCACCTATACAACACAACCAGCACAATGTCCCCCAAGCAATATGGCTCACTTGGAAGTCACCTATACAACATGGCAACCAGCACAATGTCCCCCATGCAATATGGCTGATTTGGAAGTCACCTATACAACATGGCAACCAGCACAATGTCCCCCATGCAATATGGCTGACTTGGAAGTCACCTATACAAGACAACCAGCACAATGTCCCCATGCAATATGGCTGACTTGGAAGTCACCTATACAACATGGCAACCAGCACAATGTCCCCCATGCAATATGGCTGACTTGGAAGTCACCTATACAAGACAACCAGCACAATGTCCCAAATGCAATATGGCTGACTTGGAAGTCACCTATAGAACATGGCCACCAGCACAATGTCCCCCATGCAACACGGCTGACTTGGAAGTCACCTATACAAGACAACCAGCACAATGTCCCCCATGCAATATGGCTGACTTGGAAGTCACCTATACGACATGGCCACCAGCACAATGTCCCCCATGCAATATGGCTGACTTGGAAGTCACCTATACAATACAACCAGCACAATGTCCCCCATGCAATATGGCTGACTTGGAAGTCACCTATACAATACAACCAGCACAATGTCCCCCATACAATATGGCTGATTTGGAAGTCACCTATACAACACAACCAGCACAATGTCCCCCATGCAATATGGCTGACTTGGAAGTCACCTATACAAGACAACCAGCACAATGTTCCAAATGCAATATGGCTGACTTGGAAGTCACCTATAGAACATGGCCACCAGCACAATGTCCCCCATGCAACACGGCTGACTTGGAAGTCACCTATACAATACAACCAGCACAATGTCCCAAATGCAATATGGCTGACTTGGAAGTCACCTATAGAACATGGCCACCAGCACAATGTCCCCCATGCAATATGGCTGACTTGGAAGTCACCTATACAACATGGCAACCAGCACAATGTCCCCCATGCAATATGGCTGACTTGGAAGTCACCTATAAAATACAACCAGCACAATGTCCCCCAAGCAATATGGCTGACTTGGAAGTCACCTATACAAGACAACCAGCACAATGTCCCCCATGCAATATGGCTGACTTGGAAGTCACCTATACGACATTGCCACCACCACAATGTCCCCCATGCAATATGGCTGACTTGGAAGTCACCTATACAATACAACCAGCACAATGTCCCCCATGCAATATGGCTGACTTGGAAGTCACCTATAGAACATGGCCACCAGCACAATGTCCCACATGCAATATGGCTGACTTGGAAGTCACCTATAGGACAATGCAACCAGCACAATGTCCCCCATGCAATATGGCTGACTTGGAAGTCACCTATAGAACATGGCCACCAGCACAATGTCCCCCATGCAATATGGCTGACTTGGACGTCACCTATACAACATAGCAACCAGCACAATGTCCCCCATGCATGCAATATGGCTGACTTGGAAGTCACCTATACCATACAACCAGCACAATGTCCCCCAAGCAATATGGCTGACTTGGAAGTCACCTATACAACACAACCAGCACAATGTCCCCCAAGCAATATGGCTCACTTGGAAGTCACCTATACAACATGGCAACCAGCACAATGTCCCCCATGCAATATGGCTGATTTGGAAGTCACCTATACAACATGGCAACCAGCACAATGTCCCCCATGCAATATGGCTGACTTGGAAGTCACCTATACAAGACAACCAGCACAATGTCCCCATGCAATATGGCTGACTTGGAAGTCACCTATACAACATGGCAACCAGCACAATGTCCCCCATGCAATATGGCTGACTTGGAAGTCACCTATACAAGACAACCAGCACAATGTCCCAAATGCAATATGGCTGACTTGGAAGTCACCTATAGAACATGGCCACCAGCACAATGTCCCCCATGCAACACGGCTGACTTGGAAGTCACCTATACAAGACAACCAGCACAATGTCCCCCATGCAATATGGCTGACTTGGAAGTCACCTATACGACATGGCCACCAGCACAATGTCCCCCATGCAATATGGCTGACTTGGAAGTCACCTATACAATACAACCAGCACAATGTCCCCCATGCAATATGGCTGACTTGGAAGTCACCTATACAATACAACCAGCACAATGTCCCCCATACAATATGGCTGATTTGGAAGTCACCTATACAACACAACCAGCACAATGTCCCCCATGCAATATGGCTGACTTGGAAGTCACCTATACAAGACAACCAGCACAATGTTCCAAATGCAATATGGCTGACTTGGAAGTCACCTATAGAACATGGCCACCAGCACAATGTCCCCCATGCAACACGGCTGACTTGGAAGTCACCTATACAAGACAACCAGCACAATGTCCCCCATGCAACACGGCTGACTTGGAAGTCACCTATACAAGACAACCAGCACAATGTCCCCCATGCAATATGGCTCACTTGGAAGTCACCTATACAACATGGCAACCAGCACAATGTCCCCCATGCAATATGCCTGACTTGGAAGTCACCTATACAACATGGCAACCAGCACAATGTCCCCCATGCAATATGGCTGACTTGGAAGTCACCTATACAAGACAACCAGCACAATGTCCCCCATGCAATATGGCTGACGTGGAAGTCACCTATACAACATGGCAACCAGCACAATGTCCCCCATGCAATATGGCTGACTTGGAAGTCACCTATACAATACAACCAGCACAATGTCCCCCAAGCAATATGGCTGACTTGGAAGTCACCTATAGAACATGGCCACCAGCACAATGTCTCCCATGCAATATGGCTGACTTGGAAGTCACCTATACAAGACAACCAGCACAATGTCCCCCATGCAATATGGCTGACTTGGAAGTCACCTATAGAACATGGCCACCAGCACAATGTCCCCCATGCAATATGGCTGACTTGGAAGTCACCTATAGGACAATGCAACCAGCACAATGTCCCCCATGCAATATGGCTGACTTGGAAGTCACCTATAGAACATGGCCACCAGCACAATGTCCCCCAAGCAATATGGCTCACTTGGAAGTCACCTATACAATACAACCAGCACAATGTCCCCCATGCAATATGGCTGACTTGGAAGTCACCTATACAATACAACCAGCACAATGTCCCAAATGCAATATGGCTGACTTGGAAGTCACCTATAGAACATGGCCACCAGCACAATGTCCCCCATGCAATATGGCTGACTTGGAAGTCACCTATACAACATGGCAACCAGCACAATGTCCCCCATGCAATATGGCTGACTTGGAAGTCACCTATAAAATACAACCAGCACAATGTCCCCCAAGCAATATGGCTGACTTGGAAGTCACCTATACAAGACAACCAGCACAATGTCCCCCATGCAATATGGCTGACTTGGAAGTCACCTATACGACATTGCCACCACCACAATGTCCCCCATGCAATATGGCTGACTTGGAAGTCACCTATACAATACAACCAGCACAATGTCCCCCATGCAATATGGCTGACTTGGAAGTCACCTATAGAACATGGCCACCAGCACAATGTCCCACATGCAATATGGCTGACTTGGAAGTCACCTATAGGACAATGCAACCAGCACAATGTCCCCCATGCAATATGGCTGACTTGGAAGTCACCTATAGAACATGGCCACCAGCACAATGTCCCCCATGCAATATGGCTGACTTGGACGTCACCTATACAACATGGCAACCAGCACAATGTCCCCCATGCATGCAATATGGCTGACTTGGAAGTCACCTATACCATGCAACCAGCACAATGTCCCCCAAGCAATATGGCTGACTTGGAAGTCACCTATACAACACAACCAGCACAATGTCCCCCAAGCAATATGGCTCACTTGGAAGTCACCTATACAACATGGCAACCAGCACAATGTCCCCCATGCAATATGGCTGACTTGGAAGTCACCTATACAACATGGCAACCAGCACAATGTCCCCCATGCAATATGGCTGACTTGGAAGTCACCTATACAAGACAACCAGCACAATGTCCCCATGCAATATGGCTGACTTGGAAGTCACCTATACAACATGGCAACCAGCACAATGTCCCCCATGCAATATGGCTGACTTGGAAGTCACCTATACAAGACAACCAGCACAATGTCCCAAATGCAATATGGCTGACTTGGAAGTCACCTATAGAACATGGCCACCAGCACAATGTCCCCCATGCAACACGGCTGACTTGGAAGTCACCTATACAAGACAACCAGCACAATGTCCCCCATGCAATATGGCTGACTTGGAAGTCACCTATACAACACAACCAGCACAATGTCCCCCAAGCAATATGGCTCACTTGGAAGTCACCTATACAACATGGCAACCAGCACAATGTCCCCCATGCAATATGCCTGACTTGGAAGTCACCTATACAACATGGCAACCAGCACAATGTCCCCCATGCAATATGGCTGACTTGGAAGTCACCTATACAAGACAACCAGCACAATGTCCCCCATGCAATATGGCTGACTTGGAAGTCACCTATACAATACAACCAGCACAATGTCCCAAATGCAATATGGCTGACTTGGAAGTCACCTATACAATACAACCAGCACAAAGTCCCCCAAGCAATATGGCTGACTTGGAAGTCACCTATAGAACATGGCCACCAGCACAATGTCTCCCATGCAATATGGCTGACTTGGAAGTCACCTATACAAGACAACCAGCACAATGTCCCCCATGCAATATGGCTGACTTGGAAGTCACCTATAGAACATGGCCACCAGCACAATGTCCCCCATGCAATATGGCTGACTTGGAAGTCACCTATAGGACAATGCAACCAGCACAATGTCCCCCATGCAATATGGCTGACTTGGAAGTCACCTATAGAACATGGCCACCAGCACAATGTCCCCCAAGCAATATGGCTCACTTGGAAGTCACCTATACAATACAACCAGCACAATGTCCCCCATGCAATATGGCTGACTTGGAAGTCACCTATACAATACAACCAGCACAATGTCCCAAATGCAATATGGCTGACTTGGAAGTCACCTATAGAACATGGCCACCAGCACAATGTCCCCCATGCAATATGGCTGACTTGGAAGTCACCTATACAACATGGCAACCAATACAATGTCCCCCATGCAATATGGCTGACTTGGAAGTCACCTATAAAATACAACCAGCACAATGTCCCCCAAGCAATATGGCTGACTTGGAAGTCACCTATACAAGACAACCAGCACAATGTCCCCCATGCAATATGGCTGACTTGGAAGTCACCTTTACGACATGGCCACCAGCACAATGTCCCCCATGCAATATGGCTGACTTGGAAGTCACCTATACAATACAACCAGCACAATGTCCCCCATGCAATATGGCTGACTTGGAAGTCACCTATACAATACAACCAGCACAATGTCCCCCATGCAATATGGCTGATTTGGAAGTCACCTATACAACACAACCAGCACAATGTCCCCCATTCAATATGGCTGACTTGGAAGTCACCTATACAAGACAACCAGCACAATGTCCCAAATGCAATATGGCTGACTTGGAAGTCACCTATAGAACATGGCCACCAGCACAATGTCCCCCATGCAATATGGCTGACTTGGAAGTCACCTATACAAAATGGCAACCAGCACAATGTCCCCCATGCAATATGGCTGACTTGGAAGTCACCTATACAATACAACCAGCACAATGTCCCCCAAGCAAAATGGCTGACTTAGAAGTCACCTATACAACATGGCAACCAGCACAATGTCCCCCATGCAATATGGCTGACTTGGAAGTCACCTATACAATACAACCAGCACAATGTCCCCCAAGCAATATGGCTGACTTGGAAGTCACCTATAGAACATGGCCACCAGCACAATGTCCCCCATGCAATATGGCTGACTTGGAAGTCACCTATAGAACATGGCCACCAGCAAAATGTCCCACATGCAATATGGCTGACTTGGAAGTCACCTATAGGACAATGCAACCAGCACAATGTCCCCCATGCAATATGGCTGACTTGGAAGTCACCTATAGAACATGGCCACCAGCACAATGTCCCCCATGCAATATGGCTGACTTGGACGTCACCTATACAACATGGCAACCAGCACAATGTCCCCCATGCATGCAATATGGCTGACTTGGAAGTCACCTATACCATACAACCAGCACAATGTCCCCCAAGCAATATGGCTGACTTGGAAGTCACCTATACAAGACAACCAGCACAATGTCCCCCATGCAATATGGCTGACTTGGAAGTCACCTATACGACATGGCCACCAGCACAATGTCCCCCATGCAATATGGCTGACTTGGAAGTCACCTATACAATACAACCAGCACAATGTCCCCCATGCAATATGGCTGACTTGGAAGTCACCTATACAATACAACCAGCACAATGTCCCCCATGCAATATGGCTGATTTGGAAGTCACCTATACAACACAACCAGCACAATGTCCCCCATGCAATATGGCTGACTTGGAAGTCACCTATACAAGACAACCAGCACAATGTCCCAAATGCAATATGGCTGACTTGGAAGTCACCTATAGAACATGGCCACCAGCACAATGTCCCCCATGCAACACGGCTGACTTGGAAGTCACCTATACAAGACAACCAGCACAATGTCCCCCATGCAATATGGCTGACTTGGAAGTCACCTATACAAGAAAACCAGCACAATGTCCCCCATGCAATATGGCTGACTTGGAAGTCACCTATACAACATGGCAACCAGCACAATGTCCCCCATGCAATATGGCTGACTTGGAAGTCACCTATACAATACAACCAGCACAATGTCCCCCAAGCAATATGGCTGACTTGGAAGTCACCTATAGAACATGGCCACCAGCACAATGTCTCCCATGCAATATGGCTGACTTGGAAGTCACCTATACAAGACAACCAGCACAATGTCCCCCATGCAATATGGCTGACTTGGAAGTCACCTATACAACACAACCAGCACAATGTCCCCCAAGCAATATGGCTCACTTGGAAGTCACCTATACAACATGGCAACCAGCACAATGTCCCCCATGCAATATGCCTGACTTGGAAGTCACCTATACAACATGGCAACCAGCACAATGTCCCCCATGCAATATGGCTGACTTGGAAGTCACCTATACAAGACAACCAGCACAATGTCCCCCATGCAATATGGCTGACTTGGAAGTCACCTATACAACATGGCAACCAGCACAATGTCCCCCATGCAATATGGCTGACTTGGAAGTCACCTATACAATACAACCAGCACAATATCCCCCAAGCAATATGGCTGACTTGGAAGTCACCTATACAACATGGCCACCAGCACAATGTCTCCCATGCAATATGGCTGACTTGGAAGTCACCTATACAAGACAACCAGCACAATGTCCCCCAAGCAATATGGCTGACTTGGAAGTCACCTATACAAGACAACCTGCACAATGTCCCCCATGCAATATGGCTGACTTGGAAGTCACCTATACGACATGGTCACCAGCACAATGTCCCCCATGCAATATGGCTGACTTGGAAGTCACCTATACAATACAACCAGCACAATGTCCCCCATGCAATATGGCTGACTTGGAAGTCACCTATACAATACAACCAGCACAATGTCCCCCATGCAATATGGCTGATTTGGAAGTCACCTATACAACACAACCAGCACAATGTCCCCCATTCAATATGGCTGACTTGGAAGTCACCTATACAAGACAACCAGCACAATGTCCCAAATGCAATATGGCTGACTTGGAAGTCACCTATAGAACATGGCCACCAGCACAATGTCCCCCATGCAATATGGCTGACTTGGAAGTCACCTATACAAAATGGCAACCAGCACAATGTCACCCATGCAATATGGCTGACTTGGAAGTCACCTATACAATACAACCAGCACAATGTCCCCCAAGCAATATGGCTGACTTAGAAGTCACCTATACAAGACAACCAGCACAATGTCCCCCATGCAATATGGCTAACTTGGAAGTCACCTATACAACACAACCAGCACAATGTCCCCCATGCAATATGGCTCACTTGGAAGTCACCTATACAACATGGCATCCAGCACAATGTCCCCCATGCAATATGGCTGACTTTGAAGTCACCTATACAACATGGCAACCAGCACAATGTCCCCCATGCAATATGGCTGACTTGGAAGTCACCTATACAACATGTCAACCAGCACAATGTCCCCCATGCAATATGGCTGACTTGGAAGTCACCTATACAAGAAACCAGCACAATGTCCCCCATGCAATGTGGGTGACTTGGAAGTCACCTATAGAACATGGCCACCAGCACAATGTCCCCCATGCAATATGGCTGACTTGGAAGTCACCTATACAACATGGCAACCAGTACAATGTCCCCCAAGCAATATGGCTCACTTGGAAGTCACCTATAGAACGTGGCAACCGGCACAATGTCCCGTAAGCAATATGGCTGACTTGGAAGTCACCTATACAACATGGCAACCAGCACAATGTCCCCCATGCAATATGGCTGACTTTGAAGTCACCTATAGAACATGGCCACCAGCACAATGTCCCCCATGCAACACGGCTGACTTGGAAGTCACCTATACAAGACAACCAGCACAATCTCCCCATGCAATATGGCTGACTTGGAAGTCACCTATACAACACAACCAGCACAATGTCCCCCAAGCAATATGGCTCACTTGGAAGTCACCTATACAACATGGCAACCAACACAATGTCCCCCATGCAATATGGCTGACTTGGAAGTCACCTAAACAACATGGCAACCAGCACAATGTCCCCCATGCAATATGGCTGACTTGGAAGGCACCTATAGGACATGGCAACCAGCACAATGTCCCACATGCAATATGGCTGACTTGGAAGTCACCTATACAACACAACCAGCACAATGTCCCTCAAGCAATATGGCTCACTTGGAAGTCACCTATACAACATGGCAACCAGCACAATGTCCCCCATGCAATATGCCTGACTTGGAAGTCACCTATACAACATGGCAACCAGCACAATGTCCCCCATGCAATATGGCTGACTTGGAAGTCACCTATACAAGACAACCAGCACAATGTCCCCATGCAATATGGCTGACTTGGAAGTCACCTATACAACATGGCAACCAGCACAATGTCCCCCATACAATATGGCTGACTTGGAAGTCACCAATACAATACAACCAGCACAATGTCCCCCAAGCAATATGGCTGACTTGGAAGTCACCTATAGAACATGGCCACCAGCACAATGTCTCCCATGCAATATGGCTGACTTGGAAGTCACCTATACAAGACAACCAGCACAATGTCCCCCATGCAATATGGCTGACTTGGAAGTCACCTATAGAACATGGCCACCAGCACAATGTCCCCCATGCAATATGGCTGACTTGGAAGTCACCTATAGGACAATGCAACCAGCACAATGTCCCCCATGCAATATGGCTGACTTGGAAGTCACCTATAGAACATGGCCACCAGCACAATGTCCCCCAAGCAATATGGCTCACTTGGAAGTCACCTATACAATACAGCCAGCACAATGTCCCCCATGCAATATGGCTGACTTGGAAGTCACCTATACAATACAACCAGCACAATGTCCCAAATGCAATATGGCTGACTTGGAAGTCACCTATACAACATGGCAACCAGCACAATGTCCCCCATGCAATATGGCTGACTTGGAAGTCACCTATAAAATACAACCAGCACAATGTCCCCCAAGCAATATGGCTGACTTGGAAGTCACCTATACAAGACAACCAGCACAATGTCCCCCATGCAATATGGCTGACTTGGAAGTCACCTATACAACATGGCAACCAGTACAATGTCCCCCAAGCAATATGGCTCACTTGGAAGTCACCTATAGAACGTGGCAACCGGCACAATGTCCCGTAAGCAATATGGCTGACTTGGAAGTCACCTATACAACATGGCAACCAGCACAATGTCCCCCATGCAATATGGCTGACTTTGAAGTCACCTATAGAACATGGCCACCAGCACAATGTCCCCCATGCAACACGGCTGACTTGGAAGTCACCTATACAAGACAACCAGCACAATGTCCCCCATGCAATATGGCTGACTTGGAAGTCACCGATACAACACAACCAGCACAATGTCCCCCAAGCAATATGGCTCACTTGGAAGTCACCTATACAACATGGCAACCAACACAATGTCCCCCATGCAATATGGCTGACTTGGAAGTCACCTAAACAACATGGCAACCAGCACAATGTCCCCCATGCAATATGGCTGACTTGGAAGGCACCTATAGGACATGGCAACCAGCACAATGTCCCCCAGGCAATATGGCTGACTTGGAAGTCACCTATACAACACAACCAGCACAATGTCCCTCAAGCAATATGGCTCACTTGGAAGTCACCTATACAACATGGCAACCAGCACAATGTCCCCCATGCAATATGCCTGACTTGGAAGTCACCTATACAACATGGCAACCAGCACAATGTCCCCCATGCAATATGGCTGACTTGGAAGTCACCTATACAAGACAACCAGCACAATGTCCCCATGCAATATGGCTGACTTGGAAGTCACCTATACAACATGGCAACCAGCACAATGTCCCCCATACAATATGGCTGACTTGGAAGTCACCAATACAATACAACCAGCACAATGTCCCCCAAGCAATATGGCTGACTTGGAAGTCACCTATAGAACATGGCCACCAGCACAATGTCTCCCATGCAATATGGCTGACTTGGAAGTCACCTATACAAGACAACCAGCACAATGTCCCCCATGCAATATGGCTGACTTGGAAGTCACCTATAGAACATGGCCACCAGCACAATGTCCCCCATGCAATATGGCTGACTTGGAAGTCACCTATAGGACAATGCAACCAGCACAATGTCCCCCATGCAATATGGCTGACTTGGAAGTCACCTATAGAACATGGCCACCAGCACAATGTCCCCCAAGCAATATGGCTCACTTGGAAGTCACCTATACAATACAGCCAGCACAATGTCCCCCATGCAATATGGCTGACTTGCAAGTCACCTATACAATACAACCAGCACAATGTCCCAAATGCAATATGGCTGACTTGGAAGTCACCTATACAACATGGCAACCAGCACAATGTCCCCCATGCAATATGGCTGACTTGGAAGTCACCTATAAAATACAACCAGCACAATGTCCCCCAAGCAATATGGCTGACTTGGAAGTCACCTATACAAGACAACCAGCACAATGTCCCCCATGCAATATGGCTGACTTGGAAGTCACCTATACGACATGGCCACCAGCACAATGTCCCCCATGCAATATGGCTGACTTGGAAGTCACCTATTCAATACAACCAGCACAATGTCCCCCATGCAATATGGCTGACTTGGAAGTCACCTATACAATACAACCAGCACAATGTCCCCCATGCAATATGGCTGATTTGGAAGTCACCTATACAACACAACCAGCACAATGTCCCCCATGCAATATGGCTGACTTGGAAGTCACCTATACAAGACAACCAGCACAATGTCCCAAATGCAATATGGCTGACTTGGAAGTCACCTATAGAACATGGCCACCAGCACAATGTCCCCCATGCAATATGGCTGACTTGGAAGTCACCTATACAAAATGGCAACCAGCACAATGTCCCCCATGCAATATGGCTGACTTGGAAGTCACCTATACAATACAACCAGCACAATGTCCCCCAAGCAATATGGCTGACTTGGAAGTCATCTATACAAGACAACCAGCACAATGTCCCCCATGCAATATGGCTGACTTGGAAGTCACCTATACAACACAACGAGCACAATGTCCCCCATGCAATATGGCTCACTTGGAAGTCACCTATACAACATGGCATCCAGCACAATGTCCCCCATGCAATATGGCTGACTTTGAAGTCACCTATACAACATGGCAACCAGCACAATGTCCCCCATGCAATATGGCTGACTTGGAAGTCACCTATACAACATGGCAACCAGCACAATGTCCCCCATGCAATATGGCTGACTTGGAAGTCACCTATACAAGAAACCAGCACAATGTCCCCCATGCAATGTGGCTGACTTGGAAGTCACCTATAGAACATGGCCACCAGCACAATGTCCCCCATGCAATATGGCTGACTTGGAAGTCACCTATACAACATGGCAACCAGTACAATGTCCCCCAAGCAATATGGCTCACTTGGAAGTCACCTATAGAACGTGGCAACCGGCACAATGTCCCCCAAGCAATATGGCTGACTTGGAAGTCACCTATACAATACAACCAGCACAATGTCCCAAATGCAATATGGCTGACTTGGAAGTCACCTATAGAACATGGCCACCAGCACAATGTCCCCCATGCAATATGGCTGACTTGGAAGTCACCTATACAACATGGCAACCAGCACAATGTCCCCCATGCAATATGGCTGACTTGGAAGTCACCTATAAAATACAACCAGCACAATGTCCCCCAAGCAATATGGCTGACTTGGAAGTCACCTATACAAGACAACCAGCACAATGTCCCCCATGCAATATGGCTGACTTGGAAGTCACCTATATGACATGGCCACCAGCACAATGTCCCCCATGCAATATGGCTGACTTGGAAGTCACCTATACAATACAACCAGCACAATGTCCCCCATGCAATATGGCTGACTTGGAAGTCACCTATACAATACAACCAGCACAATGTCCCCCATGCAATATGGCTGATTTGGAAGTCACCTATACAACACAACCAGCACAATGTCCCCCATGCAATATGGCTAAATTGGAAGTCACCTATACAAGACAACCAGCACAATGTCCCAAATGCAATATGGCTGACTTGGAAGTCACCTATAGAACATGGCCACCAGCACAATGTCCCCCATGCAATATGGCTGACTTGGAAGTCACCTATACAATACAACCAGCACAATGTCCCCCAAGCAATATGGCTGACTTGGAAGTCACCTATACAAGACAACCAGCACAATGTCCCCCATGCAATATGGCTGACTTGGAAGTCACCTATACAACACAACGAGCACAATGTCCCCCATGCAATATGGCTCACTTGGAAGTCAGCTATACAACATGGCATCCAGCACAATGTCCCCCATGCAATATGGCTGACTTTGAAGTCACCTATACAACATGGCAACCAGCACAATGTCCCCCATGCAATATAGCTGACTTGGAAGTCACCTATACAACATGGCAACCAGCACAATGTCCCCCATGCAATATGGCTGACTTGGAAGTCACCTATACAAGAAACCAGCACAATGTCCCCCATGCAATGTGGCTGACTTGGAAGTCACCTATAGAACATGGCCACCAGCACAATGTCCCCCATGCAATATGGCTGACATGGAAGTCACCTATACAACATGGCAACCAGTACAATGTCCCCCAAGCAATATGGCTCACTTGGAAGTCACCTATAGAACGTGGCAACCGGCACAATGTCCCCCAAGCAATATGGCTGACTTGGAAGTCACCTATACAATACAACCAGCACAATGTCCCAAATGCAATATGGCTGACTTGGAAGTCACCTATAGAACATGGCCACCAGCACAATGTCCCCCATGCAATATGGCTGACTTGGAAGTCACCTATACAACATGGCAACCAGCACAATGTCCCCCTTGCAATATGGCTGACTTGGAAGTCACCTATAAAATACAACCAGCACAATGTCCCCCAAGCAATATGGCTGACTTGGACGTCACCTATACAAGACAACCAGCACAATGTCCCCCATGCAATATGGCTGACTTGGAAGTCACCTATACGACATGGCCACCAGCACAATGTCCCCCATGCAATATGGCTGACTTGGAAGTCACCTATACAATACAACCAGCACAATGTCCCCCATGCAATATGGCTGACTTGGAAGTCACCTATACAATACAACCAGCACAATGTCCCCCATGCAATATGGCTGATTTGGAAGTCACCTATACAACACAACCAGCACAATGTCCCCCATGCAATATGGCTGACTTGGAAGTCACCTATACAAGACAACCAGCACAATGTCCCCCATGCAATATGGCTGACTTGGAAGTCACCTATACAAAATGGCAACCAGCACAATGTCCCCCATGCAATATGGCTGACTTGGAAGTCACCTATACAATACAACCAGCACAATGTCCCCCAAGCAATATGGCTGACTTAGAAGTCACCTATACAAGACAACCAGCACAATGCCCCCCATGCAATATGGCTGACTTGGAAGTCACCTATACAACACAACCAGCACAATGTCCCCCATGCAATATGGCTCACTTGGAAGTCACCTATACAACATGGCATCCAGCACAATGTCCCCCATGCAATATGGCTGACTTTGAAGTCACCTATACAACATGGCAACCAGCACAATGTCTCCAATGCAATATGGCTGACTTGGAAGTCACCTATACAACATGGCAACCAGCACAATGTCCCCCATGCAATATGGCTGACTTGGAAGTCACCTATACAAGAAACCAGCACAATGTCCCCCATCCAATGTGGCTGACTTGGAAGTCACCTATAGAACATGGCCACCAGCACAATGTCCCCCATGCAATATGGCTGACTTGGAAGTCACCTATACAACATTGCAACCAGTACAATGTCCCCCAAGCAATATGGCTCACTTGGAAGTCACCTATAGAACGTGGCAACCGGCACAATGTCCCCCAAGCAATATGGCTGACTTGGAAGTCACCTATACAACATGGCAACCAGCACAATGTCCCCCATGCAATATGGCTGACTTGGAAGTCACCTATAGAACATGGCCACCAGCACAATGTCCCCCATGCAACACGGCTGACTTGGAAGTCACCTATACAAGACAACCAGCACAATGTCCCCCATGCAATATGGCTGACTTGGAAGTCACCTATACAACACAACCAGCACAATGTCCCCCAAGCAATATGGCTCACTTGGAAGTCACCTATACAACATGGCAACCAGCACAATGTCCCCCATGCAATATGGCTGACTTGGAAGTCACCTATACAACATGGCAACCAGCACAATGTCCCCCATGCAATATGGCTGACTTGGAAGGCACCTATAGGACATGGCAACCAGCACAATGTCCCCCATGCAATATGGCTGACTTGGAAGTCACCTATACAACACAACCAGCACAATGTCCCCCAAGCAATATGGCTCACTTGGAAGTCACCTATACAACATGGCAACCAGCACAATGTCCCCCATGCAATATGCCTGACTTGGAAGTCACCTATACAACATGGCAACCAGCACAATGTCCCCCATGCAATATGGCTGACTTGGAAGTCACCTATACAAGACAACCAGCACAATGTCCCCCATGCAATATGGCTGACTTGGAAGTCACCTATACAACATGGCAACCAGCACAATGTCCCCCATGCAATATGGCTGACTTGGAAGTCACCTATACAATACAACCAGCACAATGTTCCCCAAGCAATATGGCTGACTTGGAAGTCACCTATAGAACATGGCCACCAGCACAATGTCTCCCATGCAATATGGCTGACTTGGAAGTCACCTATACAAGACAACCAGCACAATGTCCCCCATGCAATATGGCTGACTTGGAAGTCACCTATAGAACATGGCCACCAGCACAATGTCCGCCATGCAATATGGCTGACTTGGAAGTCACCTATAGGACAATGCAACCAGCACAATGTCCCCCATGCAATATGGCTGACTTGGAAGTCACCTATAGAACATGGCCACCAGCACAATGTCCCCCAAGCAATATGGCTCACTTGGAAGTCACCTATACAATACAACCAGCACAATGTCCCCCATGCAATATGGCTGACTTGGAAGTCACCTATACAATACAACCAGCACAATGTCCCAAATGCAGTATGGCTGACTTGGAAGTCACCTATGCGACATGGCCACCAGCACAATGTCCCCCATGCAATATGGCTGACTTGGAAGTCACCTATACAATACAACCAGCACAATGTCCCCCATGCAATATGGCTGACTTGGAAGTCACCTATACAATACAACCAGCACAATGTCCCCCATGCAATATGGCTGATTTGGAAGTCACCTATACAACACAACCAGCACAATGTCCCCCATGCAATATGGCTGACTTGGAAGTCACCTATACAACACAACCAGCACAATGTCGCCCATGCAATATGGCTCACTTGGAAGTCACCTATACAATATGGCATCCAGCACAATGTCCCCCATGCAATATGGCTGACTTTGAAGTCACCTATACAACATGGCAACCAGCACAATGTCCCCCATGCAATATGGCTGACTTGGAAGTCACCTATACAACATGGCAACCAGGACAATGTCCCCCATGCAATATGGCTGACTTGGAAGTCACCTATACAAGAAACCAGCACAATGTCCCCCATGCAATGTGGCTGACTTGGAAGTCACCTATAGAACATGGCCACCAGCAAAATGTCCCCCATGCAATATGGCTGACTTGGAAGTCACCTATACAACATGGCAACCAGTACAATGTCCCCCAAGCAATATGGCTCACTTGGAAGTCACCTATAGAACGTGGCAACCGGCACAATGTCCCCCAAGCAATATGGCTGACTTGGAAGTCACCTATACAACATGGCAACCAGCACAATGTCCCCCATGCAATATGGCTGACTTGGAAGTCACCTATAGAACATGGCCACCAGCACAATGTCCCCCATGCAACACGGCTGACTTGGAAGTCACCTATACAAGACAACCAGCACAATGTCCCCCATGCAATATGGCTGACATGGAAGTCACCTATACAACACAACCAGCACAATGTCCCCCAAGCAATATGGCTCACTTGGAAGTCACCTATACAGCATGGCAACCAGCACAATGTCCCCCATGCAATATGGCTGACTTGGAAGTCACCTATACAACATGGCAACCAGCACAATGTCCCCCATGCAATATGGCTGACTTGGAAGTCACCTATAGGACATGGCAACCAGCACAATGTCCCCCATGCAATATGGCTGACTTGGAAGTCACCTATAGAACATGGCCACCAGCACAATGTCCCCCAAGCAATATGGCTCACTTGGAAGTCACCTATACAATACAACCAGCACAATGTCCCCCATGCAATATGGCTGACTTGGAAGTCACCTATACAATACAACCAGCACAATGTCCCAAATGCAATATGGCTGACGTGGAAGTCACCTATAGAACAGGGCAACCAGCACAATGTCCCCCAAGCAATATGGCTGACTTGGAAGTCACCTATACAAGACAACCAGCACAATTTCCCCCATGCAATATGGCTGACTTGGAAGTCACCTATAGGACATGGCAACCAGCACAATGTCCCTCATGCAATATGGCTGACTTGGAAGTCACCTATACAACATGGCAACCAACACAATGTCCCCCATGCAATATGGCTGACTTGGAAGTCACCTATAGAACATGGCCACCAGCACAATGTCCCCCATGCAATATGGATGACTTGGAAGTCACCTATACAACATGGCAACCAGCACAATGTCCCCCAAGCAATATGGCTGACTTGGAAGTCACCTATAGAACATGGCCACTAGCACAATGTCCCCCAAGCAATATGGCTGACTTGGAAGTCACCTATAGAACATGGCAACCAGCACAATGTCCCCCAAGCAATATGGCTGACTTGGAAGTCACCTATACAAGACAACCAGCACAATGTCCCCCATGCAATATGGCTGACTTGGAAGTCACCTATAGGAATGGCAACCAGCACAATGTCCCCCATGCAATATGGCTGACTTGGAAGTCACCTATAGAACATGGCCACCAGCACAATGTCCCCCAAGCAATATGGCTGACTTGGAAGTCACCTATACAACATGGCAACCAGCACAATGTCCCCCATGCAATATGGCTGACTTGGAAGTCACCTATACAATACAACCAGCACAATGTCCCCCATGCAATATGGCTGACTTGGAAGTCACCTATACAATACAACCAGCACAATGTCCCCCATGCAATATGGCTGACTTGGAAGTCACCTATACAACATGGCAACCAGCACAATGTCCCCCATGCAATATGGCTGACTTGGAAGTCACCTATACAAGACAACCAGCACAATTTCCCCCATGCAATATGGCTGACTTGGAAGTCACCTATAGGACATGGCAACCAGCACAATGTCCCCCATGCAATATGGCTGACTTGGAAGTCACCTATACAACATGGCAACCAACACAATGTCCCCCATGCAATATGGCTGACTTGGAAGTCACCTATAGAACATGGCCACCAGCACAATGTCCCCCATGCAATATGGCTGACTTGGAAGTCACCTATACAATACAACCAGCACAATGTCCCCCAAGCAATATGGCTGACTTGGAAGTCACCTATAGAACATGGCCACCAGCACAATGTCTCCCATGCAATATGGCTGACTTGGAAGTCACCTATACAAGACAACCAGCACAATGTCCCCCATGCAATATGGCTGACTTGGAAGTCACCTATACAACACAACCAGCACAATGTCCCCCAAGCAATATGGCTCACTTGGAAGTCACCTATACAACATGGCAACCAGCACAATGTCCCCCATGCAATATGCCTGACTTGGAAGTCACCTATACAACATGGCAACCAGCACAATGTCCCCCATGCAATATGGCTGACTTGGAAGTCACCTATACAAGACAACCAGCACAATGTCCCCCATGCAATATGGCTGACTTGGAAGTCACCTATACAACATGGCAACCAGCACAATGTCCCCCATGCAATATGGCTGACTTGGAAGTCACCTATACAATACAACCAGCACAATATCCCCCAAGCAATATGGCTGACTTGGAAGTCACCTATACAACATGGCCACCAGCACAATGTCTCCCATGCAATATGGCTGACTTGGAAGTCACCTATACAAGACAACCAGCACAATGTCCCCCAAGCAATATGGCTGACTTGGAAGTCACCTATACAAGACAACCTGCACAATGTCCCCCATGCAATATGGCTGACTTGGAAGTCACCTATACGACATGGTCACCAGCACAATGTCCCCCATGCAATATGGCTGACTTGGAAGTCACCTATACAATACAACCAGCACAATGTCCCCCATGCAATATGGCTGACTTGGAAGTCACCTATACAATACAACCAGCACAATGTCCCCCATGCAATATGGCTGATTTGGAAGTCACCTATACAACACAACCAGCACAATGTCCCCCATTCAATATGGCTGACTTGGAAGTCACCTATACAAGACAACCAGCACAATGTCCCAAATGCAATATGGCTGACTTGGAAGTCACCTATAGAACATGGCCACCAGCACAATGTCCCCCATGCAATATGGCTGACTTGGAAGTCACCTATACAAAATGGCAACCAGCACAATGTCCCCCATGCAATATGGCTGACTTGGAAGTCACCTATACAATACAACCAGCACAATGTCCCCCAAGCAATATGGCTGACTTAGAAGTCACCTATACAAGACAACCAGCACAATGTCCCCCATGCAATATGGCTAACTTGGAAGTCACCTATACAACACAACCAGCACAATGTCCCCCATGCAATATGGCTCACTTGGAAGTCACCTATACAACATGGCATCCAGCACAATGTCCCCCATGCAATATGGCTGACTTTGAAGTCACCTATACAACATGGCAACCAGCACAATGTCCCCCATGCAATATGGCTGACTTGGAAGTCACCTATACAACATGTCAACCAGCACAATGTCCCCCATGCAATATGGCTGACTTGGAAGTCACCTATACAAGAAACCAGCACAATGTCCCCCATGCAATGTGGGTGACTTGGAAGTCACCTATAGAACATGGCCACCAGCACAATGTCCCCCATGCAATATGGCTGACTTGGAAGTCACCTATACAACATGGCAACCAGTACAATGTCCCCCAAGCAATATGGCTCACTTGGAAGTCACCTATAGAACGTGGCAACCGGCACAATGTCCCGTAAGCAATATGGCTGACTTGGAAGTCACCTATACAACATGGCAACCAGCACAATGTCCCCCATGCAATATGGCTGACTTTGAAGTCACCTATAGAACATGGCCACCAGCACAATGTCCCCCATGCAACACGGCTGACTTGGAACTCACCTATACAAGACAACCAGCACAATGTCCCCCATGCAATATGGCTGACTTGGAAGTCACCTATACAACACAACCAGCACAATGTCCCCCAAGCAATATGGCTCACTTGGAAGTCACCTATACAACATGGCAACCAACACAATGTCCCCCATGCAATATGGCTGACTTGGAAGTCACCTAAACAACATGGCAACCAGCACAATGTCCCCCATGCAATATGGCTGACTTGGAAGGCACCTATAGGACATGGCAACCAGCACAATGTCCCCCATGCAATATGGCTGACTTGGAAGTCACCTATACAACACAACCAGCACAATGTCCCTCAAGCAATATGGCTCACTTGGAAGTCACCTATACAACATGGCAACCAGCACAATGTCCCCCATGCAATATGCCTGACTTGGAAGTCACCTATACAACATGGCAACCAGCACAATGTCCCCCATGCAATATGGCTGACTTGGAAGTCACCTATACAAGACAACCAGCACAATGTCCCCATGCAATATGGCTGACTTGGAAGTCACCTATACAACATGGCAACCAGCACAATGTCCCCCATACAATATGGCTGACTTGGAAGTCACCAATACAATACAACCAGCACAATGTCCCCCAAGCAATATGGCTGACTTGGAAGTCACCTATAGAACATGGCCACCAGCACAATGTCTCCCATGCAATATGGCTGACTTGGAAGTCACCTATACAAGACAACCAGCACAATGTCCCCCATGCAATATGGCTGACTTGGAAGTCACCTATAGAACATGGCCACCAGCACAATGTCCCCCATGCAATATGGCTGACTTGGAAGTCACCTATAGGACAATGCAACCAGCACAATGTCCCCCATGCAATATGGCTGACTTGGAAGTCACCTATAGAACATGGCCACCAGCACAATGTCCCCCAAGCAATATGGCTCACTTGGAAGTCACCTATACAATACAGCCAGCACAATGTCCCCCATGCAATATGGCTGACTTGGAAGTCACCTATACAATACAACCAGCACAATGTCCCAAATGCAATATGGCTGACTTGGAAGTCACCTATACAACATGGAAACCAGCACAATGTCCCCCATGCAATATGGCTGACTTGGAAGTCACCTATAAAATACAACCAGCACAATGTCCCCCAAGCAATATGGCTGACTTGGAAGTCACCTATACAAGACAACCAGCACAATGTCCCCCATGCAATATGGCTGACTTGGAAGTCACCTATACAACATGGCAACCAGTACAATGTCCCCCAAGCAATATGGCTCACTTGGAAGTTACCTATAGAACGTGGCAACCGGCACAATGTCCCGTAAGCAATATGGCTGACTTGGAAGTCACCTATACAACATGGCAACCAGCACAATGTCCCCCATGCAATATGGCTGACTTTGAAGTCACCTATAGAACATGGCCACCAGCACAATGTCCCCCATGCAACACGGCTGACTTGGAAGTCACCTATACAAGACAACCAGCACAATGTCCCCCATGCAATATGGCTGACTTGGAAGTCACCTATACAACACAACCAGCACAATGTCCCCCAAGCAATATGGCTCACTTGGAAGTCACCTATACAACATGGCAACCAACACAATGTCCCCCATGCAATATGGCTGACTTGGAAGTCACCTAAACAACATGGCAACCAGCACAATGTCCCCCATGCAATATGGCTGACTTGGAAGGCACCTATAGGACATGGCAACCAGCACAATGTCCCCCATGCAATATGGCTGACTTGGAAGTCACCTATACAACACAACCAGCACAATGTCCCCCATGCAATATGGCTGACTTGGAAGTCACCTATAGGACAATGCAACCAGCACAATGTCCCCCATGCAATATGGCTGACTTGGAAGTCACCTATAGAACATGGCCACCAGCACAATGTCCCCCAAGCAATATGGCTCACTTGGAAGTCACCTATACAATACAGCCAGCACAATGTCCCCCATGCAATATGGCTGACTTGGAAGTCACCTATACAATACAACCAGCACAATGTCCCAAATGCAATATGGCTGACTTGGAAGTCACCTATACAACATGGAAACCAGCACAATGTCCCCCATGCAATATGGCTGACTTGGAAGTCACCTATAAAATACAACCAGCACAATGTCCCCCAAGCAATATGGCTGACTTGGAAGTCACCTATACAAGACAACCAGCACAATGTCCCCCATGCAATATGGCTGACTTGGAAGTCACCTATACAACATGGCAACCAGTACAATGTCCCCCAAGCAATATGGCTCACTTGGAAGTCACCTATAGAACGTGGCAACCGGCACAATGTCCCGTAAGCAATATGGCTGACTTGGAAGTCACCTATACAACATGGCAACCAGCACAATGTCCCCCATGCAATATGGCTGACTTTGAAGTCACCTATAGAACATGGCCACCAGCACAATGTCCCCCATGCAACACGGCTGACTTGGAAGTCACCTATACAAGACAACCAGCACAATGTCCCCCATGCAATATGGCTGACTTGGAAGTCACCTATACAACACAACCAGCACAATGTCCCCCAAGCAATATGGCTCACTTGGAAGTCACCTATACAACATGGCAACCAACACAATGTCCCCCATGCAATATGGCTGACTTGGAAGTCACCTAAACAACATGGCAACCAGCACAATGTCCCCCATGCAATATGGCTGACTTGGAAGGCACCTATAGGACATGGCAACCAGCACAATGTCCCCCATGCAATATGGCTGACTTGGAAGTCACCTATACAACACAACCAGCACAATGTCCCTCAAGCAATATGGCTCACTTGGAAGTCACCTATACAACATGGCAACCAGCACAATGTCCCCCATGCAATATGCCTGACTTGGAAGTCACCTATACAACATGGCAACCAGCACAATGTCCCCCATGCAATATGGCTGACTTGGAAGTCACCTATACAAGACAACCAGCACAATGTCCCCATGCAATATGGCTGACTTGGAAGTCACCTATACAACATGGCAACCAGCACAATGTCCCCCATACAATATGGCTGACTTGGAAGTCACCAATACAATACAACCAGCACAATGTCCCCCAAGCAATATGGCTGACTTGGAAGTCACCTATAGAACATGGCCACCAGCACAATGTCTCCCATGCAATATGGCTGAATTGGAAGTCACCTATACAAGACAACCAGCACAATGTCCCCCATGCAATATGGCTGACTTGGAAGTCACCTATAGAACATGGCCACCAGCACAATGTCCCCCATGCAATATGGCTGACTTGGAAGTCACCTATAGGACAATGCAACCAGCACAATGTCCCCCATGCAATATGGCTGACTTGGAAGTCACCTATAGAACATGGCCACCAGCACAATGTCCCCCAAGCAATATGGCTCACTTGGAAGTCACCTATACAATACAGCCAGCACAATGTCCCCCATGCAATATGGCTGACTTGGAAGTCACCTATACAATACAACCAGCACAATGTCCCAAATGCAATATGGCTGACTTGGAAGTCACCTATACAACATGGCAACCAGCACAATGTCCCCCATGCAATATGGCTGACTTGGAAGTCACCTATAAAATACAACCAGCACAATGTCCCCCAAGCAATATGGCTGACTTGGAAGTCACCTATACAAGACAACCAGCACAATGTCCCCCATGCAATATGGCTGACTTGGAAGTCACCTATACAACATGGCAACCAGTACAATGTCCCCCAAGCAATATGGCTCACTTGGAAGTCACCTATAGAACGTGGCAACCGGCACAATGTCCCGTAAGCAATATGGCTGACTTGGAAGTCACCTATACAACATGGCAACCAGCACAATGTCCCCCATGCAATATGGCTGACTTTGAAGTCACCTATAGAACATGGCCACCAGCACAATGTCCCCCATGCAACACGGCTGACTTGGAAGTCACCTATACAAGACAACCAGCACAATGTCCCCCATGCAATATGGCTGACTTGGAAGTCACCTATACAACACAACCAGCACAATGTCCCCCAAGCAATATGGCTCACTTGGAAGTCACCTATACAACATGGCAACCAACACAATGTCCCCCATGCAATATGGCTGACTTGGAAGTCACCTAAACAACATGGCAACCAGCACAATGTCCCCCATGCAATATGGCTGACTTGGAAGGCACCTATAGGACATGGCAACCAGCACAATGTCCCCCATGCAATATGGCTGACTTGGAAGTCACCTATACAACACAACCAGCACAATGTCCCTCAAGCAATATGGCTCACTTGGAAGTCACCTATACAACATGGCAACCAGCACAATGTCCCCCATGCAATATGCCTGACTTGGAAGTCACCTATACAACATGGCAACCAGCACAATGTCCCCCATGCAATATGGCTGACTTGGAAGTCACCTATACAAGACAACCAGCACAATGTCCCCATGCAATATGGCTGACTTGGAAGTCACCTATACAACATGGCAACCAGCACAATGTCCCCCATACAATATGGCTGACTTGGAAGTCACCAATACAATACAACCAGCACAATGTTCCCCAAGCAATATGGCTGACTTGGAAGTCACCTATAGAACATGGCCACCAGCACAATGTCTCCCATGCAATATGGCTGACTTGGAAGTCACCTATACAAGACAACCAGCACAATGTCCCCCATGCAATATGGCTGACTTGGAAGTCACCTATAGAACATGGCCACCAGCACAATGTCCCCCATGCAATATGGCTGACTTGGAAGTCACCTATAGGACAATGCAACCAGCACAATGTCCCCCATGCAATATGGCTGACTTGGAAGTCACCTATAGAACATGGCCACCAGCACAATGTCCCCCAAGCAATATGGCTCACTTGGAAGTCACCTATACAATACAGCCAGCACAATGTCCCCCATGCAATATGGCTGACTTGGAAGTCACCTATACAATACAACCAGCACAATGTCCCAAATGCAATATGGCTGACTTGGAAGTCACCTATACAACATGGCAACCAGCACAATGTCCCCCATGCAATATGGCTGACTTGGAAGTCACCTATACGACATGGCCACCAGCACAATGTCCCCCATGCAATATGGCTGACTTGGAAGTCACCTATTCAATACAACCAGCACAATGTCCCCCATGCAATATGGCTGACTTGGAAGTCACCTATACAATACAACCAGCACAATGTCCCCCATGCAATATGGCTGATTTGGAAGTCACCTATACAACACAACCAGCACAATGTCCCCCATGCAATATGGCTGACTTGGAAGTCACCTATACAAGACAACCAGCACAATGTCCCAAATGCAATATGGCTGACTTGGAAGTCACCTATAGAACATGGCCACCAGCACAATGTCCCCCATGCAATATGGCTGACTTGGAAGTCACCTATACAAAATGGCAACCAGCACAATGTCCCCCATGCAATATGGCTGACTTGGAAGTCACCTATACAATACAACCAGCACAATGTCCCCCAAGCAATATGGCTGACTTGGAAGTCATCTATACAAGACAACCAGCACAATGTCCCCCATGCAATATGGCTGACTTGGAAGTCACCTATACAACACAACGAGCACAATGTCCCCCATGCAATATGGCTCACTTGGAAGTCACCTATACAACATGGCATCCAGCACAATGTCCCCCATGCAATATGGCTGACTTTGAAGTCACCTATACAACATGGCAACCAGCACAATGTCCCCCATGCAATATGGCTGACTTGGAAGTCACCTATACAACATGGCAACCAGCACAATGTCCCCCATGCAATATGGCTGACTTGGAAGTCACCTATACAAGAAACCAGCACAATGTCCCCCATGCAATGTGGCTGACTTGGAAGTCACCTATAGAACATGGCCACCAGCACAATGTCCCCCATGCAATATGGCTGACTTGGAAGTCACCTATACAACATGGCAACCAGTACAATGTCCCCCAAGCAATATGGCTCACTTGGAAGTCACCTATAGAACGTGGCAACCGGCACAATGTCCCCCAAGCAATATGGCTGACTTGGAAGTCACCTATACAATACAACCAGCACAATGTCCCAAATGCAATATGGCTGACTTGGAAGTCACCTATAGAACATGGCCACCAGCACAATGTCCCCCATGCAATATGGCTGACTTGGAAGTCACCTATACAACATGGCAACCAGCACAATGTCCCCCATGCAATATGGCTGAATTGGAAGTCACCTATAAAATACAACCAGCACAATGTCCCCCAAGCAATATGGCTGACTTGGAAGTCACCTATACAAGACAACCAGCACAATGTCCCCCATGCAATATGGCTGACTTGGAAGTCACCTATACGACATGGCCACCAGCACAATGTCCCCCATGCAATATGGCTGACTTGGAAGTCACCTATACAATACAACCAGCACAATGTCCCCCATGCAATATGGCTGACTTGGAAGTCACCTATACAATACAACCAGCACAATGTCCCCCATGCAATATGGCTGATTTGGAAGTCACCTATACAACACAACCAGCACAATGTCCCCCATGCAATATGGCTGACTTGGAAGTCACCTATACAAGACAACCAGCACAATGTCCCAAATGCAATATGGCTGACTTGGAAGTCACCTATAGAACATGGCCACCAGCACAATGTCCCCCATGCAATATGGCTGACTTGGAAGTCACCTATACAATACAACCAGCACAATGTCCCCCAAGCAATATGGCTGACTTGGAAGTCACCTATACAAGACAACCAGCACAATGTCCCCCATGCAATATGGCTGACTTGGAAGTCACCTATACAACACAACGAGCACAATGTCCCCCATGCAATATGGCTCACTTGGAAGTCAGCTATACAACATGGCATCCGGCACAATGTCCCCCATGCAATATGGCTGACTTTGAAGTCACCTATACAACATGGCAACCAGCACAATGTCCCCCATGCAATATAGCTGACTTGGAAGTCACCTATACAACATGGCAACCAGCACAATGTCCCCCATGCAATATGGCTGACTTGGAAGTCACCTATACAAGAAACCAGCACAATGTCCCCCATGCAATGTGGCTGACTTGGAAGTCACCTATAGAACATGGCCACCAGCACAATGTCCCCCATGCAATATGGCTGACATGGAATTCACCTATACAACATGGCAACCAGTACAATGTCCCCCAAGCAATATGGCTCACTTGGAAGTCACCTATAGAACGTGGCAACCGGCACAATGTCCCCCAAGCAATATGGCTGACTTGGAAGTCACCTATACAATACAACCAGCACAATGTCCCAAATGCAATATGGCTGACTTGGAAGTCACCTATAGAACATGGCCACCAGCACAATGTCCCCCATGCAATATGGCTGACTTGGAAGTCACCTATACAACATGGCAACCAGCACAATGTCCCCCTTGCAATATGGCTGACTTGGAAGTCACCTATAAAATACAACCAGCACAATGTCCCCCAAGCAATATGGCTGACTTGGACGTCACCTATACAAGACAACCAGCACAATGTCCCCCATGCAATATGGCTGACTTGGAAGTCACCTATACGACATGGCCACCAGCACAATGTCCCCCATGCAATATGGCTGACTTGGAAGTCACCTATACAATACAACCAGCACAATGTCCCCCATGCAATATGGCTGACTTGGAAGTCACCTATACAATACAACCAGCACAATGTCCCCCATGCAATATGGCTGATTTGGAAGTCACCTATACAACACAACCAGCACAATGTCCCCCATGCAATATGGCTGACTTGGAAGTCACCTATACAAGACAACCAGCACAATGTCCCCCATGCAATATGGCTGACTTGGAAGTCACCTATACAAAATGGCAACCAGTACAATGTCCCCCAAGCAATATGGCTCACTTGGAAGTCACCTATAGAACGTGGCAACCGGCACAATGTCCCCCAAGCAATATGGCTGACTTGGAAGTCACCTATACAATACAACCAGCACAATGTCCCAAATGCAATATGGCTGACTTGGAAGTCACCTATAGAACATGGCCACCAGCACAATGTCCCCCATGCAATATGGCTGACTTGGAAGTCACCTATACAACATGGCAACCAGCACAATGTCCCCCTTGCAATATGGCTGACTTGGAAGTCACCTATAAAATACAACCAGCACAATGTCCCCCAAGCAATATGGCTGACTTGGACGTCACCTATACAAGACAACCAGCACAATGTCCCCCATGCAATATGGCTGACTTGGAAGTCACCTATACGACATGGCCACCAGCACAATGTCCCCCATGCAATATGGCTGACTTGGAAGTCACCTATACAATACAACCAGCACAATGTCCCCCATGCAATATGGCTGACTTGGAAGTCACCTATACAATACAACCAGCACAATGTCCCCCATGCAATATGGCTGATTTGGAAGTCACCTATACAACACAACCAGCACAATGTCCCCCATGCAATATGGCTGACTTGGAAGTCACCTATACAAGACAACCAGCACAATGTCCCCCATGCAATATGGCTGACTTGGAAGTCACCTATACAAAATGGCAACCAGCACAATGTCCCCCATGCAATATGGCTGACTTGGAAGTCACCTATACAATACAACCAGCACAATGTCCCCCAAGCAATATGGCTGACTTAGAAGTCACCTATACAAGACAACCAGCACAATGCCCCCCATGCAATATGGCTGACTTGGAAGTCACCTATACAACACAACCAGCACAATGTCCCCCATGCAATATGGCTCACTTGGAAGTCACCTATACAACATGGCATCCAGCACAATGTCCCCCATGCAATATGGCTGACTTTGAAGTCACCTATACAACATGGCAACCAGCACAATGTCTCCAATGCAATATGGCTGACTTGGAAGCCACCTATACAACATGGCAACCAGCACAATGTCCCCCATGCAATATGGCTGACTTGGAAGTCACCTATACAAGAAACCAGCACAATGTCCCCCATCCAATGTGGCTGACTTGGAAGTCACCTATAGAACATGGCCACCAGCACAATGTCCCCCATGCAATATGGCTGACTTGGAAGTCACCTATACAACATTGCAACCAGTACAATGTCCCCCAAGCAATATGGCTCACTTGGAAGTCACCTATAGAACGTGGCAACCGGCACAATGTCCCCCAAGCAATATGGCTGACTTGGAAGTCACCTATACAACATGGCAACCAGCACAATGTCCCCCATGCAATATGGCTGACTTGGAAGTCACCTATAGAACATGGCCACCAGCACAATGTCCCCCATGCAACACGGCTGACTTGGAAGTCACCTATACAAGACAACCAGCACAATGTCCCCCATGCAATATGGCTGACTTGGAAGTCACCTATACAACACAACCAGCACAATGTCCCCCAAGCAATATGGCTCACTTGGAAGTCACCTATACAACATGGCAACCAGCACAATGTCCCCCATGCAATATGGCTGACTTGGAAGTCACCTATACAACATGGCAACCAGCACAATGTCCCCCATGCAATATGGCTGACTTGGAAGGCACCTATAGGACATGGCAACCAGCACAATGTCCCCCATGCAATATGGCTGACTTGGAAGTCACCTATACAACACAACCAGCACAATGTCCCCCAAGCAATATGGCTCACTTGAAAGTCACCTATACAACATGGCAACCAGCACAATGTCCCCCATGCAATATGCCTGACTTGGAAGTCACCTATACAACATGGCAACCAGCACAATGTCCCCCATGCAATATGGCTGACTTGGAAGTCACCTATACAAGACAACCAGCACAATGTCCCCCATGCAATATGGCTGACTTGGAAGTCACCTATACAACATGGCAACCAGCACAATGTCCCCCATGCAATATGGCTGACTTGGAAGTCACCTATACAATACAACCAGCACAATGTTCCCCAAGCAATATGGCTGACTTGGAAGTCACCTATAGAACATGGCCACCAGCACAATGTCTCCTATGCAATATGGCTGACTTGGAAGTCACCTATACAAGACAACCAGCACAATGTCCCCCATGCAATATGGCTGACTTGGAAGTCACCTATAGAACATGGCCACCAGCACAATGTCCGCCATGCAATATGGCTGACTTGGAAGTCACCTATAGGACAATGCAACCAGCACAATGTCCCCCATGCAATATGGCTGACTTGGAAGTCACCTATAGAACATGGCCACCAGCACAATGTCCCCCAAGCAATATGGCTCACTTGGAAGTCACCTATACAATACAACCAGCACAATGTCCCCCATGCAATATGGCTGACTTGGAAGTCACCTATACAATACAACCAGCACAATGTCCCAAATGCAGTATGGCTGACTTGGAAGTCACCTATGCGACATGGCCACCAGCACAATGTCCCCCATGCAATATGGCTGACTTGGAAGTCACCTATACAATACAACCAGCACAATGTCCCCCATGCAATATGGCTGACTTGGAAGTCACCTATACAATACAACCAGCACAATGTCCCCCATGCAATATGGCTGATTTGGAAGTCACCTATACAACACAACCAGCACAATGTCCCCCATGCAATATGGCTGACTTGGAAGTCACCTATACAACACAACCAGCACAATGTCGCCCATGCAATATGGCTCACTTGGAAGTCACCTATACAATATGGCATCCAGCACAATGTCCCCCATGCAATATGGCTGACTTTGAAGTCACCTATACAACATGGCAACCAGCACAATGTCCCCCATGCAATATGGCTGACTTGGAAGTCACCTATACAACATGGCAACCAGGACAATGTCCCCCATGCAATATGGCTGACTTGGAAGTCACCTATACAAGAAACCAGCACAATGTCCCCCATGCAATGTGGCTGACTTGGAAGTCACCTATAGAACATGGCCACCAGCAAAATGTCCCCCATGCAATATGGCTGACTTGGAAGTCACCTATACAACATGGCAACCAGTACAATGTCCCCCAAGCAATATGGCTCACTTGGAAGTTACCTATAGAACGTGGCAACCGGCACAATGTCCCCCAAGCAATATGGCTGACTTGGAAGTCACCTATACAACATGGCAACCAGCACAATGTCCCCCATGCAATATGGCTGACTTGGAAGTCACCTATAGAACATGGCCACCAGCACAATGTCCCCCATGCAACACGGCTGACTTGGAAGTCACCTATACAAGACAACCAGCACAATGTCCCCCATGCAATATGGCTGACTTGGAAGTCACCTATACAACACAACCAGCACAATGTCCCCCAAGCAATATGGCTCACTTGGAAGTCACCTATACAGCATGGCAACCAGCACAATGTCCCCCATGCAATATGGCTGACTTGGAAGTCACCTATACAACATGGCAACCAGCACAATGTCCCCCATGCAATATGGCTGACTTGGAAGTCACCTATAGGACATGGCAACCAGCACAATGTCCCCCATGCAATATGGCTGACTTGGAAGTCACCTATAGAACATGGCCACCAGCACAATGTCCCCCAAGCAATATGGCTCACTTGGAAGTCACCTATACAATACAACCAGCACAATGTCCCCCATGCAATATGGCTGACTTGGAAGTCACCTATACAATACAACCAGCACAATGTCCCAAATGCAATATGGCTGACGTGGAAGTCACCTATAGAACAGGGCAACCAGCACAATGTCCCCCAAGCAATATGGCTGACTTGGAAGTCACCTATACAAGACAACCAGCACAATTTCCCCCATGCAATATGGCTGACTTGGAAGTCACCTATAGGACATGGCAACCAGCACAATGTCCCTCATGCAATATGGCTGACTTGGAAGTCACCTATACAACATGGCAACCAACACAATGTCCCCCATGCAATATGGCTGACTTGGAAGTCACCTATAGAACATGGCCACCAGCACAATGTCCCCCATGCAATATGGCTGACTTGGAAGTCACCTATACAATACAACCAGCACAATGTCCCCCATGCAATATGGCTGACTTGGAAGTCACCTATAGAACATGGCCACCAGCACAATGTCCCCCATGCAATATGGCTGACTTGGAAGTCACCTATACAACATGGCAACCAGCACAATGTCCCCCATGCAATATGGCTGACTTGGAAGTCACCTATACAATACAACCAGCACAATGTCCCCCAAGCAATATGGCTGACTTGGAAGTCACCTATACAATACAACCAGCACAATTTCCCCCATGCAATATGGCTGATTTGGAAGTCACCTATACAACACAACCAGCACAATGTCCCCCATGCAATATGGCTGACTTGGAAGTCACCTATACAAGACAACCAGCACAATGTCCCAAATGCAATATGGCTGACTTGGAAGTCACCTATAGAACATGGCCACCAGCACAATGTCCACCATGCAATATGGCTGACTTGGAAGTCACCTATACAACATGGCAACCAGCACAATTTCCCCCATGCAATATGGCTGACTTGGAAGTCACCTATACAATACAACCAGCACAATGTCCCCCAAGCAATATGGCTGACTTGGAAGTCACCTATACAATACAACCAGCACAATGTCCCCCATGCAATATGGCTGACTTGGAAGTCACCTATACAACACAACCAGCACAATGTCCCCCATGCAATATGGCTGACTTGGAAGTCACCTATACAACACAACCAGCACAATGTCCCCCTTGCAATATGGCTCACTTGGAAGTCACCTATACAACATGGCATCCAGCACAATGTCCCCCATGCAATATGGCTGACTTTGAAGTCACCTATACAACATGGCAACCAGCACAATGTCCCCCATGCAATATGGCTGACTTGGAAGTCACCTATACAACATGGCAACTAGCACAATGTCCCCCATGCAATATGGCTGACTTGGAAGTCACCTATACAAGACAACCAGCACAATGTCCCCCATGCAATATGGCTGACTTGGAAGTCACCTATACAATACAACCAGCACAATGTCCCCCATGCAATATGGCTGACTTGGAAGTCACCTATACAACACAACCAGCACAATGTCCCCCATGCAATATGGCTGACTTGGAAGTCACCTATACAACACAACCAGCACAATGTCCCCCATGCAATATGGCTCACTTGGAAGTCACCTATACAACATGGCATCCAGCACAATGTCCCCCATGCAATATGGCTGACTTTGAAGTCACCTATACAACATGGCAACCAGCACAATGTCCCCCATGCAATATGGCTGACTTGGAAGTCACCTATACAACATGGCAACCAGCACAATGTCCCCCATGCAATATGGCTGACTTGGAAGTCACCTATACAAGAAACCAGCACAATGTCCCCCATGCAATGTGGCTGACTTGGAAGTCACCTATAGAACATGGCCACCAGCACAATGTCCCCCATGCAATATGGCTGACTTGGAAGTCACCTATACAACATGGCAACCAGCACAATGTCCCCCAAGCAATATGGCTCACTTGGAAGTCACCTATAGAACGTGGCAACCGGCACAATGTCCCCCAAGCAATATGGCTGACTTGGAAGTCACCTATACAACATGGCAACCAGCACAATGTCCCCCATGCAATATGGCTGACTTGTAAGTCACCTATAGAACATGGCCACCAGCACAATGTCCCCCATGCAACACGGCTGACTTGGAAGTCACCTATACAAGACAACCAGCACAATGTCCCCCATGCAATATGGCTGACTTGGAAGTCACCTATACAACACAACCAGCACAATATCCCCCAAGCAATATGGCTCACTTGGAAGTCACCTATACAACATGGCAACCAGCACAATGTCCCCCATGCAATATGGCTGACTTGGAAGTCACCTATACAACATGGCAACCAGCACAATGTCCCCCATGCAATATGGCTGACTTGGAAGTCACCTATAGGACATGGCAACCAGCACAATGTCCCCCATGCAATATGGCTGACTTGGAAGTCACCTATAGAACATGGCCACCAGCACAATGTCCCCCAAGCAATATGGCTCACTTGGAAGTCACCTATACAATACAACCAGCACAATGTCCCCCATGCAATATGGCTGACTTGGAAGTCACCTATACAATACAACCAGCACAATGTCCCAAATGCAATATGGCTGACTTGGAAGTCACCTATAGAACATGGCCACCAGCACAATGTCCCCCATGCAATATGGCTGACTTGGAAGTCACCTATAGAACATGGCAACCAGCACAATGTCCCCCAAGCAATATGGCTGACTTGGAAGTCACCTATACAAGACAACCAGCACAATTTCCCCCATGCAATATGGCTGACATTGAAGTCACCTATAGGACATGGCAACCAGCACAATGTCCCCCATGCAATATGGCTGACTTGGAAGTCACCTATACAATACAACCAGCACAATGTCCCCCATGCAATATGGCTGACTTGGAAGTCACCTATACAACATGGCAACCAGCACAATGTCCCCCATGCAATATGGCTGACTTGGAAGTCACCTATAGAACATGGCCACCAGCACAATGTCCCCCATGCAATATGGCTGACTTGGAAGTCACCTATACAACATGGCAACCAGCACAATGTCCCCCAAGCAATATGGCTGACTTGGAAGTCACCTATAGAACATGGCAACCAGCACAATGTCCCCCAAGCAATATGGCTGACTTGGAAGTCACCTATACAAGACAACCAGCACAATGTCCCCCATGCAATATGGCTGACTTGGAAGTCACCTATAGGACATGGCAACCAGCACAATGTCCCCCATGCAATATGGCTGACTTGGAAGTCACCTATAGAACATGGCCACCAGCGCAATGTCCCCCAAGCAATATGGCTGACTTGGAAGTCACCTATACAACATGGCAACCAGCACAATGTCCCCCATGTAATATGGCTGACTTGGAAGTCACCTATACAATACAACCAGCACAATATCCCCCATGCAATATGGCTGACTTGGAAGTCACCTATACAATACAACCAGCACAATGTCCCAAATGCAATATGGCTGACTTGGAAGTCACCTATAGGACATGGCAACCAGCACAATGTCCCCCATGCAATATGGCTGACTTGGAAGTCACCTATTAAATAGGCTTATTTCAGCAACTAGGGCTTATTAAATAGGCTTATTTCAGCAACTTAGACTTATTAAATAGGCTTATTTCAGCAACTTAGGCGTATTAAATAGCATTATTAAATAGGCTTATTTCAGCAACTAGGGCTTATTAAATAGGCTTATTTCAGCAACTTATGCTGATTAAATAGGCTCATTTCAGCAACTTAGACTTATTAAATAGCCTTATTTCAGCAACTTAGACTTATTAAATAGGCTTATTTCAGCAACTTATGCTTATTAAATATACTTATTTCAGCAACATAGGCTTATTAAATAGGCTTATTTCAGCAACTTAGGCTTATTAAATAGGCTTATTCAGCAACTTAGGCTTATTAAATAGGCTCATTAAATACTTATTAAATAGGCTTATTAAACAGGCTTATTAAATAATAAGCCTAAGTTGCTGAAATAAGCCTATATAATAAGGCTATTTAATAATCATAAGTTGCTGAATTAAGCCTATTTAATAAGCCTAAGTTGCTAAAATAAGCCTATTTAATGAGGCTATTTAATAATCCTAAGTTGCTGAAATAAGCCTATTTAAGAAGGCTATTTAATGAGCCTAAGTTGCTGAAATAAGCCTATTTAAAAAGCCTAAGTTTCTGAACTAAGCCTATTTAAAAAGGTATATTTAATAAGTCTAAGTTGCTGAAATAAACCTATTTAAAAATGCTATTTAATAAGCCTAAGTTGCTGAAATAAACCTGTTTAATAAGGCTATTTAATAAGCGTAAGTTGCTGAAATAAGCTTATTTAATAAGCCTAAGTTGCTGAAATAAAACTATTTAATAAGCCTAAGTTGCTAAAAAAAGCCTATTTAATGAGGCTATTTAATAAGTTCATTTAATAAGCCTATTTAATAAGCCTATTTAATACGCCTATTTAATAAGCCTATTTAATACGCCTATTTAATAAACCTATTTAATAAGTATTTAATGAGCCTATTTATTAAGTCTATTTAATACGCCTTTTAAATAAGCCTATTTAATAAGCCTATTTAATAAGTCTATTTAATAAGCCTACTTAATAAGCCTATTTAATAAGTATTTAATGAGCCTATTTAATAAGTCTATTTAATAAGCCTATTTAATAGGCCTATTTAATAAGTCTAAGTTGCTGAAATAAGCTTATTTAATAAGCCTAAGTTGCTGAAATAAGCCTATATAATAAGGCTATTTAATAAGCATAAGTTGCTGAATTAAGCCTATTTAATAAGCCTAAGTTGCTAAAATAAGCCTATTTAATGAGGCTATTTAATAAGTCTATTTAATGAGGCTATTTAATAAGTCTATTTAATAAGCCTATTTAATGAGACTATTTAATACGCCTATTTAATAAACCTATTTAATAAGTATTTAATGAGCCTATTTAATAAGTCTATTTAATAAGCCTGTTTAATAAGCCTTTTTAATAAGTATTTAATGAGCCTATTTAATAAGCCTAAGTTGCTGAATAAGCCTATTTAATAAACCTGAGTTGCTGAAATAAGCCTATTTAATAAGCCTATTTAATAAGCCTAAGTTGCTGAATAAGCCTATTTAATAAGCCTAAGTTTCTGAACTAAGCCTATTTAAAAAGGTCTATTTAATAAGTCTAAGTTGCTGAAATAAACCTATTTAAAAATGCTATTTAATACGCCTAAGTTGCTGAAATAAACCTGATTAATAAGGCTATTTAATAAGCATAAGTTGCTGAAATAAGCCTATTTAATAAGCCTACGTTGCTGAACTAATCCTATATAAAAAGGTCTATTTAATTAGTCTAAGTTGGTGAAATAAACCTATTTAAAAATGCTATTTAATAAGCCTAAGTTGCTGAAAAAAACCTGTTTAATAAGGCTATTTAATAAGTGTAAGTTGCTGAAATAAACCTGTTTAATAAGCCTAAGTTGCTGAAATAAGCCTATTTAATAAGGCTATTTAATGTCTAAGTTGCTGAAATAAACCTATTTAATAAGCCTAAGTTGCTAAAAAAGCATATTTAATGAGGCTATTTAATAAGTTCATTTAATAAGCCTATTTAATAAGCCTATTTAATACGCCTATTTAATAAGCCTATTTAATACGCCTATTTAATAAACCTATTTAATAAGTATTTAATGTGCCTATTTATTAAGTCTATTTAATACGCCTTTTAAATAAGCCTATTTAATAAAGTCTATTTAATAAGCCTATTTAATAAGTCTATTTAATAAGTCTATTTAATAAGCCTATTTAATAAGTATTTAATGAGCCTATTTAATAAGCCTATTTATTGAGCCTATTTAATAAGCCTATTTAATAAGCCTATTTAATAAGCCTATTTAATAAGCCTATTTTATAAGCCTATTTAATAAGCCTATTTAATAAGCCTATTTATTGTGCCTATTTAATAAGTCTATTTAATAAGCCTATTTAATAAGCCTATTTAATAAGTATTTAATGAGCCTATTTAATAAGTCTATTTAATAAGCCTATTTAATAGGCCTATTTAATAAGTCTAAGTTGCTGAAATAAGCTTATTTAATAAGCCTAAGTTGCTGAAATAAGCCTATATAATAAGGCTATTTAATAAGCATAAGTTGCTGAATTAAGCCTATTTAATAAGCCTAAGTTGCTAAAATAAGCCTATTTAATGAGGCTATTTAATAAGTCTATTTAATGAGGCTATTTAATAAGTCTATTTAATAAGCCTATTTAATGAGACTATTTAATACGCCTATTTAATAAACCTATTTAATAAGTATTTAATGAGCCTATTTAATAAGTCTATTTAATAAGCCTGTTTAATAAGCCTTTTTAATAAGTATTTAATGAGCCTATTTAATAAGCTTAAGTTGCTGAATAAGCCTATTTAATAAACCTGAGTTGCTGAAATAAGCCTATTTAATAAGCCTATTTAATAAGCCTAAGTTGCTGAATAAGCCTATTTAATAAGCCTAAGTTTCTGAACTAAGCCTATTTAAAAAGGTCTATTTAATAAGTCTAAGTTGCTGAAATAAACCTATTTAAAAATGCTATTTAATACGCCTAAGTTGCTGAAATAAACCTGATTAATAAGGCTATTTAATAAGCATAAGTTGCTGAAATAAGCCTATTTAATAAGCCTACGTTGCTGAACTAATCCTATATAAAAAGGTCTATTTAATAAGTCTAAGTTGGTGAAATAAACCTATTTAAAAATGCTATTTAATAAGCCTAAGTTGCTGAAATAAACCTGTTTAATAAGGCTATTTAATAAGTGTAAGTTGCTGAAATAAGCTTATTTAATAAGCCTAAGTTGCTGAAATAAGCCTATTTAATAAGGCTATTTAATGTCTAAGTTGCTGAAATAAACCTATTTAATAAGCCTAAGTTGCTAAAAAAGCCTATTTAATGAGGCTATTTAATAAGTTAATTTAATAAGCCTATTTAATAAGCCTATTTAATACGCCTATTTAATAAGCCTATTTAATACGCCTATTTAATAAACCTATTTAATAAGTATTTAATGAGCCTATTTATTAAGTCTATTTAATACGCCTTTTAAATAAGCCTATTTAATAAAGTCTATTTAATAAGCCTATTTAATAAGTCTATTTAATAAGTCTATTTAATAAGCCTATTTAATAAGTATTTAATGAGCCTATTTAATAAGCCTATTTATTGAGCCTATTTAATAAGCCTATTTAATAAGCCTATTTAATAAGCCTATTTAATAAGCCTATTTTATAAGCCTATTTAATAAGCCTATTTAATAAGCCTATTTATTGTGCCTATTTAATAAGTCTATTTAATAAGCCTATTTAATAAGCCTATTTAATAAGTATTTAATGAGCCTATTTAATAAGTCTATTTAATAAGCCTATTTAATAGGCCTATATAATAAGTCTAAGTTGCTGAAATAAGCTTATTTAATAAGCCTAAGTTGCTGAAATAAGCCTATATAATAAGGCTATTTAATAAGCATAAGTTGCTGAATTAAGCCTATTTAATAAGCCTAAGTTGCTAAAATAAGCCTATTTAATGAGGCTATTTAATAAGTCTATTTAATGAGGCTATTTAATAAGTCTATTTAATAAGCCTATTTAATGAGACTATTTAATACGCCTATTTAATAAACCTATTTAATAAGTATTTAATGAGCCTATTTAATAAGTCTATTTAATAAGCCTGTTTAATAAGCCTTTTTAATAAGTATTTAATGAGCCTATTTAATAAGCCTAAGTTGCTGAATAAGCCTATTTAATAAGCCTGAGTTGCTGAAATAAGCCTATTTAATAAGCCTATTTAATAAGCCTAAGTTGCTGAATAAGCCTATTTAATAAGCCTACGTTTCTGAACTAAGCCTATTTAAAAAGGTCTATTTAATAAGTCTAACTTTCTGAAATAAACCTATTTAAAAATGCTATTTAAAACGCCTAAGTTGCTGAAATAAACCTGATTAATAAGGCTATTTAATAAGCATAAGTTGCTGAAATAAGCCTATTTAATAAGCCCTAGTTGCTGAAATAAGCCTATTTAATAAGTCTAAGTTGCTGAAATAAGCCTATTTAATAAGCCTAAGTTGCTGAAATGAGCCTATTTAATAAGCCTAAGTTGCTGAAATAAGGCTATTTAATAAGTCTAAGTCGCTGAAATAAGCCTATTTAATAAGCCTAAGTTGCTAAAATAAGCCTATTTAATGAGGCTATTTAATAAGTCTATTTAATAAGCCTATTTAATAAGCCTATTTAATAAGCCTATTTAATAAGTCTATTTAATAAATATATTTAATAAGCCTATTTAAAGAGTATTCAATGAGCCTATTTATTAAGCCTATTTATTGAGCCTATTTAATAAGCCTATTTATTAAGCCTATTTATTAAGCCTATTTATTGAGCCTATTTAATAAGCCTATTTATTAAGCCTATTTAATACGCCTATTTAATATGTCTATTTAATAAGCCTATTTAATAAGCCTATTTAATAAGTCTATTTAATAAGCCTATTTATTGAGACTATTTAATACGCCTATTTAATAAACCTATTTAATAAGTATTTAATGAGCCTATTTAATAAGTCTATTTAATAAGCCTGTTTAATAAGCCTTTTTAATAAGTATTTAATGAGCCTATTTAATAAGCCTAAGTTGCTGAATAAGCCTATTTAATAAGCCTGAGTTGCTGAAATAAGCCTATTTAATAAGTCTAACTTTCTGAAATAAACCTATTTAAAAATGCTATTTAAAACGCCTAAGTTGCTGAAATAAACCTGATTAATAAGGCTATTTAATAAGCATAAGTTGCTGAAATAAGCCTATTTAATAAGCCCTAGTTGCTGAAATAAGCCTATTTAATAAGTCTAAGTTGCTGAAATAAGCCTATTTAATAAGCCTAAGTTGCTGAAATAAGCCTATTTAATAAGTCTAAGTTGCTGAAATAAGGCGATTTAATAAGCTTAAGTTGCTGAAATGAGCCTATTTAATAAGCCTGAGTTGCTGAAATAAGCCTATTTAATAAGCCTATTTAATAAGCCTAAGTTGCTGAATAAGCCTATTTAATAAGCCTACGTTTCTGAACTAAGCCTATTTAAAAAGGTCTATTTAATAAGTCTAACTTTCTGAAATAAACCTATTTAAAAATGCTATTTAAAACGCCTAAGTTGCTGAAATAAACCTGATTAATAAGGCTATTTAATAAGCATAAGTTGCTGAAATAAGCCTATTTAATAAGCCCTAGTTGCTGAAATAAGCCTATTTAATAAGTCTAAGTTGCTGAAATAAGCCTATTTAATAAGCCTAAGTTGCTGAAATGAGCCTATTTAATAAGCCTAAGTTGCTGAAATAAGGCTATTTAATAAGTCTAAGTCGCTGAAATAAGCCTATTTAATAAGCCTAAGTTGCTAAAATAAGCCTATTTAATGAGGCTATTTAATAAGTCTATTTAATAAGCCTATTTAATAAGCCTATTTAATAAGCCTATTTAATAATTCTATTTAATAAATATATTTAATAAGCCTATTTAAAGAGTATTCAATGAGCCTATTTATTAAGCCTATTTATTGAGCCTATTTAATAAGCCTATTTATTAAGCCTATTTAATACGCCTATTTAATAAGTCTATTTAATAAGCCTATTTAATAAGCCTATTTAATAAGTCTATTTAATAAGCCTATTTATTGAGACTATTTAATACGCCTATTTAATAAACCTATTTAATAAGTATTTAATGAGCCTATTTAATAAGTCTATTTAATAAGCCTGTTTAATAAGCCTTTTTAATAAGTATTTAATGAGCCTATTTAATAAGCCTAAGTTGCTGAATAAGCCTATTTAATAAGCCTGAGTTGCTGAAATAAGCCTATTTAATAAGCCTATTTAATAAGCCTAAGTTGCTGAATAAGCCTATTTAATAAGCCTACGTTTCTGAACTAAGCCTAGTTAAAAAGGTCTATTTAATAAGTCTAACTTTCTGAAATAAACCTATTTAAAAATGCTATTTAAAACGCCTAAGTTGCTGAAATAAACCTGATTAATAAGGCTATTTAATAAGCATAAGTTGCTGAAATAAGCCTATTTAATAAGCCCTAGTTGCTGAAATAAGCCTATTTAATAAGTCTAAGTTGCTGAAATAAGCCTATTTAATAAGCCTAAGTTGCTGAAATAAGCCTATTTAATAAGTCTAAGTTGCTGAAATAAGGCGATTTAATAAGCTTAAGTTGCTGAAATGAGCCTATTTAATAAGCCTGAGTTGCTGAAATAAGCCTATTTAATAAGCCTATTTAATAAGCCTAAGTTGCTGAATAAGCCTATTTAATAAGCCTACGTTTCTGAACTAAGCCTATTTAAAAAGGTCTATTTAATAAGTCTAACTTTCTGAAATAAACCTATTTAAAAATGCTATTTAAAACGCCTAAGTTGCTGAAATAAACCTGATTAATAAGGCTATTTAATAAGCATAAGTTGCTGAAATAAGCCTATTTAATAAGCCCTAGTTGCTGAAATAAGCCTATTTAATAAGTCTAAGTTGCTGAAATAAGCCTATTTAATAAGCCTAAGTTGCTGAAATGAGCCTATTTAATAAGCCTAAGTTGCTGAAATAAGGCTATTTAATAAGTCTAAGTCGCTGAAATAAGCCTATTTAATAAGCCTAAGTTGCTAAAATAAGCCTATTTAATGAGGCTATTTAATAAGTCTATTTAATAAGCCTATTTAATAAGCCTATTTAATAAGCCTATTTAATAATTCTATTTAATAAATATATTTAATAAGCCTATTTAAAGAGTATTCAATGAGCCTATTTATTAAGCCTATTTATTGAGCCTATTTAATAAGCCTATTTATTAAGCCTATTTATTAAGCCTATTTATTGAGCCTATTTAATAAGCCTATTTATTAAGCATATTTAATACGCCTATTTAATAAGTCTATTTAATAAGCCTATTTAATAAGCCTATTTAATAAGTCTATTTAATAAGCCTATTTATTGAGACTATTTAATACGCCTATTTAATAAACCTATTTAATAAGTATTTAATGAGCCTATTTAATAAGTCTATTTAATAAGCCTGTTTAATAAGCCTTTTTAATAAGTATTTAATGAGCCCATTTAATAAGCCTAAGTTGCTGAATAAGCCTATTTAATAAGCCTGAGTTGCTGAAATAAGCCTATTTAATAAGTCTAACTTTCTGAAATAAACCTATTTAAAAATGCTATTTAAAACGCCTAAGTTGCTGAAATAAACCTGATTAATAAGGCTATTTAATAAGCATAAGTTGCTGAAATAAGCCTATTTAATAAGCCCTAGTTGCTGAAATAAGCCTATTTAATAAGTCTAAGTTGCTGAAATAAGCCTATTTAATAAGCCTAAGTTGCTGAAATAAGCCTATTTAATAAGTCTAAGTTGCTGAAATAAGGCGATTTAATAAGCTTAAGTTGCTGAAATGAGCCTATTTAATAAGCCTGAGTTGCTGAAATAAGCCTATTTAATAAGCCTATTTAATAAGCCTAAGTTGCTGAATAAGCCTATTTAATAAGCCTACGTTTCTGAACTAAGCCTATTTAAAAAGGTCTATTTAATAAGTCTAACTTTCTGAAATAAACCTATTTAAAAATGCTATTTAAAACGCCTAAGTTGCTGAAATAAACCTGATTAATAAGGCTATTTAATAAGCATAAGTTGCTGAAATAAGCCTATTTAATAAGCCCTAGTTGCTGAAATAAGCCTATTTAATAAGTCTAAGTTGCTGAAATAAGCCTATTTAATAAGCCTAAGTTGCTGAAATGAGCCTATTTAATAAGCCTAAGTTGCTGAAATAAGGCTATTTAATAAGTCTAAGTCGCTGAAATAAGCCTATTTAATAAGCCTAAGTTGCTAAAATAAGCCTATTTAATGAGGCTATTTAATAAGTCTATTTAATAAGCCTATTTAATAAGCCTATTTAATAAGCCTATTTAATAATTCTATTTAATAAATATATTTAATAAGCCTATTTAAAGAGTATTCAATGAGCCTATTTATTAAGCCTATTTATTGAGCCTATTTAATAAGCCTATTTATTAAGCCTATTTAATACGCCTATTTAATAAGTCTATTTAATAAGCCTATTTAATAAGCCTATTTAATAAGTCTATTTAATAAGCCTATTTATTGAGACTATTTAATACGCCTATTTAATAAACCTATTTAATAAGTATTTAATGAGCCTATTTAATAAGTCTATTTAATAAGCCTGTTTAATAAGCCTTTTTAATAAGTATTTAATGAGCCTATTTAATAAGCCTAAGTTGCTGAATAAGCCTATTTAATAAGCCTGAGTTGCTGAAATAAGCCTATTTAATAAGCCTATTTAATAAGCCTAAGTTGCTGAATAAGCCTATTTAATAAGCCTACGTTTCTGAACTAAGCCTAGTTAAAAAGGTCTATTTAATAAGTCTAACTTTCTGAAATAAACCTATTTAAAAATGCTATTTAAAACGCCTAAGTTGCTGAAATAAACCTGATTAATAAGGCTATTTAATAAGCATAAGTTGCTGAAATAAGCCTATTTAATAAGCCCTAGTTGCTGAAATAAGCCTATTTAATAAGTCTAAGTTGCTG